>NC_134456.1:197051734-198481435 GCF_047948215.1 Lycorma delicatula | reverse complement strand
ATGTTATAGGTATACTCGCTTCACGAACAGGTGAACCGACTGCCTACGTTCCCTAAAAAAAGGCTCCGAATGAAGAAGGCTTTACAATCAATTCAGAGTTCTGAAAACCAAATAAAGCAACCTACGTACTACGCGTAAAGTACAGATTACTAACTTTACACACATAAAACAAAAAAATTTCATTAGTGACCGCAACAAAAACTCTCTCTCTAATCATTCGTAAACACAATTATCACAAACTTTATAGCAAATATTTATATTACCACCTGGAAGGTTAAGGTACAGAAATTTTTGTAATAAAATAAGTGTTTAACAAAATATGTCTGAAACCAAAATTAAAACAAAAACAAAAAATGAAAATCCACGGGTAACAAATCCTGATTGTAGACGATCCGAAAAATTGTATCAGATTATACCGCACGGTAGACTTTCAGTAACAGGTTTTTACAAAAAGAAATCGAATCCAAACCTTTATTCTCGAAAAACACAACGATAGAAAAAAGTTACTTTTTGATCAATAAACCGTTCAACGATATCTTAAGCGGAAAAACTTACTTTCAAGGCAATTATAATTAGCTGTAAAAGAGAAAAAAAAACATTTTTTGGATAAAAATTCTGTCTACGGATAGCATGTGTGCTAACATCACTTCGGTTAACAATCTAAGAAAGTTTAATCTAGAATGATGAAAAATTTAGGTTGTAAATTAGGCGGCTGATACTACTAAAAAAAAGACCACAGAACGGTTACTTTTACAGGGAAAATTGAACATCATCATCGACTGCTGACTTTTGTAAATGAATGTTTTGGAATTATTTGAAAAATAATGTAAATTTTATATTTTCAACCAATTTCAACAAAGAGGGAGGTTGTTAATATGACCCTACGTATTTGGTTTAAATGAAAGATTTTAAAAACGAAAAAATTATATTGCCTAAACAGAGGATTTCAAAATACTTTCTTTAGAAAAAAATTGAAGAACAGAAAATACATGTCTTAACATTAAAGAAAATTAGACTGAATTAAAATTAAAGTAGACATTATGAACAACGTGGGCAAATATCAAGTTCAAAGAGAAGATCTGATTCAACAAGGTGAGAGACGAGAATTAGCCTGACATCATTACGATAGAGAATGAATAAGAAGAAGAAATAACAAGAAACAATAAACGAATTGAAAGACAAATTTTGGAGCGGCATAACTCTAAAGAGAAAAAATCGTTAAGATTTGCCAGTGACAATGTATTTCTGAATCTAATAGATTTATTGTTAGTAGACAAATTTAGTTTGGAAGTAAATAAGACAATAAATAAAACAAATGCAATGGAATATCGTAGATAAGAGAATAATGAATATAAAGATAGGGAAACATAATATATGACAAGTGTTTAACTAAGGAGAATGTAGCAATGAATACATAAAAAGCAGACTGGCACAAGCAAGGAGAGTTTTAATGAAAATAGAAGTCTCTAGTATCAAATGCAGATCTTGGATACAAATTTTTTTTTGGTTTGAAAATTATACGGTGATAAATTCGAAAGGAAGAGTTCTTGATATAAATAAAGAGGAGAGAAACTTGTAGCAAAATCTTCTTTTTTTTTTACTTATATTGGTAGGCCGTGAATTAAAACATCCGGTATTTACTATATTTAAAGATGAGGGGCGTGTAGAGATTAAGAAGTTTGGAAGAAAAGGATTAGAATGTATGAAAAAGACATTTGAGGATGAAGAATGACTAAATGTATTCAGATTGAAAGGTTATGCAGAACAAAAAGGAATGCAGAATAGCATCAACCAAATTATGACAAAAAACTCAGTCAGCACCGTTTTGTTAAAGCGTAATGATAAACTGATTTCATTTTAACACTTAAGATTTATAAAATTATTTCGAAAATAAAGCTGTGTATGTCTTTTCATTTTCATCGTCGGTCTTTTAAACGACTAATCTATAATTAAATCGTCGGTCTTTTAAACGACTAATCTATAATTAAATAAAAATAATGCTCATTATTTTAAAGACGAATAACTGCTTTTTTTAAATATATCGGACAGAAAAAAATTATACTGTTAATCTACCTTTAAATCTTGAGATTTGAAAGGTCACTAAATTGGTGGTTGATGTTTGTAATGTGACTCCTGAAAGACGAAATTTAGAGAATTTAAAAGATATAATATTTTTACTTAAATAGATACAATCTTTGCATAAAAATTTTTTCTTTACTCCCATTCTATTTTTTAATTTAATACAAGAGAATGAAAAGGAAGATACTGAATTCTTAACTGGGGTTTAAGGGAATTAACGCGTGGAATTCACGCAGAATACTATTACACTTACTTATGAAAATTTAAGTAATGTGATCGAAAATGTAAGCTTATTGCATCACCTTTATACAAACTGTCTCGCACACGATCTACTTGTAAAAAATTCATTGTGCAGTGATTATAATCACAGCTACATTGTAAACTAAACTGTAGGCATAATGTAATAATAACTGGCATGTTTTTTTTCCTTATTCTGCAACTCCAGAACGATCGCATTAATTTTCATTAAACAGGGATCTGTTTACGATTCCTGTAATTTCAATACGCTTGAATTGGGGCTTACGCAGAGTTCAAAAAATCTTATTACGGCAGGCGTACATTAATTTTTATTTTTACGCCCTTTCTTATTTTATTTGAATATTTTTTATATATTTTTAAGAATTTTTCAAAACTGTAGTTATAATTTCAAAGATCATTAATTAATACCTTTTATCCCCCTCCCACACACACACACACACACACACACACACACACACACACACACACACACACACACACACACACACACACACACACACACACACAAACTGTGTGTGTGCGTGTGCGTGTGTGTGTGTGTGTGTGTGTGTGTGTGTGTGTGTGTGTGTGTGTGTGTGTGTTGTACTCTTTATGACTAAAGGGGTTTCGTAACAATATCAATGAAAAACAAGTGTCCGTTAAAGTTTATGTAATACTTTTTTCTATATTTAATAGGAACAATCTGATGAATAGAAATTCCTAACAAAAATAATTCGAAACTGGTACTGAATAAAGAGAAATAAATACAAGATATAAATTAATAAATATTGATTTGAATACTAATATACAATATTTAAAATTAATTTAATTTTCATAATTGTATATCAAAGTATTATACTGTATTCTATGAGTGATACAGACTACCAAACCGACGTCCATCGTACTTTTAAGATCTTAATGGCAAAACAAGTTGCCATTTCCGGGTTAGAGAATTTTAAAATTCAGAAATCAATACTTTTGTCCTATTCTTTCATAAAATAAAAACAATTTATTACGATAAATATTTATTTTATATAAGCAATAATTTTTGGGATTTTCCCTCCTCGTTTTTTTGTTCTGTTAAATGTTTACAGACGACTAGCAGATTAAGGTTAAGTTAAAACAACTAGGTGTTAATAACCAATATTCTATTCTGCACCCAAAACACAGCATTTATGCTTTTATTATATCCTAGTAATAAATAAATAACCGGTGTAGGGTTCTGCATGAACCGAAATAACAGTAAAAAAAAAATGTAGTTTTTATGAAGAGCTAATTTTGAATAGTGTAAATTATCTTTCTACTAATTACATAAATTTCAATGTTTCTTTGATATAATTTTCATTACGCATTTACTGTAACAATATTAATTTCTTTTCTATGTTTTAAAATCAGCCTCCTCCGGAGGAAAAACAATAACCGGGGAAAAAATGTCCCAGTTAAATAAATTGTTAAATCGATCTTACCGTACTACACACCCGATACAAGATAAACAGAAAACTGACTAAACAAAGCAATAAATTTGGATCGTGAGTTATTATTTCGGCCACTGCACCGAGAAAAGGAAATCATTTTTTTTAAAGCTTAACCTTTCCCTCTTTCACAATCTTTAGTCACTTTAGTCCCTCTTTCACAATCTTCACTCACCTCATACTCCACACTCCGATGTAAATTTTTAATTTATAAACAATTCCTATAATTATAATGTAGTACCGACCGACGTATGGCTATCACTTAATCACCTGTTCCTGGATTCATATTCCAGTATAAATTTTCTGGCATTACTCACAAACTTGTTATAGAAAAACTACTGTAACCGGATAAAATTTGGTTGTTTAAATTTTTTATTACAGTCAGTTTTTCACAATTACAGAAGTTGAAAAAGAATTAAAGATAATATTAAGCAACTCTTGAAAAATTTATAAATATTTAAACCTTTCCTAATAATTACAGTAAAGACAATTTAAAACAGATTTAAAAACGCACTAAAACAAAAGACATACTACTTTTAAGATCAAGACTTTTTGAAATCGGAGCCAAATTAAAAAAAAAAAAGAACAGCTCACACGCGTACAAAATCATATTTCTTACTTGTCTTTTATTAAAAAGATAGTTTAGATAATTAATAAGTTGTTTATAAGAGGAAATAATTAAATTTATTTTATCAAACTTTCCTTTATGAAGGGGCTTACTCTACATGTTGTATGGAGATTCGTATCGTACCATGACCGGTTTTGTTGTATTATACAGCGCTTTTTTTAAGTCTATTAAAATAACTATTTCCTTTATTATATTATTAGTTCTTCATTATTATTATTAGTACATTGTTATCCCCATAATTCATCGTCAATTTTAAGGTAAGAATTTTTTCAAACATGAGTAGATTGTGAGTAAAAGTGCCTAGAAAGACTATAAACTTTTGACATTATTGTACTAGAAATCTTATCTTCACAACAAAGCCAAAACGTGAAAGTACAAGCCGTAAGAATTATAATAGTGGTTTCAATATGCTGTGTCATTAAAAGTGTGACATGCCAATCAATACGGAGGCAAACATCTTTACATCTATGACAGTCGGGTCATAATAATTAAAATGATTTCCATTTTAAGCCAACTTAGGCAAGTAGCGAGTATTTCAGACGCAAGGGACAAAAAAAAAATGGATTAAAAAGTAATTTGTTTTTTAATCTTCAAACTAAGTACAGATCTCACTGTACTTCTGTCTCATTAACGAAGACAATTTTGAGCATTTATAATTCTATAATTAAGTTTTACATATGTCAAATTGAAAGGTATTCTTTTAAGAAAACTTTTTGGTTTAAAATATGGGTATTTAAATTTTAAAAGACAAATTTCTGTAATCACGTGAAATCGCGTACGTTATAAAAAATTTTTTTGGAAAAAAATACATATATGCTAAATGCACTAACGGTTGAAGGCGATCTAATATGGCTTACAAGTTACTACCGAAAATTACAAACCTATTATTAACAGTAAAACAAAATCTTACTAAAGCTTACTAAGAAAGCTAAAGGAATAGAGTGGTTTTACCGTAGATTTACACATTGAGCCAAATATACGGCTGTATATCAAGGTAACGAAATGCAGGCGATTAGCTACAAGTGAATTTCTTCGCTCTGATCACCGAAGGAACTGGCAGTACAATGAACATCATTACTCTCACAGAAAGCAAGTGTAATCGGTACTTCTTGTATGTAACATGTTTCACAGGCATGCGAAATACTGGGACAGATAATATGAAGCAACAGATTAAAGAATTTCCTTCTGTGTTGAAACAATCCGTTATATGCCTACACTAATATAGCATATGCAATGGATACTAAACTAACAACACAATCCTTGATTTTTTACCTCAGTTGTTAAATGAGTTAAGCTTAAAACATATCGACTAATATACAGTAAGTATAGCCCAAAAGATTAATAAAGTATTAGTAATTTATTATCTATAAAGCAAATATGCTGATTACAAAAAAAAATAACGACAAAAAAAATAACAAATAAAAGAAGAATTTAAAAACAGGATGAATCAACAAATGCGAAAAACAAAGTAATAAAGAACAAAAATATACGGTAAATCCTAATTGCCTAAAAGTAGAATAAACATAATTTTCAAGACGACTTTTTAGTTTTATCAAAGTAGGTTTTTAAACTACATAATGTGTGTGCGCGCGCGAACATGCACACATGCACACACACACATACAATTAGTAACGATAACAACGTAACCGACGAATGTATTCAATGTTTCCTTATATTGTTATCACGAATCGTATAAGTCTGCAACTGAATAATACGCGATCTGTAAGAACCTTGGATTAAAAAAAAAGGATATAGAAGTATGTATTTATACATCTTTACTACTACTAGTATACTCCTAGCATTTATAGTAGAAATATCAAACAATTTGTTTCTACTTCGACATTTTTTACGCAGGATAAAATTAATTTATATTAAAATACTTTTCAACAAAGAATGTAATTTTATAATCAATACTACTGAAATAGTCAAACATACGCGAGTGCGCATACGCGTTAAGGCTAATTCTTGAATGTCCACACCCCCAAGTTTTTATAGTTAAAAATTAATTATTTTCTTGAAGGTATAGATTCTACTTATAAATTAATTACTCTGTTTTAACTAAAACGATTTCTTTTCTTAATAGAACTGTAAATACTCTTTACTTTAAACGAATGAAAAAGGAACTAAGAAGTATAGTAAACTATTTGAAAATGTTTTTATAATGTAAGAACGAAAGCGAAGAGAATATCTTGAAGAATAGAAGCAATGAGTTAAATCAAGGATTTAAAAGGGGGAAAAACAGTAATGAAAAGAAAACCTAGAAGAAATTTTAGAATAAAATAAATCGATAAAGAAAACCTGCCCTAACGCAGGTCCAATTCAGAATATTGATTATAATAAACGACAATATTACTTATCATACTTATTAACAAATAGAGGTGAATATATTAAAAAATAGATAACAAAGGACACAGTAAATAACGGAAAACTATCATTATATTTCCAATCAACAAAAATTACTGAAATGGCGCAAAATATTACAGACAATCATTTAAAAACTGTTACAAGTTTAGACCAAAATTAGTATTATTAAAGCTTTACTTCTGACAAGGACAAGATTGTGGAAATAATATTTAATATATATATTCTCTTTTTTATTAGTGGCGAGGAAGAATAATCGACAAAATTATTATTCCTTAAAGACAACCCTACCAAAAAATTTATTTAAGAAACACAAAATAAATAAATAATCTACATGTAAAAAAATAATTTTTAGAGCATCTGAAGCTGAGAAAAGGAACGAAATACTTTAGAGATTGTAAATGAGCCTCATAAAAGGAGGGAGAAAAACACTTTTCTGCTAACACTTTATTATATTAGCAACACTATAATGCTAAGGTGTTTATCAATTCACATGCAAGCAGTTAATAAACCAATTTTTCATACCGACCGTAAAAAGATAAGTACATACTTAAAATGTTCCCTGTAAAAACAAAGCGTTTGCAAAAGTAGGCAACCTGTTTTACAATACTCAAGATGAAAGGGAAATAATTTGGGAATTGATTATAGAGCTTGAAGTAAAGAAAAACGTTCATACTAACATATATACGAAAACGCTTTGTTATACAGTCACGGCTAGCGAAATATTTCTCCCGGATCTCAGTTCTTCGGTGAACTGACGTCATACTGAAATCTTTAAGCCGTAATATAAGGAATAAACTTAATTTCTTTTTTTTGAACTGAAAAATCGAATAAACAAGTCTCAGAACTGTATTTCCCGCAGTTTCATATCCAACGGAAAACAGAAAACTTCCGTGACGAAAAGAAAGTTTTTTTTTATATTTGAAGTTCAGTGTTTGAAGTACAGTACAACTTTGTTAAATTACTAAAAAAAAAAATAATAATAATAATCTGATTTTCGTACCAAATTTTTCTGTATTATTACATTTGATATCATGAATACTACGGGAGATACAATTCTGGGACCTGTTTTAGTAGATTTTTAAAGTCAAAATATAAAAGAACCCATGAAGTTTACCCTTGTATAACGCGCATTTTCCGACATACGTTTGTATGAACTTTCTTTTTTATTTCAAGATCTAGAACGACATCCCCAATTATTTCCCTTTCCTCCTGAATCATTCTGTATTGCAACATTGCTGGACTATTTCATGCACTTTTCTATTTATTTCTACAAAGGCTTAACCTCATACTTCATAAATTCTTCATCTTCAAATATCTTTTTTCTATTCATTCCAATCTTCGTCTTCGTAGACAGATTTTACTCTTTACGTCTTCATCTATAACCGAATTAACTAACCCCTGGATACTAAACTAAGAAATGATTCCTGAAAGAGTATGGCCTGATGTAGTGATTGGTGTATTGATTTTACCTGAAAAATAGAAGCTTAAAGATTAACACACAGAAGAGACGGAATAGACGGAACCTCCACCCGTTCACCAACGAGGAGTTCATGACCGCGACATCGAGAATTCCTGTGGATAAGGCGCCAGCACCGAACTGGCTCCCGAATAATTGGCAGCTCGGCCTGAGCAGGATGTCTACCTGGAAACGTACAATACCTGCCTCACTGAAGACGTTTTCCAGACAGGTGGAAGAAACAGCGGCTGCTGCCTAAAATGGGGAGGGATCTGGCACTTCCCTCCTCATACCGGCCGTTGGCCATGATTGACTCGCCAAGATATTGAAGCGAATGATACAACAGCGCATATAGAGAGATGTGGAGAAGACGGGCAGACTCTCCGAGGCAATTTGGCTTTCGTGGGGAAAGGTCCGCCTTGGATGCTGTGGCGAGTGTGTGCGAGATGACGAGGTTTATGAGAGGTAGTGGAGGTAGGATGGGTGTCTTAAGACGATTGATGTGAGAAATGCATTTAACTGAATTTCTCACAGCGCAATAATGCATTCCTTGGCGGCTTTTGATGTCCCGGAGTAGTTGATAAGAACGGTACGGTCGTATCTCACTGGGCGTAAGCTGATATGTCAGGTGTAGTGCGAACTACTTGAACGATGTCTAGGTAGAGGTGTGCCACAGGGATCGTCCTTGGACTGACCCTCTGGAATGTTGCTTACAACGGGTTGTTTTGGGTGACACTGCCTCATGGAGCAGCCTTATTTGGATATGCAGACGATCTTGCTACGGTGATTGACACTAATACTAGGCGGAAGGCTGTCAGTAAAATGCGTTACTCCTTTTCAGCGATCGATCAGTACCCTGGATAGCCGGTGTCGGGCTGGAGCTTGCACCAGAAAAAACTGAGGCAGTGGTTATTACCTCAGCAAAAAGAAGGCCCGTAAAAACTTTTGATACGGAAGGGAGTAAGATAGTAACGAGGCCGGCAATTAAGTATCTTGGGATATGTATCGACTCCAGACTTAGGTTTGGAGTCCATGCCTCGAGGCAAGCGAGAATGCTGAAAGGGGAGAATGCTGAAAGGGCAATGCTGCGATTGGTTGTCAGCCTCCTTCCGAGCAGGGGCGGCCCACTTCAGCAACGTAGGAGGTTGCTAGTCGGACTGGCATAGTCCGCTCTATTGTATGGAGCCGAGCCTGTGAGCAGGAGTGGCTGAGTATGGCAAGTACAGAGGGAAATTGGAGTCTTTTCACATAAGGTGCTGTCTTCGTTTGATCTCTGCTTATCGGACAGTTTCCTTAGAGGCAGAAAGTGCTGGAAGGACGTTTGCCCATCGATTTGGGGTTGACAAAAAGAAAGAGGTTGAGAGAGCAGAATGATTTATCACCTGATGAGAATAAGCGTGTAATTGAGCTTACACATGAGGATTTGATGGAAAAATGGGAGGAGAGATGGGACCGCGGCATTAAAGGCCGATGGACTCACAAATAATAGGAGATTTGTGGAGTTTGTGTGGAAGGTCGCATGGCTCGGTGGGATATAGACTTACTCAATTCCTGGCGGGCCATGGCGGCTTCAGATCTTACCTTTATAGGTTTGGACTGAACTCTTCGGACAAATGTCCTGATTGCGAGGTGACAGAAACTCCAGAGCAAGGCTGTTTTTGCTACCCGCGTTTCGAGGAAGGACGGAGGGAAATGCAAGACAAACTGGGCCGCCGGTGCATGTTTAGATTGGATGAAACTCAGCAGATCCTGATTAAAGGTGAGGAAGTCTGGAAAACTATTGAGGACTTTGCTAAAAGATTTTTGGGAAAGCTACATGCAGCTGAGGAGTTCCATGCAAGAAGAAGACTCCGGAGGGTGCCGGGCCGGACAGGCCTGCGGTTGAGTGCCTAGGGGGTCTCCCGAACACGTGGAAGTCACCTTGGCGCGAAGAAGCTGTGGGCATTTCGTTTTGGTGCCTGATGGCGTGCTCGTTGCTCCGGAGAACGTCAGAACCATGTTGGTAAGTGCTGTTTTGTGTCCTTTTTGTTGGGTGTGCTTTCTGTAAGTTATGCGGTGTGTGTGTGTGTGTTGGAAGGCGGTGTCTCCTGTCGGTGGGTATTTATTATGACTGGTGGGTTGCTGTATTGTGTGACGCGTGTGCATTGATGGCTGTTGCGTGGATTTGAGGCGTTTTGGAGAGCCGGTGTGCGTGTTTTGTTGGGCCTATTTGTATGCGTTGTGCCTTCGGCCTATTTGTATGCGTTGTGCCTTCGGTTGTCTCGTGTGTTGTTGTGATGCGTTGTCCTTCAGGTGTGTAAATGTTTGGTGCTACTTTATTGTTAGTGATGTCTGATTGTGTGTGTGTGTGTGGGCATTTTCTTCCCTCCTGAAGTAATGCCACCTTAGCGGTTGCCTTGAGAGGTGGTTAGCCTAGGGTGGAGTTTTAGTCGGTTGTGCGCAGGTAAACATATGCACTTAATAACATCTTGCGGAACTTGTTAGCGAGTCCAACACTATCTTGGCGTCCGTAAATGGGGTTAAAGAAAAATGAAGTTAAAGGCATTAAAGAAAACCTCCAACCTATACGATTATACTACTGATAAATTCCCAAAACCTTGGTGTATCGTGAACCTTTTCACTTAATAATTTTCCCACAGGTTTGAATATCCGACCTTCTAGGTTACCGGGCTTTAATAGATTTGCAGTACTGTACTGGAAGAGGGAATTTCGGTTCTAGTAAATAGACGTATGGAGTAGCGGCTCAGTCTATCATTAGCAGTAAAATAAGGATTAAAAACAATGTCAGCAATGAAATAAGAAATCGATAAAAAATTTCTCCACACAACAACCTCTTCACTCAAACACTAACATTTAACCTGCTTCAGAAGCTTTGGCGCTAAATCAAGCCACTAAAAACTAAATATAAGGTTGGACGTCTACTCCAGAGGGAAAATACATCGGTGTATAGTGCTAGGTCGGGAGCCGGAAATTTTATAATTTCATTGATCTTACAGAGCTGATGGTTCCCAATGCGTGGGAAATTCAGTCCTACGTCACGATAAAATATCTTCTTCGGTTTGTCAGATGTGGCAATCATAAAGACTAAAAGAATATGAAGAAAAGGTATGGGAGATAACGAAAATTAATCTTGGGCTTTGAGTGGTACTTCAAAGACACTGCGGTATTGATCGTCGATCACCGACCCATACATATAAGGGGATTCATAGCGGCGTAAGGAAATATGATTCACGAAAAGAAAAACATTTGGATAAGAAGATTACTGGAGTTGGGAACGTGGAATAACAAAACTTAAAACATATAAAATTTAAGGGAGATGAAGCGTTATAAACTGACAGCGTTACGAATGAAAAAAGCCAAAAAAAGGATGGTGACAGGAGAGATCTCCCTTCGTTGGTTAATGAAAAGGAAAGTTTTTAGACGAATTGAAAGAGTCGGCAAAGAAGAGGAGTGGAAAGCCTGTACCCGACGCTGGCGGCACGAGTTGAAGAAAAATGAGTACTGGAGGCTAAAAGCAACGGAAAACTACAACTGTATTTTCTTCAACGTCTAGTAAGCAACACGAGTTAAGTTCATACTGTAACGTGCAGAGTAAAACAATAAATTTAACAGACTGTTTATTATTAAAAAAAATTAGAGTTTGAAACATTGTAGTTAGATATAACTGGATATGTATTGAAGATTCAGTGATCATATCGGTTAGTATTTTTTGTATGCGATAAGCTTAAGCATGTTTTGTATTATCGCTTCAATCATTTTTCGTTATTTTTATAAAACATAAAAGTTTCAAACTTTTATAGGAGTTTTTTAAAACTCCTATGAACTATGCATATTCAATGTACAATTACACGTACACAGAACATTCGATAATATACTATATTTTACCGAGCAGGAAGTTTAAACAATTCAAGTATTAATTTTTTAATGCTTCGTCACGTATTGATCCAGAATCATGAAATCTAACTTGCCAAATTAAACTTCCAAAAT
The DNA here is from genome assembly GCF_047948215.1 of Lycorma delicatula. Classification (NCBI taxonomy): domain Eukaryota; kingdom Metazoa; phylum Arthropoda; class Insecta; order Hemiptera; family Fulgoridae; genus Lycorma; species Lycorma delicatula. The sequence continues at coordinate 198,469,212 of NC_134456.1, read as the reverse complement.
CTTCTTTCCACTAAGTTCTCGTAACATCTAAAAAAAGTAAATAAAATCTTTCCTTCAAATTATTTCCTAAATTGTTTTTTTACTACTAGTATATATACGAATATGACACTGTATTTACAGAATTTAATTACAAGTTGAAACTAGTTAAGATGTAGGAATATGAACTATTGGTATTTCGAACGGTGTACAAAATACAGTTTTGAACACCTCAAAACAGTATTTGAGGCAAGATAAATCAAAGTTTAACTTCTAATAAAATAAAATTTAAAAAAAAACAACTTTAAAAAATCACACTAACAGTAAAAAAAAAAAAAAAAAAAAAAAAAAAAAAAAAAATACTATTTCAATTTCTTAACGTTAAGATTTCTTAAGGACGGCACCAAATTAAAAATAAAGACTCTCAGCAACTAACAATCTAGAGTTTTTAATAATGTAATCTGTCGCTGACTTTAAAACCATAAAATTTGTAGAATTGAAAAATTAATTCTTTAATTTTTTGGTACGTTTTTGATTCGGGTTTCATTAAACATAATAATTTATTTAAATTTTAAATAAAATAGAACTTTAAATTATTTTTACTTTTTTTTAGCCCGAACGAAATATGAGAATTTCATACGAAATAGGCATTTCCACAAACATTAGTTTGCATATTATCGCACATTTCCAAACAATCTTGAAATTTAGGATGTAAATACTATGAATAACAGAATGACATCGGACTGTATTATATTATAATGCAATTACCAATCAAACACTAGCAATAACGGCGACAAAAAAATGATTGAACTTGCCATGTTTTTCGATTCAAAAACCATCTACAAATGTTACTTGAAAAATCTTAATGCGAGACCACTAGAAGAACTTTAAAAGAAAAACTATCAAAATATATAAAATCTCACAAAAAAGAGTATATATGGTATAGGTCGAATTTAAAAACTTTTTAATATATATTCATAAAACTTAGAAATCGAGACTATACATATATATCACTACACTCTTTATAATAAAAGAACGGCTAATACGATGACAAATACTTGTTTCCTAACAAGAATTCTATAATTTATATATTTATCAGAGAAGGAAAGCAAACTCTGGTTTATATTAAAATATGATAAATGAAACGATATCAGAAAAGGTCTTAAAATAGCTAGCCGTAAAGATTAATCTTTGATTAAAATGGCAACTTTGACCAGTCAATGACGTTTTTATAAATTTTTTATCACGATGTAACTTTTGGAATCTTTTATCTAGAAAAAACTCACGAGTGCAAGTTACTAGCAATTCATTAATTAATCCTTTCACACTAAAGACTGAGAGATCAGGGTTTTTCCACTAAATTTTACAAACGTGAAATCAAGCGACATAAACCTAATTCAATAGAACATCCTTTATTTTAAAATAAATAAAAAATTAAATATATTTTTATATAATCGAAAGCACGTAACTTAACAGGTATGGAGCAAAAAAAAGATTTAACACATTAAACAGCTTATGAAATAAAACGATTGATTTTATTGTGGGCTTAATTAGTCAAAGCCTTTGAGCATATCTTACAACCAACATTCTTGATCACGCAATACACAAAAAATAAGTCTTAGTATAAAGTACCTAAGCAGATGAACTTCCTCCAATTTATTTTCTCAATTTAGACTACTGTTAATAAGAGATATTTTAATAATTTGGTTTGAGTACAAGTGGATAAATGAAAAAATACCCGCCTTTTATTAGACAATACTTTTCGTAAATAATAAGAATGAAACTGTATAAAAAAATTCCAGATTGATATATCGGGAATCGAACCCGGAGCCATTCGAGCTGGAAACTAGATATTAACCGGCTTATCGTTTATATATAACTATAATTAACGAAACCTGTTTATTATATTAAAGTGGGGCAGAAAATTCTATGAAACTTATAAAAAATTGTTTAACTTTAAAAAAAAAATTCTAATTTAATCTCTAGTTAAAAACTATATTATTTATTTAAAACACTAATACTACTTCTAAAAGCATCTATTATTGATCTAATGGACCAATTTTAAGGATTCTTATGGCCGTAACAAATAAAAACTAGTCTTAATGCACAACTAATCAAAAGGATATTAAAATTTTGTGATATTAAAATTTTAATATCACAAAAAGTAGAATTTTCTTGAACTGGGCAATTTTCAAATAAAAGTGGTTTCTAGTACATCAGAATTTTCTATTTGTCTGACATTTTTCTAAAAGTCTGACATGTTAGAATGAATGCATCCTCCTGTAAATCAATAATGTTTTAATGGATTGTTGCACTAAAACATTTGCAACGTATAAGATGAATTATGTTAACAGACACTTTTATGATATAAAAGCCGATAATTTAAAGTTACTTTAAACAGAAATATGTTTGTATTCCTTTTTCAATAAATTTTTGTAACTGTACTGGGTAAATATAAATGGAAAAGTTTATTTAACAACATAACGATAAATACATAACAATTTATCAAAACTACACCCGGTTATGAAAAATTCTACTTTTAAATTAACATTTTTAAGAAACATACATACAACTTGCCTTTAATTTTTCAATAAGTATGTGAAAATTTCAAGTATTACAACTTAATATTCTACTCAACAATAAGCAAATAAAAAATTTTAAGTACATTTTGTATTCGGCTTAAGACAATTTTATTCCAGATTATTTAATTTCTATTTAATAAGATGGCTCCTGTACTACTGTATATGGCACAGTAAAAAATGCACACGCCCAATACAACTGTTAACAAGAGAGAGAGAGAGAGAGAACTGTTAAGATTTATAAATACGTTCACAGCTCTTATATTTAATTTTGTGCTTCATATTACATCGAAATTCTTGAGTAGAAAATAAGCTAATACCATATGCTCCGAACGGTTAAAATGTTGAAATTGGATAAATTTTTATTTCTCATAAATATTATAGAAAAGGAAATAAATCTGAAAGTATTACGGTAGAAAAAAATTCGATTGAGACTCAATTGCAATTTGAAAAAAATTTCCTTACAAATGTTTTAAGAAAACTTTTAATTTTAAAATTTCAGTTACAAGATCTAGCAGACTGTTTACGCAAAGAAAAACTTTGTACTGTCATTTAATAATTCAAGTATAAGTTCGTAAGTTGAATCTCATCCACTAAGGATGCTTAATTTGAACACAAATTTCCACATTCTAGCAACAACCCGATGTGAATCCAGCAAAAACCTTTAGTACACCATCACAAAGGACAGGATCAAGGGTAAAGAAAAAGGGAAAAGGGTCAATAGAGACAAAAGATCTACCCTCACGAGAGAAACGAGACGAACACCACCGCCCGAAGGAATATATCAAAGCCTCTTCCAGGCAGGCACAATGATGTACGGTATCCATTCGAACCAAAATTCCAAGAGAGATCGTGATAAAATACAAATTAGTGATCAAGGTATTTCGTTGATTAGATCTATTATGGTGTGTATTAAATTACCTTTTCTCTACAAAAAAAGAAAAAGAAAAATAGGACCCGGCTTCAATAAGAAAACCTTTGGTTGTGCAATTTTCTATATTTTGTAGCAGATGAAACTTATTACTAATTTAGATCTACTTCAAACAATAACCTAAGTAAATTTAATAATTTTTCCTTCTCTTGCAGCAACGCTGAATGTTGTAAAGTTTTACAAAGCGATAAAGTCGCAGAGTTACTTAAAAACAGATAGAACAGGTTGAACATTTTATGACATAAAAAAAGAAAAATTTAAAAATTTCCTACAATATGTTAGTTACTTGCAAATGGTAACTCTAATTTGATGCAGGTTTACTATTATTTATGCAAAAGGTACGCGGCCAAATTCTGTTTGTATACAACAGAATTTTAACGAACATAAGAAGCCCTCAGAAAATCCATGTGAAATTAGTTTTGGTCATAGTAGGTGTAATAAGGAGAGCAAAACTTTATCGGTTAAAACAATCTATATAAAATTTTACATTCAAAATGCCAAACGCAATATTAAATCAAAATTATTATACAATATAACAAGAATGAAATCGCCCTTGAAATCTTCAAAGAACAACTGAACGAGGGAGAAAATATATAAATACATCATTTATGAACTAGTGCACACATAAGGCGAATGTAGTACACACGGTTGTCGTATTGTATACGGCTGATGTATAATTTATTATAATTATTAAATACATTGTATTATTAACATAATGAAGAAGCTTTAGCTCATTTACCCTAATTCTGTTGTTCTTTCAATTACGCATACACAAACTATATATACAATTCTGTTCTTAACAGACTGTTATCTTGTTACAATTCGTTATATCAGATTTAAATTTACAGATATAAAAATCGAAACGAATAAATATACTTCAATTAAAAAGTATAATTTAATAACAGATTAAGAAATAAATAATTTCATTAATAAGTAGAGGTGCAAAAGAAGAAATCGGTTAAAAATAAAACAGCTGCAGTACAACTTTTATAGAACCACCACAAAACAACTTTCCAACATGTCGTATGTATGCATCATCAACAATGGAAGTAGTGTGTGAACGAGGGATACACCGATAAAGGGAAGCAGAAAAGAGAGATAGAAACAGCTGAAAGAGAATCCCTTTTATCCAAGTACGCCCTTCAAAAAAATATACCTATACACCCTCAATATTTATAACACAATACAAGTAAAGAGACCCGTCTGAGGTATTAAACCGGCGTACACATAAAATAGATCTCATATATATACTTACTGTTAAAATACAGGTCGACTGTAATTAATGCCAAAAAACCGCTTCGAATACGTAAATGAAAATTGAACATATTTATCTTAACTGAAATACTATTAGCGAAATTTCGGTGAAAAATTGGACACCTTGGAGATTCAATTTAGTTTGTTTACAATTAAGTAAGAAACATGTCATAAACGTAACAAATTAGTTAGAATGATGATGATCATTATCATAGTGATAGAGTTATCTGCGCTGAGATAGATTCTTTGCTGTTCTATTTATTGTACTTCAAGCTAACCTTTTATGTTTTTAATAACTCCTTTTTCCTTTTAGGTAGTGCATAACGTTTATTCCACCTCTTAACCTTCTAACACTATTATAATCAATTTTTCTCCTCTCGTTCATATTCCAGACGATTATCTTTACTATTCTGAATCGTTTTAATTAAGCCCTTTACTTACGTTTACTTTCCCGATTACTTCATTCTTTTCATTTTGCTCTGCCTATTTTTCTCTTTTACACCCTACCTGTTCTTATTTCAAATGCCTCCAGTTTTTCTTTTTCCTTTTCCTTAGTTTGTTTCCTATTCATTCTAAACTCTTCATTAGCCACCAAAATTTATTTTTTATATTATTTTCCTTCTATACAATCTTCTGTCACAGAGAAACCTAAATATATATATTATTTCACTCGTTCAATTCTCCCTATTTTTGAGTGGCAATCATCTCCTGAAAAAGCAATGTTATCCGTACATCTTGTATAATTTGTGTTCCTTCCGATAAAATTTAACGGACTTCAAAGAATGAAGAAGTTTCCAATTACAACTAAAAATTTAAACGAAGACTTGAAACACACATCTTCAAGTATTCATGTATCGATTTTTTTGTAAGAAATTTTTTTTTTTCAATAAGTTCCTCTGATGGCGGGTAGTAATTATTTTCCGGATAAACAGGAAGAACTGAAAGACGATATGAAGATATTTTTATTTCTTCGTAGACTTTTTTGCCCACCGCTGTAACGCATGGTGAAACAAATTAATTTTTCTCCAAATAATTAAGAGAAAGTGATCATTTCATAAGGACCAATGAAACAGATTATCACCTTATCTTAGAACTGGTTATCTAATGACGTAATATATAGTCTCATATCATTATAATACAGTTCTTGTAGACATTTCTGTCAGCTCAGGGACTAGTGAGCGAGCTCTATCCGATCTCGTTGCTATGAAAAACCTGAACTGGGAACGAGACACTTATCGGATAAAACAGCACCTCCTAATCGTTTCTAATAGATTTATAGCGTAAATTAACTAATTAATATACCCCGTTCTGCCGTGAAAAAAAAAACAATTACACTGTCTGTCTGTATTCAATAGAGGATTAACCTCACTAATTCACGTTTGCTATTTCGAACGTACAATAAATAAATGTATTATTGTAAAATAGTTAAATTACTTTAAATCCTTTTAATAATTAAAGAAAAATGTTGATTCAACCAATGACTTAATACTTAAAAAAAAAATCATCATCTATGATAACTGGTTCAGACCGAAGTAAAAAGAGAAGCTAAAATTATATAAAATTGAATATGTAAAACTAGTACACTCAGTATAGTTAGTCAACGGGGCTCTTGCCCAGGGGCAGTCGGCCTAAATGTGAACGAGGCTAACAGAGCTATAGTAGTACTACTATGATAAAATTAAAAAAAAAGTCTTTTTATATGTATATAAAGTACAGTGATGTACTAATATACATGATAACATACTGTAAACAAATTATACTTTTGGATACTAATATAAAGTGAACTGGACAGATCAACAGTACCATTAATATTTCTCTCTTTCTATATGCGCCCGCGTTTAACACGAATATAACAGAGGTTATATTCAAAGTAGGCAAAGGTTATCGCGGAATATAAACAAGATAAACAGACCGAAACAAGATCGTATCAAAATGGAGATGAAATCATATAATAATCCGAATACGTTTAAGAGACTTGAATGAATGAAATAGCCGGTTAATATAAAGAAAGGTCGACGACAAATTTTCTTGAAGAGCCACAATTTCAAAGATATTTTGGTCCAACAATGAAATCATGAACGACTGAAGCAGCAGAAGATAAAGGTAAATAAATAAAGTCGTACACCTGTGTATAGAAAAAATAAGTACCGCATCACGCACGCCAGGTACGTAAAACGGAAGTAAAATCGGTTTAATGTCAACGAACAAAAAATACGCAATTCATAAAATATATAAAGGCAATGTATGAAATTTAAAAAATACAGGGTCATTTTATTACTTACTTCTAAGTTTTACAGGCCGATGTGACCCCTGGCCACCCGAACGTAGCCCCGCCATCTTCTGCCTGTTTTCTCAAATTGAAAACGCCAAGCGTGCTCATGTCACGCTCCATATCATCCATCCATATATTCCGCGGTGTTCCTTTTCTTCTATTGTTTCCTTCCATATCCTACATCCCATCTTCTATTTTTTTCCATTCTTGCCACATGATCCACCCGTCTAATTCTTCCCGATTTGATTAAGCTTACAATATCTTCATTTTCCAGTAAGTCATTACTTTCAACATTATTTCTCGCTCTCCATTCTCTCAGACTGGTCCAGTGATTTTTCTCTTAATCTTTCCTTCAAAATCTCTCAGCTTCCAACCATCATTCATCGTCAACACCCACGTTTCAGAACGATAATATACCACAGACCTTATTACAGTTTCATCTTGGTTGCGCCTGATAAGAGACGTGACTTAAACATCAACTTCATACTGGCATAAAAATCCCTGTTACTCGCCATTATCCTTCTGTTTATCTCATCGACACTTTTCCACTACTACCTATCAGCACACCCAAATACACGATACTCTCAACACGCTTGAAAATATAATTTCCTATTTCTATATCTCGTGCGTGTCTTTTACTTGCTGATGGCGATATCTTCATATAGTTAATTTTAGCTTCATTAACATTAACCCACACCTCTACCGCCCTCATCCAGCAAACCGAATGCCTCCATCAACACCGTCCTTGCCATAATGAAGACACCACCCGCATATGCACACACCTGCCACAGTCTGTTTATGATCACCCCATCTTCCACCACACCCCCCCAACCACCTCCTGAAGTGCCACAATAAACAAGATTGTTCACAACGCATCTACCCGTCTCGCTCCGGACCTTTTTTCAAAACGCCTTCCCACAGAATTACCCATCTTCACCCTTCAATATTTTTCAAGGGTTAATCATGATCAACTTAAAACGTTTTAATGGTATACCAAATCTTTCAAATCCTTGATAATCTTTCCTTGCTATCATATACTATCAAAGGCCTGATGACAACAAGCCTTCGTAGTCAACAAAGAGCAGAGGCAAGACAGTATTATATTCCCCAGATTTTTCCACTGCTTGCCTTATCATGAAGATGTGGTCCACTGTACTCAGTTCCCCTTCTAAAATCACACTGATAATCACAGAGAACCGCTTCTACAAACCGAGTAAGCTTTTGTAATAAAATATTTATAAAGATCTTATATACTATACTAAGCAAGGAGACATCCCTATAATTATTACATACCATCTTACCACTCGTTTTAAAAATCGGGCAAATCAAACTTGTCTTTCATTCATCAGGTATCCCTTCGTTTCTCCATGTAATCAATATCAATTTATTAACGTCCCGCTTCACTCCACTACTTCCACATTTAATCAACTCATTCACTACACCATCATTCCCAAGAGGTTTATTATTTTTTATCTTGATATTGTAGCTTAACATTCGTCCCTGGTAGGGGGTCCGATACAACCAAATCATTGCTTTACGTGCTGTTACTGACTCCACCAGACTCAAATCTAATCCTCCCATTCCTTCTCTTCTGTTATGGTCGCTCGTCGCGGTAAGGCAGTTATTAAGTTGTTCCTCCACATCATTCTTCTCCTTCCCATTCAAAACCACCTCAAAAAGCTCGGTCCATCTCTCTAAAACTTCATCATTATCGACAATCTGTCAACCTTTACCCTTACCGCCATTCACCCTTGACTGATCACTTTCTAAACCAATCCACCTCCTTCTAAAATCTTCGGCTTTGATTTCTACCACAAAATGCCTCCATTTCTTCCACTTTCCTCATCATTGTATTACGCTTCCTGTATCTCAACATCGACTTTACAGTTCTACTCGATTCATTGTATTTATTCAGAGCACTTCTTACATCCCTTTGCCTAGCCTCATCTTTTTCCCTCACCAACACTTCACGCTTCTCATCATACCAATCATCACTTCTTCACTCTCTGTCCTCACACTCCTACGGTCTTCTGAGCCACCCTTTCCAAAACTTTCTTTATATTCCTTCACTGACTTTCCACATTTACCTCCTCCACTGTGTCTCGCGTCACTTCGGCAAGCTCCTCGTTCACATTTTCTTTATGAATATCGGCCAGCCTTGATCTAATCTTGACTCTAACCAAGAAATGGTCAGAGTTGAAATTCGGCCCTCTCGTCTCACGGACATCTAAAAAAAATCTCCAATGCGTGTTAAGCTGTGACTAAGATATTATCAAACTGATCGACTATAGCCGGTCCCGGGACTTTCAAAGTTCCTAGATTTATCCTTTTATGAGAGAAGCCTGTGCTCTTCATTTCCATCCTACTACATTTTGCAAAACCAATGAAGTCATTATTATTATGACTCCTCATCCAGAGAATACCGACCCGCAACAGACCTTACCGGCGGTTCTCTCCCTAACTTAGCATTCAAGTCCACCAGTATCATCACCATGTCATACTTCTGATTCTATTCACCTTCACCGCCAACACATTACAGAAATCCTCCTTTTCCCGCTCCTCCGTAGGAGTATACACAGACATTATAGTAACATTTCTAAATTTATTTCTCTGTCTAATAAAACACAACCTTTCTGACACTGCTTCGAAACTTAACAGCCTTCTTCTAATTTTTTTACTGATAAACCATTTAGTACTTCATACGTTTGTATACCCTTCAAAAGTTTCAGGTTTGATTAATGTGGAAAAAAATTTGAGAACGTCATTAAATCATTTAATGTTTTTATTTTTAATGAAATTTATTTTCAAGGACTAGAGACAATTTTTATGCTACTGAGCAATAATTGATATGAAATCGAACACAGGACTAAATTATAACTGCACGTTAAACCAGACAGAAAAAAGTCATGCTTATTATAATTCCTGGATAAAAAGCAACAAATAGTCAAATTTCTTGAAATTTAATGATAATAAGACTAGAGTGTACGAGAGCAGGAATTTAACAATCAAATCAACAAAAGCACATCTAATATTCACTAAAAAAAAAAGTAAAAAATTTTACACAAAAACTAAAAATTGTAAAAACTTCCTGACAGTAGACTGACAACGGTGAGAACGTAGCTAATGTTCGATAATTTGAAAAAAATTATTGAGAAAATAAATCAAATTATTTTTTATTTTTGGTGAAATTTATTAAAAGTAATGCTTACGATGAACAGGGGATTTTCTACTCTAACACTTTTTTCCAATTATTTTAACGAAAAGATAATTGACCGCATTTGTTATCTGAATAATCTCCCTCCTCACTCATTTTTAGAAACCCAGAGGAAATATCAGTCATATTTGATTGAATGGAAAAAATCTGCTAAAGACACTACATGACTTCCTTGAACGCCAATTAAATTACATATACAATTTGTTTTTTAAAATGAAAAGTACATAAAATTTTATTTCATTAATAACTTTTGAATTTTTCATATTTTTTTATTTTTTATTATTGAATTATTATTTATCGTAAAATTAATAAATTATTTATTTAATTTAAAAATAATTATTAATAAATCAATATATTTAATTTTAAAAAAAAGTTAAAAAAAGAGGAATAAGTCTGATTCGAACCAATGTGCCTTCCCCTTGTAAGACAAAAAAATTTCATTAATTAAAATTTTGTTTGGCTGTAACTCTGGAACCAATGAAAATAAGCGCCACTTATTATATATCGTTGAAAAGCTCTCAATGAGAGCTTATTACTGCAGTTAAGAAAAATTCCAAAATCCAAATTCTTTTTATTTTGGGTTTTTTTTTAACACTTTTGCTTCAATAGATTACAATCAAAAGCACAACTATATGTTACAGCAGTCCTAAACCCAACATTTCAACATCCGTATACATTCATACATACGTACGTACAGATATCACGCCGATACTAGTCAAAATGGATTCAGGGATGGGTCAAAATAGATAGATATTTCCGTTGAAATCTGAAAACCGATATTTTTCGCGATCACATTAGTTCCTTGTACGAAGTACAAGGAAATAAAAATCACTTAAAAACCCAAAACAGTTTCTTTTATTTTTTTGTAAATTTTTTGAAAGCTTTAAAAAACAATTTCGTTTTATGATTTCCTATTTAATATCTATATTATCAAGTCATCAATTCTAGTCTAACCGTAGAAAAATAATTTTAGAAAAAAGATATGAAAAAATCTTCGATATCTGTTGGCGGTATTATGTAGACATGCACATTAAAATATTTATGAAGATCTACGCGGATCGGCACGTATCTCTTTTCACCTAAAGGATTAAGAGAAGAGGTTTAATATTTTATTAATGAAAATTTTGGATTTTTAGTTTTAGGAAATTAGAGAGATTTAAAAAAAAAAAATTTAAATTATTTAATCTTCATAATAACCATCAAACAGATCGATTATATTTCATGATCTTAAGTTAATTTTAATTATTATTTCATTTACTATATCGAATTTATTGCTATTGGTTTTAAGCACTTAAGCAACAACCCGCTTGATGAATTTCAAATTATTTTGATTATCAAATATTTTTTTCTATAGTGTCTTCTTTCGCCATTCTGTTTTTGTAACCCAACATAACCCGAGTGCTATAACAGCAGTTAAGAAAAATTGTTTTTTACAACTTTTACTAAAATCTGCGTAGGAGTCATACATCTCAATTCCCCCCCGAGGGGAGAAGATCCCGCCCTGTAGCGTGTCAGGTCGCTACACCACCCCCTCCGTTCCTTGCCAGCAATGGCTTTAACGGAGGACATCTTGCTTTCAAGCTGATCACATTCCACAGTGTTCAGCCCGGCCACGGTGAGATGCCACCGATGCAGATGCCTCGAGGGACATCTACATCAATAATCCGCCACGAGAGATAGTAATGAGTTCTGCCTTCCAAAGAAGACAGCTGACACCTAACGCTACCACGTTGCCCTCAGGAGAAGGTTGCCCCCGTAGGAGTTATACAATTACAATGCCATAAATGCAAAAAACATACATGTTTTTCATCAATATTAATCTATTTCTGCGCCAGGTAAAAATATATTCTTACTATCCGATCGAACCGAAGCTGTGAAAGTCAAATCCTAATGTTATGCAACTCTAACCTAATAAGTAAACCCTTAATGTAAGAATTAATGTTACCATTCGTTTATCTATTTATCAATTATGTAATATGTCTATCTCTAAACACTTAATCAGAACCCGTATACACGCTACATCTCAGTTTAAGGGAATCTTAAAAACTTAGGGAATTACAAAACTTGACGGACACATACTTCTTTTGGGAGACAAGGTACGACTCGGATGGAGCTGAAAATGCGGCTGGTAAATTTTACCGACTTAAATGTTGAAGAAATCATCAGCGATTTATTCTCATTAGAAAAGAGTGAAATTAACTAAATTTTGAAAAATATTGAAATTTACAATATGTATGGAATAGATGCATATTTCGATTCTTACGTTAAAGTAGCAATAAAGGAGTTCGGGGTAAAGAAACCCAGAATACCTATACCATTTTTGAATGATTCAATAGTTTCTGGAGGGAAAAACTTTATCTGCAATCAAGGTAAAAATATGCCTCTGACGCGGGCGGGTTAGGTGTCAGCTCACCACCGGAGAGGGACATTAAGCTCTATTACGGTAACAAATGTACATACTTAAGTCCTTAAGTACGAAATGTTGTCTGTTTTTAAATTTCTTATACGTTTTAAAATTAATAGAAGAAAGATTTGCGCCAGAATCAATTAACTACGTTCGCTTAAATCGTTCTGAAAATTTCTTTTACCACTAATTTTACCGAACGTCAAAAATAATTGTACGAGAAAATTTATACAGATAAATCCATTACCGGATAAACAGTAAGTCTTAATCAAAGGAGTTTGAATTTCACTCATTTTCAATGTAGTACAAATTTCCAGTCGCCGAATAAATCACATTTTATAAGAGGCACGGTTATAGAGAAGGAAAATTTGAAATAACGACATAAACTGACGCATTGACTAATTTCAACTAGACCAGGCGTGGCCAACAGTTTTTGCCTCCGGGCCGAATTGGAAAGAAAACTTTTTTCACGGGCCGAACGAAATATTAAAATTAAAAAATGTTAAATACAAAAACGATTCATCTATGTAAACAAAATTTTATTATGGAATATGTTGTATTTTTATTTAGATTCATTAAAGAAAAAGTTTGTCTCAAATATAAGTTGTGCTGAAGATTACTAAATATTTCTCTGGCAAGTTTTTTAAAATTTTCGTACTTTCCATTATTCAATTGCTTATTAAAAAAGCTAAATTGAAAAATTTTTCGCGGGCCAAATAAATTCATTACGCAGGCCGTATGTTGGCCATGCCTGAACTAGACGCATCTGTTTAGAAATTGGAGTACTACTTTTCCGTTGTCTTCAATTTAAAATCTTTACCAGTGGACTGCCACCTGGTAAAAAAAAAAAAAACAAATTTTTGCATTTACTTTTTCCCGACAGATATAATTTTAAAAAATACTTAATTAAAAAGGACTTTTTAATGTTTAAAATTCATGTACAAATTAAAACATTATTTGTTTTAACTTTAACCGGATTGAAAGATTTCAATCTTTTTTATTTAGTACGATCAAATCTTATTAATTTCAAAGATGTAATTTTATTTTAATAAAATCATTATTTTTCAAATAATTCCTTCTTTTAGCGCGAAACTAAAAGAATAACAATTAGTAGACGTACACGATAGAGTACTACGACCTTTGCAAGAGAATGCCATTTATTTAACGATTGATTCTCAATTGGCAATTAGTTACAAATAACTAAATCGACTGAATAAAAAACAAAGGAAACTATCTGAAGAAACAGGCAGTGTAACTAACTAAGTGAATGTAACCGCCTGGGGAGACCAAAAATGGACACCGATGAGGAAAGATCATTAAATATACTTACGACATACGTCGACCCCATCGCTCACCGATTCAGATATGTGTCCTTGAATAAGTTTTTCAAATCACGAAGTTCGTAGGAAGATAAAACTACAACCTTTTAAGCTACAACTTAATTCAACAACCTTTAAAGGGCAACAGTCGTGTCAAACTTGAGATTATATTGTTGGGAAAACTAGATACATACCCGAATTTTTAAAATTCCATTATATTCTAAGATAAACGCACTTTAAATGTTAATGGGCCACGTTAACAAACATGAAGTCGACAGTCGAAGGAATACAGACCTTTTGTTTTAGATAGGAATTTTAGGGACATGTTAATCAAGAGAATTCTACCAGACAACCAGAAAAATGTGAAACAACTAAATAACTTAGGATTTCAAGGAGATATAACATAAATCTACTAGTTATGTCCTACTGTATGAAAAATTTTAAAATAATTTCCAGAAATTAGGAAGGTAGAGAAGGAAAAATATGGTGGACTAGCGCAGATGTAGTACTGATTAAATACACAATATTAGCTGATGTAAATCATTATGACAATTTTATAATAATATTGTTAATAGCTTGTAATACGTTCACTTTTGCCAAGCTGTTAATAATAATAATGTTAATAATAATGTATCAGTTTGAAACATGATTCAACTATTATATAATCTAACGATTATTTTATTCTACTATCTATAAATGTGTTAATAATTTGTTACATTAAATGTTTGTTTTAAGTATGTTATTGAATGCAATAAAAAAATTGTCCGGTACGATTTCTCTCCTTCAATTTTTTTTTACAATTCTAGTCGGCGATACCTTAAAATCAGGAGTAATTATCGAAAAATGGATTTCAATTTCTGTTTAATTTTACTTGAAAATTATGTATTACATGATTACCTTATAATTTATAAAATTGAAATTAGATTAAAGATGGCGGGTAGAAATTTTTTAAATTTTTTATAAGTATTATTTTTATACCTGTGCACATCTGCACTGTTATCTCCGTCATATCATACAAGTTTTTTAGTAAGAAACAATGTAACAAATTTTCTAACATCCGTATACAGATTAACGTAAGAGTAAAAAATGCAACCATTTTTTAACAGCATTCGTTATTTTCATTATCGATAAATAAAGACACTAGAAATAGGCTAAGTCCTTTAGCGCATTTTATGTAGTTTACGGTTTAATAAAGGAAAACTAATTACACAGAATGCCGAACTTCGGCGGATTACATTTATAATTAATATAAAATAACAATTAAAAAAAAAAAAAAATTGGTTTAGTACCGCTATGTAACCTCCTCAAGTAAAAACACCAATCTTAATTATTTATATAGTTAGTTAATTGATACAGTACTCAAATAATACAAATTAAGTATTTACACCATTAAGTATTTATCAAGGTCATTAAGTAACAGCTTGAAATACAACTTCTTATCGAAGAATAATTCTCAGAAAATGTAAAACTTAAAAGTTCTATTAATTAAAGTTCTTATTAGTTATTCTTATTATTAGTTCTTATTAGTTAAAGTTCTATTAAATAGAGAAATTAATTTCGTGCGCAATTTTTAAAAAAAAATTACCCAGTTTATTTAATCAATCCAGTTCGATCCGTATACTCGATAACATTAAAAATGAAATCGATCTCAAAAATATCACATTTGCAAAAGAGATATCACACTTCAAAAACTAATGAATAAATTCAAAGAAATCATATTTTTTCACTTTTAAGGTATTCATAAAACGAATACGATTTTTAAGATATATATAATTTGAATCGCTAAAATAGAAAAGCGACATCGATTAGTCTGGATGGATTAAAATACTTTTATAAAAAATAAATATTAATGAATAAAAATATAAATATTTGTAATATTTTAGTACATACTATTATTCGTTGAAGTCGGTTTTTATTTTATTTTTTATAAATTATTTTATAAAACCTTCTCTTTTTGTACTGACTGAGCAGTCAGCGGCTAAAAGTGTAGAGAGCCGTTCGGTTTTTTAGTATTTTTCCTTAGATTATAATTGGATTTAGTTAAAAATTATAGGGGACCATCCGAAAATATACTCTTTCGTTTAAAAAAATGATCAAAATCGGTTTACTTGCGTAACAAACATAAAAAAAATTGTCGAATTGATAACCTCCTTTTTTGAAGTCTGTTAAAAATATACAACATCTGTACTAAGATCAAACCAAACCTACTTGGATTTTGAAATATATAAAAAAACGCGCTAATTTTGTTATAATTATTATGACTACGTTTCCATCCATCCTATATCTTTGATGAAAATAATGTAGGGCTTAAAAATCACCTTCATTTCAGTGGGCTTGTCATGCTACATTTAATTCAATGGGGAAAACATTTAACGAAAAACCACTTCAATCCTCTAGTAAGCCTGGTATGAGAAACTTGTTATTCTTGTACATGACTATACCATTTTTGAGAGTGACCAGAAACACATGTCAAATCCGCCTAAAATTTTATGGTTACAGCTGGAACTTAATATACACGCATACTTTCATTAAAATATAACACCTCAGGGTTTCTTCAAAAGTGAGAATGAGTTTTCACGATAAAACTTTTGGCTGTAAATTTATTGTTTAACGCCAAGTATGAATAATATACAGATACAAAAAAAAATTACAACTTACCATCGCACAAATTTATTATTCCTCCGTTACGAAATTTAATGTTAAATTTCCTTTTATAAATAATACTGTTCAAAAATGAATTACTTTTTAAAAATTCTATACCGATTTATTATTTATTTTCATTCTTTTGCATCAACAGTATTATTTCATTCAAAATTGATATAATTTTATTTGATTTTTCTTTTTTTAATATTAATATGAACCATAACTACTTCCATTTTTTTTTAGATTTGTGAAATTTCTATGATTTAGGTTTTCCACAATATTCCTTGAAACCGTACTAAATTTTAGGAAATTGTCACAGCAGTTATATTTGTTACCCCTAAAGTAACGTATTTACTCATTCTTTAATCGGATTAAAAGATAATTATACATTATATAGATAAATCAGGATCTACTCTATAGAATGAAAATGGAACTTTACTGGCATTTGAATGGAAGGATCGAGTAAGACCGTCGGGAAGACCCTGAACAAAACAGTACCGTGAGTATTTTTTAATAGGTAAATTCTTTTTTTATCTTATTTTTTCAGATTGTTATTGTTAGAATAAATGCGGTTACTGCTTTAGCCTGAAAAGTACGAGCAATGAAATGCTGTACATTTTATTACCCAAAAAGGTGATTTTTTTTTATACCCAAAAAGTTTTCAAATAAACGAACAAAAAGACAAAACAATATTTTCAAGAACGGTATACAGGAAAACAATACAAAAGTTAAGGATTTTAAAGTCATTACCGATCAAAAGATTTTCCCGCATGCGTGCAAAAGTGCAGGAATAGAAGAACTACAAACTTAATAATAAAAAGGGAAAGGGATATGGAGATAAATATAAAATAAAATTAATAAAAAGTTAAAATAAAAAAGCTACTGTGTATGCACACATATTTAAATTCAGTAACCGAGGTAAAGAAAGGAATTCTACCAAAAATACACAAATGAAAAATTCAGAGTAAAGCCTAACAGATTTAAGAAATTGAAATATCTTGTCAGTTTTGGTCTAATCACCATTCAAAATACCAAAATTCCATTAAAATGTCGCATAATGTTCACGGTCACGGAGAATGTGATGAATCATAAAATAGTGTTAATTCATATTACCAAATAAAAAAATTAATTAAATACGAGTGAATACAAGTAATAGAAGAAAGTGTCGGGATGATGTAAAAGTAAAACCTATATTTGTATTAAAATAATAATTTTAATACAACAATTTGAATAAAATAATTTTGAAGGGTAAATTGAATTATATATATATATATTAAATGAATATGCAGATAGTTCAGGTTTATTTAATTATTATATATCTTTAAATCATCAGTAGAGGTATACTATTTTTTATTAAATTAATTTTAAACAAATTATCCTAAGATCTTTTTGGTAATTACAAGTTTACTATAAATAATAACATAAGCATAACCTCTTGCTTACACGTCAAAGTTTGTAGGATTGCAGCATATATAACAATTTTATTCTCGTTTGTTATTTTAGAACGATTAAATTTGTAAATATCATATCACAAAGGTTTTGTAGCTTTCTTAATGACATAAAACACTCATATAATTTTATACGAATTAAAAAAATATGGAAATAAATTAATCGGTATTACAAATACGGTAATTGTAATAAAATAACTTTAAAGACACTTTTTAATCGAATTAAGTTATTTTAGACAAAGAAGTAATTCGAATAATAAAAAATTAGCCACTCATATGTCAATAATACAGTCTTCTAGAACATATATATATATAATAAAATGCGTCATTTCCACATTCTATTCACGTCGAACTTACGCTGCAGGTTCAGTTAATATAATATATTGAATACTGTTATAAATATTTTATCAATTAAACAAACGAATAACATTTTTAAATTTATATTGATGTCTTTTAGAGCAAAAGAAATAGATTATAAAATTAGGCTATTCCGTAAATATTTATTATTAATAAGTAAAAACTTCAAGATGCTAAAATTTAAAATAATCTTTCAAGCTGTAACAATACAAAGTATTTGTACTAATAATCTATGGGAAATCAGATTAGACCGGTATACTATCTTCGCATAATTACATCATTAAATGTTGCCGTTATTACTAAATTTTATTTAATAACTGGCTACATTAA
The DNA here is from genome assembly GCF_047948215.1 of Lycorma delicatula. Classification (NCBI taxonomy): domain Eukaryota; kingdom Metazoa; phylum Arthropoda; class Insecta; order Hemiptera; family Fulgoridae; genus Lycorma; species Lycorma delicatula. The sequence continues at coordinate 198,450,485 of NC_134456.1, read as the reverse complement.
TATCTCATGAATTAACTAATTCTTTAACGTCAAGTAAATAAATAATGTTACGTACAAGCTAAAAACAAAAAAATCAATTCAAATTTCATTTTCAGTTACTTGTGTGTATGAATAAACCTTCAGAAAATAGAATGTTACCGATGCATATTAAACTAAAAAAAAAAAATTAAAAAATATGCATTTGAACGTAACCAATGCATGGATAAAAAAATTAAACCTTTTGTTAATAGATTTAAAAAAATAAAAGGAATAAAAATATAAATCAGACTTAAAAATGTTCTTAAGTAAAAAATAAGTAGTTTAGTAATTCCTACTAAAAATTCAACATTTTAAGTGAGCACCAAAAGAAAAACTACTAAACCTTAACTTGATACGAACTTTAAAAATTAAAATTAAAAATTTTAAGTTTTAGACAATTTAAAAAAAATCTATTTTATTATTTTTTAATTTAAAAAAATATTAAAAAAATAGTAGACCTTAAAGAAAGAAGTCCTCATAAACAAATACGTTAGCAAGAAGGGAAAAAGAAGAGTTAAATCTTGATAGAATTCAGAAAAAAAATTCAAATAACATTACGTAAAAACTAACCAGAGCTAAAGCTGTCTGGAATACTGTAAAATATTTGTTATATTTTTAACTCAAGTTTTGAATTAACTTTCTCGAAGTCTTGTTTAAACATAAACTGGATTCAGTAGCCTATGAATGAGGTTGTACATCATTAAGCTATACGACTCTAATTAACTACTAGTGTATAACAAATATCGCTCAAGTGTCTATGTGGCAATGAAATTTTGAATTAAAAAAAAACTTTTAAGTGTCTGAATGAAATTTATTGTGTACCAGTTGAAGAACTTCCTTAAAAGAAAAAAAAAGAATAAACTTCCTAATCGGTGCACTGGATAATAATTTATGCTTGGCAATACAGAAAATATAAAAAAATAATTAGTACAGATCGAATTTATATATAACTTCTTCCTCCTTTTACTGAAATTTATAAAAAAAAAATCTGGCCATGTTTCAGACTTATCCGACATTTTCACAGAACTAAAAAATCTAACATTACTCTTGGTGTTAAAAATGATTATTATCCACACTGAAAAATCTTTTAAACCATTAAACATAATAAAAATACAAACAACTACAATAATTTATTTATAAGGGTGCTCTGTTTAAAATAGCATAGATAATTAACGTAAATAAAAAGGCGTTACAACCCTCTCACCACATAATGGGCTGAAAAATATCCTCACCCTTTCATTTAGTTACACTCGCTTCATTTAGAGAAACAAAAATTTCTAAAAACTCAACTCGATAACGCGAAGAAAAAAATGTATAAAAAAAAAAATTTAATCACAGTTCTCATTAATTCATTGTTTTAATGAATTTTTCAAAAAGTCTGTTTTATTAATATATATACATATACACACACTTTTAATTTAAAAAAATAGCAAACCTTAAAGAAAGAAGTCCTCATAAAAAAAAGTGGGCAAAAAGCGCAAAAGACGAGTTCTATCAATTTTTGATAGAATTCATAAAAAAGATTACAAATAACATAAAGCAACAACTAACCACGGCTACAAAGCTGTCTGGAATACTGTAATATTTATTATATTTTTGCCCCAAGTACTGAATTAACTCTCTTGAAGTTTTGCTTGAACGAAAACAAAATCAGAATATTAATGATATTTCTTTTCCAAACAATTTTTTAATACAGATTTCATATGATCTTATTTTTTGATAAACTATCGTAACGAGTAAAAATTTCAATCCTGTTCAAAATATACACCTCCTTTCTATCTCCGCATTCCTTCATCTATTTAAAAAATTATTACAATCAACTGCCTAAAACAAAATCTCCCACATTAAATTTCATGGCTGAATCAAAAACCGCTATTGAGAAATATACTGAAATATACAACATGCAATGTACAATTATTTCAAAATTTGTACCCAAGATTTTATTACTACTAAGTTTCAAAAGAATGAGAAATATAAAAATTTATGACATTTAGGATTATAATTACAAATAATGTTTTTTTAAATACATATTTTTTACAGCTTCATTAAAAAATGAACCCTTTTAATAACAACGTTTTGTTACTATTAAGAATGTTGAGGTGATATAATGGTGAGGTGACATTATTGTTATAAGAAGAGAAATTTTGAAATTCTAAATTTATCGCCTCGGTCTCTGGCCACCACCTTTCTCTTTTTCTTTTTCCTGTTTTTAGCCTCCGAGAATTACCGTTCAGGTATTAATTCAGAGGATGATATGTATGAGTGCAGTCTTGTACTCTCTCGGCCACCACCTGTCGAACGTGCAACGTTCACAGCAGCATAACTTCACAAACAAGGGATGGAACCACCTCACAGATCTTACTAAATAAAGCTACACAAGATATTGTTGAAATATTCTGATTATTAAACAATTTACTAAAAATATTAGAAAAACAATAAGGTACCTAAAAATATATGGAGAAATTGTTTAAAACATCTTAGTTACTGTAACAACAATGTGACTGGAAAATCTCCTATTACATCAATTTCATTGAAATTCAGGTATGTTGTAGTAATGTATTTGAAATTGACCATGTAAACATTTTATTTTATAAAGTTTGCTCGAGTCGTTCCTAAGTTAAGCTCAATTATTCCAAGATTTTAAAATTTTGTGGCTCGAAAATTTCCAAAATTACTATCAATTTCATTGAAATATAGATATGCTGTAATAGTGTATCTGCAGTTGTGCATGTGAAAATTTGATGAAGATTGGTTGAGTAGTTTCTGAGTTACGCTCAAATTATAAACGGGTCAATCCATTTTTAGTGTCCTAAAAAAAAAAATAAGCTGGTTGCTTGACCAACCCAACAAATTAACCCATTTGTTTCCTCCATACTTCAGGACCTTAAAAATAATTTTTTTTTAATTTTTTATTTAAGCTGTTTACCTGTGACGACCATTAATCATAACTAAAAATTATTGGTCCTGAAACAAAAAGCAATTTATTCATATTTTTTCAAGGTAAAAAAAATATTGGCCCAAAGGTTTATTTACCATCTCTCTTCTTTCTATGAGAAAATTACCAATAAAGTTGAACATTAAAAACGATGAAATTTCACTTTCGGTCATTTTTTTCAAGAAGTACGGATGGCATATGGTTATTTCTTTATATGTAGGTATATCTTAGTAGTTTTAAATTTTTATGAATTTTCGAAAACTAATTTTTTTTAAATGATTCAAATGTTGACTTCAAATAATTCTGATGGAGCTGGTGACAAAAATCTCAAATTTGCACATCTTCCAGTGTTTTTGTAAACGTTTACGGCAAATAAAGTACGTCTGTTATGTATTGTACTAACATAAAAGTTATAACCTCTCAAAAATTATGAAAACCCTATTAAAAGAGATACCATTTTGACTCACTAAGTACGTGAAGGAGGTCTGACTCTTGTCTTCTTTACACCTTACATTTTTTATATCTTAGTCCCTATGTTGTTGAAGTTGACGTTTTCAATATTTTAACAGTTTTTTTTTAAATTATTAATGATAGGTCATAATTTAATTCTAACTTAACCAGTACCAGTAACCTAATACAACTTTGATTCAAAAATTCTTGTAAAACTTAGAAAATACAAAATTAATAAATAAAAAAAGAGAGTAGCTCATACTGTTTAATATATCAAATTTCAAAATCGTCTATATAACTACTACTATTCAATATTTTTATTTTAAACTTTCTCCCCAATTCGGTATCAAATTAAAAACACATATTCCAAATTCCTTAATTTTGTACCGACTTAAAAAACGTTCATCAAAATTGAACAGCAGACTTTTTTTTAAATACGTTACAATATTTTTCTTAAATTTACTTCGATGAAATTTTTTATACTTAATTTAAAATATGGATAGGTTATTAAAAAGAATAAAAGCCTATTTGACAAAAGCCGACCGCGAGAAAAACAAAAACCAAGAAACCCTATGATTTCTTTTACAATATAATGTAAAATATTTATAATCAACCAGATTAATTATGTATTTAATTGCAAACGGCTGAAATAAAAATAACTAAGTCTGTTATGTAATCTTTGGATATTGATGTGAAGGTGCTATCTGCAAAACAGATATCATGAAATTATTCTAGAAGTTAAACGAAAACCTATAGTTTGGATTTAAAGCATAAAATTGTACAGAAAAGCACAAATAATTTTCTAAAGTATAAAAAAATGTTACCATGTAATAGTTAATCATACATATCCTGATTAACAGGATACTAAAAGGGAAAATCGAAATTAGTTTGGTAAATAAATCCACTTAAACGGGTAAGCAGATTTAAATTAATTGTGCGCGCGCACGCACACTATATAATTACAAACTAGCATCTCCGTCGCGGGATATGCTATATAGTTACTTGCGTTTCCCGTCACGATCAATTTTTTTAATTTTATGTTTTTTAGTCAAGTAACCGGAGACGGGTGCAGAGATAGTCGTATAGTCATTATTTCCTTATCTTGGCCTTCCAGGTCACTCTCAGTACTGCGTTTAACGTCAGCCGTTATAAACATTAATTCTGTGACGTTAAAGCAGTAATTACATAATGCTGATAAAGCGGTGAAGTTTTTACAGGAGAAAAAATACTTCGCAATCCAAGAATACGTGCCAACGTCCACGATATGAGTCACTTTCAATAGGAATAATAGCAGCGTCGGGCTTGTAATAGTAATAAAAAGGAGTTCCGTGAGTAATAATATATAAGAAAAGATAATTATTTAAGCGAATCAAAATTGCCACTGATCAATCAATCAACTGCCACTGATTGGATGAACTAGACAAACTACATGCCTGAAGTTTGTGTAGATATCATATTAAGAAATCCAATAAAAATTGGTGGTTCAGGAATTCATGCTGGGATGAACGAAAGTCTGTTTTCTCGGCGTAAAAATTAAGCTGGACGTGTTCTACCTCAACAGTGGGCTTTTGAAGGCTATTGCCGTAAAAAATGTTTTATGTACACGGTGGAAGAAAGGTCAGCAGCAAAATTACCACCTATAAATTAGAAGAGTATTTTACATGGATCAATGATATTATCAGATTGCTGGAACGCTTATAATGACATCTACTGTTACCAGAACATTAACAGCAAAGCACTGTCAACCTTACGTATAATTTCGTTGATCCTGAAACTGGTGCTCACACGCAAGGAATTTAAAGTGCTTAGTGTTTAGCAAAACACAGAAATAAAAAAAAATGATGAGGAGACCATATGACTTCCTTGTACGCCTATTGAATTACATACACACATTTTTTTTTTTTTTAAATGAAAAGTACATAAAATTTTATTTCATTAATAACTTCTAATATTTTGTCATATCTTTTTATTATTATTGAATTATTATTTATCGTAAACATTTTTTTAAAACTCAAATATTAATATTTATTAATAAATAAATATATTTAAACTGAAAAAAAGTTAAAAACAAAAAACAGGAAATGAAGTCGGATTCGAACCCTTGTGAGATCCTAATATTTTATTAATTAAACTTTTATTTGGCTATAACTCTGGAACCTATGAAAAAGTACCACTTATGATATATTGTTGAAGAGCTCTCAATGAGGGCTTATTACTACTACACTTAAGAAAGCCCACAATCCAAATTGTTTTGGATTTTGGGCTTTTTTGGACACTTTTGGTTCAGTCGATTGTAATAAAAAGGGGAGGTGCACAACTAGATGTTACAACAGTCCTAAATCAAAGATTTCAACACCCTACGGATAATCGTTTTTGAGTTATGAGAGATTACATATGTACGTACCGTACAGACGTCACGCCGAAACTAGTTTTAATGGATATTTCCGTTGAAATCTGAAATTTTTCGCGATCACAATACTTCCTTTACTTCGTACAAGGAAGTGAAAAAGGGTGGCACAGATCTTAATCTACTCGACTCTCTTTGCGAGTTCATGTAGTGGCGGCGTAATCAAAATAAGAACTTGTTCAAACATACTGTCAGATATTGTTGCCTATTGGGCACCCGAATAGTAATGGCAGTAATGTTTTGATTATTTAAATAAATTATTTAAATTTTTCCCCATTCTTCACCCCTTTCAATGTCGAATTTCAAAAAATCTAGAAATTGCTTTTTAGTTATTCACATGAAGATTAAACTACACACACATATTAAAAATTACGTTGATATCTTCATTTATTGCAGAAAAATTAATAGTCTGGTTTCAAAAAAAAAAACTATTTAAATTCGGAATTAAAAGAAAAATCTACAGATTGTTTTTTAGTTATTTACACCGCTTTTCATTGATAAGTCACGCACGTCAAAAATAAGTTGATATCTTTACTTATTACAAAGAAATTTAAAAAATCAGTAACCCATTTTAACCCTTTAAACTCGGAATATCAAAATAATGTAGTAAATGTTTTTTACATATTCATATTAAGATTACGCACACCAAAAATCAAGTTGATATCTTCATTTGTTACAGATAAATTAAAAAATGTAGTAAATTTCACTGTTACTCCACATTAATCCTTTAAACTAATAGTTACAAAAATTCGTTCTAGTGTGCATTTACAGCGTAAGAACGCGTAAACAAATTTTCATAAATTTATCTGCAATAGGTTTTGCTGGGCTTTGATTATGAATCACTCGCGACATTATATATATACAAATATAAATATGCGTGTGTACAAACACATAGAAAGTTTTTTTTTACAATTTAAATAGCAACTCCAAGCATTTTTAGTAATATTGTTGCATCAACTTTAGTGAACTGAATACGAATACAACTTTTTAATAAATATTATTTTTTGGATTTAATGAAAAGTTAACGAAATAAATCCATTTTACCAGATGAACCCGTATATACTATCTTATATGTAATGTAACAATACACAAATTATTTTAAAAACGCAATCCGTATTTTAATTTCGAAAGGAAAGTGAAGGAAATGCAGCGTAAATTAAACCATTTTATTGCGATACTACATAATTTAAAATAAATAAATGGTATTAAATTTTATGATATATTTAAATCAATAATTTCTGTTTGCAACCAATAAAGCTCATAAAAATTACTACGTATACGCTATATTCAGCCTATATGAAATGGTGTTACTTGTCTTTTGAAGATGGCCGTTTTTAAATCTTAATAAGTATTATCAGTGAAAATGAGGAAAGACAAACGGAATGATAAATATAAATAAATAAAACAGTACGTGTAAGGAAATTTAATTTATAAATTATTAAAAATAATATTTCCATATTTAGTTCCATATTTAAGGGACTAAAATTTATGTTAGTATTAATAATAATAATGATATTAATAATTAGGCTGTACATGATTATGTATAACAAAGATAACGAATGACGCACAATTTTATTTAACAAAAATTGTTATTCGCTGCAATAATTTAAGGTTAAGATTGTGGACTTCAATACACAGAATAAAAGTGGAAACAACACAATCTCAATATCACTGTATAGAACAAACAATTCATGAATAAACATATATAAACCATATTAATACCACAACAAACATAAATATGTAAATACAAGATACATCGTTGATTTAATAATTTGTTTTTAATAGTAAAATAAAATATAGGAAAAAATAAAATAAGAAATAATTCTCTTACCCGTAATGAAACAATTGATAGACCTTGGAATGAAAGATCGGCAATAAAATGTCTATGACGTAACACTAATTGTAGTTCAACCAGCCAGCCAGCCACACCGAACTCGGTTGTACAGTATTCATATAACTAGCGCTACTTACGGATATCACATCAACTAATTCCAACTAAATTACAAAACAGAAATCTCGACGAAATGTAACAATTCTAACACTTTCCTAACCTAAATAAATGTATCATAGTTTTTTTTTATACATATTTCACGTGACATTACTTGCATTTTTTTTTTTTTTTTTTTTTTTTTTTTTATAAAAGCAAGCTCTGCATTTAATTAAGTGTACGATTAAAAATTTAATTAAAATACAATCGACTGACAAAAACGTAAAAATATATATTTATAAAACCAAGAATATTATTTTACTGCAGCCATATTATACTCTGATAAATACCACCACCATAGCACTACCAACGACCATCATTGTTACGCCATACTATTCATGTTTATAAACAATATTTACATAATTAATTAAAACGTTGTTACTAGCCGATTATTAACTAAAAACAAGTTTTAAATATAAACATTCAACAGTTAGTTTAAAATACTTCACAATAAATTCAATGACTCACTTCGAATAGCCAATAACATACAAAAACAACATTATTCAATACATTCACATTTACACTAACCTAACAGATAGTTACTTCTCTAAATTCATATTATAATTTTTAGTTAACCTAACATCGCCATTTTTCCTCCATAAATGCAAGTATACAACGAAAATTTGTAAATAAATACAGAATAAAAGAAAAATTTAATCACATATTCATTAATAATGATAAAAACACCGAATAAAAAATAAAATCCATTCATCACTGTAAATAACATTTTTAATGCAGAATTATTAAACAAAAAAATAAAATATATATTTTTTAAATATTTCACACGCTAATGGGGAGTGCTAAAATAATAACCTTTTTCATTGTAAAACAGTTTTGAAATTTAGAACAAGAAAAAAGGAAACCGATAAATAATCTAATTTCACAAAAATACTATTAAGACTGCGAACATATTTCTTATCGCCTTTTTTAAATTGTAAACTAATAAAAATATTATAATTTTTTCTGAGAATCTATTACATTTTCCACATAGTCCAAAACTTGAAAATCCGTACTTATACGGACCCGGCGACCGTAAAAAGTTATTATGATATATATTATCTACGCTAATCGTGTTATATCTCTGCCGATAAGTTTGAAATTTAATAACCTGCTTCATAACAACGACGAAAAAACTGTCTATCTACAGTTTTTTCAAACTAGTTTTCCTTCAAACATTTTTATTAATGTAATGAAATTACACATTCTGTAGAAAAGTAATTGAGATTAAAGTTAATCTCAAAACTAAAGATAATCTAACTTTAAAACTAAAAAAAATATCCTTTTTGACTTTCTTTTAAACAAACTGCGACATTGAATTCACGTGAAACATGAAAAAAGATCATATTTGCTGTAAGCTTCTGTTCGTTTAATCGGATTCACTAATCAAATACTTGTTCAGTTTGGGTGACTACTGACAAAACGTTTTTTCGGGTTTTTCCCCATTTTCCATAAAATAGAGTTCACTCAGGGATAGTTATTTTTAAAAAAGTAAGACCATCCTTAATTAATTTTCGGTTATTATGTAGTTTAGTTAAACTCATTTACAAAATTCATCTATCATAAAGTGACTGTAATGAGACATAAGTTTGTTGTTTCTTAAAAAAGAAATAAGTAAATAAACCTATTAGCAATAATATAAAGTCAGTATCTGGAATAAAACTTATTTTAATTAAAAAAAAAGAAAAAAGTATATATATATATATATATATATATATATATATATATATATATTACCCTAACGATACGCAAGTAATACAAATACTAATCCCACTATTCAACGCGTATTTTATATTTAATATTAAACATAAACAGACATTTTCCATTGATACTATCATAAACACTGATATATTTTAAAAAAATTACATTAAGGCTTTAACTTCTAAAAATTTAAGAGTATTAAGTACGACAATAATCTTTATAAATTAATCATAGTCTACGAAAAATTTTCAATCTTTTTGAAACTGTGATTACAAAAATGGATAGGTATAATTTTATTTATTGTCACACTAAACAAACATTTATAACTTATGTAACACATAATATCTGTAGACACACCTAATAACTTACAAAATTATATAACTACTAGCCGGTCAGGGCTCGTTTCACACGCCCTACCCGACTCACCAGGATCCTCGCTGTGTTCGTTATCCTCATGATTGTGAGAATATTGATAAAATCTCCAAACGAAGTCATTTGAAATGCGCTGTTGTATGCTCTTATGTTGTTAGAGATTTTTTGTATTTAGGATGGTCTCCATTCAACAGTGCTTCAAGTACCTACGGTGGTACTTGAATTGGAGTAAATGAACCTTTCCTTTAATCTGTACATTATAACTAAAGCCACTTCTATCCGTATGTGACCGTGGTAGCTTTACAATCAAAAACCCACCGGGATGATCTAGTGGTGAACTCGTCGCCGTAAATCAGCTGATTTCGAAATAGAGTATTCTAAGTTTCAAATCCTAGTAAAGACAGTTTACTTTTATATAGATTTGAGTACTAAATCGTGGATCGTGTTGTTTGGTGGTTGGGTTTCAACTAACCACACATCTCAGGAATGGTCGCGACCTGAGATTATACAAGATTACACTTCATTTACTATCATGCATATCATCCTCATTCATTCTCTGAAGTAATACCTTACGGTAGTTCTGGAGACTAAATAGAAAAAAAAGAAAAAAGCTCTACAATGATATCAGTATGAGCTTGCGAGGAATTTATTTGCAATTTGTGTTGCAAATTTATCGCATCTCGAGTCTAGGCATAGCTTTCTCAGTCGGTATCTAACCGATAATCACGTACTTCGGCTGTTTCAGAGGACTGAGATAATCTTAATTGTTTTAGCAGACTTTGAATAATAAGAAAAATTAATTCTTTATTTTTTTTTAACTTTTGACAATCCAATATCGAAGCCAAAATAAACAACCAAAACTAATAAAACGTTAGCTCTCAGAGAAGCGGGATGACCTACTCTTTTTTTCCTATTTAGTCTCCGGGAATCACCGTCAGGTATTACTTCAGAGGATGATATGTATAAGTGTAAGTGAACTGTACTCTTGTACAGTCTCAGGTCGACCATTTCTGATATGCGTGGTTAATTGAAATCCAACCACCAAAGAACACTGGTATCCACGATCTAGTATTCAAATACATATAAAAGTAACTGCCTTTACTAGGACTTGAACGTTGGAACTCTCGACTTCCAAATCAGCTGATTTGCAAAGACGCGTTCACCATTATACCAACTCAGTGGGTTACCTACTCTTTTTTTTTCAATCCTTTTTTTAACACCCACAAAGTGACCGGTCCTCACCGTTAAGCTTTAACAGAATCACTTCAGGGTGTCTCGTGGCAGTCGTCTACCCCCTGTCTTGCCCTCTCCTAGGGCTTCCCATCGGGGTCCCACAAGCTTCATCAAGATGCAGTAGCCATGCCTTCTGGACGACCACTGCATCCCTCAACTAGTGGGCTGCCCTTCCCTTTCCTACTCTAGGTTGCTGAACCCGCATTGCACGGGTCCAGCAAACCGCTGCGTCACCTCCTCACACACCTTAGGGTCCCGAATGCATTATCGGAGCACCCCGACTAACCCTCATTCTTGCATATGAAGGAGCCAGGGATGACCTACTCTGGGATGAAGAAAGTGCACAGAACAATACAAGCATCCTTGGAGTATACTTATACAATAATAATAATGCCGTGAGGTAAATAATCCCCACATCCGGAACATACCATCTATGTCACACGTCTAGGGCGGTAACAGCTCTATATAAACACTATTGTGTTTATGTACAGCTACTATATGCATTCATATAGCTTGCAAATGGAGCTCGTAGTATTTCTCAGGCTCGTAACCATTGTTAACAACACAACGACCCCGACCTGTTTCCAACTTCAGGTCAAAATATAGGACTGAACTCTTTGGTCACCTGCAGATCATGTTTATTACTAAATGACTTTGGATACAGACTTACACCATCTTCAGAGCTGGCGATTTGGCGGCCAGGATCGATGTAACTGCAACTGGACCCCTCCGTCCATATACCCTCCGCAACGGCAATCATGTAGGTGCACATGTATGCCGATGCACGGTAGCCTTGAGAGCTTCGGTGAGTAGGGGCGTCGATTGTGCAGAGACTATGCATACGCTCTCTGCCAGGACACATGCCGGTTCCACCGGAGTACCGAGTCGAACCTCCAAGGTAAATAGCCCTGAAATGACTTTTTTTTTTTGTTGGTGTATCCCGGCGGCTAACCTTGTTACAGAGAGGATAAATATTTCATGCAGAATCTTGAAGAACCAAAAGTGGCAAAAGGTTCACGAGCACACCCTCGTTTATAAAGAGCCGATTCGACAGAAAAAAAAGTAAGGATACAGATAAACTTAGAAAAGAGTTCGGAAGACGAAAATTATTTTTAGCAATAATGAGTCCAGGCCAAGGCATCTTGTAATAATGAGACAAAATGGTAACTTCTAGAAATTCATCCTATTTTTGATTGCTCGGGAGATAACAAACTGTGCTGGTGATCCCGTCAAGGAGATACGCAAGACCTTTAACGATCTGTATATCAAAACCGTGAATGACGGTCAAACACAAAACGTTCAAGCTTTAAAGAAGTCGGTGAGTTCCCTGTGTTTGTCTAACCTCACTGTACTTTTAATCATCTAAAGGAGTTAATTGCAGCTACCTTCTTAATTGCACGGACGAAGAAATAGTAGAAGAATTGTCAAGTCGAGGTGTGATACAATGTCGAAGGCTGACCATGAGGAAAATCGTGAGGTTCTTTCTTCTGCTTTGCACGTGTTAACTTCAACAGACCTAACCTGTCCGAGAAAGTACTGCTGGCATACATCGTCCATATATGCATGTATTCATTTTGCAACCTATGCGATGTTTTAAGTGCCAGGCGTTTCGGACACACTGCAGTCAGGTGTAAAAGGTAAGAAATTTGCGTGTGTGGAGCGGAAACTCATGACTGCGATCCGTGCAAAGATCCTCCAGTTTGTGTCAACTGCAAAGGGCACCATAACTGACATTAAAAAAACTGTCGGTTTACAAAATGTAAGCGGCCATTCAGGAGGTTAAAACACCCCAAAAACTAAGTTATCCTGAAGCGAAGAAAATTGTAAGCAGTCGAACATCTCGACCGACAACAACTTAAGCAGAATCGGCTGCTAGCCCTTCCTCATCCAAAGTTAATGTGGAGCAGTAGTTTTCTGCTCTTGCGTCAAGCCTTGCTGCTATGATTGAGAGAATCACAGATTTCATGATGAAATCTCCTCAGAAAAAAGAACCAATAAAACCCGGAATATGCAGCCACCGATGTACGTTGCATATAAGGATGTTGTAAATAAGGCCAAAAACACCAGTCCTTCGACCAGTCATAAGGTGAAGGAAGGTGAGGCAAGGACGAAGAAGTCTGAGCTTGATGCGTTGCAGTTTTAGGTTAAGATAGCGAAGACCTTGGAACAGAGATTGTACAACATGCAGCTATCCACAAAACATGCCCAAAAGGCCTATCTTCTCCAAAATCCCAGAGGGCTCCTACGGAGAGGGTGAGTATTTCAGCCGCCCCAAAGAGGGTAGTGTATCAAGTTTGGACTCTTTGACAACAATGCTAACTGCCCCATCTAGGTCGGTATCACCAGACGCCGGCCGCAGAACCTACCTGGTGTTGGAGAAGTTTGACGATAGCATCTCCGAGATCTCAGAAACCCTGTCATCAGAAGTGGAAGCCGTCAGGAGGTGGAGAAAAGTAAAAAGGGATTGCCTAAAGAAAAACCTAAGCGATAAAGAAATGTGATGTTTTCAATATAAAGTATTCTAATATATTTTATTTTCAGAAATATTTTAGATAGTTGTTAGTTTTTATCAGGGTGGGGAAGTTTTTCTCCCTTTTTCATATTCGGGGGCTAATGACCAAAGTAGTCGATGTCCGAAATCCCCCCCCAAAAAAAAAAATTAAATATTTAACAGATATTCATTAAACAAAAAAAAAAAAAAATAATTGTAAAAAGAATCTTAACCTCCATTACGAATATCGTGACAATTCTAATTGGAGATAATGACCAAGTTTCTAAGGTATATCTCTGCGAAGTTTTATTAAAATCTATTTACTAATTTTTGAGTGATGCGCGCACAGAGTCGACCCTAGTATTAATTTTATTATATGTGTAGATTGTAAGCATATAAATTTAATATCGACCTATCAATAATAATTTGAAGTAGAGTATACGAAAGATCCATTTTTAAACATAATACTTGACTTGGATAAATACACGTACTACATTTTTTTTTTTATACGATCATACACCTACTTCTTTCTGAACATCTACAGATAACACAAAATCGTTTTTAGATTGGAATTTAAGACTAAATATCTCATTACAGTCTAAATCGATATTTGATTCAAGACTATACGTACAAAACATTCTGTCCTTCGAAGCTGAACACATCACTTTGTCAATCAAAATTCCAAAAACGGTTAATGCTATCACGACGAAACTTTGAAACGACGTTAAGCACAATGTGTCGTATATTGGTGCGCTAAATTTCAATTTTATAACTTGTTTCTGTTGTAATACTTAATATCGATTCTTATAATCTATTTTTGCGCGTGCGCATACACACACACACATACACTGTATTTATTAAACAACACCAAGTGTTATGAATTGAAGAGTTTAAAGTGAATCGTTTTTTAAATATATAATTATATTTGGAAAAAAATCAATAGAAGACCGGGTAGGGTTGAAAAGTTTACAGTTGATACCTCACAAACTATACCTAATACGCTGTTAGTTCCAACAAAAAAATAATCAATTTTATATATATATTTTTTTTTTACCTACGTTATCATGAAATATTAAAAACACCACAAATCATATTATTTCGGGCGTTTTGAAAATGAAAATTACTTAATTAAAAAATAATAATTATCTGCCGACATCAGTAAAGAAAAAGTGATAAAACTAATAATTTCCAAGAAAGAAATAATAATATCATTTCAAGTATGTAGACTGAAAGTTTTCCCTACACAGTGTGTATAATCCATTTGTTTTCCACAAATAACGGTGTATTAAAGTATTCTTTATACTATCTGTTACAGATTTCTTTTTATGGCTGTTATACACGCAAAGTATCAGAGATAAAACCGGCAACAATCAAATTTTCTTTCTTTGAATGTAATGATGTTGATACAGCTAGTATCGAGATGAACGTGGTCCCTGCGTTGATAAGAGTGATTGTGTCACTTTACTGAATATCACCTGCATTTCAGTACGGTCTAGGTAAGTGTGTTATTAATCAACAACATTCGGCGTGTGCCCGAATTGAAGGGTGAGCATTTATATACCGGAACTGGTCAAATAAATGCTTTCCCCACAAACGATGTTAATCGAAAACCGTGTATATTTTAGTATCGCCAGATGCAGTAATACTTGCAAGTACATTATATGAACTTCAGAAATTGAATTTTATAAAATAAATATATAAATATACTCTGAATACTAATACTATAAGTATATTACGTTTAAATAAAAAATCAAATAAATAATTAATTGATGACAAAAATTAATGTTTGTTAAAAGTCTGCAGTTCGTTGTTCACATTTTTGAGTCCATAAATTATTATAGTTGTTTTCCGTAACATTTAGTTAATTATTCATATGTTTATTTGAAATATTTTAAAATATACGTTTACATGCAGCAGAATGTTTTTTAAATTGCATTTACCGCAATAGTTCTAGAGTTCATTGAACCCAATATACTTATATAAAATAATAAACGATTTCTTATTATAAAAGAAATTTAATTAATTTTCATTAATTACATTTTATAGGCATGGATTTTCCTGAATCAAGGCTAATTTTTATTATTGTATTACGAAATAGTAAGTAAGTTGTTAACTGGTTAGGCACCTATAAATAAAAGTAAAGCGATTCATATTGTAAACGCAGCTATCCTAACATAAAACAGTTCTATAATGATTAGCTAAAATCGTTCTTTTTATAAAGACGAGCAGCCAATTACACCGTGTTTGGATCCGCGAAAAAACTGCCGGAAAGCACTTCATTCCTCATTAACCTTAGTGACGCACAAATTATTGTTATTTTTGGGGACGGTTAGAGAGCTTTTGTGACCGATCACAATTATTATGATTTGCGTAACTTATTTTTAATTTATTAATTTTACGATTTACTTTAACTATATTAAATTAGATGTACTAGAGTAAGACTACACTATCCGTTTACATTTATTACCTTCACCTTGAGAGTTGTATTGTCAAGGATTGGTTTTTGCCTTCCCGCTTGAAAGATTGATGGTTCAAGAGCGATTCCAAAATTTAGCGTTATCAGTTCCTCGAAGATGTCTCTTGGCAACGATTTTTTTGTTTCACACATCAATTAATTACATGTATAATCGGCTACGTAACAAATAGTGCTAAAAAATTTCAAATTTTTCCTTCTTAACCTTTCAACCGAAAAATGTACCATCGGTTTACGGATGGTAAACCATAACACAAACTACCACACCAAATTTTTTTACTGTGCATTAATTAATCCTGTCGATATCAAGTAAAATGAAATAAAAGCATATGGATCCACTAAGGAAATTGCACCAATACTTTAAATTTTTAACTCGGAGAAATATGAAAAATAATAAATGTAGGAGAGGAATGATATTTTACAAACTACAACACTTATTCCTCGTATTTACTAAAATAATTTGAAAACTAATGGAAAAATGTTTAAAAATTGGAGTTTGGTATATAAATTTACAATTTATTGGAGCTATAAATTGAAAAAAAAAAAAATTAATATTTCGCATTCGCTATTTTGGATTATTACAACGTAAATAAAAACTTTATTATTATAAGTATAAGCTTTTTTTTTTTAAATTTATATTAATAAAACATGATTTTATAACAGATGTAACATGTTTGCATTAACATCACAACGTAGAATTGACTACAGTTTTAAATTCAGTTTTTATAATTCAATCAAGCCGTTTAATAAATAATCGACGATTTACAAAATTCTGTATTTGGATTTATTACGACGAATGCTCCACATTCAATAGCTGGTATGGTAAATAATAAGTGAAGAAAATATTTTTGAGCATACTAATCTATAATTCTTCAAGCAAATATTAAGAACTTTTTTATAATTTTGTGCCACTCAGAAAAAAAAAACTTGATATGATTTTTGTTAATTAAGAGTAATTTTTTTAAATAACGTTTTCTATAGTTATATTTAATACATTCAATACATGTGCTCTATTGAATTATGTGCAATATTATCCAGTAGTTTAACATGCAATTCTGGATGAAGATTTTTTCTAACTTTTCAAACCGGTTCATTTAAAATTCGATTAAATACTTCTGAGAAAATTTATAACAAGTTTAGCGACCGTAATAGATATATCACGTTGCAAGAAGATATCGAGGTACTACAGCAGCCTGTTGGAATGGTATTGTCTAGCGATTAGATTACTAACATAGGCATGTTGCAATGGTCAAAATAACGGGATATGAACAAATCAAGTCGCGTTTTGCTCGTAAATATAACCATATCTCTTTTCAAATTTCTAAAAGAATCACTACATACAAAATTAAATTTCTTGTAAATCTTATGAATATATAAACGTATTAAATTATTACAACCGATATTATTGCTATAAAAGTAAAAAATCGTTTTAGCTTATAAAACTAAGATAGATGTTTCAATGTGGTAACGAAATCTCCAAAATATAATTTCCATTTTTTCTCCTTGATTATTGACATTACAATGACTGTTATAGTAAATTAAAGGAAACTTCTTTGCTCGCTGGAAATCCGTTATCGAGATTTAAATAAATGATTAACAACGACGAATAATAACTGAAGAAATTAAAAAACGTACATAGAACACTGTTAAAGTTAAATCCTGAATTAAATTTTTCAAGCTTAAAGCACAAGGCCAGCTAGAAATCTTTTTACGGATGGATTAATTCGATGAGTTGTTTAAACAGTAAATGATCTGCAATTAACGATTAATATAGGTATTATATAAGATCGCATCCTCCGAACGAACTATTTATAAAATTCAGTTATATTCTTCAACATGTCACACAATTCAGGGATGAGTGAGAACTTCTTTTGCCACTGTTTAATATCAAAAAGAAAAGAAGTTTGATAACCATATATTTGTTAAGTCGAAACAAAATCGATGATAACACTGCTCCTATAACGGATAAAGAAACTCCTATAAAATCAGAGATTATGGGCGTTGCGAATGTCCACTTTTTTGGAAGTCACTTCTCTGGGTCTTGGTTTCGCGAACCTGTCTTTTGGAATCAATCCTTAGTATCTGTATCCACCGGGTTGGTCTAGTGGTGAACTCGTTATCGCAAATCAGCTGATTTCGAAGTCGAGAGTTCTACGGTTCAGTTCCTAGTAAAGGCAGTTACTCTTATACGGATCTGAATACTAGATTGTGGATACCGGCGTTCTTTAGTGGTTGGGTTTCGATTACCCATACATCTCAGGAATGGTCGACCCCAGATTGTGCAAGACTACACTTCATTTACATTCATATATATCATCATTCATCCTCTGAAGTAATACCTTAAGGTGGTTCCGGAGGTTAAACAGAAAAAAACAAATTATATATCTACTGCTCAGATTCCCAAAAGAAATATCCTAAAAAAGATTTGTACTGCACCCATGTCTTTACAAAGTGCAGAAAAGATTCTTGATTTTAGAGCTCTCATTTTTATGTAATGTACTACGGCTAAAACCGTCGTTAGCACAATATTCAGACCAGGACTCATTTCTTTGGAAGCCAGAGCTCTGTGGAGCTCCACAGGTTGGAAGGAGCAGAGCTTCACAGGTTGAGAAACACTGCATTCTCATAAGACTCGCCCACTTCACCGATAGTGTTTTTATGTGAACGTCAACCTTTCTGAACTATGCAGTTAAGAAGGAAATGTAACACAGGAATAGAAGTTTTTTTATGTTACCAAGGTATAAATAATTAATCCTATTTAAGATTTTTTTTATAAAAAGTTTTTCATAAAAACAAAATAACAGGGCTTAAAAATGTAGAAAAGAAGAAGAAAAACGCACATCTGACATTCTAACCGACTAGTTTAAAGGTTTTTTTAATTAGTTTTCCTTTTAAAAATACCAGGTAAAATCATCTTTATAAAAACAGTAAATAATAAAATCGCCAGAAAATTAATGAATTTATACGTGATGTGTATTTTCTTAAACTGAAAATACCTACGATATCTAAAGAAACATGTAAACCAGAAGTCGTAGGAATAATTAAATGAAGAAAAATTACTTTAAAAAAGTATTTAAATAATTTAGCTTACATCTTTAAATAACATCCTATATAAAATTTAAAAGGTTATTCAATACTAAAATAATTTGGGTATTATTTTCAACAGCGAAAATGAAAACTGTGGTAAAGGTTCAAACACTAACCTGAACCAATGGGAATGAAACTAAACGTTTCGATTTAAAGCGACTATAAAAAGATACATTCTTCACGGTGATTATTCACCATCTTAAGAGAAAAATGTTATATACTCCATAATTATTGATAAAATGGAAAAGTATAGAAAACCAAGGAAAGACCTAAACGGCGAGACAAAAATAATGTACGGCAAGACAAAAAATTATGAATATAGTGAAAATTTGGACAATTAAGCCGGAAATACAGAGGTAAAAATTCTGATTCACTACAGTAAAATGGTTTCAGAATAATTAAAGAAATGTATACGCCAGTACACATTTCTTTACTGCGTGTGTGAGTGTGCGTTTGCGAGCGAGTTTGGTGTTTAACTAAGGAAATGCTTTTAAAATTAATCGTCTACCTTATCAGTAATTTATTTACACAAAAAAACTAATCACATTCCGAGACAATATTCTCAAAAGTTCTGACCGCAAAAGCAAAATGTGATTTTTTTAAAAATTCAATAGAGTATTTTTTCATAACATTGCTATTACGTTAATTATAAATAAAAGCCAAGATTCGCAAAAGCGATAAAAATATTTATACGAATTTCAGTAAAATATATTCGGAGACGTCAAAAATATAAAACGTAGAATTATTTGGCAACACTAGCGAGATCTTGTGGAATAAAAGAGAAATATTTTTATAAGAGACGTAATTTATTCATTTATCGACCAAGGTGGTGGACTTAAAGCAATCGGTTAAAAAAAAATGTTTAGGACTGTTAGGTACGAAGAGAATATTTTGATCATCAGATTATATAAAAAAAAGCGTTAGAAACGTACGTTTCATAAATAAAACGTACAACAAGTAGTCATCAAAAAGTTTCGTTTCCACAAAAACTATTAAAGCTCTGTTTAAAACTTTTGGGCGTAGTTTTTTTTATATTGAGCATTACATAGCAATCGCGGAAAAATAAATAAAAGAAAGATACAAAATTAACTGGATGAAAATAAAAAAATTACACGCTTGTGAGCTAAAATAAATTCATAACTAAAAATAAAAACCAGGAAAGCTTTAATAGCAATTTTTTTCTAACACTAAATTCCGGACATAAATGGTAAACATGGACGAGTCATGTACGATTTCTGCGATCAGAAAGTGACTGAGTGCTTTTACAAGAATAATAATCACCGTATTAATAGATATCATAAGTAGGCAATAATTGAAAGCGTGTACTTTTTCATAAGCTAACATTAAAATAAAAATTTATACATAGTTCCAGGAGTTACACAGACATTAAAAATGCATATACACGGTTGGTTAATTCAGGTTCACTTTTAAAAAAAAACTGCCGTAAAAATCTAAGTATGCTACTTTTAATTTCTTTAAATTTTAACTTTTTGAAGTCTGTGAAACATTAAAAAAAAACGATTAATCCAACTTGGTGCCGAATTTAAAAGTAGAAATTTACAGAATTGAAATTTTTTTTTTTTTAATTTTTAAGGAATTTTTCAAAAGTGGGTTTTATTATTAAAATTACGATAAGCCTACAAAAACCGCTGACCATATTAAAAAAAAAACCCCAATCTCAAATAACATAAAGAAGAAAAACCTGTATCTAATAAAAAAAAAGAAAAACGACGTAGATTGCTGATGACCCAACACAAGTTACCGGTGTCTGAAATGGGTGATTTAATTTAGTTTTTTTAAACTGAACAATTATCGTAAGTTTTTATACAATTTTCTTGAATTTTCGCATAAAAATACTTTTTAATTATCAGAAAATTAAGTAAGAAATTATTAAAATATAACAATCTATTAAAGAATAAAGACGAGATAATATTTAAGACGTCTTCAGATTGTTAGAAAATTTAAATCATCTGCGAAAAAAGTTATAAAGGGATCCGCAGAGGAACTTCAGCAAAAAAATAAAAAAAGAATCACCGAAATCAGTTCATTAGATAAGAGTACTGAACGTAAAAAACCTAAAGCATGGGTTGAATTGAAAGAGGTTCTCAATTCAAATCGTACTTTAGTTTTTTTACGTTCAGTAGTACTCTTTTATCTAACGGACCGATTTTTATTAATATTTACCGACTTTTTATTAAAAAGTCAGTTGAAAAACGAAAATATTCAAATTTAACTAAATTAAATTTAATAAAAATCCTTACATAATATGACAAACACAAATCTTAAGTTCGTTTCAAATAAATTAACTTTCATAACGGCAGATAATTCTAATTAGAATGAAACAACGATCTATAAATACAAGCGCGCGCTCAAACATACGTTGGCTGCGAACAGGTCTTATAAACTTCAGATCGTTTAATTATTTAAATTAAATAACTCTTTGCCGACTACGCCAAGAAGGAATGATACGTTTTGCTATTTCTCAGCTAAACTTTCAAGAATGAGTGTAATGACATAAGAGTAACCGCCCCTTTTATTTCAGTTAATAAAGATAAGGACAATACACTCATTTCCACAAACTTCTTCTGCCTAACCATCCATTAAGTCAAATTTTGACAGGTTTCCTTCGAAACTTATTCACACTTTTTAGTTTCTTTTAAATGAGAGTATTATACTCTGTAAGACCGAAAAAAAATTGGCAGTGGTAGATCACAAATTCAAGCCGACAACTCTGTATTAGTGCCGTTAATTACATTCCAACGACCGAAGTATCCAACTAACAACTACGTTCAAGAATTTAGAATTAAAAATATTTTAATTAGACTTAAACGTTAATTTCAATTCAAATTATACGATTAACTCAGAACCGGTGGTGTAGAGATTTATCCAGATGTAAAGAACCGAAATCAGATGATGCAAAAATTATAATTATTTTTAACTAAAAGGAAAGGTAGATTATAGCGCGTAAGTATAGGGCAAAGATAGAAGATAGTGTAGGGCGAAGATAGATAGAAGTGTAGGGCATGCGTTTTGGAACTTAAAATGATAGAATAATAAAATATTACAGATAAAATAATTTTCACTTTAAAGCAATAATTATAAATCTATCTACACGATTTTACAAGAAACCATATTATATACACGATAGAAATCTAACAATGTGTTAAATAAAGATGGTACACCGATTTATAATACGAAAGAAAAGGTCGATAGGTGGGTGGAATATATTGAAGAATTATACGGGGGAAATGAATTAGAAACTGGTATTGAAGAGGAAATGGAAGAGGATGAAAACGGAGATACAATACCGAGATCTGAATTTAATAGAGCATTAAAGGATTTGAACGGTAAAAAGACTCCTGGGATAGACGGGATACCTGCAGAATTACTGCGCAGTGCAGGTGAGGAAGCGATAGATAGATTATACAAACTGGCGTGTAATATTTACGAAAAAGGGGAAATTCCGTCAGACTTCAAAAAGAGTGTTATTGTCATGATACCGAAGAAAGCAGGAGCAAATAAATGAGAAGAATGCAGAAAAATTAATTTAATTACTGGTGCATCAAAATTTTTATTAGAGTCCTGTACAGAAGAACTGAGAGGAGAATGGAAGTGTAAAGGAGAAGACCAATTTGATTTCATAAAATGTATAGGGACAAGGGAAGCAATTTTAGCGCTCACATTAGTAGTAGAAGGAATATTAAAGAAAACCAAACCAACATAAATGGTATTTAGACATAGAAAAGGCATTTGAGAGTGGAATAAAATGTTCAGAATTTAAAAAAATGTAGGGTTCAAGTAGATATAGAAAAACAATTGCTAACATTTACAGAAACAAACTCAAAAATCATAAGAAAGAAGCAAGCCGTAATAAAAAAGGCAAACAGACAAGGATGTTCCCTATCCCCGTTACTTTTTAATCTTTACACACGTCTAGCAATTAATGATGTTAAAGAACAATTTAGATCCGGAGTAACAGTGCAACGTGAAAAGATAAAGATGTTACAATCTGCTGATGATACAGTAATTCTAGCTAATAGTAAAGAGATTTAGAAGAAACAATGAATGGCATGGATGAAGTCATACGCAAGGACTACTGCATGAAAATAAGCAAGAACAAAACGAAAGTAATGAAATGTAATAGAAATAATGTAGATGGACTACTGAATATAAAAGTAGGACGAGAAAAGACTACGGAGGTAGAAGAATTTTGTTATTTGGGAAGTAGAATTACTAAAGATGGACGAAACGGGGGGATAGAAATTGCCGAATAGCATAGGTGAAACGAGCTTTCAATCAGAAATATAATTTGCTTACATCAAAGATTGATTTAAACGTAAGGAAAACCTTTTTGAAAGTATATGTTTCGAGCATAGCTTAATATGTAAGTGAAATTTGGCCGATCGGAGTACCTGAAAAGAACAAAATTAGAAGCTTTAGAAATGCGGTGCTATAGGAGAATGTTAAAAATCAGATGGGTCGATAAAATGATAAATGAAGAGGTGTTGCATCAACCTGTTGAAGAAAGAAACATTTGGAAAAATATAGCTAAAAGATGAGACTTATAGGCCAAATCCTACGGCATCCTAGAATAGTCGCTTTGATATTGGAGGAACAGGTAGATGGGAAAAATTGTGCAGGCACGCCACGTTTGGAATATGTAAAACAAACTGTTAGGGATGTAGGATGTAGGAAACAGGATGGGATAACCGAAATGAAACGACTGACACTAGATAGGGAATATTGGAGAGCTGTATCAAACCAGTCAAATTACTAAAATCCGTCGGTTGGTCTAGTGGTGAACGGGTCTTCCCAAATCAGCCGATTTGGAAGTCAAAAGTTCCAGAGTTTAAGTCCTAGTAAAGGCAGTTACGAATTTGAATACGATCGTGGATACCGGTGTTCTTTGGTGGTTGGGTTTCAATTAACCATACGTCTCAGGAACGGTCGAACTGAGAATGTACAAGACTACACTTCATTTACACTCATACGTATCATCCTCTGACGTAATACCTGAATGGTAATTCTCGGAGACTAAACAGGAAAAAGAAAGAAAAAGTCAAATGACTGAAGACAAAAAAATAAATAAATTTAATAAACACAATGTACAGGACGTCAACAAATTAGATCTCAGACAGGACAAATAAACCGCACTGAATTGTGACGATTTCGATTAAAAGAACACAATGTATAAAACCCTTTTTTAATAAAAAAATAATAAATATATGTACGGAATACATATATGTAATAATAAATAAAAATATGTACGGGATACAAATAAGTATAGAAATCAAATTCAACCAAAATGAAAGTCTTATGGGATTTTTAATTTATCTCGTAAATCCATTCATCCAAGTTAAGGTTTAGCTAAAAAAAATTATGCAAAAAATATGTTGTTTAATTAAGATTTTTCAAAGTATTTTTCAGCAGATCATATAAGTTCTTTCATGCATACAAACTAAAAGAATCTTGAACAATAGCCTCCTCGCAGCTGCCTTAAAAGTTTCAGATCACTTCTCAATAAGCGAGAATCCAAATATGAGGATATAGATGCAATTGTTAAGAGCTCATTATATATGTTTTTTAATGAATTACAGTGATAAAAGTAAAAAAGAAAAAAAGAGATAAATTTTAGAAAAGTTTAAAAAATAGATATGAGGATATTTCCGATCACGGGGAACATTGAACATTATTTAAGGTATATCTGTAAGATATGATACTGCACTCCTATCAAACATACTGCTACATACGTCTACGTTTATCTGAAAGTTTTGTACGAGAGGGTTGATCTCTAAATGGAATAAGGACGAAATAAAAAAAGGACAAACTCATTTTTTCCTGTTTAAATTCGTATTTTTTGTATTAATGATTACATCCATATGAAAGGAACTTTCCATGAAAAACTTGCATTGACGTGAAAAAAAATTATATATATATATATATACACTTTTTTTATTTATTTATTTATAATAACTGAGGAGGAGAGCCAACAGTTTCCCTCTTGGTATAATGAGGGCAAACAGAAAATCATATCTTGTACAACCCGATTCGTGACGTCCAATGAATTCACGACATTAAAAGTAATCCGTCAAATAAAAATTCGTCTTCACAACTAGAGAAGAACAAAAGATTTAATTACACACTAAAAAACTCTTTCACGCTTACTATACGACTGGTAGATAAAAATTGATTTGGGTATACTTAAAGTATATGACATTAAACCAGAGGGCAATCATGAAAACAAGAAGGTCAACACATATAACAAAGAGCCCAAAAAAATAATCAAGAAATTAAATTTTTAAGTCCAACACAAACTGACTGCAGCCAAAAAGAAAACAATAAAAAAGGCAGAGGTAGAGAACAAAATAATAAAAAAATTTAAATGCGATTTAACAGGAAAATGTTGAAAATTGGGCGAAGTTAGATTGTACAAAATGAAGAACTTTTAAGACGAACTGGAAAAGAGAAAAATCTTCAGCTAAATCTTTTTTTTTAAACACCGGTTGGTGGGTCGCATGTTAAAGCACATAGGGCTAGTCGAATTTTGATTCTAGAATTAAACACAGTGGAGTAAAAATATAGAAAGAAGACAAAGGAATGTATGAATCACAAAATTGAGATGTAGAAGGTACATTTCGGCTGGAACTGACACGTAATATTTGGGAATTGAGAAGTACGTCAAACGATTGATGACAAAACTATTTTTTTTTTTTCAAACGACGCGGCGCACTACACTGTACAGATTAGATGTTACATAACATTCAATTTTGAAGTACTGAAACAAAGGCAAATAAATTCCAGAATAACTTTAATACATGAAATTTCTATAAATCTTTTAATTATTACTTAAAACAATTAATTCTGAATAATTAAAATCGATTAACGATAAAAAATATCAAAAAAAATTATTAAAAAGAAACGTTCAAAAATATATATATATATATATTTTTTTTTTTTTCACTTAAAAACTGTAATCTAATAACTGCAAGGATTCTATTGAAATGGATTCGAACATCGTTAAATATCTGAAATTCTTTACCCGCTTTATCTTTTTTAACCAATGACCGTAATGAAGCTAAAAAAGGGGGGTTATTTGTTTCATCTGTGCCCTGTACGTTCACGATTTTCTCGCTACTATTTACAGACATCGACTTGGTTCTTTTGCAGAATTATCTGTCGTTTCTCTGAAGCCTTAAATGTAAAAAACTTTAAAAATTTTTAATTTCATACTTGTTAAATATATGGCGACCGTATCTGCTACTTTGTTTTGTTAAAGTCGGCATAAAATTAGTGTAATCTTGGTACATTGAATTTCGTTGTATATGAAAAAAAAAATGTTTATACATATCAGAAGTAAATCTACAGCTTAAAAAAGTAAATAATTTATTTTTTCAGTGAAGTAATTTAAGCGAAATTAAACAGTTAATATATATTTCTAAAAAGAACGTTTAAACTGTATGAAAGAAGTGATTGTATGTCTGTGTGCGTGCTGGTTAACGCGCTAACATTACTGATAAATGATACGAACAGTATGATTAATGTGCACGGAAACGAATTATATATTAAAAGAAAACACGGTGAAAAATCATAGCGTATCTAGAATTTTATCTCTAACGAACAATATGCAATATGTATCGATATATAATTGTTAATACTACTGCCTAAAAAATTATACGTCATTTATTTAATCTACTTTAATTAATAATAATTACATTGAAGTTAATTATCAAGGGAATGAACTAATAAAACGATATGATAATGACGATAAAATACATTAATACTATGTTCAATTACTATAAATACATAC
The DNA here is from genome assembly GCF_047948215.1 of Lycorma delicatula. Classification (NCBI taxonomy): domain Eukaryota; kingdom Metazoa; phylum Arthropoda; class Insecta; order Hemiptera; family Fulgoridae; genus Lycorma; species Lycorma delicatula. Next base: position 198,423,527 of record NC_134456.1, on the reverse strand, counting down.
ATACAACTAATGCTATTTCAAGGTAACTGAGGAAAATAGTAGATACTTGCAATCAACAACACGAGTCCATCTTACCTCGCATAATTTGACAATAATAGTAATAATAATAAAAGTGCAATTGTCTTCTAAATTCCGATCAAAAATAAACAATTCATTTTACAAATATATTTAATTACATGCAGTCATAAATTCAGCTCCTAAACGTATAACTTTATATATATATTTTTCTGCTGTAACGATATTAAATAAAGAAATTTCAAAAATAATAAATTAAAATTAAGGAAAAAAGAAAAATATATATATATAAATACAACAACAAAGATTAATATAAGTTATATGACTGTTCAGTTCATAGAATACCGAGATAATGTTTGATTTGGTATCAAGTATAAATACATATATATGTATATATTTCAACAGAGTTAGAACTCAAGGACAAGTGTAATTTAACATTCAAGATGATAAAACCTTTTTACGGCAGCATAACGCCTAAGTTAAAATTATAAAACCTATTTAAATACGTTTACAAAAGTAAGCAGTCAGCACTGTGTTGGAACGTATGGGTATTTTTTCGAATTTTAACGGTTCATTTAACTCCGAGTAAATTATCAACACGTACATGTAATTTCTTTAGAAACGCCATTTTGTTGTATAGTAAAGATATCAGGGGACGACTAAGAATTTTTTTAAATAGTTCGAATTATAATATATTTGCGACGTTCATACCTTATAAACGTACAAAGGTGGCGTGCAGCCCTAAGTTCATAGAATGTTAAGAGTCGGCGAGGCAATCCGTAAAGACAGAGACAGTACGAGAGAGCGAGGACGACGGTCGAAACATACAGGCAGCTATATATTAATGAAAGGATGCCTACGTGACTTAAACTGCGCATGCGCTGTCGTGACGTCACCGATATGACGTCATTAAACATAAGAGTAGTAGAACGAGATGGAGAACTGTACACTGCGTCCGTAGCGAAGGCGACTAGGGGAGGTCCAGAGCCGAAACAGTGACCCGTGGCCCTTCGAAGAAGAATCAGGCCCCTGGAAGAACGTGTTTATGCACCGGGTACACTGAACAGCCTTTCTTACTTGCCTATCTAGCCGGCGCTCCGATGTTGCCAAGTTTCTATTAAAAATAAATTATTTAACTCTTTATTACATAAACAGTTAAGGTTAGTAAGAACGACAAACAAATCATCGGATATCAACTCCGTATTGTTCTACTGATAAACAGGCCGCATAAGACTGTAATAAAATATATTTGAAAGAAAGCCTACATTTTACTAACAAAAATAACTTATTTTGCTTTTAATACAGACTACACAAACTTTCTTAAATAATAACGATTATGAAATAATTAATAAATACGATTTTATTTCGTTCATGGAACCGATATATTGTATATCAATCGCATAAACGGTAACGTGTACTTAAACCGTATTAAAAAGCCGTAATTGAACGTAGCGTTGTAATTCATAAAAACTTAAAATTGAAATTATGAGGATTAGATTATAAAATATCTACACTAAATTAACTGAAATCGTTCTTATGGCGATTGTGATTAAATAAATGTGAGCATTACGTATTTATAAATCACAAAATATGTTATTCTAATATCAAACTATTCTTGTTAACATATTCAGAATTATTCAAAGTTTAAAAAAAAATGATTAATCCTTTACAGGATAATTTATTTTTTTTACATTTCTTCTTCATTATGCAAATTAGAAAAGGATAATACAAATATATCAAAAGAATCATTAAAACAAAGGAGGAACCTCTTAGTTTCCAAAAAAATAAATAGATTGTTCATGAATGACTGTAGGACTTTTTACATATGTACTATTTTTTCTATATTTTAAAAAAAATAATGGGATTAATTACATTTATTAATATTAAGTGTTCTATCTGAATTCAGCCATCATATGAGCCGTTTACCGATGATCAAATGTACACAAAGTAATTTATGATACTTTTAGCAAAAATAATCTTATTTTAAAAATTAAAGTTAATTACTGTTTACATTTTGTTAACATTGAGACGAACATTATTGCAAAATATTGATAAAATTCAACTTTTTTGTATAAACTATTAATACTATTAAAATAGTTAAAGCGACTGAAAATAAATGTTATTGTAAGGCTTGTTTTAGTTTATGTTTAACTATCCTGTTCCAAAACACTAAAATTTTAGATTCTAAAAAGTTTCCTTAAGTAACTAATAAATTCATATCATCTAATTTGAAAAATGAAATAAATTTATCATTTATTTTCCTAACGTGTATGTTGTATCTGTCTAACTACTGAATAATAAGTACCCCCTACAGCTTAATGAGATGAGAATATGTATGGCATGTAAACAAAGCGTAGTCTTATATAAACTCAGGCCAATCGTTCTTGAGATATTTGATTAAGTGAACCCTAACCGTCAAAGTACACTGGTATCAGCTAAGTAGTCATATCCGTATAAAAGCAACAAACCTTTACTTGGAATTGAACTACAAAACCTTCCGCTTTGAAAATCAGCTGTTAAACAACTAATTTGTGATGAGTTGGCCGGCCTGATGCACTGAATAAAATACGTATTAATGGACAAAATTTTAGGGAACTTATTTATAATTTAAAGTGTACTTCTTTCACAGTAGTTTCAGTTTAACTAATCCATCAGGTTGGTCTAGTGGTGAACGCATCTTTGCAAATCAGCTGATTTGGAAGTCGAAAGTTCCAGGGTTCAAGTCCTAGTAAAGGCAGTTACTTTTATATAGATTTGAATACTAGATCGTGGATACCGGTGTTCTTTGGTGGTTGGGTTTCAATTAACCACACATCTCAGAAATGGTCGACCTGAAACTGTACAAGAGTACAGTTCACTTACACTTATACATATCATCCTCTTTAGTAATACCTGACGGTGATTCCCGGAGACTAAATAGGAAAAAAAGAGTAGGTCATCCCGCTTCTCTGAGAGCTAACGTTTTATTAGTTTTGATTGTTTATTTTGGCTTCGATATTGGATTGTCAAAAGTTAAAAAAAAATAAAGAATTAATTTTTCTTATAATTCAAAGTGCTAAAACAATGAAGATTATCTCGGTCCTCTGAAACAGCCAAAGTACGTGATTATCGGTTAGATACCGACTGAGAAAGCTATGCCTAGATACACTTCACTTACACTCATACATATCCTCTGAAGTAATACCTGACGATAATCCCCGGAGGCTAAACGGGAAAAAGGAAGTTTCAATTTAACTGTGAACTAATAAAAAACAAGCAACGTAAATCATCTCAAATCTAAAATACTCTGACTGCTTTCTACTTTTTTATTAATTGGGCTTTATGAATCCATTTTAAATAGAACTAGAAATGGAATTTAATGTAATAACTTTTCTGTTGTAAAAATAGCTGCTGTGGTATATTATTTCATGGAGACGTATAACAAATAAACTAATGTTTTAGAAACATAATGTGTAATAATATGCGTTATTATTGCAAATAAGTAGCCAATAAGCCAAAAAGTTATTACACATTTATCCATTTTCTCAAAGATAATGCATAAATGTATGATTTTCCTGTAGTACTTCTTATAAACTAAAAACAAGCATATTAGAGTGTAGTATACAACATTTTAAGATAAATGTTAAAATTTACCGTAATTTCAGTAATTAAGAGCCAAATTTAACAGAATAAAGTCAAGGTAAATTGGAAGTACAGTAAAAAGATTTTTACTGTTTTTACTGAATGTACAAAATACAGCAGAACTCTTAAATGATGGTTGATTTTATCTATATTCATAGGATTATCACTAAACCCACTTACACTGCTGATTTTTTAGTTTAAAAAGTAACTGGTGAAAGGAATGGGTGTTTACCATTTTTAAAATTTTGAATATAAACAAAAACAATACCTAAATACTACTGTGAGATTATATTATTATTATTATTAATATTGAACTGCTAATTAATAGTGAATATTTTATTGTCTGATGGACAAGCCATATAAGCATAATAGAGTAGCAGCTACATGCAGGTACAGTTGTTTATTACACATCTAAAGGTCCATCAACGGACCTTTTCCTAATTATGGTTCTATAAAATGTGAAACCTGGAACCAAGATTCTCATCAGATAAGCTCATTCACTTCATATACACGTTAAAATTAACTAAAATTACTGCCACAATAAGCAAGCATTCCTTTGTTGCTTAGAATTTGCTGTTCAGAAGTCTGGTAATTATATTTCATGAAATATAACATTAAGTGTATGCAAGTTATTAATTAGTGATATTAATATCACTAATGTAAACATTAAATATAGAATATAATAAAGATAATCTATAATTGAAAATATTTCTAAATAGTTTATTTGTAACTGGTTTTATTTTTACCAATATAAATTTTTCTTGCACAAGAAAAAGCTCTTAAAAATAATTTTTGTAAACTATTATCATTTATCTCCCTCATGTATGCTAAATATTCTGCTGTTAAGGTAGATTTTAGTTATTTTGAAATTAAACCTAATTTTAATTTTGTAGGTTTTAAACCCTCCTTTGACCACTTCTGCTGTAATTTCTTAGCATTACAATTAGTATAATGGTTATAAGTATCATAAATATATAATACATATGAATGAACACAGTTGTAATATTCCATTATTATCAAATTAACTAAGCATATTGACCTACAGTAGCATCCAAATTAATCTGAACACAGATGTTATTTAATAAAAAGTAACTTTATTCAGAAAAAAAATCATACCTGTGTAATTTGTGAATATCTAGTAATTAATGTGTCCAACATTATTTTTAATCAATTCATTACATGATTTGGCATTGATTCAACAAGTGTTCTTCACATTTTTTTTATTTTTTCATCATGAAACCATACCAATATTATTGCTTTAATGAGGTCAATTTTTGTGGTACAATTCATTTTTGTGAGTCATTTTTTGACTATTGCCCACAGATTTTCAATTTGGTTTAGCAAAAGCGGTTGAAGGTAAAGCGGTTTAGCAAAAGCGGTTAAAGCCAAAAAAAAATTAAAATTAAGAATAATTAAAAAAAGATCATTATACAAATAATTTTAAATAAAAGAGTTTTGTTTACGAAAATAGGTGTTCCAATCTTACATACACATGTTATACACATGTTTTTACTTAATTACAAAATGAGCACACTATAATAAGCTAGAATCTAGATGTAGCTTGCTGTAGGTTTTATTAAGATTGTGTCATTGATATTTAAAATAATTTTGATCATATATAAAACCATGAAACAGAATACATCATTATTTTCTATTTCATAAAATGATATACTTTTTAACTAACATTTATTTAGTTTATAAATTAAAATAATATAATATCCTTTTTAATGTCAACAGCCAAAGGCACATATAATAAATCAATTCTTGTAGATCACAAAAAACGAATACTGGGAGTTATTGAAATTAATTAATTATTTATTAACTATATCAGCCTATGCCGTATAAAAAAAAAAATTAGTAACTGCACTGTTAACCATCTTGAGCTGGAATAAGTGTTTTGTAAACAGTAATAAAAAACTAACCTGATCTTTAATAAAAGTAAAATAATAAAGTCTAAATTATTTAAACTGGTTATTTCATAGCTGAGCTATTATTATTATGGATATAAGTTAGTAATGTAAGACACATTTTAAAAATTCCTACAAAATTATTCATAGTGTTATATCAAATTCCAAAATTTATTTGGTTTATTTATCTTACATATATTCTACATACATAAATTTTACTAGTAAAAGAATGCCTTTTTTTATAAGAACAATCTGAATTCATAAAAGAAAATAATGATTGTTAACAAAAACTATGATGTAAGACTATGACATAAAAACACATCTTCAAAAGCATATCACATCACATATCTTGGCTTTCACATAAGCACACTTCACAGCACATCAGCACAGTGATGGTCATTCATCTTAAAAATTCAATTAGATTAACTGCATACATTTTTGACTACTGTTATACACCATGAAATATATAATTGTAGTATAGATATTACAAATAAATACGAAGCAGAAAAAATTGATAAGAGCAGAAGAATATGTAATGTGTACTTGCAAAATAAACTGCTGCATTAGAAAGGATTTTATATTGTGATATTAATTAAGAATTAATCACAATCCTATTATCAAAAGGTCAGATTATATCTCTACCCAATAGTTATAACCTTTAATTTTAAGTCAAAATCTAAACTCATTTAATTATGTAGCACAAATTTTAAAATTAAAAAAAAAAAATCATTTAAAATGTTTGAATACTTTAATTTTATAGAGTAGTGCATTATTCTAATAAAACACATGATTACTGGCATCATCTGTGAAACCAAAATGCTACTAATTATTATTTTAACAGCCTAATTTTTGAAAATGTAATATTTTCTCTTCTTTAAGTATAATATAATAGCTTTAACTTGAAGAATCTATTACTACTTTCTACCATTTTGAAATCTAATTTTACATCTATAAATTATTTTAATTTTCATAATTTAGGGTAACATTTCAAATTCATGCTTGAAAATTAAGTTTTTTTTTCAAAGATGCATTAGTGTGTATAAAAAAAATTACTAAGTTTATGTAACATTATAATTTATTCCTTATACCTTTACGTTTAACACAAAAGCAAGAAAGACAATAAATTAATAAATTTTTATTTTGTCATATACCTTAAAAGAATTTTCCTTAGGTATATAATCAAATGTGGTCCTTTCACAAGCTTTAAATCATACTACACTAATTACTACGCTGAAATGTTAATATGTAATTTATAATCATCAATTTGACAGCAATCTTCTCTAAAACTTGCATAAGTTTCCCTGTACCTATCTGTATCCATTACAACACAGAAAAATAGGACAACTATTTCCAGTGAAGATTTGATAGCATTTAAGAATAATTAAACAAATTATCTTGTGTAGTGATGTGTTTACATGATAAAAACCCACTGTATTCTATATCTTCAAAAGGAGTCAATTATTTCCTATTTTCATGTTATGTTGTACAACACTGTCATACATTACAGTTGATTCTTTCTCAAGTCCAGTGATACTCTGAAGCATGAGTTGTTCGAATTATTATTATTGAAAGTTTTTCAAGGCTTAAATATTAGACAACTTTAAATACAAAATATTCTACGTTCTAGGAGTAAATAAATTTTAGCTCTTAAATAAATATACATACACAATTGATCTCACATTAAAGTGAGATTCTAGATAAAATTTATAATTTACAATATATAAATTGGACTGATAAAAATATATAGTTTGTAAAAATCAATTGATTTATCTACATTTATGATTCTCTTCTAAATGAAATACAATAATATTAAAATTAAAAATACCTTCCTATTATTTTGTTTTGGAATTCCCATTTCAATTACGGTTTTAAATAAAATGTAATTTTTTTAAATCTCCCCAAAATTAAGATTATAGAATTCCTTGGACACTATGGATGTTGTGGTAAATGCAATACAAAATGATCAAACCCATATACACTAGGCTGTAAGAGCTTGGATAACACCGATTTAGAGTAAAAAAGTAATAAATAAATATAGTATTCTTGTAACAAATACAAATGGATGAACTTCCAGCAGCATAAATATGAATTTGTTTCCACAAAACAATCCAAATTGGGCTAATTTATTTCCTGCAAGAATTTCATCAAAAGAGGTTGATAATGGGAATCACATTGTTAAACCATTGTTAGCAATCCACAAGTAAGACAAAACTCATAAAAAAAATCATTGTTAAAATAGAAGCAAACATTATACAATTTAAATTTATATTAAAGGTAATCAATGTAATATCATAATGAAATATATATACAACTTTTGTTCATAAAAAAAAGGTGGGAGGAGTTCATTAGGAGAAACCAAAATTTTTTAATTACATAACCCAAAGGACAGTTATAAAAAAAACTAAGTAATTTGAGCAATGGAGGCAGATTTTGATATAATCCCAGTATTAACTATATGTTCAAGTTTATGATAAAAATTCCATTTCCACTATACCAATAATTGTGTAGTGGTTAGCAAACTGGCTTCAGATCAACAGATCTCCAGTTCAGTTCTTATATTTAAATAAAAATATATATCAGGCTTGTATAAAATAGTTTTCCACCAACAGTACAGATTTCAATAATGCTTCTTACCTTATGCTTATTGTTTTTTCATAATATCCCCCCTGCTTTTGAGGGTTTCCCTCATCAACAGTTAAACATTTTCTTTTAAAAATCACACATTAAATTCAAAACATTAAAATTATAAACATATACATATAAATATTAAAAAATTTAAAAAAAATTTGTTATGTGGCTAGCTACACATACAGTACTACTGTAGTTATATATATACATATATAGAAACATTTAGGAGGTAAAAAGGAAAAATAATATATTGATTTTCCCTCCATATGATAATGGAGGTAAAGATGAATTTAAAAAGTTAAAGAAATTTATAACTTAAAATCTACTGAGGATGTAACTGAAAAACTACAAAAGTGCTTTCAAGGCGAGTAAAATGGCATTTACAAAAGGAAAACAAAGGAACTCATATACATAGAAGATTATGAATAAAAATGACCTTCCACAGCTAAGATGTAGTTGTTACACAAATCACAGGATTCCAGATTCCAAAATAATTAGCTTGATTTTTCACAGTCTTCAGGAAATAGATTCGCTAACTAGTATTCATACCAGCTATGGACAGTCCGTCCAACCTGTCACTGTTATTGATGAAATTATAATCTATGTAGTTCTGCGCAGTCCAGGTATCTGTAAACAAAACAAATTTTATCCTTATCGTAAACAGCCAATTCAACAACTACACCCAGCAGAAGGTTCGCTTCGCTTGGAGTTCTGCAACTGGTGAAATACAAATTGACAACTGTAAAAATAAATTTTGTTTATCAACGAGGCAACTTTCATACAAGATAGCACCAACAACTAATGCAATGAGCATACGTGGGCAGAAGTAAATCCTCATGAAACTGTGAAAAGCAATAACGATTTAGCATCAATGTATAGTGCAGCCTTCGTCACAATCAGCTGTTTGGACTGTTAATATTACATGGCTGCTTAAATTCTGAAGTCTACTTTCACTTTCTTCAAGAAGAATTGCCGCAACTTCTTGAACATATTCTTCTAGTGCTGAGATGCAAAGTATTCCAGCATGGTGGTATGCCTCCCCACTTCTCTTGTGTCACTTCAATTCACATAAACCATCAATTTCCTGAGAAATGGACTGGTTGAGGAGATCCACATTCCTGGGCACCAAGATCGCCTGATCTAACATTTTTAGATATTTGTAAAATATTTACTGAATTTTAATAAAATATATAATTATTGTAAACATTATTTTATCACCTACACTTAAAACCCTGTATCAATAGGATCCATAATAATTATTCAAACTACTTTAATATGCAAAAATCAATCTAAAATAATATCATCATATCTTTATATTATATTTTTTAACTGGGGATGAATGAAAAATACTGTATACAAAACAAAAATACATTCTTGTGAGGAATTAATTGTCCACATTATGGATGCAGCTGAGCAACTTCAGTGCAGCCCTGAAGAACTAAAAAGAACAATAAAATCAGTACAGAAGTATGCCAAGAAATGTGAAAATGGCGGGCTCAATTGGAATGTTTATTATATATAAACTGTTACGTGTAATACACTTTGGTCTAGTTACTGTTTTTAAATAAAATTCAAATTTTTCTAACTTTTCTTTGTTTTATTCAACTTATTTAACAAAATTTTGTTCAGAATTAAATTCTCTACAAGTGGTTAAAGGTTTTATGTGTTTACAACCCATTTAACAAAGTTATTGTATGTCAAACATAAAAAAAACAGGATTTTTTACCCAAATTTGTTGTTTTTCACCCCATATTTCTCAGAAACTACTGCAGATACGATTCTTGGAACTATTTTATTCAATTTTTCAGGTTAAAAACCATAAGAATTCACTAGTTCTTTTCCCCTTAATTGACCAGGATAGCCGAAATCCGAGCAAAAACTTTCACTAGCTGAAACTCGCAAACAAAGCATTTTCGGACACATATTTTGGTTCAACATATATATGTTGAACCAAAATAATTAATACTTGTCTATAATAATGCTCATATGATACTATAGAATAAAATACAAAATATTGATTTATTAAAATATCCCATCCCCTTGTAAAAAAAAAGAAACTGAATAATATAAACCCAAAAACCAGTATAAAATACAATGAACACTGATCAAATTATTTAAAATTGTTAATCAAAAAGCAAGAAAAGAAAACAAAAAATATAAAAAAAATCTTTAAAAATATTAATATGTATGGAAAGGAAGTTAAAATACGAAAGGCATAAGTACTTTAATAATAAAATTTAAAACCAGAATTATAAAATGGAGACGGAAATAACAATTCTCAGAATCAATTAACTGATAAATTTAGAAGAACTTTAAAAAATGTATTACTTAGAATCGGAGTGTATTCAACTTAAAAATATGTAACTAATAAATCTACACTTACAAAAACGTTAAATTTGTTCTACTACATATCTTTGAGTGCAAACTGTAAGAAATAACATAACTGAACTTCTTTATAAATTATATCAATTTGACCTGTGCAACAAATAAGGTAATTAACTATAATTTGTAAAATTACTTATAACTGTATTAATATGTAATTAAATTGATCGCTTTTATTTACTGATTACTTAATAAGAAAAAATTTCAATTTACTAAAGAGAAAAAACAAACAATAATAAAAGAAATATAAGATAATTTCTCTGATTAACTGATAAATCATGTAATTTACTGAGTTTATAAAAATGTTTTTAATTACACAATCATTAAAGCTATTCAAGCATTAAATATGTAATAATTTTAAAGCTTTAGAATTAACAACTGCTTCCTTTCTTCATTGAACTCTTTAAATAATATTAAATTATGAAAAAATTAATGAAGAAATCACAAATATACCATTTTATAATGAATTAAAAAGAGAAACTTAATCTTTATTTCACAAATTCACAAAAAATTACAGTAAACTATTGCTTTTACACTTCACGCTTTTTATAAAAAAAAAAAAAAAAAAAAAAAAAATTAAAAAGTAAAAAAGTAAATAAGTCAATTAATTCAAAAGCTGTAACTAACAGATGTTTATGCAATTTTCATCAAAACTGATAAATGGCTTCCCTTTAAGATATAATTTGATAGCTACTAATGGTTAGGTAAATGCAAATTAAAAAAGGAAATGTTTATCAAGTTATGAGTTACTAAATATCTTTTAAAAAGAAAAACTTCTGTTAAAAATTTGAATTTACACATGTATGTTACTCATTCTTCAATCATGTTTACATCTAGATAGTAAACTACAACTAAATTATTACTCTTTTCCTTTCCAGATTTATTTTACATTTAACTTTAAAAATTAAATAAATTTTATCTTTATCAACTACGTCTAAACTGAATAATAAAATATAAAAGATAAAAAACAAACACAAAGTTAGTTTTTAGTTAAAATTATAATAAATTAGATTATAACTATTTTTTCCTTTCATGGAAACATTAATGGTTGCTGCAAAGTGATATGTTGTAGTTAGTGTTAAATGTAACACTAAGTGGTTGTTACACAAACATACTCTAAAATACTAGTTATGTTGGTATTAAGAATACATGCATTGAACATTTTGGTTTGTATTTTGTTTAAATAATATTGCACTAACAGTAAACATCAGTGATAAATTTGACTGGCATTCAATAATTATTTGTTAAGGTACCTCAGTATTTGGGATAAATTATGTAAACAAATTTATTTTTTACCACTGTTACTATTTGGTATGTATATACCAAATGGTATATACCATGGTATGTATGTGTGCTTTAACACAATAGTAGGGTAGATATTAGCAGTAGTAGTAGATAAGTAAGTAGTAACAGATAATGGTGCGATACCGAAAATATGGTATGGATAGTCAACTGATTAGGTATCTCTTAATAGTATATCTATTTGCACCTTAAAGGAAACTTATAATCTGTTATTGATGAAAGTTTTGTTGGTCAGTTTATTAAAATAAAAGTTAATATTTTATATATTTCAAACTTACAAAAAAAAAAACCACTGATATGATTTAAGTTGGAAGACAGCGCTAATGTTACCAATGAAGTCTAAAAATGACAGAAAGTATTGTGATTCAAATAACAACAATCCTAGTTGATAACAAGGTCTTGTTGATTTTTATTAAAAACGTTAATAGTTTTTAGCAGTTTAATATTTTATAAAAAAAAACCCAGAAGTAATGAACATTTTTGTAATTTAAGAATTAAGTTCTAGGCAGGCCCAACTATGTTAATTTTTCAAAATAGTTTATTACATTTTTGTGCATAGTTTTACAATGTGATTTGCTAGTGTCAATATGGCTCCAAAATATGTATTGAATCTTACAGAAAAAATCCTATCAGTTATTTCAAGAAATGCTCTACTGCAGTAGTAGGGAGTGTTTGGAATTGAACAATTGCAACAGGACCTTTTGGAAATAAACATTAGCATCAAATATTTGTAATTTTATTTTATTTAAAACACAGAGTAAAGGATACTAAATTATTTATTGTGCAACATCTGTTAAGAAGTTGGACATTTTCTCTAAAATGAGTATAGGCAAAACCACAATAATATTAAAAGGTACTGGTAATTGTTTGTCATTAATGATAAGATCATTGAAATCGATTTTCCAGAGAAAGAGCATATGTTGCTGTGCAGCAAAAGCTCCACAGCTTTGGAATAATTGAGAAAAACTTGACTTAATTAGGGTAAACTTTAAAATAATTGAAATTAAGGGAAAAATGGTGGGAATTTCAGTGGAGCTTAATTTCTCTTTTACTTTTCTGTCTAGTGCTGTAGCATAATTATAGCTGTAGAAAGGAAAGTATTGTAATGTCCAATTTGGGTACATATAAAATATAAAATAATTTGGTATACATATGTGGTTTCCAACGGATCTTGACGTTTTGACACCTAAGGAACTCAAAAACTGGATGGAAATTTTCCAGATGTTCATATGTTCATGTGTGTGTATGGTGTCTCACACCTTACATCTCCAGAACTACTGGACTGATTTTTACCAAACTTGGTCAGATTACTAATGTATTTTAAATTAAGTTGTGTGTAAGCCATGCATGAGAAAAAAGCTGTGCGACGGGAAAGTCCTACAACTGTGTTGTCACATTTTTTTAAATCAATCATAAATGAAACAAAGAAATTAAAAAACAGTAATTAGAACAGTACAGTATAACACAAAAATTCTCTATGGCAGCATATTGCTTGTTAAATGCAGTTTTATTTGAAACATTCACTTGTCTAATATTCAAAATGCCATTTTCCTGCAAGAACCATATATTATTAGGCTTCCAATAAATGCACCTGAACTGACAGATGTTCTTAAACTCACTCATTGTATCACTGAAGCTTATGTGGCAAAGTTTATCGCTATTTTATATGTTAATAATAATAATTTCAGTCAGATAATTGAAAATGAGGATTTTGTCAACAATGTTTGCCCAAAATGCTTGTTATTACACGACTGGGTTTGTATATATTAATTATGGATAATGATATTAATTTGCTTTGTAAACTAATAATTTCATGTTTTTTTCCATAACATTGCTGGAAATTCCATTCAGTATTGAATTTAATTTTAGTTATATCCAAAGTTTTTTGAGCAGCGTTTTTCTAAGGTGAAGATTTTTATTATTTGTGAGTTCCAATTTTCACATTTAGGCATTTACATTTCTATAACGATCCATAATAAAAAAGTTTCAATAAGTTAAATTCATAATTTTTTGTAAAATTAATGGGAAAATATTTTTTAAGGAATGCAGATTTTCATCATTCTGGTTCCACATGGGTCTGATTGTCATTATATATATTGTGCTTAAAATAAATGTCAATTTTATATTGCATAATGCATTTAGGCCATTTTTTTAATCGTTTACCTAATAAAGTATCATACCTTAATCTTTTAGTTTTATTTTTTTAATTAATCAATTTTTTGTCTCTTGCTAAATTTCTTTTTGATCGTCAGACCTCTCTTGAATTTGGTGTTTCAATTGTTATTTACACAATTATTTCTTTTTTTTAGGAGAATCCGTTACAATGGTCATTAGCCATTAAAGCGTCTGACCCCCCTAGGAAAAGACATCTGCCCTGTGATGATGATACCAGTTGCCACATCACCTCCTCCATTCCTAGCCCTGATCTGCTTTATGAGAAGTAGTCTTTTAGACCCTCTAAACTTCTGAATACAACACAGTCGTCAGTTTGGCTTCTGTCAGGATGCCACTGATGCAAATGCCTTGGCAGACATACACATTCAGTATATTTACACAACTTACTATTGTCTTCATGTGGCCTCTTTCAACCATGACCACCTACCATAACTTACAACCCTCAACTATCAAATTAACCGATTCGTGGGAGCACAATCCCCTCACCTTCCTCTAACACCAAAGGTTTCATACAAAAACTCTTCTTATATCTAATTTAATTAGACTATGCACTCGAATCATTAATTGATTAAGTCTTTGACCAACAAAACAAGTGTTGATTGCAACACAATTCCTGTGTCCCAAAAGGTGTCCTTATCCATTCGTCCACAGGGGCTCTGTTAATTGCAACATCCCAACCCTGTAGGAAAAGACACCTGCCTTGTGACGCTTCCAGTTGCCACCCCCCTCGTTCCTCGTCCTGATGGGCTTTAACAGGAGTCATCTATTGCCTTCTACCTTTTTACATCTCATAGTAATAAGCCAGGTCTCACTGATATGCCACCAATGTAAATTGCCTTGGTAGACATTTACATCGGTGATTTTCAAACATAGCTTCTGCCTTTGCTTTAGGCCTCATCCAGACATTTTGAATGTCCTACATTGTTAGCCTCTGAACTAGCTAACGGAGTTCGCGGAAGCACAAACACTGCGCCTAGTTCTACCTTTAATTTAAGCCAATTTCTAGTAAATTTCTCTAAATACAAAGCAATTTAACAAAAACGTACCACCAAAAATGTTGTTCACAACAACAAAATTTAGTCCTGGTTCCCTTAGTGAACTCAACTTCAGTTCATGCCCCCTGACTTTGTTTCATTATGGACTCTGGTCTGGTCTATCAGGGAGAGGCAGACAGACCTCCTACTCCCACTTAGCTCCATCAGAGAGTCCCGAGTGACATTTACTTAATTTCGAACATCGTTGAGATGTCGCTACATCTCACGGCTGCATGGGATCCATACCATTGGCAGTGCAGTCGCCATCCCGCCGACGGTGTCGTGTAATCATTAAAAACTACCCTCATCAAAACGCCATCCCGCCGATGGTGTCGTGTAATCATTCAAAACTGCCCTCATCAAAATGCCAATACACCTCACGGCCGCATAGTAACCCATGTCCTCGGCAGTGCAGTCGCTGTTCCGCCGACAGCTAAACAGTCAAAATAATCACCAAAAATTTAATCTAACCATGGCTCGATGCCAGCACGCCTACCTTCAGTCAATCAACTGCCCAGGCAGTCCCCAGCCACCCGGGGTGCTACTCTATACTCCTTTGGCCATCCTGCTCAGGGCGAGGAAGCCAGCCACTATTGACCATTCTATGAGTCTTCCAGCTGACCTCGCAAATCAAAGAAGGTGTTCACCCTCTCGAGTTCCCTAACAACTTTGGTACGTTCAGCTTCACACCGGGGACAAACATAGAGGGCATGGTCCACAGTATCATTGACCCTACACAACAGACACAAGCTGGAGTCAACCAAACTAAACCTAACCAAACTATTCCTAAAGGCACCATGTCCTGAAAGGAACTGAGTTGTGTTCTGATTGGGGAAGACCCAACTAATTAAATGCTCGCAGCTCCCTAACATTTGGAAAGATAAGTAGAAGACTGCGTGCACCGACCAGTAGAAGAATCGTCCCACCTAGCTTGCCAAGAGTTGAAACTTTGGTCTTCAATTTCTCGCATATGCCCAGAAGTAAGAAGGTCTTCCTTCTTGGATATGTACCGCTAGCAACGTTCTGTAGCTAAAATATCAAGGGGTTTATTGCTGGCGACCACAGAAACTGCCTCTCTCGAGACAGTTCTGTAGCCACCGACTACAGCTAACAACAAAAGATGCTGGGCTCGCAAAAGAATATCCCTATAACACTGGAATTGTAAACGATAAGCCCAGATGGGCACAGCGTACAACATTATGGCCTCACAGACACCTTTGTAAAGAATACATATGGTACGATAATTGAACCCCCAATCGAGATGGATGACTATACGGACACCAAAGAAGGCATTGATGGCCTTCTTCGCAACAAACTGAAGGTGCTCCTTGAATTGAAGCCTCTCATCAAGGATGACACCCAGATACTTCTCAACAATAACATACCTATTCTGAAGGCCATCCATGCCTTCCCACGGATGATGGGTTGTCACTAGACGACCTTTAAGAACCAGCATAGTGGTTTTCTCTTCACTGAAAACCATCTTATACTGAAGACTCCACAACCTTAGAACCTTACATACCTAAGTGGCTCTGAGCATCTCGCCATGCGAACTGCCCTCGACCAGCAGCAACCCATTGTCGGCATAAGCCACAATGCCGCAGGCACTGGGCATCCACAGTCACATGAGAGAGTCGAGCTCAACGACCCAGATGAGTGGACCTAGAACACTGTCCTGTGGACAACTTTTAAACAGGGTCTTTCCTACTTCCGAACCACCGTCACGAAGGATGATGGTTCTATCGCTGAAATAGCTTGAGAGTTCTACTCTCATCTACTGTGCACCCCACGCTGATGAAATTGAAACAAGTAGAGGGCCACCATAAGTTATTGAAAGCCCCGGATATGTCCAAAAAGACGCCGAGTAGATATTTGCACTCGCTGGATGAAGCCAAATCCATCATCCTACGAATTGCATTCTCTGTGCCCTTGCCGGGTGTTGAGTGTAACAACAACTTTGTCCTACAATTCAATTTACTCAAAGTCCTTTTGATTTACTTAAAAATCAAGAAACAGATTCATAAATTTAATATGCATCTAATGAAACCATACCCTGTCTCTTTCTGCTCTGGTCCACTTTCAGGAGAGAGATCAATGCCTACATCTCCCCATGCCACAGCTCCATCATAGAGTTTTCCACATATGAATTCTCATCCTAACAGCGAATATCTCAACTAACAGGGGCTCGATGCCAAAATACCTATCTTAGCAAAGTAAGCATCCAGGAAAACCCCTAGCCAACATGGTTGCTATTCTACCTATACATCTATAACAGCATCAAACCCCCTCAGCTACCCTCCACAGAGCTAAGAACCTAAGGACGTCAGCAACTATGTTCCACTCCCTTTTAATTTTCCACTTAACTTGCAGATCAAAACCAGAATTGATTCCTGCAAACTCTCATAATTACTTTGGTAAGTTCAGCTTTATACCTGGGACAGACATACAAGACATCACAATGATGGTCCTACACTCTGGAGCAAGCTTGAATTAATCAAACCAAATCTGGCCAAACTATCTGGAAAACCCATATCTAGGAAGAAAATGTGTAATATGCTGATTGGGGGAAATCCACCTTACAACACTGCATACTTCAACAACCTGCACTGGATGATTCAGTCCACCTGACCTGCCATAAATGGAAAACTTGGTTGTTTATTTCTTTTAGCCTAGAGCCCAGAGGTAAGTTAGCCTACCTTTATTATCATAAAATAATTGGTGTTCAGTTGGAAGGATATCAATGGGCTAAATACCAGAGATAACAAGGACCACCTCTAAAGAGACAGTCCTACAG
The DNA here is from genome assembly GCF_047948215.1 of Lycorma delicatula. Taxonomy (NCBI): domain Eukaryota; kingdom Metazoa; phylum Arthropoda; class Insecta; order Hemiptera; family Fulgoridae; genus Lycorma; species Lycorma delicatula. The sequence goes on along the minus strand of NC_134456.1, from coordinate 198,405,669 downwards.
ATATCAATCACAGATAACAATAGGAAATGCTGGGCTCTCAACAAAATATTCATATAACATTTCTACCTCATTCGATGAGCCCAGACAGATGCAGCAAGCAGCATTATAGCTTTGCATAACCGTTATATAGAATACACATGGTTCTGAAATTAAGCCCCCAATCAGGATGAACTGCTCTCCAAACATTGAATAAAGCAGAACAAGCCTTTACGGCAGCATATTGAAAGTGCTCCTTGAATTGAAGATTCTCATCAAGAATAACACCTAGATACTTCTGCAGAGGGACATACTTAATTCAATGCCTGTCACCGATATAAGTAGCCATTGTGTAACGGCTAGTCTGCCCTTGAGCAACATCATCATTGTTTTCTCTGGGCTAAACACCATCTTATGTTGCAAACACCAGAACTCGAGTATCTTCAGAACTCCCAGATTTATGTAATTTTGCTAATTAACAGGAAACATTTGCTTATTAAATGTATGGACACAATTGCCAAAGGTCCACTGGCATTCCTTCACACCCTCAAATTATTTCAAAATGCTCGTCTCTAAAACATTTCAAATGTTACAATAAGAATGGGGCTGCTATTATATTACAATTTGTTAATTAAGTCTTTTAATACCTCAGTTTTCTTATGTTGAGGACAAAATTTTGCCCACACAGCACATATAGATTCATATAATAATTTTGCTGTTCATTCAGTTTTCACTCTCAGTCTGCTAAATAGTTTACTATTATGTAATTCAGGATAATATGTTTTGTTTCAGTTCTAGTAATATTCAAATTGTATTTTAAATAATTTTTTTGTTATTTTTTACAGCTTCAATTTTATCTAAGATTTATAACTTTTCAACTTATAACTTATACCTTATATAGGAATGAAATTTAAAATTTTAGAAAATTCTTAGTTAAAATTATTATTAGGTAAACAACTATGAAAAAAATTTGGTACTAAATGAAAAAGACAATTTAATAACATAACTATGAGTGTACATAACAAACCTGGGGTCTAAGGAGTATGTGTTTGAAACTTAAATACTTCAAACACGTACATTTATACATACTTCAAAAATTTTAAAAATGAAATGTAATAATAATTTAAAATTTATTTATTAACACGGAGTTCGTTAGAATTTCATCTGTAAAAGTTGACTAAGTCAACAAACAATTTTTACAGTTTTTTTTCCTGTTTAGCATCTAGGAATTATCATTCAGGTATTACTTCAGAGAATAAATGAGGATGATAGGTATGAGTGTAAATGAAGTCTTGTACAGTCTCAGTTTGGCCATTCCTGGGATGTATAGTTAATTGAACCCCAACCACTAAAGAACACCGGTATAGTATTCAAATCTGTATAAAAGTAAATGCTTTTACTAGGACTTGAATGCCAGAACGCTCGACTTTGAAATCAGCTGATTTGGGAAGATGTGTTCACCACTAATCCATCCTAGTGGGTATGTTTACAGTTCTAAACACGACCTAACCTAACAGTGAAATGAAAATAAGGGAAAAAATAAAATAAGCATTATATTTCAGTTCAATTAGATTTGTAATAAAGAATACTTTCAAAAAATACCTTGAATTTTATTGACACCTTTTTTTCCATTTGATGAACCTTGGGACTCGAATGTCATTTTATTCCTTTTTTAAAGTGCCTTTACGAATCGCAGTGCTAGATATCAATACTTAATAGTATATCAAATTATAGTAATAGGTAGCGTACAAAAACTTGATAATGTTCTTGAAATAATAAAATTTAAAAGAAAATATACAACAGCTTGTTTTAATAGTAAATGCTCTTATGAAAATTAAAGCATTGAATATGAAACAATGTTTTTAATTCCCATCACTTCTTTAAAAAAAAAATAAAAATATTAGTTTACAAGAGATTATACTAGTTTTATTAAAAAAGGAATAAATAAAACAGAAATAAATTCGATTGGTAAAATCGAATTTAACAATAAAAATCTAGGGTTACACTTACAGAGTAAATAAGTGCAATATTACATCATGGATCTTCGATTCGTAAATGTCATTATACTAATTTTATTAAAATAGGAAAAATATGGTGTGACGTGAATGATATGACTATCAAAAAAAAAAAAAAAAATTGGCCGTGAAATTCAATTTGTTTGTTCTATAGAGGCAATAAATTTAAATAATAAATCCATAAGATAACAATCAATAATTCATAAAAAAATAAAAGAATAATCTAACAAAATGCAGTGATGTCCAAAAAAATTACAATGGAATTGTAAACAATACAATAAGAGTCTCACAGATATCATATCTTCTGCTCAAAAAACAAAAATTTATTTTATATAAATAAAACTGTTTTTAACAAAATGATACTGATATCAAAAAAGGTAAGACACTACTTTTCTATTATCAAAATCTGTTATTAATTATAATTTTTTTAAAAAATAAATACATGTTAAATATATATATTAGATAGGTATACAATGCATAAAAAACAATGCTTAAGCGTTCCATATAATATGGAAAAAAGAAAAATTTGTTACAAACCTCTTACCACCGGCTTGATTTCATTTATTAAACAACGAATAATATAAATCACATTTACAGAAATCATAAAATTATTATGATTATTCATTATTTAATAAATGAAATCCAGCCAGTAAGAGTTTTGCAACAAATTTTTTTTTTTTCTTATTATATGGATCGCTTAAACATAGTTATCTATTGTCTATTACATATATTAAACATGTATTTTTTTTAAAGAAAATTCTAAATTAATAATATATTTTAATAATAGAAATGTAGTAGTGTCTTACCTTTTTGATATCAGTATCGTTTCGATAAAAACAGTTTTATTTATATTAATGAAATTTTTGTTTTTGAGTGGAAGAAATGATGTCTGCGAGGCTCTTACCGTACAGTTTACAATTTCATTGTAATTTTCTTTGGATTTAGATTATCATAGTTAAATATTTACTATATGTTCAAATAAATATATCTAAAATATAATATTACATCTTAAAGCTACATCAAGAAATTAGAATGAATTTTTACGATATAAAAATTGGACTCAAACCATTTTGTGCTAATTTCATGTTCAATAAATGATTCCCCTAAATGAATTCAATTAAAAAATGCGGATACCAGTTTTCCTTGGGACAGGTGACTGAATAAAGTTGGTGAATGGCTATGAAAGCTGTAGGTAGTGCACAGGCACTGTTAGAAATATATATTGTAGAAACCAAAAAAAAAAATTATGGACATAGAATCCAATGCCAAAAGCTTAATAAGTAGAAGATTAATATTGTCACATTTAATAAAATATTACCTTGCCCACAGAAAAAATAAAATTATACATAATTAAACATATGAGATTGTTGTAAAGGTACCCTAACAGAAACAGCAATTTTAAGTGATGGATGATGATAATAACAACACTAATAGTAATTGTTGAAAATAATTTAACCATATAAATAAAAACAGATTTAAGTGATAAGTCATAAGATTTAAGGTGCATACATACACTTCCAACTGATTACAGAATAAAAGTCAATTATATAACAAGACTAAACTTCAAATGATAACGTTAACTGATTTCAAGTTATGAATTCAAAATTTATTTCAAATTTCAAAATCATACATTCTGAATCAAAGATATATTTCTATCACAATGATCCAAATGAATAACATTTGTAATCAGTAATTGCCTATAATTTTCAGAGTGCTTTTCTACCATTAACATTAGAAATTCCTCCATTCAGTATTCTTTTGTATGTTCAATTGTTATATTATTTATGAGTTTATCTTTAATTATAACAGATATTTGAAATTGTTTTAATCATACTGCCTATGTCTATGATACTGACAGTTATAACAACATAAAACATAACAACATAACACAAAAGTAATAAAAGGATATGTAAGGTAATAAAAGAAATGGAAAATAAAAAGGCAGGATACACTATATTAGGAATTGAGGATTTTTTCTTTAATTTTTATAATAAAATTACAAAGAATGGATAAACTAAGCAAGATATCAACAAAAGCAGAATGGTACAAGTGAGAACAACTTCTATGCAAAAGAAATCTATCAGTGACTGATTCATACTAAATTCTGCAAATCATCAGATATTTAGTGAAAGTTTCTTGATTTGAACTCCATAGGAACTGTTTTTTATGTAAATAAATCACTGTTTACAAATTTAAAGGTTGTAATTTGGACTTTGGTAAATGCAGCAATTGAAAAATTAATTTGAAGTTAAAAGACAAAAAATCGTATGGCCAAGGCCACATTTAAATAACTCCAACAGATCACCCAAATTAAACGATGCTGGATCCAATTATCCTGCAAGGGTTGGTATTTACTAGTGCTTTGGAATAAACCAGTTGATGTTTAAAATAAAAAAAAAAACCAATCTGTAAAAGGACATGATTTTCAGGTGTTCCTTGATGAATAAAGTATAAAATTATGAGTTATCTTCATACTACACTCATAATGCAAGTATAGTAGTAAGAAAAAAATTCTATTATTTCTTAACAAGAACCATTCTGTATTTTCTTCAGTAAAAATACATAATATGATGAAACTTTTTTAAATCTCTCATTTTGTTATGCAAAATTGAAAAGAATCACCACTGAACAAATGAAATAAATTAAGTAAATTAGAAGTACGCATTTTTACACTACACATGTTAGAATCTATACAATAGTTAAATTGTACATTGCTGCAACTATATTATACCAATGATTTATGTGCAATACAACTGAATAATAAACTCTGAATATATAACATTTGGTATTATTAAATATATAGCATTAGTAATTTATTTATTCACATAGGTACTTCATTCCAGCAGCTAAATTTCAAAATTACCCCAAATTCATAAGAAGGAAAATTTCTCCCATCTCCCTAGACACAAATCCTCATATCACTTCCACTTCAAAGAAACTACTCTTAAAGTAAAGGAAGAGCTCAGATGGGAATGCATATTTCAGCTGTATATAAATGTTATTCTAAGCATTTCAGGATGCATAAAAAAAAATTGGCAGGAAAAATATCTCTAAACTATTCAGTTATTTCAAAAGTTAATATCTTACTAGTAACAACTGTTTAAATTGTAATTCAGTTAAAATGATTTACATATGACGAAGTGTGCATATGTATGTATGTATGTATATATCTATGTGTGTATGCATGCACATGCAAACACACATCAAATATAATAAAAACAAATTAAAAATGTATATTTTACAGTAATTAAGTCAGCAGTAATGTTCAACGCATTTATTATGATAGTGGTGTATATAGCTGAATACTCATTTTAGACTAATAATACAATCAAGTTTACTTTTTATGATACACTAGTTCATAATCAGAAAATATTTTACTACAAAAACAAAATTAGACTAACACAATGGAAAATTTTAACCAATTAGTAATAAAAACTCATAAAATTTAAATCATAATCATAAAATTTATAAACCATAGATAATAATAAAAACTTTAATTTATTAAACAAATTAATAAAAGGGTAGCCTTCTGGTCCTAAGTAATTTAGTAAATTTTTCTCATCTCAGTATTAATCAATGGCAAAATACAATAAACCCCCAAAAATATATTATCTACAATAAAATATATCAATCAATGAGATGTTTTCTTTTTTCAATTGTTCATACAAAGCTGGTGCTAATTACAACAATGCTACATTGTCTTTACTAATGAAGGATCAGCAATAGAATTTTCTAAAGAATCATTATATATATATGAGATTCACCTTTACACGATAGGGACTTCACTTATTAAGCTTACTGTGCAGTCACTGAACAGAAAACAGAGTCTCTGAGCCAGTCCACACTCTCTCTCCCACCAAATAACACAGAATGTTTTTATATTCAAGCTTTCCAGTATTCCCAGGTTGGAGGATCTAGGAGGATAAAACTTACATATAAATAACCAATAACAAAAAAAAAGTGATTAAGGTTATGGAAAAGAGGTGGGTGGTGAGAAAAGCAATCTACTAAGTGGGGTAGAATGGGATAATTTACAGTCTTGTCCAAAATGCCAAAAAATCATCTTATATTGCAAAATACAAAAAGTAACTGATAAAGTTTATTTATTTTTAAATAAAATAATATCAGATATTAATTTAAATTCACGTATATCATTTACATGTAGTATAATAACACTAAACTCTTAATAACACATAAAATCCCAGATTAATTAACAGTAGCTGTTTAACATTTATTTATTATAGATATAATAGATCTGTTCTAACTTCTATACTTGGCTACTAAATCTAATAAAAAAAGAACAATTTATTGTAGAATAAAATAATAATATTGGCTTACCAAAAAATAAGTTATTAGTATAGTTTTAGGCAATTCTAAATTTAAGTATAAAATTAACTTGAACCATTTAAATCCTCAACTCAAATATGTCTAGTACACTCCTTTATTCTGGATAGAATGATCACATTATGTAGAGTAAATGTAGGCTTATATATTGGATTGTTTAACAACATAAGAGCTTACATTATTCTGCGGCTTTATTATCAGTCTCAGTTTATCTAAGGGCTATGACCTACATAAAATACCAGCAATACAAGTGGCACCAGTCAAAACTGATTTCTCTGAGAGTAATAATGTAATAATGAGGTAAACAGAGGGTCACTGATAAAGCTGTATCACTTATAGGGCTGAATATCACCTAAATTTTGGCAGGTTTCACATGATGATGTGCAACCTGTGCTCTGTACAGAAGGCAGTTTGAATACACTTCATTTTTATTTCTCACTTTCCCCAGTAAGCCAGCAAGGTTATTTCTTACTAACCTGAGACTCACATATTCACGTGAAGTTGCCTACAACCATTACAGTTATGATACATCAATATCCATAAATTATCTTTAATTTAATTTAACTTTTACAATTATTTATCATGTTATATAACCATAAAAAGTTATTTTAAAAATGTACTCTAATTTTATAAGCATCAAACAATCTGTATACAATATTTAATTTTTTTCAAACTGCAGGTTACCTACTTTCATCAAATGATCCAGACAAAATATTTAACATCTATTTCATAAAAATTAGTACAGCTGATAACTTATACAGGTGTACTAATAAACATACTACTCAAACATGATCCCTTTTTCCTGGAATGGCCAAGGAATTATTCATATCATTGAAATTTCCATAAAAAAGTGTATAGTTGAAGTGTGTATAAATGTTTGCACTAGAAATTAAGGTCATTGTTAACATCTTAAACATTGAAACATTGCCTTATTATTACTGTCAGTTTCAGTTTAATTTTACAGATTGCAGTTAAAAGCACAATATATATTCTTTTGCTTTTGGTAATAATTCTATTAACAACAAAATGCAACATTCACTTGCCTAAAATATTAAAGTCCATACTACTGGATGCAACGCACGAATGTTAACAGCTTACAACCCTATCATGTACTAGCTACCAGTTTTGTAATAATGCAATTTTACATTCAATAGATAAAACATTAATATTAATTATGAATAGTGATTATTTATGGAAAAGCACTACTCAACTACTGACATCCATCCAGTTTGCTTTTAGTTTTTTTAGACTAGGCAATCATTACTTCTACATATTTCCTATTTATAATAAAAATCAATATAACAAGATCTTATTTTGAACCAAAGAGAGATAATTATAAAAAAAGTAATGATAACATTTTTAACAAAAAAATATTAAAATTTATGAACATATAACAACCGACACATGAATTCTCAGCATTATGATTCAAGTAATAATTCTGATATTAGCTATTTAAAAAAATAATAATACATTCCACATAATAGAGTTAAGCAGTACATGACTAGAAATTCATATTCCTCAAAATTTTAAAAGATTTCATTAAAAACATCTAAATACAATTTCTAAAACATTTCTTACAGCTCAGAAGAGCATTATTAAAGAATAATCAAACAATGATTAAGATAGAATCACATTTTCTTCAAGTAATTTAGAAAACACAAAAACTCCACACAGTCCAATAAGAATAACTAGAATAATCTGGATAATCTTTAAAATATTTAATTAGAATTCACAACAATCAAGAAAAGATAAAGCTATTAATTAACCTAAAACAAAATTAACTTTCTTTAAAAATAGAGATATTATACTTATTTTCTCAATAAAAAATACTTAATGTTTATTTCATCTACTGATCAAACTGCAGTCTAATTCTGAGTTAAGTCCTACATATCATACTAAGCTGGGAGCAGTGTGAAATATATAAAACAACTTATACATATATAAAAAGGATTCCGACATGGGTTCTGAAGCAAAAAGCATTTTACATAATAAAAATTAAACCACTTAATTTCAAGCAGCATATTATTAAATATGTAACACGTACTTTTATGGCTACACAACATAAGTTTAACAGTGGGATACACATGTCAATATATTAAAAAAAAAAAACACTATATAGAATACATTCTATATAAAATGTGATCATAAACGAATAAGAACACAAAAAGCTTATTTAAAATAAATCCATATGTACATAATTGATAATTCAATTAGGCTGTCAGGTATGTAAGAAAATTTATTGACTTCAATACTACAGTATGAAAAATATTCATTTTCTACAACAAATTATTTAGCTCCCTACACAAGTGAGAGAACCTGGACATGAACACAGAATAATAATAATAGGCTGTACATAGTTAAATACCAAAATAAAAACTTTTATATTTATATTCTCATTAATATACAGATATAAAAAATATTTCTCTGTTTATTCCTAACAAACTTTTTAATCATGAATTTCAATAATAAATTCTATAACACTGTTACACTTTTTTCCTTTTTTTTCATGAAATACTAACTTAAATTAAAAAGGAATATAAAATTTACAATTTTTCCAGTCAACTATAACTTCTACCAGACAATTTATCAGAATATTATTCAGTTATAGTAAAGTTGTAAGACACTATAAATTTCTACAGGTGACCCCAACTTGCAGTCCCAATTACATTTTTAAGGTTCATTAAAAATCCTTGACCAGTAAACCCCTTTTTATTGTTTTATAACTTTACATGCCAGTGGCACCGTTTTTAAAAATAAAAAGTTTGTCTTAAAAATCTTCAGAAGCATTGTCTATTTCCTTGATTTTCAAGAACAAATAAACTGTAAGGAATTCACATTTTTAGATAGGTCATCCAGTTATACAGAATTACATTTTACTGCCGTATTTCTTTTTATTTGAATTAAATTTTTAGCTTTAGTTTAGTTTTTACTTATGAGGGTAAGAAATGGACCCATTTTAAATTCTACAAATTTAACAGAATACTTAAGAAAACACTCTAGTTAAAGTAGATGATAATGTTAAACAATTGCAATAAATCATTAATTAAATTTTTTTCTGTTTATAAACACATAAATAATACTTGAACTGTCTGATCTATTTAAAAATTAAATAATTTACTCTTTTACATTCTGACATTCTTACCTTTTCTTTTGTAGAACATGAAAGAAAACGTGGGCAAATAAGCTTAATTTTTATGTGAAGTAAACTTTTTAAAAGATATGCTACCTTCAGTGACAAGCATAAAAATAAATTTCATTAATTTATGATTTTTAAAAAGAAACATTTTCATTATATTAATGAGTACTTGTAATTAAAATGAAATAGGCTTTGTGGACTCTTTTAACTTTAACTGTAAATTTCATAAATGCACAGTTTTCTTCATATTTTCGTTACACACACACCCATATATATATATAAAACCGTTCTGTATACTTAAATAACTTTTTTCTACAAATTTATATATGTACATCATGTAAACATTATTTATATACAGATAATTAAATAAATCTTGAAAATCTAATAGCATTATAAACAATTAAAAAATAAATTCACGAAAATATCATTCAACACACATAGGAGTTTTGTTTTTAAAATTGCATTTGAGGGGTGGAATAACATAAAATAATCAAGTTACTTTTATCATTTAATTTTATAAGCATTCTTTTAATAAGTTTTTAAAACGTACTTTTAATATTAAAATATTTTAACGGGACAAGTAAAACCGGTACTTAGCTCACTCATTATTCGGGCAAGAATAGGCAAGCTGTCGGTAAGAACTAGGGTTGGTTATTTGTTACGGTATTTATCTTTTATAACATTAAAAAAATAAAAGCTGAAAATGAAATTAATAATAACAAATACATACTTAAAAACATGTGAAGTAGTAAAAACAGTTTAATGCTGATCACAAGAGGTTAATACTGAGCATAGTTAACATACAACGCAACAATATCGGAAGATAAGAAATTTATCGGCAATGTATGGGTAAATCCTACTTCAATTCAGGCGACTTTAATGAACATAGCCATGTGCCTTTCTTGATAAACAATAAGTAACAGCGAAATTAAAGCAACATGACAGAAAAATAATTCTTACAAACATAACTTACTTCATTCTGGTAAGGGAGATGGTACGTTAACACGATATTTGACTAGGGCCTTAAATAAATTAATGATATTCTCGTCATTGAATTCAAAGTGAAATTTAACGCAAAACTTATATTACTAAAATAAAAAGCAAGGTCGATTTGGCAGAATAAACGAAGATGATAGAATTAAATATTTTAACGATCGTAAACTTTTTAATACAGATATAAAAGGGGGTAAAGCATTCACAGCATTACATTACATATGAACTGATGGCCTCGAAAAATCAAGTAATGATTTAGAAATGAAGTACTCACAAAATTAGCTTCATATTTCCTTAAAAGTGTTAAATCAAATGTAAAGATTAAACAAGTTCGCACACGGATAGAAAATAATTTCTACAACGATATTTTTATCCGCTTACTATGAATAGTTAAGTAAAAATCAGAGAATAGCACAATCGCCAGAAAGTTGTTTATCGTGTCCAGCAGCCAACTGCAGGAAATAACACCTAAATTTTTGAATGGCAAATTTTAAATAAAACTAGCATAATGTTGAACCTGTTAACATTTTAATCACTCTGTAAGTAAAAATATTCATATCTGTTTCATTAGGTTTAATCTCCTTTCATTAAAGGTTGTTTTTTCTTTATATTTAATAGTAACTTCATTGTAATAGGTTGGTAATCGTCTGTATGTATAAAATTGCATTTTCTTAGGTGATGCTGGATTGTCTCGATTTATTTTAAGTTATTTGAATTGTTTGTTGATGTTTATAACAATATCTTCAATTGATTTTTGGTGTGGAAACACTATAAATATTTGTAGTGGTGTTAAATCTCGTCTGTTTCTTTATAATTTCAATTTGTATACATAACCTAGATAGTAAAATGAAAGTGTAAATTTTTTGTAGTCAATAGAATCATAAAAATAATTTCATGGTCGTTAAGGTAAATGTCAACAATCATTACCAATTATTTTAATGATAAATGTCTGTGTTCTGTAATTGTCTTTTCTTGGCCTGATACTGTGCAAAGGCTATTAAAAATTGTTTTATCTTATGCTTGCTGCTGTAATAGTTATTTTGAAGTTATGCATGTCACTAAACTAGTGTTTCTTAGGCTTGTTAAACTTATATTAGCTTTCTGTACGAACGGTGCGCAGACATATGTTTAAAGGAGTTCAATTTTCAGAATGAGTATTTTGTAAACTAATTTCAAAGTAATTGGTGTAATTAAAGCTTTAGAAATTTTCCTGGGGGTCAGTATTTTTAAAAAATAACTTCTATTTTTCTACTGCTTCCCGTGTTCCTATTAAGAATTAATTACCTTTTTATTCTTTGATAGGAAATGCGAAAATGTGAATGTGCTTGCGTTTTTATATTAAAATATTATAATGATGTCATCATTATTTTTACTTGGAAGTGATATTTCCATAACTTCCAGTTTTTTAATTTTATATTAAACAAAGTTTTTTTGTTTAAAAAGATTAAATATGTATGTTTGTAAGATAAAACAAATCCATTAAATTATTAATACCAATTATTTTTAAGTTTTGTTGATGAATTTACATCAGTTTTAACATGGTATTAATTTTCATTTGAAGTTAATTTAAAAAAATGAAATGTGTGTTATTTATTTTGATATCTAATAATTATTTTCTAGTTCCAGAAAGAATATTTGTTTATATTAATTTCTGAAAATATTATAATAAACTAACAAAGTTAAAAAAATAATAATAATAAATTTCTCTTTAAACATTTGTTATTTAGGTCTTAAATCTTTAAAATGTAGTAGTGGGTTTGTGTGGTCAGCAGGTAAAGTATTTTGTTATTATTTTGATTGGCTTTGTGGGAAAAAATGACTACCAAGAAATTATAAATATAAAAAACAGATTTAATTTTATGCTTTTAACTATATTATGTCTGTTAATATAAAGTAAAAAAAAAAGGTTGGTACTTATTGCTGGCAATGGAGACCATGCATTTCATTTGTCTATTATAGTAATAATCATAATTCTTTGATCAGTGGATCATGCTTATTTTGCCTAAATTTAACAAATTGAATTCTATAAGAAAGTAGAATTGATTCAGTGGAAAATTTATATACAGTAAAAACCAGAATTACAAATTCTAATTGGTTGTGGAAGGTTTAGGCAGTGCTAAACATAATCTTATTATAAAAATGTTATCAGCGCTAAACATAATCTTATTATAAGAATGTTATCTTAAACTCTGGAACACCAGGGATTATTTACATTCAAAGAAGTAAGAAAGTACAACAAAAAGTGTACTGATGAATTCATCAGTTGGTTTGACAAATATTTCGAGAGAGGTTCTTTTTTCAACTTGTATCCACTGTTTTTAGGTTATATTTTCAATGCAGGTGAGCTCAAAACCTTCCTCAATCCTTCTCTTGACTTCTTCACCAGGACAATTTTTGCAATTTCCAAAGTAGCAAGCTTCAGTTGGATTAACACACATTAGAATGTTATAATATCTTTGTAAGACTTAACTGGCCTATCACCTTCTATTAGTTCTGTCATTCTACAGTGCATAACCATAAGTTTTGCGTTTTGGTGCATTGTACATATACAACGCACTGCAGGTTTCACTTGCACCTTCAAGAATGCATTACTTAGGTCTGAGTTCACAGAACTTTGAAAATGCTATTTTCAGCATGGTTCCCTGTTTAAACACTGCAAAAGCTTCATGGAGATTACACAGAATTAATTTTTTGTGAACGCCCTCATTTTCCATTTATCTTAAGAGAAATACATTTTTTCCCCGGGCATCATTCTACTATTTCCTCACTCTCATACAAATCAATTACTTTTTCTGCTGTTTCGAAATCTAAGGTTCTACCAGGTTTAGGATCAGAACATGATATGACACCTTTTTCTTTAACCAAGTTTTTAACTTTCCTTGGAGTGTAGTCTGATACTCCAAATTCATCTTGAATGTCTTTTAAAGTACTGCCTTTACGGAGCGTTGTCAATATTTGCATCCTGATGCACTTATCTGTAGAATTAAATTTTCCTTCAATTGGTTGATTATTTCACAGTCACAGAAGAGAGGAATAGGATCTTGTTCAGAATCTGAATCCATGTTCAATATTTTGCTTTCGAACACTACTACTGCATTCTTAAGCTTTTCCTGTGGGTACTTTCTCTCACATAATCGATTTTTCTGAATAGGTCATTAATTTAAAACAATCAAACTTTTGTTAAGAGTATTTACAGCTTCATCTTTTTCTGGAGAACGCAAAGGATCTAATTGTTGAAATTCTTCATCAGAGGTAGATTCTTCAGCATTATTTTTAGCAGATGCTTCTAATTGTTTGTGGCAAGTATCACAAATTTTGTAACCTTGTTTAGAAAAAGTAAATGTTTGCACCAAGTTCTTGCTTACACTAATCAGGTTTTTCTTTCAGGAATTATGACTTGATTCTTCAAATGGATTGCAACAGTCCATTTTACTTGGGGCTGTAGAAGTTGATGGTTCCATGTTGGTCATTGTATTCTTGTCCAAGGCTGTAATGAATTAGTCATAAAACTCCAAACCTGTAGAGAAAGGCAAGCTCATTTAACAAAGAGTGACTGAAAAATCTGAAAAAAATATTTTTTGCATCGCTTTATAGAAATGATCAATCCTCTTCGGGCACTGAACCATTGGTTCCAAGAGATGATCCAGACTGAATATTACTTTACTTGTCTCAACAGGATGAAACATCTACTTTCCTTTGTTGGCACTATGAATGCATGTCTTCTGCCTTCTGCCTCATAAAATGACCCGGTCTGAAATACTAGAAGGGGAGGGTTTCATTGGTTGAATCTCACTTAGCAGTTGCCACATTGGGGGAATAATTGGAATGTTCTGCTGTACCTAATTATTACAAAACTTTTTTAACATGATCTCATTGCAATCCCATTATAAAATGTTTACCACATGTACAATATATTAGGAAGAAAAAATATTTTTTTTTTAAATCTAAAAAAATACACATGGATATATTCAAGTTCAAATAATGTTTTTGGTGACCTTGAACTATAATATCATGAAACCATACCAAGTGACATTTCATATGAAAGCCCATTCCAAGAGCTTTAAAGTGACACCAAAATGAGCCGTCTACATCTTATAGGAGCTGAGAAATTTATTCTTTTGTAATTACCCGAACCTTCGTTTTTGCAATTTTTTTACGTCACTTCATGGGTAGAGCCAATTCTGTAAATTATATTTGAATTACTGAGATAAATTTGAGAAATGCATTTATTTTCGTTGATTTGATGTGGAATGGCCCTCAAGTATGATTTTGTGTTAGTCATCATTTTGATCTCTCTTGCCCAAGTTAATCTTGCCAAGTTGATCAAGTTAATAAGACTGAATATTCCTCATTTGTTATCCAACTTGTAATTATTTTAATTCTAGATTGCATGTGCCTCAAAATTACTATATTTTTTAGTATTATCTATTCCTGATAAGATGTTTTTTAGATTTTTATTAAGTGTTCATATGAAATAAATGTATACACTAAAATAATTTGACTTATTCACATGATGAACTTATAATTGAACAAATGGTCTCCATTAACATGTTTGTGTTATTTATCAGTATGTTAAGATATCCATATCATAGTTATTAGCAGCATGAAGGTGTCTTCCAAGTTTGCAGTTAGTCATACTGTCCTCTTTTACTGGTATTTGAGTGATTTCAGATCATAATAATTTCATTGAACTTTTCCATAAATGTATTTACTTAGTCATTGGAAAATGTAACTGGAATAGCCCCCAAAAAATCAAAATCAACTTTTCCAAAGTAGAATTGGGTCTTCTCAGTAATAATATACACATGTCCTATGTTGTATTGTGGTGGGGTATTATTTTAATATATGTTTTTAATTTGATTTTAATTGTTGGGTAATTTTTGAAAGAAACTATGTACCTTTGTAATATTATTACTATTTTTCAAAGTACCTTTGTAACATTATTACTATTTTTCAAAAATTATAATTTCTGGTAAGGAAATTAGTAAGTTAATATAAAATGGTGGGGGTTGGTTACTTTACACACATAGAATTTAACTTAATTGGTTTGCAAGCAATGTTGTAGCCCTTTGATTGACTGTACTTTAAATGCAATATACTTCATATGTTAGGTATTTTGAAGTTAAGATGTTACATCCGATCTTAAGGTGGCGTGAGTGTATGAGGTAGACTGTAGACCATATTTCTAAAATTATAAATCTCTACATTGTTATTTTATTTATTTCATTAAGACATTAGTTTCCTTTTAATTTGTGCTCTGTTACTTATTTATCTAAAATGTGTGTTGTGATAGTACACATTATATTATATTTCTGTTTCGTATCAGTGTAACAAATCAGCAGTATATGTGACATTAAAAATATTGACTATAAGTATAAATTTATTACTGATGTATCCTTATCTTTTAAAAATAACTGATATGTAAAATTGTGCTTCCAGAAGATGTTATTTTATAATTTTGTGGTGTTCCTTCATTATTGACACTGCAGATGCCATTTTTAATGGTGCTTGTCTTGAAGAGAATGCAATATTGCTGATTAAGCAGCTGCATGATAGCTACAAAAAAATTTGCAAGCACACCTTCATGTATTTAGATAGTGAGGGAGTTTATAAGCCAAATTAATTTCATTATGCTGATCACTTTTCTTTTTCATTTTCTTACGTGTTTGCTGTAATTAAATCAGTAGCCTTTGGTTCTATTTTTTACTTAGTTATACTCATATACTGTCATTGGAATTTTTTATTGTTGTATATATAATCTTTTTTATTTTTAGCATTAAACTGAGTGAATAAACACGGGTGCGATAACAGAGATGAGTTCAGCGCGGATGGTGCGTGGCACCAAGAGCAGATTAGTGCTCTATATCTGCGCAGCCTTAGTACTTTGTGGGGCGACATATTTGTTTCATAACAGTCAGAATCAGCTTGATGAAGTTAGAAGAGCAGCTGCAACTTGTTCACAGCAACAGGAATCTTTATCTGCACAATTACAAGGTACATTTTTACCTATAGTTGCTGGACAGTAATTCTGTTATGTAACTTTTGTTGTTTATTTATTATACAACCGAGACATTAATTTAAATTTATATTTTAATGAATAGAATGAAATAAAGAAAGGAAAAATGAATGAGTTGACAGATGGTAACAACAGTAGTGATTGTAACGATTACTATCTGAATAAATTTTGTGTGCAGTTGACTGAGGAAAAATGTCTATGAAATGGACTGTCAGATTTTCGTAAAATACAAAAGTCTTAAGATATAAGTATGTAAATATTTAATATGTTACGTTTTATGTTTGTTTATTGTCTTTCAAAATGTTTTACCTGTTGACAAACTCGTTTAGGTAAATCTGAAAAAAGAAACTGTTTTTTGAGGTTTGATTCCAAAAACTTTATTTTAAATATAACTTATGAAATCTGTAACCGTACTGTTACAAATCCTGAAACATTTGTTGCAGGCTTTTAAATGGATCTGTGAAATTTTTAAGTATTAAACTTTATACTTGTTACTAATTGTTAAGTCTTCTACAACAAGGAATACACCAACATTTATTAAGTTAAAAATTTATTTTTACTTAAATGTAATTTTAGAATGTACTCTTTTATCAATGTTCAAGGTCTTTTTTATTGTCATTCTAATTCAAGTGAAAATTCATCTTTATTTTTACATGGTACTAGTGAAATTTAAACAAACATTAAGGATGTTTAGATCTCCATGTTTTCTCACTTGACAGTAGTTTGTAGTGTACTGGTGCCTAGCCCAAATAGCACTCAAATCATACTGCTCAACAGAAGTTACTTCTTTATAAATTTGTATTATAAGTCATATGTTCATCCTATTTAACTTTAGAATCTAAATAATCAACAAGACATTTTTTTATTATCTCTGTAATATTGTACAATATTGAAGATGTTGCATGCTTGCTTATTAGTTTCGGTAGTGTACAGGACATACTGCTTAACAACTCTTATTATTTTTTTATTATTCATAATTAGCCAAATTTTTTATTATTATATAGTGAAGTAAATGTACTTTATTAATATAAAAGTATTTAAGAAATCTTAAGTTCATGCACTTATTTTCCATTTACAATAATATTTAAGTAATGTTGCTGTATTTTTTGTGAGTTTTAATTTTCTGAATTTTCATTAACTAGTTTTTAATAAATAATATCTTGATTGCAGTTATATTTGAATATAAACTACGTTTAGAGAAATCACTACAAAAAGAAAAAGCTGAACACAAAGAAACTAAAGATGAATGTCAGAATAGAGCACAAGAAGAGAAATTACAAAGAGAGAAAGAGACATTAGAATCAGTTAAAAAGTATAATGCTTTACAGCAACATTATAAACTCTTACAGGTATTTTGTTTATTTATTGTCACATTTTATATTTTTGTAATTTTTTTTATTATATATATTTATATTATATTTAATATTCCTGCATCCTCAGTCATGATTGAAATAATCCCGTTATTGCATAATAAAAATTTTAAAATAGAATTACTAAAATAATGAAAATTTCATATTAATTTACACAAGTGCTGCTATCTGTTACAATGTTTATAAAACTGTCTCCTCCAAATACAGTGTAATGGTTCATCAAATTAAAATTATGTTTGTACTTCTATATTGTAACAAGACCAGTATAATGGCAGACCTGTGTAACTGATTCCTGTCAATTAAGAAGAACGTAGAAAATACAATGGAGAAATCCAGAAAGGGGCTAGAAGAAACCTTTTAGTAAAGCTAACAAGTCTGTTTAACAATCGTCTTTTGTAATAATGCCTGCTGACACACCTGACAGATGTTGTTCAATGAAAAAGGGTTACTGGACAAGAGTAGGAATCTCGTGGGAAAATGTGAGGATGGATGATCATTCTCATGCTTCGAGTTGAGTCTGGTCCTGCAGGTAAAGAGGATAGGAGTATAAATGCTTCGGGGAAGACCAGTTGATGGTCAGTTTGTGAGAGAGTGTTACGATAGAGTTGTGTAAGAGAGTTCTAAGCGAGGAGTTATGCGAGTTTGAAGCGAGAGTATTTTGCGAGGTCAGTGAAAGAGCGAATTTCTAGTGCATACATGTTCGATGTGATTAAGGTGATGCCACAAGTAATTCCAATGTGAACAGTACATGAAAACAAGAAATGGTTCGGTGAGTTACAGTTAGACTATAAGTAAAAGAACTAATGTATTAAATTTCATTACTTTAATCAATGGGGCTGAATTCTGGTTTTCAGTATTTAACTACCTGATAATAAATACTGATGATTACTTTAAATTCTGTTATATATGTAATCACTATTTTTTATTATTATTGTTGTTTGCTGTTGTCATTATTATTGTGAGTGGTTTATTATTATTATTACTATTGTCGTCATTATTATTATTATTATTATTATTATTGATTTGTCTTATTTTATTTATGTTTTTAAAGTAATAAATTGTAATTATACAAACATTCTAAATTGTCAAACACTCAATATCCTGATCGAGCCGCGAACACGCGACAATATATATATAAAATATTTTTCTAATGTATTTAATTGTATGTCATGTTTGTTAATTTCTAATTCTTCTAAATTTGTGTTAATATCAGAGATAGAATGTTGATTGTTTGTTAGATGGTCTGCTGTATTATATAACCTAATCTCTTTTTTAATTTCTGTAATGTTCACGAAATCTAGTTTTAAAGGATCTATTTGTTTTTCCTATATTAATTCTCATTACTTTTAATTTAATAAAGTCCATACAGATTGTTTATTTTATTACTATTATTATTATTGTTGTCTTTTTAATATTTTATTATATGGTTATTAGGTCTGTTAGTTTAAATATTTCTTTATTGCAAGTTTTAGTAATATTTTCAATGATATTAGTGTACAAATACTTTATATACATCTTCACTCTTTTGTGTTTTATTATGTATTGGTTGTAAGGTAGTTATTTTGTTATTGTATTTTGATAGTTTTTTTTTTGTAAATATTATTAATTAAAGTAGTATCACATCCATTTTCAACTGCTATAAGTTTTATGATGTTTATTTCATTATTTAACCTTTCTTTGTTATTATGTCTGTATTTGATTGTTTTATTAATCATATATTGTAAGTATATAATTATTTATATAATATATACATTATTCCTCTTTACTGTTAAATTATAATTAAATTCTATTAAATAAACCACCTAGTATAGAGTATTGAGATAAGACATATCTTACATTAATTTATCATGAAAAATTCAATAGATATGATTTATTATAAAAACAAAAAAATATGTCTTATCTCAATATTCTTTACTAGGTGGTTTATTCAATAGAATAAATGCTTTTCTGCAGCAAATTTTAAGAAATAACTATGTTTAAATAACATTACTAGTAATATTTTAAGTGTACATTACAGTAGATGTCACTCTGAATTTGATATCTTCTGATGTTGGTACCTTTTGATAATTAATATGGAGTAAAAGAAACAAAATTATTATTGTTGACTTTTGATGTCTACCCTGGTGATTGCCAAACTGGATGTGTTATCATTTCCTTAGAAGGGGGGAGTTATACACTAATGAAAATAAATGTAGGCTGTATACATTTATTAATAATTGATGTTGATGTTGCTGTATTTGTGCATTACATGTATTTGAAATTGAATAATTTTTTATTTCATCAATATGTTTATGCTGATAATTTTAATAAATAACTAAATTAACTGAATATGTATAATTGATCTTTTAAATACCTTCACAGTAAAAGTTTTGCTGGCATTTTTCACATCCCACAATGTGTTGTTGAAGATCAGTTGAAAAAAGAAATAATTAACTGTTTGCGTATAATTCTTGAAAAAAGGTGCTAATGTACATTGTGTAGGCTACATGATTTTATTCTGATACTGCTAATGTGTATATATGTTTATCTTGCAGGTTACACTAGATATGTAGAAACCACATCCAGTGTAATCTGGTTAATAATAATAAAAACTACTGCATAATTTATATTATCTACTTTAACAATTTCAGCCATTGTTACGTCAAATGATTTGAACAAATGAGGTGGCTTTTTTTTTACAATAAAAGTTCCTAACATTTTATTTGAAAAAAAAATCCTAAGTTGATAAAATTAATAATTACAAATTTATTAATGATTGACATACTTAAATGCTGCTGTTTTTTAGAATTTTTCAAACTTATTTATTTTATAAAATGTTATCTGACAATATCTCAATCCATTCTTAAGATAAATTCTTATTCAAAAAATACAAAATTGTGAACAAAAGGAAAATTTAGAGATATTTAATTTTTTACATGAAATTTTTGTTTATTTTGATATCTGACCCCTTAAAGTTGGGCAATCAGTCCCTTAAGTTGAGCAAGCACCTCCCGAGAATCTGTCTCTTATATGTATAATTTTGTTTAATATTAAAATAGTTAAATACATTTATTAGTTCTTTTTTTTTAGAGTAATCATAAAGATTTGACAGAAGAATGTGATAAACTTCGAAAGACTAAGTTAGAGACAGTTGAAGAGGTCAGTAAATTAGAGCATAAAGTACAATCTTTGAGACAGGAATTGCAGCAAGTTAAGGAAGAGAACAACAAAACTCTTCAAGATAATAAGGTAAATCATGTTTATTACTAAGTTTTATTAGATGGCACTGTTTAATGTCTATACCTCTCTCTCTCTCTCTCTCTTTTTGTTTTGTTTATTACTAAGTTTTATTAGATGGCACTGTTTAATGTCTATACCTCTCTCTCTCTCTCTCTTTTTGTTTAGCCTCTAGAATTACCGTCAGGTACTACTTCAGAGGATTAATGAGGATAATATATATGAATGTACAAAAGGTTATCTCTTAAAATAAAGATAGTTTCATCGTAAAAAAATTTATTCTGAAAACTTTAAAAATAATTTTTTATTTTTCTTAAACTGCATACCTTATACTACTTCTCTATATAATTTCTACATGAATTAAGACATTTATCTTAGCGATACACAAGCTCCAATATACCCTTGTCGTGTTCTTCTGCTGCCTGTCCATTTAGCTACTGATTAACAGTATTTTTAAGTTCATTGTCATCCGCGAATTGCTTACCACGTAAAAATTATTTCAATTTCCCAAACAATTTGTAGTCAGAAGGAGCTAATTCCAGACTATGTGGTGGGTGAATTTCCCATCCAAATGTTCTCGGTTGCATAACGGCTTAACATTTTAATGGTTTAAAAATCTATGACTACATATTTCACAGTCGCCCGCAACATCAATTTTCCTATTCATTTTATAACGTAATAACTCACATGCAATCAAAGATACTACAACACGACAACTTACAGACAACAATGCAGTGTGTACATTACTAGCATGGCCATGAAAGACACAGGTTCACCAACCTTAAGGAGGGAAATTTCCCAGTGGTCTTTACTTTAGAGATATCCCTTGTAAATGAAGTGTCTTGTACAATCTCAGGTCAACCACTCCTGAGATGTGTGATTAATTGAAACCCAACCACCAAAGAACACCAGTATCCATGATCTAGTATTCAAATCCGTATAAAAGTAACTGCCTTTACTAGGATTTGAACCTTAGAACTCTTGACTTTGAAATCAGCTGATTTGTGATGATGAGTTAACTACTAGACCAGCACAGTGGGCGTAATGTCTATACCTGGAACAAAAAAAAGTTAGATACTTTATCCCATTGGGTAATGAGGCAGGTAGTAGATTCTGGTGTATTAGTAAAAGTATGATTTTTTTTTTGGGGGTTTCAATTTTAACTAACTTTTTACCAGACTCTTATGTAATACAGTTTCAATCATTTTTTTGTAATAAGAATTATAATTTTGTCACATTTACTAGTTTCTCAACTTATTGTGGGATTAGTTATGCACATATCATACATTTTATTTTTTATTAATTAACTGATGGTTGATTGCACTTGCTGCTTACTTGGTAATTTCTCACTTTCACCGTGAAAGTTTCATTGATAGAAATTTTGTCTTATTCTTTTGTTATGTTTACCCAGCTACTTTGCATTATTTATTTGTTATTACAACTATTACTGACAATTCGGTAATAATACTCAGGATTGGCTTAAAACGTTTCCTGAATTGCCTCAAGCATTTAAAATAGAGTTTAAATAATACCTATTGTTTTGATGTGTAGGTGGATCAGATATTTTTTGGTTTGCATACAATAATAAAAAGCTATTTGTTTCATACTATATCCATCACAGTGAAAAATTAAGCAGGTCAACAGCATGCAGCTATCAGATTTTGTATTTTTCTTAAAAAATCAGTCAGACATTAACACTGTTGAACAAGTATGGAGAATTGGGAATAAAGAAAACCGTGGTTTACAGTAGCATTTAGTATAAATGGTTTAATGAATGTAATGACTGTTGGCTGTGCAACTACCTCGACAAATAAACTACTGAATGTGTTGAAAATGTTTGAAGTGAAAAAGAAGAACTGTCAAGGAAGTAGCATCAATAGTTGGAATATCGATTCAAAGTTGTCATAGTATGGTCTGAACATGCTTGTTTTTTCAACACATTGTTCCAAAAATGTCAGATCAGAAAAAATGTTCATGATACTGGCAGGAAACCTCATCAGTATGGCAGGATATTGTTCCCTAAGTATTCATTCCTGATTGCCGGACAGTGAACAAAGAAGTATACATTGATATTCTTTGTCATTTACTGGTTATAGTAAGAAGGAAGAATCCTGAAAATGGGAAACAAAGAATTGAACTCTTTTATCATCAGGATATCCTTGTCAAAGAGTACCTGGTATGACAGTGTAACAACTCTGGAACAGTCATCATACTCTCCCATCTTGGCACTAGCTGATTTCTATTTATTTGCTGGAAAAATGCTTTTGAGAAGAAAGGATACAAGAATGCTGATGATATGGTTGCTATGATTAAATAAATAACTGAGAATGATATTTCAAATTTCATGATTGTTTCCAGCAAGTTTATAGACATTGGTAAAGTAGTCTAATTCCAGGAAATTTTTGAATCTGGTTGTATATATTAATATGATGCTATCAGTGAATTTCTTTTATTTATTTTTTTGTATTTATTATTTTTTTGTTTTTTTTTTTTAATTTTAGTTGAAATATGAAGCATTACTTCATGAAAAAGAACTTTTAGAAAAAGAAAATGCTAGATTGAAAGAAAATTCTGGACCTGTTTCTGATAGAGTAAACAAGTTAGAAATGACTAATAGACAACTTGAGACTGAGTTAACTCAGATGAAGGTCAGTGATTAATAATACATTTCATTATTTTTACTCAGATAAATACTATAATCTCACGGTATTTCTGTTTAGTGTTAATCTTTTTTAATTAGTGTACTTTATCAAGCTAAATTTCATAGGATTAATAAAAATTGTACCAATAATACATTTTTATTTAGTTCTAAGAATAGTTTTTTTATCTTTTAAATTGCTATCAAAATTTACAATTTTAATGTCTGTTTTAGAATGCATTAGAGCAATGTAAGGCTGGTATCCAGTCAGTAAAAACTTACAGTAATGGTGATGCAAAATCCAAGCTGGCAGGTGAAGATATCATAGCTGCTGTTGGAGCACAGGATAATGCTAATGTTGCTGGAGCTGTTGCAGCTGAGCCTCCAAAAGTGAGTAAATTTATATTCAGTGAATATATTTTACATCAATTGTATGTAAATGCATTTAAGACATTCATACTGGTTGCATTCACCAATGGTAGCAGTGGATCATTGGTTTTCTAAAACGATTTAAAGAGAATTTGTATTATTGTATTGCTTTAAGAAACTATTCTAATAATAGAATTCACTCGTATTTTATGCCCTGGTTGATATTTTGCGTTGATTTTTATACATTCTTAACTTTACGATTGTATGTTACTGTTAGTTATGTCAATGTTAACATTCAGTCCTAGAAGTAAGGAATTGTTACATCAACATAAAATATTTTTCAAATAATATATGAGGTTTGATCAAAAACTACACAGAATTTTTTAATTTCCTGGGCTGTATAAGTCCAATTGTCACAATTTTTATATTGCTGTGTTAGTACACTTATCCATAATGTATATTTACTTAGCCATATTGGATGCTTAGTTATTGCTGGCTGTCAAAAAGTTTGCATATGTTTGTTATGTTTGGCAATTTTTAACTTGTGGAAAAAATGGAACAAAGAATTTGCATTAAAGTTTACTTTAAGAATGAAATAAAGAGCAACACTGCATTCTATGAATAAAACGCATTTACAAGTGGTACAAACGTTTCCAAGAGGGCCATGAAGACATTGAAGTTGATGAGCGCCCTGGATGTCCCAGCACACAACAGCCAATGAAAACATAAAAAATTGTAAGAAAATGATTATGGGCAATTGCTGAACTACTACCAGAGAGGTTGCTGTTCATGTTGGCATATCATTTGGTTCATGCCAAGAAATTTTTTCATATGTTTTGGGCATGTGGTGGGTGGCAGCAAATTTTGTTCCAAAATTGTTTTTCAACCAAAAGCAGTACTGAATGAACATTGCTCACCAGTTACTGAGTGAAGTGAATGATAATCTAGAACTGCTCAAACCAGTCATAACTTTTGTGAAGAAACATGGGTGTATGGCTATAACGTTGAAACTAAGACCCAATTGTCCCAACGGAAACTTCCTGAAGAGCCAAGACCGAAAAAAGCTTGTAAAGTTTGATCGAATGTTAAGGTTCTGATCACTGTGTTCTTCGAGTTCAACAGTGTATCATGAGTTCTTGCCACCAGGTTTTAAGGTCAATAAGGAGAATTACCTGGAAGTTTTATGTTGTTTGCGTGAAGCAATTCAAAGAAAACACCTAGATTTGTGGTGAAACAATTCATGACAATTGCACCACAATAATGCATCTGCTCACACTTCACTGCTTGTTTGTGAATTTTTAGCCAATAACAACACCATTATGATGCCTCAGCCTCTGTATTTGGCCCCCTGTGACTTCTTCCTTTTCCTCAAGCTGAAAAGAACTATGAAAGGATGATGTTTTCCCAACATTGAAGAGATAACGACAGAATTGCTAAAGGAAAAGAATTGCATACCTGAAAATGGAGTTTAGATATTTGTCTGAAGAGTACTTTCAAGCCCAACTCTAATGACTATCTCATTTAATGTAGTCTCAGAAATGGGGAAAATTTGGAATCATTGATCAAAATTTTTTACCTTTCTTCACCACTTTCAAAAATCAAATTTCATGTAATCTAGAAATTGACAATTCAATATTGATGAATAAATAAAGATTTTTTGAGAAAAACTAAAATGCTTAGTATTTTTTTATCAAACCTCATAAATAACTGTGATTTCTGCTGCTGGAAAGTTTTGTACTACAATATAATAATAGAATTAAAGCTATTTATGAAATAAAGAAAGTATCTGAAACTTATAAGAACAATGTTTTTTGTGTGCAGGCTCTACTAACTGGAAGTTCAACAACCCCAGTTATTAATCCTGATGCTGTTATGGATCATGATGATCCTCTCAAGCAGGGACAAAAGGTAAATATTCAGTATTTATGAATATTTTTTCCACAAATTTTTATGATGTAATCCAAAAATGATATTGTTTTTATCTTAATGTTATGATGAACATAATGTTCTGGGCCTTGTGTCTCCTTATAATCATGGTATTAATGTCTTAATAAATGTCATAATAAATTATGTTTTGCTGTTGTTTTAGAGAAGTTAATAATAGTGACAGTAGTGATAATAGTATTATATTTATAATAGCAGTAATATAAAAAACAAATTGATTGAATTTATGAATTATTAAATTAAATATTACAGTGGATTTTTGTTATTAAATTTTTATTTTAGCCTTATAAAATTTTATTCTTAGATTTTTTTACCTGATGGTTTTTACTAATTTTTTTAACTATTTCTAATAAATAAATAAAGACAAACAAAATCTGAGAAAAGAATTTTATTAGGCTAAATATAAATATTATAATAATAAAAATCTAATGTAATTTTTAATTTAATTTATAAATTATATATATATATATATGTACTCTGGACACAGCTTCGCCTGCACTAAATGTTTACTTGAGTTTCCTATCATGGCCATGGATGTTTAGATAGTCTGGGCTCACTTTGCTCATACTTCTCGTCCAGCCAGGGGCTCTGCCCCCTGGACCCTCCTGTATTCATTAAACTCATGCTTATGAGAATAATAATGATAAATAAAACTTGAAGACTTTCAGTTTATAAAAAATATGATTCTTGTAATTTCTTTCGAGCATCAGTTGGTCATTATAGGACCAAAACTTTGAGTGATCTGAAGAATCTATCTGCATTTCAAAATAGTCAGCCTTCATCTTAAACATAGTAGTTATAGTTGGACAGTTATAGTAGTTTTTTACTGGATAAAGGTCCAGTAAAAAATGAATTTTGCTCAGTTCTTAGCGTTACCCGACAAACACCACTAGGAGGTGACAATACTTTGTTTCATTTTTTTTTAATCAAGTAACAAGGCAGGTGCAGCCACTCATGTGGCACATACAAAACAGTACCAGTGGCTGTATTAGTTGAGCTGCTGTGCCATACACTGTCGCACAAAAAAATCAAATTCAAAAATACGTGAAAATTGAGTTTAGATATTTATCTGAAGAGTATTTTAAAGCCCGAGTCTAGTGAATATCTCATTTAATGTAGTTTCAGAAATGGGAAAAGTTTGGAATCATTGATGAAAACCTTATACCTTTCTTCACCACTTTCAGAAAACAAATGTCATGCAATCTAGAAATTGAGTTTTAGATATTTAGATGAAGATTACACACACAAAAATTCAAGTTGATATCTTCATTTTGTACCAAAAAAATTGTAAATGTTATTGTCAATCCATTTTAACCCTTTAAACTTGGAATTTCAAAATATCCTTTCTTAGTGTGCTTTTGCTGTAAGTGCATTGTGAGAAGAATATGTGTATAATTTTACACATATTCTTCAATTGTCAATTTTTTTCTTCACTAGTTTTTCCTGGGCATTGATTATGAATCACTATTATTTATATATATATATATGAGGTGCTACCCAAAAGTTTGGGGAATTTTACCATAAAAATAAAATAGCTTACCATAACTTATAATTTCCACAGTCTCCTGTAAAGTAATCCCCTTGGGCATTGATACAGTGATCCCAGCATTTTTCCCATGATTTCATGCATCCCTGGAAGTCTGTAGGTGTAAGTGTTCGAAGCACGTTCTCCATTTCTTCCTGAATCTCTTCAATTGTGTTAAAATGATGGCCTTTCAATTGAAATTTTATTTTCGGAAAGAGAAAAAAGTCGCACGGGGCAAGGTCAGGTGAATAGGGTGGGTGGGGAATCACTACCGTCTTTTTGAAAGCCAAGAAATTCTGAATGGCCAGCGATGTGTGCG
The DNA here is from genome assembly GCF_047948215.1 of Lycorma delicatula. NCBI lineage: Eukaryota > Metazoa > Arthropoda > Insecta > Hemiptera > Fulgoridae > Lycorma > Lycorma delicatula. The sequence goes on along the minus strand of NC_134456.1, from coordinate 198,377,808 downwards.
CGGGCGTGTTGTTACCCCACAGATCTGAACGTTTGCACCTAATACTTTCACGTAATCGCTTCAAAACTTCACAATAGAATATCCCATTGACAGTTTAACCAAGAGGAACAATTTCTTATGGATAATGCCTTTGATGTCGAAAAAAACAATCATGATGGACTTCATGTTGCTGCGAACTTAGCATACTTTTTTTGGCCGCGGTGAACTTGGCGACTTCCACTGCGACGACTGCTGCTTAGTTTCAGGGTCATATCCGTACACCCCTGACTCATCACCGGTTATGATGTTGGAGATGAAGTTAGGGTCATCGCTTGCTGAATTTTTCAATTCACTACAGACAGCTATGCAATTTTGTTTCTGGTCGTTGTTCAACAGTCTCAGTATGAATTTTGCAGCAATGTGTCTCACGTTCAAATTGTCCGACAAGATGTGTTGCACGGACCCATATGACATTTGTACGATTGCACAAACATCATGGATTGTTTGTCTACAATCTGCAACAATAGCATGCATGCACTGCAAGAGAGAAAAAAAATCCCAGTTTTAGTTAGAGGTTCCATAATTATTTTGGAAAAAACTGGATTAAAACTCTGACACCTGCATCCTCGTTACTTGTTTTATAAGGCACAACTCATGTTTTGCTGTTCAAAGTGACAGCGGAAGAAAAGACAGAAGTAAAAATAACATTTTTATATTTTAGCTTACCTACTTTCCAACAATTAGTCTTTTATTTAAAGCTTGTTTAGTAAACATTCTTTTCCTCTCTGTTGGAGGACAAGATTATCATAACTTAGAAATTTAAAGAATGCTTACACTGTACAGATTTAGAGTTAAGAGCCATGTGAACAGTTTTAATTACTGGTGTTACTGCCTTCCTTCTATCGAAGATGGTACAAAAAACAAAAAATTAAAAAAAGATAAAAATATTAAGTATATTAAGATTATTGTTTGCTGCTAATCTTTACCCCATCTTCTAGGTTATTCTTTCATTATTGCTTATCTCTGATTACAGATAATTAATAACTTTCTATCTTTACTGATAAGAAATAGAAGTTATTAATTATGACAACAGTAATTTATTGATTATAACAAGTTTGTTTTCAAGTATGATGTTTATAGTGGGTGATGAGATGTCAGTCTGAATTTTGTTGTTACGTATAACACATTTGAACGTATGAGTTTAGTATTGTATTGACTTGTTACTTAGTCGATAGTTAAGGCATTTATAGTCACAAGCATTGGTATTAAAATTGGACTAGGTACAGGGTTCTTACTTTCACGGACTTGGTTAGCTAGTTGAGAGGGTGATATTGTAGGAAAAGAAGAATGAAAATGTCTGAAAGAAGCCTAAAACGAAGGCGTTGACTGAGATAGTAATTTTTACTGATGTAAATGTCTGTTGAGGCATTTGCATCAGTGGCATTCTGACTGAGGCCTGGCTGATGACTGAGATATATTCAGTTGGAGGATCTAAAGATGACCTCCAGTAAAGCCCCTAAGGGCTCAGAAAGGAGGGGGTGGTATGGTAATAGTACAGACGAAACAAGCCTTCAGTCAGAAATATAATTTGTTTACATCAAAAATTAATTTAAACGTCAGGAAAAGATTTTTGAAAGTATATGTTTGGAGCGTAGTTTTATATGAAAGTTAGCCTTGTATGTTCAAGTACCTGAGAAGAAAAGATTAGAAGCTTTTGAAATGTGGTGCTGTAGGAGAATGTTAAAAATCAGTTGGGTGGATAAAGTGACAGGTGAAGAGGTGTTGCGGCAAATCAATGAAGAAAGAAAAAGAAGCATTTGGAAAAATATAGTTAAAAGAAGAGACAGACTTATAGGCCACATATTAAGGCATCCTGGAATAGTCGCTTTAATATTGGAGGGACAGGTAGTAGGAAAAAATTATGCAGGAAGGTAACGTTTGGAATATGTAAAACAAATTGTTAGGGATGTAGGATTTAGGGGTATACCGAAATATAGGGGGTAGTTTTTAAAAAAAAAACTAGTAAGTGATTATTAATTTTATTTAACACATATATAAATTACATTAATACGGAAAAGTTTCAGTAATAGTTGTTGACCTACTAGCTGTAATTCCTGAAATAACTGTTCTGTAATTTATTTTTAAAAAAGAAATTGTGATTATGTAAAAGTTTTTTTAACCACTGATATTAAAATCACACGATAATCGTTTTCATTTATAAAAATATGAAAGGTAATAGGAATATTTCTTTTAGATAAATACTAAGTAAAAATTGCTATAATAAAAGGCAAAAGACTGTTTTTATTGTCATGTAACCACCCTAAAAATTTGTTTATATGTTATTATGTTCTTTTCCTATGTATAATTATGTTATACTATGCAAAACCGCAATATACCAGTTCTTTTTTAAGAAACTATTAGAGTTATGTAGGATACAAAAGTAATTTATTCTTTATTATATTGAGTGATAGTGGAAGGACGACTGAGAAAAACAGTGTTGCTTTCAATCAGGAAGATTAATGTTTGTTTTAATGGAAAATGCAAAATAAAATGTATTTGCTTGTTTGTCAGTACATCAAAAACAAAGCATTCTATCTCTTGTGCTTGAGAATTGTGTAGCAGTTCTTTTTATTAGAGATAAATTTTTTGATTATAGTTTTTAACTTTGGTATGGATTGTAAGTGTATGTCTCATTAGGAGATTCTGTTATTTTTGTCCTAAAAAGAAAAAGAAAATTTCAAAATAATAAAAATGAAATTTTGTATCAGTAACTTACTTATATTCATTAAACTGATAGTGCTGATGTTTGTTTTGTTACAAATTTATTCTTAGATAATAAATATATATATATATATATATATATACACACACACACACACACATATATGACTGTAGCCTATTTTGGTACCAAAGTAGCTTTGAGTAGGGTGTAATAAATAAAACAATGTTCATAACATAAATTTATGGATAAATATTACTACAGTATTAAAATTCTTTTTTATTTAAAATTTTTGTTTATTCACAAAATTCATTTGTTAATTTTACATTAACTTTATACCATTTATGTAGACACTAATATAACAGTAAATGTATGCATTTAAATATACTTGTGTAACAATTTCATGTAGCAGTCAATCAAAATGAAATTTGTGTTTAATAAAATTTAGGAAATGACTTTAACCCACATAACATTTATACATTGTAAATATAAGCAGTTTCTTCATGTTTGTAATATTTTAAGCTGTTTCTGCTCTTAAATAATTCAAACTGTTTCTGATATTTTCTTTTTTTATCTGTTCTATATATTATGTGCAAAATAATTAATTTTAAATCTTTTTTGTTTTTGTGCAATAAAAATATTTACAATAAACTCTAAATTTATTAACAATCAAAAAAAAGTTTATTTTTGATCATGTCAATTATTTTCAATTTCAGCCTAATGTCAGAAAAATGTAATCATCATCCAGTTGTTTAGTTGTGTGCAAATTAATTTATTGTATTTTACAATTAAGTGTGCCAAAAACATTACAGAAATAAATAATCATCTTCAGATTAACTCAATATTTAAAGGTGAATGCTTAAAGATTTCTGAATTATGTTTTTTGTTTAGTTTAAACTTTTTTTTTATTCATGGTTCATTTTATATTAGCATAAAAATTAAATTTTATTTGTCCCTCTTATAAAACTTCAACAAGAACTTTGCAAGTTTCAAAAGTAGTTTTGAAATTACCTGCTTCAAAAACTGAAGTGGTTTATATTAATAAAGAGAATCTCCTGTGGCCAGGAAACTCAGGTCAGAACTTAGTCAGGTAATATTTGTTTTTTCTAGATTCTGTCATCATTAGTTGTATTGGCATTGACAGCTATTTCATGTAATGTTCACCAGAGGGAATGGTAGAAAAATAATAAAGATGGTTTCAGATATATATCCATCATTTTGTTTTTTTCACCTTATCAGAATATTATTTGTGAAATTTCAAAATGTTTGACGTCTTTCACATGTACTGTTGCACTCATTCTAGAGGTCCAGTTTCATAATACATATGTACATACTTACACACAAATTTTCCAACTACTTCTGTAGTAAGATAAAAATAAATCCTTAATATTCATCCAGGTCATGCTTTTGGAAAGCCACTAATGTAGCTCTAATCTAAGATCTACAGCATTAATGAAAGTGTGAGTATTTGTGTTTCTGCCCAATTATCAGTGTATCGCTCATTACCTCTTGGATTCACTTTATAAATGAATGACAAGTCTGATTTTTTATGAAACTTGTTTAACCAATTTAGTATGGCTGTAATTTAAAGTTAGGTATGTTTTTTAAAAAAAATTTGACAGATACTTGAAGGGGAGACATGAGCAGGTGAAGCCATTTTATGGCTAATACTTACAATAATTTTACAAAAAGCAGAAAATTTTTTTTTTAGTTTAAGGGCAAATCTAATTTGCAGATTTAAAGTCTTATCTAGTGATTGGATTCCATTTATATGAAATGAAATTTTACATACAAAAATTTTATATTAAAACTATTCGTGAACTATTGACAATATTGTAACAAAAAAAAACAAATGTTAATATTAAAATTTTATCTCTGTGGCAGAGTGATAGTGTTCTGGGCTTTCATCTGGGGGTCCTGGTTCAAATCCCAGTCAGACATGGCATTTTTCATAATGCTACAAAATTTAATTTTTATATTCCTGCGTACAAGCTGCTCTGTAATCTTCTGTGGTGAATAAATTCATCAAAGAAAAAAATTAAGTTGAAATTCATTTAAGTGCTATACCTTATGTTTTATTTATATTAATGAAAATAACAAAAGCATATATAAAATGAAATTCAATTTTGATTGTGTTGTTACTTTTCAGGGCAAGCCTGATTTTAATTGTAGAATATTATTTTAATTCTTGTTTTTATTTTATATATTTTTATGTTTTGGTTTTATTTTTATTTTAATATTTTATTCTGTTTTTTCTTGGTATTTCTTTTTTTTAGGAATCTGTGAATAAATCAAGTACTTCTGCCAGTTTATTAAATCCTAATAAACCTACTCAGGTATAATTTTAGAAATATAGGAAAGTTTTTATAATTATTGTACTTTATTAAAAATTATTAAATTAATTAATTTTCATGCAGATATAATTTTATTGCTTATTCATGATTGTTTAATTAGATTAGTTTTATGCAAAGCTTGTTGTATTATTTATAGATTGACTTTTGATTGAGCAAGTTTGATTGAATCTGATGAACAAAATAATTGACTTTTTTTTTCAATAACCTTCTCAAAACTAATGAACTTGAATAAAGTTCATTATTTATATAAGTTTGTTCTATAAAGAAGTGAATAGTTTCTATAGTTGAAATACTATGCATGAAAATACAAGTACAGTAGTACATGTGCAATGTACTATAAATTTTATTTCCAGTTAGATGAAAATATGTTTATGTATAAATTTTTTTTTATTCATTTATAATGGGAGCTAGATAATAGGAAAACAAAATTGATTACAATCTTGTAAAAGTGTTCTATTCTCTAACCAAAGGTATAGGAACAGATTCAATGAATCTACTGAGCTGTTTAATAATTTGCCAAGTTTACAAAAAGTTTATTCAGATTGACTTGGTTGGGGACAACTGCAAGTATAAACAAAGCAGATTCACAAAGTGACAGTGGTTGGATGTTTGCATTTTTTGCTACAAAGATGGCATCATTCTACTTGAGCATATTTTTTATCTTTTGTTAATGCGTAGATGACTTGAGTACAGTTCAGGCATATTTCCTGTGTTAAAATTGTCCACACCATTTTCTGTGAGATCAATTTTTCTGTACTCCATTTTTTGATAGACATTTTTTATTTTTAAGGGTTGACTGCTGAACAAATAAGCTTCTTATTTAAACTCTTTTCCAGTTAATTCTATATATTAACTAACACATACAATGTTCAATAAGTATTTTTGTTTAATAAATATTTTTCAATAACTAATTACATCAGAATTAATTTTCTGTTCATTTTGAGCATAATCAATGTTATCAAAATCAGAAGAATCAACAGAAAGCGAAGAACTGTTGTTTTTGTGTATGTTGTACTTCAGAAGATGGTCAAGTTTTATTTATCAATAATTATTCTAGCGGGTGCAATTTCAGAATTAATATAAAAAATATTATCTTAACATTATAAGTTATAAAAATATAATTTTTTTTTATTAATTTCTGAATGTTATATTAATAAAAGGCATGTTTTCCCAGTTTTTTTTGTTTTTTTTTAAGATAGAGATGTCTCGACTTTGCCACAAATTTATACTTGAGAAAAAAAATATTTGTCAGTTGATGTGAAAAATCTAATTAAAATGAGTATTAAAATTAATAGTCCTGTAAGTGTTAGGTTCTACTAGTAATTCATTTCTTAATGGCAAAAAACAAACTTACTACTGAAATCCACGAAAAATCTTTGTTGTTTGTAGCATGTTATGTGTGAAGTTAAAGTTTGAGAGTGGTGAAGTTTATTTTGTTCTGAGAAGGCAAGATATGTTCATAGTGAAAAATATAGAGGTTGTCCATCTGTGATCAGAAATGATTTGTGGGAAAAAGTGTATGAAAAAATGAAAGTGAAGTCAGTTTTTGCAAGTGAAATTTACAATTTTTAAATTATCAAATAAATTTCCAAGTGCTTTGCATTCAGTGATTTATGAAATTTTAATGAAAAAACTTAGTTATAAAAATGTTGACAGATGGGCACAAGGAAAAGCAATCTGCTACAGCTCAGACATTTTTGCACTGAAGGTGAACTTCTTAACTGCATTGCAACTGGAGATCAGACTTTGGTATTGTTAATATTGAAACAATGCAGCAATTTATGCAATAGACAAATTTGTATTGCCAAGGCTTGAGAGGTTTAACCATAAACATATTGCAGGAAGCTAATGACCACTGTTTTTGCGTGTAACAAAGGAAAATTGTTTATTGAGCTCTTTGATCATGGAAATATTATATTGTCAATATGTTCTATGAATTTTTTTAAATTCTTGCTATTCAGAACAAAAGATGAGGGAAGCTTTCCAGTGGATTTTATTTCTGTGCCACATTATACTGCAAAAAAAACCAGTGAAGAATCAAAGTGACTTTGCAGAAAAATCTTTAACATTCACTCTACAGTCTCGACTTTGCACCTTGGGATTATTACTTTTTTTCATTTAAAATAATGTTGTTCATCACAGAGGTTTAAAAGTGTTAAAAAACTGAAATGTGATGTAATTAATTAGTTTAAAACATTGATATTAAAATTTTTCAGATAGAATAATAAAGCTAGTAGAATGATATGAAAAATTATAAATGAGATTTTGATGGATGGCAACTGTGTGGAAAAATAATGCATATATGCAAGTTTATTTTAATGAAAGACATTTTTTTCTGTCACTCATTTTATGTCAAGCGGTCCTTATTTAAAAAAAAAAAACAAAAAAAACATGTCTTGTAGAATATTATTTTGTATTTTGACTTTACATTAACTTATACTGTAGGTTTCCATTTATTCATTCACAGAACTTCTGTTCATAATTTTTTCTTGTCAATAACATTTCCATAAACACAATACTAGTAAAAGCAACTGCTACTAAGTATGTGCCTAACAAAAACCAACATTATTTAGGACTTGCAGGCTTGAATCTGCTCTATGGCTGTTTTTTGAAACAAAGACAAAGACCTTTGATGGGAAAGATACAATTTATAAAACTTCTATAAATCACTACAGACTCCATCTACGGAGAAGTAATTTTGTCCACATGATATAATACAGATGGATGAATGACTTTGTTAAAGTTGTCTCCATATCCTGTACAGATTAATGCTCTGATAGGACAAAGAGTTTGGTGGATTATATCATATTGCCCTTAACTTACTGCAGACTTGGGTTAGAGAATAAAACATTTGTATCAAGTTATCACAAGTTTTTCTTTTAACATTATCTTTTTCCCATTTTACTCAGAAAGAAAGAAAGAAAAAAAAATATATATTTTTTTAAATTTTAATGTTATTTTGAAATTCCTAGAATTATCTTTGGTGATTGAGAATTTGTATTCCAGCATGCCCTTTGTTGGATTAAACTTTTTTGAATGTTTACTGATATTTCTAATTAGTGGATAGTATTTTTATTTGTCTATAGATATGTCAGTTCTTTACTTCATTTTGTTGTTATATCATCGCCCCTTAAATTATACTACACAGCTCACCATAATTTAAAAATATGTTAATTTACACATTGTTTTATAAACTAACTTATTGAACCCATTCTTGTTTTTAGAAAATCCTTAATTTTTTAAATTCAGTGTTTCTTTATTGAGTTCAAGAAAATATTCAAATATTTGCAAATGAGTGTACTTATTGTGCAACTCTTAATATGATGCTTTTGGATAATGTTAACAGCACTTTCAAAATACAATCGGAAAATATAAAATCCTTTTTTGTAGCTAAACGGTTAAAAATAATTTTTTTGTATAATATCTTCGGTGACAAATAAAATTGTTTATTCATTCATTCAGTTGGTTAAATGGTAAATTCCATATTATATATTTTTATTAATTTTGTTGTCTGTGCCAAATTTTTGTTTCCTATTGAACCTGTTAAAAATATCTGCAGAAATTAGGAAGTCCAGATATTCTTTTTCACCCTTGTTTTGGATTGCACACACACTCTTAATGAAGAGGCCTAATTCCCTCTTTGTTTGTTTCCTCTTTCCCATTCTTTCCAACATTTTTCCTTCTACTGTGCATTTGTAATTATGGCTTTTGAGTTGTCTTGATTAACTTCATGTAAGCTACAAATTCTCTATAATGTGTTTCTTAGTAATCCTGGTCTTTATAGTGATGTTATCATTTATGTTTATCTTCCTCAATGTTTTGCTGATTTATCTATTTGAAGATCACTTTGTAGAATTCATTGGCAACTGTTTTAAATTTTCTGGGTTTGACTTCACAATTCAGTTTGAAGTCAGAAAGGAATAATACCACCTTCTATTTCCTGCACAAGAAGCAGTATATTCTGTAACTCACTATAGGATACTTCTTGCTTATAGACTTATAAGCAAACTTTTAATTAACTTTTCATGTTTTTCCTCATTGTCGATACTTTTGCAACAAGTAAAGATTTGTTATTTTCATTAAATCAATCCATTACTTAAATAGATGAATTGAACGATGTGGAATGTTTAAATATAAACTTAGTGGTCCTCCTAGAATAAAATTAATGTTCTTATTGATTACTGAAATAATAATCCATTTCTCTTTGACGTGGATTAACAAACAACCATTTAATGATGTTCAAAAGGAAAGCCAAAATTCTTTTATTGTTCGAATTACTTCAGAGCCAAATTCCAGTTTTATTTTAATTGGATTATAAAATTTATGGTTCTGTTTACCCTTTTTCCAAAAGCTTTTATAATTTATGTTTATGCGGATTATTATGCATCTTTTTTCATCCCCATGGGCGAGTACAGAAAACTCTTTTCAACAGAATTAAACTGAGAATCATCTCTGAATTTAACTGAGAGGATCATCAATGCTTAAGTTTCAGGTTTTTGCTCTTTTAGTTTCAACATCTCATTTAAATCTGTTTTTAATTTAACCATCTTGAAAATATTTAATAAAATAATTGTATTACTTACTTTTCATGAGGAGATCCTATTGGAGAAAATAAAATTTCAACATTGTGGCCATAAAAAAGGGAGAATTAATTATGTATGTTTCATTGATGATGCTGTTCCTATTTAAATATATTTTTTGCTTTATCTTTCTTTTCACCCCTACTTAATTTAAGTTTTTTTGGGATTGTTAATCTAAATATATCATTGTTGACATTCCCTTTGGAAGAACTATTTCAGATTTCAACTTTGATCCTTTCAGGAAGTACGAGAATTATGGTGAGGGTGTCGGTTAGGACCTAATGTTACATTGTTTGAACATTTTTTTCAACCCCGATTGAGATTAGTAAAAAGGTTTTGTAATGGTATCTTATTTCTTAGGATAAAAATAGCTGCTGGGTTTCATGTTTCTAGCACTTTAAGCCTTCATACATCTTTTCAGTCCCTATTTTATGTACTCTCTTAGGATTGTTCATCAAAAAAAATATTCCTTGTTTCCTACATAACCCTCTTGGGAATAACTATGTCAAATTTCAACTGTCTGTTTACTTGAGTGCTTGCAAAATTAGAGATGAGTGGTCACACAAGGCTTTTCTGTAATCATTTGCACCTGTTTTCATGTCTTAGGGCCAAATGAAGAAATCATTTTTTATAGCATGGTAACTTACTTACTAAAATACATGTACTTGTCCAACTTCAAGTATCCTGCTCTTCAGGTCTCAATACTACTGGTACTATCAGTTCTGTTTTATGTATCTTCTTAGGGTTTTTTTATAAAAATAACTTTTAGTTTTTCTAACCACTACTCCACTTGAAATAACTAACCCAAATTTTCTCTTTATAATTCTCTGGCAAATAACAAAATTAATAAGTGAAAAATAATATATAAAGCAAATGTAAATATATAATATATAAAGTTTACATATCTATCTATCTATAACTATATATACATAAAGTGAAATATAAGTATGTATACATTTATATTTTTTTTGTTGAAAATTCAGATAATCAACATATTGACCACTGTGCTAATTAAATTCAGAAAATAACAACTTGACCACCAAAACATAGTAACAGAAAAACCTAAAAAGAAATAATAAGAAAATTATTATCAATAGGTATTCTAAAGAGTAGTGAGCTTTTTGCACATGAGATAGTGTTAGTGTCACAAATCTCAGGGTATGTGAATCACAGTGGGTCAGGCTGAACTTTGTTTGAAAGCTGGCATTTGAAGTTAGTAGATTTGCAAAAAGTGTTTGAGTTCTTTCATTCAGATGTAATGTATTGCGCCGTGAAGGAGACTGAATTTTCCGGAAACTGAACTACATTTTACAATTTTATTTTGATAAAGGCGCAAATGCTATACAGGCTTGTGAAGAAATTTGTGCTATTTATGTGAGCAAGATACATTATCAAAAGCAACAGCCAAAAGATGGTTCTGTTGCTTTTGTTCTGGAAATTTTGATGTCCAAGCTGCTCCTTGCAGTGGGCGACCAATCACAGAAAATTGAATGGTATTTGCAAAAATCGGACCATGTAAGCAATCATGATATTGCCAATGACCTAAAGATCCATCACCAAATAGTGTTAAACCATTTGGAGAAAGCTGGCTGCAAGAAGCTCTACATTTGGGTGCACATGATCTGACTCAGAAAAATTTACTCAATCAAATTACTATCTGCAAATCTCTTCTGAAACTTATGAGGCCATTCATTAGTTGAGGACACATTATAAATTTATTTTTTAATTTTCAGTTTTTAAAGTGCGACATTGTTCATTTACTAAAACAATTTACTTGTTTACTCTGTTAAGCATAATATTAACTGTGTTTCTACTACCATGTGATGTCAAAGTAATGTCCTCATAAAATGCCAAATCTCTTCATCATTTAATCATTACATTTAATAAATAATATTAAATCAGAAGATTTGTTTTTAAATTAACCAATAAATATAATTACACATGTATTGTTTATTTAATGGCTGTTGTCACCCTATGAGCTTATTTATTTCAGCTTACTATTATTACCTGTAATATTAGAGTTATCTGGACATTCATTATTCTACTATTTTCATCACATGTAATTAAAAACCTTTATTTGGAACTATAAAATCATCAATTTTTGAACAAACCACAAAGAATAGTATGCCATCATCTATCATTTGAAAAAACAGCTTATATAACCTCTAATTAAGACTAATTTTATTGACATTATGAGATTACCATTTACTAACAAAAGTAATTGTACATTTTGTGGATTTTCTTAGAGCATAACTAAATAATGGAAACACTACTTGTTAAAATAGTGAAAATAAATTAATTCTTTTAATCAGAATGGTTAATATCTGTTTCCGAAGTTGTGTGTTTGCTAATAGTACAACCATATGTGCACATCAGTAGATAGGTGTCAGTTGATTAAGATTTATTTAATTCTTCATTTGTGTATTTTGAAATTGCATACATATGCAATCTACTACATAGTAGATGTGTTTATTTATTTAATATTGCTGAATTTTTTTTTAATGTTGATTATTTTTTTTCAGGAGGCTGCAGCACCACTTGTTGTGCCAGATCAATCAGTTGGAGGGTCGCTTGATGGCCAGATGGGTCATCAAATAGAAAATATGCATCAATTGGCTCCACCAGAGAGCATGCAGATTCAGCAACATAAACCTGTTGGTCCAATGAATCCGGTACAAGAAGATCCTGGAAAATTATTTGTACCTGCTGTTGAAATAAATGGGAATAGAATGAGCAATGAGAATAATTTAATTGAACCACATGTGATGCAAGATATGAATGGAGCTGTTGAAGAAATGGAGGATCCTCAACAAAGACAGTAAGCATGATGTAACATGTGAAATAAAATTACCTCTTTATTTAGTTGGATTGTTTATGAAATTTTCTTTTCTCTACTTCTTTTTACATTTCTTAATTCTGGCAGAGCTTCTCTGTTTGTACTACATTCTCAGATTTTGCAGATTGATTAGAATATCTGCAATGGATGAAGTACTGTCTTATCTGCGCAACATTTAAAAAAACCTCTGTTTTGTCATGCCTCCATCTTCTTGGACGAAAAGATAGCGCTTTAAAGATATACAATGATTAATATAATAAAAATGTTTTTGTTAATTTATTAAACCAAAATTGTATGTTGATGATTTATAATTGAATGATGAACATTTTATTATTTTTTGGTTCTATTATTGTAAAACAATTCCTGTCCTGCATCGGGGAACACATCCACCTTGTGACGATCTTGGTCACCACATCATTCCCTCTGTTCCTAGCCCTCATGGGCTTTACTGAAGGTCATCTTTTAGACCCTCTAAACCTGATTACACATCACAGTCACCAGTTTTGTTTCTGTCAAGCAGACACTTGTCATATGCCACTAACTTTGTATGGCTTTTTCCAACCGTAACACCTATCGTAACGTATAGTTCTCTACTATCAAATTAACTGATTCACGGAATTCCAATCCCCATGCCTTACTTTTAACACCAAAACTCTTTTCATATCTAACTTCAGTTAGACTATGCACTCTTTTAAGGAACAAAAATACTATTCTCATACAAACAAAACAAGTGTTGATCGCAGCAATGACAATCTTGTCCTATAATTCAATTTACTCAAAGTCCTCTTGATTTACTTAAAAATCAAGAAAAAAATTCACAAATTTGTTAACCTTTTAATGAAAACACCCTAACTCTCTCTCTTTTTCTGGTTTTGGAAGGGAGGTCATTGCCATCCTTCCACACCATAGCTCCAGTACAGAGTTCTCCACACTTCCATTCTCATCCTAATAGCAAATATCTCAGCTAACCGGGGCTCAATGTCAAAATACCTAACTTAGTGAAGTAAGTACTCAGGCAGTTCCCTAGCCACCCAGGTTGCTATTGTATCTATACATCAGACCCACTTATCCATCCTTCGCATGGCTAAGAATCACAGGAAGCCAGAAACTAATGTTCCATTTCCTTTTAATTTTCCAATTAACTGGCAGATCAAAACCAGAATTGATCCTTACAAGCTTTCATAACTACTTTGGTAAGTTCAGCTTTGTGCCTGGGACAGACATATAAGACATCACAATGACGTCCCTACATGCTGGACACAAGCCTGAATTAATCAAACCAAATTTTGCCAACCTATTTTGCAAAGCACCTTATCTAGAAAGAAGTTGTGTAATATATGCTGATTGAGGGAAATCCACGTGTAACAACCTGCATAATTCTCAGGAGAAATACCATGTGTGAAACGGCCATCAGAAAATTCAGTTCTCAGTTTATCTGCTCTCTGAACACTGAAGAAAGCATTGAATGCCTTTTTGGTAACCTATTGAAAATGCTATTGAATTGAAGATTCTCATCAAGGGTAACTCCTAGATGCTTCTGGAGCAGAATATCTAATTCGATGACCTGCCAATGAAATACAAGGTCATCATGTAACAACCATTCTGTCGTTGAGCAACATCATCATTGCTTTCCCTGGGCTAAACACCATCTTATGTTGCAGACTCCAGAACTGGAGTATCTTGCAAGCCTAGGCTGCCCTGAATTCAATCTTATTCCTTGAATCTCCTTTAATCAGCAAAAGCCTGTCATCTGTGTATGCTATGATGCAGCATTCACTGGGTAACCTCAACTGCATCAAAGAATCGAATTCAAAACAGTTATATATTTTATAAGTTATCTACTTCTATACACTATTCAACTTTAATGACTTGTTTTGAGTATGTATTAGAATAGGGCATTCTAACAGGTTGAATGTTTGCCAGTCTTATGATTAATTATTCGCAGATTTTAATAAAAATTGATCAACTATATATGGTATAGAATCAACAGGTATTATGAATTAATGATACAAAAAAAAATGGAAAATAGATTTTTCACAAAATTGTCCATTATACAGATACCTTTCTAAAGAATTAAAAGATTAAAAATTCAAAAAAACTTTTGTATTACATTTTTTTAATTTGCATAAAAATGATGCAACATAATTTCAGAACTACTTTTGTAATGTGAAACTCAGCTCAAAAATGAAGATATTACACAAAATATTTGTGAATGTTTTTAAAATATGTTTTTAAACATAATCATGTTACATTCGTGTAACTATCCTGGGATAGTGGGAACAGTAAACTTATGTATACTAATTAACTTTATAGTACTGCTACTAGTTGAGGGTTTGCTTGTGTGATTTGCTGCATTCAGTGTATACATATATATATATATATATATAAAACAAAATTACAAATATGATGCCTGTAGCATTGTATCATTTCTAATGCCAAATTTAACACTGATTGAAAAAAATTGCTATTGATGGCAATGTAAATACTATCATATCATACTATATTAGTTTCTATCGACAAAGTCAATGTAATTTAATTTTTTTTTTAATGCAACAAATTTAAAACGTGTTACCTGTTAAGGAAAATTAATTTATCTTATTGATTTATAAAAAGGGTTTGCATAGTAATATGTTTTCCATTTTTGGTTTTTAAATTTCATAAAGTTGGTTTCATTATTTGCTCCCTCAAGCTTCATGGTAGAGTGGTATCATTTTTGCCTCTTATCTGGAGATTCTGGAAGTTCGAGTCAGCATTGCAGTTCTCACAACTTCAGCCTGTTGTTACTATATAAATGAATTATTTTACTGAAATCTTCTTTCAAATAAAAAAAGCAATTTACAAGCAATTTCATTTAAAATTAGTTACTCTGTTAATTCTGTTGCATTCCATTATTTTCATGCAGAATGATTAAAGGAATTTTTATTAACTTTTTCAAAGAAATTTGTCATGAAGGTTTTAACTTGTTTAAATTCTTACCTGTGTAGTACGACAATGTTTCTTTTGAAGTAAAATTGTCAAAATTGTAATTAATTAATTTGACTATGAAATAATAAATAATTTAACTGAGGATATATAATTAGGTACATAATATTTATAAATTTTCCATCTAATATCTACTAATAATTAAACTAGAAGAAGGTAACAGTGAATGAAAAGTAGTCAAAACAAAGCAGTGACTTCTGTTGTTGCAATCATACAATTAATTGGTACAGCATTTGTAGTGAGAGAAAAATCAAAATAAGAATTTTGTTTGATTAGCATTTACATTTACTTTATTCAAAATTTAAAATTGTACAAATTAGTTTCAGTTTTTTCAAGATGTTTTACTATATTCTTTCTTACATTAATTTTAGATTTTAGTGCATGTTTTCCTGGATTGAAATACAGGCTTTCTGATAAACTATTTGTGGTAAACTGTTTCTGATGACTTTTGCTGTTGTTTAAAAATGCTTTATTGTTCATATTTTTTAACTTTTTTAAATGTTTTTAAACATGTAAGCTGATGATGTATCTTCCTCCTTTAAACAATGAATCTGGTTCCAAAAGTTAGTGTAATAACAACGTTATTGTAAAATCTCACATTAAATTTATGTTGATCTTTAATTTTGTATTAAATGAATCATCTTGTATAATAAAATATTTTTAATAGGTTTGCATTTAATTTTGTAAGTAATATTATTTCTTTATTTTCTTAGAGTTATGAATCTGTCTTGTCTGAAGGTAAAGTAGTAAAAAAGTATTATCTTGATTAATCCACAAGTAAGTTCTTTAATTGAATCTCTGAATATTAAAATGTAATTAAATTATTTATTTTATCTGTTTAAAAAATATTCTTATTACATTATTCATATTATTTCTTATTATCTTAGTATTTTCTGATTAAAATTATTATTTTTTAAACATTAATATTCTGATTAGCAGTTCTACTAAACTTTACGCTAATTTTATTTAAAATGGATTTTTTAACATTTTTATCTTTGCACACATCTATTATTATTGGTATTTTGCATATCTACATTGGACATTATTTTTCAAACTTATTCTTAATTATAATGATTCTTTAGTAAAATGTACTTAAAACAATGTTTTTTTTAAATTACAGCTAATAACATTGGAACACTTATAATGCTCATAATCAACATGTCAAAAAAAGAAGCTTTATATGGAGACTCACTGAAAAAAATACTTTTGTGTATAATTACTTTTTCTTTAAAAGAATATCTTACCCTGAATTGACTTAATTTAAGGAAATGAATGTTTCTCACCTAATAATCCAGTTTTCCTACCTTGTTTTCCAAAGGTGAATCCAAAACCTATTGATTTACACTGAGTTTTATAAACAAAAAAGGTTTAGTTAATCTGGAGTTTGTGTGTTCAGTTTGTATTTGGTAACCATCATAATATTTGGGAATAAGCTTTACACTTTACATAATGTTGTGAATGGGTATTGCTATATTCTTTTGTGCTGTATTTCAGGAAGTGCTCCTCCTCTTATTTATATGCAACTGAACTAGACTATCCCAAATGCGTGTGTGTTTTATTTATTTGTTTCTTGAGGATTCCTAGCCACATAAAATCCCAAACAATGAAAAGTCAACCTGGCCACTAAAAATGTTTCACGCATCCCAAAATTTGATTAGTCCAAAATCTATGTTTTATAAAAAATTGATTAATCGCAGTTAGGCAGAACAGGTGATTGAGTGTTGTTGACTATAGGTTGCCACACAAACTACCATTATAAGGAATTTATCTTTTTTTTTTAATTTTAGCATACTAGGTAAACCATGGATTTCTTATATTGCCTGGTGTTGCTCCACATGTTCTTGACAATTGTTTTGATCGTATTCTCTTTTATTGTGTCTGGCATTAAATGATACATTTTTTTTGTTATGAAAGAGTACAGGCATCAAGAGCTATGGTCATTAGCCTGATGGAATTGGTATCATATTTGAAGATGCATGTCTGACCAGGATGTGAACCTAAGATGTGTAGCCGAGTCACTGCTTACTCAACTATGGAGGTCGGCAAATGATCAAATTGATACTTGAGAAGTAGATGGTATTTTACCCAATAATGTAACAGTAGATAGACTTAAAAGATTTTTAAAATATATGGGATTGTCTTGTGACTATTTGAGTAATTTTGTCATGTGATTTATGTTTTTATTTTTAGTTCAGATTGGTGCCCAAATGATTTTAAATTTTGTTAAAACATGTCTATTTAATTCTCACTGGCTGCCTTTCCAGTCTCTAAATATTTAATATACACATATACATATAAACTTATAAATAACTAAACTATAATTTAAATAAATGAACTTTAAACATCTTGACAAAAATTCAAATTAGCATAGAATAACATTACCAAATATAACGTAAGTAGGATATAGAAAATTATTTTAATGGAGTAAAATATTCATGTGTAGAAAGAACAGATCATTAAAGGTTAAATTGAAAACCAGATTTAATGCTGACCTCTATGGCACTTGTGGTAGCATCTTGGCCTTTCATCCGGAGGTCCTGGGTTCGAATCCTGGTCAGGCATGGCATTTTTCATACGCTACAAAATTCCATTTCTATATCCCACACACAAACTTCAAGCTTGTGTGGCAATATAATCAAAAATAAAAAGAAGAGTATTGTAAACCTTTAAAAATAATATAATCTAGCACAGGATCTTACAAGTAATAAACAAATTGAAAACGTTAATATAATATAGATATTTTAGAAATAAATGATGATTTGGCTGGTGTTACAGCAGAAAAATATTATATTTAAAAATGATAAACTCATAAACCATCAATCTATATGAAAGGGTGGACTGTTTGATAAAGTTGGCAAAAGAAAATAATTACTTCAGCTTAAATAATGGAAAATTAGTAATTTTTAATCCTTGATAGAAAATATATATGAACATTTTACTGAGTATAAATTGTTTCTTTAAAAAAAAATTACAGATATCAAGAATATGATTTGTCACTGTAACTAGTAAGTAATTTTTTATTTTATCTAATACATCAGAGAATGTATTAGATAAAATAAAGAAGTGCTCTCAAAGGTGATCTCTCTCAAAGTGCTCTCTTTAATAACTGATTATATGATATATTACAAAAATATATTTAGTAAAGGATATCTCATGTAGGACAGCTTTTGAAGACTACAGTGCACTTTAAGGTAAAAGTTATGAAAACATAACCTGAGGTAATGTTAGTCTGAGGTAGCTTTCGCTCAAAATGAATCATCTTTAGAGACTGACTGCCACTGGAGTGAGTGGTATTGTGTTGTTGGGTGGTATTGAATATGGTTTTCTGGATTAGGCTTTGAAGGATAATTGTTGTTGGTGATGTGTTCAAAAGGTGTGTATATTTTAAATTTACCTTTCATTGTGTTTGCTCAATTTTAAATTTTTGAGTTACTCAAATATGTCTAGTATTCACCTTTTAGCATTTCTGCCTTAAGATTTTCATGTCTCAATGATATGTTGAATTTCATTTTTTAAATTTATTAATTCATTTCCAGTTTTTTTTTTTGTTCATATGATATTATAAGAAGTACGAAGGGTGCAAGTACTTGAACACAGTTCAGTTGAATATAAGAAGTAAAAATGTTTTTTGTAAAGGAAGGAGGATAATTTTTATCAACTTTCCTTGTAATTAATGAACACTGGATAAAAAAGTAACTATAAAAGTGATATAAAGAAGTATCCTACTAAAATAATTATTAATAATATAAAAAATTAAGTTAAAAACTAAAAAAGATAAAGAAAATTGCAATAAGAGAACACCTCCCCACAGTGTATTATATAAATAGTATGTTCAGTTATGATTCTCTTAAAATTACTAAAACTTTATGTGTAAAATAATGTGAATATTGTCAGTAACAATAATATAAATACAGGGTGTCCCATATAAAACGCAACCCAACCTTATATTGGTAGGTATTGAAATAATAAAATGGCATGTGTAAATGTAAATGTAATTTTTATTATTACCATCCATTACCTTACATTTAGAGTAAATGTTGGAAGTGGCCGCCATCTTCTTGAATACAAGCTCCAATTCATTTTACAGCGTTTCTTGCAACTTTTTTCAGTTTGTGGCTGGATATTTAATACAGCTTGTTCAATATTGACTTTCAATTGTTCAAGTGATCGTGGTTTGTTGCTGTAGGCTTTTTCTTTGAGGTAACCCCGTAGAAAAAAATCCACCGCAGTCAAATCTGGAGATCTTGGTGGCCACAAGCCTCGACCGATAACACGATTACCGAAGAATTCCTCAACGAAATCAGAAGTTGAACCTGTGTAATGCGATGTCGCACCGTCATGTTGTAGCCAGCAGTGTCTGTCTTCCTCTTCCAAGAGTGCGATGAACTGAAATAAAATAGCCTGATATCGTTCTGCATTAATGGTGTACTCGAAAAAAATAGGACCGATTATTTTCTTCCGCGATATCGCGCACCACACGTCCAACTTCTGCGGGTGTAATTGTTTTTCGTGATTAACGTGGGGATTTTCAGCACTCCAAATTCTACTGTTTTGGCTGTTTATGTAGCCATCCAAATGAAACCGTGCTTCATCTGTGAAAAATAACGAATCCATAACATTAATTCCCTCGTGCAGAAATCGACGGAACCATTGACAATATTGTAGCCGTTTTTCTTTGACGGGCTCAAGAAGTTGATGAACCGTTTGAATACGATAAGGTCGTAATTGTAATCGTTTGGTCGCCCGATGAACAGTTGATTTAGACAAATTAATTTCAGCAGACAAATGTCTGATTGATTTATTTGGCGAGGCGAGTAATCGGTCTTTGATTTCAGTGACTGTATCTGTATTCAACACCAACGCAGATCTTTTGTGTTCCTTGTTATTAACAGAACCGGTCTCTCTAAATTTTGCAACTAACCTTAATACTGATGTTTTGTTAGGAGCTGGTTTATCTGGGTACTTATGGCGAAACAAATCTTGCACTGCAACCACTGATTTCGTACTGAAGTACGACTGAACAATGAAAACACGTTCATCTAGTGAAAACACCATCTTGTCTCTAGCAATTCACTGAACGTTATGATTGCATTGTTGTTACTATCGGTAGTGTTCTACTGTGTCGCCGCGATATTCAGATGTTGGACGAGTCCATTTCAGTAACGAGTAGGGGTAAGCTTGACTTTTGAAATTTCATGGATGAGTGATTGATGGGTTGCATTTTAAATGGGACACCCTGTATAATGTGATGAGAGATCAGTAATATTAATAAACTTGTTTTTACTGATGCTTTAGTTCTTGCATTCATCATTTCTTGCTACTTTTGCCTTACGTTTAACTTCTATAAACAATATTTCTGAACTGGTAAGAAATTTAATGATAAATTATGACTAGTATTAGCAGCCACAGTATTATTAGTGCTTGTGCTCTAATTTGTTTTAACTGATATTTGTTGATTGATTCTCATCTATTATCGAGGTTTCTGCTAATACATTTTTTAGCATATGTCTGAAGTTGTAGAAACAAAATAAATGGTGAAAAAGGTCTTCAATTATTAGATTTCATTAACTGTGCTTAAGTAAGTACAGCTGATCTTTTATACGGATTTGAATACTAGATCATGGGTACCGGTGTTGTTCGGTGGTTGGGCTTCAATTAATGACACATCTCAGGAATGGTTGACCTGAGACTGTACAAGACTACACTTCATTTACATTCATACATATCACCCTCATTCATCCTCTGAAGTAATACCTACGGTGGTTCCGGATGCTAAACAGACATTACTGAAACTTAATTTTATGTTAGTAATGGAAATAAGATTACTGAGTATATTGTGTACTTTTGCACATCTTAATCAGTGCATTAACTTCTATACCACCCTGTATTCTGTTGCAAACAAGGAAGTACATTTCATTTCACAAACAAATAAGTTACTGTGTAATTGTTCACCTTCAAATTCATGATATGAGGATACTTTTTTTTGTAAGATTGCTACTTAAAACTAATAGTTATATGTAATTTCTTAATAGTAGTTCTGTACTTAAATGGTTCAGGCCTTATTCCTTGTTTCAAATTTCCCTACAACTCAATCCCTATAATTATAGATCTTAAACACTTTTTATTATGGATAATATAAATTACTGTTTTTTTTGTGTGTTTTTTTAAGTGTATTTTAGTTGGATTCTATTACATCTTTTTTTCCCTATCTATATTAATTGTGAAAAGTAAATATAGTATATTAAAAAGTGAAACGTTGTTAGACAGATTTTTCAGTTTTGTTAGTTGTAACCTGACTGAATCAGTGCATCAATTGGAGTGGAGGATTGTGGATTGATTCTTGTTTTAAAATTTATCAATTAAAAGTCGTATTGAATAAAATGTAAAAATGATATTTCGTGTTATAATCTGTATATAATGTATAAGTAAGTAGTAAAATCATTTGTATCTCACTATTAATTTAAAAGTTATAATTTATCAGTTTTTCTTAAAATAAAAAACATACTTTCTTTTTAAGAAAATATTAAAATAAATGAAATTAAAGATGAAAAAATAAATAAAATGATTAATAAATAATTAAAGATGAATTAATGTGATCTTTAATGAAATTAAAGATTTATATGAACTTTCAAAATCTTTTAACTATAGTATATTTTAAGTTATTCTGAATTGTGAAATTGTACTAGTGTTTCATTTGTATGTCTTATGTTTTATGTGCAGTGTATGTTCTTATATTTACTTGTAATCATTATTGGTTTGTCTATTATGTTTATAGAGATAGTGAGATTCCTCGACCTGTAAGACCTCATGAATATCAGGGTGGAGATTATGACAAAGAAGGTAAAGATTTAAGTAATACATTTAATTTAAATGTAATTAATTACTAAGTTCACAAAAACATTTCATAAGTATTTTCTATCATGTAATTGTATGTTGTTTTAAGAATTGTAAATTTTTCATTGTTGAATTGTCTTTTATCCTGTTAAAGAGTGATAAAGAAATATTTTTCACCCTCATTGAAGAACTCATCATTGCTTATCAATAGAACATTTAAACTTATAATTTAATGAATGATATCTGACAGCTAAATGGGACATTTTTTTAATTAAAACTAAGTTAATTTTGAGGATTTACACAATTTATGGATAATTTGAAAAAAAATTATTTATACTTACTTTATTTTGTATTAAAAATTATGCCACTTAAGTGCTCCTCTACCAATTGCAAATACACTCTTACAGCCTGAATTAAACATTTTCTATTTCATGTTTACCATTTCTAATGGAATCACCACAATATTGTCTTGAATATTGGCTTTGAACACTTAGTTGTGCTAGAATTTCTTAATGAAAACCTTGCTTTTGAAATAGACCCAAAGAAAGTAATGAAAAATGAGCGGATTGTATAACCAAGAGAATTGCATGGTGTCATTAGAAGAGAGGTGACATGTCAAGAAACATTTATCCTAATAAGTTATTGAATTAATTACTGTGTTCATATTTCACACTTCTTGTTGAAATCATGTTGTGGCTGTAACAATGTCATATTTAACAAGGAAATTGCTCAGCAGTTGGGTGTAATGCAATAAATTGACTGTCATTAGATGTTACCAGTCTGTGGCAGAGTAATAGCATCTCAGCCTTACACCCCGGTTCGAATCTTGGTCAGGCATGGTATTTTTCATATGCTATAAAATCCCATTTACATATCCCACGCACATTTTTTCAAGCTTATGTGGTGATACCATCAGATAAAAAAAGATGGATAAATTCTGTATTCTTACAATATGTTTGATACTATTAAAAGAAACTCTCATAGGGAAAATATGGTGCTTCATATCCTGCTGCACACATCCTCTCCCACATATAAGCCATTCTAGAACACCAACCATTTAAAATTTTGTTTTCCTGCCAGACAGTTTATTATTTTAGTTTGTTTTAATTTTTCTGTTATAAATCTGTAATTATAGAGGATCATTTAGAGTTTTCCTCTAATTCTTACAGTACCAGATATGCAGTTAATTTACTTACTTATTGAAGAAGGCTTTTTATGTATATATACTAATGATTGGGAAATATTAAAAATTAATTTCTATTTTTGAAACAATTAAAAAGCGTATTTTTTTATTGAATAAGAATTTGACAATTTGTTGCAGATAAAATATGAAAAATGTACAGCATATAAAATGCTTAGATTTTTGTATTATTAAAAAGAAATTGTGAAGCATTTAAAAAAAGTTATTTTAGTTATTTATATACTGCATTTTTTCTTTTGAGGTCAGTAATATAAGAAAAATAAGAACAGAATATATTTGGGCAAATGAGATATAGTTGTACAGAGTGTATTCTAGTGGTTAAATAATATTGCAAGTCTGAGAAAACAGATTGCTTAATCAATATGTTGTAATTGAAAATATGTTATGCAAAATTTTAAGCAGATGCTGAAGTTTTATATTATAATATTCTGGAAATTTAGCTACAGAATTCTATTATGAATGTATATATTGTGACACCACATATTATGAAAAAGTAGTATTAAGTGTTAATAGTAATAGTTCTTTTTTTTTTAAATTGTGTTGGCAATGTTCTTATTTATGGATTATAGAAAGACACTTTTTAAATTCAAGAAAGTTTGAACGTAAGTCAACTCCTATTAACGTCCATTTTATGTATTTATATTTTTATATGTGTTATTGTTCTGATATTTGTTATATATATTTAAAATTCTTTTGTATTTATACTGTAACGTAATTTACTTTTACAGATTAACAATTTGTTGCATGGTAGAGTTGTATATTGGCTTAAATTTGGGTTATGTTTTTGTCTGTTATACTTTTTTCTTCAAACTAGGCATTATTTAATTCACTGATAAAGCTTAAGCTTAATCATTTTTTTGTAATGTCTATTTTGGTTTATAGAATTTTGTGAATCGTCCAGTTACATATATTTGCCAGTTATGTAGCTATAAAACAGATAATAGGATTAATAATTCGTGAACTGAAAATTGTTGTGAGGTTTTGACTTTTAGTATTGTATAAGCTGTTGTCTTTGTTCTTGGGTTATGTATGCTATAGTGTGTGAAAAACTTTATTTGTGGATTGCTAATTAATGGAAAATTATAAGTGTAAATTTACAATAGTTATTGGGAATTAGTATGTAAAATTATAAGCTTGAAGGATTTCTAAAGAAGTTAAAAGATGTATTTCAAAAAATTACCTTTTTGTACTTGAATATCTGGGTTATCTGCCACTAAATGTAAACTTAGTGATCTGAAGGTTGTGAGAGCTTCAACATTTGTTAGATTTGTGTTATAATCTAGATACAGTTACAACTACTAGTCAGAGCTGTTGATATCCTTTACATTTTTAGAAATCAGTTGTTCCTGAAATGTGTCGTACAGGGTTTGTCCTGAAAGTAACTGGATTGATACTGGCAAATTCAATTTATTGAATATATGAACATATGTATTTAATAATATATATATATTTAATATTTTGAACATATTTAATAATCTTCAAAATAGGCTCCTTGTGCAGCTTCACAACACTATCTGTGATGTTTCCATTGTCGTTATGCCTTCATGAACTGTTGTAGGGTGTTATGGAGGTTCCTCTTCACGGCATCTTGAACATCTTCAAGTGTAAATCAATGCCCTTTCATATCTCTTTTCAGCTAGGGAACAAAAAGATGTCACTGGGAGACAGGTCGAGACTGTAGGGTGGCTGTGGTAGCATTGGCATTTTCTTGTTGGTTAGAAACTCTCTTTGTCAACACATTGTGGCTTGATACATTTCTTGGTAGAGGATCCAGCTGTTAGAGATGTTGGGATGAACACAAATGATGCTTTTTCGAAGTCAGTCAACCGTGGTTATGATGTGATACTAAGACACCCCACTTCAGTCTCCCATAACAAGTTTTCACAGCCACCATGCCTGTGCAGCATACCAGAGCCAATTTGGTTGCTTTCAGAACAAACTGTGTAATTTGTTTTTTTTTTTTTGTAATTTGTTAATAATATTTGTGACTGGTACTTGTAAATTAAGTGGTGATTAAAACACTCAATGTTTTAAAATATCTTCCAGCTGAAAATCAGGTTTTCTTACAATAACGTATTTTGAAAAATATCATACTTAAAAAATTATAAAAGATAAGAAGCTATGATCACAATTCATTAGAATATAACAGAAAATAATGAGGAAATGAAAAATATAAGTATGTCTAACAGAGCACAGACAAAAAATTTAAGAGGGTGAAGGGTTAAATAAAGTTTTCAGAATAATGCTTACTGGTAAGGAGTGTAGGAACTTTCTAAGCTAAATAATATTTAAAGAAACACCTTTCTACTTGCATACAAATGTAGAAGTCATATTCTGTTTGATTTTTTATATTTTAAACATCCCAAAAACTCATTTATCTTAAAGTAGATGGTTCACGATATTAGGTGAATCCAAAATCTGAGTTGTGGCTGTAACTTTTTTCTGTTAGGAATACATAATATATGAATTTTACTGGCAGGAGATATAGATTATGTATTACATTGTCTCAGATAAATTGATTTGTTTCCATTGTTGTTTTAGATGGACACTATACTGTAGTATTACATTTATGATAACTGCTTACTGTCAGGAGTTTTTCAAGTTATGTAACTATGTAGAATATTGAATTTTGCTTCAATGTAAACGTCGATATAAAATTCAAGAAGTTGTTTAAACCAAATGAAGTTATACTGTTGTGAGTGAATTGCTTGTGATTTCTATTAAGGGAAGTGTGTTTGCAGGTTTATAAAATTATGACTTTTTTGTACATTTCAGTGGTTCTTTGCACGTATCTTTAGTGAATGTTTAGGTGAAAATATGATGCAGAAAGACTTTTTTTTATTATTTGTTAACATATCAGAAAGGGATGCATAGATTTTCCATGCAGGCTGGCTATTCACAGGTTTTTTTTAATACGTACTGTCAGCTGTTTACATCTTGATTACTTAACGACTTTACTCGTATGAATCAACTTTGTGTGTTTTTAAAAAAAATACTGCTGTAACTGGAGTATGTAAAGATTAGGCTCTCGAATCGATGCAAGTATGAATATGGATAAGATGAAGCTGTTTTATAAAATAATGAATAATGGATTTAATCATTTTGGACAAGGACGAAATGTATAAAATAATGTGCAATTTTTGTGTAAAACACCAAAAATTTGCATTCTTGTTATTCTTGATATTATCAATGCTAATAGTTCTTAAAAAAATTGTAAATGATACTGATCTACTGAAGTACTCTCTGTGATTTAATAATTCTTAAATTCTCCCATTCCTTATTCTTATCCCAAAATTATGAATTAGTTCCTTTTCTTATAAAAGATACATTTCTACTTTGCTACTTATCAGAATCAGTGTTTAAAAATATTTTTAGTCGAATTAACCATTTAAAGATATTGTTAACAAAGAAAGATCATGAACTGCTGTATTTATTGGAGTTTTTTAAAATCATTATCAACCAAATATAGCTTTAGTTTATTTTAGCTCTTATACTAATAGAGTACGTTTATTCTTAATATCCCACTTAATTCTTTATTGTTGGTATTTCTATTTCTACTCGAATTGCTTGCTCTTCAGGAAATGTTAAGGTGTTCATTATTAATTCTGCCAAACCACCATTTTAATCAAATCATTGTTGGTGTTTGTCTTTTAACTGTTTACTGTTAGCACAATATATTATATGATTATGAGTAGTATTATTTTATAAAATTAAAAAAAAAGTTCTGAGTTATTTTTTAATGAGTTTAACTGTATAGAAGCCAGGTTATGTAGACTATATGCTATTACTCATGTGGAAAAAATGCATTCATTGCTGTGAAACTTTTTTTCTAAGAGAAATCATTTGTAAAATGTGTGAAATCTAATACTGATATTTTATCCTTACTTATATCCCATTGTACTTGGAATATTGCTCCTTGAAATGAGATAGTAATAGAATAAAATTTAGCGCCTAGTCCAGGAAACAAGATAAGATAATTTTTAAAAATTAAACATTTTTAAAATCTTAAAAATTAAGATTTTTCTAACTATTTAATTAGTTTTTCTTTAAAATACTGTACATTAAATTTAATGCTTAATTAAGCAATTAAAATAGAAAAGAACTTTATTTCAGTTTTACATAAGAGTGTTATACACTACATAACTGTGGTTTTAACATATTTTCCATTTGTATATGACTTAGGTCATTGTGTTCACATTAATTTCATTATTCCAGATAACTGTGCTTTAGTTATTATAGTGATGTTTAAAAATTTGTGCAAAGACTTTGTATGTGTATGAATTTTATGATATTCATAGTAAACTACATTGAAGGATATTCTTATGTGTTTTCATATTGTTAAATTATTTACATATGTACATATATGTGGTATGTTGTGTGTTGTGCTGTGTTAATATAGAAGATGAAGAAGGTGAACAGATGGACTATGATGCTAAACAACAGCAACAGCAACAACCTCCTCAGAATCATAATTCTCAAATTCAGTCACATCATCAACATAGACAGGCAAGTCATTATCATTCTGTTGCTACTGACATGCGAAGCATATCTTTCATAACATAGTGAATTTGAGTTTTCATTTTCTTGTTATAGCCTCTTATGGTAGTTATACACCAAATTCGTAATTATGAATATCTTACTACAATTTATTTCCATTTTATAATATTTATAATTACTGTTTATTTCCACTGGTTATACAAAGTCTTTTTTTGCCTTTAACAGAGTGTTATTGTTTCTTTTCTATCGCAACAGTATGTACAAAAAATGTTATTTTTATTGTTTTTCTGCTTATGAGATGATGGAATTGTTCATATTTTATTTTCCATTTTCCTTTTCTGAATATCTTAATATTTGTTTTGTTATGTCTAAAAATTTATTTATTTTTGTGAATATTAACCATCTTATTTATTAGTGTATCTCTGGACTTGCGTGATGAGCTGATTACATTAAAAATTGCATGTTTTCTAAATCATAATTTTATAGAATTAATAGTTTGTGTATCTTTGTACTCATATTTATTTTGTTTTAATGATATTTTCAATGCTTTTCTCTGACATTAGTCATCTATTTTCATTTATTCATTATTAGCTTCATCATCTGATAGTTTCGACATATCCTGTTAACTACTGCTGACATACTAAGAGTAACTCAATTGTATATTGCTGTATTTTTGAATAATGATCTGAAAGATCAGTTTCCATTAATAGCAGTATAATTTGTAACACCATTTATCAAACTTTTATGGTTTCAATCCTACTTTAAAAATTGAAATTTTTTGTCTGTTACCTGTAACAAAGAGGCAGAAGTGGGCTAAATAAAAATATTGCTTTTTCAGGTTTTTATTTAATACATTTAGTTAAAAAATATTAATCCAGCTACTGAATATAATAACAGGTTTAAAAATACCACAACATCCAGTTGGATGTATGAGATTTAAATTTATTTTGGATATTTTTTTTGTATGTCTGATATTATTATCCTTAATGGTTTACTCGATGGTTGTTAGTCATTTTAATGTGCGATGAATTTGATTATTGTAGTTAATTCTAAATCTATTTTAATCACCGTCAATATGGAAACCAAACTTCCACACGTATGACGTGGTAAAAGGGAGTAACACTTTTCAGAGATGGGAAGAGATGATTGCATGTTTTGCCCTTATAACCTAAACTGTATTAACGTTTTTTCAGTCAGAATTAATTTTCAAAAAGATATGTTCTGAAAGATCAATTAATTATTATGCTACCTTTGTTGATATTACAGTATGTATCTCCAATATCACTGCAATTGTTTCACTGTTCGTACTTTATTTTCACTGTATTTCATTTCTTCAGCAAAAGTAATAACCAAAAAATGCTTTCAATGAATTTAAATGCCCAACTATCATGCATGTTATCTTCAGTTGGGTTTCATCACGTGAGTTATTTTATTTTTGGTTATAAAGGTTTCAAAAGACTCAAATCTCAAATTAATAATCTTGAATATTTTTCCCGTAATGAAAATTTTGTAATAAAATCCTACTCACATTTTATTGCGCACAGCAAATATATCAGTACCATCCTACCCTTAGAAATTCAAATATACTTTACTGAGTTTATAAAATCGGAGAATATGTGCTGTTTATGTGAGCTTCAGAATAAATTTTTCACTATAATTTTTCATATTCATTTTATCTATCTAGCAACATTGCAACTTCTTCCATAAGTTAATAAATTTTGAATATTTTTTCCTCAACAGTCAGTGCAATTCACTATGCAATAGAAACAATTTACGTAGGCTTATCCATTTCCAAGCATAATTTTTTAAATAAGCATATCATAAATTTCAATGGCATTTACAATCTTCATAGTACTGTTTAAAGTACATTTCAATTCTTCTGCCATAACTTTTGAGACAATTTTTTTTTGTGAAGACTGCAATGAGTCCATAGTGCATCTCGATTTAGCTTAAGAATTCAAATTATATGTTGCTAGGTACACAGCCTGTGTGTTATCCATGCATTTAGCAACACAATTCAGTCGTTTAATTTTTCTTGTTCATAAAGAATTATTTTGTAATACTTAACACAATCTGTTAAAAAGAAAAACAAATTTTACGTGATTCATTATTTAATATAATTATAATGTTGGGATAATCCTTGTATATCTATCTGATGATAAGCTCATCTTTCACCCATCCAAAATTTTCAAACCAATACCAAATGAAATGTGCACAGGCTTTTTCATTTACGATACTGAATTAAAACAGCTTATTTTTTTGATGTGTTTAGTTCTCTTTTAGAATAAATACTGAAGAGAATTTTGTTTCTCAATCTCTGCTTTGTACTGACATGTTGAAGTAATCTGTTTGATTACATACATTACATTTACTAATGACAGATTTTTCCTCTTCATCTTCCACTTCAGCAACCTGCACTTGTGGTGTATTTTTATTATCTACTTATCTATTAAGCAATTGGATAAAAAATAAAACTATGCAAAAGCAGTATTTATTTAAATTATAATAAATTACTGCAGTATTCAGCAATATTTATTTTTATTAACAGTCAAAAATAGTAAAATGACATTTTAATGTTTAATAATTTAATGATTCAGTAATTCAACTTATCAAATATCTAGCAGTACTTTAGAAATTTACTCAAGCAAATGTTGTGAATTAACTAAGTAGAAATAACAATTCCTATGTGATTTTTTTCTGCACTTTTTTTCTTAATGCAAACTAATTTTTTTTAAATTTTTCCATAATATACACTTTGGAAACCTGTTGTTTATGGAATAGATTTAACAGAATCATATACCCTAGGTAATATAACCAAGACTGACTGGGAGTGTGCACTATCCTTCATACATTCTAATAGGCAGTGAACACATAAAATAGTTACTATTTATGTCATAATGTAACCAATTTTATATTATAAATAACTTATTTCTTACTTATTTTAAGTAATTTATTTTATTTTTATTGGTTTTGTTTGTTTTTATTACTAATGTTACTATTATTTAGTAAATTTTTTTGAAATGGCAGTAGGGATTATATGAGTAACATCAAAAAACATAATCTATTTAAATATATCAATTTGCTAACTAAAAGTAGTTTTATTAATCATTTTTGTTTGTTAATATTTTATATTCTTATACAGAATAAAGGCTGAACTTTAGTTTTTTTAATTAATGAAATACTCCTAACATTAAACACTAATAATGAATAAAAGTTAAATTCTCTTATTGTACCTGTAGGCTCTTTTATCTATAAAATCATTACTTAAAACAGTAAACTGCTTTATGTAATTACAGTATTATGTCACAAGTATGTAGTTTACTTGTATTCTACAATACCAGTAAACTTGTACAGTACCAGTACCATAAACAAAATAACTTGTATTTCTTGCTTCATTAGTATCTCTTATTTCATGTTTGTCAACTTTAATCATGCTTTAGTAATGTCATAGAATGTCTGCCAATTTACACTGTTTCTATTTATCCATTCCTCTAGTTTGTGCAGCTTAATTCTCTATCTGATTTGATTAACAACTTATACTAATGTTTTTAAGAGTTGGCTTTTGTTGTCACTTAATATTTATCTAACATTGTTTTGGAAATAAATATACAACCATATATTTTTTCACAAATTATTAATGATTCTACATAATTATAATAATTGATAATAATTATTATGAAATAAATGATAGTACTACATTTCATTTCTAAGTTAAATTTTTTATCATTCATTATTTTGAAATATTAAGAGATTTGGTCTACAGAAATTCAGAATATTGGAATTAGATTACGTTTTGAGGAAAAAAACTGTACATTTTGGTTATTTATTCAACAAGATTAATTGCAGAATAATTTTATTATTTACTAGCTGTTAAAATTTTCTAATTTTTACCTGCTTGAAAATTTTGTTTCTTCTTTTTTTTGTTATATATATGTACATCTGTATTCTTTCTTCTTTTCATTGTCCTTCACTTTACTAGGCTAAATATGCAGCTATTTTCTCGTCAGTGAAAGTTATTAATCGATCTACACTTGTAAAACTACCTAATTATAACTTTACCTAATTAAGCTGGTCATGGCTTGCTTCACTTGCCCTTCCCATCTAGCCAGAAGTCTTTACTGCTTAGACCTTGCTGTGTTCATTAAATTCATGTTCATGTGAATAATAATGACAAATAAAAACTAAAACCTGTTCAGTTTATAAAGTATTATATTGTAATTTCTTCAGAGGAATAGTTGGTCAGTACAAGAACCAAAACTTTGAATCATCTAAAAATGTTTGTTCCATAACAATCAGCCTCCATCTTATTATTAGTTTTTTTCCTGCTGTTTAGCTTCCGGTAACTACCGTTTAGATAATACTTCAGAGGATGAATGAGGATGATATGTATGAGTGTGAATGAAGTGTAGTCTTGTACATTCTCAGTTCGACCATACCTGAGATGTGTGGTTAATTGAAACCCAACCACCAAAGAACACCGGTATCCACGATCTAGTATTCAAGTTCGTGTAAAAATAGCTGGCTTTACTAGGACTTGAACGCTGGAACTCTCGACTTCCAAATCAACTGATTTGGGAAGACGCGTTCACCACTAGACCAACCCGGTGGGTATCTTATTATTAGTTATAACTGGTTAACCGTACTTCGTATAGGTAAAAATGTGTTTTACCTGGTTCGTAGTGTAATCTGACAAACACCACTAGGAACTGGCCATACTTCTTCCTCTTTTTTTTTTTAAACTTTTAATTACGTTTGTATTATGTTTTTTAGTTTAGTAACTGGAGACAGGTGCAGCCAGTCATGTTGCACTTTTAGTAACAGTGGCTGTGTTGGTTGAGCCTCCATGCCATACACCATTGCAGCCCTTACAAAATCAAAATTCGAAAAGAACCTGAAAATTTTTTTAGATATTTATCTGCAAGCCCCACTCTAATGAATATCTTGTTAGTATAGTCACAAATGGGGAAAGTTTTCAATCATTGTTCACATTGTTTTTACCTTTCTTCACCCCCTTTCAAGATCATATTTCAAAATAATTAGAACTTCGTGCTTAGATGTTCACATGAAGATTACATCACCAAAAATCAAGTTTATTTCTTCATTTGTTACTAAGAAATAAAAAAAAAATATTAAATTAAAAATTTTTACTCCATTTTAACCCTTTAAACTCAGAATTTAAAAAAATCCTATCTTGTTGTACACTTACGGTTTAAGAGAAACAAACATATAAATCTTCAGTGGTTTTTGCTGAGCACTGATGAATCAGTAAGTCAGTCAGGACAAGTTTCTTTACAGGCACAGAGATATATTTTAATTGTTAAGTCCCTCACTGAAGCGTCTAAAACAAAAATCTAATTAATTATGGTCACTTATTAATTAATTAGGGTCAATATTTGGCAGTTGATTTAACAGGTTGTACAAAACCTAATTCTCTGACAAAATATTTGGATAGTTTGCCATGTAAAAACATTTTAGTTCTGTTAAATCATATGTCATATCAAGCACTGATGAATGCTTACAGTAGTGTAAACGAAAATACGAACTTCCCTCTGTCAAAATGGTTAATTTTACATATTTTGATTTGGATTAGGAGATAGTTTGTCCTGTGCCCATGCTTGGAAATTTTTTATTGATTGTAAATTTATTTTTATTTTTTTCTTTGATATCATCATCAATATAGTGATAGAAAAATTCAAATTTTGTTACAGATGGCTCTAAATTGGTTGTTTTCACACAACTGGCACCAGTAAAAATTCTACTTGTAGGAACAGCATCAATATTGCTCCATAGATCGGAATTTGTACTACTAACCTTCCTTTGTAATTTTCTTCTGTTAATAAGAATTTTACCATTACTTATGGTAATAGGTTGATTAGTTGTATACAGTTGTCATTATTTTCAATATTATTATTGTTGCTACAAACATCAGCATTTCTGCCCAATCCTTCTTAATATTCTGGTGAAAAGGAAAAACAAATGAAGAAAGAAATGACTGGTAGAAAATGATGAGTAGTTACTGTTGAGGATTAAAATACAAAATTAGTTTTACTATTTGTAGAATTTTATCAAATGACTCTCAGATTAGTAGTAAAATGAATTGAATAATATAAAATTAACATGAGAACTAGACATTAAAATTAGACTGAATTGAATAGTAATAATACAACGTATGTTTTTATTCTGCATTTCTAAAATTGTTTTATTTTTTTTAAGTACATGAAAAGTAGTATTTCATTTATAGGAAACTGTCTATAATAGAGCTCTTAATGACAAAGTTTCTCTGTAACGAATGAACTGGTCGGTTCCTTCAGATAAATGCCTATATCAATCAATAGGCTCTCTGTTATGCAAATGAAAAAACTGAAATTGCACTATAATTATACAAATATCTATAATTACTATTAAATCAGTTGGCATTTTCAAGGGTTTAATGACCGAATTTTTTAAATTTTGAATAAAAGTGTGTATTAAATAATATATGTAAATTAAAGTATCTTTAAATACGTAGTGTCTAGCATCTTGCATTCAATATCTGTTTGAAAAGAGGTTTCTACTAATGATCAGATAGTTACAAACCTATCACATTTTTACCTGTATTTTATAATTTAGCCTAATTTTTTTTCAGAAGTCTAGTTTTTCAGGAGTAAACAAACAGAATGTAACTTAAAAAAATATATTTTTATTTTAAAAATTAATATGAATGTCCCTTAAACAAAATCTTTCTATACTAGAAGTATTGTGCTCCATTAAATCGTAGAGAGTTTATTATTTGCAACTCAGTGATAAAATCAACTCGTCCAACTTACAATATTCATTTGAACTGTTGAAATGGGACTGGAATTTGAATTATCAAGAATGTTATGAAATTTATGCTTAGGTCATATTAAAAAAAAATTATATGTGTAATAAAGGTTGTGTAACTGGTTTTTAAAAAGAAAAAAGTAACTGTTTAACCACAGACTTTGATGAGACTGGTGGTGTGAAGAAAGATACACATAAAAGTTGCTATAAAATCAATTCTGAAGTAAATAATCATGCTAGTTGAAAAAAATTAAGGAAATCTTCACAAACGGGACGGTAGTGTTTATATATTCATTATACTATTGCAGCATTTCAAAATTTTACTTTGTGTCAACAAAATTTTGTGTTATCATCTACATTGTTAATTTTGTTAGTCACATTCTGGCATTCTACTATATATTTATTTTTATTTTTTATCCTAAGAAAATCAATTTATTGCTTTTTAAATTTTACCTCCATTTGTACAAAAACTATAATACATTTTTGTTTATCTGATTTTGAATATTTGAGTCTTGATTCTTTTTAAATTAACAGCAGTAAATTGCTATTAATTCTAGTATTCATATTCTTAATACAGACTTTAGATCATAACTACTGTACGATTGGTGCTCTTTATTGTTGTCTATTATTAAATTCTATGTTTACTTACAAATATTTATGAATATATGGGTCATGATTGCTGCATTTTTTGTACTTGGATTTTGCTGCTGCTGTATTTCACGCTTTCATATTTAATTTTAATTATTGTTATTTAGTATTGTAAACTGAACTGTGTAAGCTCTAATCTTGCGCAAAACTGATGACTAAAAACAAAAACCATATTTCACATTTACAAATAACACAGGTCAACAATGAAAACGTTATTTGAAAACTAATAACTGATTCTTATAGATTTTTGTGTGCTGGTTTCAGGAAAAATAGTCAAAAAATTCCATCACATACCATTTTTTAGTTAAATCAATGTTTTTAATATTCTCAAAATTGATGATCGATATATTTTATTTGTAAAAAGTCAAATAAAAAATTAGGCCTGTGTTAATTTTTTTTATACTGTATTATTAGTTTGGTTGTATGGAATGAATACAAGTAGTGTACATAAGTTTGGTTTGATACAATAAGATGAGTGAATAATAAATAAGATAATTTAATATGATTATTAGAGTGACTTAATGAGTCATTTTTGTCAATGTATTAGCTAAGGTGCTGACTCACTCATTCTTACTCCCCTTCACTGTAATGAAGTAAATATAAATCGGTTACAATTAGAAAATTGTTTTGAAAGGTTTTGCTAGTGTTAAAAATATTTTTCTAAATCTTCTACAGTTTTTTAGTTTTCTTTCATTTTTTAAAGTTATTTTATTTGTGCTGTCCTTGTGTTTTTATATTTTGAAATGGCTTCAAGGGGTTGTATTAATTCATGTAATAACTTCTGTTACATTTGTGGGGAGTTTGTGGTAAAGAAACAGCAAAAAGAAATATTACAGACTTTGATAAAAAAAAAGTGTACTGCGGCTATTTTGGAGTAAAACTTTGTGATCAAGATAAAACATGGGCCCTCATACAGTTTGTTCTGCTTGTGTGGAAGAGCTGTTCAAGTGGACAAAAGGTAAGAAAAAGTCTTCAGTTTGGAGAACCAATGATCTGGAGAGAACCACAAAATACAGTGGTGGTTGCTACTTTTGTCCTTGTAATGTACAAGGCTTCAATCTAAAAAAAAATAAGAAAGAAATTGTGTATTTAAATTGTTATTTGGTGAACCTGTACTTTCAGTTCCAGAAAAACTAGAAGATATACTATACAGAGTTGCAGGATGATGACGATGATGATGATGATGTTGATTTTATTTCTGATAGTTCTGAACCACAATGTTTTTCACAGCATGAACTGTATGATTTGGTTAGAGATTTAAGTCTTCATAAAATTTCAACAGAACTTTTAGGATCTAGAGTAAAAGAAAAAGCTTACTGGTCCCCTGGCAGCACTTTCTCATGGTACAGAAACAGAGAAAAAATTTTTATTCCTTAACTTTTCTGAAGATGGAAGATTAATTTATTGTTACAATCTTCCTGGTGTAATGGAATAGTTGAACATAAAGTATGATGTGAATGAATGGAGACTGTTTATTGTCCGAAAAAAAGCCTCAAAGCTGTTATTCTTCATAATGGCAACACATATGCTTCAGTGCCGGTAGACACTCTGTGCATCTGAAAGAATGCTAAGAGAATTTAGAATTAGTTCTCGTCAAACTGAAATATTGCGATCATGAATGGATGCCTTAAAGTAATGAATATGGTGACCTAAAAGTAATTTCTATGCTTCTTGGGCAGCAGGGAGGATACATCAAATATCATCCCTGCTTCTTGTTGAATGGGACAGCTGAGACAAGAAAGAACATTGAACCAAAAATGAATGGTCACATTCTTTTCTGAGAAAAAATTTAGTATGGAAAAGTTTTGTTGATCCATGGAAAGTCCTCCTACTTCCACCTCACATCAAACTGGGATTGATGAAACAATTTGTAAAGGCTCTATCTAAAGAAGAAGAGTGTTTTAAATGTATATGCCATAAGTTTTTACCACTGTCAGAAGCCAAAGTAAAAGAAGGCATTTTCACTGGTCTAGATATTTGTAAAACTTTTAAAGATGAATTCTTTTTAACCAAAATGGAGGACATTGAAAAAGAAGCATGAAAAGCATTTAAAGAAGTCTGAAAGAAATTTCTTGGGAACAATAAGGACCTAAATTTTAAATGTATAATAGAAAACATGATAATGAAATTCCAAGACTTGAGTTGTTCGATTATCTTGAAGATGCATTTTCTGCATTCTCATATTGATTACTTCTCCAAGAATCTTGGTGTCGTAAGTGAAGACAGGGTGGAATATGAACATGATTGCAGACTACTGTTGGTGCATCCACAGAGATGATTTGCAAGCTGACTATAACAAAAAATTGGCCTGAGAAGCTTTGAAAAGAAATGAAAAAGGCAGTACAAGTCTTCGTAGTGGTAAGAAAATGTAAAAAAATTCTTTAAGTGTCCTATTACGTTTTTCATAAGGAATAAGTATACAATATGCGTTTTTTCCAAAAATTCTTACGTGATAGAAAAAAAAGGTGGCCATATTTGAAATCAATGCACAAAAAACATAAAAATCTGTTACCAGATTGCAAACAACTTTCAAATTACTTAATTTTGTTGACCTGTGTAATTTTTGTTATAATAGAATTTGATAAGTAAATTATAAATAAAATTTACATCATTAAAGCCATTTGCCAATAGCAAGCAGAAAAGTTACATCAATGTACTGTACATGTAGAAGATTACTGTACTGTTCAAATTAATTTCATAAAACTGTACTGTTCGAACTACTTATGTCTTCAGTTCAGGAATAAAGTTTTTTGCACCTTTACTGTCAGTAGTACCGTTATCCTTTCCCAGCCTGTTAAACATACAAAAAGTTATGACATTTATCCTTTTCCAGCCTGTTCAGCGTACAAGAAGTTATGCCTGATTAACGGTATTTTAAAGAATCAACAATGATTCACAAAATGTGTAAAATTAGACAAGAATATCATTAGTTAATTCTTATCAAATGATTATACCAAATTTATCATGTTAATAATATTTTAACTAAAATTATCTATCTATTTTATTTTAATCGCTTTTATACTGTACTTAAGGTGAGATATAAGGTAGTTAATTACTATCTTAACATTCGTTTTTACTTTTCTGATGAATGTAGCTAGAATAGCTAAAAAACATATGAATGTGTGTCCATATGAATGTGTGTACATATGTGTATAACAGTGCTTTTGGCAGTATATCTCAGGATTGACCAAACTGATTATCTTCAAATTTGGTTAAAATATTTCTATATATGAGGCATTGATCTTATTAATTTTTTTCAAAGTTTTTTTAGGGGGATATCCCAAATAAACCAATTTTGATTTTCTTCAGAGGCACTTGCAATTTTAATACTTAAATATTATTTTGGTTATCATTATAAAAAAATAAAAAAGGATCATTCGTAAGGGGCCCCAAAATTTTAAAAAATTTAGAAATTTTTTTGTGCCTTGTATTAAAAGTTATCACGAAAATAAAAATAAGACTTTTATGATTGAATTGCAAAGACATTCTGGAGAAGCCAGAATGGTATTGAAATGTGGCAATGTGAAAAATGGCAATGAAAAATCTGTACTAGATATTAAAGTGCCAGTTTAATACCTTGGCAAACTTTGCAGTTGGGATGTCTAACAGTTGCTAATGATTATGAATTTCTTTTTGGTTTGCATGGTTTCTGTGGAGAAAAATAATTTGGTAATTTTTTATTTGTTTATGTAATAATTTATTTACTTCTAATTTTTATAAAATACTCTGTTTTACTAATTATCTGATTTGCTTAGTCAACATAATGGAGTTAATTACCTTTTTAATACCATATAGCACTGATCATTGGTTTGTTAGTAGTTATTTTCTAATATACTAATATATATTAATGTTAATTTAATATTAAATACAAAGAGCTATGCTAAACAGTTAAGGAAATTAGAAAACAAGAAAATGTTCAAAAACCATTTATGAATTATTTTACTTCAAATCTAAATTTAGGTGGCCATTTTATTGTCAACCATCATCACTAGATCTGAAGGAACAGTGTGTTTGCGTGTGTCTGTATATATATATATATATACACACACACAACATGTCATGACTGCTACACAATCAATGTTCAGCAAAAACTACTGAAGATAAATTGATAAAAATTTGTATACATGTTCTTACAGTGTAAGTGCACATTAAGAAAGAATAGTTTTGAAATTAAAGTTCAGTGAAATTTAGTATTTTTGTATATCTCTATAATAAATTAATATACGGGAAAAAAAATTTGAACAATGATTGCAAATTTTCCCCATTTCTGACTATACTAATCAAGATATTCACTAGATTTGAGCTTGCAAATACTCCAGAATTTCAAAAGGCTATATGTTGTTCCCCTGTTGTTTTTCAACAGTGTAGTTTTTGCATCATTAATGATAACTTAAATTCAATAATTTTGTAATTACTGTTTATTAGGAACTTTTTAAAACTTTTACTTTTTTTTTTTGTCTTCAGTCATTTGACTGGTTTGATGCAGCTCTCCAAGATTCCCTATCTAGTGCTAGTCGTTTCATTTCAGTATACCCTCTACATCCTACATCCCTAACAATTTGTTTTACATATTCCAAACGCGGCCTGCCTACACAATTTTTTCCTTCTATCTGTCCTTCCAATATTAAAGCGACTATTCCAGGATGCCTTAGTATGTGGCCTATAAGTCTGTCTCTTCTTTTAACTATATTTTTCCAAATGCTTCTTTCTTCATCTATTTGCCGCAATACCTCCTTCATTTGTCACTTTATCCACCCATCTGATTTTTAACATTCTCCTATAGCACCACATTTCAAAAGCTTCTAATCTTTTCTTCTCAGATACTCCGATTGTCCAAGTTTCACTTCCATATAAAGCGACACTCCAAACATACACTTTCAAAAATCTTTTCCTGACATTTAAATTAATTTTTGATGTAAACAAATTATATTTCTTACTGAAGGCTCGTTTAGCTTGTGCTATTCGGCATTTTATATCGCTCCTGCTTCGTCCATCTTTAGTAACTCTACTTCCCAAATAACAAAATTCTTCTACCTCCATAATCTTTTCTCCTCCTATTTTCACATTCAGTGGTCCATCTTTGTTATTTCTACTACATTTCATTACTTTTGTTTTGTTCTTGTTTATTTTCATGCGATATTTCTTGCGTAGGACTTCATCTATGCCGTTCATTGTTTCTTCTAAATCCTTTTTACTCTCGGCTAGAATTACTATATCATCAGCAAAACGTAGCATCATTATCTTTTCACCTTGTACTGTTACTCCGAATCTAAATTGTTCTTTAACATCATTAACTGCTAGTTCCATGTAAAGATTAAAAAGTAACGGAGATAGGGAACATCCTTGTCGGACTCCCTTTCTTATTACGGTTTCTTTCTTATGTTCTTCAATTGTTACTGTTGCTGTTTGGTTCCTGTACATGTTAGCAATTGTTCTTCTATCCCTGTATTTAACCCTAATTTTTTTAAAATGCTAAACATTTTATTCCAGTCTACGTTATCGAATGCCTTTTCTAGGTCTATAAACGCCAAGTATGTTGGTTTGTTTTTCTTTAATCTTCCTTCTACTATTAATCTGAGGCCTAAAATTGCTTCCCTTGTCCCTATACTTTTCCTGAAACCAAATTGGTCTTCTCCTAACACTTCTTCCACTCTCCTCTCAATTCTTCTGTATAGAATTCTAGTTAAGATTTTTGATGCACGACTAGTTAAACTAATTGTTCTGTATTCTTCACATTTATCTGCCCCTGCTTTCTTTGGTATCATGACTGTAACACTTTTTTTTAAGTCTGACGGAAATTCCCCTTTTTCATAAATCTTACACACCAGTTTGTATAATCTATCAATCGCTTCCTCACCTGCACTGCGCAGTAATTCTACAGGTATTCCGTCTATTCCAGGAGCCTTTCTGCCATATAGATCTTTTAATGCTCTCTTAAATTCAGATCTCAGTATTGTTTCTCCCATTTCATCCTCCTCAACTTCCTCTTCTTCTTCTATAACACCATTTTCTAATTCATTTCCTCCGTATAGCTCTTCAATATATTCCACCCATCTATCGACTTTACCTTTCGTATTATATATTGGTGTACCATCTTTGTTTAACACATTATTAGATTTTAATTTATGTACTCCAAAATTTTCCTTAACTTTCCTGTATGCTCCGTCTATTTTACCAATGTTCATTTCTCTTTCCACTTCTGAACACTTTTCTTTAATCCACTCTTCTTTCGCCAGTTTGCACTTCCTGTTTATAGCATTTCTTAATTGCCGATAGTTCCTTTTACTTTCTTCATCACTAGCATTCTTATATTTTCTACATTCATCCATCAGCTGCAATATATCGTCTGAAACCCAAGGTTTTCTACCAGTTCTGTTTATTCCGCCTAAGTTTGTTTCTGCTGATTTAAGAATTTCCTTTTTAACATTCTCCCATTCTTCTTCTACATTTTCTACCTTATCTTTTTTACTTAGACCTCTTGCGATGTCCTCCTCAAAAATCTTCTTTACCTCCTCTTCCTCAAGCTTCTCTAAATTCCACCGATTCATCTGACACCTTTTCTTCAGGTTTTTAAACCCCAATCTACATTTCATTATCACCAAATTATGGTCGCTATCAATGTCTGCTCCAGGGTAAGTTTTGCAGTCAACGAGTTGATTTCTAAATCTTTGCTTAACCATGGTTAAGCAAATAGATTATATCATGATATAATCTAGCTGATACCTTGCAGTATCGCATGGCTTTTTCCAAGTGTATATTCTTCTGTTATGATTTTTAAATAGGGTGTTGGCAATTACTAAATTATACTTCGTGCCAAACTCTATAACCCTCTTTCATTCCTTTTGCCCAGCCCGCATTCACCCACTATATTTCCTTCCTTGCCTTTTCCAATGATTGCATTCCAATCTCCAACTATTATTAAATTTTCATCTCCTTTTACGTGTTTAATTGCTTCATCAATCTCTTCGTATACACACTCTACCTCATCATCATCATGGGCGCTTGTAGGCATATAGATGTTAACAATCGTTGTCGGTTTAGGTTTTGATTTTATCCTTATTTCAATGATTCTATCGCTATGCGTTTTGAAATACTCTACTCTCTTCCCTATCTTCTTGTTCATTATGAAACCTACTCCTGCCTGCCCATTATTTGAAACTGAGTTAATTGCTCTAAAATCACCTGACCAAAAGTCGCCTTCCTCTTCCCACCGAACCTCACTAATTCCTACTATATCCATCCACATT
Organism: Lycorma delicatula; assembly: GCF_047948215.1. NCBI lineage: Eukaryota > Metazoa > Arthropoda > Insecta > Hemiptera > Fulgoridae > Lycorma > Lycorma delicatula. Next base: position 198,335,130 of record NC_134456.1, on the reverse strand, counting down.
TACCCTATCAATTTCCCTTTTTAAATTTTCTAGCCTACCAACCATTTTTAAGCTTATAACATTCCACGCTCCGACTCGTAGAATGTTATTTTTTAGTTTTATGGTGACCCCTTCCTTAGTAGTCCCCACCCAGAGATCCGAACGGGGGACTAGTTTACCTCCGGAATATTTTACCAAGGAAGGCGCCTCTATCATTGCTATATGTAAATGCAGAGAGCCACATTTTCTTGGAAAAAAAGCAGCTGTAGTTTCAGCTGCGCAGTACTCAGAGGACTGAGTGATGTTGATATGGCCGTTTAAGTCAGTCCGTTGTGACTCACGCCCCTAACAACTACTGAAAGAGCTGCTGCCCTCTTTCAGGAATCATTCTTTAGTCTGGCTCTCAACAGATACCGCTCCGATATGGTTGCACCTTCGGTCCAGCTACTCTGTATCCCTGAGCACTTAAGCCCCCTCACCAATGGCAAGGTCTCATGATTCATAGAGGAGGCTTTTACTTCTAATAAACTAATTTTTTTGCGCATTATTGAGCTATGGTCGATTTCTCTGCTCTTTATTTATAATAAGCCAAATGCTTCTGGTTTCAATTCGTTTAGTTTAGGGTACATATCCTAAATTGCTATCATTGACTTTACAAATCAGTCTATAAATGTCCATTCTTTTGATGGATTTAGTTTTAGATATAGATTTTAAATAAAATTATATGTTAGCAATTTTTGATTATTTTCTTGTTTTCCGATTTATTTACACTTGTACTTTGTGCTTTTTAACATTATGTTTTATGTGTTTGTATGCATGCAAATTTTAAATATGTAATTTTTTTTTTTATTTATACATTAAAGTTTTTTCATACAGAAATTAAAAAAAATTGAAGTGTTTGTTTTATTTTATAAGGTGCATTTTATATGTTTTGCATTGCTAACATTGTATCTTAAGATGTTTAAATACTAACTCACAATTATTTGAATTTTGGGTGTCTTAAAATTCATGTTTACAGGTAGTGATGTAAATGTCAGTTTGTATGATGCACAGTTTGGATTGATGTAAAATCTAGTCATCCATGTTATTGTGGTGCACATTATAAACCAAAATGTGTTGTATGAGCATATCCATTCATATGATATTTCTACTTTAATCACACATCTTTGGCTGATTCTGTGGTTGAATGAGGTCAGCGGAAACTGATATTTTGTAAAAAGTACTTTAAAACTCAAATTCATAAAACTAGCATTCATCAGGAATTACATTTTTTGAGTATAAGAATATCTTTTATACAGTGTAAAGTAACAAGAAACCTGCTTCACTCTTTAAGAAATATTTTTATTTTAGGTTGGGTGAACATTCAAAAAACGTTTTAACATATTGAGAAATATGCACTAATTAATGAGTAAATAAATAACTGTTAGTTGCTGTTTATAACTTCATTACCAGGCTGAGAATTGAACACAGGGCTTCCATTGTACTAGCCAAGCTCGTATCTAGCTAATTATGGGAGTTAGTTGCTTTTTCCAGAAAGAATCATACTTATTACTGGGAAATCTACTAAGTATTAATAGTTAAGAGTCTCTGGAACTGAGGAATAGCAGAATTTATTTATTCATAAATCTGGTAGTAGTCAGATTACAGTATGCATCATAACACGTAAAGCTTCTTCAAAGAGTTGTATATTAAGAATCACTTGTTGGAAAAAAAAATGTTTTGTACCATAATATACCTTGTTTTCTATGCTATTATTTAGAGTTAAAATTTATTTGAAGGAAATCAGTTAGAATTTATGATAAATCACTTTAAAAAATACCAAAGTTGTTACATGTTTTCTGGTAGTCCAACTTCAGCATTCCATAACTTCCATGTCAGGTGTTATATTAATATTTATTTAAGTACAACCAACTCCTGATTATTTGTGATAACAACTGGGAAAATGGTTGTGGATAATACAAATCATAGCAAAATCACAGTTGAACCAAAAAAAAAAAATGTAATAATGAATGTCATAAAATAACCTAATAGGTCTCTACTGCAATACCGTGTTTACATGCATTATTATATTAAGGTATATTAAGGTAAATAATAAAATAAAATACAGTATACTACACAGCACTATTACGTAATTGGTAAAAGTAATATCCAGAAGTTTATTGAAAATACTTGTTAACATATAATGAATTTTCACTCTTCACTAATATTGTACATAGAGTGTTACATACAGTAGTGTATTTCTACGTAATGCATTAACAAACACTTATTAAAAATGCAGTAGCTAATGAGAAAAAAATACAGACTTTAAAAAAAATTAATAAATTATGCTTTTTACTCTTTCAGATTTTTTTTAATAAGACATGATAGATTGTTGTTTTAGTAAAACTCTTTTAGTTGAATTTTGTAATTTGCATAGTATAATAACATCGCATAAGGAACTGTTGTCCTGATCCTCCAAATAGTCAAGGAGACCTGCGTATTAGAGTGCATGGCCTTTTGTTCCATAGTTTCAACTTCATCATTACTATCTTCATCTTCTCATCTGTCAGTGTCTCAAATCCGTGATCATTTTTATCACATTCCATCCACTCAGTTATATTATTTTCATCAATATTGTTACTGCTGAGGACTTCCTTTAACATATTTGATGCAGGCTCCTCTTCTACATTGGTTTCTGTAATAATCTTTCTCCATGATCTTGCAAGATTAGTGGATTTAACCTTTTGCCATGCTTCTGAGACTATGTAAATAGCATCCAAGATCGTAAATTCTTTATAAAATGATTTGAAATCATTTCCCTTTAGAATTATTTTTTGAAGAAAATAACTCTCTAATATTGTTATTGATTGCAAGTGACCCCTTGGTTCAGCCGATAGACCAAGGGGTTAATTAATGCAGTTACATTTGGAGGTAAATATCTCCATCAGATTTTAAAAAATTTTTGTTAGAATGAGGAGCATTGTCTAAAACAAAATTGCTTTCTCAGGAAGACCCTTTGATCTCAGATGCTTGTGGGCATAATGTACAAATCTTTCGGTGAACCACCCTTTTAAAAATTTTCTGGTCCATCCAAGCTCCTTCCTGATTGCGATAATACACTGATAAATTTTTAACTTCAGTATCTTTGAATGATCACAGTTTCTTAGACTTACCAATGATCATTAATTTCATTTTATGTTTACCAGAAGCATTAAAACAGAACATGATAGTTAATCTCTCTTTGCTTTCTTTGTGACCAGGTGCATGTTTATTCTCTTTCAAAGGCTGAAGTTCGCATAAGTAAGCACTTCCAATTATGCCCACTTTTGACTGCATTATAAATTTGACAGTGATTTAAATTTTCTTTTGTAATGAATTCATTGAATCTTTTATAAATTTATCAGCTCCTTCTTCATTACCACTTAATTTTTCCACTTGAATGGTGATTTAACAGATGCTGTGGTGGTGCTTAAGTATATTTAACCATCCAGAAGATGCTTTAGAATCTCCCTCTAAACAAAGTTTTAAAAAAAAAATTAGCTTGAATTGCACAAATAGGCACAGATACTGGATTATCCTGAGCTCATTGCATGTAACATTTTATTATCAATTTTTACACATAATTTCCATAATTCCTGCAGGTTCTCTTCAAATAAATTGAAACTCTCAAGAAGAATGTGGAAAAGAACAAGGTTTTTATTATTATTGTTTAAAATATCTTTTTTTTTTTCTCCATTGATTGGTTCATGCCATATATCTTTCAAGTGTTTCTTTCATTTTGAATTCTAAGTGATATAATGGGCATCCTTGAAGTGCAGATCAGCAATATATGGTTTTTAAAATCTACTCAAGTACATCATATAAAATTAATTTTTCAGTAAAAACTTTATGTATGCGTGTAATATAATAATTTGTGTTTTAGAATAGTACCAAACTGCTGAGAGTTTTAAATTTGTATGCGATTTTCAAATGAAAGGTCAGTTTTCTATTTTTCAAATAAATCTATGATACTTTTACAGTGTTTATTAGTATTTATTCAATTTGTCAAAAATCAATTAGAAATTTATAATTAAATATCATGTAATTATTTGTCAATTTTTACAGGATGGAGGCGGGAGCATCATGGTAAATCCAAAATAGTTGCAGATGTTCTGAATATTAAATAATTCCTTACAAGTAATAAGATTTTCGATAAAAATTTGTATCTATCAAAGTCAAAAGACTACTGTAGGTTTTATCATCTAAAAGAGGTTTTACAATATAAAAGTTAACATTAAAATGTTTTAATTAAATATTCTGCATTGTATGTAAAATTAAACATAATGTGTTTTAAAATGTATTTAAATAGTTATATTTTTGTACATGACGTGATGTTAATTTGAATACATTTGTAAAAAATGTTTTCTTGTACTGTGTCTTATATGAACTATATAGTTGCAATAAGTTTCTTCTAACAATTTATTATTTTTTTCTAATTTTGTAAAACATCACAAATGTTTTATTTTTATATTATTTTATACTATGTGATGGAATTTTTTTGTGTTCACTGATATGTTATAAATACGTTTTGAAAGCAATTTCTGTTTATGGAGTGGATCTTGTATCGATAAAGGAAATTATAGATCTGATTTTTCTTTTACTCCATGAAAAAGAAATTTAAATTTTTATCCACTATTATGTTGCATAGTGGACTGTTTAATCGGCCCAGCAGGTCTGTGAAAAGGATACATTATAAACTATATAAGATGTTCAAAGAGCTTTTTAATTACAACATTAAAAAAAAATTTACTATATTAAAGAAGTATCCTGTAATTTATTAAATATATATGTAAAGTATATTTCAAGTCACTGGTAATTCATTTACCATAGTTACAGACATCTTATAACATTTTACACTGGATGGCCTTTATTAATACATTCTAATAGTTTCTATTTCTGTTCAGTAATGACAACACAATTATACTCTCCATCATTGAGGTTGTCAAATAAAAGTGTTAAATTCTAATGGACCATTTAATTGAAATAAGTACCCTTTCTTGTTGGGTATTGTATTAAAAAACAAAAAACTTAATCCTGTTGTTACTCTCTTCATGTATTATTAGAATATTGTTTTATGAAGCTCTTTTAAAAAAATTCATTAAACATGTGTAAAAATTCTTGTTATTCTTTAAAATTATTACTTGACCTGTATTCAAGATAATTTAATTCTCATTTATAGGCTTCTTTCAGTTACCATGAGTGGTAACTGATAACTTATATTACCATGGAATGGTAACTAAAAGTATTTATGTCCATTCACAACAAAATAAATGTCTGTGAACAAATCTGGATTGGAAAAACTCAGCTGTAATTGGGCTTTTTAATTACAATGCAGAAGAAGTAGTGTAATTATATAATAATAATCATTTTAAGAAAACTAAATTTTTAAACTCTTTAATATAAAAAGCATGTTGAGTTAATGTTGTTGTTAATATAAAAAGCATTGATCTGTCTGACATTTGAAGTTTATCAACAATACATTTCCTAAGTTGTAGAAATAACATATTTTTTAAGGGATTATTTCATTGCAGGTTATAGCTTGATCAGCTGAAAATTGTGAACTGATTATTATTTTGTGAATGTAATATTTAATTTTTGTCATTTTGGGTTACTTTAATATCTTAGTATTACATCACATTTTTATATAATGCATTTATCATAGTAAATGAACTTTGAAAGAAGATTAAAACTTTATAATCTATTAGTTTAATTTGACACCAAATTATCAGAACATTTTTATGAACTGTTGCTTGTATTGTCAGTTATAGTTAACTTGTTTTTTTTTCATTACTTAATAGAGAAAAACAATTTATTAAATGAATAAAAAAAAACAGAAAATAAAACTTAAAATTATATAAAAATACCGGTTTAAGTTTTCATTAACAACTGCTTTCATTTATTTAGTAATACATTACCGATTTATTTAGGCCTAGTACTTTTGTTTTCAGAGATAATCTTTATACGATAGTTTAATTAAAATAATTTATTATATGGGATTAATCTGTGGAAAGAGATTGTAAGATAATCTTGTGACGTGTTGTTGAACTAATGTGGACCTTCATATAAAATGGGGGAAACTGCTAAATAATGGAGGTTTCTTGTCTTTTAACATTAAATTTAATAATTTATAATTTTTGTATTACTCATTTTATGTTTGAAATATCCATCCAATGGAATTGTAATATATAGGTTAAATAGGAATTAAGTGACCGTATATATAAAGTAATGAAGAATTAAGTCATTTATTATTTTACATGAGGACACTGATGTACAGCAATAAAATGAAATATGGATTTATAACTTAGTACTATAATTTTGAATTGATATGTTCTAATTATAAATGTTGTCAGACTGTGTGTATGAATACTCACTGTATATAAATGTGTGTGTGTGTGTTTGTACATGTATGAAAATATTTTTTTTATTTGTGCGTAAGTACCTGGTTCTTGTGTATTCATATAAGTTTGTAATTGTTTATAATGCATCCAGGTGATTTATTTTTTGTGTAAAATTTTTATTTTTTCTTAAAACATTATATCAATCGATAAGTTGATGAAATAAAGTAAACTTATATTGAGCAGCGGTCTCAATTTAATGCTCAAAATGCATTTAATACTTTAACTGCTGTGTGTATTAATTCAATACCCAAAAGTTTACCTTATCCAGTCCATGTGTGTATAATGATGCACGTTAAGAATAAACTCCTTATCTTAGGTGTAAAAATTATTTTTTGCACCAGGCCAAGAATATTTTTGAGCTGAAAACTCTTTCTGAATACAAATAATGATTCATAAAATGAAACAGTTATCAAAAGATGATAACTAGTCTATTTTTTAAGTGCATACGGCCTTGAAAATGAAAATTCTGCTTTCATAACATGGTAAAAAAAACAGGATAATAAAATAAGAGTTATATTTTTTAATGATATTACATAGCAAAAGAAATTTACTGTTAAATAGCATTATTTATATTCCCAGCAAAATTAAATTTGTATTGATAAAATCATACTCTGCCCATTATAAGTCAATATATCCCCATGATAGTTGAAATGCGTTAAATGAAGTCTATAAATAACAGAAAGGAAAAATAAACTTACAACTATGCAAAGTATAATATAACTATTAAAAAAAAGCTATACTTTTAATGTGGCGGAGTGATTTCTGCAAGATAAACACATGAGCGTTCTTCAACACAACCGGAACAGTTTACGTTAACTTGTTTGAAATCTTAGCTGCATGTGATCATGTATATGATATTAAACATTTGTCTTTGATATGTCATTTGATTTATTAAATCAAATGTGATTTAATATCTTTTTTGTAATTCATGTTTATGATTCGTTGTTTGTTGAGGATTAGGTTAATTGAACATTTGATGCACTGTGTATTAAAACAGCAGGTTTTCCGTAAATTCAGTATTTACATTTCAAAAACTGTAAAGACATTTACAACAGCAGTATATTTGTAAGGAATGTTATGGGTAATTTATGATACCATTTTACTCCTTTTCCTACTGACTGATCGGTTAAGTCAATATACGATTTGATTGCATTGTATTCTAAAATGGTCAATTGGCTTCTTTATTTCTCTTTTACTTGTATTCACTTCAATTATTACAGGAATTTCCATTGTAGTGAATGGCTTTGAAGGGCAATCATTTCTCTCCTTTTTAGGTTAGTGTTGACTCCTGGTATAGGATTAAGCTTATTATGGTTTGAGAGGTTCTAACAAGATGTGTCTTTTGATTGAACTATAGTGCTAAGCTCTAACGCCCGTATAGAAATTATCTTGATTAATGCTACTCCAGAGTTGAGTAAAAGTGATATTATGTCCAATACTACTATTTCAGATAACTCCTGATTAAAAAAAGTTGCTTTCTTCCCACTTCATATCTGCATATTCCTCAACTGACATTAAGTTTATAAATTTTTATGCCATATTTATGGGGTTTCCTGGAAATTACTGATGAAAGTATAACCTACAAACTTTAAATTTTCATTTAAGGCATCAATAAGTACTTAGGTTTTATCCATTGTTTTGTCTTAGCTGTGCTTCATTATTAAAAAAATGTAAATTATTTAAAAGTTACTCAAAGCAGCTTCTAGGGTTTTCTTTGGATAACTCACTATTATATAATACATTATGAGACCACTAGTTCTGTATATTGGTTTTTTTTATGTAGACCAATCCACAAAAAAACTTAAGAATTTATGTATTTTTTTTTTTATTTGGTTCACCCCGTAATGGTAAAGTGTTCAGTAGAAGTTTTGTTTACAATGACTTACATAGTGTTCTGCATAATGATTAGTTTTTTGTATTATGAACAACAGGATCATCTAAAAATAAATTTAACAATCAGTTTCCCTAACTATACCTTGAAATCACAAAAAAAATGTGGTCTTGAATGCCTCTGATAACACTAAAATTGAAATCATGCAAGTTACTTGATTTTAAATAATTTTGAACTTGTCATTCCCTGAATGGCAACACTAGGGGTAACAGTGACAACACTATGTTACAATTATTCAAGTTTTGATTATTAGTATTCTTTTTTTTGTTTTCTTGAAACAGTTTCAGTTGGGAGTCGATCATCACTTGTCATCCAAACCAGTACAGTTACAAAATATACTTAATCACTTTCTTCAGTTACAGTTATGTCACTGTCACCTTATAATTCAGTTAATAAATCTCTAATCTGGTCAGAGTTAGTCATTATAAACAAAGTTTTAACACATAGAAAAAACAAGTGTTTCAAAAATTTTGAAAACATTGTTTGGTCAAGGGATCAGTATAGCCACCTAGTTTTGTCGGGATCAGTGTAGCCAACTACAGGGAAAATTAAGAAACCATTATGTTATGTTGCAGCAGGAGGTTATTAAAAAAATGCTGGCCTCTGTGGCTCAAATGGTAGCATCTTGGCCTTTCATCAGGAGGTCCTGGGTTTGAATACTGGTAAGGCATGGCATTTTCACATGTCATCTCATCTCTATAATATTGTCATTTCATCTCATCCTTTGAACCAATACCTAATGGAGGCTAAAAAAAAAAATAAAAAAGAGATGTTATTAAAAATACATAAGATTGAAATTTTCTATGTATACAGTTGATACACAAGCCGGTGAATGTAGTCTACTGCTTATATAGATACATCCAGCCTGCAGAAAGAAATAGATTTAAATCAATGATTCACGGATAACATATTAGGCCGTTAGGAAGAATATTAAAAACACAACTTGGCAGCTAAAGTGTTAAATAGAATTTTTAAAGAAAGTTAATTATAGTTCAGTTTCAAAAGAGTTTGATAATAAAAAAATCTTATGCATTTTGAACAACTGTATATTTACTGTTTGCTTAAATTATATTCTATATTGTATAACATTATGAAAAAACTGTTAATGTTAGAAATTTACATTAAACATTTTTTAGTTATGAATAATAAATTATTTTTTATGCATAAATATATGAAGTACTTGGTAATGTAAACATACTACTTTTCTGTATTATTTTGGTATTGTTTATGACTGAATAAGAATAATTAAATTTACACTAGTGTTTGATGAGAATATTCATTAATGTTAGTTTTAAATAATATATCTATTAAAACTGATGCAGTGTCTAATTTATTTTAATTCCTACTTATTTAAAATTCATTAGCTTTGTTGTATGTTTTTTAACCATATAAAAACATACAAAATACTTTCACTTCTAAACTGGCTGATGTGTATAGGCTACTTTCATTGTACAGGTTTTCACCATGGCAATGCTTGACTTCTTATCTTCCACCTTGAATTGTTTTTCTTAGGAAGTCTGAAACTAATTGATGGATCTGGGAAAGTTCTGTTAGACATAAAACCTTATTAAGTTTCACAAGACTATTATATTATTCTTAACATTATGCAATACTTGTGACTAAATAAATGAATTGAGGCAATATTTTATGTTACTTTTATCTAGTAACTTCAAATGTCATGATTTAATCTCAGTGCTTAGAAATTGTAATACATCTGGTAGTTGTGCAGTAGTACTCCTAGCTACAATTCAGGCAATAACTTTGTTAATAAATTCACCAAAGAACTGTTTTTTTGTTTATTTAATATTCAACAATGTGTTCTGTTCTGACTAAACATGCTTTGTGTAAGTCAGTATAGCAAAAGAAAGCATCAGCAGATTTTAACACAATAAAGGTTGAATATTGTACACAATAAAGGAATGAATATTGCTAAATGTTATCATTCTGAGATTATTAATATTTATTTGCTTATTTGCTTACCAATTTGGTTTCAGGAAAAGTATAGGGACAAGGGAAGCAATTTTAGGCCTCAGCTTAATAGTAGAAGGAAGATTAAAGAAAAACAAACCAACATACTTGGCGTTTATAGACCTAGAAAAGGCATTCGATAACGTTGACTGGAATAAAATGTTCAGCATTTTAAAAAAATTAGGGTTCAAATACACAGATAGAAGAACAATTGCTAACATGTACAGGGACCAAACAGCAACAGTAGCAATTGAAGAACATAAGAAAGAAGCTGTAATAAGAAAGGGAGTCCGACAAGGGTGTTCCCTGTCTCCGTTACTTTTTAATCTTTACATGGAACTAGCAGTTAATGATGTTAAAGAACAATTTAGATTCGGAGTAACAGTACAAGGTGAAAAGATAAAGATGCTACGATTTGCTGATGATATAGTAATTCTAGCCGAGAATAAAAAGGATTTAGAAGAAACAATGAACGGCATAGATGAAGTCCTACGCAAGAACTATCGCATGAAAATAAACAAGAACAAAACAAAAGTAATGAAATGTAGTAGAAATAACAAAGATGGACCACTGAATGTGAAAATAGGAGGAGAAAAGATTATGGAGGTAGAAGAATTTTGTTATTTGGGAAGTAGAATTACTAAAGATGGACGAAGCAGGAGCGATATAAAATGCCGAATAGCACAAGCTAAACGAGCCTTCAGTAAGAAATATAAGTTGTTTACATCAAAAATTAATTTAAATGTCAGGAAAAGATTTTTGAAAGTGTTTGTTTGGGGTGTCGCTTTATATGGAAGTGAAACTTGGACAAAAATTAGTTTATTAGAAGTAAAAGCCTCCTCTATGAATCATGAGACCTTGCCATTGGTAAGGAGGCTTAAGTGCTCAGGGATACAGAGTAGCTGGACCGAAGGTGCAACCATATCGGAGAGGTATCTGTTGAGAGCCAGACTAAGGAATGATTCCTGAAAGAGGGCAGCAGCTCTTTCAGTAGTTGTTAGGGGCGTGAGTCACAATGACTTAAACGGCCATATCAACATCACTCAGTCCTCTGAGTACTGCGCAGCTGAAACTACAGCTGCTTTTTTTCCAAGAAAATGTGGCTCTCTGCATTTACATATAGCAATGATAGAGGCGCCTTCCTTGGTAAAATATTCCGGAGGTAAACTAGTCCCCCGTTCGGATCTCTGGGTGGGGACTACTAAGGAAGGGGTCACCATAAAACTAAAAAATAACATTCTACGAGTCGGAGCGTGGAATGTTATAAGCTTAAAAATGGTTGGTAGGCTAGAAAATTTAAAAAGGGAAATTGATAGGGTAAATGTGGATGGATATAGTAGGAATTATTGAGGTTCGGTGGGAAGAGGAAGGCGACTTTTGGTCAGGTGATTTTAGAGCAATTAACTCAGTTTCAAATAATGGGCAGGCAGGAGTAGGTTTCATAATGAACAAGAAGATAGGGAAGAGAGTAGAGTATTTCAAAACGCATAGCGATAGAATCATTGAAATAAGGATAAAATCAAAACCTAAACCGACAACGATTGTTAACATCTATATGCCTACAAGCGCCCATGATGATGATGAGGTAGAGTGTGTATACGAAGAGATTGATGAAGCAATTAAACACGTAAAAGGAGATGAAAATTTAATAATAGTTGGAGATTGGAATGCAATCATTGGAAAAGGCAAGGAAGGAAATATAGTGGGTGAATGCGGGCTGGGCAAAAGGAATGAAAGAGGGTTATAGAGTTTGGCACGAAGTATAATTTAGTAATTGCCAACACCCTATTTAAAAATCATAACAGAAGAATATACACTTGGAAAAAGCCATGCGATACTGCAAGGTATCAGCTAGATTATATCATGATATAATCTATTTGCTTAACCATGGTTAAGCAAAGATTTAGAAATCAACTCGTTGACTGCAAAACTTACCCTGGAGCAGACATTGATAGCGACCATAATTTGGTGATAATGAAATGTAGATTGGGGTTTAAAAACCTGAAGAAAAGGTGTCAGATGAATCGGTGGAATTTAGAGAAGCTTGAGGAAGAGGAGGTAAAGAAGATTTTTGAGGAGGACATCGCAAGAGGTCTAAGTAAAAAAGATAAGGTAGAAAATGTAGAAGAAGAATGGGAGAATGTTAAAAAGGAAATTCTTAAATCAGCAGAAACAAACTTAGGCGGAATAAACAGAACTGGTAGAAAACCTTGGGTTTCAGACGATATATTGCAGCTGATGGATGAATGTAGAAAATATAAGAATGCTAGTGATGAAGAAAGTAAAAGGAACTATCGGCAATTAAGAAATGCTATAAACAGGAAGTGCAAACTGGCGAAAGAAGAGTGGATTAAAGAAAAGTGTTCAGAAGTGGAAAGAGAAATGAACATTGGTAAAATAGACGGAGCATACAGGAAAGTTAAGGAAAATTTTGGAGTACATAAATTAAAATCTAATAATGTGTTAAACAAAGATGGTACACCAATATATAATACGAAAGGTAAAGTCGATAGATGGGTGGAATATATTTAAGAGCTATACGGAGGAAATGAATTAGAAAATGGTGTTATAGAAGAAGAAGAGGAAGTTGAGGAGGATGAAATGGGAGAAACAATACTGAGATCTGAATTTAAGAGAGCATTAAAAGATTTATATGGCAGAAAGGCTCCTGGAATAGACGGAATACCTGTAGAATTACTGCGCAGTGCAGGTGAGGAAGCGATTGATAGATTATACAAACTGGTGTGTAAGATTTATGAAAAAGGGGAATTTCCGTCAGACTTAAAAAAAAGTGTTACAGTCATGATACCAAAGAAAGCAGGGGCAGATAAATGTGAAGAATACAGAACAATTAGTTTAACTAGTCGTGCATCAAAAATCTTAACTAGAATTCTATACAGAAGAATTGAGAGGAGAGTGGAAGAAGTGTTAGGAGAAGACCAATTTGGTTTCAGGAAAAGTATAGGGACAAGGGAAGCAATTTTAGGCCTCAGATTAATAGTAGAAGGAAGATTAAAGAAAAACAAACCAACATACTTGGCGTTTATAGACCTAGAAAAGGCATTCGATAACGTAGACTGGAATAAAATGTTTAGCATTTTAAAAAAATTAGGGTTAAATACAGGGATAGAAGAACAATTGCTAACATGTACAGGAACCAAACAGCAACAGTAACAATTGAAGAACATAAGAAAGAAACCGTAATAAGAAAGGGAGTCCGACAAGGATGTTCCCTATCTCCGTTACTTTTTAATCTTTACATGGAACTAGCAGTTAATGATGTTAAAGAACAATTTAGATTCGGAGTAACAGTACAAGGTGAAAAGATAATGATGCTACGTTTTGCTGATGATATAGTAATTCTAGCCGAGAGTAAAAAGGATTTAGAAGAAACAATGAACGGCATAGATGAAGTCCTACGCAAGAAATATCGCATGAAAATAAACAAGAACAAAACAAAAGTAATGAAATGTAGTAGAAATAACAAAGATGGACCACTGAATGTGAAAATAGGAGGAGAAAAGATTATGGAGGTAGAAGAATTTTGTTATTTGGGAAGTAGAGTTACTAAAGATGGACGAAGCAGGAGCGATATAAAATGCCGAATAGCACAAGCTAAACGAGCCTTCAGTAAGAAATATAATTTGTTTACATCAAAAATTAATTTAAATGTCAGGAAAAGATTTTTGAAAGTGTATGTTTGGAGTGTCGCTTTATATGGAAGTGAAACTTGGACAATCGGAGTATCTGAGAAGAAAAGATTAGAAGCTTTTGAAATGTGGTGCTATAGGAGAATGTTAAAAATCAGATGGGTGGATAAAGTGACAAATGAAGGAGGTATTGCGGCAAATAGATGAAGAAAGAAGCATTTGGAAAAATATAGTTAAAAGAAGAGACAGACTTATAGGCCACATACTAAGGCATCCTGGAATAGTCGCTTTAATTTTGGAAGGACAGGTAGAAGGGAAAAATTGTATAGGCAGGCCACGTTTGGAATATGTAAAACAAATTGTTAGGGATGTAGGATGTAGAGGGTATACTGAAATGAAACGACTAGCACTAGATAGGGAATCTTGGAGAGCTGCATCAAACCAGTCAAATGACTGAAGACAAAAAAAAAAAAATGGGTAACCCTCGGTTAATCTACTTCTGCAACAGTTCCTCATTTTATGTGGTGATGTTTCAGTATGCCAGCGTGTGTCATATTTGTCCATTGCAATTGCAGAATATGCACTGTTATAAATGTCAAGAATTGGTGATGATATTTTAGGTTATGTTGTGGCTGAATTAAATCATTACTGTATAATTAGATTAGTGATATGTAAATACAAAATTAAAAAAAAAGATCATTTTTTCTGATGGGATCATTTTATAGAAGGGTGGTTAATGGGTCATAGAAAAAAGTTTCACAAAAATATTCAGGGGAACCATTTATTTATAACAATTTTTAAAACGATAAAACAAAATAATGTTTTTTTTCGATTCTAAATCACTTTTTTTATTTAATTTGGATAATTTAAATGTAAAAGTATTCTTGACATTTTTTGAAAAAAAATATTTGATGTGGACAATACAGGACTTACTTGTATGCCTATTTACACACTTTTTTAAAACGAAAAGTACGTAAAATTTTATTTCATTAAAAACTTAAATTTTTTTGTTATTGAATTATCATAAGAATTTTTTTACAATGTGAATAATTATTAATAAATCAATATATTTAAATTAAAAAAAAAAAGTCTGATTCGAACCGATGTGCCTTTCCCTAAGATCCAAATTTTTTCAATAACAAAAATCTTATTTGGCTGTAATACTGGAACCAATGAAAATAAGTACCACTTATGATATATCGTTGAAAAGCTCTTAATGAGGGCTCATTACTGCAGTTAAGAAAAAGTTCAAAAATTTTTGGTCACTTGTTTTGGTCAATAGCAAGGGGGGGGGGGGGTGCACAACTAGATGTTAACAGTAGTAAATCCAAAATTTGAACATCCTATGACTAATTGTTTTTGAGTTATGCAAGCTACGTACGTACAGACGTCACACCTAAACTAGTCAAAAATGGATATTTCCGTTGAAATCTGGAAATCAAAACCGAAATATTTTGTGATACTTCTTTTACTTTGTACAACGAAGTAAAATAAGTGTTGTTTTGCTGTGAAATGGATTTTAACATTTAAAAATCACAAAACTTTTTGACATTGAAAATTTATATGGAGATGAAATTTTGAGATTCTGCAAGTGGCAACTGAAAGTTCAGATCTTCAACTTTGAAAAACTACATTAGTTTTTTCATTACATACAAATTTTTTTTGACGAAGTGATTTTGAGAATGTCCATTTACTGTACTTTTGTTTACTTGGACAAAAGACAGAGCTATGGGATTTTAAGTCAAAAAGGTATATATATTAAAACTATTCCCCACAATCTAGATCCTTTTTTAATAGAAAGTTTTTGATGTCAACATATTGTAGATGAAAGTTTTCACAAGAATATGCAGGGAAACCTATCTGTTTATAACAATTTATAGAACAATAAATAATGCTTTTTCAATTCCAAACCACATTCTTTGTATAATTTGGTAAATTTAACTATGAAAGTACTCCTTTTTTTGCGTTTTTTGATAATGAAAAATTTATATATGTAGAAGGTGAAATTTCAAGATTCTCCAAGTGACATTTGAAAGCTTCAACTTTGAAAAACTACATTTGTTTTTCCACGTTATCCAAGAATGTTTTGAGTAAAATGACTTTGAATAGTATAAATTGAACTCCTTAGGTAAGCTTGGAGGGATTCTTTCATAACGGTAAAAAAATTTGTTTTAAATATAATAATAATAATAATTAATGTTTTAAATGCTTAAATTGTAATGATCATTGTAGTTATACTTATGTTATAAATCAAAAACTTTTACCAGGAAACTTATAATAAATCTTTGACATATAATAATGAAACAAGATGAAAATTTGTTGTTTTTGCTACCAAGCCTTTTTGCTTACCATGAATTTTTATTATAAAAATTCTTAAATATGTGGAAAAATAAATAGTTTTTTAAAGTTGAAGTTCCGAGCTTTCAAATGCCACTTGCAGAATCTCAAAATGCCATCTCCTTCATATAAATGTTCAAGGTCAAAAAATGCCTTTTTTGTAATGTTTAAATTTATTTAACAGCAAAACACTTTTTTTTTTCAAAAAATGTCAAGAATACTTTTACATTTCAATTATCTAAATTATATAAAAAGAGTGGTATGGAATTGAAAAAATTATTATAAATAAATAGGTTACCCTGAACAATTTTGAAAAGCTGTAATTTTTATTTATAAAACTGAAATAAAATTTAATTATAAATGCACTTTTACATGCTCGATGCAATTAGGAATTCCAACAGTAATTTAGTTACTTACACCAAACTATGACACAAATATCAGGCATTAAACCTATTTACATAAATGAAAAACTGAGTTTAGATCATATAACTATTTCACCAAAAAATAAATTTTTAATAAAAAATAATTGTCATTATTTGTTGCATGACACCATACCTCTTTTTCTTTATGGAGTCTAAATTTTGGTTAACAATCTTTATGTAGACGATTTGTGATCAACATTTTCCTAGAAATAACAATTTGAAGTTATTGGTAGGAAATTGTTAAACAATAATCAGTGATAGTAGAACATTTGGGAGCAGAGCAACTGGGAAGTATATCATCTTCGTTGTAATACTTTTATTAAATTAAGTTACTGCACTAGTTAAATCAAACATTGTGCATTCCTTGCTGTTACATTGATAATATAATGACAATGCTGCAGAATCTTTAAAACCAGCTTTTGATGGTGTATTAATACATAACATAACTATGATTTGTTTTTGCCTCATGAAGGAAATCATATTTCATCTTATAAACTATTTCATTTTTTTTTTAAATTATTGAAAAATAAAAGGCAAATATAATTTATTTTTCTACATAGTTTTCTGCTTTAGAAATACATTTTTCCCAGTAAGAAGAAAGGTTTTTTATCACAGCATCATAGAATGAAGCTGGTTGCATTAGAAGCCAATTGCACACGAATCCCTCCACGCCATCATCTTCAAATCGTTGCCCTCCTAGAGCTTCTTTAAGCGGCCCAAACAAATGAAAATTGCAGGGCTGTAGGGAGGATGATCAAGTTGAGTCCAGTGCATTTCTTCTAATTTTGAGACCATTAGAGACTGGCGTAGTCGTGGAGGAGGATGACCTCTTGAATCAGTTGGTCTCATCTTTTGTGGCAATATGCAGCCCTCACCTCATTCAACAGCTCCTAGCAGTAATAAGTAACATTGACTGCATGCCGCTCATACAAAAAAATCAATGAGCAAAATGCCTTGCTGGTCAAAAAAAGCCAGTTGAAAGAACCTTGTCAGCTGACAGTCAAGTCTTTGCTTTCACTAGGGCTGCCTTCCCTTTCTTCTGCCACTCCATACCGGCTTGTTTCAACTGGGGAGTGTAGTGGTGGACCTATGTATCATTGCAGGTGACAATCTGACTCAAAAATGCATTACATTCTTTCGCAAACCTTGATGTAAGTCTCTGACAGACCTCCAAACGTCTTAACTTCTGATCTGTAGTCAAAAGGCAAGGGACCCATCTGGTGTTCACTTTATGGAACTGTAGGTCATTTGTGATGATTGCTTGACAGCTCCCAAAACTTATTCTGACCCGTCCGTTCTGCAATTTCAGACACTCTCACCCATCTATCTTCTTCAAGAATGTCTTGAACCATATGAATATTTTCATCTGTAATGCTGGTCTGAGGACGGTGATCATGTTCCTGATTTTCCATTCGTTCTCGTCCTTCCTTGAACTGTTTGGTCTCTAAACGGGGCAGTGATTCTCTGGAAAATTTCCGTCGCTTGAACTCCTTGACGAGCAAGACTATAATTACGCATTCTGCAGTGGAGGGGTGCACCTGTTGCTCCAACATCATTAGTATTACTGACGAATTGGTTGGGAGTGTGGAATGGCCAGCTCTCTCCACTCCTAATGACCCCACCCAAGCATACTAGAAGTGCAGGCCCAGTCCTACCAACTGTAGACGATCAGGAACAAAAATCCTGTTATATTTGATTTACCCTTGTACAAACAAAAATGGGAAAATAAGGTGTCATCATACAATGGGAAATAGTACAAAAAATTGAACATTTCACATTGAATCGTGCAATAAAAAGAAATTAAATAAAATAAAGGTGTTTTTTTCTGGAAAAAATTTCACATTAATGAATATACATGTTTAAAAAATATACACATTATTATTTATAACATGTTATTTTTATTTGATTTTAACAATAAACAATATTTTGCCACAGACTTAAGAAATTATATGTTTATAATTAATCACACAATAATGTCCTTTTAAATGTATATCTATTTTTTTATAATTGTTATGTTTTCAGTTTGATCATTAGTTGCTTACTTATAATCTGAATTTTCATACTAAGTAAAATTTTTACCTTCTGTCGATAAATTTAATAATTTATGATAAAAATTATAATTTATAACACCTAGCAGTCTGATTTTCAGACAATCAGCTTTTATATTAATAGAAAAAATATTGTCTTAGATAATATTTATATTAGCTATGCAGTACTAAACTATTAAGTTTGCCATCTATTTTGTTTTATCAAAAGATTAGCTGATAGTCCCAGGTTTGATTCTGAGCCAGTGCTTCGTAAAACAAAATTTCACATAACAAACGAGAATAATAGTGTTTGAAAAAACATATATTTAAAGAGAATTCTAATCCTTAATTAAATATATATGCAATAAGCAAACTTTAAGCAGCACATAAAAATATTACTGAATATAAAATTAAATATTTCAAATATCAAAACCCTTAGGACCTTGTTTATGCTAACTGCTAATCATTCAAACAATTTTTGCTTAATTCAACTAATCTTGATTTAATAATAAAAATACATAGATATCTTATAAAATCAATATTAATGTATTTTTAGTTACAAAATAATCCAACTTTACAAATGGATTAGATTCTGAAACAGACTTTAACTTTAAGATTAATATTGCTAATCCCTAATTACCAATTCTGTGTATTAATGGAAAGGAAGCTTCAATAATATTGTTCTTCAGCTATATATAAAGATAGAGTATCTTTCCTTAGATAGTATCATCCAGCATAAACAGCCAACTTAAGTGAAGTCAGCTGTTTGGGATGTTGCAAATAGAAGTGGACAGTGGTGTTACAAAAACTTGCTATACAAAATCTACTTCAACATTAAATAATTAAACTTACTACAAAAGTTAGTAAAATAAATTATTTTTAAATATCATTATTTAATGATGTATCCATTTAATAATTAACTGATTATGTAATACAATAATAGAAAAGTATAGAAGTATTTTTGTGATAACAAATAATACACCCTATACAACCAATATGAACTATTAAATTATTACAGATCAGTAAGCACTGAATGTTAAAACCTATAAAAATGCTGTTGATTAGGAATAATATATGTCAAAATCACCAATGTGTAATTATGTATATTAACACTGTTCTATCAAATGGAAGTTACAGATTAATTAAAATTATTTAATTACAGTTCATTTGAAATAAGGTCATGAATAAATCTGTCACAATATATATATAAATATATAATACAAAAACTTTGTGGTGTAGTTTCAAGTAAAACATACTTAGCATGGAAAAGTATGTTGTTTTGTATTTTACTAATCATGTTCAATGCAGTTGCTGCGTCTTCACAACTTTTTCTGTTGATACAATCACTTTGTTGAGCAATATTTTTCAGAGATTTTCCAATCACTTTGGAAAAAAAAAGAAAACTTATTTACGTGCATATGTTTGTTTGTATGCATTAAAAGATAAAATGCACAGTTATCAGATTTTAAAATTAGTAAAGTTAATTATGTAAAATTAGCACTTTATTTTCTTTTTTTAAAGTACTTGTTTAAAATTCACAGATTTCTACATAACACATATTTTGTTGTAATAGAAGAGATATAGTAGTCGCAGACAATAAAACAGAAAGAAAATTTTCATCACATTAAAAATGTATAATCTGGCATAAAAGTGTTGAATTGAAGACCACAAGATGGGGATGATAAACACTAATTATAATGAACAACTGACATAGCTACATCAAACAAGATCTTCAATATCATGATAATATCTATTATTGTTGTTTTTTCTCAAGTTTCATTTTCCCATAAGCGTTTGTTCTACATTAGGCTGATGATGTTTCAATCTTAGCCATCATCAGCTTCACAGAAAAGTTTGATATTAATTTCAACTGCATTCAACATGTTAAAATATCATTACTGAATGTACTTTCCTGTAAGTACATTAATGAATATAAACAGATGAAAAATATATTTAAAAATTAATTTCTTTCAACACAGTATTCCTGCAACTTATAATACTAATAAAAATTTTTAATTACAAACATTAATATTTAATTACAAAAAAATAATTATATAAAAGATATCAAGCTTATTTCCCTGTATAACAATCTATTTTGTATAATTAAAAGACAAAAATACTTATAAAATAATTCATAAAAAGTACTATCACATTTATTTATATGGCGATAATTATTTTTATTATAAAATCAATGATACTATTCTGACAAAAATCAAACAAAAGAGATTCAATCAAAAGTATTGAAATAAAAAATATATATTACTGTAATACAAGTACTATGTTAAAATTATGTGCACTGATGCTTATTTATAAATATAATATATAAAACAAAATGCGCATTATAGTGCTATCTACAATATACAATTCACAAATAAATGATTATGAAACAATATAATTTATACTATTACAATAATTATATAATATAATAATACTAATTATGTAATCCTAGTAATTAAAAAATATATATATATATATATATATTTATTTTATAAAATAACATAATATTTATAAATTATATTTGCATGAATTAGTTTTTAAACAAATCATCCAGTGGTTTTAATGCATCAAATTATATCATGAATATTTAGTACAGTATTTTGTAATTATAAGGGTGCCCAAATTTTTCAAATAAAAATCTGTATATAAGGAAAAATTCAGATTACTTTTTATTATTATCTCAACTTTAAGTACAGTCAGGTTTACTTGGAAAGATTTATGAAAAGTCTAGGGCTATCTCTAGGAAAATTTAACTTTTTTTTAAGTGTTATCCGAATGAAATAAATCAATCATTCCCTAAAGTACGTAACTGACTAGAGGATCAAAGATTTTCTTAATCACTGGATTGGAAATGTTGAATGAGTTCCTATGTTCTGATTAATAAATACAATTTGATTGTTCACTGCAAATATGTTAAGGAAATAAGAATGAAAAGAATATAATAAAAACATTAGGATGGTGGTTATGATAACTACCACAGCAGATAGGTACAATATTCCTCAACTTGTAGATTTAATAAAACAACAACTTAAGGCACTAGTAATGAGAATATCAAAGATGAAAGGATACTATAAAATTGTACTTTCTGAGAAGATAAAAAAAGCTCTTGCTAAGTGGTTCAATCATAGCTGTATGACAAATGAAAACCAATCAAATAAGAAAACATTTTTTGAAAGAAAACCAAACAAATTTTGTACAACTAATTCTCTTGATGAAAAAAAGGTTTTTGAAAATAATGAATCTTCCAATGATTCTAGCAACAATACTGCAGAAAAGTGCGGCAAAAGTAAATAAACAAACAACCATTTTTCCTTATTTATTGTTATTTACTTTTTTTATATCTTTTCATAGACTTCATATTCAATACAGATTTTTTCAAGTATCAGGAAGCTGTCAGTAACTGTGGCCAAAATTGGTGTAGCTTACATATAATATTTATTTTTCTTAGTATTTTGATAACTAAAAATACATAAGTAACTGAATATAGCTTATCTAGTATCAGTTTTTTACACATATGTTGATTTTTAAACAGAATATTATTGAAAAATACTATACCTTATTTTTAAAAAAAATAAATTAAGAAAAAATGCTGCACTGTATTTAATTTTTAGTATTTCAACAGATTGCTGTAATAAAACATCAAGTTTCAAAATAATTAAATATTTTGGTTGTTCATTAGGTGCCTATAATTGGGATGGTTGTAACAACCTGACATCAGAGAAGAAAATAAAAAAAAATCTTTTAATATGAAAACAAAACAACCACTAGATGTTGTTATAAAACCAATAAAAATAAATATATATTGTAAGAAATATTTCACAGCTCACATCACATAATAATATAAACATAATATGATACATAATATAAACGAGTTGATGATACAAACACAAACAGTATATACAAAATACAAGACACTTAGCTATTCAGTTGCATAATCCGACTATCGCATATGTCATGTTTTTCTTGGAGGTGGTGGTGGTGGAGGTGCAAAACTTGGGGGAGGAGGCCCAATATTATAATTTGTTGTTGATAGTTTTCTTTCCTTAAGCTGGATATTTTCATAAATTTGTTTTGGAACCTCATCTGGAGGCCTGAAAAAAGAAGATGGCAATTATAAGAAGAGAATCCACACTAAGAAATAATCATGAGAAGATGATGGCAGTGAGATGTAGGCCGTTCTGCAGACTCCAGCTGAACCGGTCTTAAAAAGTGCCACTGCTTTAGGAAAATTTTAACTAGCTTTTCATACATTAATAGTTCTTTTAGTTATCACATTACCCCTTTGTTTACAAAAAAAAGATAATTTAACCAGATGTAGATTATTATTAAAAGTTACTGGACAAATCATTTATACAAAATTTGTACAGAATATATAGTGATGATTTCTTTGTAATATAAATAATACAAATTAAAAAAATGCAAAAGATTATTACCTTGGTAAATGTGCATCAGAGGATGCACGTAAAGGAACAACATTTGCACTAGATGGTGGAGTGTTATTTGATATTACACTAGCAGATCGTGATAATGATAATGTAAGACCTCTTGCTGATGTTTCACTATTACTGTTAAGACTGGTACTGCTGCTTGGAGTTTCACTGCTATATCTTATGTTAGTGTACTCACGACCAATCTGTAGGCTCTTCTATAATGATAAAAATTGGTATTATAAGACTAGAAACATTTTAAATCAAATTTTTGACAGTTTAAATTATTCAAAAATCCTAAATCCAGATTTTATAAATTGTAAATAAATCAATCATACACTGCAATTTAATATTTATCATAGTGAATTATTAATGATTGAAGAAAGTTTGAAAGAAGGATTAAATTACATATTTTTCAAGATTATTTCATTACAGATTAAGGTTGTGTTAATATTTATAAAAGATATATCTGAAATTGCTAAATCTAACATATCAGATATTGGATGTTTTAAGAAAGACCAAATTTGAACTTAACATTTTAAACTTTTTATAATCAATTTTATCTAATAATATTTTTACATTAATTTTTTCTACACTATAATTAAACAAACAATATATAAAAAAACCTTTTCCTTCAGACTTTATACATGAATGAGATGAAACATAAGATTATTCCTTGTAAAATAAAATTGATTTTCTAATTCATGGAATGTATCAGAGAGAACCTACTGCATAAAAAATGATCATTCTACTGATAGTCTCCTATCCCTGAAGGTACAGTTCTTCAGCAATCTAATAAATAGGTGCTGTTATGCAAGCACCTGTATAAAACAATATATTACAATAGACAATAAATTAAAAAGAATGACTAAGGTTGTAAGAGTAGGAATAAATAAATCCACTTCTTTTTTTGCTAATAGAAATAGCCGTTTAACAGACATTGTAACTAAATTTTATCAAAACAATTTGGCATGCAAGTACAACTGGCACTATATATAATGTATATCAATATTTTCAGCCATATTAAACATGTAGTTCTTATTTGGCAATCAGGTAATTAGAATGTATTTAATTTTGGCAATTTATTTTGTTTGAAAATGACGGTACAAAGGACTTGCATTAAATGCTACATTAAAAATGGAATAAAGTCCAGTGAAATGGTAATGTTAATGCGTAAGGATGTTATGTATCAAGTACAAACGGTTTCAAAGACATGAAGATGTTGAAAGGGTTGGATGTCCTGACACATCAATGAAAATATTGACAAAATGAGAGCAATTGTCATCAATAATCATCAAATTACTATTAGAGAAGTTGCTGAAGAAGTGGGAATCTCTTATGGCTTGTTTGAAATTCCAAAACTGTTGAATTTCTACAAAAGTATATCGCAGAACAATTATTAACGGACATTAGTGATAGCTCAGAATTTATCAAACGCATTGTAACATGTGACCAAACATATGTTATGGTTATAATATTGAAATTAGGTCCAATCATCCTAATGGACTGGTGCTTTCTGAACCAAGGCCAAAAAAACAAATCAATTTTGATTGAATGTTAAGGTTCTCCTTACTATTTACAATGACGTCATCCATTACAAATTTTTACTACAAGGTTGAACAGTCAACAAATAGTATTATTTAGTAGTTTTATGCGGTTAGAGAATGACCATAAATGTGAGAAAAGATTCTTGGATTTTGGACTATAATAATTTTCCAGCTCAAACTTCACTGTTAAGTTGTGATTATCTAGTCAAAAATAACACCATACTGACGCCCCAGCTTCCATATTCTCTGTATGGCAACCTGTGACTTTTGCTTGTTAGAGAAAAACTAAAGGATGATTTGTGATAATAGAGGAAATAAAGAAAAATCACTACGTAAATTTAAAACTGTTCCAAATAATGCTTTCAACAAATGTTTAGAGGATTGAAAGAAATGCTGGCGTAAGTGTATTTCATCTATGGGGCGATTATTTTGAAGGGTGCATTATCAATATAAAAGTATAAATAAATCCTTTTTGATAAAAATTAAAATTCTTATTATTTTTTTATACACTTTTATATTTAATTGAATCTGAATAGTTTTAAATACTCTATCGATTACTGATATTTTGCAACTATTTAAACATATTTTTTTATTGTTAAAAAAATAAAACAAAAAAATAAACAAATAAAACTGTTGAAAAAATAAAATAATATTAACTACTAATTTAATAACCTATGAAAAACAGTTAAATCAAACTTTATCTAACCGTAGATACTATTAAAATAAATTATATCTAATTGTCATAACCACAGTGTCAAAAAAATATTAGCAATAATACAATACTATTAACAAACCATTTAATTTTTATGAGATCAAAAGGATACTCTATAATCCCTTTCATCATACATTTTATAGCAACTGAGCAATGAATAGATTTCAATAAAATTATATTTTTCTGGTAAATTTCAACATAAAAAAGTGAGTGAAATATAATCATTGTAACCTAACCTACTGACCTGTTCAGCTAGCATACGTTGTGATACGGTCTGTATGAAATGTTGCACTGCCAAATATACAAATTTATACTGTGCTTCAGTCTGTACCATACCAGAACGCTGTGATCGTACCATCTGTATAGTACGTTGTATGTCAATCTCACAATGAAGACCTGTATCAGTAAAAATAATAAAGAATAAAAGAAATTATTTTAAGAACATCAGGACTTAAATATTGAATATTAAACTGTATTTTCAAACTAATAAAAAAAAAAAAAAATAGAGGGTCATAATTTAAAAAAAAATATATATGTGAGGTATAAATATATAATTATTAAAAAAGTTGATATAAATTACAATTTACAAACTAAGCCTAAAGTAATATTAGGTACGTATCTGATATTTATGTAAAAATATATGTCAAATTATTATGTAAAAATATTACGTCAAATATTTACGTAAATATTTGAGATGTTAAAAAACTAGTCTCAACAATACTAAAAATAATTAATAATACGATTAAATAATAACATTGTAAAATGTGAAACCAGCTTTATGAAATTTTACAGTATTTACTTGAAGTGTTTTTGATGATTACTATATTTATTCTCTCAGATAGTCACATGCCAATAACAATTTGTAGATAATTTACTCCTTTTTTACAAGAGATTAGTTTTGTAGCATGAGAAAAATATCATGCCAAACTGAGAACCTTTACATCTTAGATACTGTCTTCCAGCCAAAGACTCAACAACTTTACCACTGAGATCAATGTATAATACTGAATTAGTATTCAATGTAAGTACTTAAGAGCAAAAATACCAACAAATTTAAGTTTCAAGAGTTTTATTCTTTTAGCAAACCCCCTTTATCAAATGTTAACAAAAGCTTTTTTACAAAATTTTAATTAATTTATTATTTCATAAATAATTTTCTTAAGACATCTGCTCAATTGAAGTAGTTTATGTAATCAATGTTTCACAAATAAAAAGTGATATTAATTTATTGCTTTACACTACCTGTCGCAGTCTTTTTTATTAGTGTGATGCATGCGAGGTAAGCATCACCAATATTGAGTTGCTTCCTCTGAGGTTAATGATGGTTTAGTGAACGGACAGTCCCTATGGTACACAGGATGGTGTCATTTGTAGGGCTACATATTGGCTGCATTATGATGGGTTTAGCATGTTGATACAGGAATATAATTGGTTAAGTGAAGAAAGCAAAGGAAACCATTTCATTTTTTACTTATCCTAGTTGGCATGATATGTCAAGTACACCTATTCAAGAGAATAGCTTTATTTGTGGGAATAGTAGGGATCTAACACAAGATCCCTACTACATCCATTATAATTATGGCATTTACTTAACTTTAATTTGACTATACAAATTCACAATACTTAAATAAATTTTTCTTTTCAGTTACACTGTATCAGATCAATTATTTATACAATTTAATAATTTTTCATGATAATAAAGCAATTATAGGAATCCATTTGTTGATTGCATATTATTTAAGTTTGTAAGTTATATAGATTATTTTCAAGTATTTGATAAGTTATATCATTATTCAATAACTTATATAACGGTC
This sequence comes from Lycorma delicatula, assembly GCF_047948215.1. Taxonomy (NCBI): domain Eukaryota; kingdom Metazoa; phylum Arthropoda; class Insecta; order Hemiptera; family Fulgoridae; genus Lycorma; species Lycorma delicatula. Next base: position 198,307,943 of record NC_134456.1, on the reverse strand, counting down.
AAACAAAAATATTTTATTTATTTACAGTAAAGCGTACGTAAAAATAAGTGTCTACCTGCAGATTTTCATAGGCAATTAATAAATTTAGAAGATATTGGTTAAATTTTTGCTTCTCTTGCAGCTTTCATCCAACAAATTTGAAAAATTAAATGTTTCCTGTTGTCTTTTTTCATTGAGCCAAATATATGGCAGCATATCAGCCTAGTCCATTGGAGAGTGGACAATATTTAGTACTGACATAGAACTGACACCTTCACCCTGTTCACCATAGGGACTGGCTAAATAATGAAATCGTTATTGTTAAAGAAAGCAACTTTGACTTGTGCTACTTTTATATGTATCAAGTATTTTACATGCATATTTGAAATATATTGTAAAGCAACAAATTGATGCACCCCTTTGTTTTGAAATTGTGCATTGCATTAAATAAATGCTTCAACAAGACTAGAACTACATATATAACATATATTAATTTCATTATGTCCCTGTAACACATATCCACATCTAGGATAAAATGTAATATCCATACATATTTTCATTAAAGGTGACTAATTAATCAAAGTAAGAATTATAAAGCAATATTAAAAAAAATAAAACCACTGACCTTGACGTTTAATTTGATCAAGTATCATATCAATGACAATGAATGTTCCAGTTCGTCCAATACCTGCACTACAGTGTACAATAACTGGTCCAGCAGATGACAAAGATTCTTGCCTTGCATTTACATCATGTAAAAAGTTCAACACACAGCCTGGGTCAGAAGGCACTCCATGATCTGGCCATGCCTAAACAACATTAGGAATTCTGATATTACTTGTATTATAAAACGGTAATTATTTTAAATATACGTAAATCTATTAATTGCAGAGATCTAATGATATACGAGTGTGTGAGATATGTAATGAAATTGATAACACTGCGAGCGATCTGGCAACGCTGTGTATACCGGTCTGTGCTAGACCGGTTTGTTCATCTGTTCCACATACTCAGTACGAGTTTCAACTCTGTTCAGCCAACACATTATTTTTGACAGCGCCATCAGTGAAGTTGTATTTTTGTTGTGTTACAAAAATGGAGCATCGGAATTTAGAGCAACATTGTGCAATCAAGTTTTGTGTTAAACTTGGGGAATCCACGAGTGTGATCTTAGAAAAGTTGAAACAGGCTTATGGGCAACATTGATTATCAAGAGCACAAGTTTTCCGCTGGCACAAATCATTTTTGGAAGGCCGAGAACACATTAAAGATCAACCTTGCTCAGGGAGACCTTCAACTTCAAAATCTGATGAAAACGTTGAGCGTGTGAGGGTTCTTGTGAGATCAGACCGTTGTTTAACAAGAAGGATGATGAGTGAACAGTTAAATTTAAACACTTTCACCGTACAAATTTTGACAGACGATTTGGACATGTGAAAGGTTTGTGTGAAATGGTGCCGATAAACCTCACAACGGAACAGAAGGACAATCAAAGAAATGTGTGCATTGATCTTCTTCAATCGTGTGATCACAGGTGATGAATCCTGGATATTTGAGTACGATCTTGAAACAAAGCGAAGAGTGGCACACTCCGTCATCTCCTTGACCGAAAAAATGTCGAATGAGCAAATCAAAGATCAAAACCATGCTGATTTACTTTTTTGACAGTAGGGGTATTGTGCATAAAGAATTTGTTCCTCCAGGACAAACTGTCAACCAAGTGTTTTACAAAGCTGTCCTTGAAAGGCTCAGGAAAAGAGTGATTTGCGTGAGACCAGACATTGCAGACAAGTAAGTGGATGCTTCATCATGACAATGCCCCATGTCACATGGCCATTTCCATCAAGGAATTTTTGACCTCAAAACGCATTCTTACAGTTCCTCAACCCCCCCCTCGCTATTCACCTGATTTGAGTCCTTGTGACTTTTTCTTTTCCTGAAATTGAAACATGTCTTAAAAGGAAGTCACTTTGGAACTCCGGAGAACATTCAAAAGACTGTGACCGACCAGTTAAAAGCCCTACCAGTAGTACTCTTCCAGCGCTGCTACCAGGGGTGGGAAAAATGACTCCACCAGTGTATAGCTGCCCAACAGAACTACTTTGAAGGGGATAATATTGTTGTTTGAAAAAAATAAAAACTTTGGTAAGTAAAAAGTCAGTCTCATTACTTTTCTCACACACCTTATATGTACAAACAGATTTATAATTTTTTAAGATTTATATACCTTAAGATAAATAGGATCGTGAAACATATTAAGTAAAATACTACACTAACCATTTTTCAACTAGTGATGATCATGATATTCTAGTAATATATGAATTTTATCAGTTTTTACAATAGAAGGAAAACATGATTTTCTACCAAAACAAATTTTAAACATTATTAACAAAAAGATAAGAAATGTTCAACATGCAAATTTAACAAAAAAGTATGTTTCCACCTAAATTTTGTAAGAAACAATTTATATATAGTATTAGATAAAAAAAAGAAGATATTCTTAATATGTTTAAATGACTGTATTTCTATATTTGTAAGTACTTTGTTACACTTTTATGGACAAAATTATACTAGTATAAAAATTAAATTATTTAAAGAATTTATCACTAAACCATAATTATTTCTTGTAGTAAATCTACCAGATGTTGTCTGGACTTTGTTAAGAGATTGAAAATATCACAGAAAAGATTTAAAAAGCCTTTAAGCTGATCACTTCCCACCTAATTTAAAATTTCACTGGTCAAATGTACTTAGCAATGTATCAGATAAGTACTGAATTTTCAACTCTTTACATAATTATTTATCACTTGCATCCACAGTCTCTAATGTTTTCCCCTCATCTGACAAGTGAAGTCATTTCAATATATATTTTGAAATACAAAACATGAAAAAAGTAAGTGCATACCAACCACATTGGATAAATTTTTGTCGAGTTGTTCTTAATTTCTTTTTTTAATTATTTTTACAGTTTTAAAGAAAACAATATCTAAAACCTTATGCCACTATCATCGTCATTAGAAATTTAATATTACTTGAATAGGGCATTTAAAAATTTACTGCAAAAAAATTTTAATCAAAAAACACTTTTAAGTTAATATTCTGAAGAAAAATTTGAAGATTCAATAATATGCAGAATATAATATAAACATAAATGGCATGATTTGCATATAACTGATTTATAAAATACAGAAAAAAAAACCTCAGGAGTGTAAAGTATAAAAAAATCGTTCTCGTCAAACTAAATAAAAAGTGTTAACATTAAAAATCTTTATAAGTAGATAATTTGTTTACAGTAATAAAAAAAAAATTTTAAATAAAAATTTAAAACAGAATAGGTCCTAAAAGTGACTGGGAATTACCATTTTTCAACTAAACCTGAACAAAAACTTTTGAAAATTGTTTTATCCAAATAAAATAAAAATTTGATATATTGCAGGGAACTACAATTATAAACTACTTAGCAATGTTACCAACCTAAAACACATCACTGAAAGCACACAATTTTAACCAATTCTGACACTGCTAAATGTAATATTGGGTAGGATATTATTTTATAAAATATAATGATAACTAATAAAAACTCTAATGTTTAAAGGTATATATAAGAGAAAGAGACACACAAATCTTCTCCATAACTCTTGATGTGTAGTTCAATCTATGGTACGATTACTTCACATAAACATATGTAAAACACAGGTAAAAATTACCAATATTAACTTAATATAATAGTAAGTTTTACAACTATTAAAATAAAAATATTCCAGACTATAATGGTCATATCATGCAATTAAAACAACAGTACAGTAAAATTCATTTAAAAAACAAATAAAAAATACCTGGAAATGGTAATGATAAACAGTTCTCTCTTCATTTTTATATGTAACAAGGAATTCTCGCAATGTATAATCTGCAGTAGATGACTGAGTTACGTGCTTTACTGTCACTTTGTCATATTCTTTTGTTTCACCTTCTTCTGGCCAGTAACGAGCACACTTGGTCTAGAGCAAATAAGGGAACAGATTAAAAATTGGTTCATAAATAAATGAAAAAATTGTAAATATTTACTAGTTTCACAATAAAATCTTAAAGTTTGCAGGGAAAAAACACAATATTTGATAGTAATTGTTAATGTAAATAACATAATTTTGTAAATTATAAATGATTGTACACTTGTAAAAAATTTTAGTTTTATATGCAATGACTGAAAATTCTTTAAAATTAAATTGCTATTCTCATATACCATATACTTGTATGTTGCTGAAATAACAGCAAGTTACTGTTCTTAGATATTATTAGTTTTCGTTAAGTAAATGATAATGTTCTATTTTTATGTAAATACACATTTTTAATAAGAAAATGCTAAAATATATTTACTTAACAATAGCCTAACATTATCTATTGTACTATCAATATTTAAAAAACTATTCTTTGAAGATTAATTAATAATAGTAATAATATATATATATAATTTAATTTATTTAAATTAAACTTTATGTAGTCGATATCTCCTCTATACATAAAATCTAGCTGATTATATAATATAAAACGTATTCAGCCACTCCACACAACTACAGAATTAAAGAACATTCTTACCTTACTTTATTTTCACATTAAAGCCCTTTCAGGCATAAGCCCATCTTCAGTAATGTTTTCTCTTGTTTATTAAAATTTTCCTTATTTACATTTACACATTAAATAACATGATAGGTTAAAATTTATATAACAAATTTGTTCAATCAATAATTTTTTTTTTTTAAAACATTATATACCTTTAACTTGCTATCTATACATCAATACAGAACTGTACTGATTATCTATTTTATTTAAAATTCCTTATCAATTTATTACCAACTTAAATCATATTTATAAGAATGTCCCTATCAAATTCTGTCTGCAGATTCATTAGGCTTAATTTACATTTATATATATATATATAAAATCTTTCAAAAATTTATAATTTTTTATTATTACTTTCATGTTTAATGTTTACTTTTTCAACTATTTCTAAATTATTTTCCAAACTTTTATATTATGTCCGTTAAGAAATAAAATTAATAAATTTAATGATAAAATTGATAAGAAAAACTTAATTAAAAATAAAAATCAACAATGAATAAAAATAAATTATATAACTACAAAAATAAATGTATAATAATAAAATCTGATAAGACAGGAACTCCCGTTTTTATTTCTACTGAAGAATATAATGATTCAATAAATAAATATAAAAACGAAGGTGGTTTAAAAAAAAATCAATGACCCAACTAAAAAATTTCAAAAATTAACACAAGATTTCATAGTTAAATACAAAGAAATATTTAATTTTAATAAATTAAAATACCATAGTAGATTGTACCCATATAAACCTTATGCCCCAAAACTTACCGGTCTGCCTAAATTACGTAGAGAAGGTATCCCTATGAGACTGTTAAGCAAGACCAAAAATTTATAAATAATATTATAACTCTAATTAGAAATACTTGTAAACAAAATTATTTTGAATTTAATAATGCATGTTAAGTACACGGAAACACGTTACCTATGGGTTTTCCCTTATAATGTCAGAATGTCAGGTTGGTAATGTCAGAAATTAATCTATAAGAATTTGAAAGTAAAATTGTCTATGGTATAAGCCATGTACATAAAATTTTATTATGGGTCAGATATGTAGATTTTTTTTTTTTTTTAGTTATATATGAATCACGTATAAATAACGAACATGAAATAATTTTAAATAAATTAAATTCTTTTCATGAAACATTAAAATATTTAGATGTAAATATTAAAATAAATGAAAACAATCAAATAATAACTGGAGTTTATTAAAAACCAACTTCAAATGAAATTATTATAAACACAAATTACAACCATCCTTGGTCTCAAAAAATTAATATTTTTAAAAACATAATAAATAGAGCAATAAAATATGTAAATAATAAACAAGAATTTTAAAATGTAATAAATAAAATAAAGAATATAGCTTTAAAGATATATGATACCTCATTGATACATAATATATTTATAAAAAATATAATTCCAAATACTTCAATAACATAAACATTACTACATTAAAACCCATCAATGAAAATGAAAACAATGAAAATATTTTTATAAATTACTTCTACGCAAATAAAATTATAGAAAATTTAACGCTTATAATGATAAAAAATATAAATCTGCTTATAAACCTGATAATCATATAATTAAACATTTAAAATATTAATAATAATAAAATAGTAAAAAATAAATGCGATACTTCTGGTATTTATAAAATAAAATGCAATAATTGTGAAAAAATATATATTGGAAAAACAAATAGGACTTTAAAGATAGATTTAATGAACATTTCAGGTCATTTAAAAATAAATAAAAAATAGATTTTTCGAACGTAACAGACCATTTAACAATTAACAAATATAATATAACTAGTTTGGAAAATAATTTAGAAATAATTGAAAAAGTAAACATTCAACACAAAAATAATAATAAAAAATTAGAAATTTTATAAAGATTTTATATATATATAAACAAACGTAAATTCAGCCTAATGAAACTCCCGACAGAATTTGATAGGGACATTCTTATAAACATTATAAGTTGGTAATTAACTGATAAGAAATTTTAAATAAATTAGATAGTCAGTACAGTATACTGTATTAACAAATAGATAGCATGTTAAAGAAAATTTTAATATATAACATTTTAAATTAAAAAAAATAAATAAATATTGACTGAAAAAATTTGTTCTATAAATTTTAACATATCATGTTATCAAATATGTAAATGTAAAAAAGTAAATTTCAATAAAATAAAAAAATTACTGAAGATAGGCCTTTAGTGCCTATCTTCAGTAAGATAGTGCTTTAATGTGAAAAAAAGTAAGGTAAGAATGATCTTCAATTCTGTACTTTGGGGAATGTCTGAATAATTTTTATATTATATAATTGGCTATATAATAATTTAAATCTCTAACATTTGAATTTTTTTTATAGACTATTCAATTTAACAGTACTATTCAGCAAAATCCAGCTACTAAAAAAAGCCTACATTTTTAAATATTAGCATAAACAAATGCTAAACATAGATTAAACTAAAATAGTTAATACCTTCCCACGTTCCATTTCTTTAGTTGTCATGACAATAACCCTAGTATTTTCTTGAACAACCATTAACCAGAAGTCACCAGTAGTAGAAGGAAGACAACCCTGTGTAGCAATATACTTTCTGGTACTTTGTCCATCTGTGTGAACATCATCTTCAGCCTAATGTAAACCAAAGGAAGCAAAATAAATAAAATATTAAATTCTGTATGATCTAATATAAAGAATTAAGAATGTAATGTCGAGAAATATGGCACTAGATAATTATATTATAAAATACATATTCTCATGATGAACGTAAAAAAGATTTTATTTATCAAAACATAAGGTTTATCTTGTAAATGCAGGATCCCCAAGACAAAATGTATGAATTTAGCTTTTGTGCCCTTTGCTAGAACCAAGAAGTTAATACATAATCTGACTACAATAAAGTTCATTAGTGGAATAATAAATTACAGATTTTGGGAAACCAATTCAGCTGATAAGCGCTTTACTGGCTAATCAGCTGTTATTTGATATGCCATTATTACACTTCAAAAATAGATCAATTTAGATCTTCCTTGTTGTTAATTGTACCTGAATTTTATCACTAATGTTGATTTTTTATAAGAATCAAAATAAAAAACTGTTCCAAGCATTGTTCCTCTTGATAAAAAATGATGAAAATCAGTTTCAATGAAAGGAGGGTTCTCTGTTATTTATATTTCAAAGAAAGGTAGGTGATCAATGATTTTTATGTGGAACAACTCTGTATAAACTTAATAAGTTTATTTTAATCAGTAATTAACATTTTCCACAGTACAAAAAAGTACTGTGATTAACATTTGCTACAGTAAAAAAGTAGTTATGAAAACCATATGTTCCAATTCTTTGTATTTTATTTCTTAAGCCTAGCATTGCACTTTGATATTACTTGATACAAAAAGTTCATTAATCCTTATTAATAAAGATTATATTGTAACAAGACCAATTGTTTCTTTCTTCCAATTAAGAAGAAAGAAACAGAAAATAAAGAAGAATCTAGAAGGAACTAAAAGAGGTTCTTTTCTTTGAATCCCTTTAAACAGGTCTGTTTAACAATCTGTTCTTTGTAATGCAGACAATGGCACCTCCAAAAGCTTTTGGTTTGACCAGAAGGGTTACCAGACCTTATAGAAAAATGTAAAGGCATGGACAATGAAAATTATTACGCTTCAACGATTAAAGAGATGAGTCGGGTACTGGATCTTCAGGCCAGAGGATATAAATACTGCCAGGGACCAGCAGAGAGAATTAGTAGTTTGGTGAAGCCGTGTTCAGCGCAGTTGTGATAACAGCAATATCAGGAAGTGTGTGATAATAATGAGTGAAAGGTATGTCACGAATATTTCAGTGTGGACAGTGGGTGAATACAAGTTGTTTGGTGAATTATTGGTAAACAGTAGTGAAAGTGACAGTATTATATTCATTCATAACATGTAGGATTGTTTTATAAACAGTAAAAGTAATAATACTTGTGAAAAATGAATGGAATGAACTTAAGACTTTTCTATTGTTATCTTGTTATGTAATATTAGTTTCTAGTGATCATTATAATGTTTTTAGGAAACTGGACTGTATTTTGGTATTTATTACTTTAACTGTCATTAAATAAATCTTGTCTTTTTATTTGAATTACTATTTTGTGTTATATATATGTACGTTCATTATTATTATTTATTCTCTCTCTATGTCTTTAACAGACTTTACATACAAGAAGTTTTTACGTTTGTTAGTCTCTCAATATCCTTGTTGAACCGTGAATATTGTGACAATATTTTATCATTTTTCCATAAGTTCTTGATGATAGAGGTGAGGAAAATTAACTGTCTGTTATGTTCTCTGCTATCCTCATATTAGATAAAAAAAAATATGAAAAATTAACCTATGCTTTGGCCCATTCATTTGATATACATGAGGTCTAATAAATAATTTGTTCCTTTTCATTTCTATGCTGACCACGTACGAATTTAAGAATTACAGCTTCTCTATAATAAGGATTTCCAATACTGGAAGTGACTAATGTTTTTGTGTTGTGTAGTTTAAGAAATATTCTGCTGTGATTAAATAGCTGGTAGATCAGATCTGAACAACAAAAATGCCCAAGGACGGAATAGAAAATTATACTGGGAATAATAAATAAAAATAAAAAATACATTAAATAGTTGACTGAACTATATATATTGATAATAATATAACAATTACCTTAATATAATTAGCATTGATATATTCTGAACCAGGCACATTTAGATCAACATCCTTCAATTTAACACGTGTGTGATCAACTGCAAAAAACCAACAATTAACAAGCATAATATAATTGGATTAACAAACTCATGAGATCAGTGACTAAAAATAGTACAATAAGAGCTATTGTAAAAAAGAAACTTCAAATTTTCCATTAATACTGTTCAAATTATCAGCTGAGTTGAAAGTTTTATGTCTTGATTAAATTATGTCTGATAAATCCACTTATTGACATATATTTTTTAAACGTTTCAATGTGGATAAAACAATTAATTAAAAAAAAAAATCTGTAATTTATTACTAACTTTAATTCCAATTAAAATAATTAATTAATATTAATTAAAACCAATAGTTTGAATTTAAATAAATAATTACAATCATAGTACAAGATGTTAATAAAAAAGTTTATTACAATAAACTCTGTCTATGCTTACTGTTTCTATATTTTAAATCTAAATAATTAAATATAAGTAATAGGACTTAATATGAAAACTTAAAATAAAAACTGAACAATCAGTTTGTTGTATTTTATTTAATGTTAGAACAAACCGCTTCTTTTAAAATCCAATATATATATATATAAATTATTTAAAATATATTTTAACTTACATGGAAGTATATTCTTGTATCTATTCTTGTTACGGTTTTCAGTTTTTTGACCTTCTTTACGTGAAAAAAGATGTTTGCACTCCTGCTGTTGTAAAGATTCAAATTCTTCCCAGAATCCAGCTTTTCCTGTGGACTGACCATTTTCTTTCTGCAATTTAAAATAAACAAGATGCACTTTTCAATTCAATTTTAATAATTAAAACTACTTCCTATAACATTAAAAACAAGTTAATACTGATAAATGCAGAACTATGCGTCCTGAATACGGTAGTTCTCACACATAAAAGAGATAATATATTAGTATGAGGGCTATTCAATAATTAGACAAATGACTAAATATATTGTTTAAACCATGACAATGAAATTCTGACTAGTTTTCTACATAATCTCTGGCTACATTTAGGGGCTTGTCCCTTCTTTCTGTGAGCTTTTTATTCCAGTAATAAAGAATTATTCACCTTGTGTGTAACGATTCTTGTATCGTGTTCTTGATCTGCTCATTGTCGTTGAGCATTTACCACATAAAAACTCTTTCAGGACCAAACAAAAATAAATCTGATGGTATGAAATTGGGACTATAAGGTGGATGTAAAAATATTTCCCAACCCAACTTATAAATAGCTCCCCGTACCTTTCGAGCAGTATGAGGGCAGGCATTAACATGTAGAATTATTTTTTTGAGAGAGAAACAGGACATTTTTTCTTTATTGCAGGTTTCACTTATTTTGTAGCCTGTCACAAAATTACTCACTGTTGATAGTATGTTGTTCTTCCAAATAATCCTAATGTGGGTGTTTATAGTCCCAAAACATTGTTAGCTTCACTTTACCAGCTGACGTATAGATTTTGAATTTTTTCCTGGCATGTGAGCTCTAATGTTTCCATTTCATATTCTGATATTTGGACTCCGGCTCAAAATAATAAATCAAATTCCATCATAATTTATTATGAAATCTAGAAAAGCATTACCTTCAACTAAAAACTATTGTTTAAATTCACTACAAATTTGAATTCGGCAGTCTCTGTTATTCTGACTCTTTTAAGGTAGATTTCTTAAAATGAACCTTTCTTGAATATCTAACATATTTTGGTGATTCAGCTTATCATGAAGAATGGAATGAATATTGCCAATACTCACACCTTTTAGCAATTTACAAAATTTTTATGCATCTACCCTTGCAAATAAGCTCAGTAATATGATTTTGTAAAGCCTCAATAGAAATTTCTACTACCCTGAAAATCGATGAGATTTGTTCTGCCACTTATAAAAATTTGATTGATTAATCTTATCACATGCTGTTCTTCCACAGTACATGTTTCAAGCAGAGCTGACATCCTAAAATAAATAATTATACATACATTATAATAATGTACATAATTAGTATCATTTTTATACATTACTTACAATGTCAATATTAAGCCGATTATTACTTCTGATTTGATAATACTTTCTAATTTTGTAGTGTAATTACCATAATCAACACCTGTGTGTGATCACTTTCAAAGTGATTCTTTCTTAGCCAAACTAACTCAGCATTTATAATTAATACCGATCAAAAAATTTACAATTGCAATTAATCAATATTATTTCTTACTAGGAGTAATAATATAAATAATTTTTACTTTATATTAAATCAACAGAAAAGATATTTTATAAGTAACTGAAACTAATAAAAATACTTCATTGACGTTTTTCAATATAGTTTCACAAACTCTTAATCAATTCTCTAATCTAATGACACTCTTTCTTTATTAAATGAACAATGATTCTGAATGGTTTAGTGAATTGCATTACGTTGTTTCTAAATTATTGTCTGACATTACAAAAATATAAAATACTAAGAAATAGCAAAATCTGAGAACCTTGTCAATAAATAATGAATGAATAAAACAGATTTTCTATGGAAAACATTTACAATAAAAAATAATAATTAATATTACTTCAACGATTAGTAAAACTTAAAAGAAACAGACATACCTGGAGTTCTTTGACTCTGCTGTCAATACCAATAGCATTAATTCTAGTAGCATTGAATGGTTGCTTTAAATGAACAACTGTTCCACTAGTTTCAACCATTGGGTTACGTTTATAATACTCTATTAATTCTGATAATGTTTCAAACTTTTCACCACCACCAACATCATATTTATTTTCCTGAAAAAAATAAATAAATAAATAATAAAAATTATCTATATTCATTTAAAGCTGTGAAATAAATTCATAAAAAATTACAAATTTTGATTATTGTTATGTTATTTATTTTTATTAAGAAAACAGTATCAGTTAAATAGTAAAAAAACAACCTGGTAAAATCATAGAATACATTAAAAAATCTAGACTCTATTTATAACTGAGCAGGCTTAAGCAAATTTATAATCAAATAAAACAATTTACAACTACTAATTAAACAGATTCAAGGTAATATGACATGTGCACTTATGCAACCGGATTATAAACCTCATTCTCTCTCTTACAGCAAAATGAGAGAGCTGGACCAAGAAATAAATATTCACATACAAAGACGGATAGGTAATATAAGCATATCGGTGCATGTATCAGCAAATTCTATTTAGTGGGGAATTTTTGAGGATAATAATCACTTTTGGGGTGACAAACACAAAAGGCAAAACAATCCTTATGTTTTCAATTTTGCAGTCATATATTTTTGATTATCCATTAATTTATGTTCTAAGAAAAAAATACAATTATTTACTTTTTAAAGTGGTTGATCTTGTTAAGACTCGGATCAACTACACCTCATAAATAATTTTAAAGCAAGCGAGAACATGCAATAAGAATTTATATTTACATAAAGTATACCACTACTTTTACACCGACTTGAATCTGCATCAACTAGTAATACATCAATTTACCTTTTATTACTTAACAAAGACTAACCTTTTTACAAAATGCACAGAAAAATAACATCAATTTCATATGTTTTTAGGTATAACTGAGTCAGGGCTTTATAACGTAACAATAGTATTAGATTGTGTACATACAACCAATGAAAACTGAATTCTATTTTTCTTTTCATTTTTGTCAAATATATATCAGCTTAACAAATAAGTTTTTTAACACATAAGTGTACAATTAATTCTTCATACGATTTTCAGGCATTACGAAATAAAAAAGTATTTTAACAAAAAAAATTACTCAAATAAATAAAACATAACTATTCAAAACATTAAAAATCAAATTCAACACTAATTTTGTTTATATTTAAACTGGTTCTCTAATATTCAAACAAATTAATTTACAATCATTAAAGCATTATAAAAATATGGAGCAAACAAACACAAATTTTATAAGTTACTGTTTATCTATGTAAATATGTGTGGGTATATGAATTATATAAGCTGTGTTAGTTTAGAAAGTCTTTATCGTAAATATATCACAGTCACAGGACAACACAACATTAACTACATTGCTTCAAAATATTAATGATAATGTTACAGTAGTGTTCAACTTGGTTTATTAGAAAAGAAAGCAGTCACACAACAATGAACAGGCCATTAAAAGTGGGCAGCCAATAAATGTGTGGGATTCAAGGCATCCAACCAACACAAAAGAAATATATTAAAAAAAAAAAAAAACTGAACAAGAGTGGGTTTAGAAAAAATACCAATAATAAAGTTTTAATAATTTATTGATTTAGATTTTGTAGATAAACAGAATTATTTAAAGCAATTATATTAAAAACAAAATACCCTAATATTATTAAAATAAAAATACAAGATACAAATTAAAAACTACTTTAATTCACAAAAATAAGGCATTAAAATGATTAGATACATTTTTAATAAAATAAAGATGGACATAACCAATAAATGTAACTAATAAAAATGTTCATAAAAAAGTGTGGCAAAAAATAATTCATACATTTAAAAAAGTAATAAAACAAATAAGTTGAAATAAAATCTATTAAAAATTTTCAAAAAATCAAGAAAGAAATTAAAATGTAGCTTGAAATATAATTTCAGGAATATATTTGCCAAGAAGTGAATGCCACTTATTATTTTTAGACAAAATACATTAATTCAGTAACAGATAAGACAAAAATATTACCTCTATTTTAATCCTTTAATCTAAAACAACTTCATTTTAAGAGAAATAGAGATTTTAATAAGACAGTTTAATTCCATTACTCCAATCTAACCTTTACAGACAATCTAATCTATGAAGCACACTCACTGATACACACAAGTCCTCATAAAATTTTTTAGGTAAAATATAAAACTGATATCACTGTTGACTGATAACACTGAATCAATATTAAAATATAACCTATAGAAATGAACAAATCTAAAAGTAGTTTATGTACTCTTCTATATATAATAATACTCATTTACTTCCATTTTCAAAGAAAAGGGGTACAATGCAAAATAAACACATCTTTACAGCTTGAATTACATTACCAGTTGGGAAGTTTGAGTAAAATACAAAATAATTACAAATCAGAATAATGAAAAATTATATAATTTAATAAAAAAAAAAAATACTCTTATTATTGTAAAGTATGTAACAATAAAAACTGTTATTACCATTAAAAATAGTCAATCTTTTCAAGCTTAAAATATGCTGTCAAAATGAGCAGATACTGAATCATGTATACACACACCACATTCTTTCACCAACCTTGCACTCCTAGATAAATGCACCATTTTAGTTTGGCAAAAAAAAGAAAAATCAATTTTATTCTTATTTAAAATTCTAAACTAAACTGTAACAAAATATTTTAATACAAATCTATTAAAAATTACTAGAATTAAAAAATACCTGATCAAAATCAAAATTCATTTGCCATTTAGTTACAATCTTGTGTGGTTTTTTTTTTTAAATAACACTAAAAGACTTGATTTTCCAAAACTCCACCATCACCACCAAGATAAACACATTATCAATATTAAAAAAATATTTTACTATACAATTTCCATTAATAAAAATGAATAGCTGAACCAAATTAATATTATTAAATTTATGTATTCTTTACACAGAATTTTTAAATTTTTCTGTCATAACATTACATACTCTTTTCAACGAATATTATTTTGGTTTTAACGCGTACAGCATTTCAGTTTAAAATTTTTTTTTATTAAATTTTTATTAAATAAAATTTTTTAAATTTTTAATTTAAAAGTTTAAAATTTTTTATTTTTATTTTTATTAAATTCTATTTTTTTTTATTAATTCCTTTAAGCATAAATAGAATTCAAAAAAGGAAAACCCCCCCCAATGAAATTTCTTTACATTTGCACATTTCTTGAAGATAGTCAATATGTAGTCCATATTTTTATCAACAATACTAATAACAAATAATATTATTAGATATCGATATAAATAATGAAAAAAATAAAATATATAAAAAAATAATTAACTACTATAAAAAAATGATTATTAATAATTAAAATATTTAGTGAGATCCTTCTGTAATGCCATGCATGTCTGCAATAAAACACTAACCTATTCCAATCTAAAAACAATTTAAAATCTGTATAAGGACTATTTAACAGTTCATCTGTCCTTATCCACTGATATTACCATTATCCCGGCATAGGAAACTGAGCAATAAAGGGATGGATATCCTCATGTTTTTCTCTATTATATAAGGAGCAGTTTAGAACATTATCCCTGAATCATGATTTATTAATTTTGGTCATTTAGTCCACACTTAGCTTTTCCACTTAATATCTGAAAACTTATCTACCTATTTAAGATAACTTTGCTCTCAGATCTTAATTCAGAGTCTATAATAACATAGAATTATGATTACTAACTTCATTATGTTAACTATTCTCTTGTTAAAAGAAATAATAATAAATAAATAAAAAAGCTTTAAAACCCTACAAGATTTTTACACAAGTAAAAGGTAAATAAAAAAAGTTAGTTCAAGTTTATTTTCATTCCTATTCTAAGTTAATTTGCAAATGGTACTATAAATTATTGCTTACAATATTCTGAGATATATTATGGTATGAAAGATTTATTCCCATACTGTCTGTCATTAAGGTTGAAAAATTACTCTCATTCTATAAATAGCTTACTTGGTAAAACAGTTTCCAATTGATAGACTGAAGCATTAAATGTTAAATAAAATAACTAATAAAACAAATATTTTTATAGGTGGGATGTATTTATCAGAACCATGGATAAGGTTTGAAATCTGTTTCCACCTTGACAATGTCTCATTTAGATAAACAATAAACCAGTAGATAAAACAGAAATAATTAACAGAAACAGTGGTCAAAAGCCAGAAACAATTAAATAATACAAATTTTTAGGGACTTCTTTTTTCTCTTTAGCCTCCGGAACCACCGTTAAGGTATTACTACTTCAGAGGATGAATGAAGATGATATGTATGAATGTAAATGGAGTGTAATCTTGTGCAGTCTCAGGTTGACCGTTCCTGAGATGTGTGGTTAATTGAAACCCAACCACCAAAGAACACTGGTATCCACAAACTAGTATTCAAATCTATAAAAAAGTAACTGCCTTACTAGGATTTGAACCTCAGAACTCTCGACTTTGAAATCAGCTGATGTGCAATGACGAGTTAACTACTAGACCTGCCCGGTGAGCTAAAATTTTTAGGGACTGGGTTAAAATAAATTTGTTCAAAATTTTCTAACGATTTAATTTTTTTTATTAATCTTTCAATTACGCATAATCCAAAAATTAAATTTTCATACAGTCTAATCTCTTACAAATATCATTTGTTATCACTTCATTCCATTACCTGATTTAAAAAAGTATAAATTTTCCCTCTTATGTTCAAGCTAACACTGAATTTTATCACTGCAACTTAAAATATTCATGAGATAAAAACAAGTAGATTCCAACAAACAGAAACATACAATACAGACAAAATTTTTTAATAAATGATTTTTGTGATTTTGGAGACTTCAAATTATTGAGACATCAGAAAAAAATCATAATTAGGGTAACATTTTTTTTTTACTAATAAGAAGAGTTTTCATTCCCTCTGTTGCACACTTACAACTAATAAGGTAAAAAATAATTTCTCTTCAAAGATTACTTAATTTCGCTACAAAAACTTGAAGCTTGGGCTAGAAAAGAAGGTATGAGATATTTGGAGCACATGAAAAATGCCAAGCATGATGAAGATTTGAAAAACCTTCTAGGTACAAACTGATATGTAAATCACTACTAAGTTCTTAACAATGCTAACAAATCAATCGCAATAGTCTTCTACAATAAAAGAGAAACATGAATATAGTTAAAACACTCAACCAATATGTATCTCCAGAAAAAATTTTGATGAAATTTACTAAATTTTGTCATAACTTAATAGTAGTTTGATGGTGCAGAACAGAAGAATGTTTTTTGAAAATTGTGCAGACAGCAATGTAAAATAGTTAATTATGATTTATTTATGCAGACTTAAAAGTGCTCAATAATAATGACAAAATATAAGCCACAAATGTTTTTAGTAAACTGATACAGTGATTACTTAGTTGGGCAAAATTAATTTTTTATACTAATATTAGTCACAAGACAAACTTCATTTACAATCTAATAAATACTTAAGATAAATGAATAATTTTGTATTAAAGTGGAATCATTAAGTACAATTGTACGCTATACAGACTAAATGCATTAAAATGAGTCTACAATTATAATCAATACAATAAATAAGTATTAGCTCAGCATTCAATTTTATTTTATCGATAAACAGTCACAAAGGTATTTAGTAAGCAAATTTCTTCATTACAATTTTATAACGCTAATTATATATATAAATTTGAATAAATTTATGTAAGTAAAGGTGAAGTTTCAGATTTTTCACAAGTTTCTTTTCTAAAAAACATTCAAAATTTCTCAAAACAGGTTTAGGATATAAAATAATAGTGAAAACTTGAAAATATTGAAAAAAAATCACTAAGCACAAAATAGAATTTATGAACATTTCAGTTTTGAAAAGATATTTTTTCCTCAGTCATTCTAAATTTATATCAATCAGTGAATATGTCAAATTTTCTGGATATGCATATATTATTGAATAACATTACTATAAAATTAAGTAATAGTTTAATTGGTTAAAACATATGATAAAAAATTGCAAATAAAGATTGAAAAGATAATTATGTACTGTTAATAAAAGTAACTATTTGTCACCATTGACAACAAAACAATCATTATTACACAATTCAAATTTAAATTACTCTCTCCTATATGAATGTGTGTATACATACATACATATATACATACACATAAAAGTATTCATTAACCAACTGTTCATTTGTTAGTTCTTTCCATCAATCGTAATTCATTTCATTATCTAACAGAAAAAAAGCTTATGTAGGAATCATAAAAGGAAATATTAATAATTTAATCTGTCAGTACCTAATAAGAGGCTTTACAAAATACGATTACATAATAGTGACAAAAAATCAAAAGGGAGTAAATGAAATAAAAATTTATTTATTTATTTATTTTATTGTAGTCATAAAATCCTTTAAAATTTTTCTTGAAGAGACTAAATTTAATTAAGCCAGAGATAGCATTGCTAACTCAGTCATGACGACCGATAACATGGGCATTCAAGAAAAAGAGACTTTCTATTACTTTAACTATATTCTGCAGGTCACACACAATGGCTGATGTTACCACTGATTGCTGATAATTCTGATCACTTTCCCAGCAGACAAGTTTAGTAAATGATAACATAATTTATTTTTATGCCAAGAATCATGGGAAGAAGAAATTTACAAGAATGTTTTTTACAGTTACTTTTTTTTAAGTGGCTATTCTTTACAATGAAGTTGCCTCAAAAAATCAATTATTACAATAACATAAGTGAAAGACCAAACGTGTGGAAAATAAAGTAATAGTGTAAACGATACAAATGTTTACAATAATGAGAGAACATAACATATTTCAGAACATACATAAGGGAATAATTTTGTACTCCTATACAAGCAGCTGCAATGAGCAGTACTGACAAAGATGGTTCTGACAAATTGTAACATTTTTCTTTTCCAAAATAATAGTGTATCACATTCTTGGGCTACTGCTATTTCTTCATCTTCTTTAAGACACACTGGATGCTTACCTCTTATTATTTAGAATGATGAATCAACATGTTACACAGACCATGTAATCTAACAGTAGCTTTTTTATCTGTTAGGTAATGACATGAATTGAGATTGATGAAAAAATAAACAAATGAACAGTTGTTTAATGAATACTGGTGTTTGCTTGTGTAAAATGCTTACATAGAAAATAACTATTTCAATTTGAACGGTATAATTCATTGTTTTGTTTTAATGGTGACAAATAGAGTTACTTTTGTTAACGGCATAATCTTTTCAATCTTTATTTGCAATCTTCTTACCATATGTTTTTAATAATGTTAATATCCAACACTTAAATTTACATTTTTACTATTCAACTGTATGTTCATAAAACTTTTCTTAAAATCCCCATTGGTATAAATAGTCAAGTCTCCAGTGAATACACATATTTTGTTTAAAAAGATAAATAAAAAATAGTCTTTCAGTCAGGCCATAAGGTCATTTAAGATCATAATATATATCTTGCCTTCCTATAAAAGTAAGGTAAAAATGTACATATATATATATAAATGTATAAGCCATAAAACCTTTTGAGACAATATATTAATCATAAAAGCGCTAATATTAAACATACAACAAATCAACTAATGCTCCAACATTTTAACAACCTAATGTTCAAATGTAGAACTAAACTAACCAAAGGGAAGTACAGTGCTATTCATAATTTTGATGGATCTTTTTCTTTGTATGATTAAATAACAATGATTATAATTCAATCCAGATACAAAACCCTTCATTAAAAAAAGACAAATAAGAACAACGAATATGAATTTTTATTGATAAAATTATTTTTATCTTATATTATGAATAACATAAGATATTCTTAATTATTATAATTATTTTTATTTCTTTAATAATACAAACCTGATATCTAATCATGACATGAGTAACTTTATCATCAGTTCGAACAGACAGAACATAGTCACCGGGCTTGCTCTGAGATTCCCGGACCAAAAAGCTGCCGTTTTTTCCTTTATCTAAAATTAACTTTTCAGCCTCTCTACCAGTAATATGACCATGAAACCATCTGTAACAAAAAAAAGGAAAAAAAGAGGTTAAAATTAGAAACCAAATTACAATCTTGTTAAAAATTACAATCAAAACCAAAGAAGAAATTATGTTATGAGATTTACATTTAACATGATGTATAATTCAAAACAATAATTAATATAATATAATTTTTAAAAATTGGACTATTTAGTAAATTCTTGTTGTATAATTTATTTTTAAACTTTAGTAATTTATGACAAATAACAAAAAGGCGAAGAAAACACTGTATCACAGAAATAAAACCAGTATTCTAAGTATATATATATAAAAACACACTCACACACTTCTGATTTAGATGGTATAAAATCTTAATAAATGAAAATTTCATGACCATAATTAAAAAGAAAATATGAAATTAAATTTAATTAGGATCAATAATCATTTAAAAGCAATCTGCATTAACATTTTATGGTTTTATTTTACGCATATTAATTGTTCAATCATAATTCTTATCTACATTTACATAATTTGCTACAAAAAATGAAAAGAGACTATTTTCATAAATTCTTTACTTATAAGTATAACAGCAGAACAACAAAATGTATGTATTCCTTACAAATTAAAAAAATAAAAGAAAATTTACTTCATTTTTTATCAAAAAATGATTCTTTCAGAAAACATTGTCATAAGTCATTAAATGATGAAAAAATCAGACTAATGGTGACGTCAATAGTAAAATGTTTTACTGATATGTCTTAGAAATAAATTAACATTGTAAATTCATAAATATTAAGTACTCTTTAGAATCTAAAACAATTTCAGTTAATTACACAAAACATAATTACAGATTTAAATACATTTATTTTTCAATGTAACTTGAAAAATGAGACTGATATCCAGCCAACCAATTTATTCAGTAATAAGTTACAGGGAATCAGATCAACAAGAAAAAACTAACTGCTTATAAAAATAAAAATTTTGAAGTACGAATACCGTAATACAAAAACCTTTTACATATGTTCCATAGAAAAATAAATTTTATTATACAAAAATTATAAAATATTTCTAAGTGTAACAGAAAAATCTTAAAAGTACTACATAATTACTAAACAATACCAAAAAAAATCTTACTGTGTAACAAGCAGTGCCCTGCGAAGTTCCCTCAGTGCAGTACCAATTATAATTTTAGCAGCAGGTAATACAAAAGAGGCGGTGCTCTCTAACCTGTTTGTTATTTTATCTTGACGCATTTCTCACACTCATACAAACAACACACACGATCAAATATATTTTTAATATAACACCATTTATAATCAGTCAATTTATTGTATTTGAAACAATATTTGCACTGCTATCAAGTGGTTATACTTAAATACACCAAATAGTGTTTATGAATAACGTCATTTACTTTTTATACAGTTAGTCGTCAAAATGAGAACACAATACAGGTTAATATCTAAACTGACACCACTTTGACCGTACTATCTATTGAAAACAAAAAATCAAAACGTCTCCTTTAATAAATTAAAACATTCATATTTAAAATAACAACTATAGAAAATAAATAGTCAGCACCTTTTAGTAAAATAATAAAAATTAACAAAATAAACAATTACAGGAAACCCAAACATATCGAAAAAGTAAAAGAGAACACCAATTTCAAAAACAAAGGAGATAACCGTTTTGCTTTGTAGCACAGAGTGATGTACAAACATTAATATTTTTGAATATATTTTCATCAGTAGTGTAAAAACAAATACTATTTGTGAGAAAAATAAATAACACATTATTCATAAAGCATGCTTTATACCCAAAATAAAATTCTTTTTTTTTTTTAATTTTATTATAATTTGTCTTGAATTAGTTTTATTTTCAATTTCAAGTTAAGTAAATATTTTCAAAATTTTCCAATAAAAAATATAAATTACAATCGATTCAATTTAAGAACATTTAACTAGAATGCACAAAAACCGAGTAGAAACTTCCTGATTTTGGAAACAGTAAAAGTTTTAGAACTCTATATGAGTAGAAATTAGAAAAAATATACGTGTTGAAGATAGATTTGTGACAGCCAAGCTCTAAGGAAAGGTGATATAGATCACATTAAGGAAGGTAACAAGGGAAAACACTCAACCCTCTAGTTTGAAACTTTAAATCAAATTGAATCATAATATGGCTTGGCTTAAAATTCAAAAAAATCAAACAACTTTTCTCAGAAACTTCTTTCAAGGGTCAAGAGTAAGAGAAGGCTACAAAAACTAACTTGATTAATAGATTCTTTCTTATCACTTGTCCCTTTTCTTTATCATTGATTTTTTCCCCAAATATTAGTTCTGTAAGCATAAGTCTGACGCAGATTTTCCACACTAAGAATACTAGGACCACAGAGCCAGTGCATGGTGTTATTTGATAGGGGTGTTACCTGTAGAGGGCTCCATTTTGGTACATTAAGCTTAAGTGCAATTGCATCACAGCACTTCACAATGCTACTACCAGTACTGACCTTTCTCACAGCACAATGTATAAGAACAGGCAATCAAATCGACCATATCAACAGACTGATCAATTTGTTAAGATGATAAGTTGATTTTTAGCAACCAAATGTTACTCTCTTCTTCAGAAAAAAGTTTATCAATATTAAAAAAATTATATTATTCATTTTTTATAATTCTGTTAATGTTATTAAAAAAATTGAACTGGAAATTAATTCTTCTTAAAACAAAAACAGGAAATTGTCCACTGAAAAAAGAGAAAAGTTAAAAAGATAAAATTTCTTTTGCATTAGAAAATTAAACATGATCCAGTTCATTTGATTAAATAATTAAGAAAATTTATGACAGTTGTTGAAAACCAGATAATTGTCTCACCAACCCTTGCACTACATAACAATTGTTGATTAATCATCGATGTGAGTTGCTGCCACTTTCTATTCTTATAGGGTGAGCAACGATTGATTTTAATAATACAACTGGAATAAAAGCGTTTGTTTGTAAAATATTTTTAAAGAATAATTTTTAGAATTTTTTTCAACATTATGAAAAAAAACTTCAATATCTTTTTGTACATTTTTAGGGTATACAATAGAGTGCACAGGAATCTATTTTTATAGTGTAAAATAAATCTATTAGTTTATAAATTTCAAAAAGACTGTACAGAAACTAAAATCAACTTATTACAGCTCAAAAAATAATAGTATAAGTACAAAATTAATAACTAGCCTTGCCACATCACTGACAATTGATTCTGATGCGGTTGGACCTCAAATCTTCAAAGTTAAGCAAATTTAGAGGTGAGTAGAGTTTTTAAACGAAAACAAAAAACAGTCTGTAGACTGTTTTTTGTTAAAAAAAAATACAGTAATTAAACCTGTATTTTTATCTTTAAAACAAAAAGTATACTGTTTTTTTTTTGTTTTTTTTTTATAGAAAAAATGTATTTATATATGGATCGCTACTATAAAAAAAAGCAATAGTTAAATAAATTTTTTATAACTTAATTAACTGCATAAATTCTACAAGAATCAGCAGCAGCAATACTGTATTCAATTTATTTGCACTATTAATATACATTAATTTACTTAACATTGAAATGTATATCACGTTTTCTTTTATCTTCATTAACTATCACGGTGAGTCTTCACAATAGTTACTTGTCACTCGTCACGTCACCCATTAATTTTTGTTGTTGACTGGCAGGACAATACGATTTCAAGGTCATTACATCAACGCTTTGTGCCAAATAACTTTAGTATATATGTAGGTTTACAATAAATCTATGAAAAACGTTTCTACTATAAATTAAAATATTTTGCGTATAGCAATTTATTTTTGTAAAAAAAATTTTATTTTTTAGAAATAAAGGATTTTAAAGAAATCATGATGAAAATTATCCTGATAAAAGAAAAAACTGAAAAGAATTTCGTCCTTGCACGTTTACGTGATATTCTTTTCGCTTCCTTCATTCATCAACATCACGCTGTTCCGCATCATTCATTATTACGAAAAAATTAATAATTATTTATATTCATACCACTACGGTAGCTCGGATAAATTGATTAAGTAGATGAACAGCTAAATCCTAAACTAAATTCCCAACGTACCCGGTACGGTAGACAACGGGAAACAGTTGTCATATTTTCATCTACCACAGTCAACTCGTATTTCCATGAAATACGATTGAGCGTGAGTCTCTGAAATTGAGGAATTTAAGAAACAAGTATTCATAAAAAATTAATTATTTATGTTCGATGAATGAACACGCGAAATAATTCTGTAATACAAACATTAAATGAAAAAAAGAAAAATTTCATCGAAAGAAAACGCCACCGAGTTACTGTGAAAAACGAAAAAAGGGTTTACATTATCAGTGAAAATACCCTCGTATACTGTTTGAGGATGCCAACAAAGTTTCTGCCTTCTAACGCAAGGATTTCGAGCGGTTTAAGTAAATCGTTATTTGCTTTCTCGAGACACTTCAAACACTATAATCCTTATACAAATAAAGAGAATAAAAAAAAGTATAAGATATTTATGTGAAAATATGTGGGGACGTTAGTTTTTAGCTCGGAAAAAAAATACTTTCATCAAAAAGTTCAAGTAACTTAAAAACAAAAATAAAAACCAGCTTTAAAGCGAGGTTAAATTTTATTTTACGAGGTTAAATAAAATGTTTAACGAAACTTATTTAATTTGATACTGCTGTAAAAACACGTGTGTTAAACACATATCATTGATAAAGGTTATTTAATTTTTTTAGTACAAAAAAAATTCCTATTAACATCAGATAAGGAAATCGGTTCAATTAACATAATATTAATATCAAAAGAATCTTAATTAATAAATCAGTTATCCGCAGCACGATTTCCGACCTTAATCTAAAACCTTCGGACCACTTTAAAATAAAACTTGAAGACGATTATCGCATAATGATAGCATGCGTATATTCATAAAAAAAATTTCTACATTAAATAAACTGGAATAATTACACTTAAAGACTTGCTGAATTATTTAGAGCAAAAAGAAACAATACATAATATACATTGCGTCAGGAACGGACAATTATTCACGGGTAGATCATCAGAATGTTACTCCAAGGATAAAAGAAGGAACTGTCATCCATACGAATGGTTGATTGAAAGTGGTAAACTCTTGATCAGAGCAGCATCATATAATATATAATTAATCATATAATAACAACACACCGTACTGATTAAATGCAAATTAATAATTTAAAAAATGTAAATACATGAAATAATAGCAAATTAAAGATTTGAAAATATTAATAAATAAAACAACTACAAAATAATTCAGATTTGAGAAGGCGTTAATGGAAATTACTTAAGTATAAATTTACGTACCACATTGATGGAATATTTGAAAAATTGGACAATTTTCATCGACAGTAATATTGTTTCTGTAAACAAAATCTTTTAATTTAATTGAATTTGAGGGAAAATCTTTTAGATGGGTCGGTAATTTATTAAAAATGGCAACGGAAGCATAACAAAAAACGTTTATATAGAACAATACGAAAATGTTCTGTTCGAATAAATTCGAAAAACAGCTCAGCTACCGACTAGTTAATTTTAGCTGAAATTCAGACAAAATAATTCTAATAGAAAAAAAAGAATTCACGAAATTAAACCGGGTTGAAAATACTTCAATTCACCGGAAGGAATTAGTAGTCAGATGAAGTACTCAATTCAAAGGTTATTGCATTAAAAACGGATGTGACGACGACTAGACTATGAGTCATTTCCAGGATCAACGACGGAAGGATGTTTGTTATGAGCTACCACAGCCTGAGAGAATTTACTGTATAACTAATGATGTATAATGTTCCCTTAAGTAAACTAATAGAGCTATTTCATCCCACACAAAAACCACAGATATTACAGATTAACAAAGCTTTGACAATCACAACTCTACACGTTTCGTAGGATGTCACAATTGATAATAAATGTTTAACATGTATTTGGAACAGCCTAACCGCGATCGACCGTAGTTTCGATTAAACGAGCTAGGTTACCGAATTATTAATTAAAATGACACAAATACTCTTAGCATGTCTCTACGAAATTTACTTAGTTTTAAGCACGTAACTTTAAACGATAAAGAATCCGGAATCTTATATAGACGAATTAGGTTAATGGGCTTTGCATGGCGTCCGGGTTTGATTAATTTGGTAATAGATGGATAAGTAGAAAGTTAACACAAGAACGGTAACTAGAGAAGGCATAAATTGTAATATATGAAACAGATAGTTGAGGATATAGTGTAGTAAATATGTTGAGAATAAAAAATTAGAACAGAACAGAAAGGGATGAAGTACAGCATCAAACCAGTCTGCTGATTTTATTGCAAGAAAAAACGCTTTATAGTGTTATGTAATTTATATTCACGAACACCGCATATTCTGTACATACCTTGACATAAAATAAAAAGTAATTTTAACACCTACACAACTTTTCGACATTATCAGAACGGCATGATTAAAGATTATAAATATCGGTACTAAATTATTATATATTTAATAATATTAGTTATACCTTACATAGGAAATGAATGAAAATCATACTTGAATTTATCAAAAATAATACTAATGAAAAAAAAAAATAACGATACAGAAATAAAGTTAAAAAAAAGCCGGAAAAGAGTTATTTAAACTTTCTTAGTGAATAACAATTTTATTAAAATTATTTTAATAATTTTTAATAAAAAGGTCGAGAAGAAGGTGTAAACCGATCAAAATATTTTGAGTTAAATTGTTACGGACAACCGATCTTAATAATAATTTCATATTCATCCAATTATGCCGGGTAAAAAACGTAACGGCCAAAGGTTATTTAAGAGCAGTTCAAAACGTACGCTTTCAATCCAACAAAAAAAGGAGGTTGATACTTGCAAAACAATGTACGAAGTTAATAAAATGTTATTTAAAAAACATTTATTAGAGGGTGAACAAGAAAAGTATAGAAAATAAGGAATACTTCAACTTATTTTCAATATAAAATAATTTCCAAACAATCAATTATCATATATATATATTTTTTTAATTATATAATTTCCAAATTCGCAAGGATAAAAAAACGGGGAAAATTTCTTTCAGGGACAAACATCAACAACGTAAAACATTTTCCCTCAGTAGCGAAACGATTTCGCTTTCTGTTAAACAAAGGTTCCGAAATGGCACTTACATACTCATCACGAAAAAGCGACAAATCCTACTTCGTACTTCATGAAATATTTCTGCTTCAGCAATCGCCAGAAATATAATTTTACATCATAATGGCTACGTCTCCGTACATATGACGCAGAAGAAGAGCACTGTTTGCTAAAAAAGCCGCTCCCTCCATTAATAAAGAAAAAAAATACAAGCAGGAGACAATATAATAACAGTCGGATGGTTATAATTGTTACAAGATGGGTCTCATCGTGCTGTAATAAGATAAAGTTCGGATGAAATCAAGAATGTCAACGTTCATTTAGATTTTGATACATCGATAGTTTTATGTATAAAATTCACAAATACGAGATAAAAATACACGTGATAAACCGCATCGCTTAAAATAATAACTTTATGGAACGATATGTAAAGGACATTACATAGTAGACGCGACATGACATAAATATCTTGAGTATTTACACTCGTTTAAAAGTGTGCAATATCGGCCTTGTTATAAGTTTCGTAATACGGTAAGCTCTTCACCTGTACTGTACATGCTCCAGGAGAAGCAATTATAATAGTAATAGTAATGTGATGAAATTTTTTTATAACTGAATAGTAAATATGATACGTTAATATAATTAATTACCTTCCTACTCTGTATTCAGCGTGAAGAACTGTTTATCATTCGTATCTTACTTTATACCTAAAACAAACTTTATCATTCCGAATCCACTCCAAAAAAAAGACGCTTGCTTAGCCTTCTACTAGCCACAAAATGAGGATAAATATTTTATCGCAAGATGTGTGCGGCTGTCGCAAGAATGATAATGGGTTTCTGAACACTAATAAATCAGTACAATAAAAAATACGTAGGACATTTTTAGGGGGAAAATTGTTTTATACGACGAAGAATAAAAATAATTTTTATATTAAAACAATTCTCCTTCTAATGGGATTATTATAGTACGAGTCCAGTCTAAACATCTTGAATACTAGATCGTGGATACCGGTGTTCTTTGGTGGTTGGGTTTCAATTAACCACACATCTCAGAAATGGTCGAACTGAGACTGTACAAAAATACACTTCATTTACACTGATACATATTCTCATTCATCCTCTGAAGTAATATCTGAACGGTAATTCCCGAAGGTTAAATAAGAAAAGAAAGTAGTTTAAACATCTTGAGAGATGTTTCAGAAACTACCCAGGCTGTTATTCACAAGGTGTCATTCAATTTGTATCCCGTTAACTGAAATAGAGTTGTATTTTAACTCGATATCTGCTACACAATTTTGGGGCTGTGCGAGGATATTTCTTAAGGAAGAGTGAAACTCACAGTTCAGTATTCACTCTCATCTTAAGTTAGAAGGTACTCCGATCTCCAAGGAACAGCGAGAAGAGATGTGCATTCTCTCATATTTAGAGGTGTTTGTTTCGTTTCTCGATTCCTCTATGAAAAGATTTTATCACTGTTCCTTTCCTTATCCTTAATCAATTACTGCCTGATATTTTTCTGTGGGGTTTTGTTTGACGTACATGAGTATCCAAATAGGAACCTTATTGAGTTACTGTGTCCTAAGTATTTGTACGGATCGATGAAGGTGGCTATCCAACAGACATGTCCTGGAACACTTATATCTTATCTAACGGTTGTATAAAAAGCCCAATCCGGGGATAAGGTGGTTATCGGCAAGGAAGAGCCTTTTGCTCGTAATCCTTTATAATAATATACAACAGCTGACGTGTTGTTACTAGCGTAATTGTGACTTTTCTACGTCTGCATTACTACTCGATCATGGTAATGCCTAAATGAAATACATGTAGTAAATGAGATAAATCAGGCAGAAAAACTCTCAGTAATTTCTTACATCTTAACATTCTTGCGTAAAATAGCACGCAGTTACAATTATTAACCGTTCTTAGAATACGAAGAACAACGAAAATAAATTATATACTGGAAGTAAGACCGAGCCAAGTTTTTCCATAGGCTCCCTACGTAAAAGAAAGGTCAATCGCACGTAACGTTACGCGTGGGAGCTGATCAATCAGAATTTTAATCAAGAAGCAATTAGTATTATAATGTTCATGACATATGCACCGGATTTCTACTTTTATTAAGCTAAAGAGAACGAACAAATACTCCAACGCCACTTGTATTCACCCACATTTGTGCATAAATCTAACAGTGTGAATGTAGACTTCCTGCATTATATATGCTAGTGTAGGAGTGGCCTAAAAACAAAATAACTACCTTATTAATCATAATGAAAATAATAACGCACTACTTGTGCCTATATACATTAAGAGCGAATAAAATAATCAAAGTGAAGTTAATATTCATACACGATTTGATCAGATATAAAAATAGTCCGTTAAAAATTAAAACATGAATAATAGCTTTATAAATACTCTAGTTAAAATTTTAAATCAAAAGCCTACAAAGGTTTTACCATTTTTTATGAATTTATTTAATGAAATCAGTTGGAAAAAAACGATCGAAGCGATACATATATTTAGCTGATAACTAAACGTCTACCATACAGAAGCACAGATATTTAAAAATATATATATTTATATTAACATAAACTGTATAGAAAAATTGTTATTGATGTGAGATGAAGAAATTCAAATATCTAAAAAAGGAATGTTGTAAATATATAACAGTGAAGTAAAGTCTATTACTCATTTTAAACCGTACACATTGATAATATTCTAAAATACCCTTACCCGTATTAAATAAAATTTTAATGCCAATACGCCTATCATACTAAACACCTAAAAAATAAAATAAATGAAGAAATTCGAAGTGAAAGTACGGTAAACATTAAATTGAGAACACATTTCTTCCAGTGAACTGTAATTACAATTCATTAACGCTATATTTTTCATTCGTGCCTGTTACTTTTCACAACAATAAATTAAAAATAAAATTAAATACTTTAATTAATTGCCTTCAATTATTAACATTAATTTAATTAAAAAGAAACGCAATGATAAATTTAGGCAACAAAATACGACATATCAGAACTTAATACAGAATTACTGTATTAATTATTATATACTCTTGTCAGAGAGAATTAAGAATTCTTTAACCTAAAATTAAAAATGATGGCTATGATGTCGCTAAACTTCTCTCGGGATCTGTATATATCTTGAAAATGACAACCCTTCAGACAAATTTAAATTTTAGGCTATTCGAACAAAATATTACTATATAAAAAATACTTTCAGCCCTATGATACTAAACATCCTGATAATCTTATTTAGAGAAAAGTAATAAAACCAGTTTCTAAATTAAAAAGAGTAAAAAGAACGTAATGAAATGTGATAGAAAGGCTGATAATGAGGAATTAAATAATAAGATAGTTGAATACAAAATACTAGAAGGTGTATAAATTTACTATTTAGTTAATTTAATTACAACGAATGAATTAAATATATAGATTACGAACTAACAGCAGATAAGCACATTCAAGGAGAATTTTCATGCAAAAACAGAGATCTGCTAATATAAATTATAGATCTAGAAACTACAAACTCTTCAAAATATTTGGGCGAATTATACCGCTTTACGGTAGTGAAACATGGACAAAAGGAAATAGAGGCCTTGAAATCTGGTGATACAGGTAATGTTGAAAATTAGGTGGATCAATAAAAATCGAAATGAAGAGATCTTAAAACGAACAGGAGAAATTTGTGGCAGAATCTTGTAAAGAAACTAACTACATCGGTGGGCAATGTTTTAAGACATTAGGTTTAACTTGGTGACAGGAGATCGTGTAGAAGGTAAAAATTGTATAGAAAGACAAAGAATGGAATATTAAAAGAAATAATCGAAGTAAAACATAATAAATAAGTTTAGGTTAATAGATTTGCGCAAAAAGAATAGCATCATCAAACCAGTCAACAAAATAATTTCATCCGAGTACAATTAACAATGTTTATTCTTCCGAAACATAGCACCTTCTTAACAAACTTCATCCCATTATATGATTTTTAAAGAATCAGAATCAAAATAGAATCAATGTTCTACACAACCAAACAAAATTTATGATACAACGTCAAACAATTCCTAATATGTAATGTTAATATGTAAACGTCAACATATACGGACATAAAATGTTACGAAATAACAACAAAAATCCGAATGGATGTTTCTGTCGAAAAAGTATAATAAATTTCACAATTTTAATTCAAATTTGAATTTTATTTATGTCCTTAATATCCATTAATTAATATATCCGAAAATGCCCTTAAGACATTTAAAGATCACCCTACGACCCACATGGACACCAATAAATTGTAAAAAATATTTTTTTGTGAATATATATATAAAATCAAGCTACATTATAAAATCTACAAAAAGATTAAAGCGGCAAAGGTAGACAGACCTGCAATATTAAAAATGTGAACAATACGCAAACAAATACGGTGCACTTATTTGCTAATACTGAGTACATAGTCATATAATAAATTAACATCCTTCGTAATTATTACACAAATCGGGAATAAATTCGGTAGTTACATTTATTAATCGATTATTAATAGACTATGAACAACAGAGTAAACATTTTGATCATTTTCAGTGACTCAAAAAATTATCATAAATAAGAGACAATAGTAGTATTTTGTTTTTACAATATTATTATTGTTATTTTAATGCGAGAGAAAATCTTTTTAACAAATTAGTCCTTAAAAGTTTTATGTATCTTAGCCATATATTAAATTCTATGCAAAGATATGCTAATTTTATAAAATTTCAAATCAGTATGAATATTCAACGTTCTACAAATTTCGTCAAAAAGCAACTGAAATTTATTGATTAATCGTAAAATAAATAAAATCATATAGAACTTTTTCCAAAAAACGTTTCCTTATAAAAAGAGTAAACATAATAACATTAAAAACATAATATCCAAAGAAATAGTTACTATAAAAATAAATTACTTCAACAAAAAGTATAGTATTTAAAAAAAAATAAATATTACTGTAATAATACAAACAGGTGCTGACCAATTACTTGTAATTTACGAACAAAAATACAAACAAACGCAAGAACACTACCTAGCAGCAGTAAATAGCAAAAGTAACATAATCGATTAAATAACATACAAATTTCACATTAACTAGTTCAGCAAATCGACATAACACGCCAGACAACCTACTGACTGAATTAACGTGTTAACCGAAAGAATACCGGAGAGATTACTGACGATAATATTAGCGTACGTGTCGACCACGATAACTCCTACTCCCACTATAATACTATTACTACTACAAATCACGAGCCGTCAGGAGGGAAAAAAAAGTGGGGGGCTAGTTGTATATAGTATACCTATTGACAATAATGCGTCATAATCCCCCTCTTTATTGAATAAATTATATGTAATATCGGACTGCACTCGTGTTAACTAAACGCTACAGCGTAGGCCGAACTAAAAACTCATCGTTATTCCTTCTTATGGAAATGACAGGTTGAAGGCGAAATGCGCAGGCGGGGGACAAAAACTCCAAGGTGCAGGCTATATATCGAGGGGGAGGGATGCCGTCGCCACACCTGACAACGGCCGGCTCACGTTAACAAATCGACGAAGAAAAAGCCATCCATATATTAATTCCATGAATATTATTTCCGGTGAAGAGCTGCGATGGCGTAATAAATGCATATTCAACATTATAATTAATGAATAAGCTACACTTTTTCATTCAATGATAATTAAATGTTATATTCACTCGTTCCCGAAACTTCTATTTGATAATCAATAATTTATAAAATGTTATATGGAAAAAACGATAAGCATGTAGATAAAAATACAGTTTTTATTAAAAAAAAACCCTACACATATGTTGAAAAATCTAGTACGCAGTAAATTTCATTCCAAGTACTTTTTTTAGCAAGAACGAAACAAGAAAAAGCTTAATTTTAAAGACTGAACAGAATTTTATTACAACACAAGAAGTCCTATTTCCATAACACCGATAGTTAGTTATATTTTAACAAGTGCACCCGAAAAATTCTTAAGTGCAACGCAGAATGAGTTTTAAATTATCGGGTTAATTTATAATCAAAAATAAAAACAGATCCGCCTCAAAATATTAATTAAACATTTACCTATATTTACACGTACATTTAAATGTCAATTTTTTTTCCTGTTTAGCCTCCGGGAATCACCGTCAGGTATTACTTCAGAGGATGATATGTATGAGTGTAAGTGAAGTGCAGTCTTGTACAGTCTCAGGTCGACCATTTCTGAACTGTATGGTTAATCGAAACTCAACCACCAAAGAATACCGGTATCCACGATCTGGTATTCTAATCCGAATAAACATAACAGCCTTTACTAGGATTTGAACTTTGGTACTCTCGATTTCGAAATCAGCTGATTTGCGTAGATGCGTTCACCACTAGACCATCCCAACTCCGTAGGGGGAAGACACCCACCTTGTGACGTTACCGGTCGCCACACCACCCTCTCCGTTCCAAGCCCTGAGGGGCTTTACCGGAGGTCGTATTTAGACCCTCTAACTGATTACATCTCACCGTCATTAGCCAGGTCTCGGTCGGGATGCCATTGATGTTTAATTGCCTCGGCAGACATTTGCATCAGTAAAATACAAATCAAATTTCGCCTTCACGTATGCCTCAAACGGATATCTTCACATCTAACCTAGCATGATTCCCTCAAACTAACTGACCGAAACCGCGACCCCGTGCCTAGTAAAGATTTCACAACACCGTTCGTGACTGTGAATGCCTCAGAGAACGAACGAGTTTAAAGTTAAATCAGTGCTACACTCATACCAATCAAAATTATGTTTTACGCAGCATAGAAATTCAGACCTACACCCAATTAAGTCGACCAATTTAGGTCACTAACAAGGGGAACGCAACCTCATTCCGGTCCGCGCAGGAGCCGGGGACAAACCCCGCACCACCACCCGGTCCCATCATGGTGTCTCGCGGGGCATTACCAAGTCACGATCAGGATCGCCACCGGTGGAGGGAAGCCACACCCCCGGCCGCACGGGTACCATACCCCGGCAGCGCAACCACCCTCATCAGCGGGAGCTCCAAATCGAATCACAAACAATACCAATATAACCGTGGTACGATACCAATGCGCCTACTTCCAACCAAACCAATGCTTAAGTCGGAACCCTAGTCATCCGGGATCATACCACGATCGAGTACCTCGATTAAACTCTCTCTGTAGACCTACACACAGCAAGGGCGCGAAGAAAACCAGCCACTAAAACCCATTCCTCGCGGATCCTCCAGTTGATACGGAGATCCAGAAAGGAATGTATTCTCTCAAGTTCCCTAACAGCTCGTGAACGTTCGAGCTCGTATCGGCGACAGAAGTAGAGGACGTGGTCCACTGTATCAGTTCCGTAACCATTGACTCGATACAGCCATTGTAGTAACCAGCTATTGACTCGAATCGACCAAACGAAACCTATCCAAACTCGCCCGAAAGGCACTATGCCCGGAGAGAAAGTGTGTGATAACCGATTGGGGGAGACCCATCTAATCACATCTAAATTGGACACTATAGGAAATATACCATGCGTGTAGCGACCTGTGGGGTATTCGTTCCACCTGACCTGCCAAGACGCAAGGCCCCAGTCTTCAATCTCCTGCTTTCGTTCTGACGTCAATAGTTTATTTACCTTGGAAATGTAGTGATCCTTACGCTCATTAGCCAAGATATCTATTGGTTTGACTCCGGCTATAACACAGATTGCCTCCCGCGAGACTGTTCTGTAACCAGACGTAACCAGTCTTCTTGCTGGCTATTATAGGCTAACAGTCAGCAAGAGGAGTCGCTGGGCCCGCAGCAAACACCTTCGCTGACACCTTTGTAAAGAATACGCATGGTACGGTAATTTAACCCCCAATCGGAATGAATGACCCTACGGATTCCATAAAAAGCATCAGCGGTCTTTTTTTCTACATTCTGTAGATGTTCCTTAAACCGAAAATTCTCATCACGGATAACACGCAGGTATTTTTGAGTCGTAACGTACCGATTGGGGAGACCAGCCATCCGAACCCGGATTCGTCGGGAAGCAGCCAATCGGCTCACCACTAGACCATCCCAACCCTATAGGGGAAGACACCCGCCTAGTGACGTTTCGGTCGCCACTCCCCCCACCCCCCAACCACCCACCGATCCTAGCCTTGTTGGGCTTTAAAGGGAGTCACCACTAGACCAACCCGGAGGTTTTAAATTTTAATTAACCGTCTATAACCAAACGTTTCAATAATTGTACTAACAATTAAATATTGATAATCGTACAGCCTATGCTAGAATAGATGGGTAAATTACCGTCTTACAAATAGACTAACAATTTTTTTTTTTGAAGACGAAGCCATTTATTTATAAATGGACTCGGTAAAGAAACCGATTAATACTTTTTTCCGAATAATTTGTGAACATTTTCTAATTGTACTGTTTTACACGATCTATGTTTCAATAGGTTATAATAGTTTACGATAATTATCGGTAATTGAAAAGTTATGTTACCAACCACAATCGAGCAAGCTATGTAAAAGGAGAAAAGTTATAAAAACATGCGAATAGAGATGATAAATAATTAAGATTATCTAAAAAAGAAAACTGCCTAAATATATAATTACACATAAAAAAAAAAATATATATATATATATATATGATTAGAATTTTAATGATTACAAGGAAATTTCTTCGCATACAGATGTAAATCTCTCTCTCTATATACTTACTGACAGTCAATAAAATGACATCGCAAATTACGATCGATATGAACATGTTACACGACTATATTAAGCGTGATGTACTGATGTAATAAAATAAGTAATAAATAAAACCGTAATAACAAAGAGGATATAACGAATTTAGCGTAAACCAATAAAAAAATGAAATTAATTAATACGAAGAAAACTGCGTAGTCGATCGAGAAAGGTGTCAACAGCAGCTCACTGGTAATAATCCCTTAAGACTAGTTATTTAGTACAAAAATAATCTAATAATCCATCACAATATTTACAAGCTTAGATTGTTTTCAAGAAAAGAAAAGCATAAAGAGAAAAACAAAATTTAATAACGCAAATAAGTAATTAGTTTATACTACTGGCGCTGTTTTGCGGTTTAGTTTAAAGCTCGCTTCATAAAAACAGTAAAAATATCGAGAATTGCATTATTTATTCACCTCACATTTTCCTGTCAAATTATACAATTTTATTTCATTAATAAAATTTCTCTTAAAAATAAATTAATAAAACAAAATAAAACTTCCCTTTTTAATTGTTTTTTTTTTTTTAATTTAATTTAAGTTTACGTCTGTTTTATAAGCTCAGAAATTAATTTTAAAATGGCCGCAATAACTAGCTAATAAATAATAATGTTCTATTGTCTCCGTTCAATTTTGGCGCTTTCGATCAACAGTATTCTTTCTACTTATTAGCCAAATTTCAAGTAATAACTATAGCAATTATTTTTCAAAAATTAGAAAAAATTCCGGTACATCAGTTTTAATGAACTGAATAAGAGAACGCATATAATAATGAAAAAAAAAATTAATTACGTCAAAGAAAATTGATGTTTATAAATAAAATTGGATTAAATATTTCGCCTCAATATAGACGATATGTAGTAATCTATAACGAAAATTATAAGTCGACACTTTTTTTAGCAGCCATATAATAAATACTTGCTATTACGTGATCGTTGCAGTACTTTTTCTTTTTCATAATTATAAACGATTTTTTTTTCAAATATCACTTCATTTAAATTTTACAGTGTACTTTAAATTGATGAACAGTTTCTAATTCAGCTTATTAAAAAAAAAAAAAAAAAAAAAAAAAAAAAAAAAAAAAAAAAAAAAAAAAAATTAAATTAAAAAAACTGATTGAAATATTTATTAATAAAAAAACTGCCGACAACCTTCTATTCAACTGATCAAAAAACGCCCAGTCTGGGCGAGGAAAAGGGGTAAAAATTAGTTACCAGTTAGTTAACCCATCGGGTTGGTCTAGTGGTGAACGCGTCTTCCCAAATCAGCTGATTTGGTAGTCGAGAGTTCCAGCGTTCAAGTCCTAGTAAAGCCAGTTATTTTACAAGGATTTGAATACTAGATCGTGGATACCGGTGTTTTTTGGTGGTTGGGTTTCAATTAACATCTTAGGAATGGTCGAACCTTAGACTGTACAAGATTACACTTCATTTACACTTAAACATATCCTCATTCATCCTCTGAAATTAATACCTGAACGGTAATTCCCGGAGGCTGAACAGGAAAAAGAAAAGAAAAAGTTACTAGATAGTTAATTACAATATACTTTAAGAATTTCTTTCGTGTATGGTTACGGGCATAAAGTTGTGTCACGATGAAAAGCATTCAAAAAAACGGATGTAGTATTTTTTTTCAGTATTTTGATTTATTTTTCAGTAATTAAATAAAATTGAACAAGCAGAAAAGTGATTGTGGAATAAATTTTTGACCAGTTTTTAAGAAGCTTCATGCAGGATTTGAAATTACCGAATAATGAGACATTACATTAAATAATCTTACACATTATCGAATAAACTAACATATTTCAAACCAGATCAAGATATAAACGAATGCGTAATACCTGATAAGAAAACTGAATGTGCATACTCAAAACCGAATTCGAATTTCTAATTATCTTAAACGATTATAACACTGAACACTATACAAATTATCCACAAAAAAAACAGTATACAAGATTATATTGTGGCCTAATTTCATATATTGTTTGAGGATATCTTCCGTGATTATAAAAATGAATTATGTTTTTTTTAGCTGTTTTAGTCATAATTTGGATAATATAATGATCTAGGTCACCTGAAATTCGTAATAAGAGTAAATTCCTTATCGAGAAAGGTATTATATACAGAGTTATCTGGATACAAACTCTCATTTCAAAAATGTACTTTTATTTACGAAAATCAAACTTTAATTTAATTTCGATATTAATACGAAAAATACAAACTCTTAAATAAATATCATGAAACAATTCAAGAAAAAAATAGATTTCAAGTTCAAATAACACGTTTAAAGAAATTAAATAATTTGTCTATTTGGTCATATCATAGCGTACCTCGGGTGTTAGTTTGAATACGCTCGGGGAAGCCAAAAAAAAAAACCATCATATGACACAATCACATGACACAAGAGCAAACTATGCGTTTACCTTGCATACTCCAGACGCACCCAACAATGAACTACTTCATGGCAAGTACCTTTAACGGCTATTATTCCACGGCAATAACGTATCAGGTATCAGTAATGTAAAGGAATATCGGAGATGTAAGTCCTTCGACCGACCTTCAAATAAATAAACGATGAAATTATCTCGATATATAATCACATCTGAATTCGCGGAGTACGATGCTACAAAATTCCTACTAGAACCCCCAATTTATAATTATTTGGCTTCTTCAAATCGTTCATTTAAGAAGAAATTTTATAATAAAAATTATCATGTAAAAATAACATACATAAGTAGCATATAGATATAAAAGGTGATGTACGACTTAACACAAAGTTTATTATTTAATAAACTTTTTATTTAAGATTAAATCTAAAAAAAAGGCTTTTCTTAGGAAACATGAAGAAAGCTTTTTTTCAAGAGAATAGAGAGAATTTTTAAAATACGATAAAGCCTAGCGGTGATATTTGGTTGAGATTCTACAAGGTCTTCTTCAAGATTCGTTAAAATAAATTCGTTTGTTTTTAGCAAGTTGGATGACACCGACAAAATGTTTTAAATAGCATCTACACCACAAGAAACGCCTTTGTATAAAATCTGCTAATTCTATAATACCTATTAAAAACGTATGTTACAAAAGAAAATGAATAAGTCCCACTCAGAATTTCAAAAACGTTTTTGAGACGGGAAAAAAATCAAAATAAAACTTTAAAAAAGTCTAGCAGCTGCATCCTAGCAGCAAAATATAATTATTACATATTTACCGCTTATTTTTTTTGTATTTTCTCTTTGTTAAGCGCTTTCGCAGAGATCTGGGTTTCTTCAGAACAAATTAAAATATAAATATTTTATTAAAACCATTTATGAAAAATAAAGATATTATTACCACCTAGGCCGCCGAGTTAAAATACTGTTTGTAAAAATACATTACATGCTTTTAATATAATATTTATATTTCAAATGATCTTACGAAGCAGTTATACCTGCGCAAGCTAAACGTTTTCTTAAGAAAGAGAAAAGATAGAACAAAAAAAAATTAAGCATTGTAAAATTATAATTAATTTTTATAAATATTTATATCTAACTTTAATTTTCCGTCTGCTTCATTTATGTAATAGTGAAAAACACAATTTTGACATCTTGTTACAAAGGTATATGTAGATGAATTTAATTAAAGAAAAAAACCAAATGCGTAAACATAATGGAATGTCGTAAAAAAACACAGATATATTTCACATTCTTATTAAAATAGTAGATAATAATATAGCCCAGAATTTCCCTGACAGTGTAATAATGCATAGTCAGAAATATCGATCGATGAAAGGGGGAACGTCCAACCTCATTTAATAATGCGACTACGCGGAACACTTTCGTCTCGATATTATCCCCTTACATCTATACAATAAGAGTTGAATGTGAAATATTCAAATATAATAAAGAGCAACAATTTAAATATTTAGCAAAAATAAAAGCGTTTAAACTAAAATCATTTAGTTAATTAGAGAATCTTCTAAAAATAAGTTTAATTTGTGAACCTTAACACTAAATTTTATGAAGAAGTAAAATATAGTTTGCGGTCACAAAGAATAAGACAAGAAAAATAGCAATAGGATTGATAAGTAAAGTCTTCAGAAAAGTGTAAAACAATTTTCCTAGTATATTAAATATAAAAAAAGATCTGAATTAATTATTAACTAACAAAAATTGTTCGTCAATTAAATCAACTCGAAATAAAATTCACTGAGGTTCAATTTTCCAAGTGAACTAATCTAAATAATTATTGAAATAAACAGGGAATGAGAAACATCCAATTATAATTTACAAATAATAAAGATTGGAAAACGGTAGATCCCCTCATAAAATACAAGTAATAAGTAAACTTTCGGCTTTTACGAAAAAACTTTAGTGACTTTTTGCTTTTACTTTAGTTAGACTAAGACTTTCCAACACGGCATTATATAATGCTACTGTTAACAATTGTTTTAACTTATTATTATTTATTGTAAATAAAGGGAGAAATTTATTTATTTTGACATTCTGTTACCGTATTTACATTTACTTATACTACTATGTATATTATTCTTTGTATTTATTTTAATTTTCTGTATCTACTGATTATAACTGTTAAACGATCGAAAAATATATTTAGTTTTAAATGTATTATTTTTTAAAACTCTTTTTGAGATTTCTCACGGCTATTTTAACGAAAATATATTTTTATTAATAAAAAAATTAAATTACAACACCTCATCAATATACATTTTTTAAAATCGATACCGTTACATTATTTTTATGCGTTAATATGACCTCTTCACGACGATAATAATTATAAACCGTGCAGACTGGTATTATAAACGAATAATTCATGCAACCGTATGTAGATTTAAATATTAAAAATGAATCGCCTAGTTGAACACGAAAACAATGACAATATTGTTTTATTTAACACTGCTCTAGAGTATTGGGTGTCAAAACGAACAAATAGGAAGAGTAATATTAATAAAGGAACGACGGGCGGAATACAAGGCCATAAACATATAATATTAGAGATAGTAAGTCAGCCGACCGGCCAGGTATGACAGACACTAGGACACCACCATAACGATGGCCACGAAATCGAACATTAAGTATAGGCCGATTCTCTGGAAAGTAGGCAACAATGTCGAACAGCCGGGTTTGTAATGAGAGTCGCGTACTACAGAGCCGTATTGTACAAGA
Source organism: Lycorma delicatula (assembly GCF_047948215.1). Lineage (NCBI taxonomy): Eukaryota > Metazoa > Arthropoda > Insecta > Hemiptera > Fulgoridae > Lycorma > Lycorma delicatula. The sequence goes on along the minus strand of NC_134456.1, from coordinate 198,266,802 downwards.
AAAAAAAGAGGTTATTTATGTCTAATTTGACCTTCGGCTAATCAATTCTTATCAAAATGGTTATACATTTATTTAGCGATACACTACGCGATGCGCAATCATAATTAACGTTATAAGGAAATAAAATTGACGAAATTCGCGTAAAACGGTGATATTAATACGAACGGGACAAACGGGAGGAAGAAACAATAAAAAAATTTAAGTTAAACAGGCATAATAATTTTCGTGATCAAATGTAATAAAACAATTATAAAAATCATAAACGATGACGAATATTAAATACTTACAATACAGTTATTACCATTTTAAATCGAATAATTCAAACAATAAACTACGATGGTAATATCTGAAAGGAAATCAATTTACAATATTTTTTCAAAAGCGATTAAATGAAATAGAAATTTAGCGTTTCTATTGAACGAGATGTAAAAAAAAAAATGTCGTCTTCTATACAGTAAATTTTTTCAAATTAGAAAAAAATGGACTTTATTTTTAATTTCAATTTAATTTGAATACTAAACACAATTATATGAATGTCGTCTCTTAACATTTTCACTAAAAATAGGCACAAAATAAAATAGAATAACTAACATGTTATTCTAGATACTCATGGGAAGTAGAAAGAAAAAAAAAACATTTTTTCTCATTTACATTTCTTGTTTTCCATAATCGAAAAATTAATTACGATATGTCAAAATCAAAATTTATCCAATCAGGGCGTAAAGATTATTCTCTTATTGATTTTATTGTTGGAAAAGAATCTATCTTTATCGAAAAACATGACCAAAAAAGTAAATTTTCAATTTTTTATTATTACCTACATTACAAGATTGTTTCAAACTGTTCTTCCGTGTAACGCAAGTATTCCATAAAATGATTCCATGAATGTTAATTGTGTGAAATGTGCGTGGCACAAATCATTGGCTATTTTTTTTAACTTTTAACATTATCAATAAGCGTTTAATTTTTTATTTATTTGCTACCGTAGTCAACAATGTAACACTTAAAAAAAACCTTTAAAAATTAGTAATTTTTAAGTCGGTTTCAATAAAAAATAAAACGAGTAGTATTCAATACCATAAATTTTGTCAACTAATTAAAAAAACCCTAAATTTAAAAACTATTGGAAAAATATTACTTTTTCTTCCCGTTGCCTTATTTTTAAAGTCGGATTAGTTTTAAATTAGTTTTATTTTAAATTTTTTTTAGTTAGGTCGTTTAGGTTTCGTATCTCTTAAAATACGGTTAATGCAAAAAAAGATAGAACTACGATAACTGTATGACAAAAACTGTCGACATATGCAGAATAAGAAGAAACTGCATTTTAATGTTTAAAAAACCTACTAGTGGAAAGAACTGGGACAATCGAAAATAAAGGAATAAAAAAAAAAATATATATACGTAAATTTTTAACTAATTTTCCTAAAGGTTCGCGTGAAAGTACAGAATATCAAATCATTTAAATATTCAAACTTCAGGAAATATCATTACGTTTCAACAATCCAATACTATTGAATCGTCAATAATGATAGCTAACAGATAAAAAATATCTTCAAAAAATCGTCTGTGCGAACACTTATTTTTCGGATTTTTCTTTATTATTCGAAAGAAACTTTGGCACAATCAATTGAACTTCGTAGTTCTACGAAAAAAGTAATCGAGATCAGTGTATTTGATTGTGAGTAAGCTTGAACGTAATAAAAAAAAGGTATTTACGGATCAAATTGACAATTTCAAGTTGCAAGTGATTAAAAAATGCAAGTAAAAATACGATTATAAAAATAAAGAAAATATATATTAAAAAAAATGGTTTTCTTGTTGTAAGAAACCGAAAATCCAGTGCTGATGTAATTTTATACATCCGTTTTTAATAAATTAGAAAAAGGGTCCTAAGAAACTAAAATTTTTCAACGTAATCAGGAAGATGGATATCTGATAAATTCCAATAGTTTTATTAACTTTTAACAATACATTACGCATAAAAAAATTAACTGAATAATATTTAAAATTATAGTACAATTACGCGTTACTGTCAATACTGACAAAGAAATATTATTTTTGAATTAATTTAATCCATCATTGTTATTTAAAATAAATACAAGCGTTATTTAAAACTTTTGTATCGTATAATAATCGTTATTTTAACGCAACGACAACTTATTATTATGTCAATGAAGTTTTACTAACAGCCAGGTGTAGATATTTGCCAAGTAGTTGATTCGATTCTTTAAATTGCCTTCGTACGACAAAATATAAATTGCTTCTCTTTGATCCATTGAACACAACTTTTAACCGATCAAATAGATAACATTACTATTTATAAACCCCCTCAAATTAGTATAAAGAGTTTTATCGGTCTATTCTTCCGTTAACATACTTCCTACTTATAATTTTAAAAAAATCATTTCTTTTTTTTTATTATTCGTAACACAAACTAACGGCTTTCCGAAAAGTTAACCGTTAAATATTACGCAAATATCAAATACAGCACTAGAGTAAAGAAAAATAAAACACAGGAAACGGTGTCGCATTAGTTATCATTTATCACTAAGGAATGACAGGACTAGAAAAAAAAACAGAATTTCATGCGTTCAGAAAATAAAAACTCTAATAATCAAGGATAACTGGTATATCTAGAATTTGTGTACCTTAAGCCTACCGGTTTTATACACATTTATGTAGGTAATATAAAAAATAACAAATAAAGATACCAAGCAAGACAATTAAAAGCAAATTCAAAACATGTTAATAATAAAATATTAAATTAAGGAAAACAGGAGACCAAAATAAAATAGGCTAAATATAAATAATTAATGGACTTCTAAATTTGAAGTTAAAATCTTTTAACTATGAAAATAGTTTATTCTGGTTCCTTAACCTTTTTTATATTGTACTTTTAACTTAGTCACCCTTAAAGGATAACTAACTTATTTTTCTTTCTTGTACGGTTCCTTTTATCAAATGAAAGTACTTTGGATTTCTTATATATTATATGATCGACTTTATCCTTTTTATGCACAGTAGACCTCCTATTTGCAATCCTTCGCTGTAACTACCAAATTATGACAGGTCTAACGTTAACATGCCAAAATTAAATAATCTATGGGATTGCATAAGAAAACGGATGTTTACTTTTATTTATGTGATCTTGCAATTCTACGAATACACAGAATTTTTATAATTTTTAAAGCAAAATTCGCTCCTTCTTTCCGACTACTTTTGTAATCCGAACAATTTTATTTTTTTAAACCTAAAACGACATTAATTTTTAAACATGAGTGTAGTTTTCAAGAGAAGGGATTTAAAGTTTTTAAAATATCTTATGTTGCACAACTTGCTTTGTAAACGATTTTCACAGTATTTTAGTAGAACAATTTTGTTAACGTGTTTTTGTGTCTGTTTTTAATATAAACCTACTTTATATTCATCGTAACAATATATTTTTATCGAATAAATTACCGGCATAATTAAAATTATTAATATATCTTCGTAAAAATAAATTTTAGTTATGTAATAACAAAAAAAGGAAACCAATAATCTCTACAAGAAAATATCCACGGAAATGAGAACTTTAGTAGAAAAGTACGAAATTTTAAAACCGAGAGATTACGGCATAAAAGTAAATGAAATAACTCCATAAAGTCGTTGTGAAACAGAATGAAATTATAAAAATTACAAAGACCATCTTTAATTTTGTTTAAGAGGCACCCGCCTTGGGCTATTCCGGTAGCCCACCACCCCTGCAGTTCCTAGGCCGAAGCCTTCGCCTGCAGTCCTCTAAAGCCCTCGGAACTTTTATGCCATAGAGGCATTCGCCAGGCTAAGATGTCCCCCCTCAGCCATCCTCGGTTTCCCTCCGGCCTCATCGGGAGATTCTCGGACCGACACACAAATGCCAACCCGGTCGTATTTCTCAACGTAATCGCCGTCCAAACAGCTTCAAACGTCCTAATCACAGACGATCCGCGAAACCCTTGCATGCTCTGCTCACAACTCTATCCGATGATCTTCAACCGTGGGCCGCCCTACCCTATGCGGAGTCCCGGCTGGCTCAGACAGGAGACTTTGTAACTTTGATTACAAAGACCAGACCAGACCGACAATTTGTTGTACGCGGAACAATCTCCTCCACCAGAGACATAGCCGCTGGAGTCCCCCAAGGAGCAGTGCTTTCGCCGTTCTTGTACACGGCCTACGTCAACGATATGCCGCTAGGAAGGAGTCAAAACAGCTCTATACACAAACGCACGGCATATTATTATGAATCCAGAAGTGTAGATTACGCGATCGAGAGACTCCAAAGGCAATTGGATCTAGTAGAGCCGTGGCTCGATATGCGGAGAATCAAGGTCAACGGTGAAAAATCGGTGGCAGTGATGTTCACATACAAGACACGTGCTCCAGCCAGGAAATTTCAGGAGGGAAAATTTGCTTTGGGAAAACAGTCAAGTACCTGGGAGTAGTTCTGGATAAATGACTTAATTTAGGAGAACATGTTAAATATGTGACCCAAAGGGCTAAGGCCGTCAAGGCTTCACTATACCCAGTATTGAACAGTGCCAGCTCATATCCACTGGCGACCAAATTGCTCATTTTTCGGCTATACGTTCTGCCGATTCTAACATAGGCATGGGGAGCTTTGTTGAACTCCACGCTTCAAAAGAAATTAGAAGCCGTCCAAAACATAGCGTTGCGGACGATATTTGGAACACCGTGGTCAGAAACATCACTCTTCGCTACGATGCAGGCACACCGTATCCGAGGTGGGGGTGACGCAGGCTATTCGGTAGAGCGGCCGTGTCCGAACACAGCCATCTCCGGGACATTTGCCGAGAGGACCGTACTCCACAAGGTATAACAAAGACGGCCTCATGCCGTATTCTAGGGGCGCATTTCTCCCTCCAAATAACTAGGGCCCCGGTAGACGTATTCCTGTTAGCCCATAGGTGCTGATACCGAAAGGACTTCAGCGGATGGACTGAAGGGGAATCAGGACGGGATTATTAGACTCAAAAGCTTAGTCTCCCACGGTCCGAACACAGCCATCTCCGGGACGCCGAGAGGACCGTACTCCACAAGATATAACAAGACGGCCTCATGCCGTATTAAACGAACCACCGTGAAGAGGCGGTACGAGAGTCAAAAAATGACAAACCAGGCTTAGGGGCCTCTATATCGCGCAACCTATAAATGGAAACCGCGCGAAAATTCCGGCCGCGAAAGTGACCATTTTCACAATTAAATTTTGTTGAAACTATAAAAACTTAGACAACCCCACACCGTCCCACGAAGAGACCACAATTTCATTCAGTCAGCATATGTGATTCCCTCCGGAGAACGGGGCGCATTTCTCCCTCCAAATAACTAGGGTCCCGGTAGACGTATTCCTGTTAGCCCATAGGTGCTGGTACCGAAAGGACTTCAGCGGATGGACTGAAGGGGAATCAGGACGGGATTATAGACTCAAAAGCTTAGTATCCCATGGTCAGAACCAGTAAATAAATTTCACGCTGATCCATACGGATAGGAACGCAAATTACCAAATCCGTCCATAAATAAAACTTAAAATTTATAATCGTCACTAAATAGCCGATGAAACCCGCCCGATAACAGAAAGATACAGCAGCAAGGGACATTATCCAGGCTCTTCGATCTGTAGGGAGAAATATTGAAACTCCCGCCATTCTTGCGTTCCGTTCCGTTCCAAAGACCAGTATTTAAAAGAGTTACACCGATGCTATCGAAAACAATAAGAAATGATGAATCTCACATCAGAAGCGGTAGCTGTAGAATGGACTATTAACTACCAACGGAATCTGCTTGTATGACTCCTAATCGGATGACCAATTTGTGCAAAGGGGTAATAAATATTTCAAACGTTAACAGCTGTTTAAAACTGAGAAAGCGTTTGTGTCAACAAACAATGGAGGATGGATTTACAAATGAGTCTTTTAGAACAAAATATCAAACACAAAACCATATACTCGTACAGCAGAGAATTTAATTCATTGCAGAAAACTATCCTAACGCTTTGCTAAAGTAAAAATTCTGACGTGGACACCACATAACTTCCTTGAACGCCTATTAAATTACATACACATTTTTTGAAGCAATTCATTTAAAATGATTTCATTTGAAAGAGAGATACGATCCTCCAATTCTTTAATAAAGTGGACAGTTACACAATCGCTAAAATATTAATTTTTATTAACATCAAATATTTATATAATTATTAATTCAACAATCTTACCTGAAATATTAGGTTAGAGTAAACGCCCCTTTATTACTCTTTAAATAAATATAAGTCTTATATCTATCTAATACTATGTTTTTTTTAAAATTATTATGATGTTACCATCAACAAAATGAAAACAAAAACTAAACAGGAGGTTACTAAATTTTATAACTATATTTATTATCAAGTAGACTGAAACAAATACAAAGATAAAAATAATACTATTCTAAATTATAATTTTCAATTAATATTAAATAATCAGAAGTTTCACCAAATCTGATGTGGACACCACAGGACTTCCTTGTATACGTATTAAATTACACGTTTATAAAAGTACATAAAATTTTATTTCACTAATAATTTCTGATTTTTTTCATATTTTATTTTTATTGCCATTAGTGAATTACTATTTTTATTTTAAAACTTTTTCTACAATCAGAGGTTAAATTTAAATTAAAATAGTCGGAGAAGAAGTCTGATTCGAACCGATGTCCCTTCCCCTTACAAATCCAATTATTTCATTAATTAAAATTTAATTTGGTTATAACTCTGGAACCAATGAAAATAAGTACACTTATGATATATCGTTGAAAAGCTCTCACTGAAGGATTATTACTGCAGTTAAGAAATTTCAAATGTTTTAGATTTTGGACTTTTTTGGACACTTTTGGTCCAGTGGATTGTAGTCAAAAGGGGAGGTGCCCAACTAGACGTTACAACAGGCCTAAATCCAAAATTTCAACATCCTACGGCTAATCGTTTTTGAGTTATGCGAGGTACGTACGAACTACATACATACATATGTACGTACAAACGTCACGCCGAAACTAGTCAAAATGGATATTTCCGTTGAAATCTGAAAACCGAAATTTAAGTTAACTCTTTCTCATCCCTTTCCGAACAATAACTAGCTTTTTCTGGTCATTTGGCTTTTATACTCTTACAATTCTCATAAAAACAATAAATTTAAAAAAAAGTCACTTCTATATTTAGAAATACGACGTGTAAATCTTACAAATCCCGATTTCTATTGTATTTCAATAATTATATAAAAATTTCGTCAATAGTGACACTCCTCCGGAATCTCTATGGGAATTCTACCTTAAATTCACTGCATGTATGTGTGCTTATCTACTCATTTAGCCATTTCCTTTCTTGGATGTCGAACTAAAACCAGTCATCGCACTGGTAAAAAGTCCCTTAAACCGTTACACAAATACAAGACAATCTCAAGAAAAACCAACATCCCAGGTCAAACTTTCTAAGCAAAGTGGCAAATGAAACGGTTTACCATTGTTTTCTTTATCGAGCCGAAAACATAGTAACTTATACGTAAATCTATTAAAATTTAATTATATTTCGGTCGACAAGTAAGACCTTTATTCCGTTACTCTGCAAAGTGAACATTATTACTACTATCAGAAATAGTAACTCTTGATTGATACCTCTTGTATCTCAGGCGATTTACATGCGTCTCAACCGTGTCATGTAATATTATACTGTCTGAATAACATGTAATATTATATATACATCTCTAAATAACAAGGAAATAATAAATTATTATTTTTAAACAGTAATTTTCTTTATTTAACTGTAAACAGACGCTAAAAATGTGTGATTCAGTATCAAAAAATATTTATGTTTATTGATACTGAATCACACATTTTTAGCATAAATATTTTTTGATATTTCGATTTTTTTTGGAGCAATTTAGCATTAAAATTTTGAAAACTACTAGTATCTGCCGCACATACACACATAATTTCATTTGCGTTCGGATTTTACTTATTTAAAAAAACAAAAGCCGGTTTAAAATATATATCGAAAAAATCGCTAAATTTTGTGTAGTAAGGCGTGAAAAAATTAAAACAAAATAATGAAACAAGAAAAGCCGATTAAACTGTTAGAAATCGGATCTTTAAGTAATAAATTAAATGGAAACAAAGTCATTGTTCCTTTGATTTTGAAAAGAGGAAGTGGGTAATGAAGGTAAGTGCGATTGTAATAACTATAAATAACAACAAATAATTATTATAAACGAACGTCGTTATTAATCATATACACAATGTAAGTAATAAATTTTAAATTTATACACAGAATAGCGCAGGGTACATACAGTACGGTAAAACTAATTATGTTAACTAGGTGAAGGGTACCGCCCGACTATATTGCACGCTACATCTACTTCAGCTCACGATATTATATCATTCACAACATCGCACTATACTTCCGCTTTTTATATACGAGTAGGTGTATGTTATCCACCAGATTTGCCTTCATATTAAAAAAAAAATTAAGCTTACATCATTATATATTCATGAGCGGGTGTAAAATTCTAGATTACAGTTAAAGAGAAAAAAAAACGATTTATAGAAACGGCCGGTTAAAAAAATTGCGCAATATCAGGCGGGTTCACCGTTTATAAGGAAATACCTCAGCAAATTCCGGTACTCAGGTAGGGCTAACAATGCAATGTGAAGCGACCTGGGCATCCGCACGTAAACGTACATACCATACACAAACGTGAACGGTGAAACGACCTTCTACGTACATGACACAAACATATATACATTCAAGACAACTGTACACGCACAAAACCACTTCCTTTTCTTTTCCGATTCCGACATGAGTAGAAGAATGAACCGATGAACAATTAGAGGATGCGCTCCGTACAAGTGAAAGCGCGAACAAGAATGCGCATACAGTTTATTTTACGCTCTAATGGAAGCTGAAGTAAATTGTGTTTTACTTTCTTTCTCCAGAAACTTTCAGTGTTTTTAAAATATGAAGTCGCATAAAAATAATTTAAGTTTTCACTAAAAGCATCCTCAGATATTTAAGTAATCAGTTTGTAAAACCGACGTCTAAAATGCGTATTTTTTAACACTGATTACAAATTAGGTAACATAATCAGAAGCAACAGTGCGTATACATCCCCTAATAAAATGTCCACCTACAAAATAATAAACATATTAGCGACTTGGTTTACACAAACCAAAACCTTTAAGGGTAGGGTATAATTTTGCGTTCATATTAAAAAATATTACTATAAAAAGGTACCAGTCCTTTTTTTCCACGAAAGGTGTGTAAAGAAAGTTATGTATTTCCTATAAGCAGTTCCATTTTTATCAACTGAACAAATTTCAAAAGGCACTACATTCATCGTAACAACGAATGCACATCGGCGAACAAAAAAAAAAAATTAATAAATTTACCGATAGATACCTAACACAAAATTCGGTTCTTTTCAAAACGAAAATTCGATGTTCAATCGAGCCATACGTGAAATTATAAAATGGAATATGAACAGCTTACTTAAAAAAAAAATTTCCCAATTAATTAAAAATAGGGAAACACAAATATAATCTATTAAGCACAGTCTACTGATTACAGTTTATTTGCAAGAATTACATCAAAATTTAATTCTGACAAATCAAACGACAACAGGTTTATTAATAATTAATTACACGTTAAGCGTTCGTGACAATGAATCAACAAAATCGTCATTTTCAAGATAAAATACGAATTTTATACGAAAAGGTTTTTCTCAGATAAACTAATACTTAAGTTTTATATAAACAAATAAGGTCATCGTGAAATGGAATCGTTACAAATTATTGTGCATGACAAACTTCTCACTAGATTTAAGATCCACTCTATTCATGACATCACACCTCAACAACAAATCGATAAAAAAAATTTACAAGTAAAGGAACATAAATGACGTAACATACACGAATGTGGATTTTACATTTTAAAACAGATACGTAGAAAAAAAAAACAAAAAACAATAATATTAAACAAACTTTTCGCTCGTAATTTGCAAACAGTTCTTTTCTTTGTTTGAACATAAGTATAAAACATCCATTACGATATTACTAATAATACATTTATTTACAAAATAACTAACAAAAACAACAATTATATCCATGTAATTTCCGATAGGGAATATTGTTTTACGATAAAAATTAGTTTTAAGTAAAACAATATCGAGACTAATCTAAAACACATTAACTACAGCAGGACAGCTTTTACAAGCGTTCGATAAACCGTTTTTTCCAGAGACAGTAACATTTATGAGGTTAAAAGAAATAAATAAAATTACACAAAACCTACAAACATAATCGAACGAGCGAAGCAAGACCCCGTTTTCTGAGTATCTTTCTGCATTTTGTCCGTTTATTATGAGCACGCGCGCGCACACACACAACCTGCTAAACGTGTTTTCAAATTTTTATGAAATTCTTCATCATGGGTCCGGGCAATTACGTTTAACGACATTTACTTAAAAAAATTTCCGTTTCAAAATGTTGGCCAGTAGTTGCGACAGCGTTGACTATTAACTTTTACATGGTGCTATTTGACATGTTACATTTATTATTTCTTTATTAAAGAAACAGTAGTCAGAGGATTTTAACAAATACTAAAAAAAGTAACATGAATCCCGTATTATCAGACGGGATACAAAGGGGAAGCACCTCCTACACAGTGATGTCCGCTGTCCCCGATAACAGTGTTAACGATAATGCTAATACACTAAGATTATTTTTAGCACACCCTTCCACAATCAATTATAATTGACAATTCTGTTTCGTACTTTATTTAAATGTTCATTTTATTAATTCAATTTCGTGGTAGCGCTCAATTTGTTGAATTCATTGCAAATTAAGCGAGGTATATTTTTCACACAACTATTAATTCTATGAAATTCTTCTTTCAATTTAAAAACAACTAACAACAACCTACTAGCCCCTTAATTTGGGGCTTCGAAAAAATGAAAATTAAAGAATTGGAATATATTAATCTGTTTTTCAGCGGGTTTTTGAAGACGAACTTTTTTTTTATTTTGTTTTAGTTAAAATATAGTTAGATCTACAAAAATCGACGTCCCTCTGAAGAAAACCAAAAGAAAAGGTAACAAACAAAAAAACCACAACCGAGCATGAGGTACGCCTCCTGGAATGCGAGAATTTTGTTATAATTTCACCCTAAATTCTCCAAATAATTTTCTTAAATTTTCGCGAAAAATATTTGAAAATAATCAAGACAACAGGATACAGATCAACATGCTGTAACGTTAAAATATTAAGCAATAATATAATTAAAACGTGAAAAATATCAAAATATCTATAAAGATATTTTTTACATCTTTCATCTTAGTTATCTGTAAAATAAAATATCGACAGTTTGAAAATACGCAAAAAAATTTCCTCCTTTTTTGAAGTCGGTTAAAAACTGGCGGCGTACAAGAAATAAATACTCTAAACTCTAGTAATGTTATATGAAACTCGGACAGAAAACAAGGCGACGTTTCCCTCTGTGACAGAGAAAGAAAGCTCCCTCTGTAATTGTCTATACAAAGGCAGCTGGCGAAAAAGAATTTCATAAACGTCGGCTGTATTTTTTTGTTGACATTGATAAGCCATACTGACACCATAGGGAAGCCAAGCCGTGTCGATTTAATTTTTCTATCCGGTAATATTTTAAATGAAGCAGTGTCCATTTAAAGCCAAACTTCAGGACACGCCAAGCTTTTCCCCGGGCTCGAGATTTGTTCGTGAACAAATGTTTTAAAACGAGGTTTGACCTTAATGTATCGTTCGTTCTGTTTCATATATATGTTGTTTTAAATTTAAAACGCAGACATCAATTTTAAAATGAAATCTGTTTTACGAACACAACAATCAATTTATTTTTACTTTCCCATCTAGCACTAGAGCAGAGCTATATCTTTAGAAGGGAAAATATTGTAATCGGTCCAATTTGAACATATGCGGTTTTCACTGGATATTTATGTTTCGACACCTAAGGAACCCAAAAAACCGGAAGGAAATTTTCCGGATGTTCGTATGTACGGTGTCGCACCCTAAATTACCTTATACCCCCAGAACTACTCGAAGAATATAGACCAAACTTGGTCAGATTACTTCTATATATGGAGAAGCATATATATTCATTTACAGCATATATATTCTATATATGCTATTAAATTTTCAACTTAAAAAGTCAAAGGGATGAGGTTGTAGAGCAAGATCACTCTCAGTATCTCGAGATTTCGTCTAATTTAGGTCTCATTTTCTCAATTGAAAAATAATATTTCCAAAAAAGGTTTTTGTAAAATCGCACCCCCACCCCCAAAAATGCTCTAAATAAACTAGTGGCTAAGAGGTATACTGTGATACTAGTACCGGCTCTCACCATAAGGAGCGCTAGTGTAGCACTGACGTATAGCTGCTGTAGTAGTCTGCTCTGTTGTGATCACAGGTGACCGGTAGAATTAAAAAAATTAATAATATTTAACTGTAAAAAAGTATTTAAGCCGTCCTTAGTACCGCCACACCCGCGCGAATGAAATACGGTATGCGCGCGCGCTTTAGTTACAATCATTGAATTGAATAAACAAAAAATAATATTTTTAAATAAATTAATGATAAATACTTTAAATTACGTTGTGTGTGTATGTGCGTGGAAGTCGTGCATCAGAAAAAAGCCGCGTGACGGGAAATTCCTACAACTGTGTTGTCACATTTTTTTAAACATAGTTTTCTTAAAAAACATATTGTGAGCAGTTTGAATTTATCGCACATATTTTTAGTTCTGTACATTTTGCTTCAACCAGTTGTTTTTTTTTCTTCCAAAAGAGACGTAATTGTGTCATTAGTTGCAAAAGATATTTGTTGCTCGCAATTCTACTTTACTAGACCGCTTAAACTATGACGTACAATACGGTGATTAATCGTTATAGTCTGCAACACTTAAAAACGAAAACTATAAGCGAACATGTTTTATAAATAAAAACATGATTTTGCCAAAAACTGTAACGTAGCTCGCCACTGGACGACTGGTCGATCACCGGACGAAAAGTCCATCATATCAATTTCAGCACTGAAAGTCTAAATAATGCTACACGAAATAAATGGAAACTGCAACGATTAATCTATTTTCTCTTTCATCGATTAAAAGGGAAAATATAGGAAGAGTAGTCTATCACTTAAATAGAATTAAGAAATAATGCTTCAAAAACATTATTAAAATCCTTATTTATGAGGGATTACAACAGTAAAACGGCTTCACCGATTTCATAAAATTAATTCCCAATGATCTTAATTCTGCTGATACGAAAAAAAATTAACCATTAAAATCAATTTTTTTTCCAAGGTTGTTTCATAGGTTTGGAAAAAAATTAACAAAAAACAAAATAACTTCTCTCCGGCCTCCGTGGCATGAATGGTAGCGTCTCAGCCTTTCACCTGGAGGACCTGGTATCGAAGCCCGGCCGCCAGGCATGTCATTTTTCAGACGCCACAAATTTCTATACGGGCTAAATGATCATAGCGTCGATGCCCCGCAGATCTCATTAAATAAAACGAACACAAGATCTTTTGAAATTAGTCAAGTGGAGCAACAGTACAGAATTATTTTTCTTTTAAATATGTAATTTATAATTCAATATTATTTATTTAGATATTTCCTGTTTGGAAGTACACGCTTATAAAATAGTGATAAAATTAAAAATTACCCGTCATTTAACAAAAATAAGCTTTTAATGAAATACCAAATAACACAATCAGATAAATTTTTTAAATAAAAATATGAGAGAATAACTATTTTAGAGATTTTATTTCCGCGAAAAAAGTATCAAATTTTTTCATCTCGCTCACGTGACATTCAGGTTTGAAAAAATGAAGATAAAATAGTTAAATGCGAAATTAATTTTTGAAACAGACATGAGTCGTAACACACTAAAAATTAAAAACTCTTTTTTTTAATTAAGTTAAACGTCATAATTATTATAAATTGTTTTTATTATTAAAATAAACTGATCAGGTCGATTAGGATCAAACTGTGACTAGATCTGAAAACTGAAGTAAGATAAAGACTCGCTAATAACTCACAAAAAATGATTAGTATATTTGTTATAAATGGCTATTGTTGCATACTAATGTGTGAAAAATATATATGAAAAAGAAACTATGTTGCTATACGTAAAAAAAAAAATATATATATATATACTAATGAAAATATCTGTGGCGAATTCACGCCTAATAGAGTTGTATCCCATTATTTAAAGGAGTATTTAACCTATCAAATACAACTCCAAAATGAAATTTCATACGTTGGGTTGATAAAGCCAATTGTGGCCTACCTCCCGATACAACCGAGCGTTAGCAGCGAAAAGAAAAATACTGATAAACAATGTGGAAATGGAAATTTAATATTACACCCATAATCTAATTGTACTTGAAAGGGCCGCGTTATAACTATCGATGACGACGATCCGAAATGAGCATTTCTTTCTTAAATCGGGTGCAAATGAGTGAAAAAAATTTTCACAGTACTAGCTTTGTGAACTGTCTCTAAGTTTAGCTGACAGCTACACTGGTCGCTTTACGCGGTTGAATACGTATAAGGCAGACATCTAGTTCGATGTTTGCTGCGGTTCTTCAACCGATTAAGTCTTCCACATAAAATTTACAAAATGTTTCAGGTAATTTCAAATACATAATGATTAATGCGGTACTTTGCGCCTAATAAACCATCTACAATAAATACCATGTAAAAAAGATGGTGCACAAATCGTATTAATATATCGTATACACACAAAATTCAGAATCTGAATGGATTTGCTTTCACCTAATTTCCCACAAGATGAATAATTATCCACTTAAATCACAAGACATGCAATTTGTAACAGGTAAGAAAATAATATGCAACACATTCCTACGCGAAACAATATTCAACAATTTTCTAGGAATGAATTTAATAGTACAAATTACGTCATTTAAAATATAACGTAGCCCAAATTTATTTCTTCAAAACGACTTTCTGCATTCTCTTAGTAGCGATTCCATATTACGTAACTAAAGGAATTTAGCGATTTCCTCTTGGGTCTTGGCTTTCTGTTCTTCCGTCGTAGTTAGTAGACTACTTTTAAGGTTATCCCCTCCCAAAGAGAAATCTCACGCTGACATGTCAGCGATGTTGCAGGTTACGATGTGTTTCTCAAAATTAAACTGTCAAAAGTATTTCATCGACATGTTTGGTGTGTGTGTGACGTTTTTATGTCCGGTTGAAACAAAACGTTTTCAATCATTTGTGAAAATGTCTAGTTTTTGTGCGACAATGGTTTCCAGCACGGCAACATGTCGATAAAACAGTAATTCCAAAGGCAATCCTCATTCTCAAAAATATACAGGTGTATTTCGGCATAAGATTATACAGAACATCACACGGTGTTAAGACTCGGGGTTATTTAAATGGCTTTTTTAATTTTTAAATACTCTTATAAATGTTCAATTTTTCGTTGCTCCTGTTCTTACGTAGGAACATTAATTTTTTACATCCTTGTACGAAGTAAAGGAAGTATTGTAATAACGAAATATTTCGGTTTTCAGATTTCAACGGAAAAATCTATTTTGACTAGTTTCGGCGTGACGTCTGCACGTACGTATGTATCTCGCGTAACTCAAAAATGATTGGCCGTAAGATGTTGAAATTTTGGATTTAGGACTGTTGTAACATCTAGTTTTGCACCTCCCCCCCTCTGATATTTTCGGACAATATTCTTCCTAAGTCGGAGTTGATCATCATTTCATTTATTTCTTTTTTGTTGCCAATCATTTAATCGCTCTTTAATTTGATATAATTCTTCTGATCTTAATTTGTGTACACTTTCTCTAGTTTTCATATTTTCTCCATCTTTATATTCATCATCCTACCTTAATCTTTTTATTTTTTCCTTGGTTTTCTTTTCTCGTCGAGTAAAGTTCTATTGCAGTACTCGTTCGATGGACTTTATCGCCCTATTTAATTCATTGACATATACGAAAAATGATGTTGAAAGTTAATTATTTACAGTTAATATATACCAACTGTAATAATGTTAATTGTATAAATAAAGTTAATGTTTGATTTATTAATCATTATTAACCTCGGATTTTAAAAAAGGTTTTACGATAAATTAGAATTCAATAGGTTATTAATGAATTAAAATAAGTATTTTTCATTTTTTTTAAATGTGTAGTTTATATGTAATTTTATAGTCGTACAAGGAAGTCATGCGGTATCCGCATTAGATTTTTATTTAATATAGGACTTTTAAATTTAAAGATATTCGGCTTTGGTCGGATTCACTCGGCTCTTTACAGTTCACACGGCTCCTTTCGGATCCACTCGGCTTCTGACGAATCAGCGGCTCCACTAACAGTATATAAGCAAGCTCTTCACTACATTAGTGCCAGTCATCGGAAGAAGATGAAGAAGAAGGAAGACCCTCTACTCGACCCAACATCACGGACACGAGTCCGGAAAAGAGCCCAGCAGAGATGCGTCCTGAAAGGCAGCCATCACAGAAGTGGATGAAGAGCTTCTACTCAAACTCTCCTTTTAAAACTTACATTTAAATTAACTTAAATCAGCAACTGCGACTCCTCCAGAGAAGGGGGCGCATTGCTCCCACCATACAGTTAGTGCCCCGTTGTGGCGTATTCCTGCTAGCCTATGAAGCGTTAGCACCGAAAGGACTTCAGCGGACGGTGTGAAGGGGAATTACGTCGGGAGGACAGGTTTCAAAAGCCTAGCCTTCCGCGGTCGGCCCATGAAATGGGTTCGATAACGCTGGTTTAACAACGGATTGGAATGCAATTAAATCCGTCCTTAAAATCAAAATATAAAATAAAACAAAAATTGAAAAATTAGACCCGTCATATAAAATAAACCTTTAAAAACACGCCCGATAGAATCATCCAGCAGCAAGGGACACTGTCCAGGCTCTGCAATCTGTAGGGAGAATCTATAAACTCCCGCTAACTTTGCATTCCATTCCACTCCATTAGTGCCAGTTCTACCCCAGTTCAGTTCCAGAAATATTTACAATTACAATGAGTTATAATTAATGTTATATTTCAATCATATTCAAACAATTAATGTTTTATATATATAAATAATATTTCAATCACAATAAAATATTTATAATAAGAAATCAAGTCTTAAATTATTAAAAGAATCAGCACCGCTTTTCAACATTCATCATTTTTTGATCCTCCAACCGCGGATATACATCATAATGAACATATTCAAGAACATTTTTTAATGTATCAGAACTGGGGACAATTTCAAATTTCAAAAACATCATTCAAGAATCACCAACTTTGGTCTTCCGGCATCGCAGATATAACCTGCAACCTTTCAAAAGTCTTCATATACAATAAACTTCATACAACCAGGGGGATCGCAACAATTATATCTACAACATTATTTATCGTAATATCTTTTAATTTATTATTGCATTTCGTTTACATTGTTTCATCATTATTTTAATATAATTTAATTATTTCACATTTAATTCAAATTATAAATAATTTATATTAATTTAATATTCTTTTGGAAATGGAACAATTAATTAAACAAAGACGTTTAGTAAAGACCTCAATAACTAGGATTGGAAAATTTACTCACAATTATGATCCTACACAAGGTGATATTGCCACCTTATGAATTAAGTTAAGGAATCTTCTTAATCTGCAATAGAAATACAGCGCCATTCAATCAGAACTTGAATTTACATAAGATGATGTTTTAGAATGTGATCGTATACAAGACGAAGAAGATTTGTTGTACTATAGAATCCAAATTATAAAATTGTATAGATAATAAAATCTAATCAAGAAGTTAGTTCAGTTGTAACACTTAAACACAATTACAGCCAATTAATATACCTGTAATTAGAGGTAATGTGTTAGAGTGGGAGCACTTTTTTTAACATATTTATTGATTTGGTTCATAAAAGAGGTAACTAATATTCAAAAATTATACTACTTACATTCTTTGAAGAATGAAGCTTCCTTCAATGGTAAATTAAAGATTAACCACTGACAAATGAATATTACACTATAGCATTAGAATTGTTAAAAACACGATTTGACAACAAATATATAATTGAATTGCAATTTTATATTAGTAAATTGCTAATATAAGCAATTGATCATGCAAAAGATCGTAACTAAATACTATAATTGGGACTTCTAGTTTTTGTTTTAGATTTATTCATAATGCTACATCAAGACAATCAGAACGAATTTTTAGTTATTTAACTACTCAGGAACTAAACCACAGCCTTTTACATTCAACAATCACACGACATTTATTTTAATGACAAATTAAATAATCTTAAAAACAATCAAACCATTTCCAAATAAAACAAACTTATATATCTTGATCCATTTCTGGATAATTCAGGGTTACCACGTGTAGGTGGCAGACTGCAACACTCTCTATTACATTACCAAGTGAAGCATCCTAATGCTAACATCACGAAACTAATCATTAATGCTGAACACGTGCAACTCTTGCATACTAGTGTTCAACTTATTCATCATCCGTTAAAAAAAAATATTGGATAATAACTGGCAAGAGAGTTATTTCCTCTATCATTCGTAAATGTATGACATGCTTTCGATATATTGCAAAATCCCCAAGTACAACAGCTTGGTTAACTACAACCCTCCACAGCAATTCCTTCCCGACTATTTTCTACTTGCGCAGTAGACTACGGCGGTCCAATTATGATTTGCATGGCGAGAAAAGGTCTAAAACATTAAGTAAAGTATATATAGCACTTTTTATATGTCTTACCACTAAAGCTATTTATTTAGAATGTTTCTAAGTTTCATATCACATAGGGGTATTCACTCAAATATTTTCTGATAGCGGTTCCACTTTCCGTTCTGTCAAAAATAATATATATACACACACACACACATATTTAATTTTATATATATATAAAATTAAATATATTTTTAATTTGTATCAACACTTAAATTCAGACATTGAAGCATTCTCTATATTACAAGGTCATTGCACGGTCATTCATTCCTCTCTCTTCACCCCATTTTGGTGGTTTATGGGAAAGCGCAACCAAAAGCATTAAATATCATATGCGTCGTGTAATATAGGACAAACCATCTTTAATTTTGAAGAATTATATACAATTTTGACACAAACTGAAGCCAGTCTCAATTCCCGTCCTATCTTCCCTATTTCACATGATCACCGGGACACTTTCTTATTGGATGTCCACTCACTTCCTTACCTGATCTCGACTACCAAGAAATAAAAATTAATAGATCAGGCCGCTGGCAGCTACTACAAAATTTTGTACAATCTATCTGGAGACGATGGTCAAAGGATTACTTCCATTATTTACAACAATGCAATAAATGGCGTTTTCAATCGCGTAATTTTTGTGTTGGGACTTGGTTACCGGCGAAAATTCCGGTAAGAGTTGTTGATTTGCTAACAGCTAACGGTCTATTAAGGAGATTCATAAATTATGCCTGTTACCAAGCACATTTGATTAATTCAGATAATATATTTCCCTTTTGTAATATTTTTATCGATTAAATATTTCATACATTTGTTTCATTTGATTGTATTTTTATAAAAATTCTGTGAATATGATTGTAAATTACATATTGCATTAGTTTAATTATGATTATGTAAACTTCTCTCTTGTATTATTACTTTGTCAATATTTTATTCTTGTTATTATCCATAGATACAACTGAACTTGTTATTTTTTCAAACAATACTGTACTTTTTATTTAACTCATTTATAACTGTAAAAAACCATATGTCTAAAACAAAATCATAATAATTTAATACATACATCTTACGATTTTTGGCGGGTAGTATGTTAAGACTCAGGGTTATTTAAATGACTTATATAATTTATAAATACTCTTATAAATGTTCAACTTTTTGTTGCTCCTGTTTAACTGCTGGAACTTTAATATTTATTTAATAAAGGACTTAAATTTAAAGATCTTCGGCTTCGGTCGGATTCACTCGGCTCTTTACAGTTCACACGGCTTCTGACGAATCAGCGGCTCCATCAACAGTATATAAGCAAGCTCTTCACAACATTGGTGCCAGTTCTACACCAGTCTAATTTCAGTTCCAGAAATATTTAGTTACAATGAAACAGTTATAATTAATGTTACATTTCAATAATATTCCAACAATTAATGTTTTATACATATAAATAACATTTTAATCATAACAAAATATTTATAATAACAAGAAATCAAGACTTAAATTATTAAAAGAATCAGCGCCACTTTTCAACGCAGGGTACATTTTTACTATGTAACTGGATGCTGATGCAGCATAGCAGGATTTTTCTGGACTGAATAACGAACATTTTGTTTGATAAATACATTCAGGTGAAAATTTAAGACATTCACAGATTGTAAATGATAATTGTCCTCGTTTATCTTTGATAGCATTCATTTTCAGAATTGTCATCGCATAAAATGATTGTTGAATTTAAGTTCCTGAATGACCTGTAAAATGTATGGATGGTAAATGTAAGTCCCATATGGATTTGAGGTAGTTTAACGGCTGTTTCATGTAATAAAGTTTTTCTTCTCAATCCTGCTACTAAGATTAAATACACTAGGAAATTATTGTAAAAAAAACCCTTAAAAGAATATTATTCATTAAACGATTCCGAGTCTATGGAATTCCGTAATCAGAAATCGAATGTTTTCTTCTTCCTATTCATTCGTAAAATAAATATAATTTATTTAATATTCTGATATAAATGTTTTTTTTTTTTTTTTTTTTTTTTTTTTTTTAAATGTAATTAAAACTGTCGAATTAGGATCTTTTCTCGGAAAAAATTTAGGATTATGAAGTTTGGCATGAATCACGGTCATCATTCTCTTCAAAACTTCCTGCCTGTAGGAGTCAACCTTCAGCTTCCACCTTCAAAAAAAAAGTCTGCCTTAACATTCTACAACTTTAGTTTCCACTATTTTTTCGCAAAAAGGTAATATAATAAAATAACGATAAAGAAAAAAATCCAACATATATTTGTTCAACGTTTTTGTCATGAAGATAAATTAATAAACACTATAATAATTTAATAAAATTAATGTGGGTGCATAATAATCGTCCTACAGATGAACTTGGATGTATCGATGATCGTAACCTCGAAGGCTACCTCTGAACTCATTGGAAAAAACATTTTACTAGTTACAAGGCTTTACAAAAACATATTACACCACGAGTAACTTATATAATATTTAAAAACGTGATTTGTTATTTTATACCAAACTACAACAAAATACTAATAATAGTAATAATAGAACAAGGAAATTACATTCTACATTTATCATGTATTTCTTTTTAAACTTCCATAAATTTTTAATAGCAAAAAAAAACTAGTTATTAATGAAACCGTAACTAATTCATTAGCCACCGTTCTTAAAATTTCCCAGCCAGTTTCATCTATCGATCTATCGAACTGCTCGATAAATGCGAGAAATAAAATATAACGCTGTACTATTTACGTTATGTTATGACAACCTGATTTATAACTATATAATGTATCGCCTAACCTTTAAATATTGAGATGTTTGATATGAATGTACGATTATTTATTCTAATCAACAATATTATAAGCTTAGGTTATCGCACAGGATTAAGTAACAAATACGTACACAAGATAAACCGGTATAGTTCGACGATAAAAAAATACATCATGCTGTAAACATCATGTTTGTACGCTAGTCGGACTGAACCTTCGGTGACGAATTTAAAGAAAAATAACTTACATAAAAGCACTAAAAAAATCCCGGGTTGTCTTAATCTATTCCCTGTTTTCTTTTCGGAAAACTATTCGATTTTCCTGCCTACTTTTCAAATAATAATTATTTTAGCAAGGAATGATTACTTTTAAATACTAGAAAACCGGTAGCATGTTCGTTCAAACAAACAGATTATGAAAATGTGTTCATTAATTACATACAACCGTTATTAGAATGAAATTGAAATTATATTTTTAAGTAAGAATGTGAAAAAATAATTCGTGTGAGCGATGTAACGCTTGAAAGAAATGAATTGCCGACTGTACGAACAGTATTCTACAATAACCGCTGGTAATGAATGTTATTACGTGATCGTTGCAGTAATTTTTCCTTTCCGTAACAGTTATTAAAAAATACTTTTGTTTTAAACACATGTTTTAATTCTATTATCCTTGCCGTTACAACGATTACTTAAATTTTTATACGCATTATTTTACTCAGATTAATTTAAATTGAAATTTATTTTCCAGAATTATATTATTGCATACAGGCCAGTCGAAGCAAGTATAAGCACAGTTGGTAAGTAAAATATACTTACTTAAAATACTAATTTAATTACAATATAGTATCTAAAACAATTAATTTATATAACAGACATATAGGTTAAAAAAAGAAATTGTAACAATAAATGGTTACAGAGAAGTAATCCTACATCGAATAAGCAAAATGAAAATTTCTCCAATTTTAAATAGTTGTTTATTTACCTTCGAAAAATTTTTAAAATTAAAAGCATTAAAAACAAAAAGATTGACTGAAAGTGTTCTTTTTACACGACTCCCCAAAAAGGAATGTGATGTACGTCCAGCGTAGCAGCTCAACAGTTGAACCGATTAATATATGACCTTCACTGAAACCTTACGTTACCGGGAGTGTCATACTTATATATATATATATATATATAAGTTTAAATAAATTAAAAAAAAAAATTATACAATATACAAATACTATATACAAAACTGTCACATGCACGGTCTTTAATTATCTTACATTAAAGAGCAATATATATTTTTTTTGGCAGTCGTGTTTTTTTAAATATTTATCTCTTATGTATATCTTTAATTACTGCAGTTACGTTCCATTAATATATTTTTTCTTTCTTTTTTACAGTTGTAATTAATCTACATCATAATTCCGCTCTTAAAGCCAGTTTCTCCCGTTACAGATTATAAATTAAAAAAAGGAGCAAAGTTGTTCTCATAAAAAAAATATAAACCGCGAAAACTTATTAAATATGAAAGTAAATTAATGTTTTAAAATAAATTTAAAAAAAATACTACGCTTCTATAAAATTTAATTTAAAAAAACAAAACTCATTTTTATTAGGGGATAATTAAGAGATACATTTTAAATATACATTAATAAGAAAACTAACGATAATTGGAAAACCGTTAGTCCAAAATGCCCAAATTTTGCGGGGACAATAACATTTTTTTATGCGGTACACATTTTCCTAAGACTTATTGCGTTTCACAGACGCGTAAAATCTAGTTAATCTCAAAAATCGTAAAAAACTATATTGAAAAAGAAGGTATAAAACGGCTGAAAAAATCTTTTTCCTTAGGTTGTGGAGACTTCTTTTTATCATTATGACTTGAAAAAACCATAGTTAAATGACGAATTTTTTTCAGCACAAAATTAACCACATATACAATCGGCCAAAAAAAAATTATAGTCGTTTATAAGAATTTTATTCCTCCTACTGGGGCTAACGTCGGAGTATTAGATATCACAATTCTGTTCGAATAATTTATTCAGTTATTTAATAACTAGATTAATTATTATTTCCTTATGTTAGTTTTTTTAGTATAGTAAACAAAAATAATAATAATAATTATTAAATACTTTTACATTTAAAATACACAACAATTTCATAAAATCCTCGCTGTCTACGGTCAAGGACACATCATATGTAACAAAAATCTTAATAAAAAAATAACAATAAAAAATTAAAATAAAATAATAACAATAAAAAAATTTGTATTGTATAATTAATCAGTCTTATTTATAAACTAACAATTACGAAAATAAAACTAAATAAATAAATAAAAGGAAAACATTAATAACAAAAAAATGATGTTAACAACTGTTTAACAATAATCTTTATCCTTTTTCAAATACTAATGAACCTCGATATTGAATAATAAACATTTTTCAAAACTCTCCACTATTTATTGTCGATGCTTTCACTTCGTTACGAACAATAATGTATACTCTTACGTTTTAACTTTCAAAAGATCAGGAAAAGTCATTTCTGATGCGGACAAAGAATAGATCAAAGATGCGTCTATATCTTTCGACTTTAAAAAATATTACCCTTTTTATAAACTAAGATATATTAATTTTTTGCTTTAAAGTGTTTGGAAACAGTCCGTTTAAACAGGTGCGGACGAAATACACCTGCTGCATTAGAGGATCTTAGAGTTAATTTCTCTGAGAATAATGACGTTAACCGAACGGCAAGTTGTTATTTGTCGATCCGAAATATACCTTGCATCTCGATAGGCTTGGCAGGCCGACATGCGACGATTTATTTGGCCTAAATATAGAAGGAAAAGTGAAGGAGTGGTTTCAAAGTCATTCCTTACTTTCGTAGTAAGCCTAATAACAGGATGATCGTTAATCTTAAGAAAGGTTACGATATTTTTAGGAGTAGCATGTGGCATGATAAGATACAACCTTTGCGGTACGGCATCCAACAATAAACATATAATAAATTATGTATTTTTCTTATTTTTTCCTGTTTATCCTCCGGGAGTTACCGTTCAGGTATTACTTCAGAGGATGAATGAGGATGATAAGTGTGAGTATAAATGAAGTGTAGCCTTGTACAGTCTCAGCTCGACTATTCCTGAAATGTGTGGTTAATTGAAAGCCAACCACCAAATAACACCGATATCCACGATCTAGTATTCAAACCCGTATAAAAGTAAACTGCCTTTACTAGGACTTAACTCTCGACTTCGAAATCAGCTGATTTGCGAAGACGCGTTCACCACTAGACCAACTCGGTGGGTTCTTCTATCAGGCTTAGTTTTTTTTTTGTAACTACCATTCTTATTTTCAGGTAGTAACATTATCATGCATGAACTCCAAACGCATAGCATTTTGTGAACGTATTTTATTATATTGTTTATCTATTAAATAGCTTTTGTTTATTTATTGTAGTCCCTTAATTGTTTCACACTGATTTCTTAGACATTTTGTCATTATGTTTATAATTTACACAAAACTGAACATGAATCTGACTCATTATTCCTATTTTTATCTTACTATAAACATACATCTACTCATTAGTTATTTCTGTCGTTATTATATTTACTAACTATCGTGCAGACTAGCGAAAAATGTTTAATTCCCATTCAAGTTCAGTAAAGTGAGTACGTGTTTATAAATTGTTTCTTTTCAAACAATATTAATTATTGTAATGTATTAATGCCTTGCGCATTAATCATCAAAACAATTTCTGCTACATCTGGTGAAGTAATGTTGAAGTCTTAGAAAAGCTGTGCTTTTTGTGTAACATTTTTGACTGGTTGGCTATATAGATCTCGTCAATGCCATTTGCAATTCCAATGGTTTGGAGGGAACCGAAGGATCACACCACAGACTCTTACTGTTGTGTAACAAAGATATCTGATATAACAGCTAAAACTAGAGGTACTGTTAAATATCAAGATATGTAACAGTAAGTCCAGTACCACATAGCCAAGAGCTTCCAATTCCAGTACCACCAGAAACATGGAACTTAGATGAAGATGTCGAATCATATGCTGACTTATCAGACGATGAAGAAAGAGATCCAAACGTTTTAGAAAACGATAGAAGTAGATATACTTAACTCCATTTAATTAATCCGTCAGAATTAAATGATCTGGTTCGTGATCTAAATTTATCAACGAATCAAGCCGAAATACTGACATCAAGACTGAAAGGACGGCATATTTTATAACGAAACACTAAAATAAGTGCTTTCCGTGACAGACAGTCAGAATTTGAACATTTCTTCTCTCACTACGAAAACTTAGTATACTGTAATGATGTGGACTCTTTACTGGAAGCTTTGGGATATGCACTATCCTGACGAATGGCGACTTTTTACTGACTCGTCAAAGCTTAGTTTGAAAGATGGTCTACTTCACATTGGAAATAAATACCCATCAATACCATTAACATACGCTGTTCACATGAAGGATATGAAAATATGAAACTTGTATTGAGCAGGATTCAGTATGAGAAATATTTATGGCATATTTGCGGAGATCTGAAAGTAATAGCACTTTTTATTGGATTGCTACTTGATACACTAAATTCTGTTGCTTTTTGTTCGAGTGGGACAGCTGGGATAGTAAAAACCATTACATAAAAGAACAGTAATCAAAGAGAGAGGTACTGACTGTAGGAAAGAAGAATGTTATTAGTCAGGCATTAGTAAAACCAAAAAAAGGTTTAACTTCCGTCACTACACAGTAAGCTAGGTCTATTCAAAAATTTTGTTAAAGAAATGGATCAGATTGGTGCTGTGTTTCAATATCTAAAACGCAAATTTCCTAATACAAGCGATGCTAAAATAAAGGAAGGTATATTTGTTTGACCACAAATAAGAAACCTAATAAGTAATCCGGCGTTTGATGAATGTTTGAATGACTTGGAGGTTGCTGCTTGGAAATCATTTCAAAATGTGGTAAACAACCTTGGAAACCATAATACCAGTAACTACAGAGAACTTGTGAGTGAACTCCAAAACTACAAAGAACTTGGGAGTAAACATGTCACTCAAAATCCATTTCTTATATTCAGATTTGGATTTTCTCCCTAACAATCTCAGCAGTATTAGTGATGAACATGGAGAACGCTTTCACCAGGAGATATCTACAATGGAAACACGGTACCAGGCAAAATGAAACCCAAAAATGTCAGCTGACCACTGTCGGAATCTACCTTCAGCAAATTACAGCAGAAAATCCAAAAGAAATAGATTTTAGGTGGGTACAAAATGCATATAATATATTGTCACATTATGTTCACCATACATTTTTTGTTTCAAAGGAAATTTCAACAAAACTGAGCCCGATAGAGAAATTCTATTAACAAATATATCAGCATAAAAAATACTATAAGAATCAGCCATTCACTCTCATTTAACAAACAAAAAATTAAATTTAGTTAACAATTGTTATTAATATTTCTTTACAAGTGATGATGGTTTATCGATCGAAATGCACATCGAATAGCAGACTTTACCATAAGTAAACGGTTCTTGGGCATTCTTTAAGATAATTAACAATAATTATTCATATAATTTCCTAATATAATTACAAAACGGAGATTATTAGCAAAAATTTAAAACGTAATTTTCATCATGATTAAAAAAATACTCTCATAAAAATGGTATGCAATTCGTAACTGTAGAATAGATCATCTTATCACTTAATTTTTATAAAACTTCTGAATAGAATACAAAATTGTGCAGTATTTAATGTTAATATTCTTATTCAGAGATTTATATACTCAGATAATTCAAATAAATAACAATTTCACTTAATATTTACATTACCCGCATAAGCGATGTAAATTACATTTAGTGTAAATTACTACACAGTAATTTACACTATCACAATTTGTGTGACAGTTGTTTGGAACTTTCGTTCCAAACAAAACTGATATATCAATTTCTAACGTTATTGCTAACAATCTGGATTGTAAATACGGTTTTCAGCCGAAATCCGTTAGTTAATTTTTTGTCAATCTAAAAATTATATTTTTATAGTCGTGTTGTACAGTAAAATACCACCACCGAAATGAAATAACTGTTGATTTGATTTAATTTAAAGCAAACTTAAGATAAGAGTACATATCTTAAGTTAAGATTTATTTATCTTTTCTTGCTAAAGAAACAATAAAAATCACATACATAAAATTACATTGTATAAAAGTAATAATTTATAAAACAAGATTATTAATTATACGATAGATTAAAGTTATAGAAACAAATTAGGTTAATTTCCAGGATATGAGAAAGGTTGAGGACAATAACATACAATTATTGACCACCTAGACTAAATTTAACATTTAACCGACATATGATAATAGCTTGCTATACATTACGCAATCAAAATAAAAGAAAGAATTCATTATTACGAGGTCTGTTCAAAAAATACGTAGACTAACGTTATAAAACAAAATGTACGTTAAATAACAAAATGTTATTTAGAAGTTACTTGTCTGGGTCCCCTTCAAAGTAGTCTCCTCCCCGACGCACAAACCTATTCCAACGGTGTGTCCACTTTTGGAAACAGTTCCGGAACGCTTCTTTTGTGATGTTCTTCAGTTCCTTCTTCGGATTTTCAATATCGGGAATCGTCTCAAATCCTCTTCCTTTCAAAGGTCTTTTGAGTTTGAGGAACAAGAAGTCACAAGGAGCGAGGTCAGGTAAGTAGGTTGGGTGGGGAAGAACAGTGATCGAGTGTTTGGCCAAAAACTCACGAGTTCTGAGGGCTGAATGGCCTGGAGCGTTGTGTGATGAAAAACCAGTCACCACTCTTCCACATTTCTGGCCTTTTCCGTCGGATAGCGTCCCGCAGATATTTGAGAACTTCAATCTGGTTCACTGTGGAGCCTTGCGGGAGGTACCCTGAGCATAAAAAAACTGTCAACATCACGTTCACATTAGAACGAACTTGGCGAGCTTTTTTTGGTCTGGGAGATGTTTCACCCACCCACTGGGACGATTGAATTTTTGTTTCGATCACCCAAGATTCATCAACTGTTATGATCCTCGACAAGAACTTTTCATCTTCTTCTGAACGTTCAAGCAATTCTTGACAAGCCTGGACGCGATGGAATCTTTGGTCGTCTGTCATGAGGTGTGGAACAAATTTCGCAGCAACGCGGTGCATCTTCAATTTTTCGGTCAAAATCTCGTACCATGATCCAACTAATATTCCACACTCTTCAGCAAGCTCTCTGATGGTCAGACGTCGATTTGCCCGAAGCAGGGTGTTGATTTTGTCAACGTGCGAGTCGTCAGTTGACGTGGAAGGACGTCCGGGACGCTAATAATCTTCAATCGACTGACAACCATCTTTAAAACGTCTATCCCACTTAAAACATGACGCACGCTTCATAGAAACATTGCCGTAAGCCGTCTTGAGCATATCAAAAGTTTCACTCGCAGATTTTCCGAGTTTAACACAAAATTTCACAACAACTCTTTGCTCGTTCAAGTCACTCATTCTAAAATCCGTCAAACGAAAAAGACACACTTCACAAACAACCGCGTAGCTAAGCAACTAATAATATTTGCAATCAAAAAATTGCGTAATCAGCTGATCTGTACGAACATGGCGACGCCAAGCGGATTTGAGTGGAGCCAACTGGACCCGAGCAATTCAAACAGTCTACGTATTTCTTGAACAGAACTCGTATTTGTTTATTTTTATCTAAAATGATGAAGGTAGAAGAAGATTGATAAATTCATTTAAAACGGATCCTATTAAAAAACTATTCAATTTCAAGAATTCAATCTTTTTTCAAGCTCAATTGTCCATTCTCAGAACTACTTAGCACTCCTGGAGTGCTAGACAGCTGGTGACAATGCTAGGAAGGACAGAAAATAATTCAAATCAATCAGTTAAATACTATATATATATATATGGACAGTAATAGAAAAATGGAATTATTACGTTTTTTCGTACAGAATACAAAATAAATTTACAATAGATTTATGAAATTAATTAGTGAATGCAGAGAAAAAGTATTAAAGACAAAACTAGGAAATAATCACAGTCATAATTTAGGTCTCGCGGCTATGACGATACTTGTGGTATCTAGAAGAAGGACAAAACTGAACAATTAATTAACTGTTTTGAAGGAGGTTATGGTCCCTCTGAATATGCTAGTTTTCAATTCCGTAATGAAACTAAAAAACAAATAATCCTTTTTTTTGAACAAGCGTTTTTTAAAAAATACTTTTAAAATAAATAAATTCCATTTTAAAAGATGTTTAAAAAATCTATCTAAATGTTTCTCACTCAGAAATTAATTATTATTAACTAACACTAAAGTAACTATTACGCTCGATAATTTTTTCTTTTAAATAAAGGAAGTAATAATTTATTTCATTTTCTTGTTTCGCAATTTCTTACAAATGGAATTCGCTTAAGGTCACATTTATAAATACATATCCATGACTGTGCTGAGAATTATAAAAGTTTGCGTGTTGTCGCCTGTAGCAATCGATCAAACTCGAGTATTTTCTTCGTGATATTATGTTAAGTAACACTATTACGTGCTTTTTGATATTCTAATAAACATAAACGTCACTTTTGTTTATTCATTTGAACTTGAAGTTAAAGATGCCTAGGAAATAAACTGCGTTGAAATGTTAAAGAGTTATTTAAAAGAATTTAACATTTTAAAATATCAGTGCAAAAATTATTTTTTCATTAGTTATGGTCAGTCCGACAATGAAGGATGACTAAGAAAATGAACAGTCGACATTAACATGACAATGCGACACATACATATAAAAAAGGTGACTGACCGTAAGAATTACTTTTCATAAAAAAATAAATAAAATAAACACATAGGTATACATAAAACAATAAGAAAAGACGCTAACATCCAAACATACTGGGAGCTTTTTAACGAACCTTTTTTTACACGTAAATTAAGTTTTAAAAAAAACTTTATCCAAGGGAAGTCAGAACGAATCTAATCCTTCAAAGCAAAATTTTATACTTAAAATACATATCTTTGATTTGACCAAATCCAGCATTACAATTTGTAGTATATACTTACAAAATCTTTTAATTTTGTAGTATTTTTTTACGTAATTTGAGAATTCAATTACGATGAAACAAAAGCATGTTGTTTGTGTTTTATAAATCAAAATAAATCATAAATTTTACTACATTTTAGTTAATGTTGTTTTAAGCAGCTTAGTCGATTAAACAACTTCAAAAACTACATACGGAGGGTAGTAAAGGGTTTCAGAAAAAAAAATTCACAACGTCAACAGCTGTCCACTTAACATACCTTAAGAAAGTCATTCTTTGGTTATTGAGAAGAGGAATTAGCAATTTTATGTCGGTAATACGCAATGTTACCCGTATAGCAATCTGCTAGTTTGATGGCAATACAATGTAATGTGTCTTACGGTTCACGGAATAGTTAACTATCGCTGTTGAGCTTAAGTTTCGCAAAACTTAAGGTAAAGCAGTTCCAACGTATAGGTTAGTAACAACTGAATGATTCAAAATTCAAGAACGCATAGCGTAGAAAAGGGTAAATCTCCTCGAATGCCATGCTCTAGCAAAGATGTCCACCGTATTCGACAGCTTGACTGTCAATCGATTCACATCGATTCACGAAATATTTCTTACATCGGTGGGGCAGATGGTAGAGGCCCTCCTCTACCATGAGGTAGAGGGGGGCCTAATACCTGGTCACATGAAGTCCAGATCTCATGATGTTTGATTTTTTCTAGGGGGTCGTATAAAGAACAACCATTATTCGATGACAATTCGTTATTTAGATTACTTGTATGAAATGATTGTGGAAGCTGTTTTTACGATCACGCCGGAATGATTCGGCGAAAATAAACGGAATATACTTTAGAATTGTCGTGTTATGTATGGTACCCGTAAATTAGATTAGTAACCCCGATAACAAAAATTATTTGTAAAAACTGTGAAACAAACATTTTGTGTAAAATTAGCTTTGTAGTTCCATAATTATAAAGTAACTAAACCGCCAAATGTGATTCTCAATAGGACAACTGTAAACGCCAAACGGCTTATGTCGTTTCGTCCACTATTTCGGGAATGGTGTCTCAAAAATTTGTTTTTTCTGCCTTGGTAAAATCCGAAAAGATTTTATAGCAATAAATAGTTTTATAACAATACTTAGAATAACGTAATAATTTACAAATTTTAATTTGCAGTTGAAAAAGTGAAGAATCTATAACAAGATACTGCCTTACGGGTCGTAATATTATAGCAACTCCGTTGTAAAATATTTACACAAACAAATAAGAGAAAAAATAAAGATCTCTTTTAATGACGGGGAACCTATTTTAAGAGAGAATTGCCTAACAAAATTTACACGATGTTTAAAACGCTGCGGTACCTATCTGATTTTTTACGACCTACAAAATAATTTCATAACTTATACAATTAAACAAATATATTTTCTTGATAGATAAAAATTCCATTAAAAACTGTATTATTTTCTTTGAAAAAAAATTTATTTTGATACGATACTCAAGAACGGAGAAATCAACTTTTTTTCAAGATCAACCATCGCTAAAATGCTGTAAGAAAACGTCATTTAGTTTAATCAGAGTATAGATAAAAATCCTTATTTAACATACATATATATATAACATATAAATGCCAAAATTTGTGGCGGTTCTGTTCGCTTGCAGTAGCATCACGCGAGAACCAACAGATCGACTGCTTTCAAATTTGCAGGATACATAGGTGTTATTCCAGGGGAAGTTTTACGCCATAGAACGAGGCCCTAGTCCCATTCGAGGTGAAGATGTGAATTTTTCCTCTTGGACGATGACTTAATAGTCTTTTATTTCATTTTTCGACGTAAAAATAAAAACTATGCGTTTTATAACGTATCCGATTTTCAGCTCTCTTCTTTGACCCCTTCCCGAGATACAGAGTATTATAGGATAATGGAAAGTGAAACCAAAAAGGATATGTTCGTCTACAGCAGGAGCGTATTAGAACTTCTACGTCAATAACGAGAGAAACGTTTGAAGAAAGAGAGCTTTTTAGGCATTAATTGATCAGCATTATTCTCACAACCATGAGGTTAACGAACAGAGCGGGATCCAGAGGGCTCCCCTTTGACCCCGCTGAATCGGCGAGCCCTTTTTTCAAATACTAGAAATACTAAATAAACTATAAATACTAGATTTGATGTATGAAAAATAATTAAATCTGCTTCCTAATAACATAAAGCACGAAATTCCTTAACTCTTCTTGCCGAAAAAAGATGGTCATCATATTTACACAAGTAGTCACTTTTAACAAGTTTCATTGTAGTTTTGAATAATATAAAAAAATAATTAAATTTCTATTTTTAATTATACATGCATCAACATAATCGTGAAAACAAACTCTTCAAGTAATATTAATATTCCTACGCAAAATTTCGCTGTACAAAAAAGAAACCAAACATTTATTTATACTATACGAACAATAACGTCTCCTGAATACAAATTATTTTAAACAAAACAAAACAGAATTTAAAATCCATTTATTATACAGGTATTAACGTACAGTATAATTCTTTTTATTTTGCTAAAAGAAATAGAGCTAGTGGTCTGCTGACAGGCTCGTAACCTTGAATCTAATCTAGTAAAGATGTCCCCCTCCTTTATCCTTAATTTTTCCTCTTGCTTTGTCCAACTCACTCTCTCTTTATCCCTCCCTGTCCTTTGAAAACTGCGCAGTATTTAGACGACAACGGTAATAGAATGCGACTGTAAACCGAGAATGTGGAACCGATTTAATTAGTTCAGCATTATTGAAAACGTCAAATGGTAATTATAAAAAACAAACACATAATAAACAGGATATTTATTTACGATTAAATAATTTCAATTTTATTAATTTCATAACGTATAATGTTAAAACAGTGAGTAAGCTATCGGCCAATTTTGATGATCACTGAAAAGTAATAGGTTTCTCAGTACAAGGTACAAATAATAATACTAATATAGATATTTTATATCTTTACTGAAATACGATCCGGCAATGCACAGTCTTTAAATATCAGTGATACTAAACAATGAGAATGAAAAAGAAAGTTAACAAACATCGTAAAAAAACTACAGGCAATAATGTACATGAAATTTTCAGGTATTTATTTTTGTAGCAATTAACTTCTCCCGAAGTGATAAAAGTTATAAATTATTATTACCCAAAAGACCTTTATTTCCTTATTCAAAAAATCAAATTTATATTCTTATCAAAAGATAAATAATAAAAAAAAGTTCTAGAATGATCGGTTAAACCAGTAAAAAAAAACTACAAAAATAAGCTCTCATTCCAACCTATACTATTTTATTTAAGATACCATACTAATTAAAAGTAAAAAAATAATACTAAAGAGATCTTGACTGGACCAAAACAATCCGTAATATCATTGGAGTTTTTTTAGTATTAAACCTGACTATAATTAATTCTTGTACATTAGTCTTGCGACAATAAATACCGAGTTCAGTATACGCGAATTCACAGCTGATGCGCCGGGATTTTTTTGCGCAGGTCTCCGCTAGCTTTAGCAAATAAAGCTGATTAATCTTTCGCAGTGTATCCAATTATGAAATATAGAATATACTTCTCTGTATTAGTTTATACAAAACGTGTCTCACACATCATTGTATATAATACACAAAAATATATTTTCCAGTTGGATACCGCACGACAGATAATAGCTACGGGTGAACCCAAAGCAAAAATAAAATATCTGATGCGGACACCACATTATTTCCTTCTATTAAATTACATATACACATTTCTGCTGCACTTTATTTAAACTTATTTCATTTGAAAGTGAGATACGATCCTACAATGATTTAATATAAGTGGACAGTTACACACCCAACTGCTAAAATATTAGTTTTTATTAACATCAAATATTTATACAATTATTAATTCAACAATCTTTCCTGAAATATTAGGTTAGAGTAAAAGTTCCTTGATTACTCTTTAAATAAATTGTTTACCAAATAATCCAATAATAAAAACTGATTATTCTACACCGTAAGGTCAAAATTAATATTTGTAACCAGTATACAGGAATTCGCTAAACGGAATAGTTCAATTATTATTAACTTTTATTTATACGACAGACCAGAAATCTTGTGCATATTACGCACAAGTAAAAAAAAATAAAAACACATATATAATGCCTATTAAATTACATTTACACATTTTTAAAAGCATATAAAAGTTCATTTCACTCATACTTTTTTTTATCACTGAATTATAATTTATTGTAAAACTTTTTTTTACAGTCACGGGTTAATAATTATTAAGTCAATATGTTTAAATTAAAAAAAAGAAAAGTTAAAAAAATAAATAAAAAAAAAAAATTTAAAACAAAAGGAGATGGAAGTCCAATTCGAACCGATGTGCTTTCCCTTTAACATCCAAATATTTCATTAATTAAAATTTTAATTTCAATTTCGATTGCAATTAAAAAGGGAGGTACACAACTAGATGTTAAAACAGTGCTAAATCCAAAATTTCAACATCCTACGGCTAACAATTTTTTAGTTATGCGAGATACATACGCACATATAGACGTATGACAGACATCACGCCGAAACTAATCAAAATGGATTCAGGGATGGTCAAAGTGGATATTTCCGTATAAATATGAAAACCGAAATGTTTCGCGATCACAGTACTTCCTTTACTTCGTACAAGGAAGTAAAAAAAGTTAAAAAAAAAAGGAGTGAAATCTGAAGAGCGAAATTTTTCGCGATCACAATACTTCCTTTACTTTGTACAAGGAAGTAAAAATACAATGGAATTCAACAGATACCCCAGTACACATCATACACGTAAATGTAAATGGTATCAACCAATTTTAACATTTGTGAAAGTTTAAAAGTATTTCCATCCAGATAACGCCTCAATAATAAAAAATAATATTCAGTTCATAAGTTTGATTAAAAAGATTAAAACGTTATAGAACTATAAATTCAGTTTTAAAAGGTAAGCATTATAATCTCTCAGATACAGATATAAATTGTTTCCATCCTAAAACTACATATAAAAAAATATATAAAACTACATATTAAATAAATATGTAAAATATATAAAACTACATATAAAAAAATTTTCTTCCAATCGATAGACTAAAGAAGTAAAAAACTAAATTATCTACAGATAAAATTTTTATTAAATCCAACTTCCTTCGAGATACAAGAGCCCCTTACCCGATTAAAAATAATATATAGAATCAATTTCATAATACATAATAAATTACAATACAAAACTTCGCTTTTTTAGGTTAAACCAACCTGACGCGCGCTAAATAGAGATCAACAAATATGAATACATAAACAATTTTGTAACCACGATTTTATTATTTACAGGCCTGAAAACATCTAAAAATACCAAAACATAGGTAGAGTAATTTTTTCTGTGAATAATGCAGTATTTACCCTCTGATCCTAAGAAATATATAAATTAATAATATATATATATATATATATATAAACTAACATACGTCCTAAAGTCTGTGTATTTATAACTAGGTTTTAATTTATATATTTCCAGTGTTTACAACCTACTTTTGGTTAATCATGTAGTCACATTAATTTTTTAATAGACATGTTTCGTAGTAATACATCAATCGCAAGTATAATAATATAAATGCTTTCAATGGTTAATCTCCTTATATCAATTCTGGTTATAGTATTACTCACTGTTCTTACATTTTTAATAATAAAGAATAGTAACTTTCAAGAGGTTTAAAATAGTATCATAACTAAAAATTGTATACGAATCTAAAAATACTTGAGCACAATAATTTAAATATGTATACATATACGAGTTCCATATATACTATATGTTACTACTCAAAAGCAATACGCTTCATGGACATATATATATATATATATATATATATATATATAATTTCAAAATAAATTTTAGATTTTGAATACAAAAAAGTTTTCCTTTGCACCAAACTCCTCTAAATTTTGAAACACCTAGATATGTTTTCATTTTGTACGTACTAAAAAAGTAAAATATGATATTCCACTGATAATTCGGACATACTGTACATGCAACATAGTAGATGACAACTGCAATTCACGAGTGAATTTCGTTTGTGCTTTAACAACGTAATAATTTCAAGCTGTGAACAAACCGATTTAAGTTTCCAAAAGACGACTATTCAACAGCAATATCGCCCCATGGACATTTTTTTTTGGCGAAAAACGCTTTCATGTTATCATCGCCCGTAATAAAAGCTTTTATAACGAATTGCAATAAGCGTAATATAATCAAATGAAAATATAAATATATATAAAATTCAATTAAAAATAAAAATTTACAAACTCCGAGAGGGGGTGTAAAGGGGCCCTTATCGGATAACAAAAAGACTAAGAACTATAACTAATCTAAAAACCTATAACTAAAACAAAAACTATAACTAACAAAAAACTATACCTAATGTAAAACTAAAATATTAAAAATGCAATAAAACTTAAAACTAATATCACTAAAGACTTAACTAATATCACAGTCAGAATTTTAAAACAGGATAAAATTTATTAAAAAAAAAAAATAAATAAATAAAAATAAAAACAAAAAACACAATATAAAATTAATATACATATAAAATTTCACAATATCCGAGAGAGGTGTAAAGGGGCCCCTTCTCGGATAAGAGAATAAAGAAAAACAAACAGAAAAATAAAAATAAAAAATAAAACAGACTATAAACTTTACAAAAAACAAAACTAAATACCACAATATCAAATTTTAGATATAAGACCAGCACGATGCAAAAACAGTAACATCCGGTCTAAAACTTCGTTGTCATTGTCCAAAAATTGACGGATATTTCTGGGCAATTTAAATTTATTACGCAAAGCCGCATAAGGAATGCAATCCACAAGAATGTGGTGCACGGTCATGCGGCAATTGCATTGTGTGCATAGTGGTGCTTGACCTGCTGACATCAGGTACTCGTTTGTGACTCTAGTATGGCCTAATCGCAATCGACAGAGAACCACTTCCTCACGACGAATTTTTCTGCATGAGGAGTCCCAAGGCAACATAGAATCTTTAATGTGCCGGAGCTTGTTATCAACGGTGGCCGTCCATTCAACTTGCCACTTTGCGCGAAGAGACTGTTTTACATAATTAATAAAGTCCGAAGTAGTAACACTAGAGGTGAAGGGAGGTTAGTTACAAGCCCCTTTAGCAGCGGAATCCGCACTTTCGTTACCAGGAATTCCCACGTGGCTAGGAATCCAACAGAAAGTTACTTCCGCGTTGCGATGATTGCGTCAGCGATTGCATTATAGATTTCCGTGACCAACGGATGTCTAGAATAAAAATCTTGTAAAGCTTGGAGTGCACTACACAAGTCTCTACAAATAAGGATATGACGGTATTTTGGGTTAACGATATTCAATGCCTTATTAATAGGGTACAACTCGGCAGTAAATACACCTTTTTGTAATATTAGGCAGATCAAACATGTAGATTCTGCTATTTAGAGTAAATGCGCTTCCAACGGTATCGTTATGTTTTGTTCGTATTTTTATGAACAATACAACTTAGAATAACTGCTGGAAAGAGTTTTGTTATTTGCGTTTGAAGCACACCGAAATGTAAATTTCTCACGTATTCCGATGATGGTCTAATACAAGATCCGGCAAATAAACCTGACGATTTTTAAGGGATAATAATTGAACTGTGTTTCGTACTATTAAAACATTTAATTTATCAAATTAAAGATCAATTTTTGCAATTTATAGTAAATTACTTACATAGATTTTTTTTTTATTTGAATATTATGTCGTCCAAATGTTTTCCATTACTCCTCACACACTCACTTAACCTCATTCTAAAATTTGACATTGCTCGCTCAATCATCACTTGTGGAACCGCTTCAATTTCTCGTTGAATGGCGTCCTTGGGTTCTGCAATTGACTGTGGTCGACTACTGAAGACTTTATGTTTGAGATACCCCCACAGAAAAAAATCACAAACAGCCAGATCAGGTGAACGCGCTGGCCAAGGCATGTCGCCAAATCGAGAAATCAAACGACCAGGAAAGGTTTCTCGCAGAACATCCATTGCGATTCTCGCCGTATGGGCGGTGGCACCATCCCGTTGAAACCAAATTTCCTGTCCTTGAAAGTCATTCAGTTTCGGTCGCAGAAATTCATTCAACATGTTTACGTATCGATGAGATGTTACTGATACTCTGCGATTTAACTCCTCAAAAAAAGATGGGCCAATTATGCCGAACTTTGAAAGCGCAACCACACTGTAACATATTGACTGTGAAGTGGTTTTTCAAGAATTTGCCGTAGATTATACGAAGCCCAATAACGGTAATTTTGTTTATTCACAAATCCTGACATATGAAAATGTGCTTCGTCACTTAAAAGAATAATGGCATTCTGGTGGACATTTTCGAGGATGACCTCGCAAGCTGCTTTGCGAGACGCCCAATCATTAGCATTAAGTTGCTGCACTAACATCATCTTATACGGATGGAATTTCAGGTCGGCATGAAGAATTCGTCGTACACTTCGATCAGAAATGGGTAGCGCAGCAGCATGTCTCGCTGCTGAACGTCGTGGAGACAGCGTAACAGCTGGTTAGCTGTTAACGCTGTAAGGTTTTACAGCGTTAATGTTTTCAGGTGTTCTCACAGTCCGTTTTCGTCCTGTTGGTTTCATTTTTAAAGCAGACGATGTGTTTCTAAAATTCTTCACCCACAACATGGTATTCCTACTAGGAACAGACGCGTGTCGATTTAAATTGAAATGTCTGCGAAATAAACGCTGTGTTACAATAACCGAGTCATTATTTTTAAAATAGGCTTCATTCACAAACCCTCGTTGTTCTCCCGACCACGACATACTGGCTACTGAAATAGCTTGAATAGACCTGTCGATGTACAACACTCCCGCCTTCTTATTGACAGTGGTGCCAACATAACAATTACTACAAAATCGTCAGATTTATATGCCGGACCCTGCATGCTCATTAAAACCGTTATCACAAAAGGGGATTTTATTAGTCCCTATTAACTATTCAAACGTAGCTACTGGTTTCAGAGTTAGGACAGTCGTTAGCAGCAGTTAGAATAGTCGCTAATTAAAACAGTCCAGGATCCGCATAAAGGACGGACACCGTACTTCAACATACTGTTTGAGACGATTAATTTGTTCAGCATAATTCCAAATGAAAAAACTGGATATAACACAGATTACTAGAAAAGAGTAAAAGTGGATTCTTGAGGGGTTAGATAAACGGTAAATTTGTGGATTTTACCATGCTATTATGAGAATCTGTTGTAAATATATCCAAATCTCATTAAACACTCCAAAACCGTAATCGTCTTTTATTACTTCCAATAGATTTTGTCTTAATTTTTGCTTTTTCTCGAATTTCACTTCGGGTACAAAGAATGAACCGCATCCATCAGGCATATAACACTATCGTAACACAAACCGCACACGGAATGAAAATTCCAAACAAAGCATCAAATCAAGCGACGAGGACGTTATCAACCTAAATGATTTCAGCACTATATATAATAATGGCGATTACATAACTTTATTACCGGATTAGCGTACGACTTAGGAATCGAAATGAACACTCCCCGGTTACTGCGATCAAGTCGTCTGGACTCAAATATATATTACTTGGAAAAATAAAAGAAATATGCTGATAGATTGATTAGTGTTGGTCGAGAAACCCATCGACAAAGAAATTACCAGACGACTAGGCCGATTCCTAAATCTAAAATTAACGTTAATCAAAATCGGTTTACAATATTTTTTTTAAGTTAGCTAATACCGGTGATTCAAAAAAAACTTCACAACTTTAAAAGCACGTTTAAATTTAGATTATTTACAGATTAGGCTGAAGTCTCATTTCTTAGAAAAACACATCAAGTTTTGACTGACGTAGTTCATTAGCACCGAATTCGGTCACCAGCACTGTTACCAGTGTTGTTAAAAAATGGATACATTTACTGGTGCGGAACGTACTCGCAGTGTTTTTTCAGGATTTGCAGTTCAACGTAATTTTCGTAGACTACGGTAGGGAGCCTCCTAGTAGGCACACAATTTACTTTTGTCACAAAGCTTCGTCGTGACAGGTTGTTCTGTTAAACATACAAAATCACCAGGACGCCCGTCATCCTTGAAGCTGCTATGGAACACCTCAGAAAAAGCTTTGCACGTAGTCGAAGAAATCAACTCGACGTGCATCACGTGAAACAGGCATTCCACAAAAACTGTTTGGTGTATATTTTGTAAACGATTGCACTTGAGGCTGTACAAACTAATCGTGGTTCAACACATTACAGATGACGATAAAGTTGCTCGGCTGCGGTTTTGTGTGAAAATGATTAATAGAATTTCAGACGATACATTTTTAGTGATGAGTGAACGTTACACATCGGCGGCAAGGTGAACACCCATAACTGCCGAATATGGGGTACCAAAACCCTCAAGAAACTTTGCAGCACATTCACGATAGTGATAGCCTTAAGGTAAATTTGTTTGTGTCCTAAGTAAACGAAGACTGTACGGCCCGTTCTTCCAGGAGACAACCATAAACGGTATAGTTTCTGGATATGCTTCAAAATGTCTAATTTATCAGTTAGACGATGACAACCAAGATGGACACCATTAATATCAGCAAGAAAGAGCACCACCTCACTGCCGCCAAGAAGTTCGAGATTTTCTTAATACTTTATTCCCAGGTCGGTGGACCGGTCGTGAAGATCCAATTGCATGGCCACCTCGTTCCCCAGATTTGACTCCGCTAGATTTATTCTTGTTGGGTTTCATTAAAGATCGGGTTTATGTACCAACTTTACCTGCTGATCTTGTTGAGCTAAGACTTCAAATTAACGCCACAGATGCAGGGGCAATGCCCGACTTGCAGGCGACAATCTGAAATGAAATCGACTTTAGGTGGGATATGTGTATTATAAATGGAAGCCATGTCGAACCAAAGTGAATGTTGGGTGACAGACTTAATGTATTTTTCTATGAAATGAGTCCTCAACCGAAACTAAGTTATCTAAAAAAAATCTTTATATTCTTAAAGTTGTGAAGTCGTTTTTAAATCACCCGGTATTAATATTTTTATTTACCAAATATTTATGAATAGTTTCTTTTTTAAAATTAAATTAAATTCTATATATATATATATAGAATTTATATATGTGTGTGTATATATATATATTTATATATATATATATATATATATATATATATATTTATATATATATATATATATATATATATATATATACACTCACACATAAAAAATTGTAATTCAACAAATAAATAAATAATTTCTATTGTAATTCAACAAAATTAAACAATGACTGTGAAATTAAGACAAGAATTAGAGAAACTTTTTAGAAAAAAAAAAATCACAATGAATATAAAACAAATAAAATCACTCAAGAATTCTTACCACCGAACATGACACTTTCACTAACATATGAACCTTAATGAACAAACAGCGCATCGTAATATAAAACCAACAGTTACTAAAGATATGTTTACTTAGCACTTATACAAACCTTTTACACAGTTTAAGGCAAATATTGAATAGTTGAATGCAAAATAATTTCCTATCTTTACCAAAAACAAAAATGGACATTTTTTTAGTAAGACTTGTCAAACACTAAAACCAACCGTCGGAAGAAAAAAAAAATAGTTTAACGACAAATATCATCATTTTGTTCTCAAATATAGTTAAACATTATTTTTTTAAATAATAGATTAACGAAATTACTGTACGTTGAAATTTTACTATAATAAAAACAGAAGAAACACAGAGTACCGGCTTTGTTCAAATACATTGAATACTGAATATAATGTAGAAAACAAGGAGTTGTGTAACACCTTG
This sequence comes from Lycorma delicatula, assembly GCF_047948215.1. Lineage (NCBI taxonomy): Eukaryota > Metazoa > Arthropoda > Insecta > Hemiptera > Fulgoridae > Lycorma > Lycorma delicatula. The sequence goes on along the minus strand of NC_134456.1, from coordinate 198,224,254 downwards.
AAAAAGAAAAGGTTTTTACATTTGTGATATAAACTACAGTTTCGCTACCTCTTTACCGATGAGTTTGAAGTTAAATATTTCTTAACATAATTAAAATAAAACATCGAGATTGATCTTTCTTTATTTCCTATGCAATTTTCTGTTAACCTATTCAATCTATTTCATAAAATTATGAAAAATATATACATACTCTTTTAACAACTATATTTTTTTTAACCTATCAACTTTTATATTTTAACCTATCAAACCTTTTATATTGTCTTCGCCTAATTTAGTAGTATTTTATTAAAAAAATCGTATGTTCGTTAGGAATGATTACAGCCATTATTATTATTATTGGACTGTTGATCAAAGTGACAGTCCAATTTAACTAGCGTACATTCAAAGTTATTACGCAATAGTGAAAATCAGTACTTGTCTATGTTAACAATTATTTTAAAGGAAATGTTATTTTAACTACACTTCGGACCGTTGTAATAACAATAATAGGTATTTTAATACTGTAAGCACTTTGTTATTCATCTAATAATAAAAAAAAATAATAATTATATAAAAGTAACTTTTTTCCTAATTTAAAAAATTAAATACTCCAAAAAAAAACAATTATTACTGGAAGAAAAATTCTTCAAGTAGATTTTTTTTTATAGTAATACAATTTTAAAGTTAGATTTTCATAAATTTAAATTTTTTTTACAAACAAATTTTTTTACAAACACTTTCCTGAACAATGAAACTATAAGTAAATTGTACGGAATAATAATGACGTGAAAGGGAGTCATCCAGTGATATCTTCCAAGACAATATAAAGGGTTAAACAAAGTAGAATAAAGTACAATCAGTACGAGTAGTATAACGAATTAAAATATAACTAAGTGTAACGAAGTACACACAATTCAATAATTAAAGGTTAGGAACAAAAACCTTAAACGGTATGGTAACATAGGTATAGAGAAGAATAACGTTAAATGTTTAACGAAACAGACCAAGCAACTGAGTATTAAAAAAAATATAAGAAACAAAGAAAACAGTGTTAACAAATTAACACTGGTCACACATAAGAAACGAAGTCGAAAGCACGAAGAAACAATTCATAAACAACAAAAACAAAAGAATTCATATTACTATATTAAAAAAATTCATAAATAGTATCAGCAAAATTTCGGTAAGAAAATGATGATATTCAACGCACAACAGCCTCTTCGATCGTTGAATTTTCGACAGTTGTTAAAACTGTATTAATTACCTATGAAAGGTTTTTTTTAATGTTTTCAAAATCGTTTAATTTATGTAGCGGTCGTTTTTTCTTTTTCTGTTTAGCCTCCAGAAGCACCGCCAGGTGTTACTTCAGAGGATGAATGAGAATGATATGTATGAGTGTAAATGAAGTGTAGTCTTGTTCAGCCTCATGTCGACCGTTTCTGAGATGTGCGAATAATTGAAACCCAACCACCAAAGAACACCGGTATCGACGATCTAGTATTCAAATTCGTATATAAGTAACTGTCTTTATTAGGATTTGAACCTTACAACACTCGACTTGGAAATCAGCTGATTTGCGAAGATGCGTTCACCACTACACCAACCCGGTGGGTTAGTGTAGTGGTCTATCATATATAAAGAACAAAACTATCAATTTAACTTACTATTTGTACCGATTTTAACAGGTTTTTTTAATTTAATTTTTTTGAAACAATATAATTGCAGTTAATTAATGTAATTACAGTTAATGCTGTTATAATTTTTTTTTTTACTTGTACAATACTACTTAGAAGTAAAATACAAAGAAGGTTCCAGATAAAATAGGAAACATATTAGAATATTACTAAATAAATATTATCTAACTTAAACAAGCATTTAAGAACTTTTCGCAAGATAAATAAATAATCAAAGGTTAATCTACGATAACAGGTAAAGTTCACATAAAAAACATGTTTAATTACAACTATTTTTTTATTATTAAAAAATAATCTAGAACATAATTTTATAATAAAAACAAATCACTCTTTTGAAAACATACAAATCATTCCAAATTCAATCGATAAACTACTGCAGCGTTTCCAATACAATCTCCACAGCAATCATTTTTTGTTTTTCATGATGCATAATAAATATTCAATAAAACAATGAAATTCAGTAACTTTTGGTCAAAATATTACATTACATTTTGTATAAACAGGAAGAATAATTAATTTTAATAATTAATAATAATTTTGTATAAACAAGAAGAAGCGGTAAAGAAAAAACAGTAAATTACATTGAAAAAAAAACAACACCCACGCCTGCGATCATTAGTTTAAATGGAAAATTTATATTTCACTCATTATCTGAAAATTGCTGGGTACTGTAATAATTGCTAAGTAGTATTTAATTACTTAAATTTATCAATAAATTATGTCACATTAAAAAAAAATTATAACTACTTGACCTTCCTATATATATATATATATATATGCTAGCTCTACCCGCCACGCTTCGGTGTGGCACATTGTGGTTGCATGGATGAGAAATGAGAAACAAAACAAAGCATACGTTTCATAGAAGTTTAATTTTGCAATACTTGTGGATATACAATGTTTTTTGTTTTTCCACTGTCTGCGTAGATATAAAGGCTATCTGGTTTGCCGACTCGGGAACACGCAACATACAGTTGCCCATGTGAGAACCAATCCGCATCTAAATCTAAACCACACAATTCTAAAGATTGGCCTTTATTGATTGTGATTGCAAATGCCAATCGAATTGGGAATTGCAATCTTTTAAATTAAAATGGTGTATCGGTCGGGATTATGGGTATTCAAGGAATGAGGACATCTTCACCTTTGAAAGGCTCCGTTAAAATCGTTGCTTCCACTACGTTATTCATCAATTTCTTAACTGCAAGTCGCGTGCCGTTGCAGAGTTTTGGCTGATTAATATTCCGCAACAGGATAATTGTCATTTTTTGATCGAACCGTTGCTAGAATCAATCTAATGAGGAATGTTTTCCCAGTTCCTCCTGGCGCATCCAAGAAGGTCCCCCCCAACTCCGTCATTTATAGTTTGCATTATGCGATCATAAATGCCTTTCTGTTCAAGCGTTAATTTGGGAATGTTTGATTGGACATATGACTGAAGATCACCAATGTTGTAACTGTGTTCACGGCGTAAATCCACATCAAATGAAGCAATCGCAGCTCGGGTGGGTGCTGGCATTCCCAATTGACTAAGAACTTTATTTGCAATAGCTAAGCACTTGTCTTCAATATTTATCAATGCTTCATTGTAAATGCCTTCTGTAAATTCCATAGTCATATTGGTATTTTCTAGGCGTACTCTATGCAAAATATCCTCAGCCATATGCGATCGATATCTTTCCCATAACTCTGTGGGAGATGAAGGGAAGCAAGCGTCAATATAATTGCGAATATGCGCGAATTTGGTTTGGATGTGCAGTGTTGCACGCGTCATTAATACATATATCCCACTGTTGGTCGTTTTCTAATAAATTCAGAGCTTGGTGAAAGGCGCAGCTCAATCACGACACGATCACACAAAAGTACCTCGATTAAAGTGAATATTTAATTCAGATTGTATAATAATCTGAATCAGATGCAAGTGGATACGTTTTTTTTTTTTTTTGTTAATAAACAATGTAATTGGGAACAAGTATTGTTTCACATGTGACTGCGGTTGTCGTTAGCTAGTTTGGCGAGTGTTACCCTCGCTGCCGGCAGATGGCGCGGTCACTGGTACACAGCTGGCCGTTAAAAAAACTGTTTTCTCGCGGTCGCGGGTATGTGACTGATGCGAAAAATAGATAAAAACAATCTTTGATGCGGGTTATATATCGTGCTAAAATTTTAGCTCAATCGGTGCAGAACATTTTGAGTTTTTGAAGCGTACACAAACGAACGTAACATTTTTATATATAAAGATTTGTGGGCTGCGAAAAAAAAGCCCTAAGTCGTGCGAAAAAACACATCATTTTAAATGCTTACAAAAGCAGAGTAATGCTTACAAATTACAGAATAATCAAACGGCGTTGATTTCAGATGTTAATAAACTGCTAACGTAAGTAGAAGTTGTGCTACTTCAGTGTACAACGTGATTCTCGAGTATGAATCTACTAATGAATTACGGTATCCAAAGAAAACAAAACCCCGCAAGTCAATTGAGAAAAAGGTGAGATTTTGATAAAAACGCGATTCGTAAAAAAATTACACGAATTTGAATTATTTAGAAATAGTTTAGCGGTGTATTATGTCCTTTGGAAGAGAATTCGGTTATTGTCTTCGACAACGCTTCTTATCATTAAACGAAAAGAATTCCAGCCGCGTTATAGAAAAACAATGATATCAAAATGTGGCTTAGTTCAAAAGGAATAATTTTTGAAGAGGTTTAAGTTAATGTTCAATCATTGCAAAGGGTTTCGCGTATTAAAAGTAATTATAGTCCGTATAAAATTGGTTTGACACACAACGCCATATTGGTAAGTCGTGTTTTTATTCGGCTCCTAACGAATATGTTTGCCGGCCTCCGTGGCGCGAGTGGTAACGTCTCGGACTTTAATCCGGTGGTTCCGAGTTGGAATCCCGGTCAGGCATGGCATTTTCATACGCTATAAATCATTCATATCATCATCTGAAGCAATGCATAACGGTGGTTTCGGAGGTTAGAAAAAAAAAAAGAATACTTAGTTGTGTGGTTTCAGTGTTACTATTTGTGAATTTTGTTCTTTGCTTTTAGATAGCAAAGAACGCTAAATGACCAAAAAACGATTGTTTGGTCATATATATGTAAAAAAATAACCTAACAAAGGATTTTTTGGACTGTGGTTCCGGAGGCTAAACAGATAGAAAGAGGGTCGTATGGTTTAATAAAGAAACAATACAAAAAAAAATGCCGGTTAGGGCATCATTTTTAAATCCGTTACAGGGAAGATTTGTTCAATTGTCCCTCATTAAGAAATGGTATGTTTGAAGAGCGTTAAAGAAATAGCTATTACACTTGAAAACGGTATATTGTTGTAATGGAAAATGTATCATATCACAGTGTAAAATTCGGAAAAATTCCACTTAACTCTGGTGAAAAATCTCAAATAATTAAAGTGTTGCGGCATGATAATTCATGCTATTTTAAATATTTAGTTTTTGTAATTAATAAACAGTATAAAAAGTAAAAAATTAAGAATAAGGTCAACGAAACAGCAAAAATGTTAAAAGTTCAGTACTCCGTTCACACCCTTTTAACTGTAATCTAAAACCGATCGAATTAGCGTGGTCTCAGGTAAAGTGTTATTGATAATCTAATGGAATTCCAGTGTAACTAGGAAAATATGGATAAATAACATAAGCCATATCGAATACGTCTGTGAAGAAATGCTACACAATTTCATTATCGATTCAAAATCACTGAAAATTCTGTAGATTCATCATCAGTTAAAGCTTTATTTGGCGTGGAAGAATATAAATAAAGGTAAGTAATTTTATCGTTATTATTTTAGCGTGGTACATTTTTTGTATTAATAGATTTTTATACAAATTATATTTTAACGATAGATTTCTATTGGATTTTAGAATAAAATTAAAACAAATACAAGAATTGTAAAAAGCATATAATTAATAATAAAAATAAGAAACAAACTAAAAATATACTTAATCTTAAGGATATGTTTTTGATAGTTACATCACTATTAATATACATTAAAAATTTAACATTAACACCGGTGATGTTTAGAATGGATCAAGCTGTTCTTGTTGTAACTTTGTAAACGTTTATTTATTCTTAAGGGATTAAAAATATAGTTTAGATTACAGACAGACCCTGTAAAAACTAGATGTACCAAACATATATATCTGAAATAAAAAACTCACAGAATTTGATGTACTTCTATCAAATTTTCAAAATAAAGGGAAAAAATTATTTATATCCGTAAGACTAAAAGTTTTGAAAAGTTAAATTATCCATATGTGCTTATAGATAACATATGTCGTTCAGATACTGTGATATTACTCTTTATTTGATACACAATAAAAATATATTTTTTAATTGACTATTATAAAAAGATGAATTTTTTTTTCTGTTCAGCCTCTGGAACCACCATCAGGATTACTTCAGATAATGAATGAGGATGATATGTATGAGTGTAAATGAAGTGTAGTTTTGTACATTCTCAGGTCGACCATTTCTGAGATGTGTGGTAACTGAAACCCAACCGCCAAACAACACCGGTATCCACGATTTAGTATTCAAATCCATATAAAAGTAACTGTTTTTACTAGGATTTGAACCTTAGAACTCTCGACTTCGAAATCAGCTGATTTGCGAAGACTGGTTCACTGCTAGGCCAACCTGGTGGATTAGTTAAATTGAAACTACTGTGAAAGAAGTACAACTGTGATGAAATAAATAAAGTTGAATGTTGTAAAAAAATTACCGACATAGATTTAAAAATGTCATATTATACAGAACAGACATTCTCACTTTTTGCACGGTATAACTTTTACAACTTTTTTAACTAAAAATTTAAGAAAGAATTACAACTGTAACATAACTATATACAATAAAGTTATTAATTAATTAACAGATATATATGCTTAAATGTTATGAAAGTATGTATATAAATCACTTTTTATATGCCTACAAAATGATAATTCATTTTTAATGAAAAAAATATCACGAGATGGTTATTATTTAAAAAATACTATTGGTTTTAACAATTAATAAATAAATCACAGTGTCATTTAAATCTATAGAAATTGAGGAAAAGTCTTTCATTTGGTACTGACTAATGAAATTCTACAACAAATTATTAGTCACTAATAGAGCTAAGTAAAATACAGTGTACAGGTGATTTACTCGTAGTACGAGTGAAAAGATGAATTAGAACAAGCATCTTAATATTACAACCAGTTCTGATCGTGCATTTTATTTTATTTTATTCTTCTGAAGATGGCATGATATATATATAAAATAATATACATTACATTATGAATTCATTTTCATAACTGCCAGATGTCACATAACTGCCACAATTACTTCTGGTTACATTAACAGCATAATGTTATAATTGCACAATACATTTGGAGAAAAAAATCTGACATAACATTAATGCATTGCTGCTGAATAACATTCACAAATTTAATGAACTATCTTCAAATTAATTTTAATGTTATTAGTTAATTAATAACTTTAGTACACTTCTAACAAATTTAAACTTCATAAAATATAGAAAAAATATATACATATATCTTCAAAAAAAAATCCAGTTTAAAAATTTATTCAAATGTTTAAATTTTATACTGCTTAAGTAGGAGTACTTCATTGATCTATTTTTTTCAAAATTAAATAAAATAATCATTGAAAAATAAAAGATCAGAAAGTAACTGAAAAAAACCATTAAATAAAACATTTATTTGTTCTTTAAGATCATTTTATAATATTTTATATTTAGATTGATATCAACAATCAAAAACAGGAACAGGACTAGTGCTGCCATTCACTACAGTCTAAAATGTAGGATATTTTTTAATCTACTGACATAGTATAACTGACAAAATATATTAAAAGAAATGAACATTGGAAGCAGGTCTGTTTTCTTATTAATCAATATTTTTCTAAAGAAAACATAGACAAAATAAATTCTTAAATTATATATTAAAAAAACACTGTATGACAGAACTAACTAATAATAAACAAACAAAAGTAACTGTTTAAGAAAACAACATTTTTCCTGATTGTCAATGGTGTCATGGCTGATTGTCATGCAGCTCAGTCTTTTATCCAGAATGTCGTAAGTTTGAATCTTGATCAGATTAGAAATTTTTCAAATGTCACAAAATTTTTGTGTCATCTTTTCACACATACATGCTTCACGACTCATTTTGTGAATTTATAATAAAAACACAAGCAAATTTAAAGGGTAACTGCAGAGTAACTAAAAATGCAACAATATTTATAGGTAAATCATCAGATATTGTACAGTTAATTAATTACGATGCGTCCCACACTTATCTTTTTGTAACAGTATTATCTCGTCAAAAGCATGCATTGCAGGACATATTTATAGTTTATTATTGGTTTTTAATAACACAGAACAGTTAAATGTTTACTCATTGTCCAACTGTCAACAACAGTATAATTTTATTATTATAAAAGCGTTTCATACTCTTTTAACATTTACTGCTCTAGGTAATCATTTAGTATAATTATGGCAAAGTGATGAAAAAGTAAGAAGACTGATTAATTACTCTTTAGCAGACTATTTCTAGTATAGAATAATATCTTCAGAAGGTATGTTTATTTGTACTCCAGCAACTCCAGAAAGGGTGAAAAATAATTTTCAAGAACAAGATGATTTCTTTGAAACAAACAAGCAACACTGGGATTGTAATCATTTGAAGAAAATAAAATCGTGGAGGTAATGACAACATTTTTTTTTTTTAATCCTAAAACCATAATTGTTTTAAGCCTAAGCAGAGTATCAAATTTTCTTTAAATTTATTTTCTGAAAAGCAAATTTCTAAAATATACATACTATATTTTCATAACAAGGCTTTGTGTAAACGTTTAAAAATAGAATTAAAAAAATCTGAAGTAATTTAGATGATTTTTTTAAAATTAAAATGACAAATATAATAATTTGAAAACTGAATTTTTTTTGAAAAAGTTATTATAATTTTCATTAATATGCTATGCACAGCAAAAATGCATGTCAATTAAAAAAAAAAATACTTTTAAAAATATTATTTAATATTGTAAAGCAACACACCACCTAACTTTAAATAGAAAATCCTATAAACAGAATTGCACGGGTTTCTTCTTCTTCTTCTTTCATAATAAAAAAAGGTTTATTCATTCTTGTGATAATTTGTTGACTTAATTTGGTAAGTAGTCCCAAATGAAATATGGGATTTTTCTGAAATGTTAACTTAAGCATAAAATTTTCAGTAAATCGGAAAACACAGAAAATGTATATGATGAATGAGATTAAAACACAATCTTCATTATAAGTATGGAAACATTTTCCATCTTTAATTAATTGGTACAAAATTCAAGACCGCAGCTTTTAAACAATTTTGACTTTCTAGGTATTATTTACTAGAAAAATTTTAAGATAAAAGATATATAATCAAAATTATGACGATGCAATAAAACAAAAATAAAAACAATTAAAGATATGGTTTATAAAAATAAACCGGTTGTGATAAATGGATTGAGATTAATTACTATTATTTGTTTTATTATTGCACAATACCATTCAATAGAGCAGTATTTTAAATAACAATAAAAAAATACATATTTCACGTGCAGATAAATCTATTTATCCATCAAATAGAAGGATCCATCAAATCTTTCAAGTCAAATCCTTTTTTGGAAATTATGTTTTTTAATGTAAATTGTTAAGTAATATAATTGTTGTGGTTGTTATTTAACAATAAATGCCAAAACCACAGATAAAGTTGCGCCCAACATTATTTAACTATAGTGATGTAGAGAACTACTGGTGTAATAAATATGGCTTTGGCTACTGGCATTTTACCTTAATTCATTATATTCACAGTTATAAGATGTAATTTAAAAATGTTTCCAAGGACTTTTTTTAATTATTACTCAGTTAAGTTTTATTTTTTTAATTAATTTAACATTATTTCTTTTTTTTTACGGGATCACAACCCTTTGCCCCACCTTTGGTCCCTTATTTTGGTAAAGGTATATCATATGCAAACCTCCACTTACTATGCAGAACCCTAAAATTCTATTAAATTGATAGATATGAGTTGCAGTTCTTTTATGTACACAATTTTATTAATATTCAGCATTGATTAATACCAATTATTACTAATGCTTATTATATAAATAGCCTATATACACAAATATATTTCAATGTGTATGTTCTAATCAAACAAAGCACACAAACATCACTATTCTATAATAATACTGAACTTATAAACTAAAAAATGTTCACAGGAAGGAAGAATGTGGCAGAACATGTTTGATTAGACTAAAAATAAAATAAATTACAGATGATAATAATAATTGATATGCTTATGTTGCATAACAACATCTAAAATCATATTCAGAAGTAATATATACATTAATTATATATAAAAAAGCTACTTTATTTGTGAACAATAGTAAACATATAGTCGTCAACCAACCAGAACTAGGAAATTGTCATCTACATGTCACTAAAGTAATACTGAAATAACAGGATATAAGAGAACATAATATTAATACTGAAATGATATTAAAAGGAAAAGTTAAAAAAAAAAAAAATTACACAAGAATCTGTTTAGTGGAAAAAGATTTATACACATTAATAGTAGAAATTAATTTTACTTCTATTTTTATTATTAAAAAAAAAACTGTTTAAGAAAAGAATTTTATTAATACAAATAAAGGATATTATTTTATTATATTAATAAAAAGAATTTTATTAAAAAATGTATGAATTTGGTGGTGTTAACATATTAGTTAAATCAAGAACCCCCTTCCTCTTTGATAATAAGTCAATTATAATTACTTAGTGAATAAATTTCAGATAATGAAGTCAAATCACTACTACCTCCAATGCATCATAAAACCTTCTAGTTAGAGAATTTACCCAAACGAAATGTGCTCTTTACAGTGTTACAGCACATAATTAAGGTTTCTCAGTTCTTTCAAGAAGATAAAAATAATCTGAAATACTAAAGTACTAAGAATATTCATCAGGTATATGGATCTTTCCTGTATTTATGAATGTGTGTGATTAAGTTGTAATTACATTCAATAAAAAATACCTTAAGGAAATCCCTGCATAAAAATAATACTCTTGAACACAATTTTCTTAATTTGTTTGTTTTTTTTTACTTAGTCTATAGAGGGTTAAATTACGTTATAATAATGAACAAGAATACTTGTTAGGTAGATTTTCCTTTACAACAGATCATACTACTTTTTAAAATTTATTCTAACTTTGTCCAATTTGTTTTGTTTTTCAAGTTGCATTGTGTTATTTAAAATAAATCTGATTTTTTTACATTAAAGGAAATTATTTCTTCTTACGAAGATAATTACACTATTAGCAGTAATAATATTATTTTTGTATTAAGTAATATTTTACCTCTGTTTTTATTTTACTAAGATTACTAAGTCATGTTCTTGTTTCACTGATCGTTTTATTTAGTTTATCTTAATACTCCAATTTTCCGGCTAATGATTTTAAAATTATGCTGTATAATGTATGCTTATTATATGTTGTGAACTATATAATGTAATAATTTTTTTTGTAAATAATGTATTTTAAAACAAAATACTGAAAATAAAGTAGTATTATTATTACCATTTTGTATTTATCAGTTCTTAGTCAAAGTCAACGTATGCAATGCAAAACAATAAATTTTGCAGAAAAGGCAGCAATCATTGTTATAATGGGGAGGAGGATAAAATAGAAATCTGAAATAGTGAAAGAAAAATATTATTAAGAATTAGAAAGAAATTCTTGAAAAAAATTAATGGAAGTATGTAATACTGTATGGCACTAAAAAAAAGAAAAGAGAAGGAAAAGAATCCAATACTTTAAATAAACTGTTACAGGAGAATGGAAAAACACGGTGGGTTAACAAAATTTGAAATGAAAAGATCTTTTAAATAGAAAAAAAAAAGAGTTTTTTTTTGGGGGGGGGAAACCAAGCTTTCATATTATCATTACATTAATTCTTTTTAGAAGTAACAATACCCGATCTAGTACATTCTTGTCATTCCCTAGGATGCACCATATGTCTCTTGGCAATTTAAATTTGTGACATAAGGCTGCATAGCATATGCAGTCCACAGGATGTGGTGCACAGTCAAGTGAAATTCACATCAGATGCACAGTGGTGCACTCTCCGCTGACAGGTGTCTCTGAGTAGCTTTGGTATGTCCTAATCACAATCAACACAGGACCACTTCCTCTCAGCAAATTTTCCTGTATGAAGAGTCCTATGATAACATAACACAGTGTCTTTTATGTGTCAAAGTTTATTATCCGCTGTAGCAGTCCAGTCATCTTGCTACCTTCTTCAAAGTGTATGTTTAATGGAATTGATGAAATCAGTAGTTGTAACTCCAGTGGAGAAAGACGGATGGCTACATGCATCTTCAGCAGTAGAATATGCACATTCGTTACTAGGATTCCCACATGGCTAGGGATTCACTAGAAATTCACCACTGTGTTGTGACGATTTAATTCAGCGATTGTATTATGTATTTCGGTGACAATAGGATGTCTGTAATGCCACAGATAAGGATGTAATGATAGTTTGATCTAATGATATTCAAGGCCATTTTAATAGCTACTGTTCACTGTAGCTATCAAAATACTGTAGATACTAGTAATACTAGGTAGACCAAACATCAGTTCTGTTATTTACAACCAATCTTACTTTTAAACATTTACTTCAACCCATCTGTGCTTGGATTTGTCTCCGATAGAAAATAGTAAAATGTTTGCTGTAAGGTGAGAGGAGTAGTTAATTTTTTATTATATATGGTGAGCTCATAATTAAAATTAATGGGATCAAGTCTCCAAGGAGGATATGTTGGGAAAATAGATGGTAGGTCAAAATATAGAAGGTACATTAATCGCCTGGTATGGACACCTACACTTTATTATGTGGAGGGTTTTCATACTGTTGGAAATGATGGTTTGCAAGGATTACTTTAAGAACCGGATGATTTGGTTGTTCTTTAAAATGGGCAAAGTAAGATGCTAGGAGCTGGTACCGCCTATCCCAAACTGATGGCTCACTGCAATCAACAAGTATTCTTGTGACAGGGCTTGATCAAAACACACCAGTGCCAAGACGAAGAAAAGAGTGGTGTACAGCATCCAGCATCTTAAGCACGATATGACACACTGAAGATTAGATGATACAACTATAATCTAATCAGAATCAGACTAAAGAATAATAATAACATAACATATGTGATCAATCAGCTCCCCACTTGGTGTTGCTAACGACTTGTAGAATATATAGAATTTTTAAACATCTCACTGTTCTTTTAAAATGTGTTTGGCCCATGCAAGACAACTGTCGAAAAGGAAACCTAGAAATTTAACATCAGGAGAGATAGCAACTGGCTCTCCACTGAGCAGGACTTGTGAAGTAACATGGTCTTGTAGACGAGAAAAGACTACACATTTTGTTTGACTACACAATTAGTTTAACTAGTCATGCATCAAAAATCTTAACTAGAATTCTATACAGAAGAATTGCGAGGAGAGTGGAAGAAGTGTTAGGAGAAGACCAATTTGGTTTCAGGAAAAGTATAGGGACAAGGGAAGCAATTTTAGGCCTCAGATTAATAGTAGAAGGAAGATTAAAGAAAAACAAACCAACATACTTGGCGTTTATAGACCTAGAAAAGGCATTCGATAACGTAGACTGGAATAAAATGTTCAGCATTTTAAAAAAATTAGGGTTCAAATACAGAGATAGAAGAACAATTGCTAACATGTACAGGAACCAAACAGCAACAATAATAATCGAAGAACATAACAAAGAAGCCGTAATAAGAAAGGGAGTCCAACAAGGATGTTCCCTATCCCCGTTACTTTTTAATCTTTATGGAACTAATCTTTTATTCTTTTTAATCTTTTTATTCTTTAATCTTTTTAATCTTTTATGGAACTAGCAGTTAACGATGTTATAGAACAATTTAGATTCAGAGTAACAGTACAAGGTGAAAAGATAAAGATGCTACGATTTGCTGATGATATAGTAATTCTAGCCGAGAGTAAAAAGGATTTAGAAGAAACAATGAATGGCACAGATGAAGTCCTATGCAAGAACTATCGCATGAAAATAAACAAATACAAAACAAAAGTAATGAAATGTATTAGAAATAACAAAGATGGACCACTGAATGTGCAAATAGGAGGAGAAAAGATTATGGAGGTAGAAGAATTTTGATGGACCAATGAATGTGAAAATAGGAGGAGAAAAGATTATGGAGGTAGAAGAATTTTGTTATTTGGGAAGTAGAATTACTAAAGATGGACGAAGCAGGAGCGATATAAAATGCTGAATAGCACAAGCGAAACGAGCCTTCAGTATGAAATATAATTTGTTTACATCAAAAATTAATTTAAATGTCAGGAAAAGATTTTTGAAAGTATATGTTTGGAGTGTCGCTTTATATGGAAGTGAAACTTGGACGATCGGAGTATCTGAGAAGAAAAGATTAGAAGCTTTTGAAATGTGGTGCTATAGGAGAATGTTAAAAATCAGATGGGTGGATAAAGTGACAAATGAAGAGGTATTGGGGCAAATAGATGAAGAAAGAAGCATTTGGAAAAATATAGTTAAAAGAAGAGACAGACTTATCGGCCACATACTAAGGCATCCTGGAATAGTCGCTTTAATATTGGAAGGATAGGTAGAAGGAAAAGATTGTGTAGGCAGGCCACATTTGGAATATGTAAAACAAATTGTTAGGGATGTAGGATGTAGGGGGGGATGTATGTAAATGACTAGCACTAGATAGGGAATCTTGGAGAGCTGCATCAAACCAGTCAAATGACTGAAGACAGAAAAAAATTTTGTTTTCTCTGGTAAGAACATGAAGCCGGTGATTTTGGATTAAGATCGGATATAATATTCTGTAGTAGTCTCTCAGTTGTAGCTGTTGAATGAGCTGTGATATATATAGTGAAACCATCAACAAATAGAGATCATGATCAGGTGGTTGCACACACTTAGTAATACTGCTGACGGCTATAGTAAACAAGGTGACACTTAGTACACTTCCTTGAGGCCCTCCATTCTCCAAAGTGCCCTACTCGATGCAGAATCTCAAATCGAACACGGAATGAATGGTCATTTAGGAAACCCCTAATAAAGGCAAGCATATTACTCACGACTCCCCATTCTTTAAGAAAACCCCATACTATTAAATAAGAGTACCCCATACTTTATTTAAGAATACCCCATTCTATTTAGAATAACTAGTCGTCAGGCTGTGTCATACACCTTGCTGATGTCAAAGAAAATAGTGACGAGTTGCTAACTGAACAGAAAGGCATTTTGGATAGCTGTTTCCAGTGATACTAGACGATCAATAGATCGTTCTTGGCAGAAACCACATTGTTCTGGAGATATCAGAGTGTGCTTCTCTAAATACCAGGTGAGCCTTTGGTTCACCATTCTCTCCTTCTCTTTGCACAAAACGCTTGCCAAAGAGATAGGTCAGTGGTCTGAGGAGCAGGCTTTGTCTCTACCAGGTTTAAGTACTGGTACAGCAATTGCTTCCGATCAGATTAGAATGTAAAACAAATAATGAAAGTTATAGAATGTAATAAAAATGTTGAAGTTGAACAAAAGGAATGGAGGATGGCTTCAAGCTGACCAACTAAAATAACTGAAAAACATTTACTAATGTAATTAATAAATTACAACTTAAAACATTTTTAATATATACTTCTACTGAGTGTATAAATCCAATCTTTTATACACAAGGATATGTCACCACTGCAAATTAGGTAGATTAATTAAAGTTAATGTCAATGATTAATTTACCTTAAAAGGTTTAAAAATATAGGAATGAATTTAGTTTTTCAAGTAGGAGAAAAGTTGAAGTAGTTCCCATATAAATAAATAAAGTACAATTTATATTTTTTACATGTAAAAGCTTATAACTTGATTTTGCTTGTAATTGGGAAAAAAGGCATTTCAATAAATTCTTAATTGAATTATGTTAAATAAAATTACAGGCAATATTTAATCAGTTTTAGAAATACTATTCTAGTAACCATGCCCCACACTTAGAAAAATATCATCATTTTTAATTCTTGGTGGAAACTGAATTAGTCAGATTTTAAGTTTAAAGTTAAGTTATCTGTCACAAATTCAAATCATGATAATTCACATTACATAATCTTAACATTAGATGATAAACTGACAAAAAAGTCAGTTTATCATTGAGTTAAAAACTCAACTGAACTGGAATAACTTCAGATGATGTTTATTTAGTCTGGATGGAGATATTTACTTAGTCTGGGTATTGAACATAATAATTTTTCAGTAACAAGAGATTTTATTAAACTTACTTTTTAATAAGTCTTTGGTGTATTTGTGTTTTCTGTTAAGTTAATCACTGCTATTACTCAATGATTACCGAGTTACACTAAGTAAATGTTTATTCTGATATTATTTTTTATCTTAAATTTTTGAAATTTACTTTATAATTATTAATTTTTACTATGTTTTGAAAAAGAAAATATAAGGTTTCATGTTGAAAAGAATGAATAAAATATTTTTTAACATATGATAAAATGGCAAAAGACAGACGATTGATTTATGGATGTAAAAATTAAAAAAAATTAAGAATGATGACATTGCCTGAATGAGTGACAATATTGTCAAGTCAGTAGTGATGCAAATGTTAAAAAAAATTTATAGCAAGATGTATTTTTAAACAGACAGTAGTAATTAATATATATTTGGTGTTTGGTTCTATAAAACAAATTACAAATTCTAAATGTGCCAAGCAAAAGGGCTAGGAAACTTATTTCCTATGCCAAATAGTAATTTCATACTGGAAAGAATATTGTAATTTATGATTCTTTTAGAAATGAATAATGCCAAATTAAACTAAAAATTATTATTTGTAAAAATTAAATGTACCTTATGACTCTATAGATATAATGATGAGGCAGTAAAACCCCTTCAAAAGTAAAATCCTATGTTCACCATGACAAATTTTTTTAAAGTAAATTATCTTTTCAGATAAAAATGCATCAAACTCTACCATTTCAAATAGTTAATTTAAATGACAGCATGCATTCATGTGTATAGAGAGAGAAAACTAACTTAATCATATAATAATAACCTGATGCCTGTATTTGATGTAGTAAAATAAACACAATTCAAGAAAAAAAAGAAGATAATTTATATTATCTATACCATTCGATTTAATCATCTACTCTAGTATCCTACACCAACCTATCAGTTAAACCAACCAAATCATTATTCAAAAGCCCTAACCTTAATTTTTTAATTTTCAGCCTTTTATAATTGCATTTCTGTGTTGTTGACCTCTAATGGCTAAATATTAAAACCATTTTTTTTATAGAATGAACTAATATTCTGCAGATATGATGAAAAATTCTTTATTTTTTTATCAACATTTACAATTAAAAAAAAAAAAAAATGGATATATAAAAGTGATTAAAAATTGGACTGCAATTCTTTGGGAACTGATACTTGGGACATTAAAGAAGCAAACAGGTATCTACTAATGTACGTCCACATACTCTGTTTCAAAATATTTTGCCCTCATGTCTGCTCAAAAATTAAATATTAAAAATAATGAAATTCTTAATTTTGGTGAAAATAAATAGGTTCAGTATTTATATAAATAGATACTAAAATTTACAGAATTTCAATATGGCTTCATTTTACCCAAGGAGCAGAAATTAGAACAAAATATTTCATTAACTTTATCAAATATATTTTTAGAAAAGATTGTAAAAAGGTTTTGCTTATATTAATGTCCCAAATCAGAATTTAACTTCATCTATTAAAAATCTATTACTTAAAAAGCAAATTTAAACATAAAATAAATTTCTGTAAATGATTCATGCAATCAAAAAATATAAAACTTTTAAAAAGAATAGAATTAATCTATTCTTTTTTTTATAAATACAAAATGTATTTATAAAAAAAATGCAATTCTTCAAAGCAGATAAAGATTTTAACAACCATGTTATTATTTTGAATTAAGACTATTAAAATAGAATATCAAAGAAAAAATTCAACGTCAATAGAAAAAAGAGAGCAGGAGACTAATTTGTTGTAGTAAAATTATTTAATTTTAACTACGGTGGTGTATTACATTGAAAATTGTAGTTTCCATTTTATTTGTTTTTATTTAAGTTAAGATGATGGATTCTGGTGTATGATAACAAATTCAATTTATAAATTAATAAAATAATTTTAAAACATGCACTCACGAATATATAAAAACCTTTTTTTTTAAATATGACTCAGTCTGGTATATTATTCTCTTATTCATGTTCATTTTATTTTAGTTAAAATAATAAACTTAAAAATAAAAAAAGCAAAACAAAGCCACAAGGACAACATATATTGAACATATTTATCAATTCAGTTTAAAAAGATTGAACTGATAATTTTTGGTTTATATGAATCAAATTTCTAAATTAACAAAAATAGTAAAAGCAACCCAATCTTCTGAAAGAAAATATTATCTTCATAATAAACAAAGTATAAAATTAACAAATCACAAAGACAACTCAACCGATTAAAAAATATCTCTGTATTTAAATAATTCATTTACTACGTCATAGATATTTTAATTCAGTAACTCTTTTTTTTCTATAAAGTTCCTCAAATTGTTAATCTTTCTTTATAAAAAGTAAATAAATACGTAAAATACTAATTTATTTTAAAAAACTGTTCTAAAGCAGAACATGTAGTTTGTTATGATGTTTTTTGTTCTGGCTGTAACAATATCAAGATTACACAATCACAATTCATGTGCTAATGATGCATTACACAGTGATGCTCACTCACACAGGCTAAGCAAATACTATAAACATACATATATACATAGAAAAATTGCATATAAGCATAAAATATATATAAAATTATTAAAAAAATGATTACAATTCAGTTTTTCAGGGATCGAGGAAAATAAATAAAATCATGCAATTTTTTATTTTTAAGATAACAGTAATTAAAAAAGATTATTTAAAAACCATTAATTTTTAGTTTCCAAAAATATTCTATAAAGGAAATGTATTGTGGCATTCTGCCACAAGTAAAAGCAAAATTTCTCTCTCCCTCTTTCAAACTTTATTACTTGTATAAACCATGAAAAGTTTTATTTCTATGATACCAATTTTTATATACAGATACTGTACGTAGTGAGAATAGACATCTTATAGTCTTAGTATAAATAAAATATATATTTTTTAATGACCAATTTATAAATAAAAATTGGATAATACTCTGAAACTAACTTGAACACTTTAGAGCATATATACATGTGTGTATGTGAGCCAGTTATGTAGTAACAACAAACTGTGTGTATGAAGTAGTATATATAGTAGTAGTATATATATATAATCTCTGATGTATATATATTTTTTCAAACATTATATACCACCGTATCAAAATTATTTAAAAAATAAATATTTAAATCCATCAGATACAGTTAAATAAAAGGTAAGAGAACACTCATCTACCGATAGCGCTTTCATGGTATTATTCCATCACAGCAGACAAATTTTGTAAATTACACAAAGTAAATAAAAATATATAGTTAAAATTAAACAAAAAAATCATTGGTACTTAAATACTACTGTCAAAGTTAATTTTTATTTTAACTACACATTTTAATTTATAATTGTGTGTAATTTATAAAATTCATTTACTGATAATGGAGTAATACTCCGAAAGCAATACAGATAGTTGATATTCAGCTATACAGGTGATATCTTCTTTTTGTTCATCACAGATACCAGTTATACAATAAACAGAGGTTTGCAAACTGTTCTTTGTGGTACTAACAAAATTACTTTCAACATGTTATTCATGGTTATTTTTGAGGTTAAGCCTAATGAAACATTAAAAAAAATAAACATCAATAAGCATTTAAATAAGTGAATGGAATAAAAAGACTGTCATTATCTACAATACTACAATACTTTATAAATTTTCCACTGAAGAATATTCAGACATTATTTTTGTTTAAGGATTCTGAAATGGAAACGCACGACCTGTACAACAAGAATATTATCAAAGATTTCCAAATTGTAGGATTTCAGGCAACAGAACCTTTGCTTTGATATTTCAGTGCTTACCACTTATCATTATCGGTCTTCTTTATATACTGCTGAACGACAAGAACAACATTCTGTCAGAGAAGAAGAAAACTTCAACATACTGAATGTAGCCTGGACATCAGTAGCAAAAGAATTTCTTACTGCACTAGTTTACCACAAAGTAAGGTATGGTAAATATTTCAAAAAGATAAACTCCATCTTTTTAATCTATAAAATATTTACTTCCTTGAAATCTTCCTGTATGTTAAAACTTTTTGTCACTGAATTCTGGGTAATGTTAATAATAAGGTAAATTCTATTTTGTTTACAGCTGATGCCACATTTACTTGAAGTGGAATTTTTAATTAAAAAAACAGTCAGTCGTATATGGAGTCACAAAAATCTATACAGCATCGTCAAAACAAGATACCAACACAGGTTCTACATAAACATTCATTGCAATATTACAAGCAACAAAATATTGGGATCATTTAATTTCAAAGAGAATGTTATGGATGCTTCACACTTAAACATTTTGCACAATAATTCCCAGATCTATTGGAAGATTTCATCTGATAAGAAGGCAGATGATTTTCCAACATGATGGGGTAATTCCACACTTTTCTCTAGCAATTGGACAACACTTAAATGTGACTTTTTTAAACAAGTGAATTGGACATGGCAGACTTATCAATTGGCCTCCAAGGTTGCTTGACTTAATACCTCTGGACCATCACATATGGGACCACTTGAAGTGATTAGTATATGAACAAAACTGTAATACAAAACAATCAAGCTGAAATATGGAAAGCCACAAAAAAAAATGTTTGTCAAACAGTGCTGTATTAGCAGAGGTGATTTTCAGTAGTTTAATCGTTTGCAAGGTGGTTTTGTTGTGTGTTTGTTCTTTTTTTCTAAAATATTTAATTATTTTGTTTCGTAATATTGAAAATTTTGTTCTGTTTAATAGTTTGTTAAAATCTGTAACATCTGATAAGTTTTATTTCTTAAAAACTTTAAAATTCTGTTTTTTTCTTCTGAGGACTTATTCATACCATTTTACTCAGAATCAAATTCTCTACAAGCTTTGTTTTTAAACTTTTATTCCTTTATTACCCATTTAAAAAAGTTATTTCACACCTTACATAAAGTAGTTTTTTTTTATTACAATCTTTTATCTTTTATTCCAGATTTCTCGTATAGTAAAATTACAGTTTTGGGAGATATTTTTCATTTTTTCAGATCTGATTTCACACATATCTTACTAAATTTACCCCTTAATTTGGTTCCAAGAATTACAGTCTGGTTTAATTTTACTGGAGGCATAGAAATCAGGGCAAAATGTTTTGCCAGCAAAGTTCTTTCACGGACAAATGATTTCCAAATCTAAGTTTATATGAATTTTCTTCATTGTAACCACAGACATATTATGAAAGTTCGTTACATTCTTCGTGAATTACTCTATATGTGGGTATAGTATTTTGTACATAAATAAATTGATTCCTTCAACAAAAATTGTAACGTCATCAAATTTGTATATTAATTATATTTACCAACATTTTAGTTTGATTTACTGTTACTAAAAAGTGTCTTCTACCCAAACATTACAGCATAGAACGGAGATATATCAATACAATTCAAGTGTTCGTTATCATCAGTCAACTTTTATTGCAGGTATTCTATGATGCTGTTAAGTCCCTGGTACAAACCCTAAAGGTATAATTTAAGACTAATTTTAACAGAGTTGAACTTCTAGGTTAAGGGTGCACTTCGGTCTATGGGGGTTCAATTAAGAGCACTGCATTAAGAATTGCTGGTTTGGGAAGGGACAAGCGGAATATTAAAAAGAAAACAATTAGAATAATTTTCTAGAAACTGTTTGTTCATGCTGGATTATTTAAAGGAAACAAATTATTGATTAGTTAATCTGTACACATCTTGCAAATAATTTCATACAAAAGTAAATATAAAACCTAAGTTAATT
Source organism: Lycorma delicatula (assembly GCF_047948215.1). Classification (NCBI taxonomy): domain Eukaryota; kingdom Metazoa; phylum Arthropoda; class Insecta; order Hemiptera; family Fulgoridae; genus Lycorma; species Lycorma delicatula. The sequence continues at coordinate 198,202,475 of NC_134456.1, read as the reverse complement.
CAAATCCATGCTTCTTCAGTTAGATATGGTAGCATGTAGAGATCTGAAGCATATAAAACAACTCTGTATGAAAAAGGTTTTTTCACTGGATATATATTTATAACTGTTAATTGATTAACAATTAAATTACTACTACAACGCATATGGTAATGCCACTAAATACCTTATTTTATAATAAAATGAGTTAAATAAAATCAAGGACTATATTGACAACAGAAAAGTAAAAAAATAACAATTGCATAAATAAATATAAAAAGTAAACTAAAAATGTCAAAATAATAACCTTCAATAATTACTTATAATTATTTTTAAAAAATAAAATTAATTACTACACTATCTTAAAAAGTTATAGAGCAATTTTAAGACAGTGTTTGACTATTTACGTTATAAGGTAGTTAATCATTAAATGAAATGAATTTTTTTTATAAAAGCAAACAGTGTTAGAAATTAATTATTTAAAATACGCAGTTAGGTATTCTTATCATTCATAATACCCCAGTGTTTATTTTCATTTAATTCTATACAAACATTTTAATAACTTTTTCCTGCTGCAAACTACTAATTAAACAGAAATTAAATATTAGCCTAATTTATTGATTTTACAAATAGATTCATTATATAATTAATATAACTGAAGCAATAAAAAAATAAAAGAAGAATAACATCATAAAATTTTACAGATTTAGCAATAAGTAAACACACAAATATATCAAATCAATTTTGTTTGAAATCTCAACTCTTACAATTTGTCTAAAAATTTACCTAACTGCTCAAAACTAACTCTTTCAAATATCACAATATTATGAAGTAATTTCAATCAAACAAATCCTTCCTGAAAATTATCCTGGGCATTCACCAGACAAAGTTAGTATAAAGAGTGTAATAAAAAAAAGTGGGTACAGGAATTAATTTTTGGGTTCTAAAAATCAAAATGAACAAAAATGTTTAATGAAAAAATGTGATTTTCTTTTGTTTTCCTTTTTTGCTATTTCATGTTTTTTACAAAAAAATTTATAACTAAAGATCCAACTTAAAAATTCAATATTTAATGCATATTTTCAAACAAACTTTCTCTGATATATAAAAAATTAAATTTGTATCCAAATTTCAAAATGACAGCTTTTTTAATCTTTTATATCTTAGTAATCAATCTTTAGTGTTATCAGAAACATTTTACTAATTAAAAAGATTTTCATTCTGAAAAAAACTAAAAAAACCCTATTTTTGAAAATTAATCAACAAACAGTAAAGTTATTGCAGAAATTTGACAAAAAAAATTTCAACTAGATTTCATCTCCAAGCCAATAAGAAATTAATAAACTGAAATAATTAAATTTAATAACTGCTAATTATTTAATAAATAATAAAGTCGATTAAATTAAGTTTACCTACAACAGTAACGGTTGAATTGAATAATGTATTGTGGTAGTAAATAGTAAACCATTATTCTACTTTATTCATTATTAGTTTTATTTTTATTGTTATTGTATTTTTCTATTTTTGGAGACTAATTATATATTACTTAAATTTTTCTGGTACCATCTTTTTTACTAATTTATTTTTAATTTTTGAAATGGAAGTTTATTCTCATATTGAAATGGCAGACATACATCTCACGTACCATTATGAATAGACTATGCAGACAGTAATTAAGCTGATCAAGCAAGATCATATTGCCTGTATGCAGAACGTTTTCCTAACCGCCATTTGCCAAGTTAAAAGTTTTCTGTAATTATAAATGAAATGTTAAGAGAAACCAAAAATTTTTCTTCAAGAGTCCATGATCGAGGAAGACCATGAATCACAAGAACAGTAGAGTTGGAAGAACATATTACCTACTATTTAACATACTGAGAAAAATTCAGAGGATAAGAAGGGTTGTATTACATTTACAAGTTGATCATAAGACTGTATGAGAAATTCTGCAAAGTCAATGACTGTATCAAAATTATGTACAAAAAGCAGGGCAAGAGTTAAATGAAAAGAAATATCTCTTTTAAGTGACAATCTTAATTTGTTATATCTGTTATTAAACAATACCCAGAAATGAATTTTTTTATAATAATAGTATTTATGTTTAAGCTTAATCTTTGAATCATTCCTTTAGAAAACCATGAAGAATATATGGACTTAACTATTTTATTACTAACAAGTACTATATTTAATCTACGTGCACCATACATGAAATCATAAAAACAGTTAACTGCTGCACCGACATTCATATTCTGCTCTGGTCATAATTTTGTAATGTATTATAAAAACTTGTATTTGTACTATAAAATTAAATTTGGTTTACTTTTTCATTTTTAATCTCTGGAATACCAACGATTTCAACAGTATTCGCAAGTGAAACTATTTAAGATCATAAACTGTACTGGTGATCAGATAGATTTGTTTGTTTTTCATTAGTTATGTTTTGTTGGTGTTTTTTTTTTGCGTTTTATGATTTGTTGTGTGTCGGAACTCATTTTTACCTTTCGGGTAGGTAGAGTTCAGTTTCTTCGTTCTTAGAAAGTCATTCAATCTTTTTTCAGATTTGGCTACATGTGTTTTGTGAAGTTTATGTTAGTTAATAGGACACCAATGGGAATGTTGCTTGTGGCATTCGCATCGGTAGTGTCCTGATTGAGGCTTGATTGAAAGATGTCATTGCCGAGGTACTGAAGATGACCTCCAGTAAAGCCCATAAGTGCTAGGTATGGAGGGGGTGGCGTGGCGACCGAAATCGTCACATGGAAGGTATCTTCCCCTATGGAGTCAGGATGGTGATCAGATAGTTTCTGGTGAAAGCTTGATTTTCATTTTAAAATATTCAATCTATTTGTTTTATCAAGGCTCGTTTGATAAAAAAAAACTTATAGCTACATATTCATCTAACTTCTAATGATATAGGTGTCCAGCAACTTACCACGGTAACATTCTAAATTTTTTAATGCACTTTAAAAGGTTGTAACTAGATTTGTTTAATTTTATTATCAAACATTATCAGAGAAGTAATAGAACTAGGAAAATTTTTACTTGATAGATATTGTCACAATAACGAGGTTTTGACAGGTTGTTAACAACCCAAGTTCAGCTTCATTTAAATTAAGCATGGTGAAATAATTCTTTGCAGGAGACAACTTAAATAGTTTTATTTTTGTAGACCCCTTTAACTGATTTAGAACAAATGCTACAAAACTTCATAATGGTGAATCACTTGAATAAAAACTAATCTGAAACAAATCCAAGTCAGACCTAAACAATTCACAAATTAATTTCAAAATGGTGTAATTTTTTTAATCTTTTACCTTGGTAATGGTTAGTCTTATCAAAATATATTTTATTACTTACACTGTTAAATCTTTCATTGTAAAAATAATCAATTATTTATTAGAGAAAGTTGATGAAAACATGTATACACCAAATACTATAATTCTTATTGAATTTTGAAATTTACATTTTTGTTTAAAAACGGGCAAAAATGAAGGAAAACAAAGGGGAAATTGCCATTTTTTCATATAAAACTTTTTATTCATTTTGAAATGTAAAATCCAATAAGAACAGCCAGGAACATATTTTTGTTATGCTCTGTATAATAATGGTAGAAATAATATGATTAAAATAATGATTCTGTTTATTTTTTAATTACTAATTAAAAAAATAAAAATTAATTAATTTTGTTGCTATTTTTACCTCACCACAAAACAAGGTAGTTTTGTAACTGCAAATATGTACTGAATTTTTATATATATATATAATTACTTTCAATCATGCTAATGTTACAAGGTATTCAATAACCAGAAAAATGAAAATGGAGGAATAGAATTTGCAATAATTATTTAAAAGCTGAATTATTATTAAAATTGAAAACTGTTTTTTTTTTATTTTTTAATAAAATACATGAAAATATTAGTTAAAAAAAACAAAAGGAAAAAGGATTTAATAACTGAAGAAACAGAAATCAATTAAATTCTTTTAAAAATCTTGAAAAACAACCAGTAACTCCCTAACCCTTATTTTGAAATAGAATTCCAAAATGTTGAAATTTAATAAAAACTTTTTAAGTTTAATTTATATTTAAGATATCAGATACGCCTAAGGAAAAACTTACCCTATATCAAAAAATAAAGTTAACGACAACAAAATAAATGTGATACCGGGAAAGCATTACTTTTTATGATTTTTTCAAAAAGGTTTTTTTCTATATTTATGAAGTAAATACTCTAATGAGTAAATGTAAATTTCTATAATCATTCTGGTCATCAGGAAACAATTGTTATGGAAATTTTATTCAGATTTGTTTAACTATTAGTAGTTAAGAGTAGTTATATATCATCAATATAAGAGTACTTAATACAAAACAAATACAAATATTTCATTATTTAAAATTTTCTCTTAGGAACTGTAATTTACAGTGATTAAAAATAGTGTCTGCTAAATAATAAAAATGAACAATTTTGCGTTCCAATCTCAATCAGATTTATTTAATCATTGAAGCATGACTTTAGTACAAACAAATCAGAAAATTTTCAGCTTATATGTTAACAATAAATTTTGTTTAATGCGATTATTCTTGAGACTATACAAAAGTTAGTTTTTATAGCCAGCAATTTAGTCCAATGGGAAAATCCAATTTAACTTCTTGAATTTAATAATCAGTGATCAAGGAACTATTTTATGTGTTCAGAAATCAACATAGCCATGAATATTCAATTACAGTACTACACATATGGTTTTATAAATATCTACTTTACTCCTTGAAGTCACACAATTCAAGGAATGTTTTGTTTTCAACTGCATAATTTTAACTAATATTATCATAATCTTTTTTTATACTGTTTATTCTTATTCATTTAAATTATTTCTTTTAACAACAGTTACTAAGAATTTCATTCGATTATATTAAAACAAAATACTCCTCTCTTCCAGTTTATCCATAATGCTGATACATTACACTTTGTGAATACACGCTTTGTAAATATAGTTAAACACAAAAAAATAAAATAAATGCATACAAATATCTTTGAACTTATTAAAAAATTATAAATAAATCACTTTCAAATTACATGGAAATTGTTCCTTTAGAGACGTTTTAGAGCCAATCATACTACTCCTCATTTAGTGGTTACCAGAGTGAAATTGTTTTTATGGCGCTATCCATCTCAAAAGGTTAGGAAAATCCTTTGGTAACAGTTTAATAATATATTCTATGTCATACTTATTCTTTATAAATGCTGTTTTTTTTTGGTTTTTTTAACACAAAGTTTCCCCTTGCATAAGTTAACAAAATACAGTCTCTATTTTAACATATAAAAATTAAAAACCTTTAATAAAACTTATGGAAAATGATTTTACCTTGATGAAAAACAATCTAAATCTTCTTCCCAGTAAAATATTTACATCAATTTATTACTAGTTAATTAGGATATCATTTAAATTACTGTTTTAACACTCATATAATTTTCTAAAAAAAAAAAAAACCTGTATAAATTTTCAACAACTGATTGCTGTATTATTACAATTATTTATGAAGATATGTCTAAATCTCTATAAGAAACGGCACATGAAATATACTTTTATAAAGATTTAGAATGATTTTAGAATGAGAAAAATTTTACAATAAAATCTGTAAATTTGTTGAACATGAGTTGGAAACAGTATATAAAAAATATTTTGGTAATTTGAGTGAAGTATGAATCAACTGTGAATGAATGATAGAAAAAATTCCAAATATATTTTCTGTAAAAATTTGGAGTTAAAAGTGAAAGTAACAAAGATCTATGAAAACATTATTTTATAATAGTGAAATGTCAACTGGGATCTTAGGATCTGTTCAATCTTTGGTTTTCTATTAAAAAAAATTAGGTTTATTAATATTTATATTTTAATTTAGTGCTTGGCACACAGAATTGTAAAATCTTCATAGATAGAATAAATTGTTCCTGCTTTTACATAATCATTAATACTGAATGTCTACTCAGTGTGTTGATTTGGCAATGTGATATGAATTAATTTGTATAAATGTATTACCGACTAAGCTGTAAACTGCAGAAGCTAAGACTATTCAATACATTAAATTATAACTGTTTAAAAAATATAACAAAATAATTTATGATTACAGTTGGAATAAAAAAATGAAATTGTTAAATTTTACAGGCTTGTTCAAAACCAAATCATAAGGCATAGAGACAAAACCTATATTTTTTAATTTGCAGACAAGATACTAGATTTTTATAATACTGCTATACAAGTTAAAAACACTAAATCTTTATAGAACAAAGACTATATCCATTCTTGGTCAAAATTCAATTAAATTTTTATCAGTTTCATTGATGAAATTAATTTATACAATTTATTCTCATTGTTTAAATTGATTTCTAAATGAGTGGATATACTGTATAATTTTAATGACTCTTTTCCTTAATTCTGCATTAAAATATAATCTGAACTTACTGGTAATTAAACGTACCAAGTAAAGTTTGAATGTTAAGATTAATATAATAATAATATCAAGGTATATCTTGCATATTATTTACACGAAAACCAAACTTAAATCAACTACTTTTTCCAGATGTCTTTATCACATATCTTACTGTAAACAATAAAAAAATTTCCTAAATATAAAAATTGCTATTTTTTACTGCATCATATGAGTAGTAGTAAAATGATCTTCTGAAAGTGTATTGCCAAATATCTAAAAATTTAGTCATTAAACTTAATTTTATAAAACATTAAATCAGATTTTTTCTACTTTAAATGCAATAAAACCTGTTTTTAAACTCCAATCTTAATTTCTTGTAAAAAGCATACGCCTATTTTAAACACAGAAGAGAGGAAATATTAGCAGTAGAAAAAATTAACAATATTCCCATACTAACTGAGCATGTTAATCACAAACAACACAGGGTCAAACTTTATTATACCTTCTATTGACTTTTTTTTGAAAACAAATAAATGACTTTCTATTAAACCGATAGTTAAAATGTAACTTAGTTCAATACAATTTAAGATGCCAATTGAATAGTTTGAAAATTAGAAGTTCAAAACAGCAGGAAAGATGAAGCAGAATCTGTTTATAAAGAATATTTAAAAACATAAAACTGCTAAACTTATTCAAATAATAAGTAAGATAATCTTTGAAACAGGTTCACCAAAGTCTTTGAAGACTAGTTGTAAGGCTGAAGTAAGAGGTGATTATTGAAACAGAAAATTTGTATTAAACTTACTGAGTATAAAAACTATTCAATATTAAAGAAATCATTCTCAGAAGCCTATCAGTTTAATTAAGGTAGGAGATATAAGTCATATTTAATTGTATTAAATGTTAGGAATACCTTTTTTTAGATAAAGCTGTACAGTGTGATCATATAATATCATGTGATATGCATATATTCATATTTATGGCACTAATAATATCTTAAGAGAAAAAATACATAAAATTATAAATATATAACATTACAGTATCAACATGTAATATTTTTATCAAGTAAATGAAAAATTTACATTGTGAAATAATAGTAACGTTATTTAAGATATTACATACAATGCAATGAGATAATTTTGAATTATCACAACTTCCTTGATGTAATAAATTAACTTTACCACTTCACATTTTAACATTAATATTTTTCTTATTACAATGGCTAGTATAAATATTTTTTTAAATTAAATATCATAATTCATCTTTCATAAAGAAATGTAATCTTTTATCTAGATTTTTAAGGCTGTGATTGACAGCAAATAACAAATTATTTACTTTTCACATCAAATGAGTAAGTAGTAATATTTTTATAAATTCTATGATAATAAATTCAAATAACAGCTGGAGTTTCTTCTTATCATGAATTGAAGCTGTGCTGCTGCTCATGAATACAGTACAAAACCAGATCGAATAAAATTAAATATCCAGCCCAAAACAAAAATCACTTTATAACATTAAAATAAATTATTAATAAAAATATTATAAGAACTGCAATTCGCTTACAAATGATGGTTCCAAAACCTCAAGGAGTAGCATTCTGGAAATAGGAAAGGTATGAAGTAGGGACAAAAATGCCACAAAGTTGTGTTTAATAAAAATGTTCCTGCCTAAAACAGAAGTTAAACAACAGAATATAAAGTGTTATGGTACTTGGATGTAACTAGTACATTGCATATAAAGATTGGCAATAAGAAAATAAATTTTTTGATATAAGAATTAAAAGCAAGAAAGCAAAGATAACAATGGAAGATAACAAGCTGGAGGATTTCAGTACGTGGTAACCTTAATTAAAGAAGATATGTATCAGCCAGGATGTGAAAGCTAGGATTTTGAGAAAAATAATACATAAAGATTGCTGTGCAGCAATCTTTATGTAGGTTGATGGTAAAACTAATTAAGTGCTTCAATACGAAAAATAACATTACAAATATTAAATATGATGAAAAAGTATTGGAAACATTTAAGATATAGGTCTGAAAAAAGGAAAACATAAGTAGGATGAACTAAGAAATGAATAAGAAGTTTAAGATAGAAATTGTAAAGAAAGAATATTTCAACTGTTAAGGAGTAGAAATGATGCCGGTTTAATCAATGGTTAAGAAAAAATTTATTTAAAGTAGTGAAAGAAAAAATATGAAAATGACTATAGAATGTTCCCAACATCATTATTAACCTTTAAATGGTGATGTGATATCAAAATTACTTTCCCAAATCTACTTCTGAATATTTAATTTCATTTACAGTTAAACATGTGGTCTATCTTAGTAGCTGTAAACAATATTATATTTAATTGATTTCTGTTCAGCAATTTTATATTTGTTCTGCCCTGTACTTGATGTCAAACTGATTGTGAGGTAACTGTTTAAAAGGGTAGGTTTTGCAATAATTAATTTTTTGTTGTATTTTGTAAACAGAATAGCTACTTAAGCCGTGGTATATTGTATATTCAACACAGGCAACACAAAACATTTACATATACACAAAGTTAACATATACACTCAAGTAACAATGAACATAAACAACATATAATAATAATAATAATAAAAAATAACAAATATAATTTTTTCATATTATTATACAAGCTCCAAAAATAAATTATAACAAGAAATTAAAATATTTCTGACTATATTTGAAAAAAGAAAAAAAGATTACAACCATTAATTAAACGCATTACTTTTTTTATCATGATGAAAATTAATACAAACTTTCCTTCTTTTTTCAATTAGACCTTTTTTGATCTCACTGCACTTTCTTTCTTCTTTTCCTCTTCATTTTGTTGTTTCCAATATTTTTTCATTCTTTCTGAAAGTGCTTGTTTTGACTTTGTTGTAAATTTTCCAGAGTTATTCTTTGGTTTTTCCTTTTCATCTGGTTTGAAACTCTCAACTGTTTTTCAAAACTCTATTCTATCTGTTATTATTTTTTTCCAATCTTTATTAGTTTTTCTAGGTCTTGGTTTTCTTCCCAGTGCCACACTATTTTTGTTTTCCTATCTTGCTACAAACTTTCATCATATTGAAAATAAAATTAATAAAAATTATAATTAATTTTATTTTGTTTCAATTATTTTATCTAAAATGCCAAGAGAAACTTATCACTAATAAAAATTATTCATTAATCACAGAATAACAAATCACACTAAATTCTTTGTAATAAACAATAAAATATATATTTATATACATCTACTATTTCTATGTACATCAAATTATATGACAGGAGTACATAAATTACATTTTATCGTCAAATGTTAAGGCAAGATTGTTTTCAGTAAACTGTAATAATCCATAAGATGGCCACAAACAATTACAAGTATTATTCTAATTCATAGGTAACAATTAAATAACTATTCTGTCTCAATCTCCCACATGTTTTTATAAAGATAGCTTAAAAAACTTTTTAAATTAAATTATAATTTTTTGATTGTAATAATCATTTAAAAGAATAGTAATAATCGAAAAATAAAAATTAAAAAATTTAACTTAAGACAAGCAGAAGTTGGTCTAGTGTCTATCTCACAGCAATCCATCTCTAAGGATGAGTTACAGTTATGTTTTTCAACAATCCTTTAATGCACATCTAGAATATGTGCTGCTTAGATAATTAAAAAATTATTCTATTCCTTGGTTAAAAAAAATTTATTCTCTTGAAATTGTTTACCATAGTAATAGTACTTATCTGTCTGTGAAATAGAGTGCATACTAAATTTTCAATTATAATGTTTCTTTCACAGGGATTTGAATTTTATTTTACTATTTCTGATCGGTATTTTCCAATTCAAGTAAAAATGGATTTCAAACAACCCTGTGAGCCATCTGCCTTTGATGATCAGAACTGAATTTATGATTTTGATAAAAACATCTTTACTGCATCACTAGAGGTAAACAAATTAGCAAGTAGATAACAACTACATTTTTAGAAGATACAGAAATGAGTACCTTTTGTACAATTTTTCAGTAAGCACACATTCAAAAAAAAATAAAAAAATTATTTCAACTGCATATGTAATAATTTTAAATTCATTAACAGAGACATAATCCTCAGAATTAATATGAATAAAATATCCTTTCTCAGAATACATATTGTACAAGATTGTGTGCTTTCACTGAATATTAGTTTTACTTCAAAAAAGATATGCAATTATTGCAAAAACAATTAAATAGATATAGACTAAAAAAAATTAATATTTTTAATAATAAAGAAAGAAAATTAAAATGATTAAAAAAAAATAAAATGATCATCAAATAAAATTAAATGAGAAACTTAACTGACATCACTCTCCATTATTGTTAGAAAAAATTGATATCACCATTTCAATCTTAGAGGGGATTACATGTTGATTAAGAGACAGATGGAAGATGTGAATTAGTGTGACAAGATCTGCTATATGGCAAAACAATGATGATAATTACAACAACAAAAAATACAATGCAATCTAAGTTCATTAAACATATACGTATACAATACAGTATCACATAATGTCATTTAATAAGTGATAATAAGAATCTGGCTTCAAAGCATCATACCTTTTATAAAGATCTACAGAATAAAACTGTTAATATAGATGATTCACAGTTACATCATATACAGCTGATGGTTCAAAGTAGTGACCATACTCCATACAGTACATAGAATACACTGTATTAGTAGTATAAAAGGTAACTGGAAAATCTTCCGACTAAAACATTAAAATATGTTAATTAAAAAAAAATTACATATGGATAAGCCTACTAAATCACTTAGTTAAGCTTATTAATAATTACTTAATTATGCCTGTATGAAAAGTTATGGAAGGTAAGAAAATTGGCATATTGATAAAAAAAGAAAAGAGGAATAACTGAAATGATGAAAATAGAATGTGTTATATGCTTACTAAACGATTAAATCTAATTTGTCTATGTTTTCCTAATAATCTTCACAAAAATATTTTGAATATCAGAATAACATCAGACTATGTATCATTAAACTGTAACAATAGCAATTAATCAGTTAAAAAATGAAAAAAATCATTGAACTGTCTTTATAGACTGTTTAATTTTTCATTAAAAAGATTTTCCCCATAATTTATGTGGAAAAAGATTACACAAAAGAACCACAGGAAGAACTTGCTCTATAATTTTTTTTTAAATTTGTCTACATGATGAACAGTAGTGATTAAACGGTACATAAAAAATACTGCTTGAATTGAGAACATCCTACTTTTATTAAAAACTTTAATAATGCTATGTATTATAAATGTAGAAAAATATGGAATGAATGAAGGATAAACATAGAATTAATAAAACCTAACGCTTAGTACTACACTAACAGAAAGGCTTGTCACAAGTAAATAAACAGTTGAGAATAACACTCTATATGAATTCCACTGCCTGAATTTAATTTAAAAATAAACATAAATTTTACATGACCAAGGTTCAAATTCAGATAAGGTTTAGTTATTAGGTGAATTTAAATGATTGTTATAAGTATATGTTCATAAGTGGAGATCCATTAGTGTTAGTATCTGAAGAATGATTTATCTGAGCAAGACAAATTACAAATATAATTTAGTGTGCAGCTATTGTAGTATTAGTATTATCTAAAACTGGGATTGGAAATGTGGTTAGATACAAGTATTACACAGGAAACTATCTAGTAAAATAGTACACATAAACATATCTGTGCATTTCCATATAAACATCTTTAACCATGGTTTTTAGTTTTTATTACAGTATCTAACTTGTAAAAACAGCTAGTGCTTTTAAGAAATGAAAGGGTGTTAAAAACAAAAAGTGCTAAAAAAATAATTTTATAATAGTATTCTTTTAATGTTACACAAAAATAGGCTAGTCTGTCTTATTTGTAATGATATTCTGTGACAGTATTCAAAGATCTTGAATTTGTGAGGATATTTAAAAAGAAATCTTTTTTTATGTAGCAATCACAACAAATGTCATGAAAGACTTTGTATAGCAGTATGTTGGCAACATAAAGGTGATTTTATGTGTTTGGGTACTTTGCAGCATATGTTTATTTGCAAAATGAAATAATATTTCAGCTGGCAATTTGAAATGGATGAACTGACTGGTAAGACTAATTGAATATAATATTTATTGGTGTTCAGGAAATAGTTTTCCACTACTGAGGCTTTTATTAGTTATGATTTCAGTTATGTAACCTAATAGTGTTTTTATTTGTCAGTGTTTCTTGTAATGCTCTGATTTTTGTATAAACTTATTAAGCCAAGGGATTGGTTATGTTAATGGAAGTAAAAAAAAATCCTTAAATTTTTAACGTCCTTATCAAGTAAGTAGCTAGTTCATAGAGAACTGCAGTTTAGAAGTTAACCTGCATTATTCAATGTAAGAGCTCCCTCCAAACTCATATGTGTAATGAACTATGTCCTGCCTGAGGCAATTTTTGCTTTTAGTGTGAGTGTTATGGAGTGTAATGTTTGAACTGGTGATTTTTTATGTTAGAAATTATAGATTTATTATTATGTTATGAAATCTTTGTCACAATATTCAGAGGCTTGTTACAAAGATAAAAATACAAACATAAATAGCCAAAAAAAACCTGACCCAGTAGAACATTAAATTCACACATTTAATTTAACAAAAACACTGTACTAATGAATGAGCACAACAAAGATAGAATATATATACTAATACATGGGCTACTTGCGAACAGGTTTGCTAACCATTTTAAGATGAGTACTATTAATATCACCATCTGTAACATAATATGGTTGAAGACATTATATAATAAGTTGTAAAAAGGTCTACTGGAAGCTTGTTTCTATGGATTTTAATGTAAAGTTCTTTTTAAAGCGTTACAGGAAGCAAAGGAACCAGCTTTTTTGGCACGGAAATTAAACTTCCACAATGATGAAATAATTGCATTACGATTAAGCAAGATCAGATCACAAAGTAATATGTAATAAATATTGATTACATTGTAAATAAATAGAAACAAATGGTTGTTTATATTTGAACCTAAAATATTTATGAATTCATCCATGTGAAATACTTATAACAATGAAATCCATAAACAATACTAAACTCCAATAGAAGCTAGAGGGAAAATTTCTTTCATGACTAAACCTTCTTTACTTCCCTTCACAGTGCATACAATAATTCACTACCATGCTATACAGTATTTAAATAACAAAAAAAAAAACAACCATGTGTAATAATTTTCAAGTAAATGATCAATTAGAAAAATATTTAACTCCTGAACAACTGATTGTTTACTTAAGAGTTTTTTAAACAAAACTTTTACTCTTATTTCTTAAATCAACCATTGTATTAAAAACTGCTATAATATACAGTTTTTAATTTTACAATCTTAACACAAATTAACAAAACACCAAAGGACTAATAGTATTTATAACACATAAACAAGAAAATCAACAGCTCAATGATTAATCTTTAGTAAAAAAATTGATATAGTTATTGTACGAAACTAAATATGAAGAGGTAGGTAAGCTTATAGTAATAAATTAACTGAAGAAATACTTTCTGCACCACATTTTTGTTATTAATAACAAATCAAACAGGGAATTTGCTGATCCAACAAATAAATGTGATATTACTTTAACTTTGAAATAACTGTGATAAAACATAAAGACAACCGGTGATTAAAGTTGAGAAAATGGATTTTAGTTTCAATGAACATGATTTACAAAGTTTTCAACTTCAGTAAAATTGGACACTGTTTTCTGTATCACATTCCCTATTCAGGTAGCAGAGAAATTTGATAATCACTTTTCCTCAGTATTCCAAACAATAATAATCTTGATCCATTTCAAACAAAGTCAACCTCACTTGAATTGTTTTGTTGATGAATCAGTATTTTTATTTCCTGCTGATAGGCTGGAAGTTAAAATTTGCACTTTAAATATTCCATAGATATTGATAATATGTCTGCTAATATTTTAAAAGAAATTTAATTAATGAACCTTTCAGCAACGGAGTTTTCCCTAGGTGCCTTAAGACTATGTTGCCATTCCTCTCCTGAGAAAAGATTTGGCACTTAATTTATAAAATTTAGGCCAATTTTGTTATTGTCTGTATTTCCTAAACTATTTGAAAAAATATGAAAGATTAAATATTAATTTTTCTAATAAAGCATACAATATTAAAAAAACTTTCAGCATGGTTTAATGAATTCCAGTTTTTGGAAAATATTTTATATTCCACACATAACAAAAAAATTTCCTGTTCAATTTTTTGTGAGTTCAGTAAAGCATTCAATTTAGTACCACATTTTTTACTAATGAAAAACTTAGCAGTTACAGTATCAAAGAATCTGCTTACAACTGGTTAGTCATACTTTATCAATTGAAAACAAGTTGTTGAAATTTCAACTTTTGATAAAAATGTAATATAAAATTTAGGTCTACATTTCAATATGAACTTGAATGCCTTGGGGAAGTTTTTTGGTACCTTGCATTTTTTATTGTTTATTAATGACCTACATAAAGTCTTGAGCCATTCAGTGTAACTTTCACAGACACAAATGTACCTATATCTGAAGATAATTATTTAAAAGGAACTGAAAATTGTACACCAGTGGCTCAAAAAATTATTCGATGGACTGTAACCATTTAACTTTAAATATTGATAAAACCAGTGCATTGTGCTTCTCAGGTGAATGTGACACTGCTACTAATGGCATGGGTAGAACTTCCATTAATGATAATGCTAGTATTTCTGTTGCCCACTAAGCAAAATTTCTGATTGTTTTATAAGGTGACAAGTTTTCACAGGATGATCAATTGAGCTTCATTTGTAACAAAATCAATCTATACTGTTGTTCTGAAACAGCTTAATAAAATGCTAAACTTGTCATTATATGAAATATTTATTATGCTAGTAATATAAAATATATGGTGGTCATTGAAAAACTGAATGATATATAACAAAAATAACTTTTACAAATACATATTTTTTTAATTCTTTATTTAGAAATATAATTAATGGGTTTTTTCAGTATTATGTGTGATTAAAAAACGTCCTCAAATGGCCACCATCTTCCTGCTCACAAATACACTCTTTCCACAATATTTTCCAAGACTGTACATATGGTTTCAGGACCTAAACGTCAGATTTCAGCCCGAATATTCTCAATAGGTCTTGAAGTGTTTGAGGATTATTTATGTAAACCCATTCTTTCAAGTAGCCTCACAAAACGAAGTCTGGTGCCGTCAAATCAGGTGAATGCAGAGGCCAAAAAATTCAGATTTTTTTGAAATTACTTATTAACCAAAACTTTTTTGCAGGAGGTCAATCGTCATCCTGGCAGTGTGTGCAGTAGCTCCATCCTATTGAAACTATACCTCCTGATTATGTTTCACTACTGGGCAAAGAAAATTTTCAAGCATTATCCTATACAGAACCTCGTTGATTCTTTCCGGTTGACCTTCCTCATTTTCAAAGAAATAGGAGCTGATAACTCTTTCAGCCATAAAATCACACCAAACAACGCATTTTTTGGACACGCTGATGTAGTTCCTTGGGATTCTCAGTACCCCAAAATATGCAGTTCTATTTGTTGATGTGCCTGTTTAAATGAAAATGGGCCACATCGCTCATTATCAAGTTGTTCTCAAAGTTGATGTTATCACAAGGTAGGTGTTGAAATCAAATGGCGTACTGCAGGCACTGCTGAGTATCTTGGGGTAGTAAAATTTAGACTATTTGCATCTTATATGGAGACAATTTAAATTTAGTTTCAGAATCTTCTTATATGATGTTCTGGCGATGCCTAGTTGAGCAGTGTGATATTGGGAAAAGGCAGATGGATTCTCAAGAACACTCTGTCTTACAGCTTCCATTGCTGTGTCAGTGAGCTTAAGACCTACTTCCAGAACATCGCCAACTGATCCAGTTCTTTAAAAAAAAAAAGGCGATTAGGTTCGCTATCATCTTATCGCTAGCAGATACCTAATACCTAATATTAAAATGTTGCTGGTATTTTTTCTGAGTTTGAATAACTGATCTTTCACTGGAATAGAAAATCTCAATCAGTTTTACTCGTTTGTGGCTATTTTAATCTCTAAGGATCTATAACATACCAAAAAATAAAATAAAAAGGTATGTAAACGAACAAGTTATAACTTTTTCAAACCCTTCAGTTTTTCAGTGGCAACTCTATATTTATTATGTAAATATTCTGACATAAAGTAAAAAAACATCTCTTGGGGTTCTTTCAAAAAATTACAATGAGTTTGTAAGATACAAAAATGGGCTGTCAGTTTATTATCTGGGGCTCATAAGTATAAATCATGTAGATCTATATTAAGAAAATTAATTATGTTACCTACCCGCAGGGTTAGTGGTTATACTTGTCATCACAAAATCAGCTGATTTTCAAATTCAAGAGTTCTAAGGTTTGAGTCCTTGTAAAGCCAGTTGCTTTTAAATGGATTTGAATACTAAACTGTAGATACGTGTTCTTTTTGTGGTTGGGTTTCAATTAACAACTTAACTGCCATGCCGTTTTCAGTGTACTGTTACAACTGACCATGAGACCCCCAAATGGAGCCTCACTCAAACGAGATCCCAATCGAGATCTCAGGCCATATGGTTTTTCAATGCACAGAGATCCTGTTTGGTCTCATTTTGTTGATTTCCCAGCATCATTGGATTAAGCACATTTTGAGCTTTAAAATTATAGTTTTAGCAAATTGATTGGATAATCGTAACAATTTTTATAAACAGATAAATATTTAGTTCCTTTTACAGGCACTTCCATCATAATTATTTACAAAAATATGTGTTAATATAATATTATTTCTAATTTAATTCAATATAAGTTGGCTAAGCTGATTTGATTGACGTTTCTAATGACATGATTTCTATGACAATACTGTTCCAAATAATGTAACCTAAGATTTTACTTGTTTGAGGATAGTTTAGCATATTTTTTGTCGATACAGTTCATTCTAAAATGGATGAAAATGCAATTTTACATTCAGTAATTGATAGTGACTGTGATTTATCGTTGTATGGATTCATTCTGGATGATGATCTAAGAGTTTTTACAGAGTGATGTTCAAGACAAATCTAGTAGTGAAAGTGAACAAACTAGTAATCGCAAAAATGAAAACGAAAATGTTGTGATGTAAGTTGGTAGATAATGATAATTTTTAATATCTATTGACTTGGTGCTTTGATGATGGGGTACATACTAATTTTGATTATAATCCTAATAAGTCTGATGCTGGCATAAACCCAGACTTTTTTGAAATTTTATTTGATGCACCTCTGAATTTTTTTCATTATTCTTTGATCAGGAAGTCATCAACATTATTGTTTCTCACAATAAATAGTTACACTGACCAAGTTCTTGAGGAAGATAAAACTCTTGTTCAAGAATAAAAAAGTAGTTTCTCTCTGACAGTGGGAAAAAAAAATTAAATTTTTTTTGGCTTAATCCTTTGAAAAGGCTCGGTTAAGGAGCTTAACTCCTAAAAGGCTCGGTTAAGGATGGGAGCCATCCATAGTCAGTTACTGGAGCTTGTCTGAACTTTTCATTACAAATATACCAAAATACATTATTTTGGAATAATGTAGAAATCGATTCGAATTGTTACTTACAAATTTCGATTTTTGTGAGAAGGAGTAAGGTAGACTACGCTAAGTTCAAGACGTTGACTTAATGGTGGATAAATGTAACTTATGTTACGTACCACAAAAATATTTAGTAATTGATGAATCAGATGTTCCATTTACCCGAAGGTTATTATTTAAATAGTGTATAAAAAACAAGTGTCCCATTATGGTACAAAAATGTTTAAAATTTGCCCTCCATCTTGCTATACTTTAGGAATTAAAATTTATAGAGGATAACAGCCAGGGAAAAGTAGGAACCTTACAAAAAAACGTGGTAATGGACTTAGTTCAACCTTAGCCACAGATAACTTTTATGCTAGTGTTAACCTAGCCCATGAACTGAATGAACTGACACATTTAGTTGGAACATTGCGTTCTAATAGAAAACTTAAAAAAGGTCAATTCATTTCATTAAGAAGCATCACCAACATTATAGTGTGCAAATGGAAAGATAAGTGGGATATATTATTATTATTATTACTAAGTACAGTTGACCCAACTGAAATGGTAGAGGAGGCAAAAAGTAAAAAGGCTGATTTAAAACCCAAAGTAGTTGAAACATACAGTAAAGGCAAGTCAGCTAGATCTTTTAGATCAAATTTCTTCCTATAATTCTCCATTGCGAAAATCACTCAAGTGGTACAGAAAGGTTGCCTTCAATATTATTTGTAATATAGCTGTTATAAATTCTCAACTGCATATATATTGCAGTTACAAAGAAGGCAATCTCCATTACTGATTATAGAGGTGATCTTGTACAAGTGTTAATAAAAGGTGATAACACAGTTCTGGCTGTATCTCAACCAGTTGGTAACCATAAACTAGTGGCATCACCTAGAAGTTGCTGTGTATTTTGTTATACATGATCTATCTGCGACTGAATTTGGCAGAAAGTATGCACAAATTCACTCAATGAAGACCTGAACCTAGTACAATGTCTGTAATATCTATTATTGTGTAGAGTGTTTTTTTTCCAAGGTGAAATAATAATGAAGACCAGTATTTGTATTTATATACAATTTATTTTTAATAACATTTAATTATTTAGTATTTACAAATACATGTTTAATAACATGTATTTGTAATTAAAAAAAGGATTTTCATTTCAATATTGCCACTTTTATTTCTAATAATAGACTACTTTCCCTTTTTAATTAGTAAAAATATATATACTATTATCTTTTCTTTGTAAAAACTCAGATAAAATCACAAATATCTAGTCATGAGACCCCATACAGGATCTCAATATCAAGAAAAACTTCTATAAAAAAATTTGTGTCACCAGGAGGCCATGACATCCCATTAAGGATCTCAGCTAGAAAGGGACAAAAAAAATTGGTTCCCGTTATGATGCGATTGCACTATGACATATGAGTGTGTGAGTGGGCGTGTAACCCCCCTTCCAGAAGGGTGGTAGCCAGGGGTGGCGGTTTAGTCGGTAGTGCGCAGGTTTACATACGCATATTAATAACATCTTGCGGCACCTGTTAGCGAGCCCGACACTGCTTAAGCATCCGTAAATGGGATTCCCCACCTCTTTAACAAAAAAAAAAGTTACCTTTTTATTGAGTTAAACATGGTATACACAATAAACAAAGACTATATTTTAATGTAATGTACTCTGGCCTGATGGTAACAATCCCCGAATTATGTCCTGGCCTGGTAATAGCAACACGTTAGACCCTGTTGGCAGTTAAATTGTTAACCATACATCTCAGGAGTGATTGACCTGAGTCTGTATCAGAACTACACGTTTACTGGTACATTTACACTTACTTAATGTAATTTTTTATACTTAATGTATTTACCTTAAGATTACTTCATGTATTTATGTTCAAATAATTAATATGGAATTTAAACAAATATATTTTTAATCTTATAATTTGTTTTTATATTTATAACTTATAAGTATGTTATAATATTAGTAAGTTGTACTACTAACTTATCTTATATTGAGGCAATCTATACAATGTATTTTTATATACCAATCAGAATACAGATTTATTTACTTACAAGACAAATAAAGCCACAACCACTTTATTAGAATGTAATAAATGTTTGTCTTTACACCATCTGTCAATAATTAATTAGCTGTTTTACAGATCACACAGGTCTGTGGAAGAGCTAAGTTAATTCATTCACAGCATACAGGCATGTCTATTTTCTACCATTATTGTCCCATTCAATTTCTAAATGTACAATCAACAAATTCTTATTGAGAGTAAAAATATTAAGTTACAATTTAAGAAAATAATGACACTTTTAATAGTTGTTTAAAAGGAATATTTTTTCCAAATCACAATGCTTATTTCTTAGTAATTCAATGCTTCCTTGATTAAGAGTTCATGTAATGCACAATTTCTCACGAAAGTAGTTTAATAAAGGGGTACATTAATTTGATACTGTACACAATCTGTAATATACTGGCTGGTTGTAACAGATGTAAATCATATGAGGTACACAAGGCATTAATTAGATAGCTGTTTTCTCTGAAACTGATGTAAATAAACATCAAATAACTGACGAACAAAATGAAGTATCACTTATAGAACTGAATATCTATCACCTGCATTTCTAAGAGCCAGGCATGCAGATATGGAAAACAATAGCTCAATGAAGAAAGTAAAAGGAAATATCCCTTGAATAACTTATTGGTGTCCAATATATATTCATTAGTAGAAATAATTATTGGATGCATATAGTTTATGTGCAATTTATTTTTCCACATCTCTCAAGATCATCAAATTTATAAAGCCATACTCAAGTAACAACAGCTTGAGAAAATATGTTTGGTATGAAATATGTAATAAAAATAAAATTAATTTTTTTTCCATAATTTTATTGGTATAAATTAAATTAAATACAACAATAACAAAAGTATTAATTTTTCACAGAAATTATTATTATTTCTGTAAAATTCATTAATCATTTTCGTTATAAAATTAAGACTGCAATTGGCCAATTAGCCTGCAGTTGTTGTAAATAGATTTTTAAATTTATCAAAAATACAATAAAATAATTTGAAATGATTGAAAGCTACTTCTGAAGCAGTTGTGACATTCTTGATCACTAAAAAGGCTACCTGTTATCCTTACACATTGTTTAACAATCATAATTGGCCTTGATAATAATTGGAAGAAGGACAAATGAATAATAAGTCAAACAAATTGAGTACTAACACCTACTCACTTAGAATACCATTACATTTTGTTTTAACAATTAAATATAGCTGAAATATACTTTTAATGCCCTTTTTACAGCACCTGTATCACTTGGAAAAATACATAATTGCATCACAACTTAATAATAAGCTAATAAAACAATAAGTTGTTGAGTAACAATACATAAATGTTTTTTTTTTCTTCAGTCATTTGACTGGTTTGATGCAGCTCTCCAAGATTCCCTATCTAGTGCTAGTCGTTTACATACATCCCCCCTACATCCTACATCCCTAACAATTTGTTTTACATATTCCAAATGTGGCCTGCCTACACAATTTTTTTCCTTCTAGCTGTCCTTCCAGTATTAAAGCAACTATTCCAGGATGTCTTAGTATGTGGCCTATAAGTCTGTCTCTTCTTTTAACTATATTTTTCCAAATGCTTCTTTCTTCATCTATTTGCCGCGATACCTCTTCAATTGTCACTTTATCCACCTGTCTGATTTTCAATATTCCCCTATAGCACCACATTTCAAAAGCTTCTAATCTTTTCTTCTCAGATACTCCGATCGTCCAAGTTTCACTTTCATATAAAGAGACACTCCAAACATATACTTTCAAAAATCTTTTCCTGACATTTAAATTAATTTTTGATATAAACAAATTATATTTCTGACTGAAGGCTCATTTCGCTTGTGCTATTCAGCATTTTATATTGCTCCTGCTTCGTCCATCTTTAGAAATTCTACTTCCCGAATAACAAAATTCTTCTACCTCCATAATCTTTTCTCCTTCTATTTTCACATCCAGTGGTCCATCTTTGTTATTTCTAATACATTTCATTACTTTTGTCTTGTCTTGTTTATTTTCATGTGATAGATCTTGCATAGGACTTCATCTAAGCCATTCATTGTTTCTTCTAAATCCTTTTTACTCTCTGCTAGAATTACTATATCATCAGCAAATCGTAGCATCTTCATCTTTTCACTTTGTACTGTTACTCCGAATCTAAATAAATGGAATATAAAGTAGCGATTGTAAGTAAGTTTTCAAACATTCAAGAAATTGTGAGTCTTCCAACAGCTCAGATACAAATATAAAGCAATATAATTAAGAATCATACTTTCTAAATAAAAAAATAAAGAAGTAAAGCTGAAAAGAAGAAAAGCTGTTAAACTCAATCCATGTCATTATTTTGTTTTTTTTTAATACATCCACAACAATAAATAGTGTTGCAACCCTTAACTTTGTATTACATATTGCTTAAGACCATAAAGCTTTTTGTAAGATCATTTTTTATGATCGCATAGGATCACTTTAGTGAGTCCATCATCCAAATCTCTTTGAAGGGACAGCTTAGGCCTTGCGGCCCTCCCAGTATTCTTTCATATGTTCTCACCTCCTAGAGCTTTCTGATGTTGAAAATGTTCTTGCTGTGAGTGTGAAGCGAATGTTTTTGTTCTTGATTTTTTCGTTTAATTTTATCTCTTCTGTGGTGTCTTCTGGTAGAAGCCCAATTTCCTTCAGATCCTCTCTTATTTCTCTGATCCATCTGCATCCTATCTTAGTGTTTTTTTTTTTGAGTTGAGATCTACTGTACCAGCTGTTTCAGAAGTTTCGAATCTTGCTTGTAATTCTTCATCTCATCTGGTGCTTGGTAGACTTCTTTTATTGTGGGTAGGTTGATTGTTTTCTGATGGTGCTGTTATTGGGGAGCAGGAGTCGAAGTTTAACCAACCAGACTGGTCTAGTGGTGAACTCGTCATCGCAAATCAGCTGATTTCAAAGTCAAAAGTTCTAAGGTTCAAATCCTAGTAAAGGTAATTTCTTTTATATGGATTTGAATATTAGATTGTGGATACTGGGGTGCTCTTTGGTGGTTGGGTTTTAATTAACCACACTTCATCCGAAGGTCCCGGGTTCAAATCCTGGTCAGGCATGGCATTTTCACACATGCTACAAATCATTCACTCGTCCTCTGAAGCAATGCCTAATGGTGGACCCAGAAGTTAAAAAAAAAAAGATTAACCACACATCTCAGGAAGGGTTGACCTCTCTCTTTTTCCTGTTTAACCTCCGGTAACTACCGTTTAGATAATTCTTCAGAGGATGAATGAGGATGATATGTATGAGTGTAAATGAAGTGTAGTCTTGTACATTCTCAGTTCGACCATTCCTGAGATGTGTGGAATTGAAACCCAACCACCAAAGAACACCAGTATCCACGATCTAGTATTCAAATCCGTGTAAAAATAACTGGCTTTACTAGGACTTGAACGCTGTAACTCTCGACTTTCCAAATCAGCTGATTTGGGAAGACGCGTTAACCACTAGACCAACCCGATGGGTTAGGAAGGGTTGACCTGAGACTGTACAAGACTACATTTCATTTACATTCATGCATATCATCCTATGCCTTACAGTGGTTTCGCAGGCTAAACAGAAAAAGAAAGAAGAGATGTCAAAGTTTAGGAGTTCTGTCAGTTCTTCGCAAATTAAGAGTTAGAGTATTTAGCTAGGATTTCTACATTGTCTTTACTGTTATGGGCCAGATTATGGTTTTCGTTCTTCATTAGTAGGGTTGGGGGTTCGTATATTTTTGGAGTTGGTTTTTGAAGGTTTTGTAATAGTCTCTTGACTGTGTTTTGTTGAATTCTTCTTCTATTGACTTCAGTGTGACTTTATGGTGTTGTCTTTTCCTTGGGATTCAGGTGGTTTTTTTTCTTTGTTTTACTAGGTTTTGGAAGGATATTTCTGATTTTTGGGATTGGTGTAATAGCCATACTCAATGTCTCTTCACTGTTTCGTCACATTCACGGTTCCACCACTGATACTTTTTACAGGGTTTTTTTTGAGACCAATTCTTCTGCAATTTGTTTAAAGTTGTTGATTATGTCTTTGAGTTTATCCTTGACTTGTGATTGTTTTTGGTTGCTTTTTGGTAATTTTCATTCTTGATTAGTTGGGTAAGGTCTATTTTTCTTTTAGTTTCAGGGGCTTAGTTTTGTTACTTCCTTTGTTGGGAAGTGAATTTAATATTAATTTTGACTACATAGTGATCTGAGTCTGTGTCTACTCCTCGGAGGATGTTTACATTGTAAATCTCTTACTGGTGGTGTTTGTCCATGAAGATATGATCTAATTGCCATTCACTCTTCTTTGATGTAATAGGGCTGTTTCCAGGTTTTGAGTTTCCGAGGTTTCCTTTTGAAATATGTGGATTTTGAGATTAGGTTGTGGTTTCTGCAGAGATCAATAAATCTTTGTCCAAAGTGGATCTTTGTCAACTTTTCATTTGTTCTATTTTGGGCGGGCCATTTTCCAATGATGTCAGAGTCTTCTTTCTCTGACTAGTTGATCACTGACGTCTCCAATTAATTGTTTAACATGATTTTTGGGGATCTTATTTATGGACTGGTTCAATAGGTCCCAGAGCTTTTATGTTTCTTTATGGTCTTTTGGAAATTTGTTTTTATTATTAAAGAGGTATGGGCATTTATTATGATGTACATTTTATAAGATAAAATTTTTTATCTTAGCTCATAGGATAAGTGTTGAGATTCTTGGGAATTGTGACTTGAGTTCTTGTGTGAAGTTTATTATGTTGAGGCGATCAAAAGGCCTATTCCAAACTGTGAGACACTTTTCATCACTCTCTTCCCAGGTATACCTTTGCCTTTGCCTGTCGTCCTAGTCAGTGTTTCCAATTTAATGCAGTCCCATGATAAGAATTTTGTGTTGGTCCATTTGGTTGGTTATTATTTTTAGTTTACCAGTCTGCATGAGTGAGTTTATGTGTATGTTCATTATTATAATAAGCAAATTTTCCTTACTGATTGGTTATCAAGTGGTTTCAATTATCATACCACAAGTTATGCTAAATATATGTTTTAAATGAGTAGGATGTTTAAAAGCAAGTCTTGCTTATCTTTAAAATTATTAAAGAAGATTCTATCTCTTAAAAAAAAATTCAATTTTTCACATAGATCTGTAAGTAAAATATCACCACTTCATTAGCTACCTGTTTTTGTCAATAGCTATAAAATATTGTTTCCAGTAGTTTTAGGTTATAAGCTACTACTAGAAAAAAATGTATAAATAAATATATATATATATATTTTCCCCCCTCTTTACTAGTAGGATCATAACATGTAGTGTGGCATTTAGTAATAATATATAAATATATACATAAACATCAATTACAGCTGCTGCATACCACTGTCTTATATAAAAGTAAATTACATCAACACAAAATATATTTCTTGATAAATGAAATTTATGATTTCCAAAGCTGTGAACATACTTTATACTATTAAGTAAAATATTAATAGCATGGACACAAAAGCATTTCTATTGGAAACATGGATTGCAATTAGCAGGACTAGACCAGCCTAGAACACACATGTAATAAAAGTTGGAAAGGAGACAAGAAAATATATTGTACAAAATATTTCCTCTCCCTCAAACAATGAAATCATCTCAATATTTAACAACCAGCTCACGACCTTAATATTTACTATAATACATTTTAAAACAGATCATATCTTGAGTTGATTTTAATGAAAATTCTAGAAAACTACTAGTCTGGTAGCAAAACTTTCTTTGCACACTCAAAACTTTACTCACCATATTACAGTTATTCTAGTTATTTTTGGGCGTACTACTCTAGAAGTCCTGCTTTCTCCATTCAAACCCCATTTTTGATTATTGAATGAATCTACAATACCATATGTTCACCTAAATATTTCAGTTGGATTAATTTTATTAAAATGTATCAAAGACAAAAGATTCCAAAATAACAACATAGCACATCAAGAAATATAACACCAACAAACATTTTCAGAGGTCATACTTTAAAAAGTAATTAAAGCATTAATGTTAAGTTAATTTTAATAGACTAGTAGTTCTAAGAACAGTAACCTCGCTCACTTTATGAATTTAAGAAAACTGATTTCAACAAAAAAGAACAGATTTAAGTTCAAATGTAATTTTTTTTACAAAAGTTGAAAAATACATCTGACTAAGATTGTTTCACAAACAAACAGACAAAATTCAGAATGGTTGAAATAAACAGGCTTTACTTGTTCAATAATAAATATTAAATTTCAAAACTCACCTTTCAGTCGTGGTATCAGCACAATTTAGAGGATACTTCAATTCAATGACTTCACCATTCTTCTCTCTTAATTGTCCTTGATTTTCCATATAATACTGGACCAACTCTGACAGTGTTGCAAACTTCTCACCTGCGTACAAATCATAAAAATCACCGGTATTTTGTATCTTTATATGTGTTACTTCCCCATTCCGCCTGAAAAAAAAATTACATAAATAAATAAAAGTATGATGTATAATATATGTAAATAGTTTGTAAATAAACAAAACAATAAATTTAAAGCTACATAAAAAAATTTAATTTGGGAGTTTAATCTGATAAACATCTCAGTAACTGATTTGGCTTTTTGTGGAAACAGCAGATAGTATAACAAGTCTCCAGTTAGGTTTTCTCAGGCAGACCTCAACAGAGCAACTGCCTTGCTGGCAAATGGAAGGTGCCAAAAAAGTTAATTATATTATAATATTAAATATAAGCCAGGACAATATATGGTATCTATGAATTTATGTCTTCCTAAGTAAGAAATAAAATTCCAAAAGGGTTTAGTCAACATAAAAGGGGACTGTCACTGGTCAGGATAGATAGGTAGTTAATAATGCTGCCTAGTATCAAAATGGGCCCTGGTTACTTTTATTAGGATATGAGAGCCTAAATTACCTGTGTGCTTTGTTATGAGCTTTAATTAATGGCATGTATAATAAATGGTTGAATCAAGAATGAAGGAGTCCAATTTTTGCACTGCAATTGAGATTATAATTTAAAGCAAGAAAAACAATTTAGTGAGACAATTTGTTTATATATTATTGTTTTAAGAGCTTCACTTCAAGAGACTATTTTTAGAACTTGATGACAAAACGACAGGATGTAAATGACTAATATTTGAAGAGTTTGTAAAATCATTAAAATATGATTTTACTGTCTAAAAAAGTTTATGATTTAATAAAAAGTGCCACTTCTTTAAAAAAAAGGAAATAACAGTCAAAATAACTACAATGCAATTCCAGACAGAGAATTTTTCCCACACTTCTGTTAGATTTATATTACTTAATAAGCATCTCAGGTTTATCTTTCTGCCTCTATAGGAAAACTGATTCTACTAATTTCTTCCACAAGCACAATGATTCAAGCCTGCGCAATGAGACTCAGAAGAAAAAGCAACTGTCCCACTTACTACAAGAACATGCCACCAGGATTACAGCAAAAGCTAAAGGGTTATAGCAAAGTATTGGGTGATCATTTAATTCTCAAGATAAAAAAGTAAAGTTAGATAAAGAAGAAGGGATGAGGGATAAGGAAAGGGAAGATGGAAGAGGATAATCAACCTGAGGTGGGACAATCTTTGATAAAGGTCTATGACAGTTCTCGCATTAGATAAGACAGTTAATAACATGTCTATTGTCCACAAACTGTTTCATAAATTATTTAACTAATGTTGGACGTAGTTTCTTTTAGATGGGTGACAATCTGTAAATGGGATTTAATGAATGAGTATAATAGCAATGATTACCATTGCAAAATATTAAATGATTTTATAAAATAGATTTTAATGTAACTGTAATACTGCTGACATACCACCTCATTCAAATAAACCTGAAATCATATAAAATTGTTTTAACAGTAAATCAACTCAATTTACCATGTTTTATGATAAACCTACTACATGTACATTGACAAGCTAAACTACCTGGCATGTTGATTCCAGGAAATTAATAGGATGTGGACCCGAAAGGTCTTATGTATTACCCAGAAAGGAATCTTCAGTTAAGATTAAAAAATAAATAAAAACTTTCTACGAAGATTTTTATTCACTTTTTATTTATTTTAATTTATTATTCTCCCCCTGAAATTTGTTTACTAAAATATATTCAATGAATGTAAATCACAAAAAAAAATCTTTATAATAGAGGGAAGGTATCCCTATAAAAAAAAATCTAAAAAAAGTCTGTTAAAGTTTATAAGATCTATTTAATTCAACATTCATCATTTGGAATTTGTTTGCTATGCCATTATTCAACATAATAACAACAGTTTCTATTAAACAATTGATATCTTAACAAAAAAAAATAAGGGTTTTGATAAACTAAATATCAAAATAAAATTCAGTCATTTTTTTCTAAATTTTATTAGTGAAAACCATGCAGCTATCTCAGGTCATAATTTCTCAGACTCAACATATATGAAAAATGATGCTGTAAATGTCATGCTATTTTGTTTAAGCTTGAGCTTTATTTAAACTTTTCAGGATTAACATACGTCTGTAAAAGAAGTATGTAAATCCTAGTTTATGCTCAGACTAAGTTATGTTATTAAAGTTACTCATCTTTATGTAGTCATTCTCTGTACGATATATCACTTCACAATAACTATAAATGAATATTACTTTAATTCATTTAAAATTTAAAACCATTCTTTTTTGTAAACAAATTTTAAAACAAAATTTCTATTATAAACATAAACAAAATTGAGCTTTCCTTTGAACAAAACTAAGGACTCAACAATTAATATATTCTGAAAAGGGTAAAACACACTTGAGAAATTTTTTTTTAATTTGTCTAATAATTCTTGAATTTTGAAAAGCTGGGTGGTTGATCTTTATTATTGGCAAAATGAAGCATACTAAGAACGTTCAAATATCTGTCTCTAACCATAGTTTCAGAAAATATTAGGGAATGTAAATAGCCTGCCTGTTGATCAGAACTCTTTTATAGAATTTTTCTTATTTCTTGGTGTAAGCACGGTCAAACTCAAAAATGCATTCATTTATGTCGATTAGTTTCCATCATTGTAAATTTGAATGAGCAAGGTGATTTGTTCAGAGGTTTAGGTACAATATGTGTTAGTTTCATTCACTATGTTCAATAATTTCGGAAATAAATCCTGGACATGAATTATCCACATTTACTAACAGTAATCAACAAAACTTACAGAATCTAGTTTTACAATGCTGGTAACATGATTATACTCTCTCTATTTCCTGCTGTTAGCTACAATCTATCGATGGTGCAAACAGTTCATTTTAAAGCCAATAAAGGGCAGCACTAGTTGGTGAAAGAAACATTTTAGTTGCGTTAACATGATTATAGTACTCAAATGAAAAGTTCTAAAACAAGTTTAGACGACCATAGTCTGTGCAGACAGTTTAGCATCACATCGCCAGTCCCAAAAAGGTTAAGAATACATTGTTACAAAGAAACATACACATTGACAGTCTGATTTATAAATTAAGAAGAAAATGAAGCAATTATACACTAAATTATTGAATAAATAGATCTAAGGTGTTTGAAAGTTTATAGATCCAGATGCTGCAACTAAATAAAAATTACATAATCCTTAGCAAATTATTTTAGGTGTAAAGTGATTTTATTATTAGAAATAGCATGTTTGCATTGTTTGAAGACAATGTTACTTGTGAAAAATGTGATGGACATTATTTATTTTTGATATGACAATTATCAACCTAAAAAAAGGCATATCACCTCATAGTTTATAACTGTAAAGTTCTTTAATAACTACTTTAATGAATGAATTGACTGGTATTGTACATGGAGGCTAGCATGACCTCCTGACCTCATTTCTTAGAATTCATTGTATGGACGATGTGAAAAATAATTTTCTGCAGCAAATATTTAGAACATACAGTAAATGAGAGAGGTTCAGTTAAAAAAATCTTTAACCAGAATATTACACAGAACTGCTCGAATTGAAATAAAATGTAAATTTTAGGCAAATGTATAAAAAAAATTCAGAACATTTAAAACAATTGTTGAAAGCCATGGGAGTATAATTGTCTTACTTTAAATTCAAAGTTAATTTTAATAAAAAATAAACATTTTACATTCTAATACAAAATTCAAAAACTAACTCATACACTGAACATATAACTTCTACTTGAACATTTCTGACTACAGAACTCTTTAATCAAAACTGCTGGGTGTTTAGAAAAAATATCTAATAACGTTATCACTGCTTATAAAAAGCCATGTAAGCTTAATTTAAATAGGTAACTATTTTGAAAATATAGGTTTTAAATTTATACAACTAATTACGAATATTCATTATACAATTGCAAGTCAATTTTCTTGATTAGTTTGTTGTGAAGCAAAACAAGAAACACATATAAATTGATGATAGTCGGTCATCAATTTTTTTTATATCTGTAGTATTTATGGTCTTCTTAAGTTCAACTTAAGGAGACCAACATAAGGAAGTCCAACTCCAATACATCAATTAAGCTAAATCTGTGATTAAAATACTACTACCATTAATCTTCTTCTTTTTTTTTTCTTTCTTTTTTTTCAAAAAAAAAAAAAGAATAGAATTTTTGTGATTTAGGATATTATTATTACTGAAATTTTTAGCTGTTTAAAGATGTACTATGTTGTTATGCTCACCAAAACCAAGGTAAATGTAATTTGGCACATTACAACACTTTTTATCAATAATAAATATTGATAATGCTTACAAAATTTATGATTTGTTCTCATGAATAGAAAATCTAAATGAGAAAACAAAATTTTTTAATTCATAATGTAAAGCTATGTTCCAACATTTTTAAACTGTTCTGGAAAAGGAATTACATAACACATGATGAGTTTTTAATAATATTAAGTAAAAATAATCTTTAAATTAAATTAAGTTTCTAGATAAGTAGATATGAAAATATGTAATTAAAAAGATTTATTCATTTGTCAAGACAAAACATATAATTTTACTAAGTGATGATTCATTCTGTTATTATATATACAGTAGTCGATAAACATTCGCATAGATTTCTGAGCATTCTCTATTTGGTACTTAATTTCAATGTTTAATGTCCAACCCTTACAAAGCCCAACATGCTTGTAATTAGCTCAGTCTATTGGCACATCCTTAAATGTAAGGTCGATATTGCCAAATGCACTTAATTCATGTTACTTTGATAAATATATGCCAGTAAAAAAAGTCTCATGTTTACCTGTTAGAGTACCTGCATTTTTGGTTTCTGATTTTTTGCTATTCATAGATTGTAGGTTTTAAATTTCACTGTGTTTCATCCATTACTCGCCAAATAGGTAACTTTAAACAAGATTTTTAAAAAAATTACAAAAATTACTGAGTACCTGACTGAAAGTGTGAAATCTCCTGGATTGCTTCGACTTGGTCGTGCGAGGAATGATCCATCGAAGCCACGTTCCATCAACAACAATTCTGCCTCTACCCCAGTTACTTTTGGGTGGAACCATCTGTAACAAAAGAAATGTTTAGAGAATTATTTCATGGACAAATTACAACTGAACTCTCAATGTTTATATTCTCATTTGTAGTCACAAAAATCAATTAACTGATTTAATTCCAATATGCTGATTAAATCAGCATAAGATTATTTTACAACAAACACACCTGCAGTCTACAAATTGTAATAAAAAATAATACCTATCATTTCATAATTTAAAATGATTTAGGATTAAGTAACCAAATCACTGTAACAATAGACAAGCTAAGTACAGATTTATATATAATAGTTTCATAAGATTTTCATCAAATTAATTAAAATGAAAAAATTAATATCTATGATAAATTCTTTTACTTTTACTTACAACAAAAAAATTAAAATTGAATCCAATAAGATCAAAATGACTAAATTCTACATCTCAAAAAAGTTTTAAAATATTAGCTAGAAGTTTGTTAATCCTCATTAAATTCTCAATAAGGTGATTAGAATTTGAAAACTAAAAACAGTGATTTAAAGTTTAAAACAAAAACACTTTTCTTTGCAAAGTGTTTTTGTGTATTTTTTTTATCTGATACTTCATATTTTCATAACTGGTAATGAGGACAGCAGTTGATACTTGTATGCAATGGTAGTGTTCTACAAAAGAACAAAAAAAAAACAAAACAAAAAGTGCCTGCCTGTTTGCTGCTATCCGATTTACTATTTTAAATAAAAATATCAGCTTCTGAACCTCATAAATAAGCAGTGCTCAAAACTCCATCAATTACTTACCAATTAAATCACTTGCTACAAATCCTTGGGTTTATTTGTGTAGATTTATTTTCACTTTTTATTCTTCTACCACAGTAATTTAATCATAAAATTTATTTCATAATTAAATTTTTTTTCTCAATCAAAAAGTACATTAACATAAAGAAGATTCTTAACTTCATAAATGCAATTTAATTATACCTGAAATTATGGAATGTAAAATGTACGGAATAACTTTTCCATACATTTTAAAGAAAAAGATATTTTTCAAAGATCAAAATTAAAAAAAAAAGTTGTCTACTATCGTTAAAAGTTTAACTTGACTAATGAAGAAATATAAAAAAATTTTCAGTCTTCAAAATCATTTTTGGATAAGCATAATTTTTAAACAGGTAATTACCTAAATTCATTTCCAAAGTTAAACTATTTTGAACTGAACCATGTTTACTTAAATAAACATGCATTCATTTTAGTATATTTTACTTCCTTGTATGAAGTAAAGGAAGTACTGTAATCGCGAAAAATTTTAGTTTTCATATTTCAATGGAAATATCAATTTTGATCACCCCTGAATCCATTTTGACTAGTTTTGGTGTGACGTCTGTGCGCATGTATCTTGCATAACTCAAAAACTATTAGCCATAGG
Organism: Lycorma delicatula; assembly: GCF_047948215.1. NCBI lineage: Eukaryota > Metazoa > Arthropoda > Insecta > Hemiptera > Fulgoridae > Lycorma > Lycorma delicatula. The sequence continues at coordinate 198,169,534 of NC_134456.1, read as the reverse complement.
ATGTTGAAATTTTGGATTTAGGACTGTTGTAACATCTAGTTGTGCATCTCTCCTCTTGATTGCAATCAACTGGACCGAAAGTGTCCAAAAAAAGGGCCAAAATCCAAAAACTTTGTATTTTTCTTAACTGCAGTAATAAGACCTCATGAGAGCTTTTATACGATATATCACAGGTGCTACTTATTTTCAATGGCTCCAGAGTTATAGCCAAATAAAATTTTAATTAATGAAATATTTGAATCTTAAACGGGGAAGGCACATTGGTTCAAATCCGATTTCTTTTTTTCATTTAACCTCTGACTAAAAAAAATTTACAATAAATAATAATTCAAATAACAATTATAAAAAAAATGAAAAAATATCAGAAGTTATCAATGAAATAAAATTTTATGTACTTTTAAAAATATGTATATGTAGTTTAATAGGTATACAAGGAAGTCATGTGATGATCACATGAGATTTTTTTGAGTTAGTAATGTGTTCATGCAATATCCAAAAGAACATTATCATATTTCATATGTTATCTTCATAATAACAGTTCACCACACATGACAAAATATTTGTTAATATAAACATGCATTACAAAATAAAACTGAATGAAAGCATTACTGCCATATAGCTTGTACATGCATTCTGAGAACTTAAGTACATATAGTAAAGATAAAATGTTAACAACCCGAGCCACATTTAATAAATATAAAAACATCAGTTAAAAAATGAATAGGTAGTACTACAATCAAAATAACAAATAAGTGTCTCAGATTTATAGATGGATCTAAATGTTAGTTACTACTGGAAGAATTCAAGGAAAGTTTATGAATTGCTTTTGTTTTTAAATAATATTTTCTATCTGTGGCGTAAGTTCCTAATGAAATTTTATAGAAAAAGTTAAAGTGGGAAAAATTCTAAGGAAATATTTACCCCATTCTTCAGTTAAAAATATCTGTTTACTTCTTTAAAATTGGGGATTAAAAAAAAAAATTTAATTCACAAAAATACAAGCACAAAAATAACTTAGAGGCTTATGTCATAACTTGTTATAAACACTAGCCTTATGGTGTAAAAAACGGTATTTTAACAAGCAAGCCTGGTTTTACAGCTAACAAGTTGTAAAAACTTTTATCAAAATTACAATTGGTCAGTTGTGAAAGAACAGAACATTAAGATACTTAAGATTAGTGTCCTGATTAAAATTTAATTAGTATTGTTGGATGGATTTACATTTTAAGTTTTATCAGTTCTGTTTTAGCAGTTCTGTTACTTAGTTTTCCTTTTATTAGTTTTGGATGTTAATAACTTGCATCTACACTATCTATGCCTATCAAGTTGCATCAAAATACTGAGGAAGATATAATTTTCTATAATGACATAGTTCTCTCTCTCTCTCTCTCTCTATCATACATTCATTGCCATTATATGAAACATATACACAATGCAAAAACATATACTAACAATCAACCTTGTTTTTCATTTGTATTTCATATACTATAGTTAAAAATATGAAATCGCCTTTTCCTATTTATAAGTAGCACAAAGGTAAAAAAAAACAATACCATAAACGGACTCCACTTGTTACACAATTAAAGGTCCTTAAGTGAAATTTTGGCCAAAATTTAAGTTTAAAACTTTACAGACACTTGAAGAAAATATAGAGAAAGATTACAATTATATATAATCTGTTTTGAAGGATTGAAGAAATTGAAATTAGTAGATGCAAAAAGTCAAGCTCTTATTTGAAAGGAAAAAGGAGATCCTTCATCTTGTTTATGAATTACATTGTTTACGAATTACCCATGTGTTAAGACACCATGTTTAGTGAATTTTGTTCTAGTAAGTAAATGTACAGATAAAATCAGTAAATGGAGATAAAGATCACAGAATAAGAAATGTAAATAACTGAGGATATAGGATACAAAAGGTATTGAAGAGGCAAGAGACTGGCACAAAATAGAAAATAATGTAAAGTTGCATCAAACTTATCAGAACTATGAAGATTAAAAAACATACCTAGCACGAACAAATGTTTAGTTATTTTGTATACGATAAAACACCTATGGATTTTTTCTGCTAATAAAACTTATGAATATAACTATAAATTGAAATTAATTTGGTACTTTTCCATTAACACAACCACACAAAACAGGTCTGCTCCCATATCTAACTGACCTCTATTAAAAAAAAAATCATAAACAATTAATTTTTATTTAAATTTCCTTAAAGACTTCACAAAATAATGTTACATTTTGTTTATACATTGAGAATTTTAATTCTAATTGTAATTCTACAAAGGCTGTCACTCACTTAACTTGCTCCAGCAAATTTAGAAAATTTCAGTTATTAAATATCTAATTAACTTTTTATAATGGTAATAGGGATAGACAACCTCGGCTTATACCGAGGTTACTTTTAAACTGGATAACAGGCTACAAATCAATTACACTGAGATATATATCATTGTAATTGAAATCTGGAGAACTAAACAGAAAAAGAGTGGGAAGTAATAGAAGAGGACAAAGTAACATCATTATTAAAATGTAAAGTACAGATTGCAATTAAAGAAATGCAGCATAAAAAAATGACTGGAGTAGATGAACTTCCCAATAAATAAATGCTTAAATGAGCAAAGTGTGGAAGAAACAGTTTAACTGTGTTGTTGGTATATATCATATGAGAATATGACCATTAGACATAAGAAATAGTAATGATATAAATTCGGAAGAAAACTGGTAACAGAAAATGTACAGAATATAGAACAATATGTTTAATATCCCATGCTACTAAAATATTGTAAAGGGTCATAGATTTAGAAAAGGCATTTGATAGGGTCAAATGGGAGAAAATGATTAAGTTTCTTAAGAGAAAAAAGCTTAATGAAAAACATAACATTATTAAAGAATTATATAGAAGAGAAACAACAGCAGTAAAAGTAAATAAGAATGTGACTGACTGGGCGGGTCTAGATCTAGGTGTTGGGCAAGGATGCTCCCTGTCACAGACACTGTTCAACATTTACACTAAGATACAATAAGCAATGTATTAAAAGAAAGAGAACAAGGATAAAAGTTGTTCTTCTTTTTCAAGGAGAACAAGTTGTAAAAGGATGAAAAATAATATGCATAAGGTTTGCTGATGATTTCGTTAATTCTAACTGATGACACACACTTAAAAGTTTGTTGTGGAGGAAGGAAGTGAAGAGTATGGAATAAAAATAAGCACAAGAAAAATGATAAAATAATGTAAGTAAATAAAAGAGCATTTAGTGGTAAGGATAAAATAAACAAATAAGGGAGAATAGAAAAAGTAAAAAATTACAGATGATATTGGGGATTATGGTGATAGAGGACTGGAAAAGTGCATGGAAATAAAAAGAAGAACAGCAATGACAAAGTAAGCTTAAATAAGAAGAGGAGATTACTATGTGGTAAAAATCTGGATTAAAAATTTAAGGAAGAGGTTGGCAGGCAAATGTCAGACGCAATGTCTTGTATGGAAGCAAAGCATGTTTGATGAGGAAGGAGACGATTGGTTTGAGCAAATTTGGGTATGAAAGTAAGCTGAACAAATAAAGAGAGGAATAACAAAATAATGAACAGGATTAAATAACAAACGGCATTAATGCAGGAAGTCCACCAAAAAAAAGGAAGCCGATTGGAAACAATCAGCATTAACTGAAGTTTGTAGTTTTAATAACTGTTTAATTTTATTACAGAAGTAAATCACTACAGGAGGAGGTTTTCTATTTCTAAGATTAAAAATAGAATTCCTCACAGAACAGTAATCACACAAAAAAACAGCTGTTACATTTACATTAATTTAACAAACAGCATGCAAAAAACTTAAATTTCCAGTTTAAAACTAACAGTTTCAATTTCATGTACCATCTTGAGGACATTCTATGTAATCTTTCACTTATAAATCGATAATAATCTTAAATTCCAAGAAACACCCACACAATACATCCAGTTAGAGAGTGGAGTTTTTACAACTAAATTGAAGGGTCAATAGAAGAAGAAAGGAAGCAAGGAAGAAATTTTAAGTTTATAGACAAGGTGAAGACGGAAAATATAAAGCGATAAAAAAGGCTTGGGACAGAAATGAATGGAGAGAGCAGTGGCTTAGGGGGCTATTATCAGGTAGAACAACAGATCTTGATGATAAATCATGTAATTGATGGAGAAACAATTTTTGGGAAAAAACGAATTAAAAACTAATTTGAAAAATTTTAGAAAATTTGATAAAGTGAAGTGTGGTTGAAGGGAAGGGTCTAAACTGCACTCCACTTAAACTACATATGAGTTTCTAAAAGTCAGTACAACTTCAAAGAATCCACTATGTTTTTCACTGGATCCTTACTCCTAGTTGAGTAAAGCATTAAGCCACTGCAAATCATTGTAATAAAAGATTATTAATACAATAACAGAGGGTCTGACATGTCATTGCAAAATCAGTTCTTAGATTTCAACATAAACAATATTAAGCGGCAACTGTACAATAAAATGTCAACAATTAATATGTATGTCACTCTCATCAGACCACTTATAAGAGGGTTAATAAAATTATACATAAATACTAAAATAAATGTTTATGTATATCTTTTAAGGGATAACATAGCTCAGTTTTAAAACTTTTGACATTTTGTTAAACTTCCCTACAACAGGTTATTACAGTAACCAGAAAAAGATGTTTATCACAAAAACAAAACAATTCTCTCATTTTGTGAAAAACTGTTTTAGTATTCTACTACCTTGTCTAAGAACACTTAAAGATGATGTCATTGATGTAGCTTATTATTATTATTATTATTGTTGAATCATCAAAATGTTCTGGCAATGAATTTTAGATTAAACCTAACATTGGTACTTTCTGAATAAAAATTACTAACTAGGAACTTGAATAAATCTGAAGCAACTTTGAAAGATACAAGTTAACCTCAAATGGTTTTAAAAATACCAGACTTATAGATGAATTATTTACACAAATAAGATCAGGAATGTTTTACACCCTGCAATTATCAAAACTTCAATGATCAAGTGTTACTTGAGGGGATAACAAAACTTATTAAACCAAATTAATGAATCTTTTACTTTGTGTCAATATATAATTCAAATAATATATTTAATCGGCGAATTAGATTGAGACTAAGACATAAAAATCAGCACTAGCTGAAGCTGGTAGTTTTAAAAATTATTTAATTTTATTACAGAAGTAAATCACTGCAGGAGGTTTTCTATTTCTAAGATTAAAAATAGAATTCCTCACGGAACAGTAATCACATCAAAACAGCTGTTCAAGATGCTGATACATTTATATTAATTTAATAAATAGCATGCAAAAAAACTTGAATTCCAGTTCAAAAGTAACAATTTCAATTTCACGTACCGTCTTGAGGACATTTTATGTAATCTTTCACTTAACTATAAATCGATAAAAATCTTAAATCCCGAGAAACACCCGCATAAACCAAACACCATTTTGGTGCAGTACTACCAAATTTACAATTCGCAATAATAAAATTAATAAATTTCGTAAAATGTTCTTATACAACAATAACGAGTAATCAAGATGGTAAATTTTCACACTTATATTAAAAAATTTCAGTTTTATTTTCAATATTTTTGTAAAGAAATGGCTGTTGTAGTTTAGCTAATACAAACAATAATTTTATTTTATAAGCCTCATTATAACTTCTTTTTTTTTCTTTTACAAATCCCTTTTATAATATCAACAATAAATGCAACTGGTTATATTTTTGTGGTATTTGATAATGATTCTTAAAATGATTTAAATTAAAATTTGAGGGGTGTGGCTCAAAAAAAGTAACTGTCAAAAACGTTAAGCGAACGGAAGCATGTTTACTTTCTACTCACAATAAAACAGGTGTTCAAGGCCGCCCTAATTTGAAACCATACAACGTATGTAAAATTGTACTCTAATCCTTCGTAAACGCAAGGTCGTGCGAGATTTATTCTTATTTTTTGCTCTCATTCTCTCCGTAAATTTGTTCTTTTTAAGTAAAGTTGTATAATCACTTTGCACAATAAATACGTTATCTTAACTATTACATCAGTCTAGATTAATCAATTATTGTTTTTTACTTATATATTTTTTATTAACATTACCCTGTTTGTGCTCCCCATTACTTTCTACCCAGAATCATTGTCCCCAATATTTAACCCTAGATTCTTAAGCATTCGCCTCTCAGATGACGTGAGTTTCCAGAATTTGTTTTTTGTTGTGAATTACCCCGCCAGGCGATCCCTTGATCCTCTAATCTTCTATTCAATTGAGGAGTTGAAAAAGATATTGAAACTGATTCTGAAGAGGTATTTCCAGTACATCTAAATGAGTCTACTTATGGCGAAATTAGAGGTGATGATGTATCTTTACCTTCTAGTCAAAAGACATTAATTTTAGGCCTATAATAATAACTGATATTGCAGATTCCAGTCAGAAGGATTCTAGCTTCCAATCCCAAGTCAATGAAAGTAACCTTCAATTAGAAACATTTATGACAGTTGATGTAGATGGTAGTAGTAGTGATGAGGATTATATTCCTTCAGATAGAGAAAGTTCAACTTCATCTGACAGAAATTCCAATATGGAAGTTGATCCTGATGAAATAGTAGGGTTAATTAGATTTTCAGAAAATACCACATGCTAGACTAGAGAAGCAACTAATGCAAACTTCGCTTCTTTGGAATGGCATAGAAATATTGCATTTCGGAGCAAACAACTTTGAGAGGTAAAAATGGCTATGTATGGTCTTCAAGTCCAAAAGCACAATTTTCTAGAGTAACTAGGCAGAATAATATTCATTACAGACAAAAGCTTAACAATAATGCCAAGAATTCTGAAACTCCCTTTTGGCTTATTCATTAAATCCTTAATAGCAAATAAAATTGTAACTCATATAAATGTGGAGATATCACATAGAAATTCAAATTATTCAGATCCAACTTCTGCAAAAAAAAACTTACTACTTTGAACAAGTTAAATACATTTGTTGGCAAACACCAATTGATAAAAAACCAATTTATTATATATATCTTTTAGTTACTATCTCCCTCTATGAATCATGAGACCTTGCCAATGGTGAGGAGACTGAGTGCTCAGTCATACAGAGTAGCTGGATCGCAGGTGCAACCATATCAAAGAGGTATCTGTTGAGAGCCAGACTAAGGAATAATTCCTGAAAGAGGGCAGCAGCTCTTTCAGTAGTTATTAAGAGCGTAGGTGAGGAGGGCTTAAACAGCCATATGAATATCAATCAGTCTTCTGAGAATTGCACAGTTGAAAGCAATGGAAAACTATAGCTGTTTTTTTTACAAGTAAATGTAGCTTTCTGCAGTTCCATGTAACAAAGATGGAGGCGCCTTCCTTGGTAAAATATTGCAAAGGTAAACTAACCTCCCACTCAGATCTCTGGGTGGGGATTACTAAGGAAGGGGTCATCAGAAAATTAAAAAATAACATTCTATGAGTTGGAGCGTGGAATTTTAGAAGTCCAACAAAGATTGGTAGGTTAGAAAACTTAAAAGAGGGAAATGGATAGGTTAAATTTAGATGTAGTAGGAATTAGCGAGGTTCGGTGGGAAGAAGAAAACGACTATTGGTCAGGTGATTTTAGAATAATGAACTCAGATTCAAATAAAGGGCAGGCAAGAGTAGGTTTCGTAATAAACAAGAAGATATGGAAGAGAGTAGAGTATTTAAAAACGCATAGCGATAGAATCATTGTAATAAGGATAAAATCAAAACCTAAACCGACAACGATTGTTTATGTCTATATGCCTACAAGCGCCCATGATGATGATGAGGTAGAGTGTGTGTACGAAGAGATTGATGAAGCAATTAAACACGTAAAAGGAGATGAAAATTTAATAATAGTTGGAGATTGGAATGCAAGCATTGGAAAAGGCAAGGAAGGAAATATAGTAGTGAATACGGGCTGGGCAAAAGGAATGAAAGAGGGGACCGACTTATAGAGTTTTGCACAAAGTATAATTTAGTAATTGCCAACACCCAGTTTAAAAATCATAATAGAAGAATGTACACAATGAAAAAGCCAGGAGATAGTGCAAGGTATCAGATAGATTATATCATGGTTAAACAAAGATTTAGAAATCAACTTGTCGACTGCAAAGCTTATCCTGAAGCAGACATTGATAGTGACCATAATCTAGTGGTAATGAAATGTAGATTGATGTCTAAAAACCTGAAGAAAAAGTGAATCAGTGGAATTTAGAGAAGGTTGAAGAAGAGGAGGTAAAGTAGATTTTTGAGGAGGACATCGCAAGAGGTCTAATAAAGGTAAGGTAGAAAATATAGAAGAAGAATGGAAGAATGTTAAAAAGGAAATTCTTAAATCAGCAGAAGCGAACTTAGACGGAACAAAGAGTACTGGTAGAAAACCTTTGATATCAAAGGATATATTGAAGCTGATGAATGAAGTAGAAAGTATAAGAATGGTAGTGATGAAGAAGGTAAAAGAAACTATCGACAGTTACTCTAAACAGGAAGTGGAAATTAGTGAAAGAAGAGTGGATTAAAGAAAAGTGTTCAGAAGTGAAAAGAGAAATGATCATTAGTAAAATAGACAGAGCATGCAGAAAAGTTAAGGAGAATTTTGTGATACATAAATTAAAATCTAATAATGTGTTAAATAAAGATGATACACTGATTTATAATGTGAAAGAAAAGGTTGATAGGTGGGTGGAATATATATAAGAGTTATACAGAAGAATTGAATTAGAAACTGGTGTTATAGAGGAAGAAGAGGAGGTTGAAGAAGACGAAAAAGGAGATACAATACTGAGATCTGAATTTAAGTGAGCATTAAAAGATTTGAATGGTAGAAAGGCCCCTGGGATAGACAGGATACCTGCAGAATTACTGCGCAATGCAGGTGAGGAAGCACAAATTTAATACAAATTTGCCAATTGTATTTTCTAATACAGTGGGCGTTTAAACAATAATAGAAATGGTTTGCCCATCCTACTCCAATAGTCTGTGGTAATAAAAAAAATATCTTTTATAATCTAAAAAAACAATATTTTAAATTTAAATCCATCTCGCAAGTTACCCTTTGCTTTAAAAATCTTAATTTCTTGATAACCCTTACTCCTAAATATTTCTTGAAAAAACAAACAAATTAGCCCAAAAATTTCATCCCCTTCCTAGAAAAATAAAATTTTGTTTATTTAGAATTATGGCTGTATCTTTGTAATTTTAAACAATTTTAAAAAGTCATTTTTTAAATTTATTACTTCTCCTTAGGGATTATTTTTTTGAAAATTAATTTTACTTGAATGCTTCTCCTTGAGTTTAGGGAGCCCCGAAATTCAACAATTTTTTTTTTACTTGCCTTATTATAACTCCTAAAGTTTTTTCAATTTTTTTTCATGATTGTCCACGAATCTTGCATCCTTAATTTAACATACTTCCTAACATTGCCGATTGATAAATTGATTGAGTTTAAGCAGTATCTGCCGTGAACCTAAAAAATGTTTTCTGGTCACTCTGCAGGACAGAAGTACAGAAACGTGCCTCTCATAGCGAATTATATTCGGTCAGAACGATAATTATTTCAGACGAGTGGAACGCATTTGAAACCTACCGAATAATTATGACCATTAAACGGTCAACCACTCGGAAAATTTCTTTTACCAGAAAAGAGGAGCTCGTGCTCAAACGATAGTAACTTGGAGATCGGTAAAACAACGGAATAAAATTGACTGTAACACCTGCAGAACACTGCTTGAATCGTTTAAGTTTAATCGACGCCAGTGCTCAAGACTGCGATTTTTTTCAACGAATCCTAAGAGATATTGCCGCTTATTGACATTCACAATGATAAATAAGGGGAGTTTTTAATTTTTTTTTGTTAACAACATGGCAGTTCAATATCATAATATTACGTAATTTCTGAAATAAACGTATTTTGATACTTAACGGAAAATATAAAAAATTGATACGTATCGACATATTATTCTTTTTAAATAAAAATAGGTATAAAAAAAAAAGGTGATATCATTTCCTATTAAAATTAAACATATTGTTCATAAAGTTACTCAAATTTAAATTGGACGTTGATTATCCAAACGCCAATTTTTCGGACGCTTAAATTTAGTAAATTTAGGCCTATGTTAAGGTTAAAAAAATTAATTTATGAAAATATTTAATATAGAAACTGGTTTAATCGTATAACGTAATTATGATATTTGTTTTAATTCTGCTGTAGCAACCATACAGTAAGATCAAAGCAAATGTCATCCATTTTTTTAAAAGAATAGTATTTTTAAAGGTGAGTTTTTATTATTGACCGTCAATAAGTTTTATTCTGTCTATTAAACAACAGACAAATCCAATTTTGCAGAAGATTTGTAAAATAATGGTTTACCCCCCTTCTTTCCTTTAATTTAAATATTCTGATTTATCAAACGTAAATTACTAACCCCTACTTGTAAAATAATTATATTTATTAGTTTTAATAAGCATGGAAAAGTGGATTTCAGCACAACGGAGAAAAAGCGACACGACGACTCGCATCCACTTCATTCCTTTAATTTTAAATATATTGACTTATGATTTAAAAAAGCGGGAAAAGAAAGGGATTAGAAATCAGATTTAAGTACAGCAATGATAGTACATTACCTTAGGTAGAAATATGAATGGTTGCAAAAGATAATTATTTCATTCAGGCCTTTAAAAACAAGATAACTTGTCATTCGAGAAGTTACATGAAAAATTTCAAAAACATTAGAATATTAATAAATATTTAGTAAAAATATTGTTTAAATTGCTAGTAAAAAAATATATTAATTGAAATTTGACGTTAAAACCGCTACAATTAGGTTTTTCATTATGAAATTTACTAATGAATGTTAAAATATATGTTTTATAGGTTCAAGTAAAATTTAGTTGATTATTCTCCGCTAGAGTAGCGATAGGAAATAGTTTAACCGCAGTACATTTTATACAAAATTCTATTCTTTTTTTCAAATTAAAAATGTTTTAAATTTTAATTGGAATAGTGATAATTGATATTTCATACAGCCTGTCCTCTCTAATTCGAATCTCAAGAAAAAAAATATTTTTTTGATTTAGTGGGGTTTTTTTTTAGAAGTAAAATAATGAAACTAAAATTTTGTACGGAAAATTTTGTTAATCTGTAATAATGTTACTATAGTACTAAATTACGTTAAAAAAGACAAAAAAATTTTACATAACATTATATAAATGTTATGTAAAATCTTTTTATAAATTATACCATAAAATCGCTTTAATTTATTTTGAAAAAAGTATAATTTCTTTTGTTTTTTTTTGGCAGACTTGAAAATCAATGGCATTTTGTCTTCACTAATGCACTAAATATATCATCTAGTTCGCTTGAACTTTCAAAGAATTTTCGAAAATTATTTATTTCCTATTTCGCAATAAATTTTCGCCCTTTTTGCTACAACTGTAATTTGTACTTGTTCCGTTTCTTCTTATTTATCGGTATCTTTACCGGTGGTTGAAAGTCTTATTGAAAGTATTATATTTTGATATGACTTATGGAGATATGGCATCTTAAAACAGTAACAACACTTGTGAATAAAAGGAAGACTTCCAAGTATCACTAATGATTATTAGTAGGAGACTACTATTTGCCTTAGATTTGTGAATCAACATTCGTCGTTGAGGAGGTTGGAAATTGGTGTAAGATCGCCGCTAAACGGAACATTGTTCACAGTCGTGATCAAATCAAAGAGCTAAAGTAATTTTTTTTTTTATTTAATAATACACGTAGTATAATTCACTGTAAGTATTAATTTAAATTAAATCGCTGGAAACAATTGAAAATTGTCTTTTGAATAAATATGACTATAGTGTGCTTACTGACTTAACGCTTTAATAATTTTCTTTTTCAAATATATATATATGTATGCGGAATTATTAATTAAACCAGAAAAAATTCATCTTATTGTTCCAGTACTTAAAATGTACTAAAAAGGTCAAACTACTGCAATACATTTTATTTTACTGAAAGAAAAATTTGCTAAAAAGATAGTAACCTATATAAAAAATACGTTTGAAAAAGGGTTAAAAACTATTATTGTGTAGAAAAAAAAATGTATTCAATGTTTTATTTTTAGTTAATTAATAAAATAAAAAAGCTCGGTCTGAATTTGGAAAACATTTCGGATTTTTTCTTTACTGCTGTAATAAACTCCTCGTTGAGAGAGCAAAAGAGGATATTATTTTATACTTATTATATTATATAATAATTATAATTATATATTTATATTTTAATTATAATTATATATTATTATATTATTATACTTATTATATTTTCACTGGTTTCTAATAGGTTATGTAGCCAAATAAAATTTTAAATAATGAAATATTTTGGAATTGTTGTACAAAGGAAAGAAAGCGACACATCGATTTGAATCCACTTCTTTCCTTTAATTTAAATAATACTACTTGTAAAATAATGTGTATATATAATTTTAATAAGCGTGGAAAAGTGGATGATAGTATACAAAGAAAAAAAAAGCGGCACAGCGATACGAATCCACTTCTTTCCTGTAAATTTAAATATGTTGATTTATTAAATATGTGTATATATAATTTTAATAAGCATGAAAAAGTGGTTACGCAGCCAATTAAGGTGCAGCGGGGACAGCGTGAACACTATCCACTAAACACAAAATACCATCTCATACCGCCTTCTTGATCACGGTAAGAAGAAATATTTACGGATGCAAATATTTGCTATTTCATTCAAGCCTTTAGAAAACAAGATTACTTGTCATTCGAGAAGTTACATGATAAATTTCAAAAACATTAGAACATTAATAAATATTTAGTAAAAATATTGTTTGAATTGCTAGTAAAAAAATATTATTTGAAATTTGCCATTAAAACCACTAAAATTAAGTTTTTTATTATGAAATTTACTAAAGAATGTTAAAATAATTGTTTTATATGTTCAAGTAGAATTTAGTTGATTATTCTCAGCTAGAGTAGCGATTGGAAATAGTTTAACCGCAGTACTTTGTATACAAAATTCTTCGGAATAAAAATTTTTTAAGTTAATATGTTTTAGTTGGAATAGTGATAATTGATATTTAATGAAGTCTATGCTCTCTAATTCGGATCTCAGGAAACAAATTTTTTTCGATTTAGGGCGTTTTCCATTTAGAAGTAAAATTTCTATTTACCTCTCTCTATTATTTAAAATTCTATTTACAGAAATAATTTCACAATTTAATAAAAAAATATTAATCTATAATAATGTAGCTATAGTACTAAATTTCGTCAGAAGAGACAAAATATATATGTTATGCAAATTTTTTAAAAAAATTATACGGTAAAATAGCTTTAATTTTTTTTTGAAAAAAGTCTAATTTTTTTGTTTTCTTTGGCAGACTTGAAAACCAATGGTATTTTCAGTATTCACTAATGCACTAAAAAATCATCTTCTAGTTCGCTTGAACTTTCAAAGAATTTTCGAAAATTATTTATTTCCTATTTCGCAATAAATTTTCGCCCTTTTTGCTACAACTGTAATTTGTACTTGTTCCGTTTCTTCTTATTTATCGGTATCTTTACCGGTGGTTGAAAGTCTTATTGAAAGTATTATATTTTGATATGACTTATGGAGATATGGCATCTTAAAACAGTAACAACACTTGTGAATAAAAGGAAGACTTCCAAGTATCACTAATGATTATTAGTAGGAGACTACTATTTGCCTTAGATTTGTGAATCAACATTCGTCGTTGAGGAGGTTGGAAATTGGTGTAAGATCGCCGCTAAACGGAACATTGTTCACAGTCGTAGTGATCAAATCAAAGAGCTAAGTAATTTTTTTTATTTAATACACGTAGTATAATTCACTGTAAATATTAATTTAAATTAAATCGCTGGAGACAATTGAAAATTGTCTTTTGAATAAATATGAGTTTAGTGTTTACTGACTTTAAGTACGAAACGTATAAAAAAATTTATTTATTGAATGCATCAGTCTCCTCTCAATCCTATGTTTTCCATTCTGTATATGAAATGAAAATAATTAAAAAGTTGATATATCCGTGGCGGACTGATTGTCGTCCGGCGATCCCGAGTTCGAATCTAGTCAGGCATGGCTTTTTTTCATACGCAGTAAAATTCAATTTCCACATTCTAAAGTACAAGCTTCAAAAGTTCTGTGGTGTTCAGTAATTAAAGCAAAAAAAAAAATATATATATATTTTTATATAATGCTTTAGTAATTTTCTTATTCAAACATATATACGCAGAATTATATACTAACCAGAAAACATTCATCTCTATTGTTCCAGTTCTTAAAATGTACTAAAAACTGGATCAACGGCAATAAAAATATAATAATCTATATAAAAATAGTTTAATAAAAGTTAAAAACTGTTATTTACTAGAAAAACAAACATGTATAGAGTGTTTTATTTAATTAATAATAAAGCGGGTTTTCAATTTTGAAAACATTTGGGATTTTTTCTTTACAGCAGTAATAAAACTCCTCGTTGAGAGAGCAAAAGAGGATATTATGCTTATATTTTCACTGGTGTCTATCTAGGTTATGCAGCCCAATAAAATTTTAAATAATGAAATATTTGGGCACTGTAGTACAAAGGAAAGAAAGCGGCGCGTCGATTCGAATCCACTTCATTCCTTTAATTTAAAATATGTTAATTTATACAATATAAATAATTAAAGCTCTACTTGTAAAATAATGTGTATATATAATTTTAATAAGCGTGAAGAAGTGGTTACATATCATATTTACAGATTTAAGAGCAGCGGGCACAGCGTGAACGCTATCTCACTAAACACAAAAATTATCTTCTCATACCGCCTTTCTTGATCACGGTATGACGAAGAAATATTTATGGGCGCAAATATTTACTATTTCATTCAAGCCTTTAGAAAACAAGATTACTTGTCATTCGAGAAGATATAAGATAAATTTCAAAAACATTAGAACATTAATAAATATTTAGTAAAAATATTGTTTGAACTGATATTAAAAAAGTATTATTTGAAATTTGCCATTAAAACCACTAAAATTAAGTTTTTTATTATAAAATTTACTAAAGAATGTTAAAATAATTGTTTTATATGTTCAAGTAGAATTTAGTTGATTATTCTCAGCTAGAGTAGCGATTGGAAATAGTTTAACCGCAGTACTTTGTATACAAAATTCTTCGGGATAAAAATTTTTTAAGTTAATATGTTTTAGTTGGAATAGTGATAATTGATATTTAATGAAGTCTATGCTCTCTAATTCGAATCTCAGGAAACAAATTTTTTTCGATTTAGGGCGTTTTCCATTTAGAAGTAAAATTTCTATTTACCTCTCTCTATTATTTAAAATTCTATTTACAGAAATAATTTCACAATTTAATAAAAATTTATTAATCTATAATAATGTAGCTATAGTACTAAATTATAGTAATTAATGATTTTTAAACTGGATGTTGACAATATACTACATGACAAAACTCTATAAGTCGATCCCTTCTTTCATTCCTTTTGCCCAGCCCATATTTACCCACTATATTTCTTTACTTACCTTTTCCAAAACTTGCATTCTAACCCCCAATTATGATTAAATTTTCATCCTCTTTTATGCGTTTAATTGCTATGTCAATTTCTTCGTTTACACACTTTACCTCATCATCATCATTGGCACTTGTAGACATATAGACGATAACAGTCGTTGTCGGCTTAGATTTTGTTAAATCAGTTAGCCTATAAATTATTTGTTGCTTCGATAAATTTATTTATTAAAATAGTTAAGTTAGAGAAATAGCTCGTTCTAATGTAAATAGAGTAATGATTCCCTTCCTCAAATTGTTTTAGTACCCTCAATGAGATAATCATAGCCATTTTAGGATTCATTTTTCCAAACATTTTTTAAAAATAATTACTATGTGGCTATGAACGTTTTTTTTAATACTGGATCAAAAAATTAATTTAAATGAAAATTCTAATATAAGTACATAGACATTTATTTAAAATTAAGTTGCTAATAAAGTTCACACACACACACACACACACACACACACACACACACACACACACACACACACACACACACACACACACACACACACACACACACACACACACACACACACACACACGCATTTATTATTAATAATAATTTCATATACCTAATAAGAAAATCCATAAGCTATTCAACAATTTGTATATGTTGTTAGGGTTTTATAAGAAGAACATAGCTTTCTGGGAGATTTCTCTAGAACCTATTGGATCGGTGGCAAGGATGTGTGAATCTCATTGTGTTACTACTACATTCTTGGTGTCAGCTTGGTCTAAGCCACTCTGCCACACTGATAATGGCATTATTCTTAATAAACAAATAACTAAATTTTTATATAATAAAAAATTAAGAAGTGGATGAAAAATAAGAGTGGAAGAATTGTTAGGAGAAGACCAATTTGGTTTCAGGAAAAGTATAGGGACAAGGGAAGAAATTTTAGGCATCAGATTAGTAGTAGAAGAAAGATTAAAGAAAAACAAACCAACATACTTGGTGTTTATAGACCTAGAAAAGGCATTCGATAACGTAGACTGGAATAAAATGTTCAGCATTTAAAAAAAATTAGGGTTCAAATACAGAGATAGAAGAACAATTGCTAACATGTACAGGAACCAAACAGCAACAGTAACAATTGAAGAACATAAGAAAGAAGCCCTAATAAGAAAGGGAGTCCGACAAGGATGTTCCCTATCACCGTTACTTTTTAATCTTTACATGGAACTAGCAGTTAATGATGTTAAAGAACAATTTAGATTCGGAGTAACAGTACAAGGTGAAAAGATAAAGATGCTACAATTTGCTGATGATATAGTAATTCTAGCCGAGAGTAAAAAGGATTTAGAAGAAACAATGAACGGCATGAAGTCCTACGCAAGAACTATCGCATGAAAATAAACAAATACAAAACAAAAGTAATGAAATGTATTAGAAATAACAAAGATGGACCAATGAATGTGAAAATAGGAGGAGAAAAGATTATGGAAGTAGAATTACTAAAGATGGACAAAGCAGGAGCGATATAAAATGCCGAATAGCACAAGCGAAACGAGCCTTCAGTCAGAAATATAATTTGTTAACATCAAAAATTAATTTAAATGTCAGGAAAAAATTTTTGAAAGTATATGTTTGGAGTGTCGCTTTGAAATGTGGTGCTATAGGAGAATGTTAAAAATTAGATGGGTGGATAAAGTGACAAATGAAGAGGTATTGCGACAAATAGATGAAGAAAGAAGCATTTGGAAAAAAAACAGTTAAAAGAAGAGACAGACTTATAGGCCTCATACTAAGGCATCCTGGAATAGTCGCTTTAATATTGGAAGGACAGGTAGAAGGAAAAAAAATTGTGTAGGCAGACCACATTTGGAATATGTAAAACAAATTCTTAGGGATGTAGGATGTAGGGGGTATACCGAAATGAAATGACTAGCACTAGATAGGGAATCTTTGAGAGCTGCATCAAACCAGTCAA
The DNA here is from genome assembly GCF_047948215.1 of Lycorma delicatula. NCBI lineage: Eukaryota > Metazoa > Arthropoda > Insecta > Hemiptera > Fulgoridae > Lycorma > Lycorma delicatula. Next base: position 198,151,991 of record NC_134456.1, on the reverse strand, counting down.
ATGACTGAAAACAAAAAAAAAAATTAAGACTTCGCAAAAAAAATGTTCAGGTACTCACTGCTTATCAGCAAATTTAGAAACTTAAACTTAATCTGTTATTTCATTAGATGACTTCAGTATAAAGTTAATTTATGTGAAAAATTTTAAACGATAAATAAAAGATTCTGTAAATAAAAACTGTCCTTTTGATTGTAAAATTAAATTATGAAACGGAAAATTATTTAACTTACATTAATAATATTGAAATAAAAGTATAAAAATCAACCTAAAGCTTATTTTAGCAGAGAAAGCCATGAAACGAATACACAATAAAAGCAATCACCTGCTTTTAAAAGACTGAGCAAGCTTAAATCATATTTAATCAAATATAAAAATTTTCTTTAACTAAAAAAAAAGTTTAACGTAGAAGTACTGAATTAAATTTGTATAAATACATTAAAATGTCATCAAGAGAAGGTCAACTGAATTGTATTTGGTAAAGTAAGTACTGTACTCGTACAGATACTGTACTCGTTCACTCATTTAAACATACAGTTAGTTACACTGATACTTCTGACGTACACGTTTAAGTCGGTAAATTTATAGAACAGTACGTTTATGTTATTAAAACATTTAATAAAAAAACTTTTACACGCGACCACACTCATGTAACATACAGATCTAATAAAAAAATTGCATCGGTAGATATTCAAAAGTCGCGAAAAATAAATTTGCAAACTGCTTTCAAAGTTAATCCTTCTTTTGCTGTATGAAGAAGGTTTTATTTAAAAGCAAGCAGAATTAGTAATTGAATATTTACAATGAAAATTGAATTGAAATGTTAATATTACAAAAAGAAAAAAAGGCGTACGTTAAAAAAGAGCTTTTTTACGCTCTCCTGAAGGTCTTGTTTGTTCCAAGTAATAGTACGCAAAAGAACAGGCTGAATATTCATTTATAATTGTACTAGTTAATCAGATGAAGAAAGTTTTTTTTTGAAATAGAAAAATCGGCAAAAATTAATCATTAGGAGGGGCAAAAATTATTGAAATTTTCTGGATAAAAAAAGGACAAAGAAAAGTCTCCTAGCCTGAAAACCCTGTTTTTGGGTTCCTATAGAATTTAGGTGACACTGATATCAGGAAAACTTCTGGATTACTAAACATTAAATAAACATCAGTTATTTTAATATATTGCCATAAATATATATTTACTACAGCATAATCAATTATATAAACATGAGAATAAAAACCCCAACAACTTCAAAATACGTATTTAAGCTTAAGCAGTAAAATTATAATGAAGAAACAAAATTAAATGTTACCCATTTTTACCTATATTTATTTACAAAGGAAAATAATAGAAAGAATTATATTTATTTTCACAATTGTCAATGTCCATCATTAATTTTATGTTTTTAATTAACAGATATCATTCAAATTAAATGAGCAGAACTCCAGAGTAAATAAAATATTTTATACAAGCTAATTTTTATAGATTTATATGATTTAAAAATATCTTCACACACGCTAGTATTTGTTCTTACGCCAAAAAATTTAAAGTATAATAGATTTTTTAATCGTAGTAAACATTTTGATAATATTTATTGAAATTAAATGAGCGTAGGGCTAGTAATTCGTTAAGAATTTGATAAATAAATGTTAAGAGTTCCATATGAAGAATCAAAAAACAATAAATGTGTCCCGGAAAAACAAAATAAAAGGAAGAGTTATAACGATATTCAACTTTGCTTAACTTTCTATAAAGCTAAAAAATTTAACTCTTCCACCAGTGTGATAAGGTTTAAAATTACTATAATTGTTAAGATCTATGTTTTTGCTGTCTTTCTTATATAAAATGTTTTTTTTTTTAAATCTACTAGACTGATTTCTTAAACCAAAAAATATTTATAAAAATTAATAATATTCCTACAATGTTTTTTCAAAGCCATAATTCTGTTTAAGGGTATGAATGTATTGCAATATTACTTCATTCACATTTGATTGTAATGTAAAAACGTTTACAAATGTAAATTACTATTATTAATGTAAACATAAAGACGTTTGTAAACGTAAAAAAATCACGATAAAATTTTAATATTTTGAACTACCTGAAGAATAAACATTTTGTAATAATTAAAAAGTTTATTATCTACTGTTATAGAGATTAAAAAATATCCACACACAAAAATACCTCATAATAATACCGTCATTGAAAAAAAAGTAAATAAATAAAAAACAAAATTGTTAAATTCGATAGTTAGATTCAAAAAATTATTAAAAATTAAACAGTAATTCAGCTAGGAAACTTTTATTTAATTATTTTCACAAAAAATTTTAACGTGCTAAAAAGTCATACAACTTGAGCTAAATGATAAATGACAAATCCAAATCTAGTGATATTATTCTTTTTTACTTTATTTATTTATTTTCTTATTTTTTAATTAATATCTTGTTTTTATGGACTATAAAGTGTTTTTCTTTTCGTTGGGGAAAAAAGCTCTGCCAAAATAAAATAAAAAAAAAAGCTCCGCCACCATGTAAAAATAAAAAAAAAAATATAATATATCAATACAGAAAAAAATTACATTTTTTAGAACAATATAAACAATATTATTTCTAGCAGAAGTGAACAAGAATAAAAAGGGTGGGAAAACTAAAGAAATACTACAACAGGAAACTGAAGAAATATTTGTTTTTGAATACTAATTTTTGTGGTTTGATTTTATATAAAAAAGCATAACACTCATTTCATATTTACTAGTAAAAAGTGTAAAATATTTTGATAGTGAATTTATAAAAAAAGATTCAGTAAAGTTTTATCATGTAAAAAAATTATAACACTTTAAAAATGGTACATAAAATTATGAAAGCACAAATTAAAGTCCATCTTTATTTTTTTACTTCTTTTTAAAATCTTTTGTATAAAGAAGCATTACTCAGTGGTACTATCTATAAGATTAAATCTGAAATCATATTTATTCATAAAAATGTGACATCAAATTTGTGTGATAATTTTTTTTTATCATATTAACTTATTCATATAAAATTAAAAAGGACAATTAAAAAGTTAAAAATTTTTGAAAATTTTCAAGTGTAGCAGAATAGAAAAAAAGGCAGAAGTAAGTGAGTTATTTAAAATTAAAACAGAAAACTTACGAAATTAAATAAAAATTTTGTTAATTGTTCAAATAAGTAAATTATATTAAGGTGAATTCTATAAGTTTTACTATACTCAACAATTTTAATTTTAAGTAGATGTATAATATTAGTTTAATTAAAGTTTAACTTATGTTTGATTAAACAAGTTTATTTTTTACATATAAACTGTTTCTCATATAGGTAATTTTATAACAAAAAAATCAGATAACACTTAAAATACCAAAATATCAGCAATTGGAATTTTTATTTGATTTCTTATTTATTTTCCTTAACTTCTACCATAATATGATAAACTCTTTGGTTAACAGAAGAAAACTCCTTTTATTGTGTTCAAGAATAACGTGGCCCTAAGAAAGGAAAGTACTACAGTAAATTATAAAAAAAATTTCATACCAGTCAATGTTTTCAGAATAATTTATTTGTAATGTATCTTATTGTACATAATTTTTTTTTAATATTAATGTTATTTTTAAATTACAATTTAAACACATTTTTTATCTTTATTAAAATTAAGGCACAATAATATAAAGTAGTATATATGATGTTTAAATTAGAAGAATATTGAAGGTTCATTGTCTTTATAATTGCTTAATAAAAACTTTATACTGAAATGCATAACTGGAATTACAATGCAGACTAGATATGAGGCTCGGCTGATGAATTTTGCACCCTAGCGGAGACAAAACACAGAGATAAAAGGTGCTATTGAGTTGGGCGTGGTAGCACATGATAGCTAGTGTCCCTCTCTACAAACCTGTGATAATGTGTTGAAATCTGTTTACCGGTTTGTTTTCAGTAGCAGTTAAAATGGAGTCAAGTACAACCAATATGACAACATGGTTAAAACAGCATGCAGTAATCAAATATTTACAGCAGAAAATGTGAATCCTATGAATATTTTTCATCATTTAAAAGCGGTTTACAGTAGTGAAACTGTTATAGGAGTACTGTGAATAGGTTGGCGTTGAAATTTTCCGAATTGGAAGGTGGTAAAGCAACAATTGATGCATTTCACAGTGGATGACCAGTTTCTGTGACTGACGAGAAAAATCGAAAGGAAATGGACGATTTACTTCAAAGTGACCAGCGATTCACCCAGCAATGCATCACTATTCACTCAGGTATATTTAAAGAATGAGTAGGCCCATATTATCGAGCAACTGGGTTAATGTAAAATCCGTGCATGATGGGTACTGTGCAAATTCTCTAATGGTTCTCTGCTAGCTGAAATTTGAGCCTATTATGCATCCCCAATACTCGCAGGATTTGGCTCTGTGTGACTTCCACTCTTCCCTCATCTCAAGATGGGTCTCAAAGGTAATCTTTACACCACCGACGATGAGGAGAAGCAAACTGTGGCCACTTGGATCCAAGAAAGACCATCAGCATGTTTCAATGACGGAATGCAAAAACTTGTCACACGTTGGGAAAAGTGTATCAGTGTAAATGGGGATTATATTGAAAAATAAATAATGCTTTCTGTAGCTAATTGTACTTTATTCATTACAATATCTTCTTTCATTCCTATGCTATGCATATATGGGCAAAATTTATCAGCCGAGTCTCATACAAACATTATGAAATCACATATCATATCTATTTTCCTTCATTGAATAATTTATCTTTTTACTTTTGAACATTTCTTCAATTTCTTCCATAGTACGACCCTCAGTCTCCGGCAAACAGAAAAAGAAATATATCAGTCCAACAATACCTAGTACACCATATAAGAAAAATACTCCACTAAATGATAAATAATCTTCCATATCAAGATATAGCAAGTTCACAATAAAGGTGAAAAGATGTGAAACAGCAGCTCCTATTCCACTAGCTATATTTCGCCCCCTGAAACAGATTTCCACAGCATTGTTATATGTATATGATACCACCAAAAACTAATTAAAGAACTGGAAAAATCGAATAAACTAAAAAAAAATCCAACTTTAAAAAAAAGCAATATAATGTAAATACTTAGTTTTCAACTCTTAATGAAGTTTTTAATGTTTTAAAGTTGACAGCAAATTAAAACAAACAACTTCCTTTAATTTTGATCGATTTCAAAATGTCAAAATTTACTGAAAAAATGGATAAGTATTATTTTCTACTTTTTCTTTGTGGATTTATTAAAATTGGGTTTATTATGTTTCCAGGAACATTAAAGTATTGGGCAGGCCTAGAAAAAAATTTATTTTGTACACAAGGCATGCAAAAGAAAAAAAACAGCATTAATAAAAAAACAGGAATGCAAAGAGGTAATGTTCAGAACTACTGCTGAATATGAATTAAGGCTCTCTGGAATGGAGCAAAAAGAACAGTCTTATTTCTTTAAGTTTAAAACATAGATAGTAAAAAAAAAATGTTCATAATTTACATTTTATTAGGAGAATGTAATTCCAAAAATTTCTTTTGATGTTTCATGTGAAAATGTTATAAATAACAGAATTTTATCAGGCTGTAAATTATTATACAAACTTTTGTAATTTATTGGTCAATTACAAAGACCTAGAAGTAAATAAACAATGATCTACTCTAAAAAAAGTTGCTCATGAGATTTTTTAAAATTAAAAATAGCATTTCGTTTTAAAAATACATCTTGAATTCTATTCAATTATTGCTTATTAATTCTATTTCAGTTATTTTCAATGAACAAACAGTTCTTCATTATTAAATTCAGTATGTATGTATCTGTGTGAATACTTTTTGTGTCGAATTTTGATTTCGGATTTGGATTAAGTATTGTTAAAAAATTTCAAAAATACTCGGTTGGCCGCAATCGGCCTTCGGGTTCTCATCAAAATGATCGCCAAAATTAAAATTTTTTAATAATCATCACGCAATAACGGTGTAAGCTATCAGGCTGGTTCAAACGTATTACGAACTGAGTAAAGTAAACGTATTACGAAGGTTTACTAAAGTGCTTAAAATATATAAATTTCAGTTTTCTAAATCAAATGTAAGACCCGAAAATGCCAGAAAAACTAACTTTTTAATAATTGAAAAAAAAAAATATGCCGTAAAATCGCCAAACACAAAATAAATAGATTATATTAACATACTGTATTTAGGACCCCAATAGAAATTTTTAGAGATAACTTTCTTAGAAATTAACTAGTAACTGAGAGTAATAATAATAATAAAAATAAAACAATAATCATCCCCTCTCTGCTAAGACATATGCCGGTTCCACCGGAGTACCGAACCGGACCTCCGGGGTTGGTAGACCTGGAGTGGGGGTGTACCCCGGCGGCTAGCCCTAATGCAGAAATGATTACATTACATGCAACATGGACAATCACCAAACGTGGCAGAGGGTTCACGTAAAGACCCTCGTTTAGAACAGAGAAAGGTTCTAAACAAACCTCGTTTAGAACTGAGAAACAGTGCTGAGTCAAGACGAATAGAAATTGAAGCCAAGAGTTTGCAAATAGCATTTTATAAGAGTAGCATACCAAAACCGAAGTATTTAGTAATCACGAAAGAAGATGGAAATTTCTCGAGGGTAAGCTCTTTTCTCATTGCTCGAGAAATAACAAAATGTGCTGGAGGCGTAGTTAAGGAAATTAGAAAAAATATAATGGACTTCATGTGAAGATGATGAATGATTCACAGTCACAGAAGATCCTAGGGCTCAAGAATATTGGAGATTTTGCCGTTCATGTCGTTCCGCACGGCAGTCAACACCTCAAAGGGTGTTTTGGTCTGTCGGGATCTTCTGAACTGCACGGAGCAGGAAATAGTTGAGGAATTGACACCTCAAGGAGTGATAGAGTGCCGCAGATTGAACATGAAACGGCGAGGTTCTACCTTCTGCCTCTCATGTCCTCACTTTTAACCGACTATGGTGAAGAGGTTCATGAGGGGGAACCATGAAAGAAGCCTCCTACATGTGTCAATTGTAAAGGACAGCATTCGTGCAGATCCCAAAACTGTCCTGTCTTCAAAGACGAAGTAGCTGTGTAGAAAGTAAAAACCCTGCAGAAAATCACCTACCTTGAAGCAAAGAAAATTGTAAACGCCCGCAAGTCTAGAGCAACAACAACTTATGCTCAGGCTGCGCATGCTGTTCCTGCTCCTGCTCCTGCTCCAGTAGTGTCGATGAAAATCAGCTTATTAGTCAACTTGCGCCTACTTTGACTAGCATGATTGAAAGGATAACAGAAAACAAAATGAAGCCTTTCAGTCGTAAAGAAACCGTAAAGCCAAAGATAACAATACAGCCTCCTGATGACATGTCTTCAAAAAACAAAAGTGCTCTTGACCAGAAGAAAACGGACGCCAAGTCAGAAGGCCAGGTCCGTTTGCATGAGATACTGAATGATGACCGAAAGAAAGTGACCTCTTCGCAGTCTGTTATGGAGGCTCCCAACCCTCCTGCAACGGAGGTGGCCTCTAAACCACAGAGGCCACAAAACACCTCACAGGGGGGCTTGTGTCCCCAGCTACCTGGTGGTAACTGGTACGACTCCTGTGTCGGGGGTCTTCCAGGTTCTCCCCTCTCAATCGAGTCCTGAACCAGGCGATGATTGAGGAGGCCGGAAGCTTTATGGGCGACGACATTGTTATCTAACACGAAGCTGTTCGTAATATGGAAAAGAAAAGAAAAAAAGGATGGCCGAAAGGCAAACCAAGCCCATAAATTAATTTAAACTTAGCGAGTTGATTCTTCAATGGAACATTAATGGATGTTTGTCAAACATCCATGAGCTCCAATCCCACTGTACATGATGTAGACCCAGTTTGTATATGCTTGCAAGAAACAGATTTCTCCGAAATGAAAAAGAGTTAGAGATGGAGTAGCCATATTAACATTGTCTAGAGCTACCGCCGAAGCTGCTGATCTAAATACAAGTTTATAAGCGGTCGCATCAAAATGAAGCGTCCGCTTCAGATCACTGTCTGCAGCATATACTTGCCGAATTTTGATTGGAAGGGTGACATAGCACGATTAATTTCTCAGCTTCCCCCATCCATACTACTGGTGGGTGATTTCAATGCTCATACTAGGATTGAGTAGATCACCGCGGAAGAGAATTGGAAAGGTTCTTGTTGAATTCTGATCTCATTCTCTTGGTTCAGGAACTTTTTCAGTGCCAAGGATGGATCGACGTCCTGTATAGATCTAGCATTTATAAATGGATCGATAGCACCGAGGTACACCTTCCATGTTTTAGAGGATCTACATGAAGGCGATCGTTTTCCGGCGCAAATTGTAACTGATGTTACAAGGAAAACATATCCCATCTCCAAAATATGGTTGTTTGATAAGGCAGATTGGACGAGCTTTACAGCTAGGACGATACTCCGAAACAAATGGAGTTATCGAATCTGATGTCGACGCCATAACAAATACTTGACTTGGCATCAAGATATATTCCCAAAACATCTGGAAAATTTAAGAAGCGACCCGTTTAAATTTAAAGCGACGCCTTTAAGAAACGTCCCACAGTAGAAAACCTAATTGCCTTTAAAAATACAGAGCATATGCAAAAATACTTATGATTGGCTCTAAAAAACGATCCTGGCAGCAACACGTGTCATCCATTGACAGAAACAGAACTGCATCAGATTTGAAAGAAAGTGAAGGTAAAAATTTTACTCCCATAACTAGCCTTCAATATGAATATGAAATTAAAGACACTCCAAACGAAACTACAGAGTTATTAGTCAATCACTTCGAAAAAGCCAGCAAAACGGCTAATTACGATGAGGATTTTAGGGCGAAAAAAGCAGAACTTGAAGGTCTACTAAATTTCAGAACGGAAATAAATGATTCATACAATGTACCTTTTAAAATAGAAGAATTCGTGAAAGCGTTGGAGAAAGCAGGCAACACAGCTGCTGGTCCGGATGAAATTCATTATAACATGATCAGGCAGCTGAATATCAGTGCAAAACGTACATTGTTAGAACTATATAATCAGGTATGGCGGGATGGAATGTACCCGCAGCAGTGGAAAAAGCACATATTGTTCCAGTATCAAAGAAAGATAAAAATTTGACAGATCCCAATAGTTACCGTACTATTTCTTTGACGTGCGCTATGGGAAAAAATGATAAATAATCGACTCGTTTGGATTTTAGAAAAAGAAAACCTCATATCCTCACATCAAGCAGGCTCTCGGCAATACCACTCTACCACTGATCAAATGATCCACTTAGAGAACATTACATATAGCAGTTTTATTATAAGAAAACATTGTGTCAGAGTCTTCTTTGATCTTCAGAAGGCAATCGATATGATCTGGCGACATGGAATAATGCTCCAGATACATGAAAGGGGCATTCGTGGCAATCTACCAGTTTTACTCAGTAATTATATGATTGACCGTACTTTGCAAGTAGGCGTCACCAATAAATATACATTTGAAAAAAAGCTTAGAAAATGGCATCCCACAAGGTTCGCCATTGAGCGGTACGTTATTTACGATCGCCATCAATAAACTAATATTAGCTATTCCATTAGAAATCTGCAAAAGTGTCTATGTTGATGATTTGGCAATTGTGTATGCCAGCAACAAGACAGCTATGATGAAGTACAAATTACAACGAGCGATTAACACTCTTAATGAAGTTGCGAGGAATAATGGATTCCAATTTTCACCAGAAAAACGTGCTGTGTACACTTCTGTAGGAAGAGAATTCCTCACCAAAGTCCTGCTTTGACCATCGACAACAATCCAATAGAATATAAGGGTAATGTGAGATTTTTAGGTCTGTTATTAGATAAATCCCTTACATGGAGATTACATATACAGGGCTTGAGTGATAGATGCAGAAAAGCCCCAAACATTATTAAATGTTTATCCAACATCAATTGGGGCTCAAATAAAGAAGTACTATTGAGACTGTTTAAAGCACTGGTACAATCGAAACTCGACTACGGATGTATTGTATATACATCCGCTAAAGGAAGTTGCATTTAAGAAAGTTAGACGTAATACGTAATAGCGGAATAAGATGCGCTACAGGCGCATTCCGTGCAAGTCCAGCGGCTAGTCTAATGTCCCAAGCCAGAATAATGCCACTACATTGTAGAATAGAGATCCTACTGCTAAGATATGCAGCAAATATATGGGGCCTTTCCTATCCGTATAAATAACAAAATTTTTAACAATTATCTTTTGGCTGCATTGCATCCTTTGAAATCCTTTACTTTTGCATCTTTGGAATCGTGTTACCTTCTCCAGACCAGCCGGAATAAGGTATCACGAATTGACAAGAAAATATGAAATTGCTTTACCAGAGACATTAGCAATTTCTACGAGAGAAATACGGCCATGGCTTTTGCAGCGGTAAACACAAGGCTGGATCTCTCTCGGGAAGAAATAAAAAAGAAGCCAGCAGTAATCTTCCAACAGGAATTTTTATCAACCGTCAGTAGTTACAAACACATTAAAATTTATACTGACGGTTTCTTAAACCGAACATGGTGTTGGATGTTCCATCTATGTAAATGGAGAAGCCCATTTTTGGCAACTGCAAGATGTACTGCCATACTGCAAGCTCTTCGCTACCGGAACACTATTGCAAAGAGAGAGTGCTAATATGTTCCGACTCTCTAAATGCAGTTGTTGCAATTCGGAACAAGAACATTAAGGACGTCCTAATTGCAAGCATCCTGTCCATTTTAAATAAACGAGGACAGCGATGTGTGTTTGTATGGACTCCAAGGCATGCTGGTATTGCAGGAAATGAAAGCGCAGACGAGGCTGCCAGAAAGGCGACAGTCTGTGATAACTTGGATGTACGGGTGGCAGATATTAAAAATTGTCTAACACAATAAGAAACAGGTGGAATTGGAGAAGATTAAGTAAAAAATTGAACTCGCGACGTGAAGTTGACAAGCAGAAAACAAGTGGCTGTGACCAGACTTAGAATCTGTTACACGCGAATAACAAATTCATATTTATTAACCGGCGAAGAAAGACCAATGTGCAGTGTTTGTAACAGAACACTTACAGTCAAGCATCTGGAAAAGTGTACCACATATGAGGACCTCAGAAAGAGGTTCAGACTAAGCAATAATATTGCTGCTGATTTGGAAAATGGAAATGAAGATAAAATAGTTGCTTATCTATACGTCAGTGGACTTCTTAAAAGTCTGTAAAAAAAAAAGTGTCAAGCTGTGTTAAGAATCTCTAAGGGAGTAGCTTCAATATATACAATAGGAGTCTCGAAGTGTGGCACGTATAGTTACGGGAGGTAGTCCTCTTGCCTAGGCCGCCCGGGCTCGCCTGAATGCACGAGTAGGGGAGTCGGGGTGTATCCAGTGATGATATAGGGGACCCTCAAGGGTGGACTGAGGGCGCGGGGTCAAGTATATACGCAATGCATGACTGGAGCCAAGTAGTTAAGGACCGGGAAGGGCAGCCTCCCCGCCGAGGGATTCTTTGGCCGTCCTGAACAGCTGTCAAATTGCTCTTATGATGCGGGGAGGACCCCGATCGGTTACGTCCTACGGGACTATTTATAGAGCGGGAGTCAACTGCCACGGCATCCTAGGGCGACTGATGTGCTGCTGAACGGCGGTTCTGATCTTCCTGGGGGTGCTTAAATAAAATAAGGGAGATAGGAAAAAAGGGGATATTGGTATTGTAAGAAAAGATTTTCTTTTCCATACTTATGTTTAAATTTCCATTCATTTTTAAAATCGGGGTCCTTTACACCCCGTGTTTTTTTCTTTGGTGTTTTGTTGTTAAATTTGTGTGTTTTTAAATAAAATGTAAGAACCCTTTACACCCTTACATAGATGACCCTGATGGTGATATAAATCCCTTTTAAGAATGTGACGAGCACTAATGACCATAGAAGTCGATGCCCGTATAACAAAAAAAATAATATTAATGCCCTGAGGTAGATAATCCCCACGTCCGGAACACAACACCTATGTTGTCCATGGCGGCAACAGCTGTTCATACGCACAATGCTGGCTAATGGGGCTCCGAGTATTTTCCTCGGAAATGTGCTCTTTCGTTTGACCTGTCTTCCACCTTCAGGTCACCAAAATAGACTGGATTTCTTTTGGCCACCTGCAGATCATGGACAATTAAATGACTTGGAAATGGACTTATAGTACATTTTGAGCTGGCGATGTGACGGCCAGGGTCAATGTTATTGCAGGTGTAACTGAGACCCTTCCGTTATCCACAAGCCCCCTGTGATGGCAAGCATGTAGCAAAGGTGCCCATGTATGTCGGTGCATGGGAGCTCTGAAAGCTCCAGTGAGTAGAAGCCTGGTGTCAGTGCAGAGATTGCACATTGCTCTCTGCCAGGACATACGTCGGTTCCACCGGAGTACCGGATCAGACCTCCAAGGTTAGTAGAAAGAATCATTGTCGATTCAATGAGAATCAATGAAGACTCACCCCCAGACTGACATTGTTGACACAAGGGACATACTTGTGCAGCATAAAGAATCAGCAAAACCTGCAAACATGACACCACCAACTGATGTAGTACATAAAGATCACAATGTATCTGGAAAAGCCAAGAAAAAACCCTCTATCGACAAGTCATAAGGCAAAGGAGGGTGTGGCAAGAGTACAGGGAAAATCTGAGAGTAGTGCAATGGAGGTGCAAGTAATTATAGAGAAAGCACCAGACACAGACAATATGGAATTTGTTCTTATAGAACCTCCTAAAGCCCAGAGGATAACTATGGAGAGGGCATGTATTTCAGCCACCCCAAGTACATTTTCAGAGATCGAATCAAGTTCATCAGCCGCTGAAAATGTACCACTAGCGATAGCAACAAGTTGATTCAATAACGACAATGCTAACTGCTCCATCTGCTGTCTAACTGCTGTCATCACCTGATGTCAACCCCAGAACATCATTGGTATCAGAAAGAGAGAAGGAAGATGCCATGTCCAAGGCCTCAGACATGTTGTCATCAGAAGTTGAGGCCATAAGAAGAATGGAAAAAAGGTGCAAAAAAGGATGGCCGAAAGAAAAGCCTAGGCAGTAAACAAAAAAAAAAAAAAATTGTAATATGTTCAAGAATCCAAATTCATCGTGATTACATTTCTGCATTTGTTCGATTTTTAAGTAAGAAAGAATTAACAGTGCTAGTATCATTGAAAGTATGAAAAATTTAGAATTTTTTTTCTTTTTTCTTGAAGTGGGAAAAGCTAATGACCAAAGTAGTCAATGCTCCTAAAACCTTCAAAAAAATAATAATAATATTCGTTAGGAAAAATCTTACTAGACTGGTTTGAATTACTTATAAATAAATTTTTATTAATTTCTAAGACTTATTAAAATAAACTTTATTGTTGTTAGTTTTATAAATTAAAAACAAGTTATTAAGATTAACCTGCCATTATTGTTAAGCTATAAATAAGATTAGGCTGTCCATTATTATTTCTGACTATTACCTGGGTACAATTTGACATAGGTAAAATAAACAGCATGTAAAAGCAGGACTACTGGTAAAAAACCAGTTATCAGTTAAGTAAATGGTACTGTACCAGTTAGGTTACCAGTTTACTGGTTTTTTACCACTCTTGTCTTTTTATTTACTTTAAATTTTAATTTCATATTTTCTATTAAAATAATTTTAATAAAAATTAATAATGTAATTTTTTATATTAATACATCAAATTATAAAATAAATTACATATTTTATTAAAATTGAAAAAAAATATTTTTAAAAGAAAAATTATAATCAATTTTATAATTGTTAATATACTCAAATCACGAAATGTCAGTGAAATAAAATTAAAAAAATAACAGTTGATTTGAAGTTTATTGATTAAAAAAAAGAAAAAAATTGTAATATTTGTTGAATCTTTTGTTAATTTTTTACTTTATGATAAAAATATGTGGCTTTAAAGTAACGATGACTGATTATTGTGTGTCATTTACCTGAATGGGAAGACTTCACTCATGTAAATCCATGGTAAAGGAATCATTCCTACTCCAGTGAAAAATGAAAGTGAAAAAAGAGCAGCGGTTGAAAACCAAGAACCAGTGACCTTTGTGAATAAACTGCAGCTGCTGATACAAAAACAACTTAATGCACAGCCACCAATTGATATTAAAGCCAGTGGCCTTTTGCCAATCAGCCCCAGTAAAAATGTGCATAAAACACAACCAGCAAGACTAAGAGTTGTACTTATCAACTGAAAAAAAATCAAAATCATAAATTTTATTATTGTATGTAAAAAAAATAAAAATTATATTAAAAAAATATAACTTGTTTTTCCAATATTACATTTTTCAATGGTATTTCTTCCTATTAAATAATGTATTATGGATTGCATTACGAAAACTGACTATTATAGATAGAATCTCCCTCTATGAATCATAAGACGCTGCTGATGGTGAGGGGGCTTGAGTGCTCAGTGATAGAGTAGCTGGACCAAAGGTGCAACCGCATTGGAGGGTATCTGTTGAGAGCCACACTAAGGAATGATTACTGAAAGGGGCAGCAGTTCTTTCAGTAGTTGTTAACGGTATAGGTCAGGAGGACTTAAACGGCCATATCAACATTACTCAATCTTCTGAGTACTGCGCAGCTGAAAGCAATGGAAAACTACAGCTGCTTTTTTCCAAGAAAATATAGCTCTCTGTATTTTCATATAACAAAGATGGAGACAACTTCCTTGGTAAAATATTCTGGAGGTAAACTAGTCACCCATTCTGATCACTGGGTGGGGACTACTAAGGAAGGGGTCACCGGAAAATTAAAAAATAACATTCTACTAGTCAGAGTGTGGAATATTAGAAGTCTAAAAAAGGTTGTAGGTAGTAGGAATTAGCGAGGTTCAGTGGGAAGAGGAAAATTACTTTTGGTCAGGTGATTTTAGAATAATTAACTGAGCTTCAAATAAAGGGCCGACAGGAGTAGGTTTCATAATGAACAAGAAGAGATGGAAGAGAGTATCAATGCATATTGACAGAATCATTGTAATAAGGATAGAATCAAAACCTAAGCCGATGATTGTTAATGTCTATATGCTTCCAAGTGCTCATGATGATGATAAGGTAGAGTGTGTGTAAAAGAAATTGACGAAGCAATTAAACACATAAAAGGGGATGAAAAATTAATAATAATTGGAGATGGGAATGCAAGCATTGAAAAAGGTAAGGAAGGAAATATTGTGGGTGAATATGGGCTGGGCAAAAGGAATGAAAGAGGGGACTGACTTATAGAGTTTTGCATGAAGTATAATTTAGTAATTGCCAACACCCAGTTTAAAAATCATAATAGAAGAATATACATATGGAAAAAGCCAGACGATACTGCAAGGTATCATATAGATTGTATCATGGTTAAGCAAAGATTTAGAAATCAACTCGTCGACTGCGAAGCTTACCCTGGAGCAGACATTGATAGTGACCATAATTTAGTGATAATGAAATGTAGATTGGCGTTTAAAAACCTGAAGAAAAGGTATCAGATTATTCGGTGAAATTTAGAGAAACTTGAGGAAGAGAAGGTAAAGAATCTTTTTGAGGAGGCCATCGCAAGAGGTCTGAGTAAATGATACGGTAGAAGTGTAGAAGAAGAATGGGAAAATGTTAAAAAGGAAATTCTTAAATCAGCAGAAGAAAACTTAGGCAGAACAAAGAAAACTGGTAGAAAACCTTGGATATCACAGTATATAATTGCAGCTGAGGGATGAATGTAGAAAATATAAGAATACTAGTGATGAAGAAAGTAAAAGGAACTACTAACAATTAAGAAATAATACAAACAGGAAGTGAAAACTAGTGAAAGAAGAGTAGATTAAAGGAAAGTGTTCACAAGTGGAAAGAGATCACTGGTAAAATAGATGGAGTGTACAGGAAAGTTAAAGAGAATTTTTTTGGTACATAACTTAAAATCTAATAATATTGTTAAACAAAGACAGTACAGTTTTATATGGAAGTGAAACTTGGATGATCGGAGTACCTGAGAAGAAAAGATTAAAAGCTTTTGAAATGTGGTGTTATAGGACAATGTTAAAAATCAGATGGATGGATAAAGTGATAAATGAAGAGGCGCAAATTGATGAAGATAGAAGAATTTCTACAAATATAGTTAAAAGAGACCGACTTATAGGCCACATATTAAGGCATCCTGGAATAGTTGCTTTGATATTGGAGGGACAGGTAGATGGGAAAAATTGTGCAGGCAGGCAATTTTGGAATATATAAAAAAAATTGTTAGGGATGTAGGATGTAGGAAGTATACAGAAATGAAATGACTAGCACTAGATAAGGAATCTTGGAGAGCTGCATCAAACCAGTCAAATGACTGAAGACCAAAAAAAAGAAAAATAGCAAGAAAAATAGATAACATTACCAAAACTGTACTAATAGACTACATAACCAAAGGTGACAGAAGCATTCTTTATGCTATAACACTGGAATTAAGTATAAAGTTAAGCAAGGTACATTCTCTTTGAAAGTACAGACATGAACATACAGAGTGATTTCTGTTACCCAATTGTTAATGTCTGGTAATTTTTTTCTAAGAAAAGGAAATTTTGTTTTGTGACACGAACTTGGTAGTACTACTCTACCGGTATAGATACGGCAGTGTGAGTTGATTCTCCTTCAGCTGTGTAAACTTTTGTGCCGTTTCCGGTCGTGTTAGAAACAGAATGTCTTTTACCATAGAACGAGTTTTCATTCTTGAACAATATTTTGCTACGAAATCGTACGCGAGTGTAAAAGAATCATTTAAAATTAAATTTATTGGTGTTTCTCCGCCAGAAAAAATGTCAATTTCTAGGCTAGCAAACCGATTTCGAGAGACAGGTAGTGTTTGCAACAGAAAACGTAGTGGTTGACCAACTCGCTTGACAGATGATGTTTTAGAGAATGTGAAAACAAGAGTGCCCAATTCTCCACTTTCCACGCAAGTTGGTTTGTCATATTTGAGTGTTCAGAAAGCTGCTAAAAAATTGAAATTGTATCCATATCACGTATGATTAGTCCAAGAGCTTCAGCCTCCAGATTTAAACAAGCAATTGCAATAATGCTGTTGGTTTAGGTCTCTTGTAAACGATAACGGAATCTAATTTTTAAACAGTGTTCTTTAGTGATGAAGCTTGGATCCATCTCGATGGTTATGTGAACAGTCAAAACTATCAAATTTGGGTAGTTGATAATCCTCTAACGCTTTACAAGACAAATCTTTGCATCCTGAATAAAATTGGTGTGTGGTGTGCGATATCTCATCATCGTATAGTTGGACCCATATTCTTCGAACAGACAGTAAATGGTGAAGTATACAGGAATATTATGCGCCAATTTGTGTCCCTTCTGGAACCTCAAGAACGGTATTGCTGGTTTCAGTAAGATGGCGCTACATGCCACATGTCTTGAGAAACCATGGATTTTCTGCAAGAGTTCTTTGATGATCGAATATAAGCAAGGGCCTGTGGCCTCCAAGCTCTTCAGACCTCATATCTCCTGACTACTTTTTGTGGGGCTATTAAGTCCAAGGCCTTCAAAAACCATCCTCGCACTATTGATGAACTTAGTCAATATTACAGACTTAATCACGAATATTTCCAATGCAACTCTTAAAAAGGTTTCTGCTAATATGCTGAAAAGAGTCCATGCGTGTATAACTGCAAGAGGTGGTCATTTTGAGCATATTCTTTAACAATTATGTAAGTAATAGCTTTTTATTAAATCTCTTTTGTAAGTAACAAATACATTTTTTATTCCACCTAAATTTCCCTTTCTTAAATTACATTTAAAATTGGGTAACAGGACTAAAAAATCACTCTGTAGAATGCAAGTTACATGTTTCTGACTTCATAAATCTTTTTCTAACAATAAATGATAAACTGCACAAAGTAAGTAAAACAGATTGAGAGTAATTTAGTTTATGAATAACAAGAAAACTATACTAATGACACGTAATAGATATTACTTTTCATCAAATATTCACATTACTTCATTTTTAGATGTGTTCTTGCCTTCTATTTTGATTAGACCATACAGTACAATAAATTTTAACTTGAATTGTCATGGGGGATTTTATGAATGTAAAGAGATTATCCAATTGGACATTAGATATGTTTAGAGTGAACACTACTTTTTTATTACCAACATGTTTCTGTAATATTTCATTATGAAAAAAGTCAGTAAAATATCACTTCTCCTCCATAAAATAATAATCAAATCCAAATTAAGAGAAGAATGTGCAGACCAAAAAAAATCTACTTAGATAAAATAAAAAATGCCCACAATTCATTGAGAGTAAATTAGCAATTCCTGTAATCATCCTAGGCAATTTAAAGAATTCAGAATATTATGAATTCTATAAAGTAAATAATTGAGATACAATGCATTTTGTACAATTATTTTGTTCACTGATCCCAGTGACATATTCCCAGTTCATTTTGGCTGTTGTCTAGTTATAAAGTGGCCATTTTCTTGCATAACAATTAAAAACATTTAAGAAAAACAATAAAACAAAAATAACTTATAAACATTAAATGCTATTCATTGTTATCTCATGAGAGAAGTATTATTTACTAAAAAGTTTTTTTTAACCCTCTTAATCAGACATTCCTGCTTCTATATTGAAGTGCTACATGTTGTTCCATCCTTATGGTGGCTTTAAGTTGCTGGTCTAGACTTCTAAGAAACTATAAGAAGTATATAATAATTTACAAAAGTATGATTTTTGCATCAAACAATGTAGCTTGCTTCACTACTTATATGAATGGTATAAAATTAGAAGTTCTTACTGAAAGAATTGTTGATTAGATAATGTCAACTCATTATTACTACTTGTATTTTATTATTATATTCCTACTAATTTTAACTTTTTTATTAATAATGCTTATTATAACATTTTGAGTTTGCATTTCCTGTGATAATATTATCACATTTTCAAACAAAATGCATGTCATTTCTTACAAAGTCAACAATCATACTGATATTTTTATTACAATCTTTTAAATCTAGTGTTCTTTTATGAAAACTTTCTAGTTATTCATTTTGATTAAAAAAATGGATGCATCATTGGGAAGCAGATTGCTTTTGTGTGGTGTTGGAATTTTTATGTTTATTTCAAAATATTTATAAATCCAGCAAAAGTATAAAAAATTTATCAAATTACTCAAAAAACAGTTTTAAAATCATATTAAACCATACGGTTCTAAAGCCTATTTTAAAACCATATTAGTACTTTTTAATATTGAATACAATTATCTACCTTTCTTAGCTTCATCATAATTAATTTTTGAATGATGTAATTTAATTATGGCTAAGAAAGGTAAGTGATTGTACTCAACATAAAAATTATGACGATCTTAGAAAAAAAATTAATAATAATGTTAGCACTGTTTACAAAATTATACAAGAATAATCATGAAACATGTATGGAAGATTCTATACATGTTAAAAACAAAAAAAAAAAATACATCAGAACTTTTGTATCAGTGTTTGACCTAAACATCAATAAATCAATCATCTTGATAATATCTAAAAAGGATTTTCAAAATATTCCTAAAATATTGTATTCTTTCAAAAAAAAGGACAAAGAGAGTTATTATTATCACAACTCTTGTCATAAGAACCAGAGTTAGATTAGCGTCTCAGTCTTTCATGTGGAAGTTTGAACTTCATGTTGAAGTTTCCTGAGTTTGAATCCCAGTTAGGTTTGGCATTTTTCATAAGCTACAAAGTTCCCATTCCATATTCCTATCTGCAACTTTGAGTTTATAAAGGGAATTATTCAATAAAAATTAACTCATAGCATGGGCTGAATAAATTCAAAGCTTTAAAAATAATGCGGATTCAAATGTTAACTTCTTCAGCATAAAATGAAGAGAAAGGATAAATGAAGCATTAGATGATACAGTAAAATATGTTAAAGGAGATGACAATTTGATAGTAATGAGAAGCTGGAATATGATAACAAAAAAATAAGAAGAAGGAAAAATAGGTAGAGAGAATAGGCTAAGTCAAAGAAATGAAAGAGATTTAGTACTAAGAATAAACTAGTAATTGTGTACACTATTTTTAAAAATTATGTCAAAGGTGTCATATAGATGATATAACTGAGCATATAGATTATGTAATTGAGAAGTAAAAAAGATGTCTAGAAGTAGGTATTGATTCTGATAACAATTTAGTAATGACGAAATTTAGCTTAGAGTTTAGAAAAAAGGAGATTGGATACTGACAGACTAAAAAAGAGCAAACATTGAATGTTGGGATTTGATAAAATTATAAGCAGAAGACTCTTAATTAGTTACATCAATTAATACAAATTTGAATTTAATAGATAAAGAAGATGCAGTAAAAAAAATAAAAAAATAAAAAATGGGTAAACAGGTATATTATTTGTGATTTGTGTATTATAGTGCATTACATAAATCACATCAGGAATGTTACTCAGAAATATAAAAAAAATTGTCTTATTTACATGGATAGATCAAAGGTGACTGTGGTTAAATAATACAAAGAATAGCATCATAATTAATTAATTATAAAATAAAAAATAGAAAAACCTAAATCCATATTGATACTTATATGAAATTACCATAAATTACAAATACATGAAATAATAGTAAAGTAGATATTGTGTGAAGAATAAAGAAATACATAAATAGAAGAAAATAATTTTGAAGGCGTTAATGAATAATTAAGGAACCAGAGGTAGTAACAGTGAATAAATAGTTCATGGACAACAAAAGATAATGAATTTCTATAATGGATAAATATTGAAAGTATAAAAATGTTAAAAGATGATGAAGACAGGAAACCTCATTAGCTCTTTAAAAATAAAATCAATAAAAAATATAAGTACAAAAGTAAAATTGGTTGATCAAGAAATGTAAAATGAGGAAAAATATGTTTTACAGTA
Organism: Lycorma delicatula; assembly: GCF_047948215.1. Classification (NCBI taxonomy): domain Eukaryota; kingdom Metazoa; phylum Arthropoda; class Insecta; order Hemiptera; family Fulgoridae; genus Lycorma; species Lycorma delicatula. The sequence goes on along the minus strand of NC_134456.1, from coordinate 198,131,027 downwards.
AGGGTAGATGCAGCAAATGTAAAAATGAGAGTAAAATTTGGGAAAGTAAACCCAAAGTGTATTATTACAAGGTAAGTAAATGAAAAACCATTATCAAGGAAACAAGAAGGAGCTAAAAGCTGACAGGAATTTATTTATAATCACTATACAGAAGAGAACAATTATGAGAGTGAAGAAAAAAGAAATGGATGATGATATTAAAAATTATTATTTTAAGGGACATATCCTTCAAGTTTTACTTCAAAAATTAACTTACAGATAATGTAAAATTGAATAAAATATTTAAAATTTTAAGAAAAATTAAGCTGAAAGTAAGAAAAGAAAACATATTTACAATCTTCACAAGAATCAAGTTGCCATATGATAAGATCAGAAGAAAGAAGTGGCATAAGGAAGTAGAATGTCTCCATTTCTTTTCAACTTATCTATATTGAAGAAATAATTCAAATCAAAGGACAAATCTAAAAGTAGCATAACTATCTGAGGAGAAAAAGTAAGTTAACATTTTTCAATAACATTGTTATTTTGTTAAAAACCAAACATTTAAAAGAAAGTTTGAATGGAAGAGACTGAGTTTACTGTTAGAAGAGAAATTCAATTTAAAAATAAAAGATTTAGACAAATGCAATGAAATACTCGTAAGGCTGGAAGGAAGATAATGAGAAATTAAATATTAAGATATGAGAAGAATACTCTAAAAGTTACAAATTATTTAGATAATAAGATTAAAAGGATGGATAGAGAAATAGAAATGAATAAATAGAAATAGAAATGGAAGAAAAATAGAGATCAAAAGCAGACTGATACAAGCAAGGAGGACTTTCATGTAAAAAAAATTTCTTATATCAAATACAATCTAAGAATTAAAAGATATTCTTAAAAATATTGGTGTTGACAGCAGCCCTTTACAACAATGAAACATGAACAAAAGGAAAAGAAACCTTTGAAATGTGATACAAAAGGATGTTGAAAAGTTATGGTTGAAAAAGTATGAAATGAAGAAGTCTTAAAATGAAGAGTTTAGAGGAAAGGAGGAGAGAATTTTTGTCAGAATCTTGTAAAAAGATGAGGTAGATTTGTTGGGTGAGATAAAACTTCAGATTTTGTATATTTGTACGTACAGGGTAAAAACTGTAAAGGAAGAAAAAGATTGGAATTTATGAGACAGATCGCTGAGGACAAAAATGAAGTAATTGCTTTGAGGTTAAAGACCAACACAGAGCAAAAAAAATGGAGAATATCATGAAACCAATAAGTGACTGATGGCTCCAAAGAGAAAATGCAAATAATAATACTAAGGGGGAGTGAAAAATTATAATTCCTTAATACAGCTTGCTGAAAGTATAGAAAACAATATGAAAGTCCTTTTTTGATTAATAATGAATCTAACAGTTACTCTATGTTGATTCACAACTATCTTACATAGTATATTTATATTTTTATGACTGTAACTGTAATGGTTGTAGGCAAACAGACATGAATAATATCTGAAAATAACAGTTCCACCTCAAAAATATAAGTATTCCATATTAGGCTTGCCAGAAAAGGTGAAGAATGAACTTCTTGTTGTCTTCTTCACTGAGCCAAATAAGCAGTTGTATATTAGCATACTAAGTCTATTAAGTACAGGTGATATATACAAGGCAAGTGGCACTTTTACCCTGCTCTCCACAAGGACTAGCGAAATAGTGAACTGCTTGCATAGTGTATTCTGAGAGAAAGCAACTCTAACTGGCTCTTCTTAAATCTTAAGTGCTTTACATGCATCACAGACAATAGAAAGACTGGGATGGATAATTTAAAGAAACAAATTATTACACCTCTTTCTAGTATAAAAAAATATATACACTGCTTCAACTCAATAGGGGAAAAATATTCAAATAGGTTATAACAAATTTTTCTTGAATCTTATGTTAGTTGTAGGATGAAGTTAACATATTGCATAACTTTTTTTAAATAATAAGTATCATATTAGATAAATATTTTGATTTTTGTCCGATCTATGCTGATAATTATGACTCACGGTTGCAACGTACGGATCAATCAAGAAGCCAGGCTTGCTGAATACTGTAATTAGAAATGGTCGAACTGGAATCAACCCAGATGATGTAGAGAAGAAAAAGAAACATGTAACAAGAAACAATGGTCTCATCATTTCAACACGAAAAAATATTGAAATTAAACTAGAAGCTGAAGATGCAGAGGATGGGGGAGTAGTTTGAGATGATATAGAATATTTTAGTATCTGTAGGAACTCCATTCTAACTGCCTCAGGCGAAGCCCAGCCACGTAACCAACATAAAGCCTTTTCAGCTTCTTCTATTCGTCCACGAGATAGTAACCATATTGGAGTCTCTGGTATCTGTAAAATAAAATAACAAAGAATGTCATTTTCTGGATATTTTCAAATATTAGTATATTTAAATATACTAAAATATACGTTATAAAATAATTGAATCATCTGATTTTTATTCATTGATTCAAAGAAAAGAGCTTATGCAAAAGAATTAATGAATTGAACAATTTCATAACTGTTGTTAGAACTAAGAAGATTTAATATTAAGATACAGAACTTCGTTCATACTCTGTATCACAACACTTTTACTTTCAGTATTATATTATGTGCCACTCCTCTTCTAGTACTTGTTTGGCACTTTCTAATGAATTATGACTACAATTTATATTAGGGTAGAATACACTGATTTATAAGTTGTGATTTATAATTTTGTTTAAATGTTAGTTGTTTTCATACCTTTACACTTTAATACTTATTCTAAACTGCTAATCAGATTAATTAACTCACTGCTTAGTTTAAATTACTAGCAGACAATTTGATTTAGAGAGGACAAATGCATGACTGGAATTTGAACTAGTGACTCTGCCTTACATCTGGAAGGTTCTTAATTAGAATCTCAATCAGGCTTGGCATTTTACACATACTAAAAAAGATTTATAATCTTAAAAAATAAAGATAGAATAACATTTGGTAGTTTAATGGTTATTATAATACATATTAATACTATATTTATTCACCGAAGGGGTGTAAAATGTTTGATAAATTAATATACGTATATGCACTTAAAATATATGTTTGTGATATCTATACTTCTAGAACAACTGCTCCAGCTTTCATGAAATGAAATTAAACAGTTCGTTTTAATTATGAAAGTGTAACTGGGTCATGATTATTTGAACAAGGCAACATGTAATGGATACATTTACTTCCAGACAAAACAACTTTAATAACCAAAATTATATATTTTGAAGGTGGCTAAAGTATGTAAAAAGATTATGAAACATATGGAATAGTTACAAAACTGAAAAAAAATTATTTATATGTATGTAGTATGTTAACGTCTATATGCCTACAAGCGCCCATGATGATGATGAGGTAGAATGTGTATACGAAGAGATTGATGAAGCAATTAAACACGTAAAAGGAGATGAAAATTTAATAATAGTTGGAGATTGGAATGCAAGCATTGGAAAAGGCAAGGAAGGGAATATAGTGGGTGAATACGGGCTGGGCAAAAGGAATGAAAGAGGGGACCGACTTATAGAGTTTTGCACGAAGTATAATTTAGTAATTGCCAACACCCAATTTAAAAATCATAATAGAAGAATATACACTTGGAAAAAGCCAGGCGATACTGCAAGGTATCAGATAGATTATATCATGGTTAAGCAAAGATTTAGAAATCAACTCGTTGACTGCAAAACTTACCCTGGAGCAGACATTGATAGCGACCATAATTTGGTGATAATGAAATGTAGATTGGGGTTTAAAAACCTGAAGAAAAGGTGTCAGATGAATCGGTGGAATTTAGAGAAGCTTGAGGAAGAGGAGGTAAAGAAGATTTTTGAGGAGGACATCGCTAGAGGTCTGAGTAAAAAAGATAAGATAGAAAATGTAGAAGAAGAATGGGAGAATGTTAAAAAGGAAATTCTTAAATCAGCAGAAGCGAACTTAGGCGGAATAAAGAGAACTGGTAGAAAACCTTGGGTTTCAGACGATATATTGCAGCTGATGGATGAACGTAGAAAATATAAGAATGCTAGTGATGAAGAAAGTAAAAGGAACTATCGGCAATTAAGAAATGCTATAAACAGGAAGTGCAAACTGGCGAAAGAAGAGTGGATTAAAGAAAAGTGTTCAGAAGTGGAAAGAGAAATGAACATTGGTAAAATAGACGGAGCATACAGGAAAGTTAAAGAAAATTTTGGGGTACATAAATTAAAATCTAATAATGTGTTAAACAAAGATGGTACACCTATATATAATACGAAAGGTAAAGTCGATAGATGGGTGGAATATATTGAAGAGTTATACGGAGGAAATGAATTAGAAAATGGTTTTATAGAGGAAGAAGAGGAAGTTGAGGAGGATGAAATGGGAGAAACAATACTGAGATCTGAATTTAAGAGAGCATTAAAAGATTTAAATGGCAGAAAGGCTCCTGGAATAGACGGAATACCTGTAGAATTACTGCGCAGTGCAGGGGAGGAGGCGATTGATAGATTATACAAACTGGTGTGTAATATTTATGAAAAAGGGGAATTTCCGTCAGACTTCAAAAAAAGTGTTATAGTAATGATACCAAAGAAATCAGGGGCAGATAAATGTGAAGAATACAGAACAATCAGTTTAACTAGTCATGCATCAAAAATCTTAACTAGAATTCTATACAGAAGAATTGAGAGGAGAGTGGAGGAAGTGTTAGGAGAAGACCAATTTGGTTTCAGGAAAAGTATAGGGACACGGGAAGCAATTTTAGGCCTCAGATTAATAGTAGAAGGAAGATTAAAGAAAAACAAACCAACATACTTGGCGTTTATAGACCTAGAAAAGGCATTCGATAACGTAGACTGGAATAAAATGTTCAGCATTTTAAAAAAATTAGGGTTCAAATACAGAGATAGAAGAACAATTGCTAACATGTACAGGAACCAAACAGCAACAGTAGCAATTGAAGAACATAAGAAAGAAGCCATAATAAGAAAGGGAGTCCGACAAGGATGTTCCCTATCTCCGTTACTTTTTAATCTTTACATGGAACTAGCAGTTAATGATGTTAAAGAACAATTTAGATTCGGAGTAACAGTACAAGGTGAAAAGATAAAGATGCTACGATTTGCTGATGATATAGTAATTCTAGCCGAGAATAAAAAGGATTTAGAAGAAACAATGAACGGCATAGATGAAGTCCTACGCAAGAACTATCGCATGAAAATAAACAAGAACAAAACAAAAGTAATGAAATGTAGTAGAAATAACAAAGATGGACCACTGAATGTGAAAATAGGAGGAGAAAAGATTATGGAGGTAGAAGAATTTTGTTATTTGGGAAGTAGAATTACTAAAGATGGACGAAGCAGGAGCGATATAAAATGCCGAATAGCACAAGCTAAACGAGCCTTCAGTAAGAAATATAAGTTGTTTACATCAAAAATTAATTTAAATGTCAGGAAAAGATTTTTGAAAGTGTATGTTTGGAGTGTCGCTTTATATGGAAGTGAAACTTGGACAATCGGAGTATCTGAAAAGAAAAGGTTAGAAGCTTTTGAAATGTGGTGCTATAGGAGAATGTTAAAAATCAGATGGGTGGATAAAGTGACAAATGAGGAGGTATTGCGGCAAATAGATGAAGAAAGAAGCATTTGGAAAAATATAGTTAAAAGAAGAGACAGACTTATAGGCCACATACTAAGGCATCCTGGAATAGTCGCTTTAATTTTGGAAGGACAGGTAGAAGGGAAAAATTGTGTAGGCAGGCCACGTTTGGAATATGTAAAACAAATTGTTGGGGATGTAGGATGTAGAGGGTATACTGAAATGAAACGACTAGCACTAGATAGGGAATCTTGGAGAGCTGCATCAAACCAGTCAAGTGACTGAAGACAAAAAAAAAAAAAAAAAAAAAAAAAAGTATGTAGTAGTAGGAAATAACATGTAAATAAATGCCAGATTTGGAATTCAAACTAGGTTCAGACCTTTAGGACAGGAATTCAAACTAAGACCAAATGATCTGGAAGCCTGCATACTAATTTTTAAACCTGTTGTTTAGGTACTTATTTGTTTATTAAAATTAATTTGTCATTAAAAAAAAATAGTTTGTAAATTTTAGCAAATAGAAAGGCCACTTGTAAATAAGTAAGATCTAATGTAATATTGAATTACAGAATACAACAAAATTTGGATTTTCATGAATCAAATATCAAACTTACTGAGTAGCATGATGAAACACAATAACACTTTAAAATGATTAAACATAATAAATTACCTCACTTAGTACAATACGAGTATTTATCACAAATTAAATGGAAATTGTTCTTTTAATAGTTCATTTTAAGACTTCCTAATTATGAAGTTTTTTCTTCAGTACAATTGTCCGTAACACTATTTTACATTGATACATTAATGTTATCATTACCAAAACCAATGGTACTCCACTGAAAAAGGAATTATAAAATGAGCTTCCAAAGATCTTTTACAAATACATAAAAGGCAAGAACAATTTATTTATAAATTGAAAGTATAATCTTTTTATACAATTTTAAATTTACGTAATTCTTCATTACAGTCCTGAGAATGAATCTAACAAAGCAAACAAATGCTTTTCTCTTTGTTGATTTGGTATATATGCTTCAAGAACATTTGTAAAAATAATATTTGCATATATGTAGCTATTTCAGATAAAGAATCCTCCCTGCAGAAATCATACACTTTTATTCTTTTTTTATAGCGAATAATAAATAAAAGGTGCGACAATAAAGTAATGAGACTGATTTTTCTTTGCAAGATGTGGCAACCCTGCAGCTTGCGTAGGCACACCATCATTGACCTTGGTCTATAAGCTACTTCTAGTCCAAGCAGCACATTGATACAACTGCTCAGTCGTGAGTTGTGCTGTAATAAGTGAACACATGTTTGTGTCTCTCATCACAGAAATGAAACCGAAAAATATTGCGCAACGGTATGCCATTTCTTTTTGCGTTAAATTGGGTGATAACGTGACGACAACTTATGGTAAGCTTCAGAAGGCTTTTGGAGAGGAGGTTATGTCAAGAGCTCAAGTTTTTCGGTGGCATAAAATTTTTAGTGAAGGCAGAACGAATGTTGAAGATGAAGACCGCAGTGGATGACCATCAACCTCACGGACAGATGTCAACTTGACCAGGGTGTGTGAAATCGTATGATCTGATCGAAGATTATCCGTGAAAATGATTGCAGAAGAACTCAACATCAATCGAGAAACGGTTCGTCTAATATTAACTGAAGATCTTGGTATGAGAAAGATTTGTGCAAAAATGGTCCCCAAAAATCTCACACAACAACAGCGAGAAACACGGAAAAATGTGGCAGCCGATCTGTTAGAGCAAACGGAAATCAATCCAGATTTGTTGAGCCATGTTATCATTGCTGATGAAGGTTGGTTTTTCAATACGATCCAGAGACAAAACGCCAAAGTTCGCAATGGTGCTCAAAGGGATCACCCAGACCAAAAAAAGCTTGCATGTCAAAGTCAAAAGTGAAATGCATGCTTGTGTGCTTCTTCGATTCCAAGGGAATTGTTCATAAAGAGTGGGTGCCTCCTGGACAAACAGTTAACCGATATTTCTACAAAGAAATTTTAGAAAGACTTGGTCTTTGAGTTCTTTGTGTCCGTGCCAACATTCCTGATAATTGGATTCTGCATCACGATAATGCGCCATCCCAAACTGCTCTGTCAGTACAGCAATTTTTAACCTCAAAACAAATTTCAGTACTACCACAGCCACCTTATTCACCAGATATCGCTCTGTGCGACTCTTTTCTATTTCCAAGAGTCAAAATGGCGGTCAAGGGACACCATTTTCAAACAACACAAGATGTCCAAAAAGCTGTGATGAGGGTCTTGGAGGATATTACAGAAGATGAGTTCCAGAAATGTTACCATCAATGGCAGAAGCGCTGGAATAAGTGTGTGCAATCAGAGGGGAACTACTTTGAAGGAGACAACACTAAACATGACTAAAACAGTAAGCAACTTTTTTTTCACAACAGTCTCATTACTTTATTGTCGCACCTCGTAAGTTATTTACTCTTCTGATTAAAGTATTGATTGATAAAAGTATTATAAATAATGACTGAAGTATTGGGTTTTATCAATTTTAAAGCCGGGTAAAATTTAATAATTTTATTAGATTTATAAACATATGTGATAAATTTACATTTATTGCATGGGCATATTCAAAGGGTAGCAGACGAGCAGACTCCCTTCCAAGATGGAATAAATTAAAAAAAATATAAATAACAAATTTTAAAATTAAACTGCATTTTGAAAGAAACTAATTACAAAATAGAGATATTTGCATCATGGGTGAGAAGATTTAAGAACTACTGTTAGATGCTGACGCCATCTTACTTGTGGCAACAAGAGTTATCTAGAATAGTCTCTCATCTCATTACACAATATGATAGAAATGTGAAATTTTTTATGACTGTTTTTTTGTGCCAGCCGCCTGCCATCCACTTTATTATATTGAATGGATATTAGAACATTTTTTGGTAAGTAGCCTCCTGTGACATTATTACATGCTTTTATTTAACTTACAATATGTATACTGTAAATTTACATAAACAAGGCTCTTGCTTTAAAAGCAATATAATTTAAAATTTGCTATTCTTCAGTGTTTGATTATCTTTCTATGCTTCCAAGTGTTATACCACTAGGGATTCTTTTGTGCCGGTCTCTGTAGCATGAGTGGTATTGTCTTGGTCTTTTATCTGGAGGTCCCGGGTTCAAATACCTGGCATATATGGCATTTTTACACACTACAAAATTGTCATTTCATCTCATCCTCTGAAGCAATATCTAACAGCGGTCCCAGAGGCTGAAAAAAGGGATTCTTTTAACATTAAATATTTTCATATTTAAGTTTACAATTTTTGTTAAGTTCTTCTAAATAATCAATACTTTTGATAAACAGTTAAAAATTAATTCAAAACATGATCTAATTATAGCAAATCTATTCTATCAAGGAGCTTTTTCCTCTACTTACAGCCATTCATTCATCTACTTTCCTCCACAAGAACCTTGCTATAACTGCTTGACTCACCTATATTGCGTTTAGCAACTGCTCGGGTTTTATATCAGTAAAATCAGCTCGTTTCTAGTTTATCTTGAATTAGTAAAAAAAGGAAAACATTTAACTACCTTATTTCAAATTTATGATTATGACATGGACATATGGTAATATCTGTTTTGGGGTTCCCGTACTCAAAAAAGTGGTTTTTAAAAAATGTCTGCGTGTCCAATAAATTTTCCACTGATGATTCTTCCAGAAGTTTTTAATGTTATATGATAAAAATTATATATTTGAATTAAGATCATCGTGACCCCATAGGGGAAAACACTGGCCATATGATGGTTATGGTTGCTACACCACCCTCTCCGTTCTTAGCCCTGATGAGCTTTACTGGTTTACTGGAGGTCATCTTCAAAACCTTGGCAGAAGGTATCTCTCAGCCTTGATCTTGCCTCAGTCATGATACTACTGATGCAAATGGCACATGTGTCATTCCAATAGGTGTACTACTACCTAAAGAACTCATAAAAACAAACAAAAAACATCTTAAATACCTACTAGGCGAGTTCAACATGCAACAATGAACTATACTAAAAAAAAAAGAAGAATGTAGAACAAAACATAAAACAAAAAAGAAAACAAATAACAAAAACATAAAACAAGGAAATACTAAGACAAAACAACAACAGGGCAAACCCATGTAAAATGCTAGATTTGCACCACAATCCTCTCCTTTGCCAAATAAACAACAAAATTTTCCACAATTGTCCATTCAGCCTGGTTTCTCCAATTCACACTGAGGTCCAACATTGACCCAATGATATTGAGCCGACAAATAGTCTCTTTGTGCATTAATTGATATTTAGTGCACATGAAAGGTGTCGTCCAGCTGTCCATATACCAGAATCCACCAGGCTGAATTGCTTCATTCTGTCCTTGGAGATACCATGCTCAGAAAGAAATTGGTTAAACCCGAACACATTCCTGTTCGGGTTTACTCAAGAGGCGCCCTGCAAACCAACATCTGGGAAGAGTTCATCGTATAATGCTCACTCTCCATCCCATCCCATCTGACCTGCCATAAAGCATTCCCATATTGATCAGTTTCCCAAACTTTATCTGAAGTCAACTATCCTGACCTCTAAGCAATATAACGCAGTTACCTCTCAGACGCAATCAGGTCTATTAGTTTCATGCCTGCAATCACCAAGATTGCCTCCCATGAAATAGTGCGGCAACCTTCCATTACCATTAAAAGTATAAGGCATTGAGCCCTTAGTAATATATCCCGATAGCTTTAAAATTTTTTCTATCTGCCCAAATGGGCGCTACATATAGCATAATTGCCTTGCAGGCACCCCTATAAAGGATACTCATGGTCTTAAATTTAAGAACCCAATCAGGATTGACATGTCAAATTCCAAAGAAGGCACTGTAGGCCTTCTCCACGACATACTGAAGGTGCTTCTTAAATTGCAGTTTGTTCATCAAGAAACAACCTGAGGTACTTCTGAACCTGAACATGCTTAATACATTGGCCTGATATTGAAACTCAGGCTTACGCCACGCTGCCAAACGGCCTTTGAGTAGCATCGTTGTGGTCTTCTCCTAGCTGAACATCATCATGTGTTGATGACCCCACAGCTCAAGTATCCTACATGCTTGAGTGGCCTCCCTCTGCGAGCACTCTTCAACCAGCAGAAGCCATGATGCAACATCAGCAGGGCAACCTCAGCCGCAGAAGAGAATCAAACTCCACCACTCGCAACAAGGGACCAAACAAGCTGCTCTGGGGATAACCCTTGGATAGCGCCTTACAAATCTCATGGCCACCCTTGTGGAGCAGAACACCTCAATGACTGAAGTAACTTTGCAATAAATGCAATTCACTCACGGTACACTTTTGTTTCTGAAGTTGATAAATGTCAGAGAGTCACAACCGATTGTTGAAGGCTCCAGAAATGTCCAGGAAAACACCCAAGACATGGGTGTTTTCCGCACTTTTGAGTGTGGCAGAAGCCATGTCTTGGCTTCTGGCACACTCGAAGACACAGTACTCATTACTTTAAGCACTGCATCCTCCGTACCTTTTCCAGGTCTGTACTGATTTCCCATCAATAGACCACGCAAAGTCAACCTCTCATTTATATGAAGACCTTCGAACATCTTACCAAGAATTGGCACTAACATCAAGGGCCTGTAAGATGAGCAAACAGTGGTATCCTTGTCACCATGTACAAGGATGGTGACAATTTTATCATTTATTCCCTTCTTCTAACATACCAGGAAGTATCGTCCAAATGATAAGTGATTGAAAACTTGTATGACGATCTTCACATCCACCCAAGAGAAGGAACAAGAAGCTCCACCACTATTTTGTCAAAGGCAGGGGGGCCTTGCTCCAATATATTGGAAAATTTATTGGCTTGGTGAGAACTATGCTGGTTTATAAGAAAAAAAGTCTCTTGGAAAATGTCTGGATACCTTTAAGAACTATAATATTGCGGCAGATGCCAAACACCTCATGAGAAGATTCAATCACCAGTGGCTGAATACATATTCACCAAGGCTAGCTTTCTCAAAGCGATTCAAAGGGGCTTTCTGTAAATATTATGAGCTGTTTCTGTTGTAAGCTAGAACAATTAGAGGTGGTTGGGATTCTTTTTTCACCACTTTCTAGGTATTGTTACCGCATTAGAGACCTTAGCTAAAGAGGGAAATACAACAACAAGAAAAAACACTTATCAAATGCATGGAGCAGCACGCAGCTCTTCATTTATTGTGTTAATAGGATTAATTGCAAAGTATTCCATTATACTGTAACCTGTAGCAAATGCACTTCAGTTGAAGACGCTTGACATAGTCAAAGCCAACCAACATATTATTCTTGACATGCTATGAGTTCATCGGGAAGATACGGAGAACATCATGACTGCCTTTTTAAAAAAAAGCAGGTGACATTGGAATGCATTTGAATGTTGATAACTGCCATTCGCATTGTTGGCTGACAGAAGCATAGAAGCAATCATCCAGCCAAAAATCCATCCAAACTTTGAAGTTCTCTAATAATTCCATACTTTGAAGGTCTCTAATAATTCTCTGTCAGATTTTCTGCAGACAAATTGCCTGCATTTTCATTGCTAAATTTCCATTCAAGTAACATGAAAGGTGCTTCATTGGAGAAATGGAGAAAAAGTATTTCATCTTGTGCAACTTTCTACAATTTAGAAGACATTGAAGGAGAAAGGGAATTGTGGTTCAAAATGTAGAATACAGTACAGGAAGTGCCAGACATAATTGAGGTTACAAAAAAGAATGAATTGTTTTTTCCCAGCTATCAGGCTCTGCTGATATTGCTTTCATAGCCTTGCTCAACAAGAACTAATGAGCGTTCATTTAGCTCCCTTTGTCGATTTAAAACATGGCTAAGAAGCACCATTGGTAAAAACAGGTTAAATGGGTTAGTTATTTTAAGCATTCACGACAATGGGTTTTTTCCTAACAATGTGCAATTAGTTGAAGCTGTAGTTAGATAATTTGCATCTAATCCTAACAAATTATTGTTAAAAAATTAATTTTTATTTTTTAAATAAATATTTTATTCTTCCTTTTGTTATTTTTTTTTTTATTTAACCTCCGGGACCACTGTTAGGTATTGCTTCAGAGGATGAGATGAATGATTGTGTAGGTGAAAATGACATGCCTGGCTGGGCTTCGAACTCAGGACCTTCAGATGAAAGGCCGAGATGCTAACACTCACGCCATAGAGGCCGGCTTCGTTTTGTTATTGTGTATTATCGCATCTCCAGGTAAAAATCTGAATATAACTTCTTTCATGGTGGAAAGGTAGTCAATGAGGGGGTGCTATGAGAAATATTATCACATAGCACCCCCTCATTGACTATCCTTCCACCATGAAAGAATTTAAATTCAGAAAGCTGCCTTTTTGTTTTGAGCTGGAGACGCCCGTAACCCCTGATTTATTGTAGGATGAATTTACTAACCTGGTACATCGCTATCAGTGACAATACAGGAACTATAGCACTTAAGCCAGCTGCTGTTCTCCATTCCACAAAAGAACCCAAGAATAGGATAAACATATAACCAATATATTCAACAACATCATCGATTGACACAAGCATTCCTCGTAATTTAGGTTCACTTACTTCACTTACATAACTTAACATTGTTGCTTCTACTGCTCCAAGACCTGATAAAAAAAGATAAATTAAAAATATTTTAAGTATATTCTTTACAAGTTAGTCTATAAAAAAAATAAAGTAAATAGCTGTTGAAAGTTATATATGTCTTAATGAGCCCTGATGTTAACCCTTCATGTGTTACTGTTGTTTCTTTTTTGTGACTAGGTGGGATCCATTTTCATTTCCTGGATAATTGTATGATTATAAAGTTTCAATTTAAGTATTAAGTGATGCAGTTAGTTTAGGTATTAGAAGAAATGTTTCATACGTGTCATTTTTAGTTGTTAGGAATATAATTAATCTCTAATGAAGTATTTTAGCTTTAATTTCTGTAACAAATATTTCTGCGCGTTTCACTCTATGTAAAACATTATTTTATCATTTGGTTAGTATTAGCCATGTAGTTTTCTAATGGCTACTGACTCATCAGAGTGCTAACAATTTTTGTTTTAATATGCACTTTCATATTGATTAAATAAATAGTCAACCTGTGTATGATCCATCAGTAACCATTTTAGACTATTTTACAAATAAATAATAAGTAAAATCAGTAATGATAGCTTGTAGAATTTCAAAAAGATTAGAATTTTTCAGTAATTTATTTAAAAAAAAAAGATCAGAAAACACTAAAGAATAGCATATTGATTGTGAGTATAATTTTTTTTTAATGAGAATTAATTTAAAAGGCAAAAAAAATGAATTCCACAGTAATCATACAATATTCTATAATAAAATAATCTCGATGCTCTAGAACCAATGACAGTATAACAAAACTGAAGCCATGAACAGGGAGCAGGGTTTCATTTGGCACCATTCATAGTTTCAAGACCCAGTTTAAATGAAATTGTTACAGTACTATTTTTTTGAGAAATCATTACTTAAATTTTTTTTATTTTTTCCATTTTTTACTAAAACTTGAATATAAATACATTTTATGAATAATCTTTATGCATAAAATAATATAAATAATGATTTCATTGACTTAGGTTTCAGGAGGATTGTGGGTGGGTGGGGGGGGGGGGGGAATAAAAAGTTTGGATTGCACACATTATTTTTTTCATATATGTAAAGAATAGTATTTTTGTTATGTATTGAGTGTTACATGATGAACTTAAGGTTATGTTACATTAAGTAATTTTTAGTAGATTGATTATGATATGTGTAGTGCCTGGAATAAAGGAGATGTAGACAAATAACAAGATGATATTTGAGTTGTGTAATCATAATAATAATCCATTCAAGTTTGCTTCAGATTTTAAAATCCTTCTCATTGTGAATGGTCAACAAACAACAACATCATATTTTCCCTGCCATTATTGCTTTATACCATTGGCGGGAATTAAGAAATTGTCAGGACAATAGTAAACAAGACAACAAGAAAAATAACATTGCAGTAAGCAGTATAGATGAGGCTTGCCTTGTTGATCATATATTTAGGTTGAAAACCTATGGAGATTTGAAAAAATTATGAAAAGTTTTGTTTGTTGGTAATGACAAAAAAGCTAGAGTGCCACAGTACTGTAAATCCAGCTATTTTCAACAAAGACAAAAGATTTGTTTCATAAAAAAGTGAACTGCATATTTTACAAGCCTACATAAAACATTTATTTTGGGATGGATTGATTTGTCTTATTGGTTGTGAAAAAACCTTGGCCATACAAACTGAAACTAGTACCTAAAAATGTCAAAGTGATGTTTTTCAGGTGTAACGGTTCGTGGATACCGGTGTTCTTTGGTGGTTGGGTTTCAATTAACCACACATCTCAGGAATGGTCGAACTGAGAATGTACAAGACTAACACTTCATTTACACTCATACATATCATCCTCATTCATCCTCTGAAGAATTATCTAAACGGTAGTTACCGGAGGCTAAACAGGAAAAAGAAGAAGAAGAAGAAGGTGTAACGGTTTGTAGGAAGTTAACAGAGGCTGACAAACTTCTCAATCCAGAAATTTATGGAAATCTTGGATTGATGCCATTCATTTCTGCTTTTAAATCTATGGTTTGTGATCATTAAAAAAAAATATAAAAAAATAGGCAGTGATGAATTGAATCAGCTTATCAACAAACTATGTAAATGTCTTGGAGCTACAGAAGTGTCTAAAACATTGAACGTTCATATTGTTTGGATAAAGATGGATCATACCTTTGATCTGAGCAAGCTGGAGAGTCAATTCACAGAATTTTTTTAGAATATTGGGAAAAATATAAAATAAATCAAACAAATAAATAAATTTATTTGTTATGCAATTAATAAAATATTTTAATACATACCATACTTAGTGTATGGTTTAAAAATTGTTTACATTATTATACATAATTATACCTGATTCCCCTTAAGAAAAGTTTTAATTACTATCATGTAATACCATTATTATTTACATTATTTTACGCTTAAATATTATTCATATTTAAATTTAAGTTTTAATAGAAAATGAACACCTATATTAAGTGAAAGTCATGTTTTCTGCTCAACTAAATGTGATAAGATTAAAAGATATAAATAACAATTTTTCATGAAAAGGTACCATTATGATTTCATTTAAAATGGATTCTGAAACTATTAATGGTGCCTAATGAAACCCTACTTGCCATTCTTGGATTCAGTTTTGTTATACTTGTTCTAGAGATATATACAGTTCTAGAGGACCATGTTATAAGGTTTTAATCTTTTACAAAATACTCAAATATAAACTTAAGTTTGATTACAAAATAAGTTTTCTTAAACAGACATGCAGGATATTAATTAACACTAATATCAATCACAGTGGAGAGTAAAGAAATAAATAAAATTATTATCATACCTAAGGAATGGTAACCCAGCTGGGTGGTCTTGCTCAGATTCTTAACACACTATTTACATGCAAGAAAATCCTTTGAAATGCACTATTTGATTAAATGTTTGTTAAGTACCATATCGTAACAGTTACACATGACTTAATATGATTACAACTCACTTCAAAAATATGATTTAGCATTCTTAAGAATAATAAGGATCCTATGAAGGCTGGAGTAAATTTTTTGTAATCGAGACATGGGCCAACCTTATAATGGAAAGTAAGGTGTGAAATGGTTTTCAGTCTTCTTCATTGAGAGAAATATGTGATTGCATATCAGCAAGCCAAGTCCATTAAAATTGAGGTGATATTTAACTCTACAAGTAACAACTTCATTCATTCTGTTTACCACAGTCACTGTAGACTGAACATCATTGTTCAGAGGTCTGGTGCCTCTTCTATTAACATAGGTGCTTTACATGAATCACAGCTACAAGAGAGAAAGGAACAAGAATTTTATAGCTACAATTAATTTACTCTTTTCTGTCCTGAAGCAATGCATTATATACATTGATTCAACCCTGCAAAAGAAATTTCATGAAATATGAATATTACAAGAAATTGATATTCACTCAAAAGTTATTCTATCAGATCCCACTCATCATATCCAGATGTAGGCTGCTACACTGAATTAAAAATTGATTTTCTCCTGCACATACAAATTAATATTAACTATATTTTAAGTGTGCCGTCTTAATACATTTATTATGTACTTGTAAGACATGATTGTATTCTTCTGTATTATGGATGATAAGCATACAAGTCAAGTTGTACTCTTAACTAATTACACAGTGGTAAAGCGTTTCTACATTATAATATTTATAACTTGTAAAGTCCTGAAGAAAAGTTAATTTTTTTAGTGTAATTCATTTACAATTTTTCCAACATTGTATAAATCATCTTATCTGCAGAAATACAACATAAAATAATAATGTAATTTTAATAGATATTTATTGATCAAAATCAGATTTGATAACATCATAATTCTCAGAATGGTATAATACTGTATCCTTTTTTAACATACAAGTTGTAGTAAAATTAATCTGAGCTAAATGTAAGTTGTTCTGTTGTATACAAGGATTGTTTTTGATGAATGAACAACGATATTCAATATAAAATAATGCTATTCAAATTGAGTAATATTAATATTTTTTATTAGTTTTCTTTGTTACTTTGGTTATTGTTTATTTAGTAATTTGACATAGTTGTGAATGACAATTAAATGATCTGTATTTTAATTTTAAGAAACTTTTTTATTATTTATTTCTAAAGATCCTTAAAATTAAAATAGTTGAAAATTATAAAGTAACTTAATAACTTAATAAGTCTGAACATTACTGACATCTGAGAAGTACATTTTATATGAAATGAGTATTTAACATTTTTTTAATCAAATTTGTGTCTATTAACCTTTTGTAAATTAACTGAAAGATGGGAGATTTAATTTTCTATTATAGAAATATCTTGGTGATATTGTAGAGGCAGTTAATATAGTCTCAGCAGTTAATAACTGCAGGAGAAGTTGAAGGAAGGCAAGGAAGGTCAAAAGAGTTCCTCACAGTTAGAGATCTTTGATAGTGGTTTAATAGTCTTGATGTTGGATTTTTTAAAGGTTAGCTCAGAAAAGAGAGGAGTACCAGATGATTTATAAATTTATAATGTGAGGTGATGGTATCTAAAGAAGAAGATATTTAATGTTCAGTAATTATTTTTTCAGTAACATTTGTTTGTGTTAATATCTTATTTTGAGGTTATAGTGTAAGTTCTGTTTATTTCTTTATCTGTAATTGTATGAACAAATTTCTTTTCTTACCTATGCCTTGGACAATAGTTATAAAAAAGAGCAATTCAGTTGTGTTAGCAAACATTAATGCTAACCATGATATGAGAAATGGTATATTGAGCAGCATCATTGTGTGCTTGCGACCAAGTGGTTCAAGGACGAGTGCAGCAGTAAGACAGCCCAGAGGTTGAGAAATACTAGACAAACTACCTGAAAATAAAATTATATTATAAATAAAAAATAGAAAATTTAATTTAAAAAAAAGTAATATTGTACTTTTGAGACACACACACAAATTTTTGATGTTTTTTTAGGGCAATATCTGTCAGGTTTTTGGAGCTATGTAGGAGGGATTAGATGGGTTTTTGTGGTCTAATGCCTTCTTAACACCATCTGTGTGAAGCAGCTTGGGATCACGACACCCCCTTAGCCTACAACATTATACAGATAAATAATGAAATCATTTTATGAGAAAAAATCATGTATTATAAACATTTTACTTACATTTATAAGTACATATGTAAAGAAAATAAAGTAATCTAATGGTTAAGTTGTTTTTCATTTATAAGTTTTTCCATACATGGATCTGTGTTAGAAATACAAAAAAGCAAATTGTTTTCAATTGATGAAAGACGATTCCTACATTTAATTTTAGCGCAACCATAGATGAAAAACCCTTTTTACAGAGGTAAGACATGGAGAAAGGGATTAATATTTTCAATGCTTCTGTGACTAAATTAACATATTCACTTCGATGAGCAAGCCAAAATGAATCTAAATCTTCAGATGTGGTTTGTAATAGTAACATTTTATTGGTAGCCATTTTGATGAGTTGGTCATGAATCTCACCTGGTAACTTAGCACCTACTACACAGTTTTCACTAAATGGTTTCAGTACCCATCTCTTCGAGAAATCATTTTTATGTTCCGGGAAATATTCCGCCTACTGAATTTTTAGCTCACGAAAATGAATCCTCATGCTGTCCAATCTGTGGTGTATAATAGTGTCTTCTTCATCCAAATTTTTCTCAATATTGAAAGTGAGTGAAAACATATTAAAATCTTTGCTATGAAGGCGAATAAGCCTGAAGCTTCTTAATGAAAACATGAAATTTCTCTTTCATTAATAAAATGTTTTTATCATGTGCTTGGAAATTCACATTCTTTAAATGTGAAAATACACAGCTAAGTAAGTCAACAGCAACATGTACCCATTTTTCTATAAAAACATTGAGAATGGCATTTGTTTATCCTGAAAAAATATTATTAATTAATCTCGCAATTCCAATAATTGGGTTAACACTTTATCCCTTGATAACCATCTGACTTCTGCATGGAAAATATTTTTCTTTCGCTCATTTAATCGCATAGTTCTGCAAACAGCCTATTCTGCAATGGTCGATATTTTAATAAAATTCACCATTTTTACAGCTTAACAAAGAATCTGTTTGATATTTTCCGGCATTTTTTTTTATGGCAAAAGCACGTATGTGAAGGAAGCAGTGCATCCATTCCGCCCTTGGTATAAGACGATATTTTAATTTTTTCAGAAATCAACTGTTCTTTCCAGTTACCATCTTTGCACCATCACCACATACTGCAATACATTTTTTTCAATCTATATTATAATTTTTAGTGGCTTCATAAAAAAAAAATCAAAAAGACGTCCTTTTGCATGACCAGATATTGATTTACAAAACAACATATTTTCTTTGAGTGATCTGTCCCTATCACACTCAGGTTTCACAAAACATAAGAAATGAGATATTTTTGCTACACTTGTTGATTAATCAAATTGAGTACTAAAAAATTCACTTGAACTCACTTACTGAATTATCTGATCATGAACACTGGCAGCCATGTCATAAATTTGCCTTGATACTATATTGTTAGAAAGCTGAATATTTTTGCTTCTTCCATGCCTATGAAAACAGACCATATCAACTGCTGTAGGCAATATGAGGTTTACTGTGATTGTATGGGGATTTGGATATCTTAGCTACTCTTAATGCTACAAGATAAGATGCTTCAAGTATACTTTTATCATGGCTTGATTTATAAATAGAAGTTTGTTGATTTCTCTAAGTATATAATTTTCTTTTGAAAACTTCCATGGGTTTGCTTTAATGATCCAGGTATTTAGTTTCCAAGAATCAAATTAATTCTGATGGTTTCATGCTTTCAATTCTGATTGTTGCTTTCAGAACAACAATGCTTGAAAGCAACAATGCACTGTGGCACACTAAAAAACATGACGCTCTCACAGTGAATATTATGCAAGCAGACCAAATTACAAGGAGCATATACACATCAAGTTGGAACCTGTAAATTGTACTTTTTGGGGGGTCATGGAGCTAAAAAGGTTGAGAATCATTGGTTTACGGCATTCCAACAGCATGTTTTAAATAAATTAACATCCACTTATCTTTACAGAACTCATCTTACTTAACCTTATATTACACATTAAAATGATGAGAAGTCATGAAAGTAGAAGCTTCAGATATTCTTTTAGTGTTTTGAATTATTTTAATTATATTGTAACCCTTTTATGGCTTTAAAAATATTGCCAACTAAATTTACACATTGTTGCTAAGTTGACAGGAGTTTGATATTAATCTTTGATTTCATTAAGTTTTTAATATCTTGACTGTTATAATCATTATGATAAATTAAGGAATGATTCATGAAAGATCAAAACAGGTCTTTCAATAACTGACAAGTGTACCAATTAATGTTGATGGATGATGTTTCTTGAACAACAAAGCTTAAAGCTTAACTTTAACAGGTTCTTTAATAATATTGCACTCGGTGGAACAGCAGTCTTTATTAGATTACTGCATACCAGATAGAATGAAAAACCTTTATCATCTTTAAAGAACTCATCTCTTTTTAGGTGTAATATTATAAAATATATATATATATATATATATATATATATATATAGTGTTCATTAATATGTAAAATGTATTACTTCATCTTAAGCAATGTATTCTGGAGATAAAATAAACCCCAAATTCAATTCTAGCTGATGACTGCACAAGATAAAAGAATGTATAAGTGTAGCTTTCATCAGGTTGGAGAATGAAGTTTTAGAAGTTTTATAAATATTAATAGCTTTTACAATAGAAAACAAGAAATTAATTATTTAAGATTAGATGTTAAGGAATTGTTTAAATAAAGTTAAAAAGAACTGAATTTTTCTTCAGGAAATCATATAATAAAAATAAAATCGAATTACTGAAATGAAATGTTTCCTAACATTTGATACATGATTTTAATTTGTTTTTTAATGCTGAAAACGAATATCAACTCAGAATCTTTCTATCACCCATCATTTTTGAAAAAATGTTTAAGTTTTAATTAAAGGATTTTTTTTCATTTTTCAACATATAGTTAGCATTTTAAGCTCTTAAATTGTATTTTGTTAGCTAATTTTTTATTGTTTAACTTTATTTACATAATTTGATTTGTAAGCTATAAATATACAATGCTAGGCAAAGAATTAAATCATATTATAGTCTCATATTATGACATCATATCTAATACTGAAGAGTGAGCCTTCATGGACAAGATTAATCATGACAGTGTAGGTCAAAACATGTAGCTGAAAACACAGTTGTGTTGTTTGCATTAAGCACTGGATTTAGGAATGAATTAATTTTGTTCAGTATTATTGTTCTTTAAGTTTGTTAACAGTGCAGTGTCATAATGCTTTGAAATTGTGTAAATCATGTGGATGCCTTTTGTTGTGTATGTGGTAAGTTTACCGTAAAATTAAATAGAAAAAACATTATACCTTTAATAGAAAAGTATATCATTGGTACTTTCAGTGTAAAATTGGTGACCAGGATAATACGTGGGCTCCTCATATAGTATGCACTAATTGTTCTGTATATTTAAGAGGATGGCTGAAAGATACATGGAAGGCTTTGCCATTTGGTGTAACTATGGTTTGATGTGAACCAAAGGATATGTAACCAATTGTTACTTTTATTTAATTAGTGTGCCTGAAAATTCTAAAAAACCTAAACATATTGTAAAATATCCTTCATTGCAATCTGGAATTAGGCCTGCACCTCGCAGTGAAATTATTCCAGTTCCTGAGCCACCTGTGAATGTATGTTTTGAAAGCAGTGATGAAGAATCAGGCAGTACCGAAGAAGACAACAATGATTTTGATTTTGAATTATCTTCTAATAAGCCATATCTTACATCACAAGGTGAATTAAATGTCTTGGTTAGGGATTTAAATTTATCAAAAAATCAAGCTGAACTGTTAGGATCAAGACTGCAAGGTTGGAATTTACTAAAAAAAAATACAAAAATTTCAGGTTTCAAAGCCGACAAAAAGAACTTTATTAATGAAAGTAATTTGGTTTATTGTACAAATATTGATGAGTTTATATAACTGTACAAGTTCATAAACCTAAGGACTGGCGCCTTTTCATAGATTCATCCAAATATAGTTTAAAAATGGTTCTACAACACAATGGTAACAAATATCCTACAATACTAATCGCTCATGGTATCAATTTGAAAGAGACATACAATAAGATGGAAGACGTTCTTGAAAAAATAAATTATAAAAAACATAGCTGGAACATATGTGGTGATTTGAAAGTTGTAGTTAGTTATCTTGTTAGGCATGCAGTTAAGTTATACTAAGTACATGTGTTTTCTTTGCGAATAGCACAGCCAAGCTAGGGATAAACATTATGTTACCAAACAGTGGAAGAAACAAGACAATTTAACTCTAAATGGGAAAAATATTATTCATGAGCTCTTAGTTGAACCCAAAAAAATATTTTTACCCCCTCTCCATATCAAGCTACGGCTAATGAAAAATTTTGTAAAAGCAATGAAGAAGGATAGTCCTAGATTTTTGTACATCAAGCAGAAATTTCCGAATGTAAGTGAAGGAAAAATTGAAAAAGGAATATTTGTTGGTCCTCAAATAAGAGAGTTGGTCAAAGATGATGCATTTAACTCAGTGTTAAATAATGTAGAAAGTGCAGCATGGGCTTCATTTAAAGACATTTGCAAAACTTTTTTGGCAAACAAAAATCCAACAATTACCACGATATTGTTAATCAACTTCTTACTTCATACAGAGCTATGGAATGTAATATATCTTTGAAAATACACTTCCTTCACTCACATTTGGATTTTTTCTTGGACAACCTCTGAGTCGTAAGTGACAAACTTGGTAAACATTTCCACCAAGACATTTTGGTGAAGGAAAGCCGTTATAAAGAGAAATGGAATACTAACATGCTAGCTGATTATTAATGGACATTAATTCAGGATGTGCCTGAGGCTATTTATAAAAGAAAAGTATCAGAGAGATCATTCTAACATAGGTATGGCCATGTAAAATTATAAATTTTACAGATTTTAACTATTTTCCCTTAATTTTTTTTGAAGCGTAATTTATTTAAAACTAAGGGTGATAGAAAAATTGTATTTACAGATCTGTAATGTATGCAAAAAAGCAATTCAAGAAATTGTATCACACTTAGAGAAACATTAAAAAGATTTTTTTGTCTATCAGTATAATTAACAAAGGTTTTCATTTGGTAAAGTGGACTAAATTATCATTTTTAATATTCACTTTGCTTATAATTTAAATATCAATCATTAAAGAATTCCAGCATGTCATATTTTTATGTGACTTGCTATATTCTACCTTAATTTAGTGTTTTCACTACAATGCAGTTGATAACTTTGCAAATTAATGGTGGGGATTGAAATGATGAATTTGTCTTTAATTAAAATAGAAAGTCAGCCTTTATTCAGTGTGGTTGTGTGTTTTTTGAGTGGAGTTTACTTTCAAAACGTTAAATTTTCACTACTGATCTTTCACCAGATAAGTTTTGTTATGTTTGTGCATGTTTTGTATTAAAGTTACAAGTTAGATCTATAAGAAAGGAAGTATTTTTGGTTGTAAAATTGAGGATCAAGATTAAAATTGTGCACCTCATTTTTTTTATGTTAAGCTGTTTTGTGACTAGATCAGTGGATGAAAAACAATAGAAGCTCTATGCCATTTACTATCCCTATAATGCATTGTAAAATAAAAACAAAAAATATAAAATTGATTACCCTAATGTGGCATCTGCTCTTAGACCAGTTCCTCATGGAGAAGGCTAATTGATAGCAGCTTGTCACTCAAGTGCAATGATATTAAAATTACATAGTTTAGTGACAGTGATGACATGTGACCTAATGAAATATAGATCTTTCTACAGGATCTACAGAATATGTAAGTAGATGTACACGATTTTTCTACATAAATCTTTCTTTATGGTTTGTTCTTTCTTACTGTGTTCATATGATTCCACTTGTAGCCCTCAAGTATCCAGTAAACCCAATCTTATCCATCAAATGATTTGCTGCATGTCTAGGCCTATCAAAACAGCAAATTGAATATCTTAACTGTAGATTATGGGAATTAATGACTGAATTAGAAATATATAATAAACCTACAAAACTTTTTAATTTATTCATTTAAAGGTAGCCTAAAATCAGCAACTCAACAGCATTTTTTAAAAGATGGACTGGCCAAAGAGAAGTTTAGTTCAGTGATTGATGGTTTTTTGCTCAGAATTCTTTTGAACAACACTGACTGATGTGATAAATCATGTAAATCATGTCCCTAATTACAAAAAGTAATTAGGGAATAGCTGAAGGAAAAAAATTTATATAGGGCTGATGTGTGCTTTTACCCTCAGGGTGGATGCCACCCCTTCTCAGGAGTGGAAATTATTACATTCAAAATAACCACAGAAATCGATGGAGGAATAAATTCTAACAAAAAAGGTCTATAAAAATTTTTTGTAGTCCATACTTTTTGAATTATTCATGATTGCGAAATGTTAATTTTTCATCCAACTATTGAATGATTTTTCACGAATAACTCAAAAACCTTACGTTTTATCGAATAAATTATTATTAACAAAAATAAATCTTATAAAATAGCAAAGAGATTGGTTTTGCTTTTATTTCTGTAGATGCAATATGAACTGAGTTATGAAGGTAACTTTTTGTTCACCGAAAACTGAAGTCATTTGTTAAACAACGAAAAAAATGGAAAGTTTTTAGACTAAAACTTATAGGACATTTTTCAAAGTACTTGAAAAGACCTTTAAAATTAGCTTTGGTAAAAGTCAGCTTAAAAACTAACAGAGTTATGATGAAAATAAAATGATTGTCTCGCTTTTTCAGAGAAAAAATCAGCAATGAAACAAATGGCTTTTCTGCAAGAATTGGATTTGAATGTAATCCTTTTACAATTTATGTAAATACTAACTAATATGTTCTAGCAGTTTGACCGGTTTGGAATGCATCGATTTGAAAAAAAGGTTGATTCAAATTTGAAAACTTTTTCATTTTAAAAAATTTTCTTTTTGCAATAATTAAAAAACTAAAGAAAATATGTAAAAAATGCTAGAGTACAAACATT
Organism: Lycorma delicatula; assembly: GCF_047948215.1. NCBI lineage: Eukaryota > Metazoa > Arthropoda > Insecta > Hemiptera > Fulgoridae > Lycorma > Lycorma delicatula. The sequence goes on along the minus strand of NC_134456.1, from coordinate 198,105,671 downwards.
AAGGTTTTTTTTTACTGAAAAGTCTGGTTTGTTTTATTTCTGTAGAATAAAAATTGATTGAGATATTAAACTCAAAAATTTCAAAAACGAAGGCTCAAGGATCTGAACTTTACATGCCTTGTAGCCCTTGAAATTCACTGCAAAATGTTTTTTTGAGCAATTGGATAGCTTAAAAATTAAGGAAGTTATCGTTGATATGTGATTTGTTTATCAACATAAACCAATCACATATCAACGATAAACCAATCGCATTTTTTCTGTGAAATCTTTGGAGCATGTAAATTTTTATATTCTCAACAGTTTCAGAGCATTTATGAATACATGTGAACACATATAACTGTATCTACATATGTATAAGTATATAATCATATACTCATATCTGTGTATATATATATCATGTTTCCAAACCCAGGTCAGGCTTGGAAATAAAAATATTCATCTAACTGGCTGGGAATGGGTGAATAATGAAGGCTCTTTACTATCAATTAAAATGCAGAAAATGCCTTCACTGGAAGAACTACTCCAAGTGATATTTTGCAATTGAAAAAAAGGATGCAGTGCTACTTGTGGCTACAGAAAAGTTGAACTTTTTTGTAACCCTACATGTGGAACATGCTCTGGTGACAATTGTCAACTCCAATTACTGATCAAGAGGAGGAGGTCGACAGTGATGACAGTTCTTGTGATGATCCATACAGTTACAATAATAAAACGTGCTATTATAATGTACAAAACATTTTTATTTCTCTCCTTTAATCATTTTATAATTTTAGTTTTTAATTTTGAGTAAACATGATTGTTAATTTTAATCACAAGGCCGGTTTGCAAGGTCTGGGACATTGCAATAAATTATAAATTATATTAATAACTGTAAAAAGCTTATAATTCATTATAAATGCACCATTAAAACATTTTAAGCTGTTGAAAACAGTTTTTTTTCATCATTAGGATGGATTCTAAGGGTCGCAACGTTGTAACACACGCACACATGAATAAATTATGTTTCAGAATATGGAACAATGTTTATTCTACACATTTAAATGATTTTCAGCTACAAAACATTTATATGTATAATTTAAAAAAAATTTTTCATAAGGGGTGATTATTAAGGGTTTAAAATTTGCAGTAAATCATAAATTATATTATAAACAGTAAAGAGATTTTAATTCATTATAAATGCACCATTAAAACATTTCAAACTGTTGGAAAATTTTTTTTTTTAATTTCATCATAAGGGGTGGTTTCTAAGGGTTGAAACAGAGTAAAACATCGTAAATTGTAATTGACAACATAAAATAATGTTTATTCTACATATTTAAACATGATTTCAATCTATGAAACGTTTAAATCTATGATTTTTTAATTTTTTTATCAAGGGGTAGTTTTCACTCCCAGAAAACAAAAAGCACACATCAGAAACATATAACTTTTGAAGTAGAGGGTTAGATAAGCTTAATTACAAATTTTCATGAAAATCAATGTTGTCTGAAAGAATTCTAAGAAAATACACTATTTTTACCGTCAAACACTGGACTACTTCATTTGAACCAGAGAATAAATGTCTTATACTAAAGAAGATTTTTCTTTCTCTATTTCACACCAAGTAGGATTGATGAAAAATTTGTAAAGGGCATTGATGAAGAAGGTAAGGTATCAAACATTTAAGAGAACTTTTTCCCAGTTAAATGAAACCAAACTTAAAGAGGGTAATTTACTGGACTTGGTATTAGAAAAGTGATTTGAGAACCTGCTCTTGAAGGAAAACTCAACAAAAATGAATTAGCAGCATGAAAATTGTTTGGAAAGATGGTAAAAGGATTTAAGCCACCAAAAAAGAAGAAAACTACCAAAACCCTTGTACAAGAACTTCTCAAGATCTACATTTGGATATTAATTTCTTTTTGAAAAAAATCTTGGTGCAATTAGCAATGAACAAGGAGAGTTTTCATCAGAATATTAGACCATGGAGGTGTCATGACAAGAGTGCTGAGACCCAGCTATGTTGTGCAACTATCGCTGGTTTGTAAAAGCAAGATTTGACTCCACATTAAAGGAAAAAATAAGAGAATATTATCATACTTAGGTTTATGTTATTTTGTTATTCACCTTTACTTAGCCTAACACAAGGTTATACAGATGAAAAAAATGTTTTTCATTATAAAAAATGGTTCTTAATCTTTGTGTTTTAATAATTTTTTTTCATATTTTCATGGGAAAAATTATATTGTATTAACAATCTTGCAAAGTATAATACTGATAATACTAAAAAGCAATTATCTTTGAATTTTCAATTGCAAAATCAATTAAAAATGAAAACTTTCATTATTTAAACACTTTTTAAATTTATTTATTTCTTTTTTAGATAATTTAATTATATAATTATAATATATGATATTACTATGTAAATAATAGGGGGTTTGACTGTCTGGGTAGAGAAAGAAAAGGGATGTTACGGGCAGGTGATAGAAAGAAAAGAAGTGTTTTCAGAATTCTGTATAAAGTAAAAATCACTTGTGAACTAAAAATCATAAAAGAAGATAGACAATAAAAAAGCAAAGAAATTTGGGAAAGTACAGCAGGCTGTGCAAATTTTCAATCAAAGATACTAAAACCAAGATAAATACTATAAAAAATCCCAGAGTAGACATGTATTCTGGCTACAATTTAATAATGATTCAATGTAGATTAAAGTTTTAGAGACTGTAAAAAAATAAAACAAAATTTGGGATGTAATCAGATTAAAAGAAAATTATGTAAAGTTAAATTTTGAATAAATTACAAGGTCTTGTCTATCCATTCATTACTGAACCATCCAACAGAATATGTGTTACCTACATATGACAACTTTTTTTAAATGTTAATTTCATATCTTTCTTTTTGAGTCTATTTGTATTTTACCTCTTTGAACATTTTTTTTATTTGGCCTGGAAATGGATAAAGAGACAAAGATTACTCCAATTGTAAAACTGTAAAAAATCTAGTAGAAGTTAAAGAATCTCTACTAAAAAAGTACTCAGAATGAAAGAAATATTGTTTAATGTGCATACTGCTAATTACTTACCAAGCCATGAAGCTTCTGATTGTGTGATTGATAAACCCTGTTGGGCATTTAACAATGCTGGAATTATAATAACTGGATAAAAATCAACCATACCAAAGTCTAAAAGAAGAAGATTTCTTGCCCCGACTGCTAGGCACTGGAAATTTTAATAAAAATTCTATTAATACATATAATTTTGGTTAGAAGAAATGATGATTTGAAAGAATCATTTCTCTCAGTTATAAGTCTACGATTCCATGAATATAATAAGATAAAAAAATTCTGTTACCTATTCTATTTTTATTTAACATCTCCCTACATTTTTATTGTACAGTCCTAATGTATTTGTTTAATATATTAACTGATATATATATATATATTATAACCATACAAAACTAAGACCAAAAAAAAAAAAAAGATGGTTATTCCTTAAATGAACACTTTGTATAGAAAATATACTGAAAGCTGATATGTTTGAAATTTTCTATCAAAAATAGAGAAATTTTAAAACCTTGTCTATGAGACGAATTATTAAAAAGATGTGCCATAATATAATGGTTTTTGTTAACTTGAAGAAATGTATAATCACATAAATTCCTGATAGTATATACATATAATGACAAACTTACTTTCTTTAGTAAGTTTGTCAAGAAAGTTTGTTTCTAAAGAAAGTGAGGAGACTTTCCTGTTGCCTTCTTTGCTAAGCAGAAGATATAATTCAGCACTATAAGCAACATTCTCAAACGATTCACCACAGGAGTGGGATATATAATGAACATCATTAATCTCAGAGAAAGAAGATTAACTGATTTTCCTTATATTTTGGATACTTCTTTATGTGTTACATCCAATTAAAAAGATAAAACTAATCAAGGAACAATTATTTATAGTGAAGTGATTTAACATTTTCACAAACAACTACTATGGAAAGTTCTAACAAACATCATCATTGATAAATTGATGACTATTGCATTGATATGATCACTAATCATTGAATCATTGTATGCTGAATACAATGCAATACAATAACATTGCTATTGAAATTAGTAGTTTCAAACATTTTAGCAGTAACAGAGAATAACACTTGTGTCAACTTGTCAGTGAAATCAATTATTTTACACCTTTGTAAGTTTGAAAGTTTATAAGGAGGAAGAATAGCATTATGAGACTGTTACTAAAACCTTTGTATTTTCTATAACTTGAATTGCACTGTAGCATTAAACTGTAAAATTGTTACTTGCTTCTGGTAAAATTCTCTGCCATTAAAATTCACTGTTGCAACTACAGGAGCAATAGGAAAGGAGGAAACATTTTTTTTAACCCTAGACCACTAATCTGCATAAAATTTACGTGTACGGGTGATGATCGGGAGGGTGGGGAGTACTATGACTCACAGATCTCCCCACCCTCCCAGCTATGCTTAGCAGGTTAGTGTTCTGTAGTGTTTCCATGTTTCAAGTGCCCGACACTGCTATTTGTATTTTTTCATTACTTTGTCCTGTAAGAAGGTACATAAAACTTACGTGTAGTTAGTAATTAAAGTGTTTTAGTGTATGTATTATTTACGTAGAGTTAGCAATAAGTGCTACATTGGTTGTATGTAATTTTTACATAGAGTTAGTATTAACGTATAATTTACTAAAGGTTTTTCTGTTTTTATTCCAGTCAGAATAGAGAAAACTTATGAGCCAGAAGAAATTCTTCAGTTATTAAAAGAACTATCTGATGAGGAAGGTGTGGAAGACATCCTTGAAGTAGAAGAATTGGAGGCTGATGATATCATGGACAAGGATACTGACTACCTACTGAACGAGGAGGAATTAGAAGATCAAGTTGAGATGAAAATTAAAAATATTGAATGTGAGCCTGTCCAAAAAAGAAAAAACCCAAAAATGAACCAGAATTACAGAATGTTTCAAATGATTTATTGGTGACTCCGAATGATGAACTTACTGGAAAAAAATGGCTACATATGGAAGACAGTCAGTGTCCCTTGAAGGGGCAAAACCAAGAAACAAAATATTATTTATAGACGACCAGGACCAACTTCTCTAACTAAAAATGCTATGGAGCCGAAAGAGTGCTTCAAGCTTTTTTTAGACGATAAAATAATGAATACAAGGATTGTTCTCCATACGAACTAAGAAATTAGTTTACAAAGAAATAAATATGCCAACCAAAATAATTTCACTTTGAAGGACACGAACCTGGAGGAAATACATGCACTAATCTGATTCCTCATTTTATCTGCGGCTTTGAAAGACAACCACCTGACAACAGATATATTGTTTCATGATTCTTATGGTTCAGGATGCTATAAGTCAAGTGTCCAAAATGAGGTTCAACTTTTTGGTAAACTGTATTCGATTCGACGACAAGAGATCGGGGCCAGAGAGATACATACAACTCATGCCTATTTCACATATATGGAATATTTTTACAAATAATTGTCGCAAGTCATAGACACCAAGGCTGTACTTAACAATAGATGAACAGTTGGTGGGATTCTGAGAGCGTTTTCACTTTCGAATGTACATCACGTCAAAAACAAACAGATATGGCATTAAACTCATTATCATGTGTGAAAATTCAACAAAGTACTCATTGGTGCAATGCCATATCTTGGCAAAGGTACAGTACCTTCTGAAATTCCAGCGGCAGATTTCTTTGTCGAAAATTTGATAGAATCTGTAAAGGGGAGTCATCATAACGTAACTCTTGACAATTGGTTCACAAGTGTGCCGCTTGCCCACAAACATTTGCAGGAACATCAACTCACAATAATTGGCACCATAAAAAAGAACAAAAGGGAGGTCCTCAATGAACTTATCAATCCAACATATGGTTACAGAAAAGTTGGAAGTACAATATTTCTTTCTGACAAAAATCTCACACTGCTCTCTTATAAACCAAAAGAGGAAAAGCTTGTGACATACATTTTAACGGCTCATGATGAAGGAATCATTGACAGCACTTCGAAAAAACCAGACATAATACTCAGTTATTATAGAACTAAAGGAAGTGTTGACTCGTTAGATCAGATGTGCCAGAACATGTTGTAATAAAAAAATGATAAGATGGCTTCTCTGTGTTTTTTATATGTTGAATATGGAGTGTGTCAACTCCTTTGTAATTTGTTGTCATAACCAGTACAACAACCAAAGAAAACCACTCAACAGATTAAAATTCATGTTGGAATTGCATGAACAACTAACTACTCCATGGCAGAAATATCGGCTTAGTTGTCTAGGTCTCTCTAGAGAATAACAAACATCAATAAGTAAAATCTGCAATGAAAACATCACAGAATTGATGAATGTTGAACAAAAAGAAAAAAGAACTTATTGCTCAATTTGCTGTTAAGAGAAGAGAAAAATGATGCAGATATAATTTGTATTATGTAAAAAAACCTACATGTGGGGAGCACCAAAAGAAGTCATGCATAAACTGTCTGTAAATAATATCAAATATTTACTCATTTATTTAATATATTGTGAAAGTTATATAAAATTGACAACGTTAAAGAATGTTTAACAACGAAAAGTAAAATGTTTTGTGTAAAGAGTGTTATATAAAATATGGTTGTGGTTTTTAATTTAAATTATTCTGTTTTTCTTATATTATTGAATAAATATTATATTTATTATTAATTAATAAATAATATACATTATAATAACATTAAAAAGTTATTCTCCTGAGAAACCCACTTCTTTAGCACGTACATAATTCTTACATGTAGTTAGTAATTAGGTATGCATTAATTCAGTTAGTGCATTAGGGTTAAGTAATTTATCCCACAGTGAATTATTTGTGCTGGAACTATTCACTAAGAATATAATGGAGTATAAATTGCATTTATATATCTCTCATTGTTTCTAAATGTTTGTTGCTTTTTTTTGTAATATTCATTTCCATTTTTAATTGTTAATATGAGACAATTGGCAAATTTGGACAGGTTATGCTGTATGTCAAAGTTTTTAATTGTTGTGTTTTACACATTTTCCATATTGAATATGTGAAGTGTGAAAAAAGTAACTAGGAAACTGTTCTAGAACTTAATGAAGTTTAAAAGCTCACTTCAAAATTATCTTAACTTAATGATTACACTCAGGACACATAGATTACAATGGAAGTACTCAACAAATTATTTCACCGGTGAATGGACTGGGACTGCAAGATATGATTATAGGTTTTAATAACTTATTTTTAAGTGCCAACAAGTTATCTACCTGTGAATCTACACATCCATCCATGTGCATAGCTTCACTGCACTTATAAACCAGAATTTTCTTATAACTTAAAGTTACCTTTTGTAATGTGTAAACCAATTATTCAAAACTATTAATTAATAATGACAAATCAAATGAAATTTATTCAATATAATGTTTTGAACCTATGGCAAAATAATTACAGTAGCTTTTGTAGCTATTATTAATGATTTGTACTCTACTACTAGATTATCAATGATCAATTATCCTCCTAATGTTGTTTCTGGCAATTTTTTTTTGTTGACTTGGAGGACAAGATTTAGAAAATAGTAAAAAAAGATGAATTAGGTTTGAATAGAATCTATTAATTTTATATATGAGACTTCAGTCCTGAACAGGAAACTAAATTTGGGGAGAACACAAGTTGGCTGTATGACCAGATGTTAACCTCCAGTGACATGGAGTAAAAGTCAAAATGTTTACTGCTAGTTGATTGAGACTTAAATCCATGGTGGAAAAATCCACTGTGAAAGATTTAGATTTATGGTGATAATAAAGCAGAGAGGAATGCTATATGTTCATTTGTAATGTGAGTTCTGCTCTGCTCAGACTGTCTTGTTTCAATCAAATTTTATGGGCTGCAGCCTCTGCCTTTTGCTTCTTCAGGCTGGATTTATTTTCCCACACCACAAAATGGATGGGCCCAGACTAATTGTTTGTTGATAGAATAGGTTTGATTGATTACTGGTATCTCAGATTGGTTGTTTTTTTGTCAAGGCTAATAACTTTGTCTCATGCAATGAATTTGCTGGAGTAGGAGCCTGAATAATTTTGACTCCCAACAGAAATCTACTGCTCTCAGCAATGGACCTGCTTGAGTTCTCTGGAATCTGGAAAGGTTGATTTACTCATCCACTGGAGAGGCATGTTGAAGTGTGATTAATTGGCAACTGAGAATGCTACTAGGTGAACAGCACTAAATGTTGTTTGCAAACATGTAACAAGAAGATTGTGACCTAAGGCACCAGCAGTTGTTGCATTCATTGTGGTTAATTTTTTTGTAGGTTAATTTTTACTTTGTTTCGAATTCAGTTCTTTAAACTTTGAGAGTAATTTTCTCAAGGCTTTGTTTTGTGTTTTTGTGTGTGTGTGTACATGAAAATAAATTTTATTTCTATTTATTTCATGTAGATAATGAATGTTTTACTACATTACTAATGTGTACTACATATTTTAGTGTTAATGTAATCTTCAGGTACCATGGATGTGTATATAGGTTTTGTGGATTCTTTAGCTATTAGTATTGGCAAATAGGTTAACTCCAATTACAGTCTACTGTTTTTTCTTTTAAAAGCTGTTGGTTTTTATTGAAATTGACCAATTTCAGATGTTGTGAACAAGAAATCATACTTGTCAGGATCTTTTCTGCAGTATGTTTTTCCTTTCTTTTCCACATAATTGTGGGTGTACATGGTGTTGTACACAAGGTGTTGTGAACAAGTGTTTTCATTGTTATTGGTTTTCTATAAGTTTTTAAATTGTATTTTGTTATTTTTTATGATCTGAGGTTCAGAGATTTATGATTATTGTTATTTGGTTTGATTATTGTTATTGTATTAGTGTGTAAAGTTTACTTTTAATGTTTATTCTGTTTATGTATTTTTAATTTGTTTACACTCTCTTTTTTGCTTTGGTGCAATAAGATGTTACCAACTGACACATATATTATTATTAATTTATGAACATGGTTGTGGTTTGTTTTTGAGTATTTGTATTTTTTCTACATGCTGTAAACAAATTTCTGCTAAGGCGCTGGAAATAGGAAAGCACATAAGAAAGTCATAAGGTGAAGTGATAGACTTACTACATGGTACTATTACAAGTATAACACAGGCTTTAGTTATAAGTTTGGGATGTAAAATTATCATGCTTGTTAAAATGTGCTCTGATTGTTTGTTGTATTTGAGTTTGTTTTTATTAAAATATATTGTTTCTGTTGGAGATGTTCTTTTTTCGCTTACTATTATTATAAGGTTAATTACTACAATTTTAGTTTTTATAAAATAAAATGAATAATTATTTTATATGTTCATCATAATGTAATATAAAGTCATTATAATGTACAAAATTATATTTCATTTAAAATAAATTTTTACCAAAAATTGCTTTCAAAACAGTCATCTTAAATCAGTGTGAATAGGCTTATATTATTATGTCAACATCTTGTCAACTAATTAATAATAAATCTATGGAACTGAAATAGATACATTGAATATAAATATATTATAATATAATAGATATATTAAGGATTCTAATCTATTTAACAGATTTTAAATAATTTTGATTAATTTGCAGGACAAAAGTCATAATACTTTTAAGTTATTAACTGATTCAATATAGTTTGAAAGCAAGTTGTACCAATTTTTATAAGTTATAATATCACAAGAAAATTTAATACACACTAGTGTGATTATGTAAGTGATTTGCTTAAAGAAACTGAGATTATTCCAGAACTATCACCAAATTAGTCCCTAAAATTCAGAAGATTCTGATCATAAAATCAGCGATCAATCAAAAGTTTTTTTAGAAAAATTTGGTCATGATTGTTTGTACAGATAATGTATTTTTTGTTACGGATAAGTATTTTTTTGTAATTCTGATAATTTATAACAATCTCTAAGAAAAAGTCAGATTTTTTCGAGCAGAAACATGTTAATTACAAAAAAGTTATTTTCTAAAAAACAATGTGGAGGCTCTACTTTACAAAGGGTTATAGGAGTAAGTCAATAGAGCTATATCAGTTTGCAGCTAATGGTGCACAAAGGATGATGTGGGTATTGCAGGGTCCATAAAGTTTAATATATTATCAATGATAATAGGTTTAACATATCTATTAATGATGAAGTCACCCATTGTAAATAAGTTAACTGGAAGATTAATTAACATTTTTTCTTGAATAAGAAAACCAGTGATGATGCAATAACACAGAAAAAATATTCTTTGTAGTGTACTTTAGCTGGTAAAAACATTTTTCAAACACATTTTCTGATTCTATTTGTAATTAGGTACATATATTAATTATTTCTTTATACACATATGCCCCAAATTAATATTGCATGTAAAGCAGCACCTGAAATTCAAGAAACAGTGAAGTTGCTTTCATTGAGAGAAATTCACTGTAACTGTTGTGAACAAAGAGATGTTCCTTGTAAGACTAGATATCAACTGCATTTTAATAGCCTTGATATTCTGATATTCAGCAGTATATTTTGATCAATGAAGAAGGCAACAGACAATTAGTACATTTCTATTTTTCCTGATATTTCTGTAGCTTGTGAGAGCTTGTTTTTCTTGGGAATGGCTGTACTACTTTAAGAATTGATTGTTTCTCTTGTTGAGTTCCCTATAACCACTATGGTTACAGTACTCTTGGATCATATATTTTTACTTGGGTATTTCACAGTAAAGTGTGGGCTAAAATGTATAAAAAAATCTCATGATAATTTAGTGAATCAAAAATGTTCAATCTATGTTAATAAAATTTCATAGAAAATCTTTGAAAGATAAATTAAAGTTTAAAAATTAAAGATTACTGTGTTTGGTTTATGTTTTTATTTTTTATTTTTTTTAATTTTTTTATAATATATTTCTATTTATGATCATAGTTATTCTAATTACACATAAGTTGTTCAGTTTTACATAATTTTGTGTATTGCTGGAGGTACCTCCAGTTAAAAACTTACTGTAGAGTAAATTTTACTCACTAAAGGATTTTAAGCTGATTCTTTTACTCTTAAATAAAATAGTTGACTGGGAATAAAAGAATTTAATATATCTTTCTAAATGAATAAAAGGAAAGAGAAAAATATAGTATAAATTATTAAAAATACAGTAACAATTCAAATTAAAGTTATCTTTTATATTTTAATGAAAACGTGCTTCTAGAAGGGTTTTTTCAGATATATGATGCAATTCCTTCTTTACTGATGTAGGAGAGTTCCTCAGGGTGATGTTTCTCAGTCTACAACACCACTTATCAGATATTTTTGTGTCAGAGGATGGACTTGTTCTGACAATATTTAACATGTTTATTTTTTTAATATTTTTTAATATACCATCAAATTTTCAACCTTTTAGGTAAAAGTTCTGCAATACATAAAGTAGATTAAAAAAATATTACTTTCATTTCATATTAGTAACTTAATCAAATACTGAAATCCTTAAACTAATCATTTTTGTTGACATGTATTTAATGTCAGATTTCTTTAACTGTCAAAGGAAAGTCAATGAATGTATGAGTGTGAACATTGGCCCACTTCAGAGGTAAATACATTATGTCAATAATTAAACAAATCTATAATGCAATACTGTTATAATTACCTGAGAAAGTGTGCTTCTAAACCTACTATTTGTAATTATTTCTTTCTTTTCACTAACTTCACACAATTCTACCCCTGAATTCCGAAATAGTTCACTGGTATTAATTGTCTTAATATTACTGTTAGATACACCCATTTCAGTTTTATCTGAATCTAATTTTTTATACAACCAACTTGCTGAACCATTCATAACATTTGTTGAAGCTGTGTCGATGACATTTGGTGACACATCATTTTTTTCCTTATCCGATAATTCATTTTCATTAAGTCTGTTTGTTGATGCCAAATGTTCCAGGTGAAATGATCCATTACAAATCCCCATTCCTCCATTAACATTTTTTTCTGGATCCATTGTCCAGATGAATCCCTTTTTCTTTTCTTGTGATTCATCTTGACACCCACAGCTGAAAATAATTAAAATTATTATTATTAAAATACTAAAAATCAGAATGTTTATTTCATATTTTTATTAAATTCTGTAGTGATACACAACTGTTAAGTTAAAATTTAAAGTAATGATTTATAAGGGTATTATTTATATTTCATTATAAAGTAATAATAATAATCACAATTTGCTTTCTAAATGATAGGGATGTATGCTTTCAGAAGATAGTTTTACTATAATCAGTCCTTTCTTTTCTAGTAATACTGATGATGCTTGTATTAAAGTAATTAGAAACCTCTCTGAATGTGAATCAACACTGTATTTTATGTGTGTTGTGTTTGATTTTTCTTACTAAATTCAGTGAGTTTGTAAATTTTATAATGTATAATCATATATTTTATGTTCTATCTATAAAATTTGCTCATGATTGTGATCTATTTTCTTTGTTCTATTTTTATGAGTTGATTGGCAGAAAGTTGATTGTTTTTGTATGGAAGTGCTTATATGTATTCTTTTTATTTGCGAGCGAACTTCCATTCAGTTTTTCCAACATAGCATTAAGTGTAGTATTTTAATTTGAATTTATATATTTCTGAGACGCTATTTGTTGTTATTTTTATATATTTTGTTTTTGGTTTTGAAATAAAAACCTTTTTTTGGAAATGCCGGCAATATTGAATAAATATTATTGTCGATAACATTTTGGCCGCACATGATTTTTGTCATTAGATGTGTTTTTGACTTTTTTTTAGAAAAAAAACATAAATCATTTTTTCTTTTAGCACTGTTCACATTAACCTTTATAAATAACCTCTTACAAAGAGAATACGTATACAAAGATATTTTCCACTACATGAAAATTTCATGTATTACATAATACTCATGAAGAAATCTACTGGAAGCAAAGTTCTAGATATTTAGGAAGTGAACTGAGTAATTTAAAAAATTGTAAATATCATTTCATTATGCTCATCTCTGATAACATGCATTATTGATTAAATTATTAATAAACTAAAATAAATAAATGTAAAAATTTTTAATGCTTATTTAAGCTTAACTTGGGTACAAAAATAAAACAAACTTTAAAAATAGTGTTTGAAATGTAAGTGCATTTTTAATTTTATATAATGTCAGTGTAAAATGCTTACTCTAAAATAACACTTGTTTATGTTTTGTCGTATTATAATTTCAAGTTTAAAATGTACAGTCTTCACTATTTTTAATAAATTTATTAAAAAAAGCTGTACTTGAAATTTCTATTAAATAGCATTACTTTTTAGTAATTAACTTGATAGCACAGTATGTTATGTTATTTGAACAATAACAGTCAACAAGATGTAAAGATTGTAATTGGTGAACATTACGAACAACTTAATTTAAAAGTATACAGAAATTGTTCTACCAAAGAACTTTGTAGCTAATTATTTCATTTTTCAGTGGAGTAATTGGTTGCTTTTGGTTACTTCATGTAATTTTACTTTATTATAATCTGAAAGAGTTTAATTTTTTTTTTTTTTGATTTGGACTCATCGGATCATATTTATAAGAAATTATATTTTTTGAGGATTGTTGTATTTTTTATTATTTGCAAAATTTTTAAAATTTAATATATTTTTCAGATTACATTAATAATGAAATAATCCATTATATCGCTAATCTACTCGAATATGCATTGAAAATACCATTCCACCTTATTACTGAAATTTATCAAAGTACAATGTGTTTATGTAAAATAAATTTATCAAAAAAAAACTCTACTTGAAATTTCCATTAAAATAATATTAATTTATGTTATGTAACGTGTTTAAATATCTTCATATATAATATGAAGGTTGGGTTGATTTTAGAAATTAATAAAAAAAAAACATACGAAAATAGTGGGATGAAAATAAAAAATTAGATAATCATTTTAAAAATGTGATTTGTGGAAAAGGAAACTACGAGAAAAACCCCTAAATATGACCAGCGGGGTTGTTTCGTAACAAATCGAAGCCAATACATCAATATTCCGGTCATTTTTTTCTATCAAAAGCTGTTGGTTTACATCCTATATACATTTTTTTATAAAAATTTCAAAACCCTGTAGAAATCATTCGAAGCGTTCTGGAGAACTATCAGGATGTGCAGTTCGTAATGCTTAATAATTAGATTTTATAATTTTAACATTTTCAATACCTTAACGAAAATAAGAGGAGTAAAAATTATATAATGATGTAACTTTATTTGCAAAATTTCACGTTAACTTCATCGGTTTAAAATGTTTTCGTTTTTATACGACTACCCAAAACGTTGTATAATGTATTTAGGGTATACGTATGTTTGTTCCACTGTAGCAGCTCAACGGCTGAACCGATTTAGATATACGACCCCCGCGTAGGGATTCGAATCCCTACGTTACCGGGAATGTCATAGACTATAAAAAAATTATATTATACAAAATTGTTTCCCGCACGCTCTTTAGTTATTCTATGTTAGTAATAATTTATCCTATATTAAAGAGAAATGTTTGTCAGCAATTTTTTTTTTTTGGTAGTCGTGTTTTTAAAAATATTTATTTCTTGTTTATTTTTATTTTTAAAACCTTGAAATCCACAAAAACGTGTAATATATAAATACAGTGATGGAGGTGTTATTAAAAAAAATGCTACTATACAAACTGTAGAGATAATTTTTTCTTCAGAAATACAAACCGGAAATTGAACACGTTATTGAATTAATGCACGCTATTTTAAAATCAATTACGTAAAATTATTACCTTTTAATTATTATTTTGGCAGTACTGCCAAAGAAAACATTTATTTCAGCTGTTACAATAAGCAAAAACTGATTTAATAAATACTGATAAACTAAATTTACAAACATGGCCGAAAAACAAACAACACGAATAAATGATGAGTTTAAAAAAATTACAAACGATTTAGAAATTTCTTACTTAAGAAAAATGAGAGCTGAAATGTATTTTTGTGCCGGGGGATGTTATCAACAGCTAGAAATTTCAGAGGATTCTATAAAACAGTGTTTAATTAATTGTAGGCTGCCTGTGGAAGTCGCTGAAAAATTTATTCAATCAGAATATAATAAGATGCATAATCGTTTACAATTATGTGTTTTGCAATGTGATAATGAGTTAAAAGATCATCTTAAAGACAACCCTACCGCAGAAGAGATCGCCAGTTATAATGATCTATTTGAAAACTGTGTTTCAAGTTGTGTTGATACCATATTAATGCACGTACCTGATATGGTAAAAAAATTACATAAAAAATTCCAAGATAAAGACTAAGATTTTACTTAGAAAGCGTACTTACTAAGACTGTGAAAGTTTACGTACTAAGACTGAGAAAGCGTATTAAATTAGTCAGAATTTAACAGGAAATTAATATTCAACTTAAAAAAATATATTTTTTTTTGGAAAATGAGATATTTCATTACAGTGAAGTAGAAAGAGTTTGATTTTATGAAAATTCGTTAACTTATTTTACGAAATCTATATGGCAGATAATCTGATTTTCTGGCATCGTTTGGTATTTCTGAAGATTACTTTTTCAGTTTATTAGGTTATCTTTTTTTTTAAAAAAAAGCTGTGTTATTAGATTAACGCATAGAATTAATGCAAATCATAAAACGAATAGCCTATTAATAAGCAAATTAGAATAAAAAGATTTGCCGTACAAAAACTGATAAAAAGTAGGGTGAATAAAACAAAAACCGTTTATTGTATTTGATTAATATATTTTTATCTTTTATTACTATTTATTGTCTTCTGATTCATTTCTTAACTGTTACCTATAGTTTTTATGCGATAAGACCGGCTTTATGCCTGGAAGATTACAAATGTTTTTTTTTCTATCAATAAATGGAAGTAAAAGTGTGTTCGACTTAAATATCATACGGTTGCTATGTCGTATGTTGTATAATTACTATGAGAACTACTATGATGTTGCTCAAAAGTCGACTACTTGCTACACAACGTGTATTGATGCGAGGAATGTCCCGCTTCAGAAGTATCTATGTAAATCTTTATGAAAATCCTTTATGAAAATATTCGATTAAAGAAGCATTTTAAATACGTTGCTTACAAGTCATGTGATGCTTTCTTTGGTATCCGTAGAGTTGTCACCCCGATTAGAGATTAAATTTTAGAACCGTTTCTTACGAAAGCGTTTGTGAGGCTATAATACTGTATGCTGCAACCGTCTAGGCTTACCGAATGAGGTATAAATGTTAAAGGAATATTTTGTTGAGAGCTCAGCGTCTCCTATTACTCGTCAGTAATTGAGCAGCAGAACTGTCTCTCACGAGGTAGTCCTTATTATCGCAGGTTTAAGTCTATATCCTTGCCATTGAACGCACTAATTATTCGCGTTATGATGCCAAAAAGATAGGCTAACTCAACTCCAACCACATGCGAAAAACAGAGGACCAAGGATTCCATTCATAACAGATAACGTGGAAATGGATAGTATGATGGCCGTTACACGCATATTTTCCTAGACGTAAAATGTTTACAATTTGCTAGGTGGGTTCCCACGATCGGTATATTACTCAGTTTCTTTCTGGACATGGTGATTTTAGGAATAAGTCGGCTAGGTCTTGCTTGACTGGCTCAAGTCTATGCAGAGTTTATGACAATATACCCCAAGTCTGCCTAAAGTAGGAAGCTGAATGTACAAGAATAGTTAGAGAAATTGCAAGAATTAATTCTGGTTTAAATTTACAAGTCGGTTGGAAAAACCAGAGAGTGTATAGTTGCTGGCATTCTTAGGGTTTCGACCCTGTAGACAGTGACCGAAAGGGGTTTGGTGCTCTAAGTACCAACCCGGTTGGCTAGGAGCCCCCTGGGGAGCTTACTTCACCCAAATAGGCGTTTTGGTACCGAGCCCCGTTTAGTTGAACTATTCGTTTTTTCAGGATAGAGATAGATTGCGTAGGAACTTTGTAATGGAGCTGCAGTGTGAGAGGGTGATGGCATTGACCTCGCTTCCGAAAACGAACGAGGTTAGAGAGATTTAGTGTTTACGAAGTAGAATTTTATAATTGAATTTCTTAATATATTTTTATAAATTAAGAAATGTATTTGGCGATCTGTAGGAAAAAATGTTATGACGAACATTTGTTTAAAAGATATGAAAATAGAATTTAGATATTTCTAGTAGACCCAAAAAATAAATGATAGTACATTCAAATTTGAAATTTAGTTATGGGAAATGGCTGTTTGTGTCCGGGGTTAGAGGTAGGCGTAAGGATCGGGCTTCTGCGAAACGGTTAATTAGTTAATTGAAGGGCTAAATATTAGAACAGAAGAGTAGGGAAATTGGAAACCTAATATGAAAGCGACAGTAAAGTTGAGTAAACACGCTGATGGAATGTCTGCCGAGGGATTTGCATCGGTGGCATTCTGACCGAGGCCAAACTGATGACTATAATTTATAATCAGATTTAGAAGGTCTAAAAGACGACCTCTAGTAAATTTCATTAGGGCTAGAAACGGAGGTGGTGGTGTGCAATCTGAATCGTCACAAGACGGTTACTTCCCTACAGGGGTCAGGATGTATCTTAAATTGACATCTATTGACACTATTTCTATGAAGAAAAAAAACGTTTTTATTTTTACAATATAATAAAATACATATTAACTTAAAAAAAGTAGCGGTTCAGTATTCCTTTTTTCTTATTTGAATCTTTTTTCACGTATGCAGTCAGTGTACACCGACTGCATACGAGAAGGAGACATGTGGTTTTAAAACTAGTGAGTGGTTTGCACACTTGAAGTCAGATAAGGTAGGGGATTAAATTAAACGATTAATTTTATTTCCAAAGTGGTATGCGATTAATGACTATCATGGGAGAATTTAATGACTATCACGTATATGTTGTCAAATTATCAGATTTTATAACTCTTCTCAGCCTAAACAAAAACGCATACATCCTTAAAAGTTGACATTTAGAATGAAGAAATCAATATAATGAAACGTTTAACTCCACTTAATGGCCATTCAGTCGCCTCGGACTCATAAACAACATGTTACATAAAGTACAGAACAATTTCAAAAGTAATCCTAAAAACACAAATAACGCAAACATTATATTAAAAACAGACTATTAAAAGATTACCGAATTATTAGGAAAGAAGGTTATCTTGTACCTTTCAAAAAGACAAGCAAAATGCATAAGATCATATAATCAACATAACACACACTCAAAATTACTACTACCAAGCAACTGTATAAAGTAAATAACGGTTACAGTACTAAATACTATATTGGTCGGCCTAGACGCACATTCAGTTAGAGAAACATCAAAACAACTTGACTCGTGACATAACACATGTCGCTCACGAAAATAGAACAACCATTTAGTAGAATAACGATCACCCATGCGTGCTTTTCTAACTGGAGGAATGAAGAGCGAAGTAGTTTTCCGATTACTTTTTCGTTGAATCTTATTAACTGTTTAATATCGGTACGGCGAGACCTTCGAATTCCAGATTTTATTCAGTCCTACAAATAACATTTGAAGTCCCCTACAAGTCTGATTTTGATTACTGCAATGGCTGGTTGTATAATATAATTCATTACTTTAAGAGAAAGCGACATCGATTAATGGTGCTTGTCAAATTGGTTTGCAAGTATTACAAACATACGAAAACCAGGGATATGGGATTAAAAAAAGAAAAAAATTATAACCAGTCTTCATTCTGTAGGATAATAGTTTGGTGATATAGTCTAAATTATGTAAACAATTCGGTATTCATAACTTTTTATTTTATTTAGTTTTAGTTTGTTTTATGTTGGCTGTTGGAACAAAAGGTCACTTTGTTATGAAACATATGGTTTTGTTTTATAACATCTTGTTCTATCAAATAAAAATAAATAAAAATATATAAAGTATCCAACAAGCTTTATAGATATACTTTGCAGGTTATTTGCTTAACCCAGTTTTAAAGTATTTCCGTTTATTCCCAATTATTCTCTGTTAAAAATATAATTTTACTTTGTAATTTGATAAATAAATATATATTGTTTTAGAGATTCTATATATTTTAACGTGGTTATGTTTATAAGACATGTAAGTATTTTATTCTTATTACTGCTGATATTGAAGGTCTTATACATTACTATAAAAAATAGTAAAACATGAATGGTCATTTAAAAAAATGAGTTCAGAAATATTTCACTGCTAAATCATTTTGGTGTTTTCGAGTAAAATAAAGTAGAACAAATATTTTATAACAGTTTAAAAAAGTTCTACTACGTCGCCCTACTCAAACGAAAAGAAGTATTGCGATTTAAAACATAAAATTTTGAATCCTGTTTTTCCCAGTGACACATAGAACAAAAAATTGTAATCTTTGTTTAACAAACAGCATCTGATACATTTTTATATTTCTGTCCGTTAGGTCATGCATGACTTGAAGTTCTCTAAGCGCCCTCTCAAAGTGGGGTTCATACGGGCAGATGCAGATCTGTGGACGGTATCTAATGTATTAAAACCTTAAATACCGATTAAAGTATAAAAATAAAATTTTTAATCCAAGTTATTTAAAAAAAATTAAGTAAACAAAGTTTCTTTGTTTCGTATTATGATGTACGATAGAATAGCATATAAATGGGAAACAACATTTTCAGATCGGTCGGCATCCATCAGTCTCATGACGAGATAAGGAAACAACATCGTGTAAAACGGAGTTGGAATGTCGGAGAGCATTAGCGCTTGTCTTCCCTGCAGGAGTTACACGGCTCGAAATCTGGTCGGAACGATAATATTTTAACGTTAACGGTTTTTCAATATGGTCTGATGTCCGCTTTTAATTAACAACATATCTTGGTCTAGTGACCTCAGATGTCTGTAGGTACACTGACCGTACAATAAAGGGGCGCTGAATAATAACGGATCCCGAATCAAGAAAGTTGCATTTTAGACTTCCCAAATATCTAAACAATCGATCGTTCGATTAAAGGTTAAATTTCTAGGTTACGACGAAAAGAGTTTACATTTTCTAAATACGGGGTAAAATGCAAATCCTATTCCTGGGGTCATAATTACGGTATGTTTAAGGAGATTATATTTATACTTTGCCGAGTGACCGTAACACTTGTTACATGTTTTAAGCTTACGTTCTTATTTATAATTAGTTTACTCTACAGCAGAGATTCTCAACTAATTTAGTTTGACCGCCCCAAAAAGTAAAAAAATATAAATATAATGAATATTTCACGACCCCCCAACCCAATGAAACCTAGTTATAACGATTTAGCTGCGTTGATAGCGACAGATATGAACATGCATGTAAGAAGTGTATAAACATGAGTAATTAAGAGGTCCAACATGAGTGTACGTGCCCTTCTAAAATGGTTACATTCGTTTGAACACGTCATGCTCTCAACACTATAAAAGAGGCGTAAGGATTTGCAGAACGTCAGTTTATTTTTGAATGCAAAGCGTGCGTCTCGTGCCCTTATTTAATTTTTTAAAAGCGTAGTTTCATTAAAAATAATAATAATAGCTGAGTTTCCGATTTTTTAATGTGCGGTCAAACGGTGTAACTGGTTTTTTCAATTATATTCTTAAGCAAAATGGATAAATACGTGAAAAAACGAAGGGACCATCTGCATTCAGTGAATCAATTTGTAAAAAGTACAATGACAGCTATTTAAATTATGGTTTTACCTCATTGTATGGAAATCCACAGTCCGTTATTGCTTTCAAGTCTTCTCCGAAGAAAGCATGAAATAATCAAAATTGATTCGAGACATGAAAACTAAACATCCGGATCATAAAACCAAACCCTGGAATCTTTTGAAAGAAAATTACATACTTTGAGCAATCAACAAGCTTCTATTTGTAAATCAAGCCATACTGGTAAAAGTATACTTGAAGGATCTTAACATTGCTAAGATGTCCAAAACCCCATACAACCAAAGAAAACCTCATACTGTGTACTGCAATTAATTAGTATGGTCAGAGTTTTAATAGGCATGGAAGAAGCAAAAGAACTGAAAAAATTTCCTCTTTCTAACGTCACTGTATCAAGGCGTATCGATGACATGGCTGCCGATGTTCGCGATCAGATAATTCAGCGAGTTCAACTGAATTTTTTTGAATTCAATTGATGAATCAACAGTTTTGATGCAAACATTTTTCAGTTCTTATGCTTTGTGAGATATGAATGCGTTAGTGACGGTGCAAAAGCGATAACAGGAAATAACAGTGGATTGGATTTCTGAAAAAGTTAAGATATCGTCTTATAGCAAGGGCGGAATGGACGCTCTGCTTCCTTCACAGAAATGTTCCTGCCATAAAAAATATGCCGGAAAATCTCAAAAACTTATTTGTAAAGCTGTAAAAATGCTGAATATTATTAAATATCGACAATTACAGAATAGGCTGTTTGTCGAACTGTGCGATGAAATGGGCGGAAAGAAAAAAATTTCTTATTTTCCAGACGAAGTTATCGCGGTGGAAAGTGTTAACTCGGTTTTTGGGATTGTGAGATGAATTAATAATATTTTTTTCAGGATAAACAAACGCCATTCTTAGATAACGTATTTTGCGCATTTATACAACTTCAATGTGAAGTTACAAGGACGTGATAAATATATTTTATTAATGAAAGATAAAGTTCATGCTTTCATTAAGAAGTTTGAATGCAACCATCTCTTTATTATTTTTTTTACTTCCTTGTACGAAGTAAAGGAAGTATTGTAATCGGGAAAAATTCCGGTTTTCAGATTTCAACGAAAATATCCATTTTGACCATCCCTGAAGCTATTTTTATTAGTTTCGGCGTAATGTCAGTACATAGGTATGTATGTGCGTACGTAAATATCCGCATAAATAAAAAACGATTAGCTGTAGAATAAAAAAAATTGAAAATTTTCAAAACTGAAATTTTGGATTTAGGACTGTTGTACATCTAGTTGTGCACCTTCCCTTTTGATTGCAATCGACTAAACCAAAAATGTCCAAAAAAACCCAAAATTCCCCCCCAAAAATTGAATTTTGGACTTTTTCTTAACTACATTAATAGTCCTCATTGAAAAATTTTCAACGATATATCACAAGTGGTACTTATTTTCATTGGTTCCAGAGTTATAGCCAAATAAAATTTTAATTAATGAAATATTTGGGATTACGGGAAGGCACATCGGTTCGAATCAGACTTAATCTTCTTTATTTAACGTTCTTTTTTAATTTAAATATACTGATTTATTAATAATAACCCGTGATTGTACAAAAATGTTTACAATAACTAATAATTCAATAATGGCAATAAAATATATATATGTGTGTGTGTGTATATATATGAAAAAAGATCAGAAGTTATTAGTGAAATAAAATTTTATGTACTTTTCAAAATGTGTATATGTAATTTAATAGGCATATTACGTAAGTGTATATGTAATGGATTTGGTGAAACACCTGATTATTTTATATTAATTAAAAATTATAACTTAAAACGTACTATTTTTGGTTTTCTAGTTTAATTTTTGTTTAATTTTATCTACATTAAAGTCAACTACAGAGTGACTGAGAAATAGACCCTCACAAGAACAACATATTTACTGAGGCATACTTGCCCCATCTTTAATAAATTGCAAAAAAATCTTTTAGTTCATTATTCCTCTGATATTGTCGGACAATATTATCCCTAAATCGGAGTTGATCATCATTTCGTTTATTAGATTTTTGTTGCCGATCATTTAATCGCTCTTCTTCTGATCTTAATTTGTGTACACGTTCTCTAGTTTTAGCAATTGCGTAATTGTCCACTTTATTAAAGAATTGGAGGATCGTAACTCACTTTCAAATCAAATAAGTTTAAGTGGTAAAGCAAAAAATGTGTATATGTAATTTAATAGGTGTACAAGGAAGTAATATGGTGTCCACTTCGGTTTTTTTTTAAGTTTGTGTCATGTATACTTATAAGTGTAAGAGCAATTTTTATAATAAATGACGTTTCTTCCTCATAAAATGATTTCATTATTGTTGACGTGTAAAGTTGTAGGCTAATTTCGAGATCTCTTTCATATCACCGCTACCTGCAGGAACGCTGCTCTACAGAGTAAGGAAAATGAAGCTACAGACTGAAAGCTTCGGACTATCAAATATACCTAGATGTCGGTATATAACCAAATATTAATTTTAACAAACTGAATCTATAAAGAAATGTAATTGACAGTTTATTTACTAAAAGTGATGTCAACATGTATAACAATTCTAAAATTCATAAAAATAGTTTTAAAATTCAGATTAAAGATTATCTTATATTTACATTAACACTATTTATTCTGATAATTATATTTTTATTAGTAACATTTTAGTCGCATCTGTTCGTGAGTATAAAATTGAATAAAATAAATTATTACATGAATAAAATTGTATAAATAAATAGATTACTATACTTCATATAAATAAACGGAAACGTTTAAAAAAAGCAAAATAGGAAACTGAGATAGTCTTACCATATTGACGACTAAATTAATGTTTCACTCCTCTGATTTATAACCAAGATTCTGACCTTGATGACAAAAAAAAATTAAACACGAGATTTTACTACACACGAGACTTTGTATTAAACATCTAAATAGAAATGTAATCTTTGATACCAAACAACTAATAATTCTGTTACAATAATAGAAAAACAAAACTTGAAAAAAATCACTAGTTATAATCTTAAAAAACTTAAATGAATATAAGTAAATGAACGTTGATAAAAAAATTAATGTTGTGGTATTATGAACACAATCACTGCAAAGATAGAAATAGAGCGATTTGATAACTATCACAATCAATGAGCGGTTTCTGATTATTTTCATGATAAAATTAAACTCTGTGTTTGTAAAAAAAAAAGATTACGTAATAACCCCGAAATTCCATCCCGCACATAAATCTGATAAGGTTAGCGTTCCCGTTATCAATCATGACTGCTACAGAATCTAGTAATATGAAATACACATAAGTGTGAACGAGTGCGTTTGCGTGTTTGTAATGTCTTACGGGAGAGCAAGAGAGGGAGAGACAAAGAGAAAGACAAACGAAAGGAGGGAGAGTGCTAATATCTTATTTAATTGATAATAACGAGCACAAATTAACATTATTTCATTCGTAATAATATTATTATTGTAGAAGTATACAATGAAAAATATGACCAATCAAACAAATGTAGGTTAGACCGATTAATAAATTACTTGCTAGTATTAATAAATTGTTCGTTTTTTTATTTACTAAAAATATCATTGTTACGTATTTAAGCATGAGGAAAAATCATACATAACTATCCAGTAAACGTATATTGAAAGAGCGTAATGTATATACTCCTATTGATACTCTAAATAAGAAAAAAATCTGTATACTTTCATCCTGAGATACTTGAGTAATATTATACAACAGTTTTTGCGAAAAAACTAATCATTCAAAAAATCCCATAAGTTGCTTTGATTATTGTTAATGTTCTGAAATTTAAATAAAAGATATTATTTTTATATTACCAATAATTAGATTTGTCAGCACAATTTAACGGACTGAGTGTCTGTATAGAACCTTTTCAGATAAATAGATCAATCCAAAAAAATATTTTTTCAGAAATTAAAGTAAGAAAATTTTAACAAGTATCTACTGAAATTTTCTAAAAATAAAGTAATTTTTTTTGTAAAAAACTTACAGTTGTGTCTTGGGTCAATTTCTCAATTTTTCAAATCCTCAATCGGGTTTTGATTTATAAAAATAGCGTACGAATTAAAATTAGATCAACTATTAGTAACGGGTTTTTTCCAGTCAATAACATTTTTATTTATACTGTCGCGTGTTCGCGCGGCTCGATCAGGATACTGCGAGATGAACAATTTAAAATGTTTATATAATTACAATTTATTGGTTTAAAAACATAAGTAAAACAAGACAAATCAATAATAATAAAAACAATAATAATAGTAAAGAACTAATAAACAACTCACAATATTAATTAGAATAATGACAATAATAAATAAACAAATAACGATCGTAGTAATCACAACCACATAACGATAATAATAATAATAATAATAATAATAATAATAATAATAATAATAATAAGTGATTAAATACAAAACAGAAATTAATGTAATTTATCAGGATTTATTCACAGATAGATAAATAATGAAAACCAGATTTCAGTCCCATTGACAAAAGACATTAGCATGACCGCTAGTCTTAACACTTTTAACCACTAGCCTTGTAATAACAACAGTACAGTAGATACATGTATAAAGTACTTTTACTGAAAATACCTTTGCTCTTCACAAATAAAACTACCCTAACAATTTATGAATGAAATTTAGTACATTACCTATTTCACTTATAGTCTAACAGTAACTCACCGATCCATTTCTTGTTTTCATGTACTGGAATTACTTGTAACGTCACCGTAATCGCACCGAACTTCGTTCACTAGAAATTCGCTTCTTCACTGACCTCCTAGCAGAATACTCTCGCTGACTGACATCTCGCAGCCTCTCATCATAACGTCTCGCTTAGACTGATTTCGCAGAACTGATTTTTAACTGGTCTTCCCCGGAGTATTTATACTCCTATCCTCTTTAACTGCCGGACCGGACCCAACTCGAAACGTGAGAATGATCGGACCGCTCTCACATTTTCCCATGAAATTCCAAAACTTGGTCCGGTAACTCTTCTCGCGGAACAACATCTGTTTAGTAATATTACAAAATACAATTGATAAACGGACCCGTTACCTTTACTAAGAGGGTTTATTTTAGCCCCTTTCTGGATTCCTCCCATTATTATAGTTTCTACTGCTTTCTTCTTAATTGGCAGGAATCCGTTACTCAGGTCTGTTGTAGTTATATAGGTGTTACTTACACTATTTATACCTTACTATATACTACTAGGAATATACTTATTCTTCGTACAGGTTTTTTTAAGAACACCCACATTTTATTTTACTTTTTATAATGGGCAGTATGACAGATCATCCTGGTAACTAGCTAGGTTGGAGTTTGAGATGTTCATCTCACTAATAGTTGACGCTTTTTTTTGTCTTCTCTACCCACACCTTTTATATTTTTCAGTTTTTTATGTAATAAATACAGGAAAAAATCCTTTTTCACTGCTTCCTAAGTATTTTATAAACGTTTTATTAGTTGGCTTTTATTTGTTATTTCTTGCTTTCCTTGCTTCTGTTTAAACCTGACTTATTACATTTCGACTTTTTGTTTTAGTGTAAGAGTTGTATTTACAGCCAAACATTTTTTACGATTTTTGTAAAATTTACACTAAGATCCTTGGTGTTTGACGGAATAACGTATTGGCAGCGATTTTTCATAAAATTTTCCGTTTGAAAATGGGGTCATTGTCTTGTCTTACGCTGGGCGAAAAGTGGTGAAATGGAGAGGAAGTTTCCGTCCCCAGTCCACGCTGCACAAAATACGTTTCCTTTCCACTCCTGACGTCAGCTCATCTGTTTCTTAGTGGTTAAGCAATCTCACTCTTTCAAGTTTTACTCTATTTTTAAGCCAGACGTTTGTTTACGAGACTGCAGCATTACACTGTGCAGCATTGTACCTTTGTACGTACACTCTTAAATATTTTTAATCTCACAATGGTTTCCGGTAACTTATTTTTTATTGTTTTCCACACACACACACACACACACACACACACACACACACACACACACACACACACACACACACACACACACACACACACACACACAAAACTTAATTTGATTAATTAATGTGCGTGTGCGGCTGACATTCTCTAGTAGGTTTCTGTTGCCGGCCTCCGTGGCACGAATGGTAGCATCTTGCTTGGTCTTTCATCCGGAAATCCCGGGTTCAAATCCCGGTCAGGTATGGCATTTTCACTCGGTACAAAAATTGTCATTCATCTCATTCTCTGAATAAGAGGTCCCTCCGGGACCTCTTATTGCTTTCTCTAAGGGTGGTTCCGGAAGTTAAAAAAAATAAAGAAGTAGGTTGCAGTCAGAAAGAGTCTCTGCCCGCCCGCTAAAATCCCCCTCGAATTCTCGAGGGGGATTTAAGCGTATAATTTGACTATAATAAGGGAGATTTGGTTATAATATCTGGAATTTAATGCTTTTCATATGTTTCCCGAATATCAATTATCACTAATCATTAATCATCACGATCATGTTAAGTTACAAAAACGGGCAAGCTTTTTCTCCAAATTCTATTCCATGAATAATAATAAAACATAATTTATTCCACAAATAATACTTAATAAAAATTGACTTTAGTCGGCTACAATATTATTATTTGAGTTTGATAAAACGTTGTTGTTTTCAGTTTTATTCGTACTGTAATTTACGAACTCCAATAATATTTAAAACTGTCACAAATAACCAATATCATTTTTAGATTCTTCGACATAGAACTTAACCTTAGATTTGTAAAAATATCTCAAATCAGAAAGGTATGTCACTAGATAAATCCAGTTAGTTATGAACAGATCTTCACGGAGATATCCTCTCACTGTACCGAGTATGAACTGATAGCGTTTGCCATACAAAAATATAAAATATGTTTTCGAAGAAGAAAAAAACTTTCTTAATTATGATTCGAGATCAACTTTTTCCTTTTCTTATAGCTTTGTACAAAATATGAGAGATCCTTACGATTTGAATTTGTATGACATAATGCAAGATATACTGAATTCAATATAATCATCCCCTTTTCAATTTCAGTTCCTAGACAGACATTATCAAATGAAAAAACGATTAAATTTCTAGTTATTCGATAAAATATTTTTTTCTAAAAGGATATTGTTTGAACAAACCCATCTGACCGTAGAGGGTATGCAAAGCCCGTGACAGATTACCGGAGAAATGAAATGGTGCATAAATAAATATATAGAATCAATAAAGTAATATTAAAAAAAAATGATCTTTTTATATTAGTAAAAGAATGAAATGGCTTTAGTAAGAAAAAAAATTGGTGCGCAAGTTCCAGTAACGGTCAGGTTTAAAAAAATGTTTAACTACTTTTCAGTTATACAAAAATTAACTTTTTAATACATGACGTTACAATAAAATTCATCAAAAAAAAAAAAAAAAAAACGCGTAATGTTTTCGAAAATAATAAAATTGATGTAATAAACAAAATGATTATATTTTCATTTTAATATTAATATTTTTAATTTATTAATTTTATACCAAGAGAAAATAAATAAAAAGGTTAATGCATCGCTTCTATATGATATGTAAATAACTACATTAAGTGGTATAATTAATAATTAAGATAATACACGTATTCCACAGCACAATTGTTGCTGAAGGATGATTATTAATCGGTAATTAGAGAATCTGTCATCGGAATCAAAAGTTGAGATGTTTTCTTACGGAACATTTCTTGTTTTTAAAGAAGGATATAATTAAATAATGTTTCTAGATAAATTATACACACTCTTACACACGCATAAGAGGTATGTGATTGATTTAAAAATGAGATTGTTTACCATTTTTGCTACCTAAATACCGTTAAATACTGCAGCCTAATAATAAAAGGGAAATTCCCGATCAAGTATTTTAACTTAAAGGTGTACAAATAAATGCTAAAAAAATAGCTTTAAGCTAAGATTATATGTTTACCTATAATGAACATGTAAAAATAACCAAAACAATCCATAATTCAAACGTTATAATTAATTTTACATAAATATGTATATTTATACATTACGCAAAAACTCGAATATATTTGTTACATATTATTTACAAATATTTATGTTCAATAATTATTCACTTTTAGTTATTTTTTTAAGAACCAGCTTACTTTCACTGGCCGTTATAACTATTATTTTATATGAATAATGTGTTATTAAACTACATGTTTATTATTAAAAGACGATTATAAAAAACAAACTTGTTTGAAAATCTGCGTAAATGGAAAATCCCAAGAGGTTGTGCGATTAAAATTATCAGTTTGTCAAAAAGTCTATGTGTATGTTAGTTTATATTTGTGTTAGTAAAATCACACTACTTCAAAATTCCTCGGTTCGTACCTTTAGCCATTAAGTACGAGTACTTTGATTAGTTGATGGTCGAAAGAAGGAATAATTCGACTCTTCTTGATAATGAGTCGGTATTATATTTCTATTTTTTTTTTTTTTTTTTTTTAATGAAGACTTAAACTTCTTGTTATTTCACGTAATATTGTTACTGTCATAATCAAACTATATAATTTGCATTGAGTAATGTATTACTGATTATTATCATTGAAATGTATTTTGTATATACATTTACATTTCTTAATAGTCTGTTCTCTTTAATCAAGCATGTTATTATTGGAACTAGATCCAGCTTGCCATGCGGGTAGACAAATAATCAGTTATAAAAAGCCAGTTCGAAGGTAGAAGTTAGGTCAAACTAATACGATGTATTATTACATTATATCTTATATATATATATATTAACAAGATATATTATATCTTATATATTAACAAATAATACTTTTTTAATTCGTTGAATACCATGACGAAACGTGATAACCCATTTAAAGTGATTAAAAATTAAACAACTAGTTTTCAAATTTTGAGATATTGAAAAAATAATAAATAGAAAAAAATGAGAACATTCTATCCAATGTTTAATAATGTTACGTTTTTATTTATTTAAATAAATAAATTTCATATAACTTTGAAATCGGTGGAAAGTTAAAAACAATTGACAACCAGTTAGTTATTAGCCTTCAATTTGACGTCGACTTCAAAAAATAAAATTTAAAAGGAATTATTATAAAGATAATTTTATAATATAAGATCTTTATAAGATGGTTTATTTAAAATCGTTTGACAGTTTTATTTCCTTTAAAAATATTTTAATCTTTTAAATATAGGCCAATTTTTATGTTTCTACCAATTCTATTTTTATATTAAAATACTTAAAATATCACGATGACATCAGGCTGTCTATTATTACGCTTCAACAATGAAGCAATAACAAATAAAATATATCTGATAAATACCTCTGTAAAATATGATAATTTATGTTTCGTAAATTTTTCAGATTTTTTCGTAATTTTTTCAGCTTCTACTTTAGATGTCTCGAAGAAAAAAAGTTTGATAATGATTATCAAAGAACTTCCTCTGTAAAACGAAAAAATGTGCTCAAAAATACTTAAAAAATTACAAATAGGTCGAATTGAGATTCTCTTTTTTGAATGAATTAAAATAAATTCTGCTTAAATTTAATAAATTAATTGATTTAATACAATTTATTTAATCGGTTTAAATTTTAAAAAATTTCAGAATGTAATAATCCATTTTAATTATTTACGCGCGTGTTTACCGGTATATATTTTTTCTTTTGGTGAATTAATTCAAATACAAAACCCTTGAGAAGCTTATACGTGGTAATATGAAAATGGAATTTTGCAGCGTATGAAAAATGCCATGTCTGATCAAAATTCGAATCCGGGATCTTCAGAAGAAAGACCAAGACACTACCACTTTTCCATGAAGATCGGTTTTATATCTAATTATTAAATTGTTTTATTGTTTTCAGAATTTAATTAGCTTCAGCTGCAACTCTACCTATATAAATTTTATACTTTTACGTAAACGTTTACGATATAAAAAATGAAAAGGTTTATGGTTTTTTAAAGGTTTATGTTATATAACTCGTATCTGGAAATAAATCTTTTTTTTACACATTAAAACGGGTAGAGAAGCTTCCAGAAAGAAGAAAGAGATAGAAAATGAAAAAAGAAGAAACTAGAAGAAACAACTTTTCTTTTTAGAAAACGACTTACAGAAGAGCGTAGAAGGTGCGGACAATGAAGATCAACAATCAAAAGGACAGGTGGGGTACTGTTTATGCAAGCCAGGAGGTATAAATACTGCCGGGGACCAGCAGAGTGACAGTTTTTCTTCAAGTTCGAGTTCGGTGCAGTGTGCGATGAACGCGATCATAATTAATGTTTGGTAACAAACTAGTGAAGAGTGCGTAACGAGTATTCCGTTTTTGACAGTTTTGACAGAAAACAAGAAGCTGTTCGGTGAGTTATTTGCGAACAGTAGCGAAATTGACATTATTATATTCCTTCGTGTGGTGTAGTTAGTTCTTTTGTAAACAGTAGAAGTGGATAATACTTGCATAACAGGTAAATTGTATAAAATGTAGATTTTTCATTTGTTATTGTTAATTCAATATCAGTCTATATTATTTATTATAGAGTTTTTAGTAAATCGAAACTGTATTTTGGTATTTATAATTTAATTGCTATTAAATTAATTTTGTTTTTAATTTGAATTACCATTTTATATACTGTATTGTAATTTATTTAAGAGTAATAAATTTTTTGTAAGAAATTTTTACGTGTTAATCTCTCATCCTTGTCTAACCTGGAACATGCGACAATATTGTTTAACTACACAGATAATATGTAATGAACCACATCTATTTATTTATTTTATTGTGATTTTTTAATATGAGGCGACCTCAGTGATGGAATAGTTTTGATTTTTCTTGTAACTTGTGAAACGCATTGCAAACGAGTCACTTTCATAAAAAAAGTAACAAGACTGTACATTGTACATCTTTTTTTATATCTTTTAAATAAATATATAAGAAAAAGGTATAACGATTTCTTAGAGCAGCAACAAGTAATATCTACATACTTCAAACCGATAAAAAGCGTAACACATTAAAAGTTAAATATATTTCTTATATTTAACACTTTAAATTTATTCAGTAACGTGTTAAATTACTCTTTACATATTTTAGAATCGGATTCAAAATAAACAAGTAAATTATACTTTTCTTTCTTTACTGACCTTTACAATTGAATTATAATATGATCTCATATAAAGTAATAAATTATATAATCAACGCTTTATCATACGAACTCGTAATAGATATTAATTCCGTAATAAATTTAAATTAGGATTTTTTCTTTTTCTAATACGATCACTTCTTTAAACGCGTATTTTTAATCAGGAAGAAGACATGATGGTCTGATTAATTAAAATTGATTATAATTTAAGCGATCAATTATGTACCAGAGAAAATATTGTAATACATTTCAGAATTTCCTTTTTATGACCGTAAATCATTCATTCATTTTTAATTAAGATCAACTCATTTTTAATTATCGATACAATTATAAAACATAAAATAATTTAATGTCTTTAAACAATCTTAAGGATATCGATACAACAAACTGATGAAGCGGCAACGTAATCTAAGAGATCATTAAAAAAAATCCGTGAAACGGATAGCCGAATTTCTGAAAATACATGCATTTAAGATAAAGGGGACCTATTTTAGATTACTACTATACTCTCATGTAAGCGAGTATTATTCTTTCAGGTAATACTCCGAACTTTAAATTCATTTCCTTATCTACATTTAACAGAATTATACCTCATATGTTTTTTATTATTTTAATTAGTATCTGTTTATTTCTCTCTGATTACTGGTGGAGGACGGAAAATTGTAAATGTAAAATTTTCTCTAATAATAAAATGTATTTCTTTCTTTAAGAAAATAGGTAACAACCTCGACATGTATTTGGAACGATAACTTTCAGAACATTCTTCACAAAGTAAAAATGTTTATACGTTTTTCTAACGTGTCATTCATCAATGTGGATCAATAATACCGGATTAATTGCAGTATTCTGTACTTAAAGCGTGTTTGTAATCAGATGTGTTTTTAAAAATTTCTCTTAACTTTCAAAGGAATTCCTATCACGTTAAAAAACTGTAGAAATTTCCTACGTATACGCCGGATCAGCTGCAGTGAACGTTGAACCTTACAGCATTCTCTATTTTATAAATATATTCTCCTCTCTCCTTCTATCACTTTCTACCGCCTAAATTATTTAAGTTTCTTTACTTTGTGACAAAAATTCTATTTGTAATCACTTGAATTTATTCTTGACAAATTTTCATCATGAATTACAACCTTTTTTTTTTAAAAAAAAAGAAGAAATATATATGTTCAAACGATAATAATAATTAATATAAATATTAATTTATGAAGAAAAATTTAATTTAGTTAAATAATTTTATTAAAATTGAATACATCTGCATTATATTAACACCTTAACGCGTTAAGTTAATTTAATATTATTATTTATTATAATGTTTCCGTTTCCTTTGCCGTTATTTATTTAACTTGAAATAATTGTAAAACGAAGTCATACACCATTCATTGTTGATATTTCTATAAATGTAAGGCTTTTTTTATAATAAAATATAATTATTTTAACACTTGGGTATTCACTACCAGTTGTGTCATCGTCGGTCCTTTGGTACTTACCTGTTCCATTGTGAAAGGATATTCAATTTTCCTGCATGGATTTGCAGTATTTCAAAATACAAAATATTATAAAGAAACTAGAATATAATTTAAGCTAGTCCAATTTAGTGGTTTATTATTCTTTTAGTATTTATTTTTAAAATAATACAAAAAATTATTTTGTATTCTTTTAAAAGTGTAAAACGGACCAAATCTTCGGTCGATCCAGACTTATAAGTTCTGAAATTAACTTATAAATAATTTTCAAGATGTTGGAGTCAACTAAAGTATTATCTGGAACTTGGGATCAGCTGTACATCTAATATAAAATAAATCTTTTTTTTTCTATATCTGTATTCTAACATTAATAATTTAATAATTTGCTTTTTTTCTATTATCTTATTTCTTGATAAATATTATTATCGAGAAAAAATTGAAAACGAAAATGAAAAATATAAAACAAAAATGATTTTATTTATATATAAATCAATAACAAACAGAATATAATCGACAGTAATAAATTGATAATGAACACATAGTTGAATTTTCGTTCCGTCAGTATTTTAAGATGGACTGTTGATTGAAAATCCAATTTAACGACTTGAAATGGTTAATCTAACAATACGGTTGAAAAATTATAAACTGTGATAAAATAATATTCAACTGAAATGTTTTGAAATGAAAGCACAGTTATGTTTTGATACTTTGTTCTCGCACAGTGCGTAATGAAGTTGATTTATTTCTTCACTCATTTGGGTTGATAACATTCACTTGCCACATACACACAATAATGCTGTATCAAGCTAAATTGCGTGTAATTTTTTTTAAAGCGTGCCGCATACAGGATGACAGAGGCGGTTCATTAGATCAAGAATGGTATGGAGGAAGCGAAGGCGAATCAACAATAAATTGAGTCAAGAAGAGGGGAGTAGGTGATTCGCTATTAAACATGATGATGGTGTTATGGGATAGCGGAGCACTAAAGCGTACTTAACATTTCAGTGACCTCAGGTTTTTGGCTGATATGTTAGTTTTATTAATTTCTTATTCAGTTTATCATCGATACGATAAAATAAAATACAGTTCACTTTTAAAATGATTATATTCGTAAAAAAAAATCGGGTTACCTCCAGAAAATTGCATTTTATCCGAATTAAACGTTAAAAGAAAAAAAAGGATTAAAAAATTTCTCAAAAGTCATTACAAATTTAAATCTTTATATTAATTAGATAGAAAATTAACGTACTTTGTAGTAGAAAAAATAAGATTTTCTACTGTTTACATAGTTAATTTCAGATGATTTTTTGTTATTTCATCAGAAATCCAGCAAGTAGCCCGAAAAATTAATCTAATAGATTTATATTTGTGTAATACCATCTCTATAAATTGTTAATTTTGAGATGAACTGATATTGATTGGCAAATTATTGAAATCATGTGTACTTTTTTTAATAATTAAAAAATAAATAATTTCCATAACGGTGGAATTTATTTCGAGTCTCAGGAGCAATTTCAAAGGACGGCTTGTTTCTACGGTTACAAGGGGAACTATGTTGCCAAGATGAATAGGCTATAATCAGTCTGGAATTACCGCTAAACGTTGGTCGATTATCATCATAGCATTCTGCTTCTGTGATGATAAACGGTAGCCAGTGTTATGGCCACTGGAAAGACGGTTAAGGGATCTTAAGAACAGATTAAAACTCTCTCATTCACAACGATGTAATCTCGCTGCGAAACTATTTATTTGAGTAGGTCATAACATTATTTGCCTCGAGGCAGGTTCTTTGCATCACGTTTATCTTCATTCTCCTCTACTCCCAGCTGACATTTTAAGATTCTGTTAGTTCCTACTTTATTTTAAATCGTCTATAATTGTTATTTATTTCCGGTTTCTCTTTTTTGCACCTTCTATTGATCCTTCTAGACCTGTTTTAATCGGTCTCTCTCATGATATGTCCTGACCGATTCGTATCTTTTTTCCATCTTCCTATAATTTCTTTTGTAGCAGCCGATAGACAGAACTTCCCATGTCGCTTCCCTGGATATTGGAAAGGAAACAAAAATTTAACTCCAAAACATTTAACCGAAATGTGCCGTGATTCAAATATTCGGAAAATCATTGGACGGTGGTATTCCGTTGCCTTCTGCCAATAGATTAGCCACTACTAACATGGAAACGACGCAGCTTTGAGATCGGCGTTTCAGACGACCTGATACAGATAACAAACCTTTCTATGAAGTACTTAATTTGAGCGACTACGAGATCACGCCAATTTTATTATATGGGTATGACTATGAAAGACTGGAGTCGTCCTTTATAGGATAAATTGCGCGACTGTCAGTTGGCGTTCGTACAAACTTATGTAGTATTTATGGTATCGGTGTCAACAGTTTTTTTATTGTTGTAGTTTTTAAGACGTTGAAAAAGCTATTGTTAAACTTATAAGATTCTGTGAAATGAATGCTACGGATATTTACTTTTTTAAGATTCTCTACTTGACAAGGTATCTGAGACAAACTCGTAAATGGAGACATAATTTTTGATAACTCCAATCCTAGCTGAAAGGAACTCATTGGGCGAATTTAATATTTGCACAACAATTTGGAAAAAGAACCCCCCCTCACCCACCCAGAATTTCCTTGATTATTATCGGATGCAGCTAGAATCGTTTCACTAAATTTTGAATGCTGTAGAGCCATCAATAGCAAAAATATCTAATTTCAGGGAAACAGTAACACCTGTAGAACGCTAATCTGTAACTCTAAGGCGAAAAGTAACTATTATTTTTATAAAGATTTAATATTCATAAAAATTATGAAAGTACAAATTAAAATATATGAATTATTTAGGACACGAGTGAAGAAAAAAGTACTAAAATTAAAAAAGGGTTTAGCACAGAATAAAAGAAAAAAATTAATCTAATCGGAAAACAAGTTGAACGACCGTAATGTACTGGCGACTACGAGAGGCAAATCCCAATCCGTCGGGATCTGTCGCTTGTTATCTGTTGTAGCCCAGTTGTCGCACGTAGTCGGCCGCTCAAGGTCATTTGCAACGGGCACGGTCCGTTGTATTCTTTGCATTGGGATAAGACGCGCTAATACGAACTTACTCGCGTGAATTCGTAGTCCGTCGTAGTTAGTCTTCCAGTGAACGAACGGCCTTAACATTTATTGCAATGTACGTATGTGATACATTGATATTGAATCTAGATGAAGTATGTTAAATGAAACTTATTGAAGAAATACTAAAGTTTATTTCCAGTTGACTGAGTTGCCTGTACTGGCTTCTGTAAATTATATCAATTTATTCTATTATGTTCTGTTGTTAAATTCATTTTTCTCTTACTATTTACGTTGAAGAAATTCCAATTTTTCTTGTATTAGGATATCATAATTAAATATTTACAATCTTAAGAATTTAGGTGACAAAATTCCAAACACCAAGCAAGATTTTGATACAAAAATCTTAACGAGTATTCAAATGAATATGAATAACAACATATAGAACTAGATTCATTAAATTGATGGTGGTGATATTTTATTTTGTAATGCATATGTTGGCTTCAAGTCTGAAAATCATAAAGTTTTTAAAAACTTTTAAAAAAATAATAATCCTTTTTTGGTCAACTCTTTTTGGTCAACTTTCAGAAAAGTTACCTAATGATAATTGTGTAATAAAAACTGATTTTATACGGTAAAAGTTCTGCAAGTAATAGAAATATCATGGGACTGTCATTTACTAAATAAAATTATATATATGAGTACGTACATTTAATTTTGTGTAGAATACGTGTTTTCCGAATAAACTTCGACAATGTCTTTGAAAACTATCGAAAACTGTGTTATTTAAAAAACTCTTTTTTACTTGCTGAATCTTCTACTTATTTGTTGGTTTTCAAAGTGTTTTCTCTATTTTGCATTAAATAATTGATTTAAAATTTAAATCAAATTAAGTTAAAGTATTTAAATAGTTCACATTTTCCTGAAGAAACTGATGTACGATGGGTTTCATACACCATGTCAAAATGATACAATGGACAAAAAATAAATGACAGAAAAATAATGAATTTAAGCTGACATTACAGATTTAATGTGATACAATCACATTATTATTAATGTACAGTGATATAATCTAACACTCATAACCTTAAAATTATTACTAAAAGCGTTTTCTTAATCATCTCTTTTAAGTATAATGTGCTTAGTCTGTATGAAAAAACGTGTTTTTAAAGAGTTCTTTAAACTCCAGGGTTTTATACTCGTCTAAATTTCATAATTTAATTAAATGCTTTATTGTATTAGTGAACAACGCACACATTTAAAAACCGAAAATAAATTCCAGCAGAGTAGTAGCTATTTAAGCGACTTGAAAAATGTGAATTTTTAATATTAAATTAGCGTCAAATAAAACATCCAACTCTTTAACACTGTCAATTCTCTTTACAAGCGTTTTTAACGCACAGCATTATAGTTAAAGGCTAACTGCAAGGGCGTTTAAGAAAGACATAGTGTTTAAAAAATAATTTATTCTTTTTATAACCTTTGACTTTTTTAGCTCATTCATCAAGAAGCTTTTTTCGGCCGATTTTAATAAACGAGGAAGAGGATAGAATCTGCGATTTCCCGTATTGAATGTTAGGATGGTGTTTTTGATTCTCAAACTAAATATATAATTACTATTCAAATGATTTATAATAATCGTTTAATTAATAATAGATCGATGTGTGATTTTTACGTGTCATTTTTTACGTTTTTCATACTTCTTAAAAGCCTTCCTTTAAAATATTTGTTATCTTAAAGAGTGTTTATCAAGCGAATTGAAACGAATGGGAATTGTAGTAGAGAGGATGTTAGAGTGAATCAAAACAGAGCTCTGAATAGAGAATGGAGGATGGCCAGAACAACCCGTCCCCACAGTTCTATACAGAAAAACGTTCTTACTTCTTGGACCAAAATATTTTAACAGTTCATTTTTTTATTCGGGTTTGCAATTCATTAAGTGGATAAGTGAATATAAAATGTTCTGCTGAAATATGTTTATTTATTTTGTCGAAAGTAAAAATGTATCCTTTTATTCATATGATAATTAAGCTTCTCTAATTTTAAAAGTTTAGCTTATAAAATGCTGTTTGTTAATAATAAAATTACGATAAATATTTATACTTCTATGAAAAAATATTCTTTTAATTTCCCGTCTAGAAAGCGCTGTAGTAAAGCTAAGTTCTAGAAGGGAAAGTATTGTAATCGGTCCAATTTGGGCATATGCGGTTTTCACAGGATCTTGACGTTTTAACAGGTAAGGAACCCAAAAAACCGGATAGAAATTTTCATATTAATGTTCGTATGTATGTGTTCGATTTGGCTTCTAAATCATCTTATATCACCAGAACTACCGGACCGATTTTGACCAAACTTGGTCAGATTACTTCTATACATGGGGTATTGATGCCATTAAATCTTCAACTTAAATGATCAAGGGGTGTAGAGCAAGTTCACCCTCAGTATCTCGAAATTTTGTCTAATTAAGGTCATATTTTTATTACGCACATTTGTTAACAATTAAAAAATAACAACATTTGCAAAACAAAATTTTGAAAATCGCATCTCCACCCCAAAAAATGTTCTAAACTTTGAAATTTTATTTTGATCGTGTTTCATTGAGGTTTCTTTTATTATCTACTTACGCATATCAATTACTCTTTACTAAATTGGGAGCCCAAACCCCACCAACCGGCCGGACTCAAACCAAAAGTAATGCATCTTTTTAACATTTTTCTTCTTCTTTCCCTTTTCTATTGTAATTAAGACTTGCTTTAAAAAAAATATTTTTTATAAAATTGAAATTTGACTCCCATTTCGGAGTTCGCGCAAAAGCGATAAACAAGTATCAATTTTTACATTTTCAAAGGCGCTGAAAACGATTTTAATGCTTGAAGTTGTTAAAACAGAAGCTTTTTTTTAGTAATACCAAATTTGAAATGTGCTGTTTTAACCTCAAGCAAGTTATGCTTTTATGATGCGCAGCATAAGTTGGATCAGAAACAACCACAAGCTGACAGTTGTCAGCTTTTTTTTAATATCATTAATTGTTATTTTATTCTTGTTAATTAAGATTACGTGAACTCCTGCCTAAAAATGTGATAGTAAACCACTCTTTGTATGCAGTATGTTTATTCTTTTAATATAAATGTTCAATGTAATTCTAATTAATAATATTAATGTTTTTTTGTTTTTTTGTTTTTTTTTTTTTAAGTAGAGTTCATAATATATCATTATGTAAATATTTGTAATTTATTTGTTTACAATTATATTTATTTTTTTTTACAAATTATTTATGTTTTTGATAAAAATGAAGTTGTAATCAAACATTTCTGTTATACTAGTAAAAGAAAAAAAAAAGATTTATTATTATAAAAGACAAAGGATCCGACTGGTTGATTTCTAAGAAAGTAAACTGGCGTAAATAGCCATGTTAAAGATAATTATTCATTATTATTTACCATAAACAGAATCTAATTTATATATTATTACCAATACATCATTAATGATAATGTATATTTCATTGAAATAAATTTTAATCGTGTACAGTTATACTAATTATTTTTACCTACTACTACTGAATATTTCGATTATGAGTAACGTAATTGCTTTTTAATTATTATTGAGTCTATAACCGAAAGTTCCTCCATGCGACTTTTGAGGGACCATTCATGACAGCGACGTACGTATATCCGACTTCTAACAGCCACATAACAACTTATACATTTTTCCTTAAACATCATGAGTTTAAAAAGGCCTTCCTAAGTTTCATAAACCAATTTTAATAAATATTCACTTATAATTAAATTAACTGCCTTATTTTTGGAACCTATACCAAACAATTGAGGATTTTAGGGCGGCACTGAGGCACACGTATCGTTAGGAACGATATTTTTTCGGCTATCTATGATATGAAAGAATTACAATTGGTAGTTATTTTCAATAATTTTTGGGAATTCATTTTTTGTTTTCAACAAGTAACATAACATAAATGATAAGTAATCATTAATGTTCAAAAATTCATTTTTTGAAGAAGAAAAAATCACCATCGGTAAATTAATTGTTTAATGGTGATTTCCTAACAATTAAATTCTTACCTGCATAAATTTTCTTATATAGTATATGTGTTCTTTAATCCTGCCGGTTTTCTTTGAAGAGATATGCCCTGGTCACTAATATATAATATTAGTAATATCACTAATAATGCATATATATATATATTGATCATTTTAGCTAGATATATCTGATGTACTATTTATAAAGTTTATTATTAATTAACAGCGTGGTAACAACCAGATGTAATGTCAAATATCAATAAATTATCAATCATTCACATCAGATCTTTTTAAAATAAAATATTAACTTAAACAGAAACAAGTATCGTAAATAATAAGTTTTCGTATGATATCGTATTACTGAATAAAACAATATATCTTAATATTTCTGAAGTATATCAAATAAATGAAAGATTTCAGGAAAAACAATTATTATTTTATTCTTTTTAAGACGGAGCTTAGGTGAAAAAGTTCATAAAATTGTTTTAATGACATTTTTCGAAAAAATTAATTTCATAGGTATAGTTAATTATAATATCTTTTTATATAAATTATTAAGGTATACTTTTTTATTTATTTATTTTTATTAACATTATTAATAAGCTTATATTAGATGTAAGAATATTAAAAGGTTTTTAAAATTTTTAGGTAATAATCAGAATAAATCCATTCCTAGAAAACGTATTATTGAAAATACATTAAATAGAAGTAAAAGAATCTTCAATAATATATCGTGTGGGTTTTTTTAAAATAACTTTGTAATAAATAACAAGATAACTAAAATAAATGATTAGTCGTTAATAAACTAATTATGAAACTAATTATATAGCGTGTATCCACCGCAGTTAGTTATTCAACAGCAAATAATAAAAAAAAAAATTATAACTTGCCTACGACCACAAGAAATATCGATAAATTTCTCGTATTTCCTCGTTTATATTGTTCGCTAGTTATAAAAAATAAGCTAAGGTAATATTTTTTTGATATTTTACTAGAACAAAGATACAGAAAATATAAGTTCTTGTTATTACGTCTCACTTACACGTGCACGTCACCAAAAAATATACAACTTGTGAAAAGCGAAATGATTTTTTATAAATGCAAACCTGTCTGACTTGCAGACTGCGTAATAAGCAGATACGTTTTTTGTTTTTTTGCTATAAACTGGGTTACTGTTTTTACCAAATTACAGTTGTTGACTGATGCGTTTCTTAATACGCAATAATAGAATTATTACTAACAATATTTTTTCTCGTTGATCTAAAGATAGTCAAGGTATGACACTAGACTCATGTTTTATCTCTGTTATTGTTTTGTAAAAGCACTGCTTTATTTAATTCGATGTAATTTATTATATTTTTGAAGAAGTCTATCACGACATAATTCAACATTCACATGCGCGCGCGCGCGCGTGTATGTGAGAGAGAGAGAACAACAAAAAATCGTGCGCGAATCCTATGAGTAATAATTAACTCTTATTATATGTGGGAAAGATACTCGTATGTTTTAAATATGTTTTCCTCATTTCACGCTTGTTCGCTCGCACGTGGACATACAGATTTGATAAGTATATAAAGAAAAAATTGTTTATCTTATATTCAGTTTTCCGCAAACAAAATCTCTGGTTCAAACAGATTTTATACATAAATTTGTTGTAAATTGAAATTGCAGATGCAATTTTGTCAATTTTACATAATGCAATGTTATTCAGTTGAATTGTTTAATTAAATTTATAAAAGTAAGTCAACTAATTGTAAAATCTCTTATTTAAAAATTAAATAACCCTAATACATTAATTCGTACTCTCTTGATAAATAATCACTCTGGTCATAGAACTAGTAGATTTTATTTTATGTTCATAAATAATCCACTTTTATAACTATTGCAGTTCCATATTGTTTTAATCTGAGTTTCATGAATCTACTGCGTGTTTACTTTAACTAATACATCATTTTTACCAATATAAACATTTCTTATTTTATTGTGCATTTGTTTTAATCGCTGTGTATAATTTTTATTGTCGAATTTTTTAAGCGTTATTATGTTTAACTTATTCCGATTGAAGTACTTATTTTATTGGCTGTACTAAATAAAAATCAATTATTACTTACAAGTAAGCAGTTTTCAAGTAAAGTAAGACCTGATGCGTGAAAGCAAATACTGGTTTTTTAAAAGAGTGTTTACTAATACTAATCTTTCAGCGGAAAGGTTGATACTGGTAATAAGCAGTACTATCTCATAGTAAGAAAGTATATACTAATAGAACTATTCGTACATGTTTAAATGTATTTATATTCTATTCATTTAATGACAATTTGCGTAGATATCAAACAAGTTGTAACATGCAATTTTAATAATCACCGTCATTCATTTCATACCTAAACAGTTCATTCGAAATTCAGATATGAAACAACTTCTAGTGATGGTGTAACTTAATTTGATCGGTCAATTTAAATTTCAAAAAATAAAACACTAGGAAACGTGTACTCGTCTTATAAAGGAAAACGATTTGAGTTTGAATAGATCGATGTTGCCTAAAACCGCAATAGCTAAAGGACAAGTGTAGAGTGCAATATTGAAATATTATGATTCGGGAAAAGTTCAATATTATGATACGGGAAAGATTAAAAAATATTATAAATAATATCGTAACAAAACTGAAAAATAAAGCTATTAAAATTACAACAAGTATCCGAAATCAAGTTATAAGTCTGGAAAAATGAATTTATTGAAATGTCGCTGCTGTTGGAAGAAAACCAGTTAAAAGTACCAGATGAAATAACTGTAATACATGTAAAGATGTATCGATAGCTAAGAACTCTCCTGAAACGTTTAGTAACGCATCCATTGTTTTTGCCAGCATTGTGTAAAAACAAGATAAAAAAGAAAAAAACAACGATTTTGACACCGAAGCTCAGTTTTAACAACTTCCGAGCTGGATTGTACTAGTGAAGCAACTAAAGCAACTACAGTTTGTAGAACAGTAGGGCAGTAGGAACAGTCCGTTAATTAAACAACAATCATTAACAGTGTTAAAAACGAAAAAAAGATTTTGAAACGTTAAATCCAATTTTCTTGGGCTTCATTAATTTCGTCTATTATATATAAACTATATATATTCTGCGGGCTCATTAACCTTCTGTAAAACATTATTAAAACGTTTTGCCAATAGTTGTTCATCAATTCATAAGTCTTCAGCTATATCTGCTAGATGGCCCGTGTTCCTGAGATAACGCAAAAAAATGTTCATTTTCCAATTCAGACCACAAGGCACTGCCACCTCTTTTGTTATTTTCCAGTAAAAATATCCGATTAAACCAATATATATATATATATACATTTTTTTTTTTAAAAGAATTATCGAAACTAAGTTCCCTGGATATTTTTGGTTCACGAACGTTGCTATTTTCGTTTGGTAATGAATTTTAAGGTAGTACAACACCAGACTGAAGTGAATTTAATTTTTTTTCATAATTTTAAGTAACTAATGTACAGTTTCAGTATCCAGTCGTAATTAAGTAGTTACTGTTATTAACTACTACCAGAAGTCAAGTACAGTCTCTAAAACCAG
The DNA here is from genome assembly GCF_047948215.1 of Lycorma delicatula. Taxonomy (NCBI): domain Eukaryota; kingdom Metazoa; phylum Arthropoda; class Insecta; order Hemiptera; family Fulgoridae; genus Lycorma; species Lycorma delicatula. Next base: position 198,061,730 of record NC_134456.1, on the reverse strand, counting down.
TTAAAATTTATTTTTATTCTCGTTTTCCTTTTTTTTGTATGTTTTGGGGCGCACAACGAAAATTCATTATTAGTGTCCCGAGATAATGCTTTTAAAATAAACAAACTATTTCAACGTTACCGACGCTAAGTATAACGGAGTTATAAACTAATTAACAGTAATATAAAAATCAAATTAACAATCAAAATAACGCAGGAAAAATATTAAAAAAGTAAAACATGTATCTTAAATATGCACTTCAAATAGTGCAAATAAAAGGTGTTACTAATTTTTATTCACAAAGACCGTTATATATTTTTCATAATCGATTTGTTAGATATTGTATCGATTTTCTTTAACTATTTGTTATTTTTATACTTTTTGTTGTGTGTAGTTATTTCAATCGCAGAATTTTAATTCAATTCTTTAATTCTGAAAATGCTCTTCGTGCAAAACTGAAGGGAGAAAATTATTTACTTTAACACTTCTGCTCTAGTGTTAAAGTGTTAAATTAAATTGATATTATTATCACGGTAAAGCAGTAAGTTTTATAAAATAATATATATAAGAACTAATTAATTCATAAGTATTATGAATTTTGGGACTTTAATGATGACTGAAATTTTAAATATTAATTATTTTATATTTCAAAAAATTTATTTTGGGGTAAAACGAAGGGTACACTACCTGAAGCTTTTCAACGTTAAAGGCTACTGAAAAAGTAATGTCTGCTTAGTTTCAGTGGATCCTTTCATTGTGTACTTTTCCGTCTGTTTCTTATTCAGATTGTTAATTTCAGTTTTTTCGGATATTCTATTTCAGAGATGGTCGTAATACCCCATTCGCATACACCCCCATTTATTTGTTTATACTGATGGTTTAAAATAAAACTTTGGATCGACATTATAAAGTTACAGCTTCAATGAAATAATTCAATTTTATCCTTAGCCAGTAAAAAAAAGTGTAGACATTGCCGAGTCTTCGATTGATTTTTGTTAAAAAAATTTTTATGTCGTTTTAGATGATATAAAAACTAGACAATCGTACGAAAAGAAAAGAAAAAAGACGGCAAAGAATAGCAAAACTTTTCCGGCGCTGTTTCTTATGTACAATAAAATTTTAAAATAAAACTAACATAATGAAATTAAGCTGTTAACAATTTTAGATATTATTACTATTATTATTAATCGGTTTTAACGAATGAAAAAGTAAACATCTAGTTGTATGAAATTAATAATTTATTAAATAAAATAAAAATTATAATATTATTATTATTAATTATAAGTTATTAGTGATTACAATAATTTAATAATAGTGAAAGTTATATTTTTATTTGTTTGGCTGAGTTATGTTTTTATTTGCTTGATGTATAATTGCGAAAAAATCAAAATGTTCAGTAAAAAACATTTTTGTTTTGAATTTTATAACTGCGTTATTTTTATAAATTTTTATTTTACATACTAATTTTTTTTAAATTTTTACATAAAAGTACTTTACCTAAAACAAGTTGACTGCCATGCAAGATATATAGACATTTCCCACACATTTTCAAATTTAAAAAAAAAGTAAAACTACTAAAATATAATATAATAACATATTAATGTATTATAATTGAGATCAATATTTTTTAAAACAATTATATAATATGTAAGTTGTATTCATCTCAAGACATAAAAAATTAATATTATTTTTACTTTCGACAAAAATTTATTAAGAACTATTGTAATTTTTAAGAAATAAAAATAATTCTTATTAAAACACAACCCTCTGCAAAAAAAAATCTTTTGACAGTGTTCTGGAATTTCAAACACGTGTACATAACCGATTCTAGGAAACTGGGTCGACTATAAATTCTGTGCGATATATTGAGATGTTAAAACTTTGGAAACACGTGCGTCGAGTTTAACAAACCACGGAACTCTGCAACAGGAAAATGCGACCAAACAACGCATGCACAAATAGGTTGTGTTTTTAATAAGAATTATTTTAATTATTTACAAGAAAAAATTAAAACATAATGAATCAAATAATATGTAACATCGATTAATACAGGTTAAAAGATGCTAATATATATGACCACTAGTTCAAAAGATATAATGGAATGAAATGAGATTGTTGTATTAAATTTTCTTTTTTTTCAGTTTATAAAACTGATCGAATAATAACTGGAAAATATAAATTATACAATCTTGCGGGAAACAAAATAAATAGCGAATGATGTAACTGCTAATAGCATTAATAAACTGCCGGGAACGATGATAGCCGTGTTTTGATATAAAACTGAGAAAAGAGAAAAAGTAGATAATTTTATTCACAGAATTAATTATAAAATTACCAGTTAAAAATAGAAATGTAGATGACTACATGAAGGTCTATCATAATTTTCTCTGAAAAACGATTACATATTAATTTATAATAATGATTATAGTACGTTTAATTATGGTGTCGCATGACATTTATTCTCTTCGGTTCAGTTACATAATAAAATTACTATTTTACGCATTATCTTTATATTTATTTAACACCACTTTTTGGCTATTAAAAAAATGAATTAAAATCTTATGACATTGGTCATCCATTTTTCACCGCATTATATATAATTTAAATATGAATTCATATTATTCATTATATTAATTGTTACCTACTGAAAGATTAATTAAAAAATAATAATAATAAGTATAAGAAATAATGAACATAATGATACTACGAATTACCTTAAGGTAATCGGTGTTACATACTATCATTATTATTTTTATTATTTGTATCTTAATTCTTTTATATTACAATAGTTATTAAACGTTTGTCGAAAATAAAAGTAATAATTAATTTTTTTTTTTTAATTTTGACAATGAATATAAATAAATATTATATTGATTTTTTGGAAATAATGAACTCATTTAATTATGGTACATTAAGTTATGTTATTATATTTTATTTTAATAGTTTCACATCAATAAAAAAAGTTTGTGGAAATGTTTAGTAAATGTACACATCTTGCACGGCAGTCAACATGTCAAATTATTTATTTATAAAATAAAGAAGAAAATGTGTATAAAAAATGAAAGTTTAAAAAATAGCGCGTAGTTCCACAAAATTGAAATTAAGTTGTTAGTTGTTCGTTTTACCTTAAAATAAAATTCGATTTTATCTAGCCATTAAAGATTGCAGTAGTAGTTAGATTAAAAGTAGAAATAGATTTAGTTTCTCAGATATATCTTCAACGTAGCTTAGTTGTCAGTTAGTTATGCAATTTGAAAATCTGCAATATTTTTAGTCCTCGTAAAAAGGTGACAACCGATGAATTGCCATTTTCTTGTTAATAAAGTTGACCGTACTCGTATATTGATAAGCAAACTTTAATTTTTACACAGCATGAATTATTTTGATTTTTTTATTAATTTTAACTTAAAAACACAACCCTCTACAAAAACAAAACTCTTGACAGTGACCTGGTACTGCAAACACATGTACATAACCGACTATTTGGAAGTCTAGTGGACTATAAATTCTCAACTATATAATTTAAAACATAACTTATAACACAATTATATTCTAATAAAAAGGTTAAAAAAGAAAAAAAAGAGATTCGAACCGATGTGCCTTCCCCTTGTAAGTTCCAAATATTTCATTAATTAAAATGTTATCTGGCTATAACTCTGTAACCAATGAAAATAAGTACCACTTGTGATATATCGTTGAAAAGCTCTCATTGAGGGCTTATTACTGCAGTTAAGAACAAGTGAAAAATCCAAATTTTTGGGAGATTTTGGGCTTTCGCGATTAGAATACTTCCTTGTACTTCGTACAGTTTTAGAGTTTTAGAACAGATTACAATACTTACAAGGAAGTATTCTAATCTGTAATTATTCTTATTCTGTAATAATCTGAGATTATTCTAACTGTGAAAAATATCGGTTTTCAGATTTCAATGGAAATATCTATTTTGACCATCCCTGAGTCCATTTTGACTAGTTTCGGCATGACATCTGTACGTATGTATCTCACATAACTCAAAAACGAATAGCCGTAGAATGTTTAAATTTTGCATTTAGGACTGTTGTAACATCTAGTTGTGCATCTCCCCCTCCCCTTTTGATTGCAACTGAACCAAAAGTGTCCAAATAAAGCCTAAAATCTGCAAAGAATTTGGATTTTGGACTTTTTTTAACTGCAGTAATAAGCTCTCATTGAGAGTTTTCCAATGATATATACAAGTGGTACTTATTTTCACTGGTTCCAGAGTTATAGCAAAATAAAATTAATGAAATATTTGGATCTACAAGGGGAAGGCACATCGGTTCAAATCTCTTTTTTTCCTTTTTAAACTTTTTTTTAATCTAAATATTTTGATTATTAATAATTATTAACCTCTGATTGTAAAAAGTGTTACGATAAATAATTATTCAATAATAACAATAAAAATAATATATATATGAAAAACATCAGAAGTTACTAGTGAAATAAAATTTTATGAACTTTTAAAAATGTGTATATGTAATCTAATAGGCGTACAAGGAAGTCATGTGATGTCCACATCAGATTTTTATTTTAATGTCTTGTTATAACTGTTACGACGGGGCGCCGAAACATGTAATTCACGGTCAATCATAATCCCCATATGAAACAAGTATGACGTAAAATTACGTTTTATTTGCTTGAAAAACTTTATTTTTGTTAATAATTACTATTTATAATTACATATTTCTCTTAACGGTTGAATCAGTTTTTTCATTCCATCAATGAAGAACCTAGCGGTCTTTCCTTATTCTACGATCTCACTGCGTCCTTTAGTTCATCGTCTGCGACGAAATGAATACGTTTAATATCACTCATTAATTGCAGAAAGAATTTAAAATCGCAGGGTGTCAAATCTGGTGAGTACGGAGGGTATAGAACAGGTTCAAATTTCAACTTAACAAGAGCCTCGGCGTTTGCATGCGGTGTGTGTGGTCGCATTATCGTATTACAGAATTGTTGACCCCCTTGTTTATCTAACATTACACACACGTTTCCTAAAGTGTTTTAACCTCTCTATATATAGTTGAAAATTTATAGTCGTCTCGGCTTCGAAATAGTCCGTTTCGTACACGTGTTTGAAATACCACGATACTGTTAAAAGATTTTTTTTTGCAGAAGGTTGTCTTTTTAATTTTATTTTGATTGTGGCTAAGCACAATGAAAGTATATCATGTCTATCGTTCTTCTTCTGGGTTCTCATGGCTTTTAGATGACGATGAATGTCACTAGCGTTCACTTCTATCGCTGTTACAAAACTCAATCGCTGTTTAGCGTAGTAGTGGAATGCAACTACAAGATAGCAGAATCTGTCGATTTTTGCATCATTTTATTTTCCTGTTGTGTCCCAGTGTGCATTACATTTTAGTCCCCTTCGTATTTCCTTACTGAATTCAGGTAGTACTTAAAACTCATCGTTTCATAACAGGAGTATAGAGATTTATTTTTCACAACCTGTCCTAGATTTTTTCTTTAATGAATATGGTATACATAAAGTATACGTGATAGTGTGTAATAGATATCGTCAGTTCTTTCTCTTGGAGAATGATGTTCATTATACGACTAGAATTTGAAGTGAATAGAATGTGAAGAAAGACATTTCTAATTTTTCGTAGTAAGCCTGTAAAAGGATGCCTGATTAATCTTAAGAACAGTTACATCCGTTTTCGGGAACGACTTCCTACTTATGTCAGGTCACTTAAAATCGTTACGATTATAGTACAAAACAAAAAAAATTTGCCATTGTTAGCACTACTGAAGAATTATTGGTATCTATGCCGCCATAACGAATCGCATAAATTTGGATTTCAGGGGAAAAAATATTTTTTTTTAAACCGTACAAAGTGCTCCATGTCATGTGAAATATTCTTGTAATAATTTTAAGCGAACATTATTTTTATATTAAAAAGAAAAAAAATACAAAAAAACTATGTGTATGCATGGAGTTACATTGTACTTATGACCTTGAGGCTGCTAAAGCACATAAGTATGCCACATGCTTACTCTTTCATATACTCACATGTGATTTCTTTCGCACGATGTTATTTTTTTTTTTAAATAAGAGCGATAATGAATGTGTTTTCCACTTTTTTGTCATCTTAAATCTTCTTTTATGTAATATCACAATATACTTTTTAGTTTTACGAGTTTTATAAAGACGAATCCATATTTTTCTCTTTGTGTTAGAAAATTTCTATGTAATATTTAAATTCATTCTTCAAAAAATGTTAAAATTTATAATTTATAATTAATTACCTTCAATTGATTATCGATGGATAAAGAAAAAATATAAAATCTGAAAAAAAGTTAAAAAAAAACAGGTGAAACGAATTACAAAGAAATTTTTTTTTTTGTGTGTGCCTGATTTTTACTGCACTGTGGACACTACAGTGCCACTTGAGTGTAAAGATGCTGGTTGAAATATTCTGTGATATTTATCAATCAGCGCCTAGATTAAAGAGCAGATGGTGGAGGAGGAGGAGGTGTTAAACTTTCTGATGTTGCCTTTCGAAACATGATTAAAATAATTAAAAAATATATATATTCTGAATTATTAATTTTTCAAACAATAAAAATAATTAAAAAAATAAAGGAAAACAAAATGCAACTATTTATAAAAAGAACTCAGCTAATTGTTTTATATAGAATATAATCTTTATTTTAATATTGGACATTAACTTCAATAACCTATTTTTCAAAGAGTTGAAAAATAACATCTTAATTAAACTAACTGTAAAAATTAAAATGAGTTTTTAAAATGATTAACTCATCACACACTGTTTTTCAAAAAAACAAAATAAAGAGACAAATAGAAAATTAAGAAGAAAAAATCTGTTTACAACCTCATATTTTAAAATTTATATTTTGGGTTGTTGATCCGGTTATGCTTCGAATTTCTGCTCTTTTGATTTTGCTGAAGTCTGGGATATTTTTATAATTTTCAAATCAGATGACATTACATTCAGTTGGTTTTTACATTCTAATCCCTTTTTAACAAACTTTATTTAAAAAAAAAAAATAATAAAGTAGACTTGCTAAACACTAAGGCTTAAATATAATTAATAATTATACTTCTATATTCTATTTTGTTTCTGGAAGACTTTCAACTCAAACACAGTTTGAAAATGTAAACAAGCTATTTTAAAGGATTTAGCATTTAAGAAAGCTCTTATTTTTTAAAATCCCTATTGAAAACTTCGTACTTTTTGCCGTTGAAACCCGGTGTGGATAAAAGCAACGTGAATACAAAAATTAAACTTTTATGCCATCGGAAAGAATATTTTTTGATATGAATAAAAAACTTGGCAATCGTAGGCTACACTATTAATTGTTATTATTCATTTAAATAAAAATTACAAATATTTTTTTAATATTAAAAAGATATACTTCTTATTAATTACCAAATATTTTTATATTACTATTAGTCTAAACGATCTTTTCAATCGTTCGTCATGTTAAATTCTAAAATTGATACTTCATTTAAGAAAAAGGTGATGATAATGTGTAATAACGGTTGTAAGGAAGCTGATGATTTACAGTTTACAATTTCTTCAGATTGTTAACATCTTTAAAGATAAACTAATGATAGTGTAACTGTACTATTGTACAGTTACACTATCATTAACATTGACTATGGTTTGTAACATAAAAATAATGTTACAAAATAAAATAGAGATGATTCCAGATTTAAAGGTAAAAATACATTCAGTTGCTCTTGAGTTGAAAGTTTTCCAGAAACAAATTAGAATATGGAAGTATAATTATTAATTATATTCAAGCCTTAATGTTTAGCAAGTCTATTTTATTTTTAAAAAAATTATACTCTTCCTCTAGCCCTATCTGTGTAATAACAAAAAAAAAACTGATGTTTATTAGAACTCTTCAGTTTTAGAGATTGATAGCAACAGCAGTTTAAGTAGATGTTTCCTGCTGATTTATAATTGACACACGGATGTTGCTTGAAGTACTACAGAAGTTGCAGGGGTTTGGATGCTTCTGACTTGACTGTACTTTAGTCATCGGTCATCGGACAAAGATTGTGATAAAATTATGGAAAAGAAAGGTACGAGGGACGATCAGAAAGTAAGTTACACCTACTCTATGAAACAAACGCATATTTATAAGACAATTTTTTTTTATCGAACAAAAACTACATATTTTTATCTATTTTTCGAAATAATCACCAAGTTTTTCTAAACACTTTTCATACCTTGTGACAAGTTTTTCAATTCCACTGTCATGGCCAATTTCATTCAACCATTTAAGGACCGCTTCCTTAAGTTCATCATCATTAACGTAACACTCCCCTCCAAGGTCTCGCTTGAGAGGACCAAATAGGTGGTAGTCGCAAGGTGCTAGGTCAAGGCTATAAGGCGGATGAGACCACACTACCGCTTGAATTTTTGCAGCAACTCCTTTGTCACATGAGGCTGAATGAGGAGTAGCGTTGTCGTGAAGAAAAACGACCTCATCGCTCAATCTTCCGGGTCTTCGATCTGTAATGGCTTTACCCAATTTTTTTAAAGTCTCACATTAAGATTCGCCGTTCAAATTCACTGTAAACAACTTCCTTAGAATCGAAAGGGGATGTTTTCATTTTTTTTGACTGCAGCGAATTTTTATGTCTCCATTCATATGATGCTCGTTTAGTCTCAAGAGCGTAATGAAGCATCCAGCTCTCATCCCCTGTGATGATTTGTTTCAAAAACTGTGGACCAGTCCTGGAATAACGTCGAAGAGAAGAAAGAGCAGACGCAAAATGTTGATGTTTGTGGTTGTTGGTCAATAGATGTGGCAACCATCGTGCACCAAGCTGATCGTGAATAATCGCAAACACACTACCGTAACTGATGTTAAGTTTACTTATAATCTCTCTAATTTTAATGAGCTGGTTACTCAAGATCAACATGTTTGCAGTTGAAAGATGTCCAGCACGCAGTTTGTCACTCACATTTATTCTTCCGTTTCTGAACATTTGGCACCATTTTGTGATCTTGGGGCGTGAAATTGCATTCTCACCGTATGCCTCAACAGTTTGGCGATGAATTTCACAATTGTAATTTTTTACTCACAAAAATCGGACTGCTGAACGCACTTTTATGCTGGACGAAACCTCTAGAGACAGGCAATATTGACAACGATACAACACACGTACTGAATGTCGTACAGAATTGCTGCTGGGGGAGCGTGAAGACAACAACGTAACTAGTGTTGCTACCACAAGACATTAATATATCCCTTTCAGTTCAAGCACACGGCAAGGGTGTAAATTACCTTTTGATTCACCGCTCGTAATTCATGATCATTATACTTATACAAAAAAAATTATTGGTAATAGTAGACAATATATCCTCATTTCGGAAAAGATATACATAATTTTCAGTCACCCAAATCAATATATTAATTACAATTAAAGAAATTAAAATCTGGTTAGGACGTCATAAAGACTTTTGGGAAATAACCAAAAAATAAAATAAAATCTAAGCATACAATTATGTGTAGGTTATTTCCGTTTGCATAAACGAGTGTGATTTTGCAGTTGTAAACTGTTTAAAAAAATATAAATAAAATGGTCTTGGTTCTACAGTTCTACGGTTCATTAAATTCTTAGAAATAGCAGAGGACTGACAAAATATCAAAGTCGTAAATTATTTATTCTTTTAATAGGAATCAGATCGAGTATGCTAGTGACATTTAGAATATAACCGTAAGTGAACCGCTCTAGATTCTTATTGTTGTTGAAATGGAATTTGACATATCTTCTGGAGGTACGAGTGTTTGCAAATAATATATAAAGAATTACGATTAACATGAAAACTCTTGAATATCGATATACTGTAAACGATATAAATTTTTTTTATTCTACAGTAATTCTTCATCGTTATCAAATAAAGTATCTGTAATAATACTTTCGTTTAAGAGAAAAAAGACGAAAGAACACGACGATATAAAGAAATTTGATCCTAGATTTGATTTCTTATCCAAACATTAATATATAATCATACCGATGTTAATCTTACTTAATTTAGAAAGAATTATTAGTTAATAATACTTACAAAGATAAAAAATAAAAAATTACTAGCTTAGAACAGAACTTAAGTATTATTTTCCACCCATGTGTAGTTTTGTACATCATTTTATTGTATGTGTTTTTTTTATATTAGAAACCGAACTGAAATTATTTTAATTAAACGGTTTTTGAACCATGATTTTATTTAATTTAATCTATTCATTTACAAAAAAAATATTTTACTCAACATCAGTAATTCTTTAAACTCGACCAGTTCTTTAAACTTAAGAACAAAGAAATTGTTAATAACTTGAGCAGTATGTTTTTAATTTTTTTTATTCTTGTAATATGTTAAAAAGTTACTCTCAAACAAATAGATCGATTTTTAAGATTTTTTAACGTTTTAGGAATAAGTTCCTTTGAAAGTTTCATTATTAATGTTTCAACCTAAATTAAATGAAAGGTTTTTTAAACGAAAAATTATATTTGGAGATAATGTGAAAATATTTTTATTCTTGTTTTTCATTTTCTTAGTTATATGTTGTAACAATGACAAGATATCGTTCTGATATTCAAAGTATTTTCACGTGAAAATTCAAGTATGTCAGTTGGAGAAATTAAGGCAAAAATAATAAACATTTCCGCATTCCAGAGAAATTCATTTTTGTTTTTCATTATTCATCGCATCTGCTGGAAAAAAATTCATTTCTTTTTTTTTAGTAAGTTGCATATCATTTACTAACAATGTTTTTTTTATTATGGGCAGCGCTTTCTTTTGGTAAGCCTTCATTAAGATTAAAAAATAAGCACCTTTTCAATTCTACTTTAAATTAAGGGTTAAGGATCTAATTAAGAGTTAGTAAGATGTCAGTTGTTTTTAATTTAGTGCCGATTTCTAAAAATTGAAATTTAAATAATTTGAAAAGCATTATGTTTTTTTTAGTTTTTATTATGGAATTTTTTAAACCTATTACCTTTAAAAGATTTATTTTAATATTAATAACTGTTAAAGATTCACAATTTTGTTCTAATATAATGTATTTTTTCAAATAAATAATTTAAAAAGTTAAAAATGATACATTTTTTCATAAAATACCTGAAACCTACTGAGGATAATCTCTGTTATAATAGAAATTAAAAATTATTAAAAATGGAAACAATAATATGACCTTAAAAACAAGAACCGTTAAATAAAAATATTTCGCAGTTTAAATATGCAAAAATAAATAAATATAAAAAAGTAGCAAGAGGGTGCATGTACCCAAAAGGATTTAAAAGAAAAATATAATTTTTTCTTTTAAAGTTCGATATGAATGACACATCCTCTTCTGAATTAAATTAGTGTATGTAATGTATTGCTTCACAACAGAAAGGTATTCATTAATTTATTTCTTTAACTATACATCCCTGAATTTATTGTTGTGACACCTGAGATAAAAGAGGCAAAGTCGCAGTTACTTTCTTTGAAAGTAATGCTTTTCATTATTCTCATTACCACAATCCGTGAGATGAGCAGATTTAACGTTTAACTTGTAAGATAGAACGTCAACTGTATTCTGATGGCATTGGCAAGCAGATATGTATCAGTGTTTTGAATCAATGAAAAAAGCAACAAAACCACTTCACTCCAAAATTGTCTTATTAAGCCTACGGTATGCTTGTTATTCTTATGAATAGCATTTAGCTTATGACTTGTAATTCACGTCAGATCGCCTTCAACCGTTAAAATAAAAACAGTTCACCTAATAAATATATATTTTAGTTACTATAACTGAATTTAGATCTATTACCATTGTTCTATAATATAGCTTTTTTGTTATACCTTTTTTATGATAAGAATTTTTTATACAGACCCTATTGTTGTAAATCTAACTTACTTTTCTTCATAATAAAAGAAAATCAAGAAACTTGAGTTGTAACAAATACTGTGCATTTAAAAGAATTTAAATAAAACTTTTTTATAATTTTTATTTATGAGCGATTTCAAATAAAAAAAAATGTTCTTAAAAATATTCTTCAAATAAAAAAAAAATAATCTAAAAGCCCAACACATATATCGTCCGATCAAAAAAATTTAAATCAACCAAATACATTCGTAAAAGTTAATTCATTAATAATAAACCAACTATTCATGAGCACGTAATCAAATTTTTTTAAAGTTCCTATGACTTTCTCGTGAAATGTTTCACTCGGATAACTTGGATGGAAGATGTTCGAAACGAAAAGTTTTATGGTCTACGTAAAAAATGTATTTTATTTATTCCCCATTATGTTATAATGTTTTGCTTTTACTGAAACGGATAAAACGTTCAGGAGTAATACCTGAGTAGATAATCAGATCAATTTTGTTTCTAAAAAATAAAAATGGGAGACTTAATTTGATTTAAATCTTATCTTAATATTTACTTTTTTCATTTGTTTTAGCTAATTCACGACTGAATGTACCAATTTCAATGATTTAAAAAAAAAATTTAATTGAAATAATTTCTCTGGTATCTCTAATAAGTATATTCTAGAAAAAATCATCGGAAGACTAATTTAAAAATTACACGGGATGCAAAAACGACATGAAATATCTTTTATGTTCGACGTTATAACTTTGTATCGGATTGTTGTAGGAAAATAACTGTCCAATCCTTTTTTATCTTTTCCGGTTGAGTAATAATTTCTTTATAACTTAAAATACATTAAACATAAATTCATTATTAAAACATTATATTAAATATTATAATTATTAAACATTTAATAATAAAACATTCAATACATTATATACATTAAACATAATTTAATGAAAAAAGTTTACGTAATTAAAAAAAAATCTTTTCATCAAATAAAATAAAATTTAAAGAAGAAAAATAGAACAATTTTAGATTCATTAACCAGCGCTTATGTATATGACAATGAGATCGTTTTACTGAAGGTCAAAGTTTATTAATTTATTAATATATGTGTGCAGTAGTGCGTGTACCCGCCTGCGGTATAATTTTTTGTATTACTTGAGACTCAGAAACAGTTAAATTAAAAATACTACATATAATGTCTATTGTCATGTAAAAGAGTCTACAAGATACATATGGTCGATAGTGTACTGGTCTGTAACATTCGCTGATGGACAAACGAGATTAGGACAGAATGATGTTTTAATGGATTAACAAAGAAGATATTGTATACAGCAGTCGACGGTTTGATACACAAGCGTACACTTATAATAACATGGCCATTTTTATTACATTCTTAACCATAGAAATTTTAGTATCAATGAATAAGGACTAACATCTGGCAGATATACGGGTGAAATCATATGCCACAAATCGGTACAATGCATAACATTGCATATGCTTTTTATTCACGCACGCCTTATATATCGAATAAAAACGTAACATTTTGAAAAATTATAACATTTAAATTAAAGTTAATACATTAAAAAAGTGTAGTAGACATATCTGATTAAAAAGGATGAATCTTAACCTAAAAAATAAAATCAGTTTAAAATTATTTTGTTATACGATTTGATCAAAAACTTTTGAATTAAATCGTTTGTTATCGAAGAGATTTATTAATATTTAAGGGATTAGAAGCGAAATTATTCACCATGTATTACCTATAAATTGTTAAAAATAATCTATTCATGATCTTCTTGTAACAGTTTTAGAGAAATTCCTTAGGTAAAAATCATAGCCAAGTACTTGCCTTACGAAAAAGAAAATACCTCTTACATTTTTCTGTCTAGGAAAAATAAATTGTTTCAAGATATAGCAAGGAAATTTCGCGCTTTCAAAAATACAAGTAATTTTCATTTTCTAATGTAATTTCTTTTCTTTTTTTGTTATTTGATCTCGAATAGAGGACTTTCATTCCAAAAATAGGATCGTGAATACACCAAAGCTGTTATTTCCTATATCATGACTACAAAAGAAAAAAGTATGTCTAAAATTTATATCTCCCTATTTTTTACATAATGAACCGTAAATTTTGAACAAGCAACTAGATTTACCATCATTATCAGTAAAACAGAAATTTCTAATTAAAAAAAGAAAATTTTGATATTATAAATTAATTTTTTTCAAAATTTACTCGTAAATTATGTTTTTCTTCACTTCTTCAGCATTTATTTTTTAATTAAATGTTTTCGGTTTTTTTATAAACTTAAGTAATTAGTCAATTATCCTAATTTATCTTCCCGTATATCATACAAGAACAGATCAATAGATTTAAGTGAAATTTGCAAGATCGATTTAACAGTTACTCTAATTAAAATCTAGGTTGTCACAAATAAGTGATTGTGCTCCACCAACTTTTCACATCAAATTTATCTGGTAATTATTCGTTGAGTATGAATTTTAAAAGAAAAAATGTAATTAAAAAAACAAAAATTAAAACTTATAAAATTTATGCCAAACATTTGCACAATTTTTTCCCCTTGACCAAATAGTTATTTTTGTGTTACGTGAATTGCTTCGACATGATGCACTATATCAAAATTACGGAAAGTTCCTATGGCTTTCTCGTGACGAGTTTCACTCGAACAACAGATGGAAGATGTTCGAAACGAAAACTTGAATGGTTTACGTAAAAAAATGTATTTTTTTTTACTTCCCATCATGTTATAATGTTTTGTTTTTATTGAAATGGATAAAACGTACAGGAGTAATACAGGAGTAGATAATTAGATTGTAATTTTCATAGATTTAGATCCGGTAGTCTTGTTTCTAAAAAATAAAAAAATAGGAGACAATTTAATCTAAATCTTATCTTAATATTTATTTTTTTCATTTGATTTAGTTAATTCACGACTGAATGTATCGATTTCAGTGATTTTTTTTAAATTTAATTGAAATAGTTTCTCTGGTATCTCATAAATATATTCCAAAAAAAGTCATCAGAGGATTCTTTAATTTAAAAATTACACGGACGCAAAAACGACATGAAAATATCTTTTATGTTGTTCGACGTTATAACTTTGTATCGGATTGTTGTTGGGAAATAACTGTCCAATCTTTTTTTTATCTTTTCCGGTTGAGTACTAATTTCTTTATTAACTTAAAATAAGATTTCGTCTTATTCAAAAGTCAATGATTGCAGCATGTACATGTATCCTGTAAACTTCTCTTCATCCTAAGATTTGTCGCAAAGAAACTACTATTTCTTTGGTTCGTTTATCTCTTCTCTTAAGTCGAAACGAGCCTCAATATTATTATGTTTGATTTTTTGCTGTAACCTGTTTTTTTATTACATTCAATTAAATTTTTCATGAATGAGACAACATGGAAATCGTTTTTTAATTATTGCAAATCATTTGCATTACCTTTCTTTGATATTGTAATCGTTTTACTTATTTTATGGAATTCAATATTATAGTATCCGTGTCATAATATTCGATAATTACTTCAAAATTATGTTTTATTTGTCATCCATAAATTCGGAAGGCTTTTTTTGAAATGGGTATGTTCAAAATGTCAGAATTTATTTATTCATTAAGAAACTACAGGTACTAGAACTACAGTTGTCTATTAGATTTTTTAGTTATAATTTGTTACAGATTTAGATTAAAATTACTGTTATCGATTGTGATAATGAGGAAATAAATTGTGTAACGTATAAAAAAATTACCAAGCATTACCGTGATTCGAACCCAGAATTTTCCGGATAAAAGGCAAAGACGCTACCGTTACATCACTTTAGTTAGAAGAAATACTAATAAGGAGTGCTATTTTTTTCACTAGAAAAAAAATAATGATTTACAATCGATGTTCAAACTACATTTAATAATACATGGTTTTTTTATTTTATTTTTTCGTTTCTAATTTTGGACAATTTCTCCCGAGGTTTCCGTAACTCAATGTAAATTTATTTTTAATAATCACGCCATATTTTATGTAAGCGTACAGGATTTATTAAATGGCCTTAAGTTTATTTATTTTTATGACCTTCATTTCAAATCCATTTTTAATTTTTTTTTCAGTTTTTTAATCGTCAATTAATTTTAATAACATTTTCATTATTATATGTACTTAATAAAATCAAAACAAATTTATTCCATTCAGTTAAACAGAGCTTAATATCACAATTTCATTAATGTAAACTAATCCGCCGGGTTGGTCTAGTAGTAAAACTCGTCGTCGTAAATCAGCTGATTTCGAAGGTCGAATCCTAATAAAGATAGGATTTGAATACTAAATCGTAGATACAGGTGTTCTTTGGAGGTCAGGTTTCATTTACCTACACTTCTCAGATATGGTCGGCCTGGGTGTACAACACTATACCTCACTCACAGATCACGAGCAACGCGGCTGCCAACGGGCTTTGCACAAGAAATCTGCATGGAATGTCTGGAGACTTCCGGAATATTCATAAGAAAATAAAAATAGATTAATATAAACTAATATTGTCTTTATAAGTTTCAAATTATTAACTAGCTGTAATTTTATAAAACTAATTAACTAATATGGAATTACTACTCAAATATTCCTAGTGGCACGTGCTTGGGTAGGAGGCCATACTATTTACATTACATACCATTACATTCATAGTATGAATGTAATTATTACATAATAATGAAATAATTAATATGTAATAATAATTATCATTAATTATTATTTCATTAATTTGTAATGAAATAATTATTACATAGTAATTTAATAATTACATTAATGTAATTATTACATAATTACATTCGTACCAGTTCATTGCGGTGATGTTGGTAATATGAATATAATAACATGAATTAGTAGAGCATCAAAAGAATTTAACGGTAATTGTAACAGGGCTTGCGTACTGATAGAGGCTACGTTATAAATTACTCATTACTTAACAGTCAAAAAATTCAAATAGATATCTTGTACAAAGTGTTAACGTATATCATCGATTAAATCATTATTTAAGCTTACAATTTTTGTTTCTATTGCTGTGTGCAAAGCGGATGATAATCTGATCCTTGCAGTCAAATTTCTAACAGCCATTCATTAATTTTATTTTTGAATGTTACAAATGACATTACACCAAATACGTTTAGTTTATTTTTGAGCAAAATTTGAACAATACGGCATGAATCTGTTTTAATGTAACATGTTTTTAATTTTTCCTTGTATTACCTGAACTATATTCCTTCTAATACCGCTTGTACTGCATTCATGGAAAATTGGTTACGATTGTTATAAGCGAACATATTTAGGGTCTTAATAAGTAGCTGTCCGATACTTAAAACTTTAAATTTCTTGAAAAGACTATCCTATGGATGTAAATGGTTCTTATTAAGGGCGGGTTTCATAGGGCGCGCAATCTTTGTACGATATTCAACGGTTCTATTATAGATACATATAATTAATCACATATATTTTAAGTTCTTTGGCTATTATCACGTATAATTATGTTACACAGCAATGTAATTAATAAATGTTCACTTGACAATTTGATATACCATATATCACCTGATGGGTTTATTTTTAACGGAGGGTGGCGTTTATTAATCGCCACTTCAATTTTTCTTCGAATCGTCATATACCATGGTTCACACGCGTGTAATGTTTTGGGAAATATTTCATAAAATTCAGTGCAGACGATCTGGAATTACAAAGCATAACCGGACGAACATTGAAACAAGACATCGAACAAACATACCACCCAAATATATTTCTATTCTTCTGAAGTAGTCTGGTAAAAAGATAAATTCTACTTTCGCTTTATGAGTTAATGATTGAAAAAAGATCATTGTTCACGATCTTAATTTTTTATTCCGCTTTATTTTTTTCTGTTTTCCGTCTCAGTTAACTCTTGTAGTAAAAAAAACCTAAATACGAGTTAAAATATCGATTTTAACATTCTACAACAGAATATACTGTAATATGTAGTAAGACATTTTCTTTTCTATTTATTATTCGAAAAAAGAAACTCTATTATATCAATATAATATATACGAGGTATTTTCTGAAAGTTCCGTATGGCTGTTAAAAATAATAACGATTTATTTTAAAACAATTTTAGTATTACCAAAACGGTAGTATTATAATAGTACATTATGCAACGAGCCTATAATGATAGCCATTATTGCACGAGTGCGATGTAAGTTACGACACGAGCCTTGGCGAGTGTCGTAACTTATTATTCGAAATAATAATTATTTTCGAAAGGAAAAACAGTGTAATGTAGAAACTTAGTTACCTGTTGGTGTACTTAAATTAACAACTGGTTGATAATTACTAAATCGGAATTCTCAAAGTAAAAAAACAGCTGATAGTTATACAATACCCGCTTTTGGCTTGTCAGTGTTTGAAAAGAGTAGGCATTTGATTGGTTGAATAATCATAATAATCACTACAACTACTTTTTAGGTTCAATTTTCTTAACATCTGGCACCGCTGGTATTATACAATTAATATAAAAATAAAGTACCCACTTACCAACAACTGTGAGTATTGAAGCGCCTTCGGATAATTTCTCTATCATCAGGGATTAATTCAAATTATGAATTTTATAATTATGCATATAAATTTTTATAAATGGGATAGGCATAACAGTTGTAAATATCTTACTGACAAGACGTTTTTCTTGTCACGTTGACTTATTTTAACTACTGACATTCAACTGTTATGAACATAATAATTTAAATTTTTTTTCATTTTAATTTCCATTTATAAAATTTATATGCACAATTATAAAATTCATAATTAATTAGTAAAATGAAGAAATAATCCGAAGGCGCTTGGATAGTCAATATTCACAACTGTTAAATGGGTACTTTATTTTTGTATAAACTACTTTTTACCTAGATACGGCTATGAAAATATAAAACTACCAATGACCGATACAAATTCGTTTTTATACTCGATTATATCAAAAGATGAACATTTTAAAGAATTCCGAAATGTAAAATATTTGAATCAAAGAAATGAAAATGTTTACGCATCGAGTAAATACGACAGGTCGTTTAAAAGATGAAAAGGGGAACTGGTTCCTATTTACGAATTTGTTGGGTTAAGAGCGAAAATGTATTCTGTACTTCGGGGAGATGTAGATTATTTAGAGCAAAAAAAAAGAAAAAAAACAGCCAAAGGAATTAAAAAAGATTCTGTTATATTTGATGTTGATCATAGTTTGAAAGCTTTAAATCACGAAATGTATAAAAATTGTTTGTTTAATAAAAATATCACATACTGCTCACCAAAGTCAATACGTAGTTTTAATCATCAAATTTACTCGCTTGAACAAAGTAAAAAAACTCTCACCCTAAATAAAAGATAATAGTTAAAAGATATGTATTGGAAAATAATATAGACACACTCCTCTATGGTCATGAAAAAACCAATGAATATATGATGAAGAAAAGAAAAGTGGCTAATCTAAAAAGCCGGAATCATTTTTTTCACAAATTATATTATAAATTTTCGTTTGATTCTAAAATTAAAAAAAAAATGGAGGAAATGATTAGTTTATTACCAAAAATTTAGTTATTTATTCCATCGGCTGGAATCCTGACCGACGACATACAGCGATCTCAGTAGCGTTGTACACCGAAAAGTAATTTATTTATTTTCTTATATCCAGTTTTGGGTTTTCCAGCATCGGCCACAAAATTTTAACCGAAAGATGTAAATAGCAGCAACGAATCGCAAGTAATAAAAAATTAAAAAAAAAAGAATACGATAAGAAACCAATTAAAGTTAAATTTAAAGTCGGCGGTGCTGTTCGCATAAGCAAATATAAACAGACATTTGAAAAGGGATTTGGGATGTAAGGTAATAGATAAATGTTATAATTTGCGGATATTTAGAAAACAATTTCAAGATGATTTGTCAAAAAGGCCATACGTATATCCAATTAGTAGAGTTCATGTAAGTTTATCAACGTGTTGTATGTTGTGTTATCAACTTATAATTATACTTTTATAACTTATAATTAGATATACACATATTTTGGTAGATAGTCAATTTATACAAGAAGCCAGCTATAAAACCTTATTTACAAGTGTTAAAAGGAGACCCAAAATTGGATAATGTATATGGTGTAAAATATGATAAAGATACAAATACAATCACTTTGGTTAGCACTAAAATTGAATTTAAAGTTGATTTAATTTATTTGGGAAATACCGTATATCATGCCATGTACGGTACTGTTAATTTTTAAACATCCTGAACTAAAACAAGTTCATACAACAGATCTAGTAACTGATGGTGAAATTTTGGAAAAAACTGGCGCACATTTAACAGAGGCCGGGACAGTAAAATCAAACAAATTATTTAAATACATTGAAGTGATTAGGAAACTTTCCTCCAAAAAAATCAATTTCCATATATAAAACCATCAACATCGTTTAGCGCTAGCGGACTACTGCAAGCGCAATTAAATTATAATCCAATTTATCTATATTGGAACAATCCAAACGAATTGGTGGATAGATTGTATATACTTGTGAGTGAATACGATGGTGGAAACACGGCTGTTTCAAATAAAATTATATCCATAATTAAAGAATTGAAAAAAGTTGAATTTGAATAGAGTATTTGTTTTTATTTTTTATGTATAGAAATGCCACGTGGAAAATTAGGCGGTAAAAAAAGGGGAAAGGGGGAAGAGGTCTTCCGGGGATCAGTTTTCCAATGACTGACGATGGAAATTATAATGTAAAAAATCACAGATTGTGTAATGTATCTGATCCGATTGAAGATTGTGACACTGTGAATTTTACACGAACTAAAAGTATGTTTAACGAATACACAACCGATCTCAGTGAATAGTTTATTGGTTTGAAAAGATTGAATCAGTCGATAACTGACTATAATGTAAACATTAAAAAGTACATGAACGCTAAAATACTGATGATAGCTGAAGAAACTAGAAAGTTTATGAAAGATGCGATTACGTTGCTTAAAACAAAATTTGAAAACTATATAGGTGATGAGATAAAAGCCGTGGTACAGAAGATCGCATTAAAGCTTCTATCACAACATATATGGAAAATAAAATGCAAGAGATTAAATCAATTATTGCAGAATTGATTCACGAAAACGAATTAACAAAATTAAAAGATATTCATAAAAAATAATCAGCTTTTTTTCACTACCTAGATTTGGTTATTTAGAAACTGTAAAATAATCAGTTCCATTACTTTTTGTTATTAAAGATCTATTCATGTTAAAGTTCTGTTCCTGTTGTTAAATATTGCTGTTTATTGTAAAAATGTGATGAAAAATTAATTTATTCAATCAACTCAGATCCGAGCCGATGGAACGAGTGGATACATTAAAGAACCATTAATCCTGAATGTTGTTGCTTAATACTGATGTTGTTTATTGTAAAAATGTGGTGAAAAAATTACTTTATATGGAATATTTAGGTTTCCTGAATTAGGACCGACTAATTTAGATACATTAAAGAATATCTTAAATTTTATACCAATAATATATTTGATAAAAATATTTTTTTTTATATATAGATATGAAGAAAAAGAATATAAGAAAGGAAGTGGTATTATCAGTTTTGTAATTAATAAGGCTGTAAATTTATTATTATTTGAGGCGCATATTCCAGGTTACAATTATTGTGGCCCGTGTAGGAAATTAAATAAGAGGCTGAAGTACGACGACAGGGGTATCAATAAATTGGATGAGCTTTGTAAACCGCATGATATAGCTTATTCGAAATATTCAGATAATAAAACCAGATGTGCAGCCGATAAAGCACTAACTGAAAGAGCTTGGGGACGTGTGATCGCGCCAGATAGCAGTTAACTGAAAAAGCGGCGGCTTACGCTGTAACTAATGGGATGAAACTTAAATCTAAATTTCGTGGTATATTGAAACTAAGAAGGAGTGATAGATTAAAATTAAAGAAAGGCGGTACTATAAAGAAAAAAGTTGCTAAGAAAAAAGTTAATAGTGAAAGAAAAAAAAAATATATTCAATACCGAAACGTGTTTTTTATGATTACGAATCGGTTAAATAGGCAAAACAGTTGAAAATTCCATATTTTAGAGGTGTTTTTATGCGAGATGCTTTACCGAAAAAGATTAGAAAAAATGATTGCGGTTAAGTTAGATTCTACAAATGGACTCGGTACACATTCGGTTTGTTAAAAAAAATCGATAAAAATGAAGAGTACTTTAATAGTATCGGCAAGCGCAACCCTCTACAGAACTGATTAATTATTTCGGAGAATCTAATGTAAAATACAATATTATTAGATATCAAACCGAGGCGATGCAATTTGCGATCGATTATATTTTCAAGTTTTTACGTGAATTATTGGGAATAGAAAAGTTGAACTAAATTTTTATTTTTAGATAGATAGATAGATACAATATACCTCTTATATTCGATAGTGATGATAAAAAAAACGATACTGATGTTTTTGTTAAAAAACTTTACAAATGGAGTGAAGAAAGCATTAAAAAGTTAAAATCTCTAGGACTTGAAATCGTAAATGCAAAATTAAAATTTATAAAAAAATAAAATCTGCAAGACAACCAGATGCTCAAATCTGAGCTTCGGCTTTAAACTGGGAAAAAGCCGATGTCGGAATTCCGACCGCGGCTTTTTATGGGATTAAGGTGATAATAAAGACGAATTTTTTTTTGTTGAAAATCTACTTTATATGAAATATTTTACGACTTAATTTTTAAACCAATAAAGTAGTGAAATGAAAAATTATTTTTTTCTTATGTAGATTATATAATGAATTATCTAAGCGTTGATAAATATAAACGTCAAGACGAATCGTTAACGTATAAACAATTCAGCAAACATTATCCATTTGTAAATAAATTTAATACGGGTACAGAAATTAGAATCGCTCTAAATCAACCGGATGTACACATGTGTACATACTGTTCCCGGTGATAGTTTTTTGATTGTTTGTGGGAAACTTGTTGGCGAAAATGGGAGAAAATCAACATCAGATTTGGTAAATTTTGCAGGTGCATTTTTGTTCGATGAGATTAAGTATTTTTTAAACGGGCAGGAAGTAGCCAACACTAGAAATGTGGGTGTAACAACCATTATGAGAAATGCGATTTCAATGACAAACTTTTTACTTTCATCGGCTAAAAGAAACGGATGGACGAATGGTGAAAATAAATACGGACACAATGATGGTAATTTTACTTTGTGTACACCATTATCAATGTTGATGGGTTTTGCTGAAGATTATAAAAAACTAACCGTAAACAATAGATAAGAATTAGTGTTGAAGTGTAATGCTACACTTTCAGATCATAAATATAAATTAGAAATCGTATGGATTGTATCATATTTAAAAGCAGCGCCTGAATATCAATTGAAAATAAAATTGAAATCGGTTAAATTGAGAAATAAAAAATAAATAAGTGCGTATGGAATTTAGAAATTGGGAATTTCAAAAATACTCAACCGTTCCTCAAACGAATTCAATGACATGGAATGTAAAAACACCATCGCAGTTAGACAAACCGCGTTATGTTATTGTAGGTTTTCAAACCGATAGGAAAGATAACGCTGTTAATTATATGTCGAAATTTGATTCTTGTAAAGTGAAAAATAATAAAGTGATGATAAATTCAACTCAATATCCATATGACGATTTACGGAGGGATCAAATGTTGATGCGTAATATGTTAGTAGAATTTCAAAAGTCATATTATAAAAATATCGAGTCGCCGTACACATTTTCAGATTACAAAAAAAGTTGTCCATTATGTGATAGATTGTTCTCGACAAGATGAATCTATAAAAGTAGGTGTTGTTGATTTAAGAATTAATATTGAAACTGAAGAAAATTTCAAGTCTAATACAACAGCATATTGCTTATTTATATACGACAACGCAGTTGTCGTATATAAATAATTCACCATTAACAGGTAAAGTAATAAAACAAGAAAAAATTTGTTATTTATTTTTCTGCTGGTGGAAAAGATTTAAATATTGGTTTGAAAATAAACAATCAAAAGAATTAATCGATTATTATTCAGAAAAATTAGGTAGTCGGAATTCCGACCAGCTAGATATTTTATATAAAGTGTATACAATAGGGAAAAATCCATTTGATTTGCTGATATTTGGTGTTGTAAACTGAATATGCATATATATTGTAAAGGGATCTTTTTATACGTTATTGTTTTTAAAATGTATGTTTTCATTATGAGAGTATCATTTTTAAAGAAGAAAAAAAAACATAGGGAAAAAATAAATAATACGAGTAATCATACTGTAAACAAACTGCGTGCTCCGCCAACCGTCTTTTTTTGCTGTACCGAGAGTTCATTATGCAGTAATGGACGGAAGCCTCTTAGCGATCACAGGGTAAGAGGATTCGGATCGAATTTTTTTTTCGTTTTTTCGATCGCCCCACTCGTTTGTCGGCCCGTCGGCGTTCCTTCAGCCCAGGAAGCGTTTTATTAATTTTGTAAATAAATACACGAACCTCGCGTGAACAATGCGAGCTCGAACAATGCAATTGGCTGTCAGAAAATTATGGTTAGCATCTTGGTCGAGTAATAGAAAACAGCACGTCGCACTGCTAATATAATGAATTGTCGATTTTAATAAATATAACTCATTGCCGTTGGCTTTTAATGTATAAAATAGGTACATAGATAAACATTATTTTTTATTACTATTGATTATAATGAACTAAAGGTTACATTTGTATAATATTAAATTTAATTCGTAAATACAACTATGTTATTTCGGTTGACAGCTGTATGCTTTGCGGGGAATCCCCAACTAATGATTGACATTATCAACAGGCTGTCAGGCAACTAAACTAAAATACATTAAATAACAAATTACGACTATGGATGCAAAACCTAAACGTCTATTTCCAATGATGAATATGTGTTTATCTGTTAAATTTACATAGTAAAAGATTGGAATTACTGAAAAAATGCATGGTGAAAGAGCGGTTTAAAAACATGGTCTCCCTTGGATGTGCCAGAAAATGATTTTTTTTTTTAGATTAAATAACGAACCACGACAATTGATGCAAAACCTAAAAGTTTCACACTACTAATACGAACTGTAACAAAACTGCCCCTTCCGTAATGACGTCTGTAGCAAACTAAAAAAAAAAGAATTTCAGCGTACAGACTCGCAGAAATGACCGAAGCGCTCTAGCGGACACATTTTGAAAGGTACTTATATTCCATAAGTGCTTCGTAATAAAATAATATGATGCATAAAATACTTTAAATATGATTTGACACCATTATATACCAAGTAGGAACACGCTTAGTCAACAAAAAAATAAAATTTATTGTAAGAGCCAAATCGGAATAACAGGACGTATTGGCACGTTTGACCTTCACATCTCATGAAAAAACTAATTGAGAGACGTGAAACAAATTTAATATAAAAACTAATATAAAATGCTGATACGGACACCGGATGTTCGACACACAACGCCATATTTGTAGGTCGTGTTTTTATTCGGCTCCGAACGAATGTATTGTTCGATTGGTCATTATTTTGGGATATTACTTTCTGTGTAATTGGTTGTTTCGAATTTTTGTTGCTTGGATAGTCCTCAAGTTATGTGGGCTATAAGATAGCAGGGTGGTTTAAATTATTTAAGTCACCTTTCTGGGTGGCTTTCCTTCTTGTTTTGGTGTATTCTGTGATAAAATGCAGTTGTTTTAGCTATTTGTTTGAATTTAATATAATTCAAATAAATTTGTTAATTAATCAGTGGTGATTTTTTTACATTAGCAGTGGCCATATTGATTCTTTGTGATTGGTCGTTGTGCTCGGCAGCGGCCATCTTTCATTGATCTGATTGGTCTTTCCTTTGTTTACATTGCTATCTGATTTATTGGACTTGTTATTGAAAGTGAACAACTTTAAATTAATTTAATAGTCTTTGTTTGTTTTATTCAATTAAATATGTCTGAAAAAGGAGGAAAGAAAGGTAAGCCTGGTGAAGTAATAGCTGAAGTGCGGCCTGATGATTCATCATCTGATGATGATGAATCAAGTGGTGGGGGTGGCGTATCTCCATCCGAGTTAAGGATTTAGTGTAGGATTTTGTTAAAGCGACAGAGTGTGTGGGGAGTTCTGCTCCGCTTGTGAACGAATTTAATGAGCAATATGAAACGCTTCTGCAGTTCTTAGAGGGTCCCAGGAGCAGTTCAGCTAAGCTACGCGTAAAGGTTATCCCCAGAATGAGAGAATTCAAATCAATTATTTCTGCCATTGTGGAAGGAAGGGTATGATAAGTTGGTTTAAAGGGCTCCAGAGGTGTGTGAGGTGATTGTAAAGGAAAACGTTTCTGTTCCAGTTGTGGTGTCTCAACGTAAGCCTTATAATCAGGTACTGAAGGAGAAACGGGAGGCCAGTCTGTCTCGAAAGCAGCCTGAGGTTGTTTTCGTTTTCTTAAAGGAAGTTGCATCGGCAAAATCTAGCAAGGAAATGAAGGACGAATTTTAGGTAGCCCTTCAGCAGAAGAGGTCGAGCCTAAGAATTCGAAATATACGTGAGACGAAGAAGGGACTAGTTGTTACTGCCGACGACAATGACAATTAATGTTATTTCTGACTCCCTCGAGGTCGGTAAAACCGTCATGAAAGTCGCCGGTAAAAGGGAGAGGCGCCCTAAGGTCATCGTGTATGATATTGATCGACGTCTATCTGAGGAAGAGTTAATGACTCATACGGGAGCAGAATACTCAGATGGCTGAGGCGGCCTTCAAGGCTGATTGTCGACTGTTATTCAAAACGGGTAGGCGCGAGACAGAGCGTTGCTACGGTTCTTCGAGGCGAGTCCTGAATTATTTAAAGGCTTCGGAACTAAGGGAGGTTGTTTATTGACTTCTCTTCGTGTAAGGTCAAAGAATACGTAGATGTTCAACGTTGTTTCAAGTACTGTCAGTTACTAAAATGACATACAGCTAAACTGTGTAAACACCTGGTAGTAGTGTGCTCCCACTGTGGGAATGAGAGACACAAACGAGAGGAGTGTCCTAAGAAGTCGGAGGACCTGACTTATGTTAACTGCAGACATCTTCGGAAGGACCATAAGCACTCTATGAATAGTAAGGATTGTGCTTGTTATCAGAGGGTTGTCATAATGTAATCGTATTACAATTCAATGACGTTAGATGGTTAAAATTGGGCAATTAAATGAACAAGATGCTTACATTGTGTAGATTGAACTTGGCAAGGTCGCCGCTATACGTAGGGGGTTGGATGTTATCTTGTTGCAGAATCCGTACGTTGTGTCCGGTGAGCTGCCAGATTTTTCTCGTTGGAAAAAATATTATTATGGTTTTCTGCACATTTGCATTTGGTTTTAGTTAGTTAGTTATTTAGTTAAGAGAACTTAACTGTGTCTTCATTGGATAGCTCTTTAACAATCATGTTGTTTTCCGTGTGGATGTTCAGAACTTGCAACTGTATGTTGCCGTTCACCGACGTTACCGTTGGTAGGTTTATTCCTGCCAATGTTTGTAATTGGAAGGTGGTTGACAATAGCTCAAACGATCATCGATTGATTGTGTATGAGATTACTGGTGGTTTGAGTGAGCGCTACCGATGTAACGTTACGGTTGAGCACGGTAGTTTCCTGCACAGGCATGCGGACTGGAAAAACTTTGTTGATTTTGTTTCAGCCAGATTTCATATTTTGGACCGGAGTCTGGATGTTCTGGACTTGGAAGACCTGATAGAAGGTTTGTCGGCAGCTTTCATTGACGCCGCTGAGTGTTCAGTTCCTCGTAGTTACGATCGAGAGAGATTCGCTCCATGGAGGAGCAGGGAATTGACTGTTATGAAACAGGCTGTCCGTCGTTCGCGGAGAGCACCTCAGCGTGACAGTAATCCGGAAGGCGGGCGATCCTTATTGGATAATATAGAGACCTTAGATCTTTATATTTTCTCAAAGTTCGGACAGCGAAGATGAACTGGCGTTCATTTGTGTATGAACAGGTGAATAAGGATCCCTGGGGGGTTGTGTACAGGGTCCTGGCCCACAAATGATGAAAGGATGTTCTTCTGTCCGCTCTCTCGAACCAACGATTTACTGCCTGATGATGTTGAAGTAAGTGAGATCGCATACCATCAGCGGGTGAGGCGTGAGATTGCTCAGTTTCGCGGGGGGTGCAGCCTCCGTGGATATTAATGAGGCCGAGTTGTGTCAAGCTATCTGTAGTCTAGATACAGGAGGTAAGGCTTCTGGCTTTGGTCGGATAACGGCGGAGCTCCTTGTTCGCTTGGCAGGGGTAGTGTGAGAATTATCACAATAATTCTTAATAAATTTTTCTTAATAAATTCTTAATGTTTCTTAATAAATTCTTGTTTGGAGGATACTTCCCGGTGTTTTGGAAGAAGGGGATTATGAAATTAATGTTAAAAGATGGCGACAAGGATTCCGCTGTTAGTTCGTCATATAGGCCCTTAATGTTACTTTCGGTTATTGGAAAGGTCTTTGAAAAGGTTCTATACCTTCGTATAAACAAGAGGTTGAACTCACACGGTTTACTAATGGATAATCAATAAGGGTTTCTTCCCGGAAAGGGTACTGAGGACGCCATACTTCGTGTGATAACTTCCAGTCGGGAGGAATATGTCCTGGGAAATCCCTGGACATTTTTGGGGCATTTAATAACCTATGGTGGCCTTCTGTACATACCTGTTATAGAAGAGAGATTGTACTGCGAGTGAAATGGAGGTTATGCAAAGTTACTTCAGTCATCGGGATGTGCTGCTCCGCGAGGGCAGCCATGAAGTGGGGAAGACACTGTCCAAAGATTGACCGCAGGGCAGTGGTTTGGGTCCCTTATTGTGGGTGGTGGACTTTGATTCACCTCTGCGGGCTGAGGTTGCCCAGCGGGTGTCGCATCGTGGCTTATGCTGACGATGAGTTCCTGCTGGTCGAAGGAGGTTCGCGAAGGGGAGTTGAATTCCGAGGCACTCAAGCATGTAGAATACACGAGCTATGGGGGTCATCAACATAAGATGACGTTTAGCCCGGAGAAGACCACGATGACATTCCTGAAAGGCCGTTTGGCTGTGAGGCGGCGAGTCTGCGTATCAATGTCAGGCCAACGTATTAGATATGTTCAGGTTGAAAAGAACCTCGGAGTGTTTCTTAATGAGAAATTGCAGTTTAAGAAGCACCTTCAATACGTCCGCGAGGAAGGCCTGTAATGTCTTCTTCGGAATTCGACGTGTGGTCAATTCTGATTAAGTCTATTTAAGGCAATTGTGCTATATAAGACACCAGTTTGGGTGGATAGGCTAAAATTTAAAAGCTATCGGTATATTTTGTTACGGGCTCATTGTCTTATGTTGTAACGGGTGGTTACCGTACAATTTCACGGGAAGCGATGTTTGTGATTGCAGGCGTGAAACCGATAGATTTGATTGCGTCTAAGAGAAAACAGCATTATGTTGCTAAGAAATCCGGTGAATTTAGTTCGAAGAAAATAAAGGAGATAGAACAGTATGGTGTCGCCCTGTGGCAGGCCAGATGGGATGACACAGAGTGTGGGCGTTATACGCATGATCTTTTCCTAATGTTGTTGATTTGCGGGACGCCTCTTGGGTACAACCGAACAGTTCACATAGTTATGTGATCAAATTTCTTTCAGGACATGGCGCTTTTCGGGACAGACTACAGAAATTCGGCCTGACGGATTCTGGTATATTCCGCAATGCGGATTGTTGGACGATGCTTATCATATGATATACGAATATGCTAAGTATGACTTAACGCGCACAGGGACAATTTGTCGGCTTTATATTATCGGGTGGACACTAGATCTCCGTGTTAATTGGAAAAGCCGGGCCGAATTGGTGATCGTAGAAAGTTTAATTGCGTATTTGGCTAAAGAAATAATCGCTGAACGGGTGTGATGTTCTCTTGGATTTTCCTTCTTTGTGTTTATGTTTGGTTTTATTGTTATTCTGTTGCTGTTTTTGTTTGGTTATAGATTTTTTCTTTCTTTTTTTTCCGTTGGTTATGTTATGTTACATTATTTATTGTTATTATTATGTTTTGTTAGTGCTTTTGTGTTGCGTTTTATGATTCGTTGTGTGTGGAACTCATTTTTACCTTTCGGGTAGGTGAGTTCAGTTCCTTCGTTCTTAGAAAGTCATTCAGTCTTGTTTGAGACTTGGCTAGATGTGGTTTGTTTGGAGTTTGTGTTAGTTAGTAGTACACCGATGGAAATGTCGCTTATGGAATTCTTATCGGTGGCATCCTGGCTGAGGCTTGACTGAAAGATATCATTGCCGAGGTACTGAAGATGACCTCCGGTAAAGCCCATAAGGGCTAGGTACGGAGGGGATGGCGCGGCGACGGAAACCGTCACATGGAGGTTGTTTTCCCCTAGGGGTCAGGATGACAGGGACACCACAAAAAAATGTGATGTAATGTGGTATCCACCACAATGCAATTATGTTACTGTTTACTTTATTAAAGAATTGGAGAATCGTATCTCACTTTCAAATGAAATATATTTAAATGAAGTGCAGCAAAAAATGTGTATGTGTAATTTAATAGGCGTGCAAGGAAGTCATGTAGAGTTCACAGCAGATTTTCTTTATATTTAAATTTGTGCCCTATTTCTCAATTTATGTCTTTCCACTATTTGATTGAGATTACGCAGGAACGACATAACCTGTTTTTAGTGAAACTTAAAGAACGAACTTATTTTTACTAGACATAGCAACTTATATTAGCATCTAAACTTTATCTGATACTTTTGTAACTGGGCCGCTCTCTTTTGACAAGAAATAAATTTTTAGCACTTTCTCAGAGATTGTTAAAAAAAGGTAATAAAAAAATTTCAAACAAGAGTTATTTGTTCCGTATAACGGGAACAGTCTTTCTGTGATTATACGCTGTGAATGAATTTTAATAAAAAAAACCTTCTAAGAACCAGAATTAATGTAAATAAAACTTTATCCATAAAAGATTTTTTTTCTGGATTTTTGATAGAGTATTACCTTCCGGAAAATAAGTAAGATATCCGGAGGATCACCGACTAATACTTGTTAAAAATAAATATATCGAGAAAAGCGGGAAGAGTAGAAATTAGGACTGATTTCAAATGCCGTATAAAGTTTTACTGGGTGGATAATATTCATAGTTTAAATTACTTTATTAAGGAATGGAGAAGATAAATCACGAATCAAATTATATTTTCTTTTGGTGTAGAACCAAGATTTAAAATCGCTTTCTCCTGACGAAACGATAAGTAAATATAAAAATATAATTATAAGTTCCGCTTACCAAAAATTGTACTACAATTGTTGGTAAGCGGAACTAATAATTATATTTTTATATATTATTTATACCAACGGGCCATGCTAAGTAAACTTAATATAAGTAAATAATACGTTAAAACATCACATGATAGTCGGCCATCCAAATGATGAATCACCAAGAAAACAGACAGTAAATGATTACAACAGTAAATAGCCATATTATTAAACGTACTACTACAGTAACAACTAAGATTCAGTAAACAATGATTATGTCATAACACGTCATCACTAGGTTCTAGAACTAGTTCCATCAATGGACACATGTAGTCCAACACATTCAGTTGCACGTAACGTATTTTATCAAATTGAAGGCTAAAAATAATAAATAAAAGGCTGACAAAGAAGCAAATATAGGTAAATGGAAAGCACCCACCGGGTTGGTCTAGTGGTGAACGCGTCTTCCCAAATCAGCTGATTTGCAAGTTGAGAGTTCCAGCGTTCAAGTCCTAGTAAAGTCAGCTATTTTTACACGGATTTGAATACTAGATCGTGGATACCGGTGTTCTTTGGTGGTTGGGTTTCAATTAACCACACATCTCAGGAACGGTCGAACTGAGACTGTACAAGACACTTCATTTACACTCATCCTCATTCATCCATTTTTTTTTCTTTCAGCTCCCCTGGGCCGGACCGACTTGTTGGTATTACGCCGCCCAGGGGAGTGTCTTTAAACTCAAATAGGCCTCCCCACCTACCGGCTATATACCGGCATGGCAGGTCGGCCTACCGGTTAGCTCTTTTTGAGAGTTCTTTATTAATATTGCCCTTTTGGACACCACTCCAAACACCACCAATGGAAAAACTCTTGGACACCACCAATCCTCATTCATCCTCTGAAGTATTATCTAAACGGTAGTTACCGGAGGCTAACCAGGAAAAAGAAAGAAAAAAGGTAAATGGAAAGCAAGAATACGAAAACAGCTGTAGCATTACAACAACAGTAAATAGGCAGCAAAAAGGGAAGCAAAATATAATAACAGAAACTGGTAATGTACCTGTTAATAGGTAAATAGCAACAGAAAAAAGGAACAAACAGTATAAAAAAAACGAGTATTTTCAACGACCATCACTAAGGTTTAGCACATGAATCTTTTTCAATCGTCAACGTCATCACCGTTATCTAACAAAATTAAAAAAAAAAAAAGATTTGAACATTACCCTGGGTAGTATAAAAAATCTTTTTTTTAAAAATAAGATTATACAGTAAAAACCTATTAAAAAACTTGAACTTCGAGCAAAAATGACGTGCGAGTGGTAGCATCTCGGCCTTTCAATCGGAGGTCCTGGGTTCTAATCCAGGTCAGGCATGGTATTTTTCATACACTATTGTTCCATATCCCACGCACAGGTTCAAGCTTATGTGGCGATATCATCAAGAAAAAAAAATTATAGAAATTCAAATAAAAAATTTTTGGCATATACTGAGATTTTTGTTGAACATCAGAAAAAGTAAATAATGTGTCATAACAAAGTAATGCTTCGTTTCTTCCAAAAATAAAAATGGCCTGAAAATTTCTAAAATTAAAATTACGTCAGCATTTAGGGCATTCGATATAAATTTATTTTGGTATCGTGATAAATACGATACTTATTTTCAAATATTTAACTAATATAATTATTGTAATATTTTTAACTATATAAAATTGTCTTTAAAAATTTCTTAAAAGTGCATCTGAATTAAACGGTTTTAAGACATATATAACTCGTCTAAAAATACAATATTACAACATAATATTCATAAACAGAAAGCTTATGATTCTACCATTCTACTCTTCCTAGTCGGAATCTGATGATGGAAAACCAATTAAATATCGTTACAAATATGCACTGACAAAAAAAAGTCATGGAGAAAAAAGTAAGAAATATTGGGCAATTGATATAATTGAAATATGGGTAAAAAAGTACTCGATTTTTTTAACTTCAACCCTGACAAAGAGAGAAAGATAAAATCAGCGTGATTTTATCACGCAGAAATTAATGGTGAATTTCACCCGTGGTAATCATCGTTTAACCAATCCACCGTGTTGGTCTAGTGGTTAACGCGTCTTCCCAAATCAGCTGATTTGGAAGTCGAGAGTTCCAGCGTTCAAGTCCTAGTAAAGCCAGTTATTTTTACACGGACTTGAATACTAGATCGTGGATACCGGTGTTCTTTGGTGGTTGGGTTTCAATTAACCACACATCTCAGGAATGGTCGAACTCAGAACGTACAAGACTACACTTCATTTACACTCATACATATCATCCTCATTCATCCTCTGAAGAATTATCTAAACGGTATTTTACCGGAGGCTAAAGAGGAAAAAGAAAAAAATCATCATTTAACCAGCTTTAATAAAAGGTTCTCCATTCGAACCGTACGATCTTTTTGTACGTATATTTAAATTTTACTTTTTAGCAAATGCACCGATTTTGTTTTTTAGTTGTCGGGGAAATTTCTTTGGAGATCCCGTAGGAATTTTAGGTTCTTTCGGAAGCTATGAAAAAGTTTTTGAAACGAAAAATCTGTTTAACCAAAAAGTACATAAAAATGGTTAATGCAGACTATTTGAAGGTACGTTTTTGTTTGTCATCGTGGTTCCAAGCTTTGTTACTTATTGTACATAGTTCATTTACAAACATATCTAAAAGATTTAAATATGTTCATTAACTGATTTAAAAGCGGATTCGCCAATAAGTGTTTCCGGTTATGTTCCGATCTACGCATGACTAGCAAGCGAGTATTTCTATCTTCAGCTGTTTTATTTTGTACCTCTGCACGGTTCCGTGCAGAGGTCGGCCGACGCAAGCATTTTCAGCAGATTGGTTTGATACGGCAATGAGAACGTTGTTCGAAAGCCTCATTTGATATTATTCGGTATTAAAAAGAGCCGATGTTACTCTAAATTACTTTATAAAACTTATAATCAAGTCAAAGTAGGAACCTGAAAAATACATATTTATAAAAAAAAATTAAAACCTACAACAAAAAATTGAAAATTTGCAATGAAAATTAGAAAATTTTTAATAATTATATATATATAATTATCATAATTATATATTATGATAATATATAATTATTAAATTATATATTATCATAATTTCTCTACAGAAACATTTTTTTCCAGAAAAACTACTAAAATAAATGAAAAAACAAAACAGTTACTCATATGTTTAGATTTACTGAGTTCACTTCAATTGAAAAAAACATTAATATCTAATAACCGAATAAACTTAAATATTAGATGAGTCTTAACATCTCTGAAAATAACTACAGATTTATTTATCAAAGGTATGATTGCATAATAAAATGATGTTTACAAAATAAATTATGAAATAATGTTATTTATTATTATTATTATTATCGTGCTTAATAATTTATAAATATTTAATAGCCTCAATTCTGTAATGCAAAGAAGATAAGAATTAGAAATGGGTAAATATAATATGGCATTGTACAATAGATTTTGAGAGTGTCTGCTTATTTATTATTAAAACTGTAGAGTAAATATTTATTAAGCAAACAAATGTGAAAGTAACTTATTACGCTAGGGTAGTCTTTTAATCGAATACCCCCTCGTTCTGATTTCAATACGTAGGGGGATAGTGTGGTAAAACTACAAACCTCCGATAATGTCACAACCACTAAAACTTGTACAATTTCTAAGACTTTCCTCCATTTTGATAGAACTTATTTGCATTAACAATATGATGTACTTGAGCTTGGAGAAGGTAAAAACAAAAACACCTCCTAATAGAAAGAGTTTAGTATCTTTTTGCTAGGCTCAGATTTCGGGGAGCGGATTTTGAATACATATGTTAAATAAATTAAAATATATATAACAAAAGAGAATGGAAAATCTAACTGCAGGAATCGAAAATATAAACATCACTGGCATCTGCTTTCAACACACGAAGATGTGTGATTCAAATTATAATCAGCCATTAGAATTCTGAAGGAGATTATTGTCTTGATCTTGATTAGTAATAGCAATCTCTTGTAT
Source organism: Lycorma delicatula (assembly GCF_047948215.1). Classification (NCBI taxonomy): domain Eukaryota; kingdom Metazoa; phylum Arthropoda; class Insecta; order Hemiptera; family Fulgoridae; genus Lycorma; species Lycorma delicatula. The sequence goes on along the minus strand of NC_134456.1, from coordinate 198,026,512 downwards.
TCTGTGCAAGATCTTTTTCAAAGGTATATGCAGTTTTTCTTGGGGTCTTTCCGGTATTTAACTTCCTTGAGCTACATTCGGAAAGAAATTATACAAAGTCTCTCTTTCATCATGCTTACTCTATGATTAGGAATAATTCGTTCAAGAATATTATAGTAAATTTCAATTTTGTCCACGGCTCAAAAGTTTGGAAGATTTCCCGCTCTGCAGGAATTTGCATAACAAACATCTGTTCTTTTGAAATACAAAAGTTTACCCATAGAAGGAGAGAACCCCTCATCATAATACGGCGATTTTATCATGATTCTATTTCCACTTTTGCCCAATTTAATTTAATTTTCAGGTTTCTCGATGTAAATATTTATCCTCTCTTGAATCGTTTTCAAAGTCCAATAGCCTTTCGTGAAATCTACTACACCATAACACTTTTCTCCTTAAAATACAATTCACAATCTTCTTTCAAGTTGTATATGTTGTTATCTGAATAAAACCAAACAACTGAAAGCTTGTACTTATCGTCTTCTCTATATGTATTGGTTGTTTGAGATTTGATTTTAATATAAATTCTGTATGTATTAGGTTATTGGTTTGCTTGGCATTTCTTACACCACCACCACCACCCCATTCAATCACCCTAAAGCATAAGACCGAATGTCTGTGCCACAAACGGCTAATGAGCCTGGAAACAGCTTAGCGACCTGTGTCCTAAATAGCTCCTAGAGCTTACCTAAAAACGTGAGCGGACTAAGCACGGTGCTATACACCACCGGCTTACGTGTCCCAACCGCTCATTTATCATATATGTTTACTAAAATGGGTAGGCGCACCCCGTCCACTACTAAAAATATATGACATCCATAAATTAAAATTTACTTTGTCAAGACAGCAATTCGCTGCCACGCCTAGGTCGCTGAATGCCAGCAAGTACCTGTCCACCATATTAAAGCGCTTGGAGCCCTAATTGGCTGGTGGTCAGCCATGTATCTCAAGGTTAGCTTTCCACAGCAGTGAGTTAGGAGTCTTTCCCTTAAGTAAACTACCGATGTCGGTTGAACATAGCAACCGCATCAAGGACAATGCGGCTCTCGCCACATTGACTCACCGCTTGTGAGTGGCCAATTTTCCCCTTGACCTCTAAGTTCCAGGGTGGCCCGGTCTCTGCCCCCCCCCCCAAGAGCAGGGCAGTCAAACATCAGGTGTTCATTTGACTGCTGGACCTCCCCGCAGACGCACAGCTCATCAGCCGCCAGGCGAAACCGAAACAGATGTTGGCTCAAATTAACATTGTTGGTGAGCACCTGGGCACCCGTTGCCCTTAAAAACAAACTCGAGGCATACCATTCCCCCCAGATCCGCTATAAACTTGTACAGGGGATCTTCCCTTAGTCGTGATGTCCCATTCCAACTACCATGATTCCATCGCTAGGCTCTTCAGCCTCTTCCGCAGGCGGAAGATGGGCAACTGAATGAAATTTAGATCCGTTGCATTGCGATCACCGTCCCGTTCCGGTACTGGCTCGGCCCGAAACCGCATCCCAAATATCCCAACCAAATACCTTAACATGTATTAGGTTAAACGATTTCATCTTTATATAAAATGGATATTACTGTTTATTATAAGGTATAAAAAATTACAATCTCTTGCCACAGCCTTTTCGCGCAATAATAGTCGGAAGCTTTAGGTGTGAAAACAATTTATTGCTATCTTATTTATAAGAGAGAAAGCGGTCTAAAATTTAAGAATCCCTACGTTATTAGTAAATCATTAGAACTGGTAGCATAATTGGATTTACAAAAGAATTATAAAAAAGTAGAGAATATTATAGGTCAAATGATTGCTTATTTTTAAAATTCTTGTGAATGTTTAATTCCTGTAGATGAATGTGATAAAATTTTTTTATGTTAAAAAATTGATTTTTAAAGATGCTGACCTAAATGAACATGTTATGGATTTAATGACTGCACCTACCATGCAGTTCATATATGTTCATATATTGAGTTCTTCTTCATATATGTACTAAAGAATGATAAATTTTGATTTTAATCCTCGTGTAAGCGAATTACATTTTTTTTAAATTTAATTAAGAAAGAAATATGGATCTATACAACTATTAAGTCAATTTCAGACAGATAGAAAATTGGATTAGAATTGATGCGAAGAAACAGAAGACTGTTACATTAGGTTTAACTTATCAGTTGTCTAAAGGTAATGACGAAATTTTGCTTACAAATGACTAACATTTAGTAGCAGTCAGAGCATTGAAAAAATACGAAAGGGTTAAGCTTTACATTATTGTACAACCAGATTGGTAGCGGACTGTTGAATGATATTTTGACTATAGCGGAAAAGAAAGTTCCTTTTGTGGTAAAAATTAGTCCTTGAAATAAAATTGCACCTCTCTTGAAAGAGAAGCTTGTACTGTGGTAAAAAGACTTGCTTGATAAGGAATTGGATAACGTAATTAAGAATGATCCGAAAGATTCTGGTTTGAAAAAAATAATTAAAAAATATATATATTCTTTACTTTCTGAAGGTAGTACAAAAAATAAACAAACTGAAGTTCCTTTATTATCCGGTGATTTACGTAAATTCGTTAAAAAATTGGGTATAAAATATTTTAAGGGAGTTTTCATGCGAGGTACACTGCCAACCATCGACCCCAATAAAATTGAATGCGGTATCAATAACTTTTCTACAGGAACTCACTGGAAGTGTTATTTGAAGAAAGATAACAATGCGGTTTATTTCGATAGTTATGGTGATGCACTTCCTCCATTAGAACTTCAACGTTATCTAAACATTTTAAAATGTTTAGAAGCTCTTAAGTTTTTTTAAAAGGCATTTATCTCTCAAACATTTCACTAATAGTAAAGAATAACAAATATGAATTCCAATCATGGTTTTCTTCCGATCCTATTGTACTTAATGATGAAGCAATGAAAAACCTAGAAAAATATTTTACCAATAAAATAGAGGCTAGGTAAAAATGAATCTCAGATTAAATCTAGAGAAGCATTTGACGGAATTAAAAATGAACTAATTAAAGATATAACAAATACCATTAAAGATATTTTTACACTCTATTTCTTTCATTAAATTTTAGTTGAGTATTAGAAATAAACATACAAACAGTGTAAAACCAGATATAAACAAAAATGATTGTGTCATTAAAATTCTGTTGTCTATATTAAAAAAAAAGATAATCGGTAAAAATTCTCTTAGGAATTCTAAGAAATGAAGCCATACTTAAAACTAACCAATGTGTAAGGGAATTAGGAGTGAATTCAATATTAAATTCTATAAGAGATTCTCTTAGTAAGAGTACCGTTTCTATTAGGTAATTTATTGTCGATTAGGTATTAGCCTTTGCAATGTTCACGATGGTAATTTCAATAAATACGATGATATCAATAAATGTTATTTATATTTCTATTGTGCGATTGATGTTCTAAAGAATAAATGAAAACTAAAGAATTCTATTGATTTTGAGCTAATAATTTACTGCATCTTAAAAATGTAGGATTCAAGTGTTCCTTACTGATTTTAAAATAAATCATAAATATATTATATACCTATGTGCAGAGAATAATGAACAAAGAAGTGGTTGATAAACTCAGTTGGGAAAATATTTTTCTTATGTATAATAAAAGTCGAATGCAAGAGATGATTAAAATGTTTGTCAATTAAAAACATTAAACGAATCTTTGAACGAGGGAAATCTTGTGAAAGCTATTTAACGTGTAGTGAAAACACGGTTGTTGTAATTCGAAGATATAATTATGATTATAAAAAGTTAATAAGTGTAGTATACGAATTAAAAATGATAAGTTTTGTCTAACACGGAAATAGTGAGATAATGAAACAGGATAATGTGTATGTATTAGCTAGCTATGATCTGCTAATAGTTGTTTTACAGTATGTATGCAATCTAAATTATTAATTGATAAATGAACTTATTTTGATTAAAAAGATGAAGTAAAATGTTAGTTGAATATTTTAATGTTTTTTTTAAAAATAATTTATTGACTTATTATGAATTATCAGAACTAATTACTTTTCAATCAAAACTACGGTCGGATATCGTTTTTACAAAAAAAAAAGTATATAACGAAGATTTTTTTCATTAATATACTCGTATAGTTATGCGTAAGCGCAACTTGCTTTTTTATTGAGGACAGTTCGACGTCAACAGATTACTTACATCTTATAACGAGTGGATGTTGATAGCTAAATGACAATGAGCTTGTTGGTCTATAGGCGTGAGGCTACCTAGGGGTCTTTCGTCAAAACTCTTTTCTTCCTTTCTCTTCGATTCCCTTCACCCGAACAATTAGTACCGTAGCTCACTCCTATATTTTGACGGCGGTGTCGAGCAGTTCAAAAATAAAGATCCACAGGTATAAAAGCAAAGTGTGCTCGCACAGAATTGCAGCTGCTTGAATTAAAGATCCACAGCTATAGACGCACTACTCTTTGGTGTCTGGCAAAGAGTAGTTGAGTTGATGTATCGGTACTAGGTTCAGAAACTGTTTTCATCTACCTTTTCCAAAAATTTTCTTTTTTATAACAGACATGAATTTGGTAAAAAAATATTAATGTTATCCCTAGAAATCGTTTCACGGATCGGTAATGATCGAATTATTTCGGGCGTTTATCGATGGGCTGAATTTTATAAACTAACTGATACTATTAACACAGAATATTATAGACAGTTTACGTATCAATATAATGGTGTTTAAGATTTTATTTGGCTGCGGTTCATTAAAAACAAGGTGGAAATTATTTTAAGAGAAAGTTAAGTCGAAATTCTCTTGTTGATCCAAATGATCAATCTTACAACTCACGCCAACGCACGTACATTATGCCCTTACCTTTTTTGTTTTTTGGGGTCCCTGGGTCATGAAACGTCGAAAAAATGCAAAAAATCCATACCCCATTTTTTGATAGTACTTTTCTTCTGGCAGCATAGCTCTAGAGCTTTGTGGTCATGAAATTAAAAATTGCTTCGTTTTCAGAAAATGTTTTCTAATTCGGTTGATTTTCTTTACAATAGTTTTGTTAACCATTATGTTACTTTGTTTAATAATTATGATATATAATGTAACAATAATTTTCTTCATAGAAAATATTTTATAAAATAATTAATAATTAATTATTTTTAATTTGCTTTTGAATCGTCTCAATTTGTAAATCTTAAATCTTTAATGTTAGATCTCTGTACGTTAATATTATTAAAATTCTTATTTCATTACATCTTATTATACGAGTTATGATGTAATTGACTATTATTATATCTACTCTAAGTAGCTATAAATGAATAAAAATCGGATATGATCTAATGGTTTCTAAATTAAAATATGAATTATCATGTATTCTGTATTCATTTCTACTTCTTCACCGCTGTTAGCAAAAGCAAAGTTTGAATCTTCTAATTTCTAAAGGATTCATGTAAGTTATAATCTCACTTTTAGTGCTAAAAGACTCATACGCCGTACGTGTGAATTTTCTCCCTTAGAAAATGTGACGTGTGGAACACATGATTTCGTTAGCAAAGGGAAGAAACAGCTCTAGTACATTTCAGAGACTGTACAAGACTACACTACATTTACATTCATACATATTGGATCTTATAAGGGGAAAGCACATCGGTTCGAATCCGATTTCATTTCCTTCTTTTTTTTTAACTTTTTTTAAATTTAAATATATTGATTTATTAATAATCATTACCTATGACTGTAAAAAAAATTACAATAAATAATAATTAATTATTAAAAGTTAATTAATAATAAACTTTAAAAGGTTTATAATAATAACAATAAAAAAAATGAAAAAATATCATTAAGTTATTAATGAAATAAATTTTACGTACTTATCATTTTAAAAAAATGTGTATATCTAATTTAATAGGCATAAAACTAAGTCATGTGGTGTCCACATCAGATCTGGTGAAGCATCTGATTATTCTTTTTGGTTTTCATTTTGTTGATGGTTACATCATAATAATTTAAAATATAGTGTTAGATAGATATAAGTCATATTTATTTAAAGAGTAATAAAGGGACATTTACTCTATCTTAATATTTCAGGTAAGATTGCTGACTTAATGATTGTATAAATATGTTAATAAAAAGTAATATTTTACAATTGTGTAATTGTCCACTTTTGTTAAAGAATTGATGGATCGTACCTTCAAATGAAATAAGTTTAAATGAAGTGCAACAAAAAATGTGTATATTAATTTAATAGGCGTACGTTGTCTACATCAGATTTTCTCAACATATGGATGACAGTAGTGATCTCGGAGCTGTCAAAAATTGCAAAGAAAAGGCGATAATATTTGACTTACTATTTTGATAATCAACATACGAAATCTTGAAAAAGGTTATGTATAATCATCTGTAAACTAGCATTTACCATGGAGTAAATAAAATTAATAAATTGTTAGATTTAATCGTAAAAAAACTAAATGGTTTATACCAACATTTCATTTTAATGAAGTTTATCATATTAAAAAAAAAAATTACTGAAACTGAAAAACTTTTGCTTTAACTATTTTACTTTATTTCATTATATCATATCGTAATTATTTAAGTCATGGGAATAAATTCGCGACTGAAACTGTATGGCATAATGAATAGCTTCTATTCGACTTTCACATCATTCAGAAGCTACAGTCCAGGAAACGGATAGAAGTCTATCAGTACACCTGCTGTTCTGTAGAAAACCATTCTATCCAACCTCTTGAGTTATCAACTTGTTATATCTAAAGGTAACAGAAATAAAGTTGTGAAATTACAAATAGATAAATCTTTTATCGAAAATTTGTTTCTTCATTATTTTTCTAATTTTTCAAAATAAAGTGTTTTAAATTAAATCAAACCTTACAGCTTATAGATTTAGAATTTCATCAACTTGTTCGGGCGCGAAGTAGAGTAGTGGTAAAGAATTACATTATTTTTCATTTTATTAAAGTTGAAATTCCTTAGTACATATTTTTTTACGGTATATAAACAAATATAAACACATATAACTTTTTAGTTATGCAATATTCCGGATTTTAGGATTGTAAATAGCCTGTTATATCTCCAAACTAATAATTAAAACAAAATGCAATATAGGATATTATATCGAATGTATTTACGAAACTTTTTGGTTTTTGTATTTATAATATTATTTTAAAAGAAAAGAGCAGACGCTTAAAGATAGTTCAAATCACTTTGAACTACCGTTATTGATAATGAAATTTTATTCTTAAAATGTTATTGATAACAATGTGCCGTTTCTTACGAAGCTCCCACAAAAAGATGAAAAAATTACTGAAGTCTAATTCCAGTGGAATCATTTTAATAAAATTAGAAATGATTTCAATTAAGATTGTTGATATTAATAAAATTAGAGTAATCCTTAAAAAAACTAATATTTTAATTCTTTTTTTAACTTAAGAGCGCAAATGTACTAATAATAAATACTTATTCAACTGATCTAATTTTTACTTTGTGCAATTTTTCCTCATTCAGTTCTATTTACGTGAATTATTTTTACTTCTTCAATGCAAAGTAATGGAGATTACTCTCTATGACACTGGACTTAACACTGGACAGCGCACAGATTAACCGTTCTTTACACCGTTTATCCGAACGATCGGAACTCTATTGGAATTTTATTTTATTTGAAAAATTCTGTTAATGTTTTATCGTTGTTTGCGCTGTTTAAAAACACATTTGTTGGTCTATATGCAAACTAAGAAAAGGTTTTGTCACACTACGGTAATCTGATCGGTCCTTATTCACTGTTGTTAATTGAACCGTCAACTGGTGAGCATTTCCCACAGCGATATTTAAACAGTTAATTTTTGTTTTTAGGGACAAGTAAAAAATTTAATAGTACCTAAAGGTTTCGGTTATTTGCTACCTTATTCTTCGCGGAGCCTAAAATTTAATTAAAATTGGAATATTAACTGTTCTTTTTTTAAATATATTGTGCCCTTCTGGGACAAGTTATAAACTCAGTGAAATTAGTTAGTAAGAGTGATGTCGAGAGTTCTATGGTTCAAATCCTGGTAAAGGTAGATGTTTATACTGATTTGAATACTAGATCGTGGAAACCGGAGTTCTTTGGTGGTTGGGTTTCAATTAACCACACGTCTCAGGAATGGTCGATCTGAGACTGTACAAGACTACATTTCATTTACATTCATACATATCCTCTGAAGTAATAAGTTTCGGTGTTTCCGGAGGCTAAACAGATAAAGAAAGAAAGATATGAAAGAGTTTACGGACCTCTGCCCATACTAGGGCCTCTAGCCCCTTTTAATTAACAAAAATTAAAATATTGTTATTTAAACTGCCTTTACAAAACAGTGTACTCTCCTTATGGTTATTATTTCTCTTCAATCGGTAAAGATAAAGGATGGAGAATTCCTATAATGAATATGAAAATCTGAAAGATCTTGGAATTATCAGATAAAGTCTTTTAAATTTAAACGGGTAGAAAGTAATATTTGAGAAAATTAATAAAAATAGACACATTTAATTTTAAATTCTACCTACTTATACATTGCTCAAACGTATTGTTTCTTGTTACAGTATTTCAAAAAAATTCAATGTAAGTTTGTTTTTCAAACAAACACGTACATCATTCCGTTTGTAATTCTGTTCATTACAAAATATCGAACGAACTGGCTGACGGTATCTTTTAGATAAAATATATAGGGAAATTCGTATTTTTTCCTATTTTTCCAAATGTAATATCTCAGATTCATTAAATAAATTATGTGTGGTAAGAAACATTTTATGAAACTTAAAAAGATGTCTGTCCCTTGCTCACCAAATAATTTTGGACCTTTCATTTCATTTTGCCGACTTACGATTTCCAGAATCCGCTTAAAAGTTCGGTTCATGTTTGGTCTTCTACAGAAAATTTTTACATAATTTCAAAATTACGTATAATATTTATTCCAAAACAAATTAATTTCTACGCCAAATTCAAAAAAACGTCAGAGAAGAGTTCTTCAGCCAAGATTTGGTCATCACTAGTATAGCCTGTATAATTTGTTTCGATATCGCTTAACAGCGATATGTATTTTGTAGTACTTATATCGTGCTTAATTTTCTAATAAGTAATGGTAAAGTAAATAATAACTTCATGAGTACAAATTAATTTTCTAATAAAGTTAAAAATAATTTCTGAAGGATTAAAAACTGGTCGATTGACAAGAAATAAACACTGTTTTTCTTATATTACTTAGCACATTAGGATGGTATACGTTTTTTTTTGTCAGACGCTTTTTCAGTTAAAAGTTTTATCGCTTCTTACTAAATTTTCAGAAGGTGATAGTTTTATTTTCACATTCGCATAAAAATTTGCTTCTATATGTTTACTTCTTAGGTATTCACGTGGTAGAATGAATTTAACTGTATATTTGAAGTGAAACGTATCGCTCGCTGTTAATTAAAAGATATGTAACAGTTTTAAACGTAAAAATAATTCTTGACGGTAATTCAAACAATTGATTCTGCCTATGACATTTTAACTTTATACGTATAATAAAAGAACAATTATATATTTCAGTTTGTTTTATGTACTAATATATGACTGTTAATAAATTAAAAAAGGTTTCATTTAAAAATATAATAAAAGGTAGCTTTAATCAATCTAAGATGTGCAAATGCCATAAAAATTATTCCTTTCTGAATTATGTAAATTTGTCACGCTTAATAAATATTTACCAATAACTACTACTGATTAGTTTCGAAACAAGTATTTAAATTAAAAATATTATTATTAGTAGTAAAAAAATTAAATTAATTTTTTTAAAAATAATTAAAGATATTGATAGTAGCATTTATAAATCTATAAAAGCGGGTAAAAATGAAGGCAATTTAAAAGTAAAACAAATCTTAATTAAACATATTAATATGTTTAATAATAAATATTTAAAAATTGATTTTATTTAAAATATATTTTATTAATATTATTATTATATTACATTAATTTTATTTAAAAATACATCAAAAATAAGTATTTAAAACATATTATGTTTCTTAACTAAAACATATCGAGGATTTTTATTTACAAATTTTTTTTAAAGTAAAAGTGAATAAATTTAAAACAAGGTAGACTTACTAAAATATTTGAAACATTTTTTTTTAGAAAAGGATCTACTTCTGGGTCATGAAACTAACGTTCTTTAATTGAAATCTGCAGTCGAAGTATAAATAATTTCAGGCTCTTTTCTCAAACATTGAAATTTAATAAAAATGCTTCGTCATCAATTAAGGCTTTATTATTAATTTCGAAAAGTTGTCATTTACTAGCAAATTAATACAATGCATATAGTTAATATGACCTAAAATTATACAAACAGCAGTTTGGATGAACAAATAATAAACGAGACTTCGTTATTCTATTTAGAATGTGGCTTTCGTATTCTTAATTATAGAAAAAAAAAAATAACCAAACTTGACAAAATATATTGTCTTTTAATAGATAAAAATTAGCTGAAGTTATTTGTTGCAAATTACTAGTTTTATTTTCGGTTTCTGATCGGCACTGAACGAAAAATCAAGAAACAATTTCCGAAGTTAAGCTGTTGGGATAAATAAAAGGATTAATCCTGTTTGATTAGAATTCCGTTCTCTCTTCTGTAAAATATACCACGTACAACTACATTATAATACAGTATTTCTTTTACTAGATTTTCGTATATAGTAATCGAACGTATTTTTATGGCTGTGCAAAAATTTGATGTCATCTTTCTTTGCATTTCTTTTCATTTCCATACAGTTTTGCTTGAGGAACAATTTCTCTCTCAACCTTTTTGATATTAAGAGATTGTAAACAAAAATAATTATTTCTGAAATTAACTTTTCTTCAAGGATATCAGGTTGCTGCTACCTTTCCTCAATTACTTGCGATATTAGAAATAATTTTTTTTCTTGTAGCTTAATTTATCAGTAAAGATTGATTTCTGTTTTTCTTCGACTGTCTCATTTCCGACAATTTATTGAACACACATCTTTCTTATAAAAGTGTTTAATTAGTGCCTAGTATAGAATTTTATCCTAGTTTATGGTTAGAATTGCAACATAGCAACGGCTCTCGTAAAAAAGCTTAAAGGAAAAATTTGTTAGTTTTCTTCCAAATGCGTTAGCAACCAAAGTATTATACGATTTTGCTACGTTTCTGTCGAAATCTTGAGTACAGGTTTTCGTATGCTCGGAAAGCAGAGCCGAATGTCTCATTGCAAAATTTAAAAAACGTTTTCTGTCTTCAGCGTAATACTTTTTACTTTTCTAATTATTATAAAGGTTGAATGTTCCAAACAAAAGTTTGTAAAATTTTGAAATAAGATTTGCAACGAAGTTTGTGAATAAAAGAACATTCCCGATGTCGTCTCTTACCCCTTCGATGTCTTTACTTTTTTTAGGGGACTAAATGAATTTCTTTTCTCCAGTCCCAAACGTAAATCATTTTGTGACAAAAGCTTTCTTAAAGAAAGATATATTTCTTGAAAACGTTTAAGGTTTCTTAAAGAATGTCAAGATTTGATAACAGAAAGGCTTTTTTAATTTACAATGATAATCTCTCAGTAGATGATTTCAAAATTTAATTTTTCCTTAAGGTCGACCATATAAGATTTTTTTTACAAAAATCATTGTCGGCTGTTTAACGAGAATATCTCAGGCCAAATATTATGTTGGATTGGTGAAATTCCCAAAATCGCTTCAAAAGCTTCAAAACATAATCCTTCCCGGTTCTTAAAATACCGATTATCTATATTGCGGTTCAAAAATCGAACAGACAATATTTGTTCCTTAGTATTAACTCTCGTGGAACGTTTTATGTTTTCCGTCTGAAACTACTCCGATAACCTACAGTGAATTATTACGTTTTAAATTATCCTTTCTATCAGTTATAACATAACATCGCTATTTCTTCCTCATCGTTCCTTGTTTTTCATCTCTTCGGCAGAAAATTTCTCTGCCGAAGTTATAAATGCATTACTCTGATGGTTGATAAAAGTCTGACGTGCACGTCACCTGTGCACGGACGTTCCATTAAGGACAGGATCTGATCCAATTATGTTATCCGATAACATTAATTAAAGTTGCAGTTTCATTAAACTGTACACTTAATATTTGATATGAAAATTACTCCTTAAGCCATTTCTTGTTTCTTTTCAAATTACAATACCTTTTAACGACTCTGAAAGGCTCATGATCGCTTAAAAGCTTCCTTTGGTTCATGATGTTACGAGACACGTTTTCATTTTCTACCATTAATTTTTGCCATTTAATCTACGATTTTTTTAAACAGCTGGTAAACGGTCAATTAGGTTTCTTTCAGCGTAGTTTTTACTTTTAAACAATTTAATTTTTTATAAGGAAATTTCACTTAAATAAATAAGTTCTGTGTGAGTGTGCGCGTGTTTGAAATTATTGTAAATCAGTGTATTCAGAATTTTATTTTTAGTTTTATGCCTATACATTACGTTAAATTTATTGATAAGCTCTCTCATTTTGGTAAATTCGGCCAGACAAGCCTACTATATTTTCCCACGTTTTGATCACGTAGAGAACACTGAACAGTTATAGCTTCTTAGATTTACCCACCGAGTTGGTCTAGTGGTGAAGGCGTCTTCCCAAATCAGCTGATTTGGAAGTCCAGAGTTCCAGCGTTCAAGTCCTAGTAAAGGCAGTTACTTTTATACGGATTTGAATACTAGATCGTGGATACCGGTGTTCTTTGGTAGTTGAGTTTCATCTAACCACACATCTCAGAAGCGGTCGACCTTACACTGTATAAGACTACACTTCATTTACCCTCATACATATCATACTTATCATCCTCTGAAGTACCTGAACGGTAATTTCCATTAGTTTGTATAGAAATACTTTTACCGTAAGTATTATTTTTCAGTACCCGAAAGCTAGTGTAACCTAGATAATATTTTCTCTTATTTCTTCTAATATATTTTTAATTTCTTAAACGCTAGAAATAAAAGTTTCAAAAATAGATTTAATAAACTTTCACCTCTTAAACTAAATTGGATACTAAATGTTACTTAAAAGGTATCAAAAATATTTATGCTGAACTTTCCGCGATACAAAACTTTCTACTGTAGGAATGAAAAAAGTACTATATTTTCTATCGCAATAAAATTAATTAAAATTTCTTTGACAATTTTTTCAAACTTTCATATTTAAATTAATTTACTAAATGTATCTGAATATGTCGAAATAAATTTCGATTACATTTTTTAAGTTATATTTAAAATGGAATTAAGATTTTTTTTAACTTTTTTTTTAATCTAATACATTTTTACTTATTATTTTTCTACTTTATTTCTTTTCACGTAAAAAGGAGGATAATTCTTTGAAATATAATAATGAAAGAAGAGAACGAATTCATTGTAATGGTCAATGTCATTAATTTTAGTCATGGATAAAAGCTCAGGAAAAGTTATTCAGTCTTGTTATTTATTTTTCTATTTCCTTCCCTGAAAGCAAAAAATTCCTTTTTTAATAAATAAATGGAGGCAATGATAGAATAGTAGCTATAATTTAATTATATTTTTAATTACTGTAGAAAAACTTAAATATTGCTCGTATATTTTACGAGTATTGTCTAATTTTATTAGTAATGCAGGTATTAAATTTGGATAATTTCTTATTTCCTACAAATATTTATAATACCAACATATTAAATAAGACTTTTAAGTACTAAAATTTACACAATTGGACGTAATAAGTATTATTTAAATAATTTAGACGAACAAGATCCTTTTATTTGGATCAGAAATTATGCTTTTTTTAATGCGTGAATAGATGGAGTATATTCAGCGCCAGCACGCACATTAATTATCTTTAAAAGTAAATATTTATTTATGAGGTCTGTAAAAAAATTATAAGACTAGTTTTTTTGGTAGCCAAAATGGCAACACTGTAAAGTTACTAGTAACATATAGTTATATGAACAGTTGATTTATATTAGGTATTAATATTTTTAGTCTATTGTTGTCACGTGAGACGTAAACAAATTTTTCGTGAAACGAGTTTTTGTTGTGCGTTACAAAAATGAGTGATACTAATTATGAGCAACGTTGTGCAATCAAGTTTTGAGTTAAACTCGGTGAGAATGCTATTGAAACTTTTTCAAAATTGAAAAGGGATGGAGATGACGCTTTGTCACAAGTTCAAGTTTTTAGGTGGTTTAAAGCATTTTCAAATGGCCGGGAATCAGTTGCGGACGATCCACGCTCTGGAAGACAGTTAACGTCAAAAAGTGACGAAAATGTTGCAAATCAGAAACTTGATGCGATAAGACTGTCAGAATGATTGCAGAACAATTGAATTTGAACCATACCACAATCCATCAAATTTTCACAAATGAATAGGCGTGAAAAACGTTTCTGCAAAATTGGTCCCGAAAAACCTCACTATTGAACAGAAAAACAACACAGTGGATGTGTGCCACGACTTTCTAGAGCGATTTGAAACTGATCCTGATTTTCTAAAAAATGTTATTACTGGTGATGAATCTTGTACATTTGAGTACGACCCAGAAACAAAACCCCAGAGCAAGGAGTGGCACACTTCGAACTCACCACGTCCCAAAAAAGCAAAAAGAGCAAATGAAAACCATGCTAATTTGTTTCTTTGATAGTAATGGCATTGTCCATAAGGAGTTTTTGCCTACAGGACAAACTAAATCAATGTGTTTACCGAGAAATTCTTGAAAGATTGCGGAAAAGAGTTGCCCTCCTGAGACCAGCCATCAAAGACAACTGGATGCTACATCATGAAAATGTACCTTGTCACACTGCACTCTCAGTTAATGAGTTTTTGGCAAAGAAAAACATTTCTGTAGTTCCTCAACCACCTTATTCACCTGAGTTGAGTCCCTGCGACTTTTTCCTGTTCCCGACTTTAAAAAACACATCAAAGGTGACCATTTTGGAACAGAAGAAAACAAAAAAAAAAATTTAACCGACGATCTGAAGGATATTCCGGTTTCTGAATTCCACACTGCTATGAAGAGTGGGAAAACCGTTTGAAGCTTTGCGTGGCTTCCCAAGGGAATTATTCGAAGGTAATAGACTTCATGTATAATTGGATTGTAAATAAAAGGTTTTACTGAACCAGTCTCATTACTTTATTTACAGACCATGTATTTAGTTATAAAGAGAAAACTTACTTTTAGTCGATGCTTTAATGTTTAACGTAAATTGCCTTTTGTTTTTTTTTGTTTTGGATTTGATTTCACCTTTCCTTTTCTTGAAGACTTTAAATATAGTATAGGAGTTAATTACCCATGAATTCAGCTATTACAGGACCTACGGACTTATTTTAATCAATAAATAAATAAATTTTGTAACAGAAGTTATATTAATTTACGGAAAGGGGAGATAGCTTAAAAGTAAAACACAGAAATCGGTTTGATTCAGGTAAAATGAAAATGGGGTAGAAATGTCATAAAACCTGTGTCGTATTATACATCTGAAATTTTGCAAACTTCATTTTCTCCGTCAAGAGAAATGTATTTTATTACTATTCCATCTTATTTATCCATAATTTTAACAATTTGGATTATTTCTCAAATTACCCTCTCCATAAAACTACAAACAATAATCACAGATAAATTAACTAAGTATAATAAACTCTAGCTTGGGTGTGTCTGTGTACTCACACCCGATTGGTTTTGGGAGATCTGACACGCGACACAACTAACTACCTAAAATAATATCTAGATTAAATTATATATTAATAGTAATTGCATAGTCTGTGAACTCTTAATCTACTCGTAATTCTCTTAAATTTAATTTCTGTAAAATCATAACTAACGTTTGATGTTTTGTAGATTAAAATAAAATCTAGAATAACAACCATTCCATGCGTTAGCTCAGGAGTATATCGGTGCCCCAATGTCTTTTTCAATGGTTATATAAGTTAAATCATTACTCTCAGTGACCCCGACGGGAAGTCTTATTCTTTATAACTTTGGTGGTTGGCGTCCCCACGGGCCTAGCCTCTGCAACCTTTCTTCCCACTACACGCTGAGCTGCAGAACTCTTTACACTATACATATCCGCTACACCAAGAACACTACACAATTTACAGCGTAACCGTTACACAACTACGTTACAACTTTCTACACTATTTTTTCTTACACATATACTCGGTGATGTTGCGACACCTTACGAAGCGCAATCGTAACCCAATGTGTTCTGCTGGAGTAGTCCGTTATACCACCGGTACTCGTGGAACCAAAATGTCGAGTGTACGCACGAATTCTATGATGGTTGGTGGTCCATCTGCAAAAAATACCTCGATCAGTTTTGCCGGATGATGATAACTGTCCCGAGGTAAATCATTTGAACGGCGACAAAACACCTTTACAATACCTAAATGTCAGTAGTTTTACGCAATAATTGGGAAGGCGGCACCCTTCATAAGGTTTCACCTTTCTTGATCAATAAGGTAGTGATAGGTTCAACCGGTTTCCCCAAGAACATCAGAAAACTGAGAGACGGTTCAATTTTAATATGGACTTTCGGTGATGAGCAAAGTCGATCGTTCTTACGTCTCACCAATACGGGGGGTATAAGTATAAGTGTGGTATGTTATGGAACCTTGAATACTAGCCGAGGAGTAATTTTTGCCGGAATCTTCTTGAGATGGACGTTAAAGAAATTGCCGAAGAGCTTCGTCCCCAAGTTGTTACAGAGGTGAGGAGAATAATGAAACGTCAGGGTGAGATAGAAGAACCTACTCCATCTTTAACCTTCAACCTTCCCACACCACGGGAGAAAATTAAAGTAGGATACCTACTGGTTAGAGTACGACCATTCATCCTTAACCCACGACGGTGTTTCCATGGTCAAATGTATGGGCATATCAAAACTTCTTGTCCGAAGACAGCAATCTTTGCTAGATTGCGAAGGCCTTGTGGCCTTTAAGAGAAGGCCACAAGGACACTGACTTCGGGGGAAGAAAAATGTGCAAACTATGGGGAAATACATTCAGCTAGATCTCGAGATTACCCAACTATCAAAGAAAAAGCAATACTAAAAATCTGTAGTGTGCAAAATCTTTCTTAACCAGCCGCCCGAAGAGAATATAAAAACATGCTTAGCTCTCGAAATCTGGTTAAACCGAATGTCTCTTTCGTTGCCGCAACATCAAGTAAAGCTTTTGTAAACGCAGACAACAAACGGTGCGGATCCTGCAATGAGATGGAGAAGTTTGTTCAAGTGTTATCTGATCAGGTCGCTTCACTTACAGCCACTATTTCAGAGCTAACGAAAATGTATAAGAAGTCGTTAGTCGCAGTTAGTGAACCCAATTGTGGGATCCCTCTGAAGGTCCCTGTCCTCAAAGTTTTACCCGTGCGGCAGGAATAATCACAGCTGGCGGTAAGCCATCTGCTAAGCTCCCTGTAAAGGGAGTCCCCACAACCACCCCCACTGGAATATCGTCTACGATATTCCTTCCATTCATCAAAATCCCCTCCTCCATCACCTCGCATACTGGAGGATATGGTTGAAGAACTGCCCGAATCCAGGGCATCGGAGTTCCTTCCCACTAAAACTACGAAGAAGAAACACAGATCACATACAACTAATTTTTATATATTTTCCTGAAATTCTGTATCTATAACTACCTATACTTACGAACATTATTCAGTGGAAGGTTAGAGGTCTTCGGTCTCGCATTGAGGATATTTCGTACTGGCGCGCACATATGAACCACTAATCATATGCTTCCAAGAAACGCATCTTTTACGACAAGATGCAATAACACTCAGAGGCTATTTCTGCGAGAGATACGGCTATCTAATAAACAGTAGAGAGAGTGATGAAGTTGCTATTTTC
This sequence comes from Lycorma delicatula, assembly GCF_047948215.1. NCBI lineage: Eukaryota > Metazoa > Arthropoda > Insecta > Hemiptera > Fulgoridae > Lycorma > Lycorma delicatula. The sequence goes on along the minus strand of NC_134456.1, from coordinate 198,008,636 downwards.
ATGAGGAATGCGGTGACGACTACAAGGATACCACTAGCTAGCTACCCTTATTCCTGCTGTGGCTGCGAAGGTCTCTATCACCTTCAAATTGCATATTTGTAATTTATATCTCTCACTGAACTCTGAGTTCAATGTTCTGGAAGTGTCAAATCTCCTCACGCAAATCCCATCGCCGTCATTAATATTAGGAGACTTCAATGCCCACCATATCTCCTGGGGCTCAACTTTCTGGTCCTCTAGAGGAAATATGGTAAACAGAGTGAGACAAGGTTTAGACTTTGTCTACTCAATGATTGGTCACACACATTCATGTCCTCATCAACTGGTACATTGTCCAACATCGACCTCCCCGTATGCTCGCCGAGTTTATTCTCTCGTCTTAATTGGTCTGTTTGCGATGACTTTCATGGCAGTGATCACAGACCAATTATTATTGCTTGTCGACGCGAAGTGAAAAAAAGGCCACGGAGATGGATTGTTGAAAAGGCGGATTAGAACGGTTACCTCAAAGCCTTGCTGTCACAGTACGACGGTGGAGCGGGCGTCCTTGATCAGCTTTCCTCTTTTACGTCCATGATACTTGATGCTGCTAATAGATATATCCCACAAATATCATGAAACCCTAGACGTCCTTCCGTTCCATGGTTGAATTATGATTGCCGAAACGCTATTAGCAAACAACGGCAGGCATTACGTAAATTTAACCGCAGGCCTACAGCTGAACTTCTAAATTTGTACCTTAAGGCTAGAGCGGTATGTTGTCGGGCATTCTTGGCTTTGAATATCATTAACCCCAAGTACAGTCATATCCTTATTTGTAACGACTCATGTAGTGCTCTCCAAGTTTTAGAAAAGTTTTATTCTAGTCATCCTATCATCACCGAAATCTACAATGCAAGTTGTAAGTCGTCAAAGTTTGTAAATCTACAATGCAATCGTCAAGTTGAACCATCGCAACAAACAAGTGAGTTTCTGCTGGATCTTTAGCCATGTGGGAATTCCGGGTAATAAACGTGCACATTCCGCTACTAAAGACGCATGTAGTCAACCATCCTTAACTACCCGTGTTACTACATCTAACTTTATTAACTGTATAAAATTCATTCTTCGCGCAAAGTGGCAAGGTGACTGGACGGCTACGGTAGATAACAAACTCCGGCACATTAAAGGTTCTGTATTGCCATGGAACTCCTCATACAGAAAAATTCTTCGTGAGGAAATGGTCCTCTGCCGATTACGCATAGGGCATACGAGAGCTACTCCGGATATCTGATGTCAGCAGTAAACGCACAGTATGCATGCGATGCAACTGCCGCTTGACTGTGCGCCACATTCTTTTGAAATGCATAAATTATGCGGGCTTGCGTCGTAAATTTAAATAGTGTTTTTAGATTTTTTACAGTAGCTGTATGTTTTGTGTCTTAACATTTTAGTTTGTTTTTTGTTTTTAATATTTTGGTTTGTTTTGATTTTCTTTTAAATTTCTATTTTAATTTTTTGTTTTATTTTAATTTTTGTTATTCTATCAGATTTTGTATTTATATTTCATGTTTTGTTTTCCGAACGTTTTGTTTAATTTCTATCTGTGTTTTTTAAAATTTAGTTTTTTGAAACACATACATACATCGTGTTCGGGTGATGATAACGCCGAAGAGTTTTTCGCCCAGGAAAAGTCCAAATAAAAAAAAAATTACTCAGTGAAAAATTTCTGACTGGCACCTTTTTTTACTTAAAAGTGCTTTACATAAGTCAAAACCTCAATAAAAACTGGAACAGAAGAAGCAGCAAATTAAACACATCATTTTCTGTCTAAAACAATATATGAGTAACACTGTCTCTACTCAGTAGTATAAGTAAACTATCAGTTATCAAATCATAAAGTTTGTAGTAAAATTGAACAACTGATTAAGAATTAAGACTTGAACGATTTACATAGAACAAATACTGTTTCTTTCATCAATAATTTGTTATTTATTTTAATAATATATAAAAATTAGAAAGGTATCATATTTTAGTCAGTCCACGCAGTGAGTTGTTAGTGACATAGACAGACAGGTAAATTATACAAGTACAAAAAAATGTATACAGTATTTTAAATATACTATACTAAAACCTAAAGGAATCACAAATATGAGAACTTGTTTTTTTAAACGTGTTAATGATTCAATAATGGGTTTGACGGGCTTTTACAGATAACTCAAACCTGTTTGTACAAAAAGAATAGGGGATAACAAAAAAAAAATTGTTAACTTAATCAGATTATAAAAACAAGTAAAATAAAATCAAAATGATTTTATTTATTAACCAATATTAACAAATAATACTAATTACTAATATTATAATTTTTTATTTAATGATTGATTTTTTTTAACCGGTTTAAAGTTATAAAACGAAGTATAGGTCTACTGAAGTGCTAAGAGCATAGTCTGAGCATGCGCACATGTTAAAGAAATCTTGCATTCTCCATCGTTGTACTTAATGTAATATTAAAAATGAATTACAAAACATAAGGTAGCACACATATATTATGTAAAACAATAAAACCTTAATTTTAGCACAATAAAACCTTAATTTTAGTACAATAAAAACTTAATGTATTTTTATTATGTTGCTATAATAATAAAGGTAGGATTCATTTGAGTGAATCTCTTAACAAAAATAATTAGATATTTTTATTTTACATTTGGAAAGTAGTTTGATAGCTTATTTATTGTATATTTTATAACAATCCTAGTGCGTTTTTATGTTATGATACATAAAATAAACCCATAAAAGTTATTCAATGATAACAATACTCATTTTGCTTGATAACAATATTCAGAAAAGTCTAGAACAAATTAATGTTTAAAAAATGACAATGATACATCATATGCATTACTTCTATGTTTTGCTAGCAAAATACACTCGGATAAAAACATTAGTCTTGAGAAACCGATTTTAGAAGTTTAATGCAAATTATAATTCACTGTAAAAACATTTATGATGTTTGTCATTTTCATGATTATTTTAAATCTCTTTAAGGTTAATCCACTTATTATTACTCATTAACGCTGAAATGTCTTTTAAACATGATACGATTTAAAATTATTAAATTGACAGTGAATCTTTTTTGAGAAAATCTCATTGTAACACTCATAGAACCTGTCACCTGCTAAATTACATTACTGCTTTTATTTATGTTGGCAGTAGAAATTTTACTAGACAAGCATTTTAAGAAAAATAATAAAATTAATACAGAGTAGCTGGACCGAAGGTGCAACCATATCGGAGAGGTATCTGTTGAGAGCCAGACTAAGGAATGATTCCTGAAAGAGGGCAGCAGCTCTTTCAGTAGTTGTTAGGGGCGTAAGTCACAATGACTTAAACGGCCATATCAACATCACTCAGTCCTCTGAGTACTGCGCAGCTGAAAGCAATGGAAAACTACAGCTGTTTTTTTTTTTCCAAGAAAATGTGGCTCTGCATTTTCAAAAGCAATAATGGAGGCGCCTTCCTTGGTAAAATATTCCGGAGGTAAAATAGTCCCCCGTTCGGATCTCCGGGTGGGGACTACTAAGGAAGGGGTCACCAGAAAAGTAAAAAATAACATTCTACGAATCGGAGCGTGGAATGTTAGAAGCTTAAAAAAGGTTGGTAGGCTAGAGAATTTAAAAAGGGAAATGGATAGGGTAAACGTGGATATAGTAGGAATTAGTGAGGTTCGGTGGGAAGAGGAAGGCGACTTTTGGTCGGGTGACTTTAGAGTAATTAACTCAGCGTCAAATAATGGGCAGGCAGAAGTAGGTTTCGTGATGAACAAGAAAATAGGGAGGAGAGTGGAGTATTTCAAGACGCATAGCGATAGAGTCATTGTAATAAGGATAAATTCAAAACCTAAACCGACAACGATTGTTAACGTCTATATGCCTACAAGCGCCCATGATGATTATGAGGTAGAATGTGTATACGAAGAGATTGATGAAGCAATTAAACACGTAAAAGGAGATGAAAATTTAATAATAGTTGGAGATTGGAATGCAAGCATTGGAAAAGGCAAGGAAGGAAATATAGTGGGTGAATACGGGCTGGGCAAAAGGAATGAAAGAGGGGACCGACTTATAGAGTTTTGCACGAAGTATAATTTAGTAATTGCCAACACCCAATTTAAAAATCATAATAGAAGAATATACACTTGGAAAAAGCCAGGCGATACTGCAAGGTATCAGATAGATTATATCATGGTTAAGCAAAGATTTAGAAATCAACTCGTGGACTGCAAAACTTACCCTGGAGCAGACATTGATAGTGACCATAATTTGGTGATAATAAAATGTAGATTGGGGTTTAAAAACCTGAAGAAAAGGTGTCAGATGAATCGGTGGAATTTAGAGAAGCTTGAGGAAGAGGAGGTAAAGAAGATTTTTGAGGAGGACATCACAAGAGGTCTGAGTAAAAAAGATAAGATAGAAAATGTAGAAGAAGAATGGGAGAATGTTAAAAAGGAAATTCTTAAATCAGCAGAAGCTTAGAACTTAGCTTAGAACTTAGGCGGAATAAAGAGAACTGGTAGAAAACCTTGGGTTTCAGACGATATATTGCAGCTGATGGATGAACGTAGAAAATATAAGAATGCTAGTGATGAAGAAAGTAAAAGGAACTATCGGCAATTAAGAAATGCTATAAACAGGAAGTGCAAACTGGCGAAAGAAGAGTGGATTAAAGAAAAGTGTTCAGAAGTGGAAAGAGAAATGAACATTGGTAAAATAGACGGAGCATACAGGAAAGTTAAGGAAAATTTTGGGGTACATAAATTAAAATCTAATAATGTGTTAAACAAAGATGGTACACCTATATATAATACGAAAGGTAAAGTCAATAGATGGGTGGAATATATTGAAGAGTTATACGGAGGAAATGAATTAGAAAATGGTTTTATAGAGGAAGAAGAGGAAGTTGAGGAGGATGAAATGGGAGAAACAATACTGACATCTGAATTTAAGAGAGCATTAAAAGATTTAAATGGCAGAAAGGCTCCTGGAATAGACGGAATACCTGTAGAATTACTGCGCAGTGCAGGGGAGGAGGCGATTGATAGATTATACAAACTGGTGTGTAATATTTATGAAAAAGGGGAATTTCCGTCAAACTTCAAAACAAGTGTTATAGTAATGATACCAAAGAAATCAGGGGCAGATAAATGTGAAGAATCCAGAACAATTAGTTTAACTAGTCATGCATCAAAAATCTTAACTAGAATTCTATACAGAAGAATTGAGAGGAGAGTGGAGGAAGTGTTAGGAGAAGACCAATTTGGTTTCAGGAAAAGTATAGGGACAAGGGAAGCAATTTTAGGCCTCAGATTAATAGTAGAAGGAAGATTAAAGAAAAACAAACCAACATACTTGGCGTTTATAGACCTAGAAAAGGCATTCGATAACGTAGACTGGAATAAAATGTTCAGCATTTTAAAAAAATTAGGGTTCAAATACAGAGATAGAAGAACAATTGCTAACATGTACAGGAACCAAACAGCAACAATAATAATCGAAGAACATAACAAAGAAGCCGTAATAAGAAAGGGAGTCCAACAAGGATGTTCCCTATCCCCGTTACTTTTTAATCTTTACATGGAACTAGCAGTTAACGATGTTATAGAACAATTTAGATTCAGAGTAACAGTACAAGGTGAAAAGATAAAGATGCTACGATTTGCTGATGATATAGTAATTCTAGCCGAGAGTAAAAAGGATTTAGAAGAAACAATGAATGGCACAGATGAAGTCCTATGCAAGAACTATCGCATGAAAATAAACAAATACAAAACAAAAGTAATGAAATGTAGTAGAAATAACAAAGATGGACCACTGAATGTGAAAATAGGAGGAGAAAAGATTATGGAGGTAGAAGAATTTTGTTATTTGGGAAGTAGAATTACTAAAGATGGACGAAGCAGGAGCGATATAAAATGCCGAATAGCACAAGCTAAACGAGCCTTCAGTAAGAAATATAAGTTGTTTACATCAAAAATTAATTTAAATGTCAGGAAAAGATTTTTGAAAGTGTATGTTTGGAGTGTCGCTTTATATGGAAGTGAAACTTGGACAATCGGAGTATCTGAGAAGAAAAGGTTAGAAGCTTTTGAAATGTGGTGCTATAGGAGAATGTTAAAAATCAGATGGGTGGATAAAGTGACAAATGAGGAGGTATTGCGGCAAATAGATGAAGAAAGAAGCATTTTGAAAAATATAGTTAAAAGAAGAGACAGACTTATAGGCCACATACTAAGGCATCCTGGAATAGTCGCTTTAATTTTGGAAGGACAGGTAGAAGGGAAAAATTGTGTAGGCAGGCCACGTTTGGAATATGTAAAACAAATTGTTAGGGATGTAGGATGTAGAGGGTATACTGAAATGAAACGACTAGCACTAGATAGGGAATCTTGGAGAGCTGCATCAAACCAGTCAAAGGACTGAAGACAAAAAAAAAAAATAAAATTAAAATAAACAAATTCAACTGGCAGTACATAAATCTTTATGAGATTATCTTAAAAACGAGATTAGTAACCCATGTCAAAATAATCAATCTTTAACAAAACAATTCCCACTTTTATTACATTTTTCTTATTGCTACTTATATTTTATTTGAATAATAATAATTAACTAACAATTACTGTTTAACATAAATAAAGTTTTTATTTTTTTATTTATAACTATTTTATTACCATTAACAGTAACGTTACTTAATTACAAAAAAGATAACCTGAGTAAAGATATAAAATTGTGATATGAAAAATTTCATCTCTTATCAAATACACAAAAATATTTGACAGAAACCCTGATAACTTAAACAGCTAACTGGAATTTAAAAAAGAAAAAAGTTTCAAGCTGAAACCTTTTACAATTATCTAGACATTAATTTTCTACTAAATAATTATTATGTAACTTTTTTTAATCACTGTGTATACACCTCATTACCTTCACCTGTGTACACCTGTATATACCTTCATTAGAAAAAATTCACTATAATTGATTGTTATTTTTATTATCATTTATGTTACAATTAATGAGAAAAAAAATTATGTATAAAACTAAATATAATATGAATAACAGAATATGAAATAATAAAACTGTCTTAAATTACTAATTATTTTTCTTCACTCCCATTTGTTTCTGGAAGTGAAGCATGAAATGTTTTTTAAATAACTCATTTTCTACAAAGTTCAAGTAGCTTCTCTTTTTTCTTCTGTATGGTAATAATTATTAAATCTATTTAATCATTTTTAATTTTTTTTGTGATCATATTTTGATTGTTGCCGTCTCTGTGAGCAAGTATTTATATACATGTCTGAATAATTATATTTGTACTGAATAACAAATGGAGTTGGTTTTCATACGTGAAACATTTTACATTAAGCAAATTAACTTATCAATTTTCTTTTTTAATATATTAATTTTTCATTAAATGCTCCAACAGATTTTTTAAGTAAATGAAATCATTAACCTTAGTTTATTGATCTAAATGAAATCTAAAATATTACTTATCTACCAAGTTTCTATTTTTACCAATTTTGTTGTAACTGACTTAAAAGTGTTTCTTATATCTATAAAAATTGTAAGTTATAGAATCACTGACACACTAAATGGGAATAAACTGTTTTTTGGATTCTGTGCTATTGTGTATAGAGTCCACTTCCATAAAAGAGTGGCCACTTTCAGGAAACTACTTGAAAAAAGGAGAAACTTCTCAACAGGAAATATCTGGACTATATTTAAAAACAGTATAAATAATTTAGGATTTTGGTTCCAACCACAAGTGTCAGAAAATAAAGTTAAATGTTTTCAGGCAGTTTCTCAGTGCACAAGTTCAGAACTGCCTCTACAATCATTGATCTTCAGAAAAAGCAAAGCCTTGGCTGGAATTTTAAGCTTCATACACAGTTAACTTGAAAGAGTTTAATCTGCTTTTATAATAAATCAATGAAAAATCAGAATTTGGAATATGGAGTATACTCAGCAAATCAAAAGAGATATAAATGTATTATTGTCCCTGTTGGCTGAAGACTTTTAATTCTTGTGTTCATTGTATTTTTCCTTCAATAGAAGTTTTTGCATTCTGTACTTGATTATATTATAGCATTCAATACACTTATATCCTTTTTAGGATGTAGAATTAAATAATTATTACAAATAGTACACTGAGCAGTAACCAATCTCTTACTATTTCATTTTAATCGTCTTCTTTGCACTTTTCTGCATACAAATTATTTAACTATTGATAACTGTTTTATTTAAATATTATCTTTACACTGACTTATGAACACAATGGAATTCTAGAGAAAAAAGAGATTTTATGTTATTTTTATTTACTCAATCACAATATTTGTGGAGATTTTATCCTTCTTTTATCTGAAAAGACAATTCTGGTGCAAAATTACCTTTCTTTCCTTTTCCTGAAAATCCATTGATTATTGCTCTGAGGGAAATACTCAGAGTACTAAAGATAATCATCACTATAATAAATACTCTTTTTATATCTAAAATTTTGAAAAATTATAAATAGAAGAATATTATCTTTTTTACAACAGAACTTAATAATCAGTCAGTTGTTGGTATGATTTCAAGTCATTTGTTGGCTGAGCCACTCTGGTAGAAAACTTTAAAAACCAAATAATTGTGATGGTTGATTCTAAAGAGTCAGTGTTTGCATTATTTTGTGGCTTAAGCACAACTTTTGAATTAGTTCATCATCCAGTACTCTTTCATTAATGTGAAAAGTATATTGTAAGTATTATAGCTGTTCCTATTGAAGAGATCATATACAGTTTGTTGAATTATAAACTAGTTTTACACAGATCTGTTCGGATTGCTCTCTTAAATCTTTGTTAATCTTAATTCTTTGTTAAATCTTTTTTATCATAACTTTTTTGGGGTCCTCCTCCTTCTCTTTATAAATGTCCTACCAAATTCTGTTGACCACCCACATGATAAAAGTAATTTAATAATTTCATCGTTCATGATAAGGATTTATTATCATGTAGTAGTGCTTTTGACAATATACTGCTCCATTTAAATGAAAAGATTTTCAATCTGCTGAATGATTTAACAGTACGCACTTAAATATTAATGGAACTGAGGTTATGAAATTTTCAACCTCCTCAGACAAATCAAACTTTTCCATTATTGTAAATAATGTCACTCTTATGGGTGTACATTTTTCCAATAACTGATAGCTAAATGACATGAAACATCATGTTGATAGACTAACAAGGTTAAATTCTATCATTTCTCTTTACCTATGTATCTACACAAGTATTAAAAATTGCTTATTTTGGTGTGTTTTTTCTGTTGTGAGTTGTAACTGTAACTTTTTAGAATTTACAAAAAAGGAAAAATATTGATTTATACAGAAAAATGGTATCAGAATAGTATATTGCAAGAGTGGCCATTAAACCTGCAAAATTTTCCTTTTTCAGTGAATCTAAACTTTCTTTGCGGTCTCTTAAAATATATAAATATTATATGAATCAAGATATCTTTATTAAAAATTACCATACTTGTAACACAGACCTAAGAAAAAAGAACTTGCTAATGCTGGTAAGGTGCAGGTTGAAACCTGTGGGTAGTTTTTTACTTAACTTTGAGCATAAACCTTTTAAAATTTTGCCACGGATATAAAGTAAGATTTAAAAAAATATTGAGTCTTGTTACTTCAGCCATTGGAAAAAAGTGCATAAGACCAATAAAGCAGCAGTGAAATGGAATAGCTCTTCAAAAATAGAGCTGATTTAGAGGTTGTTAATAAGTAAGGACAAAGACTAACTTTTCACACTCTAATACTAAATTAAGAAGTCTGAGTTTCAGGTAGAGTACATAAGTTATTTAGTGCATTTTATGTGTATAAAAAGAAGCTAAAAAATTAAAGAATTAAGACCCTTTAATGCAATTCTGCTGGACTAAAAATTATATTGTACAACAATGTAATTTACTGAATTTCACCATATCTTATTGTTATGGAACTTAATCTATTTTACCAACTACAAGAGAGAAACATTATATGACAGTAAAAAACTAATTTTATCTCATTTTTGACCAGGTGGATTCTGCTTATAAGTCGTCAATATATAATTTATATATTTCCAATAACGCAATAAAAAGCAAAAGCAATCTATTTTATAACCAGATGCAGCAAGTTAAATTTTCTGCAATGTTTAGTATTATCTGAGTAGACATTCAATGTGTTTGTCTACATTCATCTTCATCACAAAGATCAAAATAAAACCCATGTTTTTTATTTAAAAATCGCACTCTAGTTGCATTGCTCCTAACTATCTGTTAAATTTTCCTAACAGACCAGTATTCGGTATAAGATAATAAAGGTGTTAATATATTTATTCACACTACATTAATGGATTTTGTGAATTCCATAAAATATCTGAAAAATTGTAAATTACAATAATTCAGCTATTTGAACAAGGTTTAAAAATCAAGGTAAAAAAGAATCTTTACATTCGCATAATTATTATTACTACTACTTTATTTTAAAGCATTTGAGTGTAATGTTTTGTTTTTTAAACTGAATTAAAGATTACAATTAGCCATTATAAAATACGTAAAATGTGCCATAGTAACTGTTTAATAACCTATTGTTTCTTAATGCTCTCATTCTTTGAAGTTGAGAGTTTTTTCGATCAATAATTATTTATTATAAGCATTTGAAAAAAGTTTATGTTTTATGCTTGTTCTGACAAACTAAACAAGAAATATTAATGATAATGGAAAAAACGTTATGTCAGGGATGAGTTGATATTTGTAAATAAAATTGTAATTAAATATTTCGCGCTAGTACTGGCGATGAATAGTAACTCGGAAAAAAATTGTCTTATGAGCAAATCATAACAAATCATGTACTCAATGTTATAAAGGGATCTGTGATCGTTATATTACATTTTCTTCACCAGAGAAAATAATGCAGTTATTATTTACTACACACACTTTCTTATTCAACTTTATCAAAATATACCAACTTAGTTATTTAAATTAAAAGAAAAAAATTCGAACTAAATAAGCTGATTCTTTGAAAACAACATAATTATGTTATTTTGAAATAAGTGAAAAACTGTTGCAAGAAGAATATCTACAATTGGAAAGAACAATTACAAAAGATTAGTTATTGGGGGATTGAAAGGGAATGTTTTTCGTATTTCACGAGAGCACGTGTTCGTGTAAAGTTAAAAATTATTCAAAAAGTATAATCTTTTTAGTTTATTAAGAGAAATCTTAGTCTTAATTTGTAAAATTAATCAAATTTGTCAGATTAGCAAAAAAAGTGATTGGGAAATAAATTAAGATAATCACGATTGTTTTATCCTTATAAAGAAATCAGTTATTAAGCTTTAAGTAAAATAACCAGTGACTAGTAACAGAGGGCGTTTTACTATAAAATAAAAAGACTAGACAACAAAAATACTAACTTTCAGAAGATTAAAAATATAATACAAAAAAAAATTTAACCACATATTTTTCAACGGAAATTAAAATAACGATAACAACCTATCTTTCATACCAAGCATAAAATCTTTGCATTTTATAAAAATTGACGATAACATTTTTATTGTTTTTAAAACAATGTGACATTTTGTTCTGCATAATAAATAAGCCGATTTGTTTAATCATGACTTTATTAAACCATCAGAGTTAAAAAATACATATTTAAATTCTGTAATTCTTTTTAATGTCCATATTTTTTATCAAAATTTTTAGTAAATTAAAATAATTCATTTATAAATTAAAATTAAATGATCAATGTTTCATTATTACATATAAATTAAAACAGAAACACGTAATACATTATTATACAAAATTTATGCTTTTAAAAGGTTATCTAAATGGCTTTTTTTGTCATAACATAAAAACTATATTGCAGTCTGTTCTGTGTTAATAAATATGCATAAATATATGTACAAATAGCATGTTATCATTTCATATCGATATTAAATTATTATTAACTTACGGCATAGTCGTTGTGTTGTTACAGCTCTATATAATAACCAGGCGAATTTGAACACCAACTGACAGCGACCCCTATAACGAACTGAACTTGTGAATAGACGCCGAACTGCTGCCCACTAAATCATCAGCTGCTATCCCTCCCGCTCACAGCCAGTGTGTCGAGTTTACTAAACTCCTTAGACAACAAGCTGATGAGTGGGGAATACAAGTTAGCCGTTCTTTTACTATTCCCCTCGCAAAAGAGATAAAAAAAACCAGCTTCACAGTTTACCGAGGGAAATGAGATGTTTAAGGTTGAAAAATAAAAATAACACTCCGAATAACATTAGGAAATAATATAACGGATGAACACAACAAAAGACAAAACATTCAGATTGAATGCATTTTAATTAAGACTACCGATAATTTATGATAAAATTAATTGCAATTATTACTCTAAAAAATAAACATATCCTGCATTTCCTTTTCACGTATGATAAGTTGTTTATTTTTATTTATTATTTGTTTATGAGTTAACCAGATTCGTTACTGCATTCCTCAGCATGGTTGCTTCTGAGTTAGCTGGTCTAGGGTTCGATATTCGCAAGAGTCTGGATTTTTTCCATTCATCAGTCATTCATTTCAACTTCCACAGTAAAATACTCATTTATTCTTTTAATTAACTATAGGTATTACCTCGATTTCAGTTTCCATTAGAAATATACCGTATTTATTCGAGTACCCCCTCCCCACGAATAAGCCCCGCACCACGATTTTCCGGACTATCTAAAAAAAAATCTAGTATATACCGGTATTTTAAAGTGCAACAGATATGATAAAAAAATACGTAAATATTCAGAAAGTAAAGCATTTAATTCGTTCATTTAAATTACAATATTAATATTACATTAATAATTAATTACCGTAAGTACTAGTTTCGTTCAGAATCAGTTGGCCAGTAAAACAAAAAGATAGCCACCGGGTTGGTCTAGTGGTAAACGCGTCTTCCCAAATCAGCTGATTTGGAAGTCGAGAGTTCCAGCGTTCAAGTCCTAGTAAAGCCAGCTATTTTTACACGGATTTGAATACTAGATCGTGGATACCGGTGTTCTTTGGTGGTTGGGCTTCAATTAACCACACATCTCAGGTATGGTCGAACTGAGAATGTACAAGACTACACTTCATTCACACTCATACATATCATCCTCATTCATCCTCTGAAGTATTATCTAAACGGTAGTTACCAGAGGCTAAACGGGAAAAAGAAAGAAAGTAAAACGAAAAGAAAGTATCACGTTGAAAAGGATCATTTCAATACACTTTTTAATATGGGATTTTATTTTTAATTAATCACTGTCAATGTCAATGTCTGCAGAAGAGTTACCGGTAGTCTCCACGTCGCTCGGCCAAAGGTAACCGTCTTCACTACAATCAAGTTCATTAGATATTCCGCATTTTTTAAAACTTTTCCTTACTAATTCCGTGGAAATACCTTCCCAAACATCTTTTATCCAAACACAAATCTGGTTAAAATCTGGGCGTTTCATTCTTCCTGTAGGCGTGAGAAAGAAATTTTCATCAGCCATTCACTTACTGTACACTTGTTTTAATGCAGATTTAAACGGTTTATTTATGCAGACTTATAGTGGTTGCAAGACATGTCAATCCGCCTGGAATTATTACTTGGTCTGTCATACCCCTTTTTAAAATGTCTTTCACTTTATCAGTCGTATGCCCCCGACAACTATCCATTACTAGCATACCGGTATTTTTTTTTATTAAGTAAATCTCCTGATCGCTTTTGCCATACACACCTGATCCAATCTAAAATTAAGGTTTCGTCCATCCAACCTGATTCCTGTGCTCTGATAATAACTCCATTTACCTGTACGGTAGGAAGAGTTTTTCTTTTAAAAACATTCTTTTAAAAACATTGTTGAAAAACAAAGGTGTTTTTCAACACCTTTGTTTTTCAATACCACCAGTGCGAATCGTAACGCTTTTTTCACCTTTTTTGTTACGGTTTTGTCAAATGGCATTTCAAAATATACGGGGGGTTTGATCAGCGTTTCCTATTTGAGAAGGCAAATAGCCTTTATTTTTAAGATTTATTATGTATTTGTGAAAATGTAATATTTTTTGTTCATAAGCGTCTGAAAGTCGTTGAGAAATGGTCGTCTTTCGTCTTATTGACAAATCATTTCGTGTAAAAAAATCGTGTTATCCATCCACGGCTTGCTTTAAAATCAACTTTATTCAATGATTTAGCGATTTCACGAGCATATGATTGACACATTTCTGTCGTGACAGCATAATCGCATTTCCTTTTTCCCATAACAGAGTCATACAATTTTTTTCTATGTCTGTGTATTTTGGTTTTAAGCTACGAAAAGCCCTTTTATTGCCAGTGCCTTTCACCAGAAGTTGTTCCTTCTTACGCCGGTCTCGAATTCAGCTTTCATCTACATCAAATTTTCTTCCTGCCGCCCGATTTTATTAAACTTTACAAGATAAACTAAACAGATAAAATGCACATAACCGTCCACATATACAAACAGTACAATATCTATGGCGAATAGACAATACGACGATGGGTAACTGATACTGTAACTGTAGTGTTATTAGAACCGGATGCTGCCTATACAGAATGAATAAATTTTACAAAAATACCGTAACTTCGTTCCTATCGATAATATGAACAGGAGGTTAATAATTAAGGATGTATTCTGTATAAGCGGCATCCGGTATTGATAAACGAAAGCCTAATGTAACTATATTTATGTGATTGAATTTAGGTACTTGTAAGAAAACGTTTACTTTACATAAATTATCCTGGCTAAAGGCTATGTTTCAAGTAAGCCCTGCACCCTTATTTTTTCTCTCCAATTCCAAGAAAAAACGTGTGGGGGTACTCGAATAAATACGGTATTTTGTAGAGACCAATAAATCCCAATTCTGGTCGGGATTCGAACCCAGAAACTTCCAGTTGAAGGGCAAAGGAGTAACCATTCGGCCCTGGAGGTCAAGTGGATTAATTAAATAATAAATGTAGATCTGAGGTCACAATAGAAAAAATGCCACCATTTAATCCATACGTTTGTAAATGAAAGCTGTCGAATTAGCCACTACTACTTATAAACGGCTTAAAATTTTTCAATAAAAGGAGTAGATGGGTTTAAATCCAATCGGTATGTATTTAAAAAAAAAATAACATTCAAATATTATTTTTAAACAAGTAGATCGACTTCAATTATTTAAAAAAAAAATTTAAGGAGGAATTTCCTCTGGTGATCCTGCTGTAAATTTTTTCCATATACATTAAGCGGATGGTTTTTTTTAACAGAAAACTAGATTGTTTACATAGGGTTCTAATTTTTTGTCGTTATCTTTGCATAGCATTAAATTGTTATAGATTAATGAACGATATAGGTTACGACCATTCTTAAATTCAAAGTGCTTTCTTACGAAACTTCAATATTACTTACGAAACGTGGAGGTAAAAATAAAAATATTTCAGCATTCAAGACAAACTTAGCTCATGTTCGGTAATAGGCACTAATGCTATTTCTGTGCATTCTTTTTCCTACTTTTATCAACACGTCTTGCCTCAAGTTTTTTTGTCACAGACAACGGTTT
The DNA here is from genome assembly GCF_047948215.1 of Lycorma delicatula. Taxonomy (NCBI): domain Eukaryota; kingdom Metazoa; phylum Arthropoda; class Insecta; order Hemiptera; family Fulgoridae; genus Lycorma; species Lycorma delicatula. The sequence goes on along the minus strand of NC_134456.1, from coordinate 197,993,034 downwards.
ATGTAAGCTTAATAAATGTTTAAATGAATTTACAATTCAAAATAATATTAAAAAAAAAAAATGTATAAAACCGACCTTACAGTGCATCAACTGGCAAAATTCAATATTAATTTCTTCCTTAAATTTTGACTTTTGAAGTTGAGCAAAGTTAAGGGTAAGATGGAAGTTATTTGTTTTAATCTGAGCCAACATCAAATCTGAGTCAAAATCAAAGTTCGAAATTTAAAGAAGAACTGAAAAAATGTAACTTTAAAGTTTTAAGGGAAGTTTTTTGAAGTCGATTTTTGAAGATAATTTTGTAACAAAACTACAAGGTAATTTAGTATTGGCTTTGATTCACGCTTAGTTTTTATTATTTTTTTTGTCTTCAGTCATTTGACTGGTTTGATGCAGCTCTCCAAGATTCCCTGTCTAGTGCTGGTCGTTTCATTTCAGTATACCCTCTACATCCTACATCCCTATTTACATATTCCAAACGTGGCCTGCCTATACAATTTTTTCCTTCTATCTGTCCTTCCCATATTAAAGCGGCTATTCCAGGATGTCTTAGTATGTGGCCTATAAGTCTGTCTCTTCTGTTAACTATACTTTTCCAAATGCTTCTTTCTTCATCTATTTGCCGCAATACGTCTTCATTTGTCACTTTATCCACCCATCTGATTTTTAACATTCTCCTATAGCACCATATTTCAAAAGCTTCTAACCTTTTCTTCTCAGATACTCCGATTGTCCAAGTTTCACTTCCATATAAAGCGACACTCCAAACATATACTTTCAAAAATCTTTTCCTGACATTTAAATTAATTTTTGATGTAAAAAAATTATATTTCTTACTGAAGGCTCGTTTCGCTTGTGCTATTCGACATTTTATATCGCTCCTGCTTCGTCCATCTTTAGTAATTCTACTTCCCAAATAACAAAATTCTTCTACCTCCGTAATCTTTTCTCCTCCTATTTTCACATTCAGCGGTCCATCTTTGTTATTTCTACTACATTTCATTACTTTTGTTTTGTTCTTTTTTTTTTCATTCGATAGTTCTTGCGTAGGACTTCATCTATGCCGTTCATTGTTTCTTCTAAATCCTTTTTACTCTCGGCTAGAATTACTATATCATCAGCAAATCGTAGCATCTTTATCTTTTCACCTTGTACTGTTACTCCGAATCTAAATTGTTCTTTAACATCATTAACTGCTAGTTCCATGTAAAGATTAAAAAGTAACGGAAATAGGGAACATCCTTGTCGGACTCCCTTTCTTATTACGGCTGCTTTCTTATGTTCTTCAATTATTATTGTTGCTGTTTGGTTCCTGTACATGTTAGCAATTGTTCTTCTATCTCTGTATTTGTACCCTAATTTTTTTAAAATGCTGAACATTTTATTCCAGTCTACGTTATCGATTGCCTTTTCTAGGTCTATAAACGCCTAGTCTTTATAGTAGTTAAAAAATGTGCCCTCAAATTTTGATCAAACCGATTTTTTTGCCATTACGTAGCTTGATTTATATCTAAAGATTATAATTATAATAAATAGTTTAATTTCCATATAACACTGAAAAAATTGTTCAAAATTTAATGAACAAATGATAAAAAATTTACACATCTAGACCATGACAAAAAATTTATCTATGTGTTCATCTTTCCGTTAATGTTCGTTCATCTGCTTACAGTAGAAGGTATCCGTAGGCTGTGACGTTGGCCGCCATAATAATAATTGTAATAAACATCTAAGAACAAACAAAGTATTTATTATAAAAGGAAGTAGAAAGTTTTCTTCTTTTTTTTTTCGAGTCTTTTAACTGTAACTGTAGGCGGATCTACCATGAGTTACCTCCGACAACATAACAACCAAATGTCAAGAGTAATAATCATTCCATATTACAATTATTAGATAAATTATTGTTTCCTGATTACTTCTTCACTTTTTTTTCTTTTTTTAACCTCTGGGGCCACCGTTGGTACTGCTTCAGAGGATGAGATGAATGATTTGTAGCGTGTGTGAAAATGCCATGCCTGACCGGGATTCGACCCGGGACCTCCGTATGAAAGGCCGAGACGCTACCAATCGCACCACGGAGGCCGGCAATCCTTCAGTTAAATGTTTTTACTGCTACTCATCAGCATACGATAATTCATTCAAAAAATGATCTTAAAAATATTAATATCTTGATTATTGTATAATTTCCTATTTTTTAACAGTGATTTTGCAGAGAAATTAGTTTTTTGCTGTGACTAATCAAAAAGGAATTGTCATCTAAATAAATAAAAAGAAATTAACGGATGAAACCTTAAATTCCAAGTTTTTATTAGATTGTTTTTATTAAATTCATTAGATTGTGTATTGTTTTTGAATTATTTCAGGATTTCACATTTTTTATTCACAATTTTAACTTTGTATTCAATATACTAACTACTCTCAAATTGTATACGTAAATTAATATCGATAAGATCATCGGGTGTCTTCATAAAAACTCAAACAAAAATTGAACTCTGTACAACACTCAAAGTGTAAATAAATTTCAAACAATTGAAAATTCTTCTTTTTTTTTACTTTGCCTATCTTTTAGATTAAATGAAAATATATATATATATATATATATATATATTTTTTTTTTTTTTCATTTACGCAGTTATTTATAAATAATTTTTATCAGCCTAAAAAAAAAAAAAATAAAATAACTATATAACCTAATTTATGATGGAATGGAATGCAAAGTTGGCGGGAGTTTATTACTCCTTACTTATCGCAGAACCTGGACAGAACCTTGCTGCTGGATGATTCTAATCGGGCTTGTGTTTTTAAAAGGGTTATTTTATATCGTGGATCTAATTTTTCAAGTTTTGTGTATTATTATTTTAGTGAATTTAAGACGGATTTAGTTGCATTCCAAACCGTTGTTGAACCAGCGTTATCGAACCCATTTTATGGGCCGACCGCGGAAGGCTAGGCTTATGAAGCCTGTCCTCCCGACGTAATTCCCCTTCAGACCGTCTACTGAAGTCCTTTCGGTGCTAACGCTTAATAGGCTAGCAGGAATACGCCACAACGGGGCACTAACTTTATGGAGGGAGCACTGCGTCCCCTTTTCCGGAGGAGTCGCAATTGCTGATTTGTGTTAATTTTTATTGTAAGTTTTTAGAGGAAGGGTTTTGTAGAAGCTCTTCATCCGCTTCTGCTATGGCTGCCCTTCAGGACGCATCTCTGCTGGGCTCTGTTCCGGACTCCAGTCCGTGATGTTGAGACGAGTAGTGGGTCTTCCTTCTTCTTCATCTTCTTCTTCTCCCTCTTCTTCTTCCGAAGACCTCTTCATTCTTCTTTGGCCTGGACTTTCCAAGAATTGGCAGTAACCAAAGTTACATACCGTTAACCTTGAAATTCCCGTGGCTCCGAAGGGCTGAACGGGGGAAAGTGCAGGTTTCTTCCTTCTTCCGTGCTGTCAGTGGCTGCTGGGCAGGTGACTGCTGGGCTTGTGACTGCTGGGCTGATGGCTGCTGGGCTCGTTCCCTCTTTCTTCTTTCTTGAAAGGAAAGGTAATAGGGAACTTACAAAATGGTGATACCTATTCGCGATCGCGGTTTTGGGGCGGCGATTTTCTTAGAAGAAGTAAACAGAAATTATTCGCTGCACATAATTATTAATCTCCAGACACACGTGTGTCCGGGAAGGGGTTGGGGGGACCGCGTGGCCGCAGTGAAGAAACCATTTGTTTTTGTGGTGGCTGTTGGTATCTGCAACAAAAGAGGCAGAACACACACACGAAAAAAAAAATATATATATTTGAGTTTTATTTTATTTTAGAATGGCAGGATGAGAGGAAGGAAGGCCGTTTCCCAAGACGGCACGACGAGTCGATCCACATCCACGTTTCTCCCGTTTCTGAAACAAGAGAAACAAAACAAACACACGCGGAAAAAAAAAATGAGGACCGCGTTTTTGTTTTATGCACGGCTTACCGTATTTGACGTCTTCAGACTATATAACTCGCGAAAATTAAGCACTCGCGACCCCTGAAACGCATCTGACGCGCTATTCCGTTTATGGCTCATGCGATATGGAGGCCCCTAAGCCTGGTTTGTCGATTCTCGGCTCCCGCACCGCACCATCACGGTGGTTCGTCCAGTACGGCGTAAGGCCGCTTCCTTACAACTGTCGGGGTTGGGTCCTCTCGGCAGATGTCCCGAAGATGACTGTGTTCGGACACAGCCGCTCTCCCGAACAATCTGCGCGCCTGCGCCACCCCCACCTCAGACACGGATTGAAATCTCGCATCAGATCGGAGAGTGGCGTTCCTGACGAACCACGGAGCTCCAAAGATCGTCCGCAACGCGATGTTTTGGACGGCCTCGATCTTCTTTTGAAGCGAGGAGCTCAACACTGCCCCCCATGCCGGGTAAGCATATGTCAGAATCGGCAGTACGTACAGCCGAAAAATGAGTAGCTTAGTTGCCAGTGGGTACGGGCTGGCACTGTTCAGCACTGGGTATAGCGAGGCTCTGGCGGCCTTAGCCCTCCGGGTCGCATAATTTACATGTTCGCCGAAGGTAAGCCGCCTGTTCAACACCACCCCCAGGTACTTAACCGTTTTCTCAAAAGGGATTTTCTCCCCTGAGATTTCCAGCTGTCTGGCCGGTTTTCGTGTCTTGTATGTGAACATCACGGCCACCGATTTTTCACCGTTGACCCCGATTCTCCACATATCGAGCCACGGTTCCACTAAGTCCAGCTGCCTTTGGAGCCTCCGGACCGCGTAATCCACATTTGCGGATCCGTAGAAATATGCCGTGTCGTCTGCATAAAGGGCCGTTTTGACCCCTTCCGACAGCGGCATATCGTTCACGTACAAAGTGTACAAGAACGGGGAAAGCACTGCTCCTTGGGGAACCCCAGCGGCTATTTCTCTGGTAGAAGAAATCGTTTCCCCTACGCGCACGACAAAACGTCGGTCTAGCAAATATGATCGCATCAGTCTGACATAGCGGTACGGAATCGCCGATCGCGCTAGTTTATAAAGCATCCCGCTATGGCAACTAATTTATGAGGGATATTAGGCGATAAATATTAAACGACTCTTCTGTAACTGATCGCCCAAGATGCCATAAAAATTGGTGCCAAGTAACAAATGTCGTTTTCTCTCATATAGCAATTTTTCTTTAAATTCCCATTTTTTATTCTGAATTTAACGGTTTTATATTACATAACATTTAATATTCCTATCTCAAAAATAAATGTGTTAATGGAAAATAAGTTTTTAATTCAATCTAGAAAATTTACTTATAAATTAAAAATGGGAATTTTCACCATTTTTAATTTACTTATGACTTTAAATTATTCGACCTAATGTAGGCTAACAGTATATATATTCTAATTTATTGTGCTAATAACAGATGATTTTTTTTAATATTAATTTTTTTATAGAATACGTAAGCGGTTAAAAAACTTAAATGAAAATTTAAATAGAGGATAAAAAAGGGGGAAATTGCCAGATTAACAAATTTATTTGCTTTGCTGTTTTTTTTTTTTTTTAAGAGATTATCTATTTTCAGTTTCTAGATTTCTTATTCAGTTTGTAGATAACAGGTTTATTTATAGAAAAATGAACTGTGGTTTAGAGAATTATAATTTTTGATAAAACTGCGGATAAGACATCCAAAATGGCTTTAAAAAAATAAAACATAATATTGAAAGAACTAAAAAGAATCAATTTGATTCTTCTTTAAATTTCGACTTTTTAACTTACCGCTAATTAAAAACAAACAATTTAAGCCTATTTATTCTTAATTAGCAATGAATTAAAAAATTCAGAAGATAAATTACATAACATTTTTTTTTGAATGTATTTTTCTAATTTCCGTTTTATTTTTGTAAAATACGGCTAACCCTACAAGATACAATTCGGCGTATGAAAAAAAGACGTTTGTCAGAAACGCTAAGACAAAAATTAGCGTTCTAATAAAAATAAGGAAAGGAATAAAAAGAGATGACGTTAAATAACCACAACTAAGCACGAATTAAGAATGTATGAAATGAAAGAATGTGCATTTCTTTACGTTAAGTTTTCCAACTAATTTTCTTGAAACTACTGTAAAAGGATTTTGATTATGAGAACGACTGCAAGCCATGTATAACAATACAGTATTGAATAGTGATAAAAATCAAACGAAAATATCTTTGGAACATCTACATGATCATGAAGTTTCTCGTTCAAAAATTTTCTACTGGTGTTAAAAATGAAAAAATTCTTCGAAATTGATGCGTATCATCATAAAATATGCAAGAAAAAATCATTCACATTAAATTAGAAATCTCCTTCGATTTTGCAGTCAGAAACAGAAAGTAAGCTCCTTCAGAATTAACACGGTGTTTCTTCTATCTCTGTTGCTTTATATGGATCAGAGCCATAAGAAAAATTAGGAAAAGTAGTGGAAACCAACTGATCAATGTATCCCATTCTGTTAATGCATTGTCTCAGTAGCGCAAAAGCCGTATGCCTTGATAGCGGGATTCTTTAGATTTCTGAAGATTATTGAAGCTTTATGAAGACCGAATAAAATTTCGAAAAACTTTCAAGTGTAAAAAATAAAAAACTTTTAAAGTATAAAAAATCTTTATCATGAAAAATAAAAAAAATAATCAATAGACTTTCACATTTTTAATTTTTAACAAAATTTATTGCTTTTGATGTTCTATTTTTTTTCTTCAAAGAATTTCTAGTAATTCAAATTTAATTTGCCGATTTAAAGACTTTTTCGCCGTTCTCTGTGGCGGAGTGGTAGCATTTCAGCCTTTCATTGGGAGGTGTGTTACGGGTTCGAATCCCGGTCAGGCATTAACATTTTTTTTCATACGCTACAAATTTCCTTTCTCATAGGGTAAATGACCAAAGCAGTTGATACCAGTCATCTAAAAATAAAAATTGTTTAAAATATTTTTCTTCTTATTTATTTACATTTAAGCATTTATTAAAGTCTCCCAAATTTAATTATTTTCATTATTACTCATAAAAAATTAGAATTTCAACTCAACGAGCATGTACGTTTTTAATATGTTCAACCCATATTCGTCATAAAAGAACGTTCAACTTAAGATTCAGTTGGCTGGTTATTTATTCATACTTATTGACATGGTAATTTATTCATATTGGTCGTATATTGTTATCACACATATGCCTGATTTAATATCGGCATATGTAGCAGCTCAGATGCCATCTGATATACCGTTGTATACCGTTGATATACCGTTGTATACGACAACGGTAGCAGCTCAGATGCCATCTGGAGTACAGTATACGTACGCTCTGTCGCCATCCACATTACGAACCATCGAAGCCATTCGACAACAACAGCCCTTTTCAGGGCTACCATAAAGTTATAAATTACAACGAGCCGTCGAAGCCAATCGACAACAACAGCCCTTCTCAGGGTTACTACAAGGTTATTAAGTGTTACGTGCCGTCGAAACCATTCGGCGACAATATCTAGTTCTTCATTCATATTTGCTGACGAAGGTGCTGATGTGGCAGTTACCTACGATTTAGCGGCCATTGCTAACATTGGATTAGGAAGAAGATATAGGTTAGGGCGCCATGAGTCGGTCATCTCGCCCAGGAGGGTAAACTATGGCCCGGTCAGATGCTCATCGAGTGTCCGACTACAGGAGTCCTGGACCGGGACTCATTAAATGTTCGAGGCAAAACTCTATATTTTATAATAATTAATTCCAGCGAAGGAGAAGAAAAGACTATGGCAGTCCTAGTTGAAGCTGTGGGCGAAATTGTTAGCCTAGGATCAACAATGCGGTTTGGTACTGACGCCAATAAGCTTGGGCAGAACCTCAGGAGCCTAGTTGAATACCAAGGCTGGAGGACCTCAAGGAATATTGAGTTTCATTTAGATGATGATAAATTAGACTTAACCAAGAAAGCCACAAACCTTCAAACAAGCAACCGCGGGGCGAGCCTTAGCCATGATGGACGTGCGAACTGAGGGGAGGACGTACGCTGATCTTCTCAGGCATGATAAGGCAGAAGTGGGGGGTGTTGCTGAGGTCTTGTCGGTCGGAAAATAATTTTCCTAGTAAAATGTTCCACAAGTTACAAAAATTCAGTCTAATTTACTTTCATTAGATACTACATCATTTGGAAGTAATGTCTGCAGTCATACTTCCATGATTTTATCCTTATAAATAACTTCCTCAATTAATTTCACTGAAGTGAAAACTCGCGCCTACACTTATCCTCAAAATACTGTACATCAAGCCCAGTGGCGTAATTACTCTGCAGAATAACAAACTCATATCCAACTCTGTGTCCGAGTCCTAAATTGCTCATTTAAAAATCTAAACTATTTGAATCAGTCTAACTCGTTCACGTTTGCATGGACGCTGTACTTTCAAACAGATCCTCTGTATTTTGCTATGGTTTTTGTTATCCAGATCCAGCGTCCGCCACGGCACCCGACCTTAACGATCTACCCATATTACGTGGTTTCTTCTTTGTTATCCCAATAATTTACACAGATAGATTTTTAACCAAATCTTCGATATGTTTGTCAAGATAACGTTTCTTTTTTTGGATTTACTTATTTAAATTATTCTGATGTATAGTATAAATCTCTATTTATGTTTCTCTACAAGCGTCGTTCATAAAAATCAAATTGTTACGGATCTTCTTTCTATTCTTACTTAATAATAATAATATTAATAATAATAATCTTACCTAAATAATCAGTAAAAATTTTACCACCATTCTTACCGTTAATTTTCTAGAAAAATATTCTTTAGTTTCACTGTTAGAAGTTAACTGCCGATCGATTGCAACTGTTAAACCTTTTCATTCACTTTACACTTGATCTATTAAAATGTTACAGGTACAAAACTAACCCGTTTTAATTTATTCAGTCCATTTCTTGTGCTACGTTTTATGTGGAGTTCTTCGAAATTTTATCACGAGTAAATTTCATTATAACCAGCAATACAGACAGTACAAGTTATTAAACTTATAAACCTCACAATAAAAGTAGGCGGTTTCATCGATCATGTTTGCATCGACAAAGAGTGTGACTTATAGTTTTGTTGTTTATTAGAATAGCTTTAGGTTAAATTATAGACCGAAATCAAATGTAGAAACTATTTCTAAATAATATTTTCTGTTTCCTTTCAATAACTCATTCAATTATTAATCATTTTTTGAAATGAGTTAAGTTATTATGTAAGTGAACGTTAAATTCTGAAGTTTGCGTACACTTTATGTTTTCATAATCTATTTTATACAAATTTGTGTAAGGATAATCCGATTAATAACAAAAAAAGAAAAAAAATTAAACGTAGGTCGTTCGATGTAATCGTATTGAACTGAATGTTTTGTGAATGATAGAATATTTTATTAACACTGCCGTCGCTGCTCATAGTTATTGATATTGTTTACCTTTTTTATGATAGCGAAATAGTCCGACTGGTTTTTTCATACATGACCTTCAAGAATACGACGTAATATTCATAAACAAGAAATTAAAATGTAGTCATTTTCCTTAAAATATTAATAAAATTTTAGGAATACACTTCATAGAATCTCCATATCCTCGTCGTTTTCTTTGCTTTTTCTTTCTTCGAATTCGTATTACCAAGACGTATGTCTATATAAAGCACGAAACCGCGCACGCCGGTACACACACTCACACACTTAGTTACAATGAAGCTAAGTAATAAAAAGTAATTTAAAACTCAAGAAATAACCTTACTTGGGATTTACGTCGCTTTAGGGAAAAAAGATTATTTTTATTTCGTTGAATGCAATCATTAATGCCAATGTCAAGGATCACAATATCATGCCATTCTAACTTCACTATAATTATATATTTGTTGATCAATTTGTTCTTTATTGAAGGACGGCCATAAACACTATTTAAAAATTCTCATCTGTACTTTCTGAAAAGGGAATATATAAGGATTTGAAATATCACTTGGATATTTATTTCAGTTTGTAAAGTCAGAGTAAAGCCTACAATTTACTTGATGATGTAAGCTTAACTCAACTATAGATTGATTGCTATAGTTTAACCCCTGATAGGAAACATAATCTGACGTACCGAGTTGGTCTAGTGGTGAACGTGCCTTTGTAAATCAGCTGATTTCGAAGTCGAGAATTCCAACGTTCAAATCCTAGTAAAGGCAGTTACTTTTATACGGATTTGAATACTAGGTCATGGATACCGGTATTCTTTGGTGATTTGGGTTTGGTGATTAACCACACAGAAATACAGACAAGTACAAAAATACAGAAGTACAGAAATGGTCGACCTGAGACTGTACAAGACTACACTTCACTTACATTCATCCTCTGAAGTAATACCTGACAGTGATTCCTGGAGGCTAAAAAAAAAAATAAGGAAACATAATCTGTGCATAAGCCTGCTTGCAATATTGCCATCCTTTGACAGAAGTGGCCACTTTGCTACCTTAGCTTAGAAGACAGCCTCTACATCCTTGCATGTGAAACCATTGGAATCAATTATTATTACAATTATTCACCAGAAAAGGAGATCAAAGATAAATACTGGAATATGTTGGAGAGGGAGAAAATTAACCCATAGTTGGATAGGGAATCCTTGGGAGATCATGGTCATTTACTGACTGAAAAACTATTGTTCTTTATCCAAACATTATACTTTATTTCCTTTTCAACATTATTCATCTAATTACTCGTACTAAGTAATTCCATTATTGAGTAATGGAAAAAATTTTGACCACTCTATAACATGTTTGTTTCGCCAATATTCATTTAATACTTATTTATAGAAAGAAATTTCGAAATTATTATTTGATTAACAAGGTTTAAAATTGACAAAAAAAAAATAGCCCAGAATTATATTTATTAAGAGTATTTTTTATCAGTTAAGTTTCTTTTTAATCAATTTCTTAAAAATATATTTTACTTTCAAATTAAACACATTTAATTTCTTTTAAGACATTTCAAGTGATCATATAATAAAAAAAGAAATTTTTATGTAACTAAAATGATTAATTACTGATTTTGCGTTTTCTAGGTGTTGATACACGACTATTGCTTGACTGAGCTTTTGGTGGATCTCTTTGTTTGCCTCCCACCATTACAGCTGTTGGACTGAACACACGTGTCTCCATTTCCTAATGTTATTAAAAAAACAGAACAAGATAATACATTTATAACAACATAGGAGCAACAAGATTTAGAACTGTTTATCTGAATAAAAAAAAAATTATATAATATTTCTTTTATATAAATAATTATTTTGTTTGTGTTGTCAGTTGTGACTGGGTAGATAGATTAATTTTTTCTTTCTGTTTTGTGCCAATCTGCTTGCCTTAACATATATCATATACCATATCTTCAATTATCTGATTTGCATATTAATTTTTGCCTTATACTAAAAGAAATAGAACAAATTAGAGATTATTTATTGGTTAATGATATTCTGATAATTAATTTCTAATTAGTTAATAATATAAATTAGAAATTAGTTCTAAATTTCTTCTAGAAATAATTTCAACAACCTTAATGTATGACCTAGTGACTTTATTTATTTTTTTTATAAAATTCTACCACAAACCTTTTTCTACCAATTTGTCTTATGACATCTTCATTTAATGTTTTATCTTCCCACTGAAGTTTGAACATTCTTGTGTATTATTACACTCCTAAACCCTTTATGCTATGTTTTTCCAGTTTTTTTGTTATCCATGTTTTATGGCCGTAAGTGTAATTAATTACATTTCAAACACCATATCTACTCAGAAGGGAAATTGTGTAGTTAGGATTAAATATGAAATATTTGTTTATATAATGAAAATAAAATTTCTTAGAATTAATTTTTCAAGTGATGTTTACAATGATTCTTTCAAATACTTCTGAAACGTTTTTACTAGGTTGTAAAGGTTCATTCCTCATATACCATTAATATAATCTCTAATTAAAAATTTATATATTGATACACTAATTAATACTTTATGTACCATATTAGAAAAATCTGTCACCAATTAGTAATTAGCAGATCAGTGTTTTGGGTGAAAAGCTGTGCAACCTTATAGCATGATTTTTAGTCACCAAGATTTGTAGCATTTTCAATTATGATTGATATATAGATCTTTAACCATAAACCTTTTCAGAGAAAAGGTTTTAACACAAAAATCAATCTGATACAACTCTAGAAATATCCATATTTTTTACTAAAATCTTGTCTTGTACTAAAGGCAAATAAATCTGGCACATTGTAATACATACAAGAAACAGCCTTATTACGCATTAATTGATATTTGTAGAGAATAATAATCATCTGAATTAGAGCATCCGACCAGTTTGTTTAAAGTGAAATTAAAAAACTAAATTTTTTTATTAAAACTTATTACTAAACACTCATATTCTTTTGATGAATTTTTATATAATAATTGAAAAAACCAGAACTTTTGCAGTCTTATTAAAAAAGACTATATGGTGGTGGCTTAAAATTGTTACATAGCCTTCGTAGACAGTTTTTTTTTGTCTTGACTGGTTTGATGCAGCTCTCCAAGATTCCCTATCTAGTGCTAGTCGTTTCATTTCAATATACCCTCTACATCCTACATCCCTAACAATTTGTTTTACATATTCCAAACGTGGCCTGCCTACACAATTTTTCCCTTCTACCTGTCCTTCCAATATTAAAGCGACTGACTATTCCAGGATGCCTTAGTATGTGGCCTTAGTCTGTCTCTTCTTTTAACTATATTTTTCCAAATGCTTCTTTCTTCATCTATTTGCCGCAATACCTCTTCATTTGTCACTTTATCCACCCATCTGATTTTTAACATTCTCCTATAGCACCATATTTCAAAAGCTTCTAACCTTTTCTTCTCAGATACTCCGCTTGTCCAAGTTTCACTTCCATATAAAGCGACACTCCAAACATACACTTTCAAAAATCTTTTCCTGACATTTAAATTAATTTTTGATGTAAACAAATTATATTTCTGAACATTTTTCTTTAATCCACTCTTCTTTCGCTAGTTTGCGATTCCTGTTTATAGTATTTCTTAATTGTCGATAGTTCCTTTTACTTTCTTCATCACTAGCATTCTTATATTTTCTATGTTCATCCATCAGCTGCAATACGAGGTGCGACAATAAAGTAATGAGACTGATGTGAAAAAAAATGTTGCTTACCGTTTTAGTCATGTTTAGTGTTGTCTCCTTCAAAGTAGTTCCCCTCTGAACACACTTATTCCAGCGATTCTGCCATTGATGGTAACATTTCTGGAACTCATCTTCTGTAATATCCTCCAAGACCCCCACAGCTTTTTGGACATCTTGTGTTGTTTGAAAATGGTGTCCCTTGACGACCATTTTGACTCTTGGAAATATTAAAACGTCGCACGGAGCGATATCTGGTGAATAAGGTGGCTGTGGTAGTACTGAAATTTGTTGTGAGGTTAAAAATTTCTGTACTGACAGAGCAGTATGGGATGGCGCATTATCGTGATGCAGAATCCAATTATCAGCAATGTTGGCACGGACACAAAGAACTCGTTTATCAAGTCTTTCTGAAATTTCTTTGTAGAAATATCGGTTAACTGTTTGTCCAGGAGGCACCCACTCTTTATGAACAATTCCCTTGGAATCAAAGAAGCACACAAGCATGCATTTCACTTTTGACTTTGACATGCAAGCTTTTTTTGGTCTGGTGATCCCTTTGAGCACCACTGCGAACTTTGGCGTTTTGTCTCTGGATCGTATTGAAAAAACCAACCTTCATCACCAGTGATAACATGGCTCAACAAATTTGGATTGATTTCCGTTTGCTCTAACAGATCGGCTGCCACATTTTTCCGTGTTTCTCGCTGTTGTTGTGTGAGATTTTTGGGGACTATTTTTGTACAAATCTTTCTCATACCAAGATCTTCAGTTAATATTAGACGAACCGTTTCTCGATCGATGTTGAGTTCTTCTGCAATCATTTTCATGGATAATCTTCGATCAGATCGTACGATTTCAAGCACCCTGGTCAAGTTGACATCTGTCCGTGAGGTTGATGGTCGTCCACTGCGGGCTTCATCTTCAACATTCGTTCTGCCTTCACTAAAAATGTTATGCCACCGAAAAACTTGAGCTCTTGACATAACTTCCTCTCCAAAAGCCTTCTGAAGCTTACCATAAGCTGTCGTCGCGTTTTCACCCGATTTAAAGCTAAAAGAAATGGCATACTGTTGCGCAATATTTTGCAGTTTCATTTCTGTGACGAGAGACACAAACACGTGTTCACTTATTACAGCACAACTCATGACTGAGCAGTTGTATCAATGTGCCGCTTGGACTAGAAGTAGCTTATAGGCCAAGGCCAAAGATGGTGATCTATCTTATTGTTTTTACTCAGACCTCTTGCGATGTCCTCCTCAAAAATCTTCTTTACCTCCTTTTCCTCAAGCTTCTCTAAATTCCACTGATTCATCTGAGGTTTTTAAATCCCGATCCACATTTCATTAACACTAAATTATGGTCGCTATCAATGTCTGCTCCAGAGTAAGTTTTGCAGTCGACGAGTTGATTTCTAAATCTTTGCTTAACCATGATATAATCTATCTGATACCTTACAGTATCACCGGGCTTTTTCCATGTGTATATTATTCTATTATGATTTTTAAACTGGGTGTTGGCAATTACTAAATTATACTTTGTGCAAAACTCTATAAGTTGGTCCCCTCTTTCATTCCTTTTGCTCAGCCCGTATTCACCCATTATATTTCCTTCCTTGCCTTTTCCAATGCTTGCATTCCAATCTCCAACTATTATTAAATTTTCATCTCCTTTTATGTTTTTAACTGCTTCATCAATTTCTTCATATACACCCTCTACCTCATCATCATCATGGCACTTGTAGGCATATAGACATTAACAATCGTTTAGGTTTCGATTTTATCCTTATTACAATGATTCTATCGCTATGCATTTTGAAATACTTTACTCTCTTCCCTATTTTCTTGTTTATTATAAAACCTACTCCTGCCTGCCCATTATTTGAAGCTGAGTTAATTATTCTAAAATCACCTGACCAAACGTAATTTTGCTCTTCCCACTGAACCTCGCTAATTTCTACATTTATCCTATCCATTTCCCTCTTTAAATTTTCTAACCTACCATTCTTTTTTAGACGTCTAACATTACAACTCGTAGAATGTTATTTTTTAATTTTGTGGTGACCCTTTCCTTAGTAGTCCCCACCTGGTGATCCAAACCTTTAAGTCGTCCTGACTTATGCCCTTTACAAATACTGAAAGAGTTGCTGCCCTCTTTCAGGAATCTTGTCTGACTCTCAACAGATACCTCTCCGATATGGTTGCACCTTTGGTCCAGCTATTCTATATCACTGAGCACTCAAGCCCCCTCACCATTGGCAAGGTCTCATGATTCATAGAGATAGTAGACAGTGTGAGTCATAAAATACTTTTTTATAGGTTTCCTAAGGTTGGGCCATTTGGATGTATGGTGATGTCTTAAAATTGTTGTGTAGCCAGTAGACAGAGTGACACAAGTGGGAATTGGCTGCTTATTAATAAATTGACATATTCCTCACTTGTAGTGGTAAAAGATAATTAATAAACAACAATGTTGAAAATGAACCAGATAATAGATAAAATCCATCCAAGTATGCCACTCTCATTTTACTGTAGTTTAAAATAAGGCTAGCGTAAAGATAATTAAAAGCTATTTTTTAATTTTATCTTCAATGTTTTTATTTTTATTTTCTGATGTTTTCCAGCATGTTATTTATTTATTATTTTTACATAGATGAATCATATTTATTTCATTTAATAATTATTATTTATGAATTATTAAATATTCCGATAAAACCTATTTTTTCATCTTTATAGATTTTGTGACGCAGCTTTAATCTACTTCCTCATAGTTTTCCTTAATTTTTCCAGGCAAATGCTGGAACAATTCATTTTGTTATGTATGGAGTAGTATAATATTTTGTTCCTGATGGTATTTGTTTAAATTTAATAAATATAATTTGAATAAAAACTTGTACATGAATGTACTTATCAACATAAACAACAAGTAGGATTACATAGGAATTAAAGTAATTCTTCAACCAAGCAGTAATTCTAAACCAAGCACATTCACTTAAAAAAAAAAATATTATTACTGATAAAAGTAATAGTAAATTAATGACATTTTTAATAAATAATAGTAAAGCTTTTGATTATAGTAAGTTTCACAGGTAAAAATTATATATAAATAATTATACTGACATGAGGAGCATGATAGTAATCAATATGATGTCGAACAGCATTCCATATTTTATCATCTTTCAACAAACTAGTCACTGCGTTTATGTCAGGCGCCATGTATCTGTCTTTATCCCATGGTCTAATAAAAGAGACCCTTATGAATTTTATAATAATTAAAACAAGCAAATTGATAATAATTTTAGTTGAATTTAAATGGTATTAATATAATCACATATCATTAATGTTATTTTTTTCAGAAAATGGATTAAATTACAAAAAAATGAGTTACTAATGTGATATAATTAATTAATATTCAAAACAATTAAATATATCAAAAACAATGTTATTAACAATTTAACAAAAGAGATTTATGATATATGTAATTAAATATATAACCAAGAGTTATCATTTCTTGAAATCAGTTTTAAATTTTTGAATAAAAAATTATTCATAGGACTACAATATCCTACCTGTAATACCATTTGATGACTGTCATACCATTTGATGAACCTTTCAACTCAACATCTCAAAAACTGTTATTACATGCTTTCTTGCTACCATCAAAATAATAACTAGTACTATCATGTTATAGGTTAAATAAATCATAACTCTTGTAATTTCCTTATTAAACTTAATTTTTCACTATTATTTATTGAAATATTTCATAGCACAAGAGATCTCAGAAACAATAAAAAAAAAATTTTTCAGAATAATTAATAACTAACATACTAACATCTTCCATATTATTTTACTCATCTCACACCAATAAATGCATTTTAACACAAATATGTGTTTAGTATAAATTACTGAGTGAGGGGGCCTCTTTTAAGTTGAACACTGTAATTATTGTTTTTTATTGTTTTATGACAATCTATTACATAAAGAAAATAATTAGTATTTTAAAATTGTTATTTCAAAATTTTAATTTTTTTGAAGAAATTCTCTTTTTACTTATTATTTTAAAATTATTAGTGAAATATTACTGACAATCTTAGTGTGTATGTAAATATCATAATCAGAATGGTGTAAGATGACTTGATGTGAGTCACAAATCCCTTCCCAATAAGACACTGGTATTCCCAAAAATAGCAAGAATATATCTCATGTTTTCTAGAGAATATGACAAGTGAAGTAGTTTCCTATTGACTTCTTCATTGAGCCAAATACGCAGTTGCTATCAGTACATCCACTATATATGTAACAAATCCATTGAGGTATAGGGAACATTCAATCCTACAAATGGTACCTTCACTCTTCACTATGTTCACCTGAGTTACTATAGTGAACATTGCTTTCAGAAAAAACAAATTTGAATCTTGCCTGTTATACTCAGGTGCTTTATACCCTGCCACATACATGAGAATGACTAGAACAGATTAATAAAGCAAAAAGTTATGTCCCCCCTTCTGTTATAAAACAATGTGGAATACAAACAGCTTCAACTTAGTAGGGAAAACTTAGCATATAAAACAAAATTATTGAATTTTTATGATTTAATTATTTTGTACTGATTTACCTGACAACTGAACGAACTGTATTATAAACTTCCTCTAAAGGTACTGTTGTTTTTAGTGGCCGAAGGAATTCAATTGCTTGGCATGCTGCTAGTAGTTCAATTGCAAGAACATGTTCTACATTTTCAACAACCTATGCAACATGATAAATTAACTAATCAATAATTGCAACAGAATGCAAATAAAAATAATTTCATTCAAACATAATAAATTATTGTACTAAATTTTATTTACAAAATCTTTGATTTTATTTGGTGTTCTTTTTTATGCAAATATTATTCAATTGAATTTCATTATACAGAGTGATTCAAAGAAACGGGAAATTTTGAAAGTTGTGTAAGTATAATGAAAATAGAGATTTACACTTAATAGAATTATATATCTACAGAGAGTCCGATGAAGCAAAGAAACTTTCAGGACATGTTCTACTGGCAAAAATAACGAAAAAAGCTCATATAATCATAGGTCTGAAAACTCTTTGTTTTTTAGTTATGGCTAGCGAAAGTTTTCACGCGGATTTCAGCTCTTCTAATAAAAAGAAGCCCTACTATAATTTATAGAACCCAAAGTAAGAAGTAAAGTTGGTGGTTTCTTATGTAATTTGAGCTGGGAAATAGGATAAAACAGGTCCCAAAACTGTAACTCCAGGTTACAAAACTGTAACTGTAGGTCCAAACTGTAGCAGTGGCTTTTAAGATATACAATGTAAAACACAAAATTCGGTGTCAAGAAGCAAGTTTTTTTTTCGGTTTGTAGTGCAATAGCTTTGTTAAATGACTAATAAATGCGAAAATTTAGTAACAAAACCTGTAGAGAATTTAATTTTGAGAAAATTTATGTAAATACAGCCAGTAAAAAGTAAATAAAAAATTTAAAAGATGGTTTTTTCTTGAAGCAAAACATACGAAAATAGATAAAATCGTTTAATAGTTTCTGTATCTAATAAACATTCTTTTTAAAAACAAAAACGCTAATTACTGACAATAATTAAAAAAAAAATACAAAATTTATAAAACAATATTG
Organism: Lycorma delicatula; assembly: GCF_047948215.1. Lineage (NCBI taxonomy): Eukaryota > Metazoa > Arthropoda > Insecta > Hemiptera > Fulgoridae > Lycorma > Lycorma delicatula. Next base: position 197,974,261 of record NC_134456.1, on the reverse strand, counting down.
TTGTGTATATTCAGTAATTTACACAGCAAAAACGAAATAATTACGTAAACTAAATTTACTGATCTGTACATAAACTGGAAAGGGGATCCTTATGGCGAAAAATACAATAAGGTGTTCAATATTGTAGCATACTTCAGTGCCGCAGAATGAGATGCTAAACCATTGTACACTTACACGACTATAATCTGATGGTAGGGATGTTTATTTTACTTAAGTTTATCAGAGATAAGTGTAAGTGTACTCTTACACTTATCTCTGAGCATGCAACATTTCATTTTATTTAGTTCTACTGGTGTATAGGTTGGCAATACTAACAGCTGGTCAACAATGAAAATTGTGTACTTCGTCTGAATCTGTTGTCATACATTACCATACAGATAAAGGAAGTGTAATGTTATCATATCGTAGTGTAAAAATGTCAATTCAATATTCTGACGAGGAATATGCCAATATAATTTTTCTTGGTGGATTTTGTAATGGAAATTCTGAAGCTGCTCGACATGAATATCAGAAGAGATTTCCTGGAAAGCAGATTCCAAATACAAACCTTTTCTTCAGTGTATTAGTTTACCAACGAAAGGGTCATTTCCAACATTTTTTGTTGAATGCCAAGTAAATCATTGTGTGATTCAGCATATTCAGCATAGCCCAGGCACTAGTATGAGGCAAATATCATGTTGCACTTGTTTGTCAAAAAACAAAGTGTGGCTCATCCTACGGAAAGAAAATCTTTATCCTTTCCGTCAAAAGAAGGTTCAACCAAACAGATTATCTCCAGTGCTTAACTTCTGTCATTGGCTTCTAGACAGTGCTAATAAGGTTAATTCAATTTTATTTGCTGATGAAGCCACTTTTACAAAAAACAGAGTCTTCAATTCTAAAAATAGTCATTTATGGAGCGAAGACATCCACATGGTACTGTGGAAAATAGTTTCCAACATAGATTTCACATTCATGTTTGGTGTGACATTTTTTGTGACAAAATTCTGGGACCATTTGTTTTCAATTAAAACCTTACGGGAGATGCTTACATTCATTTCTTGAAAAATAATTTGCAGGCTGTTTTGGAGGATGTACCTTTATAAACTAGAATGCTAATGAATTTTTCAGCATGATGGTGCACACCACATTTTTCTTTAGCAGCTAAAATCACTTGAATGCTAATTTCATAAACTGGATTGGACGTAGTGGACCAATCAATTTGCCACCACAATCACCTGACTTAACGCCAGTAGATTAAATTATTTGGAGGCCATATAAAAATGATAGCATATCAACAAAAAGTTAATACTAAAGAAGAGTTATTCATTAAAATATGAAATGCTCTTGAATTTATACAAAACGATCTGATGATATGAAAAGCCACCAGAAATATTTTATGTCAGGCAGAGTGCTGTGTATATTGTGAAGGAGACAATTCGAACAGTCACTGTAATTGAAGTTTGTTATTTTTACTATTTATAATTTCAAGTACTTTATTTTTTTGTTTTGCTATATTAATAAAGTTTATTAGGAACAAAAAGTATAACATGATTTTCTGTCTATTTTCCATCTGTTTTGCTTCAAGGAAAAACCAATTTTTAGACGTTTTTATTTATTCTTTATTGGCTGTATTAACATTAATTTTCTTAGAATTAAATCCCTTACAATGTTTTTACTAAATCTTATAGATTTATTAGTCATTTAACAAACCTGCTGTACTACAAACCTAAAAAATACTTGTTTTTCAACACTGAATTTTGTGTTTTACATCGGATATCTTAAAAACAACTGAAGTTACAGTTCTGAAACCTGTTTATCCTATTTCCCAGCTCAAATTACATAAGAAACCACCAACTTTACTCCTTAATTTGGGTCCCATAAATTACAGTAGGGCTTCATTTTATTAGGAGAGCTAAAATCTGGGCAAAAGCCATAACTAAAAAACAAAGCGTTTTCAGACTTATGTTCATAAGTTTTTCATTAATTTCATCAGTAAAACATGCTCTGAAAGTTTCTCTGTTTCTTCGCGGGACACTCTGTACATGTACATTATATATGTATTAAATGATAGAAGTATATTTAATTTATAAGTAATGGTTAATTATAAATTATAATTAATTAATATTATAATTAATATAATAATTATAATTATACCTTAATTATAAGAAAATAGAGATTATAGTTAATAGAATAATTACAAAATTGTATGTAACATGTATATGTATATATTTTTAATAGACAGGATGTTCAACTTAAAAGAGACCCCCCCACACTTAGTTTAGTCTATAAATAAAGCACATTATAATTTACAGAAGGTGTTGAAAATTATGACCATAACCTTTATGCACTTGTCAACATGTTTGACCATGATTCTGGCAATTCTTGTTAGCTATACCCTGTCTATTTCCTGGATGGTATTGGTAATTTGTCTTCAATTCCTGAGGGGAGTACAGATTTTTCTTGTAAATAATTTATTTTAAGTAACTCTACAGAACTACTCTGGACTAGTCAGATCAGGGGTTCATGGTAGCCACAATCTTTTTGGAAATAATTCTTCCATCCAAAAAATCCTGTAGCATCTTTATATTAGAGCGAGCTGTACGGCAAGTGGGTGGTGCTGTCCGCTTACAATCAGCAGTTACACTCATCCTTTTGCAGTAAGGTTATGAACTGTTTGATCATTTCTTGGTAGGTGGCAGCATCCACAGTTTTTTTCAAAAACCAAGGGTCCTATAATTTGTTCCCGTGAAACTGTTTTCCATACAACTATTTTTTGTGGGAGTAAGGGAGATTCAAAGAAAATGTGTGGATTTTCAGTACCCCAAGTACAGCAGTTTCGACTATTAACATACCCACTAAGGTAAAACGATGCTTCATATGTGAAAAATACTTAATCTAAAATGCCAATGTTGCCTCTAATGAAGTTCTTGAATCAATGATGGTAGTGAACTCTTTTAGAGTAATCAGGATTAGTTAGTCCCCTGGAAAACCTGTGTATGATACAAATAATAAATATTTCAGCATTATCCTCACTGCAGTGTAGGCTGAACTTAGTGAAATGTTCTTTTCCCGACTTAGTCTCTGCAAAGATTTATGAGGAGGTCTTGCATTGCTGCTCTTTACTGTCCTGCACAATTTGCGTTGTTAAAACTGACCTGTGTTGAGCACATTTTTTGTCTAACACCGAACCTATTTCACAAAATTTTTTAACTAACTTCTGAATAACATTTTTCACTGGTGCTTCTTTTTAAAATTTCTCCCTGACATTCATCAACACACATCATGAAATTTTATCTCTAAATAAGTTTTCATCATGAATACATGTTTTTTAATGTTTAACTGCATTTTAACAAACAACAACATAAGATTATGCAACCTTGTTCAAAAGCCAATGCTTTATACAAACTGACAATGCTCAAATGTGCAGTCCTCCCAACTTCAGCTCCAGTCTTACCAACATCTTCCACTTTATTTTACCCATCTCACTTCAATATGTGCATTTTCACAAAAATATGTATTTAGTATAAACTACTAATTAATAGGGCCTCTTTTAAGTTGAAAACCCACATAATAAAAATAATAGAAAGGATCTTAATAAAAAAATATTACAATAAATGTATGAATTTGAAGATTTTTTAAATTTTGTTTCCCATGCAAAGGCTGACAGTTGGAGCAAGCCATAACAATTTTATTTCAACACTATTTGATTTTATTGTTGGATTTTAATTAATTGCACATCCTTGTCCAGAAAACCAATTTATTATATAAACTACATGTTACAACAAGGGAAACAGCTGCTTTACAGGCTCTGGTTCAACAAACTGCACAAGATATTTGGAAAGTTCCACAATATTTTATGAATCAATGAATTAATCAGTATTCATTTAGAAAGATGATGCAAAAAGATAAAAAAGTGTTATATAGAAAACAAAAGTTAACCAACAGAAACATTGACAGAGTATAATTTTATACTGAATAATAAAACTATCAATTGCACAGACAATTACTTTAAATGTAGTAATTGCTTCATTATTTATTATCTTTATTGTGAATAATTGTCTATTCTCACAGCTTCAGTGTTACTTTTACAAATTAAAACTTTTAGTACAATAACTCACTTTTAAGCATATTATGATCAATTAACTTTTATAACAAGAAATATTATATAATTAAACTTTTATAACAAGAAAAAAAACACTATGCAGTAATAAATTAATAGCATGCTATAAATTATACCTGAAGTGCTTTGCGTGCAGCATAACATCCCATAGACACATGATCTTCCTGTGCAGCACTTGTACTTAGTGAATCAACAGATGAAGGATGACATAATACTTTATTTTCTGACACTAAAAATATGAATAATAATAACAATGTTTTCATTCTGGTTTATTGTTTAATAATAAGTAGTAAATTGTAAATTACGGTGTTTACATTTTGAAAAAAATATCATTTTCATAATAAATATACATATATAATAAATAATAATAAATGTTTTCATAATAAATATACACAGAATAATATACAAGTAAATTTTTGTATATATATTTTTTTATTGGCATCAGTACCTGGTTTCAGCTAGTTGGTGTTCTTGAATAAACACAGAAGCAGTGAATGTTATCCAAACCATAGAAAATTTTGAGACAATATAGATTCAAACTTTTATTAAAGATAGAAGAAGATCCTGGTTAAAACTTAAATTCTTTTTTTTGGATCTGAAATCTATGAAATCATTGAATTTATAATTGGGATCCAGAAGTAGAACGATTAAAAAATAATTGATTTTCAATTTTACTAACTATGGGAGGCAAGGGGATTGAAAATATAGATAAAAGGGAATCTGAATCTCAAAACTGACACCAAAATATATCTATATCATACCTAATAATTAAACACAATTTGAAAATAATGTTTTCTGTACTACTGTATTTTAGTTTTCTTCGATTTAATTAAGTCATGTCTTCATCAAACCTTGTGATGGATTTTTCCTGAACCCAGCAAGGTAGATCCCAGATCTTTTAGTTCTATGGTGAACATTTTTCTTGTATCAAACTTTATTATTTATTTATAAATAAACAAATTAAAAACTACTTTCTAATTTCTTAGTTAATTTCTTCCCCAAAAACTATGAAGCAGCTCCTTCACTGGTAGTGCTATACGATTTTATTGTTGTTAATGGCACTTACGTTCAAGTAGTCAGGACACCTATTTTGCATGTGATCAAATAGTTTATCTAATTTGTGTGCATTTGCTTAGTCTGATGATTTTATCAAATTTAGAGTTAACATCATTAAATTTTGAAATCATTTAAATGTTTTAAATTCATGGCTCTATGTGTAATATCTGAAAATTGTAATTAATATCTTTGACTACATATAAAATATTCTTGATTGGCAAAACATTTTGTCGAACCATTCTATAGGTATATTTATATATCTAAGATGAGCAGTAAGATCTGCAATACCTCTAATGAATGGTACTGTAATTCCAAAAAGACTGCTTGTGGAAGCATACTTCTATGTCTTTAAAATGTAAATTTTTATTATTTTTTAAAAAAAGTTTAAATTTCATTCTGTTATGCCAATGTATGGATTTATTTTTCACTATTTTATAATAAAGGAATATGAAAGGGAGTGAAATCAGAAAATAGCTGCAGTGATGTAATTTTACTCAGCTTATGACATTTAGTAAGAAGTAAGCTTTTTTTAAACAGTGAAAAAATGTTCATATCAGTAACATAATTCCAGACATTATCTCAAACAAATAAGAAGGCTCTTTATAAAAAGAGTGAATATAAATTAACAAAAAATAAAACCTATTACTTAATAGTAGTAATTATACAGTAATACACTGATTTTACATTATGCAGATAGTAGCAAAAAATATACATAACAAAATAGCTTTTACAGAAAAGATAAATAAACTTGTCATAATTGTAAAATCTCAGCATGCCACTTTCACCATAAATCTTATTTCAAATTGACTGAATAATTATTACTCTATATAAACTTTCAGGAATTTGTTTTAACAAACTGGTTGAAGTGAGAGTTGACTGATGATTTATTTTTAAAAAAAGATTGATTGTACCTATCAGGTAACATGGCTTTATGTGTGACTTTTAGTGAGGCAGAAGTCATTACATAAAATATTCTAAAAAATAACAAGCATCTCAAACTAGACTTACTAGTAAAGAGTGAAATGATTTCCTATTACTTATTTCAATAAACTAATATATTTTTGTACATCAGCAAACCCACCATTCATACCTAAAAGAATCATTTGCAATCAGTCTACGCCACTTCAGACTAGTTTTCATCATTTTAAAGGACTGTTTACATTATTTCTAGAAAAAGCTGTTCTGATTGGTACCTTTTGAATTTTAGGTAATTTACATGTGACATTGTCAAAAATAAACACAGAATAATTAAAAGCAGCAAATTAGTTTGCATTTTTCTTTCATGAAACAATGCGTTAAATAACATACCATAACAACCTTAACATAAGAAATATATGTAGCAAAATAGTTTTTGCAAAAAGTAAATAAACTTGTCATAACTGTAAAATCCCAGCAGACCACTTTCATTTTACATCTTTTCAAATTAAAACTAAAGAATACATAAACAAACAAATATGTGTCTGTACCAAAAAAGACATTATCTTAATACACTTAGCATTATGAAATTCATAAACATGAAACACCTGTTATAATAATACTTCTTATAACACTTTCTTATTATAATAAGAACAGACATTTAAATCTCACACACTTTTTGACCATATCATAAATGTCCTGCCTAGTTAAACAACAGTGAGTAAATGTCACCTGATACCAGGGTGAGAACAGCAGCACCTGCCCCTGAAAGTGTTAGCAATGTCAACTTAAAACATGATGGAGTAAATTATTAAAAATACTACATTTATAAAATTTGGTTTGATTAGTCGTTTCAAATCTTTATATAACTTTCATTGATTTTCAGTCAACATTCACTGTCAGTGCCTAAAAATAGCAAAATATATTGCTTTAACATAGTTTTCTTCTTATGTATGAGTTGTAGAAAATAAAGAAAAGGAAAATGTTCTTACCAAGAGATGCAGCTGTACAATGTGCTAACATAAATCCTGAATTTAAACCTCCGTCTTTAACTAGAAATGGTGGCAATTCACTCAGAGCTATAACAGATTTTTTTTTTACAAAACATTATGAAAAAAATTCAAATTGATTTTTTATTATTTATAGCATTATTAAAATTAGAATGGCAGAGTCCTGTTTCTTTTTTAAGATTCATTTATTCAGGAAGAACTTCACCAAAAACTTTCAAGGCAGTTTTCCAGAAGAAACATTAAAAAAAGGGAATTTTATTTTATAAACTAATTTAATGTTAAAATAATAAAACACTTGGTATGAAAAACAATCGGTTAGTTGATTTTTACTGAATTATTTTGATTAAATAATACATTTTTAAAGTTTCATAACTAATCTGATTAAAAAAATAATAAATCTATAAAATTAATTTGAATTAAAATGAATGTAAAATCAATGGAAGTTTATTTTATCATGAAAAAGTGAGTCTGTCAATATAGCAAACATTCTAATACATTTTATTCATGGAACTGTTGGTAGTAGACAATACTCTGAATGGTTGTTTTATAAAAGATCTTACAAAATACTATCTTCGCTTTTCTTGGAAAGCATTTACTTTCAAAAATATGAGGTTAGTAGAAAAAAATGTTAAAATCCCATGCAATACATTTATGAGTCATACTTGACCTACATTCAAGATATGGAAACAAACAATGAATTGTATTGATCAACAACATTTTTCACCAATAGATATTTTTCATGAGGTAGAAAAATTATGTATTTACTTTTTCATAATTCTTACTTGTTAACATTGCTGTTTTAATTTTCTTTTCATTACATTTTTATACTTTTAGATTATTGGTTCCTTTATCAGATAGGAGAGTCAAATGAGATAACCTAACTTATAAATAGTTCTATATTGTACTTGTATATAGAACATATCTTTATATGTAAAAAAAGTAGAATCCTAGCCTTTCATACGAATCTTAGTTAAGATATTGTATTTTGGTTTAGGTATACATTAAAATGTATGTATTAAAATCACAATAGATTTTAGGGGTGATCACACATGATGCTCCTTGAATTAGCCAATAATATGTATATTATTAATAAAAGGTAATCAAATTTTGCTTCTTTTTCGGTGAGGATAAACACTCTTACCAGTGCTACCATCAGCTGCCAAACAAAACCAAAGCAGCAAGAAATAATAAGTCTTGATAGTTATGAGGTAGTTTCTAATTCCTTTTCTTTCTGTGAAACATTAATTTATGTATTTCAATTGATGTATGTTAACAAACGATATATGAAAAGATTAAGATTCCTCTATCACATATTATAACAACACTCTGTCATAAGTAAAAATCAAATGAATGCTTTTTTTTAATCAACAGCTTTTTTAAAACAGTTCTTGTTAAAGTTTTAATAAGTCAGAAAAATGGCCTGAAGGCGTATTATAATTTATTAAATATTGCAATATTTATCACATTGTAATTCAAAATATAAACTGCACTATGATTCATAACATACTGATGAATATATATCAACAACCTAATCATAATACATATGTTTTAATCAAAGAACATAAGAATAAAAAAATTTCACTACATCTTCATTCTGAAGAATTTTTTTTTGATTGGGTTATTTTTAATAATGTAATTTTTTTAGACTTATTTTTACTATATTTTCAAGTCCTGAGACTTAACTATTGAGAAAGTCACGTAATCTAATGTATAACTAAGAAAATGCAAATATTAAAATTAAATGACAATAACAGGTAATTTTAAGTTGTACAGCTTTCAAGATTTCTGCTCTAAATAAAAAAGACTGTGATGAATGAATATTTACCAGTTAGAAAAAATATTAAATTCAGTAATTCTGACTTCAAGGAATTACTCTTTACCTGGGTTAACAAGACGTTCAATTCGCCTTTCACTCATAGAAGCTAGCTCATGAACTCCTATTGCCAAATAGTCTAGTGCTTTTGCTGGATATTCACCATGAAAATTACCTGCAGAAATTATTTCTCCTCTATCTGCAAATACAATCTGTATAGTATTGTTAAGGATCATGTATGTGTACTATTAATTTTTTAATGAATGATTATTAGTAATATAATACTGAACACTATCAATTTACATGGACTACATACTAACAACTATTCTACTTCACATCTAACAATTATGATAACTAAAAAGTAATTTAATAAGTTAGCACTTTCAAAATGTACCATTATTCATAGCAAGTGATAGACTACAAAGTGGAAACTAGTTACTATGAGCTATCTTTCTGACAAAAATATTTTATGTTGACTGATAACATACTAACCTAATTTCTACGTTTTTACCTGTGATGTCACAAGCTCTGTCTCATCTCTGTTTGGCCCTTTTGTTTATTTCTAAAGGATTGAGTCATAAGAATTTATTATTTAATTTGTACTTCAGGAGGTATTAGAAGGTCTAACATTACTCAATAGACACTTCAAACACTGAAATTAACCAACAGCCACTGAACAGGTAGTTCGAAGTTGATCTACAGGCAGTTCCCCTACAATAAAACACCAAGGATGTACTGGCATTATAGAACTGAAAAATTTAATTTTAGCAAGCCATTAACCTCATCCAGCAATTTATGCATAATGGAGTAAAAATGCATACAATATTATAAATTATCTGTTCTACTGTTTTCAATAATCTTCCCCTAGACATGAGATCATTTAGTGGAAATTATTTGAATCTTGAATGAAGACATATTAAATTTGAAACATATTAAATTAACTTAAACTTATATTTGAAAGTTGAATTTGAACTTGATTAATTTATATTTTGCAAATTTAGGATACAGGATTATCAGTTCCACTGTTGATTTCTACTGTAATAACTTGCTTTACAAAATCAATTGTATCATGTACTATTCCATGAACTTGTGGACAGCAACGTAATGTGTAAGCATCCTGAACTCTATTACAAAAACGATGGCTTTCTGTAAAATAAACAGAAACAATTATACTTTTAATTACAATTGTATTCTGTATTACACATATCTAATATTAATGAGGCAGAGATGCAATATTACTAAATGAAAAAGCAATTGTTTTTATGGAAGAATTTTTTAAAGGGAATTTTTAAAAGAAAGAAGAGAAGAATTTAAAAAAAAAATGAAAATATTTCAAATTTTCATCAGTAGGCTAATTATGAAAACATCCCATTTTAGTGAATTTATTTCTAAATGAAAGTGGAGAGGGAAAAACAGTAAAGGAAGGAATATATTAATATCAATGAAATAGCTAACTGAGGAAGTAAAGTGTAGGAGGTATTTGCAGGCTAATATTGGTACAGGAATGAATGTAGAAATGTATCAGGACAATGAAATGACTAAGTAACAGAAACATCAATATATTAACACATAAAATATTTAAAAGATAATTCTTTACCTGCAATTTGAGATGGGAAAGTATCAGAATGCAATAGAGCTCTGAGACGTTTAGCAACAGACCCTTGTCCACGATGAGCACGTATCATTTGTACATCAGAATCAAATGCTCGAGATGTTCCTTTGAGAACCTCTAAAGTCAAAGCAGCAGCAATGTCTGCTTGGCGAGCAATACTTTCTGCACGCTCAACAGCCTCAGCTCCTAATGATGTTATTAACTGTGTTCCATTAATTAAAGAAATTCCTTCTTTAGCTTTTAAGGTCATTGGTGTTAATCCATTAGAAGCAAGAACCTGGGTGAAAAAAATTTGTTAATAGACAGTACTGTATGTCAATTTTTAAAATAATATAATTAATTATAATAAAGATATCATAAAAATCTATTATCGTGATATTGTATTAAAATTTAATTTACTTTTGTACAAAGAAAGATAAATGTTTAATTTTAAACTGACCATTGTGATTTAAAATTTAATTAAACTATTACTATTCTCTAATATTAGCAACAGTGGTATTGAAGAATGATGAAACAAATTCAGATAATCTAATAGAAAACCAGGAATTTAACTCACCCCCTGCTCCTTACACAAAACTTGGTCAATCTAGTCATGAAGTAGGCTACATCAATTTCTCGTTCTTTAAGATTTTTTTTTTAATTAAAAATTAGTTTACTGATATAGATCACTGCACCTGTAGCCACAACACTATGTACATACGAGGTGCGACAATAAAGTAATGAGACTGATTGTTTTTTGCAAGATGTGGCAACCCTGCAGCTTTCGTAGGCACACCATCTTTGACCTTGGTCTATAAGCTACTTCTAGTCCAAGCAGCACATTGATGCAGCTGCTCAGTCGTGAGTTGTGCTCTAATAAGTGAACACGTGTTTGTGTCTCTCGTCACAGAAATGAAACCGCAAAATATTGTGCAATGGTATGCCATTTCTTTTTGCCAAACTTTGGCGTTTTGTCTCTGGATCGCATTGAAAAAGCCAACCTTCATCAACAGTGATAACACGGCTCAACAAATCTGGATTGATTTCCGTTTGCTCTAACAGATCGGCTGCCACATTTTTCCGTGTTTCTCGCTGTTGTTGTGTGAGATTTTTGGGGACCATTTCTGCACAAATCTCTCATACCAAGATCTTCAGGTAATATTAGACGAACCGTTTCTCGATTGATGTTGAGTTCTTCTGCAATCATTTTCACGGATAATCTTCGATCAGATCGTACGATTTCAAGCACCCTGGTCAAGTTGACATCTGTCCGTGAGGTTGATGGTCGTCCACTGCGGGCTTCATCTTCAACATTCGTTCTGCCTTCACTAAAAATGTTATGCCACCGAAAAACTTGAGCTCTTGACATAACTTCCTCTCCAAAAGCCTTCTGAAGCTTACCATAAGCTGTCGTCGCGTTTTCACCCGATTTAAAGCTAAAAGAAATGGCATACCGTTGCGCAATATTTTGCGGTTTCATTTCTGTGACGAGAGACACAAACACGTGTTCACTTATTACAACAAACTCACGACTGAGCAGTTGCATCAATGTGCCGCTTGGACTAGAAGTAGCTTATAGACCAAGGTCAAAGATGGTGTGCCTACGCAAGCTGCAAGGTTGCCACATCTTGCAAAAAAATCAGTCTCATTACTTTATTGTCGCACCTCGTATATCAATATTTTGCATGAAGTTGACTATCTAGATAAAGTATTTTTAAAGCCTAAAATAGTTTAACTCCATTTTTTGTTTACATAGAGTAGCAGAAATAACTGAGAATACTGACATCTTTAGCATCTCCCCAACCAGTTGATGGACTCCACATTTTACCTTCTCCTATCAATCCCAAAGCTAGATGTGAGAGTGGAGCTAGATCTCCACTGGCTCCAACACTACCTTGCTCAGGTACATATGACAGACAGGAAGCTACAAAAACACAACATATAACACTAATTAAAAAATAGCTGTTTATGGATTTCATGAGGAACTAAATTAGCTAAAATAGTAAATAATTATTGACAATGACATGACAGTAGTTCATCTATTTACCATATTTATTTGAGTACCCCCCGCCCATGAATAAACCGCGCACCTCGATTTTTCGGACCGAAAATCTAAAAAAAAAAAATCGAGTATATACCGGTATTTTAAAGTGCACCAGATATGATAAAAAAATAATTATTCAGAAAGTAAAGCATTTAATTCGTTCATTTAAATTACAATATTAATATTACATTAATAATTAATTACCGTAAGTACTAGTTTCGTTCAGAATCAGTAGGCCAGTAAAACGAAAAGAAAGTATCACGTTGAAAAGGATCATTTCAATACACTTTTTAATATGGGATTTTATTTTTAATTAATCACTGTCACTGTCAATGTCTGCAGAAGAGTTACCGGTAGTCTCTACGTCGCTCGGCCAAAGATAACCGTCTTCACCACCATAAGTTCATTAGATATTCCGCATTTTTTAAAACTTTTCCTTACTAATTCCGTGGAAATATCTTCCCAAGCATCTTTTATCCAAACACAAATCTGGTTAAAATCTGGGCGTTTGATTCTTCCTGTAGGCGTGAGAAAGAAATTTTCATCAGCCATCCATTTACTGTACAGTTGTTTTAATGCAGATTTGAACGGTTTATTAATGCAGACATCTAGTGGTTGCAATAGACATGTCAATCCGCCTCGAATTATTACTTGGTCTGTCATACCCTTTTTTAAAATGTCTTTCACTTAATCAGTTGAATGCTCCCGATAACTATCCATTACTAGCATACCGGTATTTTTTTTATTAAGTAAATCTCTCCTGATCGCTTTTGCCATACACACCTGATCCAGTCTAAAATTAAGGTTTCGTCCATCCAACCTGATTCCTGTGCTCTGATAATAACTCCATTTACCTGTACGGTAGGAAGAGTTTTCTTTTAAAAACAATGTACGGAGGAAAGTTTCATCCGTCAGAAATAATGCAAAGCATAACACTACACCTTTGTTTTTCATTACCACCAGTGCGAATCGTAACACTTTTTTTACCTTTTTTGTTTACGGTTTTGTTATGGCATTTCAAAATATACGGGAATTTGATCTGCGTTTTCCATTTGAGAAGGTAAATAGCCTTTATCTTTTCTAAGATTTATTATGTATTTGTGAAAATAAAATATTTTTTGTTCATAAGCGTCTGGAAGTCGTTGAGAAATAGTCGTTTTTTGTCTTATTGACAATTCATTTCGTGTAAAAAAAATCGTGTTATCCATCCACAGCTTGCTTTAAAATCAACTTTATTCAATGATTTACCGATTTTATGAGCATAAGATTGACACATTTCTGTCGTGACAGCATAACCGCATTTCCTTTTTTCCATAAAAAGTCAAACAATTATTTTCCTATGTCTGTGTATTTTGGTTTTAAGCCACGAAAAGCTCATTTATTACCAGTGCCTTTCACCAGAAGTTGTTTCTTCTTACGCCGGTCTCGAATGCAGCTTTCATGTACGTCAAATTTTCTTCCTGCCGCCCGATTTCCAATTTTTCAGTCTCTTCTATAACGCGCAGTTTTTCATTTACTGTAAAAGATGGTAGACTCTGTCCTTTTGTACTCATTTTAATGCTGTAATTAAAATAAATCACCGTATTAAACTTTATAAGATACTCTAAACAGATAAAATGCACATAACCGTCCACATATACAAACAGTACAATATCTATGGCGAATAGACAATACGACGATGGGTAACTGATACTGTAACTGTAGTGTTATTAGAACCGGATGCTGCCTATACAGAATGAATAAATTTTACAAAAATACCGTAACTTCGTTCCTATCGATAATATGAACAGGAGGTTAATAATTAAGGATGTATTCTGTATAAGCGGCATCCGGTATTGATAAACGAAAGCCTAATGTAACTATATTTATGTGATTGAATTTAGGTACTTGTAAGAAAACGTTTACTTTACATAAATTATCCTGGCTAAAGGCTATGTTTCAAGTAAGCCCTGCACCCTTATTTTTTCTCTCCAATTCCAAGAAAAAACGTGTGGGGGTACTCGAATAAATACGGTATTTTGTAGAGACCAATAAATCCCAATTCTGGTCGGGATTCGAACCCAGAAACTTCCAGTTGAAGGGCAAAGGAGTAACCATTCGGCCCTGGAGGTCAAGTGGATTAATTAAATAATAAATGTAGACCTGAGGTCACAATAGAAAAAATGCCACCATTTAATCCATACGTTTGTAAATGAAAGCTGTCGAATTAGTCACTACTACTTATAAATGGCTTAAAATTTTTCAATAAAAGGAGTAGATGGGTTTAAATCCAATCGGTATGTATTTAAAAAAAAAAATAACATTCAAATATTATTTTTAAACAAGTAGATCGACTTCGATTATTTTAAAAAAAAATTTAAGGAGGAAATTCCTCTGGTGATCCTGCTGTAAATTTTTTCCATATACATTAAGCGGATGGTTTTTTTTAACAGAAAACTAGATTGTTTACATAGGGTTCTAATTTTTTGTCGTTATCTTTGCATAGCATTAAATTGTTATAGATTAATGAACGGTATAGGTTACGACCATTCTTAAATTCAAAGTGCTTTCTTACGAAACTTCAATATTACTTACGAAACGTGGAGGTAAAAATAAAAATATTTCAGCATTCAAGACAAACTTAGCTCATGTTCGGTAATAGGCAGTAATGCTATTTCTGTGCATTCTTTTTCCTACTTTTATCAACACGTCTTGCCTCAAGTTTTTTTGTCACAGACAACGGTTTATGTAAGCTTAATAAATGTTTAAAAGAATTTACAATTCAAAATAATATTAAAAAAAAAAATGTATAAAACCGACCTTACAGTGCATCAACTGGCAAAATTCAATATTAATTTCTTCCTTAAATTTTGACTTTTGAAGTTGAGCAAAGTTAAGGGTAAGTTGGAAGTTATTTGTTTTAATCTGAGCCAACATCAAATCTGAGTCAAAATCAAAGTTCGAAATTTAAAGAAGAACTGAAAAAATGTAACTTTAAAGTTTTAAGGTTCAATTCCAAGAAAAAAAAGTGTGGTGGGTACTTCAATAAATACGGTAATTACATGAAAATTATTAAATCTTATGGTAAAAAAAAAGATGTAAGAACTAATTGTTATACTTTTTTTAAATTATGTAAATATAATTAACTTTCAATTAAGTCAGGGAACTAAGGTTTCAAATTAAATTAAAATTTGTTGTAAATAAGTAGTCCAAAAGTGTTAACCTCATAAAAACTCAAAACTGGCTGAATTTTTCATATAGGTAGCATTTTATGTATAGTTGAAACATTAAAAAAATGTTTTCATGATTTCCTTCCAGTAGTATGTTTAAACATTTTGCATCAAAGCAGCTGTTTTTGTTTTTTTCCAGCTATATCTAAAAATAAAATAAATGTATAAAAACTGAAATCATAAGAATACAGAAAATAAAATTTTACACAAAAAGAACCTTATTATTTTTGAAAATACAAGTTTTAAATTTTCATAATACTGAATGAAGCATAAAAGAAATCAGAGAAATAAAAGTTTTATAGGTACTTTATTAGTTTCATGAAGCTTAGCTTCTATAAAAATTGATTAAGAGGAATAAAAAATATGATTTTAAAGAGGCAGAATTTGGTCTTCAAACCTGTTTATTATGTTTACTCCAATGATTTTCAATCCTTTTTAGCTCCACACCTCCCAAAAAGTAAAAAATTGTATAATGAATATTTCACGATTCATCAATCCCAATCCAATTAAACTAGTTAAACTGTTTAGCTTCATTGATAGCGACAAGTATAAACATGCATGGATGAAGAGTAAAAAAAAGTGTGGGGGTACTCGAATAAATACGGTAATTACATGAAAATTATTAAATCTTATGAAAAAAAAAATGTAAGAACATTGTTATACTTTTTTTAAATTATGTAAATATAATTAACTTTCAATTAGATCAGGGAACTAAGGTTTCAAATTAAATTAAAATTAAAATTTGTTGTAAATAAGTAGTCCACAAAGTGTTAACCTCATAAAAACTCAAAACTGGCTGAGTACAAACATGAGCAATTTACAGGTTTCAACTTAATGTGTACATGCTCATTGCAATTTGGTCTGCTTGCATAATATTCACTGAGAGTATCATGTTTGAACATGCATATGATACGTTTGAACACATCATGCTCAGCAGCATAAAAGTGGTGTAAGGGATTGCAGAATATCAGTTTATTTTCGAATGCAAGTGTGCATCTGGTGCCTTTAAGTCTTTAAAAGCGTAGTTTCATTGAAATTAATGATAATTGAGGTTCTGGTTTTTTGTGTGCAGTCAAATGGTGTAACTGTTTTTTTTTTTTTTAATTAGATTCTTATAGAAAATGAATAAATTTGTGGAAAAGTAAAGTGAACCAGAACCATCTACATCCAGTGAATCAATTGGTAAAAAGACAAGATTACAATACAATGACATTTATTTAAATTATGACTGACCTCATTGGATGGAAAACTACTGTGCGCTGTTTACTTTCAAGTGAGTTTGTCGGCTATGGTTGCGCTAAAAACTAAATATAGGAATCGTCTTTTATCACTTGAAAACAACTTGATTTTTTGTATTTCTAACATACATCTACATATGGAGAAACTTTTAAGTAAAAACAAACAAACCACCTCATTAATTTATTTTCTTTACATTTGTCATGTGTATTTATAGATGTAAGAGAAATTTTTATAATAAAAGATTTTTTCTCATATAATAATTTTATTATTGTTTACATGTAAAGTTGTAGACTAATTTCAGGACCCCCTTTTCATATCACCGCAACCCCCAGGATGAGAAACATTGGTTTACTCTAACTTTTTTTTTCAAGAAAATATGTTCTTTTAATTTTGCTTTTTCCATTTCTTTTTCTTTCTTTTATATTCTATTCACAAGAAATACCTGAAATGAAAACTCCTTCAGCCATAATGATCTCTATGAATCATTTATCTTTTAGTAATTAAGTTAATAATATATAATGTTCTGATTTTCATAAAAAAATTTAATAAAAATACTTACCTCATTTTTAGGCTACAAATTTTTAATTTTAAAGCACTATAATAATCTTAATAAATGCCACATGATATAAAAAAATTGTTGTAATTGTAAAAAGTTTGTTTTATGATATACTACTATACAAAGTGGGTGAAATACAATAACCAAGTCTTAAAATGCATAGAGAAGCATATTTTTTAATTAAGAGACCAGTACCACAGTTTATTGTCAATATGAGAAAATTATACAAATTTCATTAAACCTTAGTCAGATGAAGAGGGAACACAGGCAAAATTTTTTATCTGAGGTTTGAGTTGAAGTACCTTGTGACCATTATAGCTACTTCCTTAATCAACTGTGTAGAAAGAAACAAAAAAGACCTAGTAGGACATAAATGACTTTTTAAAACACTTCACAGTAGTTATTCTATATTTAAGAGATCTCAATTAGCCAATGATATAATCAGTTCAAATTCATAACATTCTTTAAAAATATACATACAATAGATATTGATCTACAACCTACTTTCATAAGCTAGGTTATAAATTTAAAAACAAAAGTTTAGTACTTCTTCAAATTAATACCATTATTTAATAAAAATTAAATGTTTACACTCTATATCTTCAAATAATAGTCAGTCAGCTTTAACTGAAAATTTACAATTTCTCCACAAATTCTATGCGTAACAAATATTTTTAGAGGACCGGTGAAGAATATTTTAATTGAACTTACTTATCCATCAGAAGCCTTAAAAGATTTAAAACTTCATCTGCAGGTCCTACTCAAGTTCCGGGTTAGAATTGAATTTTCCCAGTATTTCTTTTTTACTTTTATGGATTCATAAATTACTCTTCACAGGCCTTTCAGAGCTTCACCTGCCTCAGTCTAGTTACCCAGGCTAGATTAACCATGCTTACATCATAAAACTTTATTATGTTATGAAATGTTACTACATTAGCTGCATTACACACAAGTACTTTTATTTAAATAGATAATATCTAATTACCATTGAATGCCTGTATTAGTTTATTTAAAGTCTCCAGAGATATACCACTGTATCCTTTAGCTAGTACATTAATCCTTAAAGCAAGGAGCATTCTGGTCCGTTCAGGACTTAAAGGATTCCCAACACCAGCAGCATGTGATCTTATCAGGTTGTATTGCAGTTCTCTAGAACACAAAAAACCAATCATTTGTGTACAGAGTTGTACTTACTTGATATTAGCTTTTTACTGCTATTATATTTGTACACTAAAAATATTCCCACCAAAGATATGATTACACAAAAAGTATGTATTTACTTATTTGTTTTTGTGACATTTTAAACTAAATAAACTAATCAATATTATTATTTTTCTTTATGTTCATATACATGTTTGATTAATATTCAAAAGTTGACTTCACATAAACATAAATCTGGTCCATATTCTGGTTCAGTATTTAAATATTTGTTATAATTTATTTTTTTTATAATCTATATATATAAAAATGAATTTTGTCTGTCTGTATGTCACTTATGCCTTCCTAAACCGTTCATCCGATAGCGATGAAACTTTGGGGAATGGTTGGATGCATGCCAGGGAAGGTTTCTGAGCTAGTAAAATACGGGGTTTTCCGAAATTTCCCGAACTTTTCCGAATAACTCTTACAATTGCCATGCTTAGATTATGATAAAATGAGATATTTAAAAAAATAATATTATACTTTAAAAAACTGGAGTTCATATATAGGTGCCAGACTTAGAATTGTAAGATAAAGGTGATTTGATATTTTTTAAAATGATAGTGTACTTAATTTAAATTTGTTATTTTGAAAACTAAAATATAAAACTTTCGATAATTGTGAACATTGCATTCCGACATTTTAATTTTCAACCAATTTCAACGCCATTTCTGTGCAGGTATGCCTCCCAAAAAACGAGCGATCGGTCGTTCTACGTCTCAATAACGAAAGAAAAAGGCAACACGAGCATCAGAAACAAACAAGCAACGAGAAGCGAGATTGGAAACCCACAGAGAACTTCATGCTCGAGCCCGTTCATCAGAAACAAACGAGCAACGAGAATCCAGACTGCAAACCATTCGAGTGATCACTGCTCGAACCAGAACAACCACTCACGCTTATTTGAATCTCAGTGCATTCCATTACGATACTAATTATAATTACAGCATTCATCCAAGTGTGGTTATTGAAAAAATGGATGAACTATGCACATATTGTAGTGCATTCAAATTTAAGAATGAAGCAGTGCTGTGCTGTGCTGTGAAATGTGCTGTGCTGGTGGAAATATAAAATTGCCAGAATTACATCCACCACCCGAACCGTTATCAACGTTGGTATCAGGTGACACAAGTGAATCGAAACATTTCTTAACGAACATACGCAAGTACAATTCATGTTTCCGAATGACATCATTCGGTGCAACCATTATCATGCGCGACAATTACATGCCAACATTCAAAATGCAAGGTCAAATCTATCATAGTGCTGGATCATTACTACCACTTCCAGATACGGATCATAAATATCTTCAAATTTATTTCATGGAAAACAGTGATGAACAAATCGATCAACGTTGTCAATACAATACCGGCACTAGACGAGAAATTGTCGCTGCATTACAAATTTTATTCGATCAACACAACGAATTGATCCGATTGTTTAGAACTGCCCTTGACCAAATGCCAGCTGATGACTACAGAGTTGTAGTTAGAGCAGACAAAACACCTCTCGGCCAACACGAAAAACGACACAATGCACCAACAATTGATGAAGTGGCGATCGTTATAGTTGGCGAAGAATTTAACTCACGTAATATAATTCTTCATCGCAGAAATGGTAATGTTCAGCGAGTCGCAGAAACACATCGCTCATACGACGGATTGCAATATCCGATTTTATTTTGGAAAGGTGAAGATGGATATCATTTGAACATCAAAATGAGAAATCCACAAACAGATGAGGAAACGAACAAGAAAGTCAGTGCCATGAATTACTATTCCTACTTTTTGATGATTCGTGAAAACGCTGAAAATCATATATTGAAATGTCGACAATTGTTCCACCAATATATTGTCGATATGTATGCGAAAATCGAAACCGAAGACTTCTCTACATTCGATTGAATCAAACCAAGTTGCGTTCAGAAGAATACATTCATTTACGTGATGCAATTGTTAATGATGGCAATGTGAATCCCAACGAATTGGGAAAAATGGTCATTCTGCCGGCTACATTCATAGGGAGTCCACGGCACATGAATGAATACACACAAATGTTCGCGCATATGGCCGTCCAGATCTGTTTATTACATTCACATGCCATCCTACGTGGGAAGAAATTAAAGAACTTTTGTTACCTATACAGTCATCTTCGGATTGTCAGACTTTTCTCGATAAAACGACTAAAAATACATAATGGTCTAAAATAAATTGAATATTGTCGTACATTATAATAAACATTATGCTTAGGAAATAAATTTTTTTTTAATTTTTTGTTCCTGTTCGAATTGAATAATTATAGGTATGATAGGACAACGTCTGACGGGTCAGCTACTTATGTTAATAAATACTAAATTAAGTTTAGCTAAAGTTAACACGACATTCATTGACTCTTAGGCGGTACGAAGTTCGCCGGGTCTGCTAGTTTCTTATAAACATATATTTATAAGAAATATAAATTATAAACAGAATAAGTTATTTATAAATAAGTAAAAATATTAATTTATATACAAGAATGTAATATATACTTATACAAACATAAGCATATAAGTTTATATTATTATAAGTACCTATATTTTCTTATACATACGTATGTACATTTTCTTATGTACAAACAACCTTCATTATTTATTTAATTATGACTTTAGTTCTTTAATACTGAAAGTCAACTACGCAGTATTGCTTTTCTGATTTTCATAAATTTACCCGTTTCCTTTGAGAAACTACTTGATCATGCACAGGCAGTTTCATTAGGTAGTATTTATATCACTTGAAAAAGAGTGATTGTAAAATGAACTGAAAATACATATATGTATTTCACCTCAAATTAATACATATCTATTTTAGTGGACAGCAGTTAGTGCGCAGTTATGAATATAATTTCATAAAAACGCGCTAGCACTCATTCTATGATAGAACTGTAATATTTCTGGTTTTAGGTAGATTTCATAAGAAAGCTACCTATTGTAACGCGTACCGTGATTCGCGTATATATATATATAAGATCTGTAAATAAAGTAATGAGACTGGTTCAGAAAAACCTTTTATTTACAATCCAATTATACATGGACTCATCACATTTGAAACAGTTCCCTTGGGAAGCCATGCAACACTTCAAACAGTTTTCCCACTCTTCATAGCAATGTTGGAACTCAGAAACCGAAATATCCCTCAGATGTTGGTTACAATTTTTTTAATGTTTTCTATGTTCCAAAATGGTGTCCTTTGAGGTGTTTTTTAAAGTCGGGAACAGGAAAACGTCGCAGGGACTCAAGTAAGGTGAATAAGATTGTTGAGGAATTACAAGAATGTTTTTCTTTGCCAGAAACTCATTAATTGAGGGTGCAGTGTGACAAGGTGCATTTTTATGATGCAGCATCCAGTTGTCTTTGATGGCTGGTCTCACACGGGCAACTCTTTTCTGCAGTCTTTCAAGAATTTCTCGGTAAACACATTGATTTAATTTGTCCTGTAGGCAAAAATTCCTTATGGACAATGCCATTACTATCGAAGAAACAAATTAGCATGGTTTTGATTTTTGGGGACGTGGTGAGTTTGAAGTGTACCACTCTTTGCTCTGGCGTTTTGTTTCTGGGTTCTACTCAAATATCCAAGATTCATCACCAGTAATAACATTTTTTAGAAAATCAGGATCAGTTTCAATTTGCCCTAGAGGATTGCAGCACACTTCCACCCTGTTGTTTTTCTGTTCAACCATGAGGTTTTTTGGGACCAATTTTGCACAAACTTTTTTTACATCCAATTCATTTGTGAAAATTTGATGGAATGTGGTACAATTTCAAAAAATAAAAAATAAAATTTTTACAGTTCAAATTCAATTGTTTTGCAATCATTCTGACAGTTGCGGTCGTACCGCATCAAGTCTCTAATTCACTCATCATTGTCGTCACTTTTTGATGTTAACGGTCTTCCAGAGCGTGGATCGTCCGCAACTGATTCCTGGCAATCTGAAAATGCTTTACACCACCTATAAACTTAGCTCGTGACAGAACGTCATCTCCATACGCCCTTTTCAATTCTGAAAAAATTTCAGTTGCATCCTCATTGAGTTTAATACAAAACTGGATTGCACAGCGTTGCTCATAATTAGTATTACTCACTGTAACGCACAACAAAAACCCGTTTCACGAAAGTTTGTTTACGTCTCCCTGGCAACAATAGACTAAAAATATTAATACCTGACATAAATCAGCTATTGATATAACCATAAGTTTACTAATAACTTTACAATGTTGGCACTTTGGCTGCCAAAAAACACTAGTCTCATTCACTTTATTTACAAACCTCGTATATATATTTCACTTTCTTGCGGACACGATAACTGCCGTAATTTTCCGCCAATCACTTTCAAATTTATACATAAAATATAACGACCCAAAATCTCGGTCGAGTTTGTTAATGGGCAAAACCGGATAATGGGGGTGGAATGGGAGGCTTTTTCAACAAAAAAAATATCACTAACTTTCTTATTAAGAAAAATATCAAATTATATTTGTGATATAGTGATAATTAATATCACTATTCTTTGGATAAGGGCCTAAAACTTATTTAAGTAAAGTTTTTTGATATCAACAGCCACTGGCATAGGGGATGAAAAAGGAGATTTCAAAGACAAAAAAATCATACCTCCCTTAATATAGGCACAGTATTGAATCGGTTTAAAGTGGTTGTTAGTCCTCTAAAGATTACCTAAAACGTTTGTCTGAAACAATTTTTGATATGACTAATTCTTACAGCAGGGGATGACCAAAATGTTGCTGGAATTGTAAGAAGATGGGGGCTTGTCATATGCTAAACATGTGAAACTTTTTTCACATGCAACTATTGTCTATTGAGTAAATTTGAAATTTTTCTTAACTTTAGGATGGAAAAATTTTTTATCCTCTAGTTAGCACAGTGAAATCAACCTCTGCCTTCCAGCATGCCGAAAGGGATTTATTCATTTGGAATGTTCTGGCTTCAAATCCTGATTAGTCACATCATTTTTTACAAAGTACAAAATACATTTTTCATCATAAAAAAAAGTAAAGAAAAGGAAGTTGGAAATGAGTATCTGACTGTAATTGCTAAAATAAATAAATAAATAAATATGATATTCTGTTTTCAGTTGAAGATATAATCCACATTACTTTAACAAGAGAGAAAAGGAGTTTGAGAATAATGACTTCAAGAAAATCCATTGACTGAATTTGTGGAGGAGCATGACTTTGTATACATTATTTAATTTCTTCTTTTTTTTTTGAAGTCATCAACTTATTTTCTCCATGGTTAACAAAGTATAAAAAGTATGCAATTTTTACCTACCTAAAGCACATCTGTATTAACTTCTATTTAACATGATAATTTATGAAAACTAATTTTATGTGGTATTACAACACTTACTTTCAAACTGAGATGCTTCAAATGTTGTGAAGCCAATAGGTCGTTTAATATGTGTTTACTCTCTTCCCCTACTAATACTAGACACTACATTAATACTACATAATCAATTAATTTTAACAGCCATAACTGAAGAAGATCATGCATTATAAAGGGAAAAAATAATAGTTTTTAAGCAAATATAAAGCACTGAACTTACTCAAGTTTATCATTTTCTATATTAGTCCGAGCAAAATTTCCAAAACCAGTTGTTATTCCATACACAACTGCAAAGAAATTTAAAATGTTAATTACATTTTATTTGAAGTTAAATTCTGATAATCAATAAATTTCCATTTTATTGATGAACAGGTAATAAATTTGATTAGTTCTTTGTAAATACAAATTGCCCAATGGGCAGTACATGAAGTAAATGATTGCTTGAATAAATCACAACTTGCAATAAGTGCAGAAACATTTCTTTTAAACTTTTGATGTATACTACATTAGCAATTAAATTATTATAGGGGTGTTATGTTAACACCATTTTTTCTTAAAAAGAACTCATAATATTGCTTTCTTTGGTGTAATTTTGATTTTATCCATTATGGTTGGTGATGAAAATTATGTAAAACTATAAACTTTTAAAATTATAAACTGAACCATATTTAATCACACAATCTTTTTAGTAACTTATTTTAAAATGTTTTCTGTTAAACATTTTCAAAAATTTTCATTACTGACATTTTCAAACATCTTTCAGTCAGCTCTCAAGTCACTGAAGGTGGCTGCAAGAGTGACTAAAACATTTTGAAGTAAGTTATTAAAAACTGTATTTACTAAATTTGCATCATTTCAAAAGTTTGTAGTTTTAAAATACTCAGTACTCACTTCAGAAAAAAGTCACTCAGTTTACTTAGTAAAAATTAATCATTACTAGGCCGATTACAAAGATCAATTCGTGAATAAAAAAGAGCGATAGGAAAATTACATCCGTAACTTTCCTTTTATATAATAGAATATCCTATTAACTGATGATTGTAGAAAATCATCTACTACATTAAAGTGGATACTTTACTTTATTCAATTTTTTTTATTTCTAATTAAAGTGTATAGCTAAAATGGGCTTACTATTGTTTTCCCCATTTGTTTGTAATTAACAACATCTAAAAAATTTGTAATATAAATTGGTAATATATTTAATTTGCTTAAATAAACTTCATCAGATTAACATTTTTTTTTTTTTTTTTGTCTTCAGTCATTTGACTGGTTTGATGCAGCTCTCCAAGATTCCCTATCTAGTGCTAGTCGTTTCGTTTCAGTATACCCTCTACATCCTACATCCCTAACAATTTGTTTTACATATTCCAAACGTGGCCTGCCTACACAATTTTTCCCTTCTACCTGTCCTTCCAAAATTAAAGCGACTATTCCAGGATGCCTTAGTATGTGGCCTATAAGTCTGTCTCTTCTTTTAACTATATTTTTCAAAATGCTTGTTTCTTCATCTATTTGCCGCAATACCTCCTCATTTGTCACTTTATCCACCCATCTGATTTTTAACATTCTCCTATAGCACCACATTTCAAAAGCTTCTAACCTTTTCTTCTCAGATACTCCGATTGTCCAAGTTTCACTTCCATATAAAGCGACACTCCAAACATACACTTTCAAAAATCTTTTCCTGACATTTAAATTAATTTTTGATGTAAACAGCTTATATTTCTTACTGAAGGCTCGTTTAGCTTGTGCTATTCGACATTTTATATCGCTCCTGCTTCGTCCATCTTTAGTAATTCTACTTCCCAAATAACAAAATTCTTCTACCTCCATAATCTTTTCTCCTCCTATTTTCACATTCAGTGGTCCATCTTTGTTATTTCTACTACATTTCATTACTTTTGTTTTGTTCTTGTTTATTTTCATGCGATAGTTCTTGCGTAGGACTTCATCTATGCCGTTCATTGTTTCTTCTAAATCCTTTTTATTCTCGGCTAGAATTACTATATCATCAGCAAATCGTAGCATCTTTATCTTTTCACCTTGTACTGTTACTCCGAATCTAAATTGTTCTTTAACATCATTAACTGCTAGTTCCATGTAAAGATTAAAAAGTAACGGAGATAGAGAACATCCTTGTCGGACTCCCTTTCTTATTATGGCTTCTTTCTTATGTTCTTCAATTGCTACTGTTGCTGTTTGGTTCCTGTACATGTTAGCAATTGTTCTTCTATCTCTGTATTTGAACCCTAATTTTTTTAAAATGCTGAACATTTTATTCCAGTCTACGTTATCGAATGCCTTTTCTAGGTCTATAAACGCCAAGTATGTTGGTTTGTTTTTCTTTAATCTTCCTTCTACTATTAATCTGAGGCCTAAAATTGCTTCCCTTGTCCCTATACTTTTCCTGAAACCAAATTGGTCTTCTCCTAACACTTCCTCCACTCTCCTCTCAATTCTTCTGTATAGAATTCTAGTTAAGATTTTTGATGCATGACTAGTTAAACTAATTGTTCTGTATTCTTCACATTTATCTGCCCCTGATTTCTTTGGTATCATTACTATAACACTTTTTTTGAAGTCTGACGGAAATTCCCCTTTTTCATAAATATTACACACCAGTTTGTATAATCTATCAATCGCCTCCTCCCCTGCACTGCGCAGTAATTCTACAGGTATTCCGTCTATTCCAGGAGCCTTTCTGCCATTTAAATCTTTTAATGCTCTCTTAAATTCAGATCTCAGTATTGTTTCTCCCATTTCATCCTCCTCAACTTCCTGTTCTTCCTCTATAAAACCATTTTCTAATTCATTTCCTCCGTATAACTCTTCAATATATTCCACCCATCTATCGACTTTACCTTTCGTATTATATACAGGTGTACCATCTTTGTTTAACACATTATTAGATTTTAATTTATGTACCCCAAAATTTTCCTTAACTTTCCTGTATGCTCCGTCTATTTTACCAATGTTCATTTCTCTTTCCACTTCTGAACACTTTTCTTTAATCCACTCTTCTTTCGCCAGTTTGCACTTCCTGTTTATAGCATTTCTTAATTGCCGATAGTTCCTTTTACTTTCTTCATCACTAGCATTCTTATATTTTCTACGTTCATCCATCAGCTGCAATATATCGTCTGAAACCCAAGGTTTTCTACCAGTTCTCTTTATTCCGCCTAAGTTCGCTTCTGCTGATTTAAGAATTTCCTTTTTAACATTCTCCCATTCTTCTTCTACATTTTCTATCTTATCTTTTTTACTCAGACCTCTAGCGATGTCCTCCTCAAAAATCTTCTTTACCTCCTCTTCCTCAAGCTTCTCTAAATTCCACCGATTCATCTGACACCTTTTCTTCAGGTTTTTAAACCCCAATCTACATTTCATTATCACCAAATTATGGTCGCTATCAATGTCTGCTCCAGGGTAAGTTTTGCAGTCCACGAGTTGATTTCTAAATCTTTGCTTAACCATGATATAATCTATCTGATACCTTGCAGTATCGCCTGGCTTTTTCCAAGTGTATATTCTTCTATTATGATTTTTAAATTGGGTGTTGGCAATTACTAAATTATACTTCGTGCAAAACTCTATAAGTCGGTCCCCTCTTTCATTCCTTTTGCCCAGCCCGTATTCACCCACTATATTTCCTTCCTTGCCTTTTCCAATGCTTGCATTCCAATCTCCAACTATTATTAAATTTTCATCTCCTTTTACGTGTTTAATTGCTTCATCAATCTCTTCGTATACACATTCTACCTCATCATCATCATGGGCGCTTGTAGGCATATAGACGTTAACAATCGTTGTCGGTTTAGGTTTTGAATTTATCCTTATTACAATGACTCTATCGCTATGCGTCTTGAAATACTCCACTCTCCTCCCTATTTTCTTGTTCATCACGAAACCTACTCCTGCCTGCCCATTATTTGACGCTGAGTTAATTACTCTAAAGTCACCCGACCAAAAGTCGCCTTCCTCTTCCCACCGAACCTCACTAATTCCTACTATATCCACGTTTACCCTATCCATTTCCCTTTTTAAATTCTCTAGCCTACCAACCTTTTTTAAGCTTCTAACATTCCACACTCCGACTCGTAGAATGTTATTTTTTACTTTTCTGGTGACCCCTTCCTTAGTAGTCCCCACCCGGAGATCCGAACGGGGGACTATTTTACCTCCGGAATATTTTACCAAGGAAGGCGCCTCCATTATTGCTTTTGAAAATGCAGAGCCACATTTTCTTGGAAAAAAAAAAAACAGCTGTAGTTTTCCATTGCTTTCAGCTGCGCAGTACTCAGAGGACTGAGTGATGTTGATACGGCCGTTTAAGTCGTCCTGACTCACGCCCCTAACAACTACTGAAAGAGCTGCTGCCCTCTTTCAGGAATCATTCCTTAGTCTGGCTCTCAACAGATACCTCTCCGATATGGTTGCACCTTCGGTCCAGCTACTCTGTATCCCTGAGCACTCAAGCCCCCTCACCAACGGCAAGGTCTCATGATTCATAGAGGAGGGGATTAACAATAAAATTAGAAGTTTTTTAACACTGTTGTTTATCAAGAGTATATTACATGTATGTGTTTTATGTTTTATTTGATTCATTCAAACATCTACTAAAAATAGATCTGAAGAAATAAATGGAAAGAATATACATAAATTTAACTGTCATATTAATTTAAAATTAATTTGTACTGCAGGTTTTTAGATCCTTCATTATGAAGTCCAGCAAAATGTTCTTTAGTATGAAGTTTAATTCATGTGCTTGGATGTAACATACGTACAGTTAAGTAGAATAAACATCATATAATTCATGTAATAATCTGAAAGTCTTCTGCAGAATACTTGTTCGGTTTTGTTTAATCAGGTCACCTAAGCACTTGCATTCGTTGTCTGATAGATACATTCCGGTTTGATTCAGTGTTTTATTATATGTAGCTGTAAGTTGTTACATTCTGGATCACTAGACCGAATGTGCTGTTAAGTAAACCAATTAACAGAATGGTGGCTGGGAGACTTTATTAAAGAGCCATTGTTTATTAAAATAAAATTAAAAAATTGTAAGAATGAGTTTCTTGTTTGACAAGTGTAAGTAATATGTACCCAATTTCAATGAATTTCATTGAATAATAGTAATTATTATTCTGAATAATAATAATAAATTATTTTGTAGGATTTTATCATTACCTTCACAAATTTGCATTAATATTTCATGCATTCATTACTTTTTTTATTAATTCTACACTTCATGTTACTGCTTTGAACAAGGGTTTTAAACAGTTTTCCTTGACCTTTCTAGGCAAATGCTGGGGCAGTTTCTTTTTTATACATATAGTAGCTCAGCTACCTGTTCATGAAATGACCTGTAATTATGTACTAATTGGAATAAAATATTTATTTATATATAACTGGCTCTTGAACCATCTACCTCTGGCACAAGAAGACAAGTACTATCATTAAATATAATCATGCAACCAAAATAATTGTGAACTACAACCAAAACAGTATGCAATATTCTTATAAAATTATATGTACAACTTAATCTTTTTAACAGTTTTCAACCATACTGTTATATATATTCAAACCATATCAGTCATATATTCAAACATATTATGACCTAATAATATTTATATCCATCAATTGTGTCTAATGCTTATATACAATTTAATCAGAATGTTGACTTTATCATGATTCTGTAGCAAACAATTTTTATGAAAAAAAAGAAGAGAATAATAAACCTGCTGAGCCAATATCATTAAAATTTATCATTTGCGAGATTAGAGGTGTAACAGAGTTGATAAAACCTGAGTCAGCACTAAATTAGCCCTTATTGCATTTAAACAAAATTGGAGATTACAAGTTAATCTTTTAGTAAGTTCATTTGCACATTTTACAAAAGATTCAAATGTAGATCATTGATAACCAGAAAATTAACAATTATTTTTTTAATGAGATAAAACCAATTCCTATTTTGCTAGTAAAAAAATCTTAGAAAACAGTAAAATGTGTTCACTGATATATTAAACATCACTGTTATATTCTTTAAATGCAATAACAATTATGTTTTTTTTTTTAAACTAATAACAAATAAAAGCAAACAAAAAGAATATGAATTTTTCTCACCTTTATTCTCTGATAAGATCTTTTCAATCAGTAATCTTGATTTTATGACATTTTCTTCTGCTTCTCTAGTAAGCTAATAAAAAAGTAATATAACTGAAATTCATTGAACAGCATATCAAAATATAACACTATAAAATTATTGAACATTATATGATACAATTTCAAATGGAAGATAAAATTATAAATCTAAAAGCAAGTCCACTTAATATAATTTGAACCATTAAATATTACAATATTTCTTTTTTTTTTTAAATCCGATTTAAAGGTAATGAAGTAAGTAAACAAATATTAGGAGTGGATCAAGAATTTTTTTGAGGGATGAGTGCAGATCAGATTCTACCTCCTCAAAAAGATGAGTAACGTGAAATATGCTGTAAATTATTAAAAGATAAGTTTTATTAATTTTCTTTGTTTATTGCTAAAGAAATGATTTCAAAATTTTATTTACTTAGAACATTTGGACCTCATGTATCACAGAAATTTAGAAAGGTCATCTTCAAGAAAAAAAATTAATTTTTTATTGAAAACTCTATTCAACAACTTTTTATTGAGAAGTGTGCAATTTCTATGTATCCATAAATAATCTACGAATGCATTAAGCAAACATGACACAAGAATGTTACAATCTAATTAAGTTAAAAAAAGTAATTCAGGTTAAGAAAAACTCTTTTAAAAGAATAAAGGTAATCTTTATCTCATCACATCTACTCATTAATAAGTTATATTTCTTCAATTAGACAGTTGTGATATGCACAAAAATTTTGAAAATTATATTTTAATTCAACTGAGTAAACAGCTCATTGTCACAACACTAGAATTATCTGGAAAGTTAACATTAAAATTGGCACATACCCTCTGCATTGAATTTATTAGTAATTAAAAAGTTTCTGACAATTTCTGTAAAAAAATTTCATAAAAATGAACCAGAAGATCTGTAAATTAGCATCAAAAGCAGCTTTAGACTAGGGTCATTGAAGTGCACAGTATTCAAAGTTAACTTGTTTCATGAATATATGAAAAACTTTCAACTTCATCAGGATTAAATCTCTAATGAAAACTGAGACACCATCATTTTTATGTGTAGTAAATTGATGGAAAGCTAACTGTAAAAAGATACAGCTAGCTTGAAATTGCCAAGCTAAGAAATGGTTTCTACACTGCTCAATCAACGTTCTGAAAAGTGTGCAAAATTTAGTGATTCATTGCAAAGAACAATTTCATCTTCTTAAGATTTATTTCTCAATCACTGAATATTTAAGTGGAAAATTTCAAAATTAGTGTAATTGCTTTTGAGGAGTAGAAATCAGATAGCAATATTACATGATTAGGATTACTTTACTGCAGACATTATGTGAATTAATGTTATTAGAATTTATTTTAATTTTTCAGATAGAGAAGCTGTAAATGTGATTCATTATATGAAAAGATATCATAATACATTCACAGGAGGACATGCTTAATTTAAGATTGGAGTATAATATTAAAAACAGAAAAATCTTTTCATTATTGTAAATTATAAAAAAATCATCCTCAGAATTTCTCAACACAAGACTTCATCTAGAATTGCTTTGCAACCTATGATTCATGTATATATGGTACATGAGAACCAGAGGCACTATACCAATAAGGCATTCACTTTTCATAAGGTTGCTTCAAAGAATGAAGTGTCAAACCAGTGAAGAATTTCATTATATAATATGATGGTCTTTTATGACCAGTCAGCAAAATTGTATTACAGCCAAGCATTCTTCATACACTAGGAATTTCATGTATCACATTTCCACATAAAAGCCTTGGGGCTTCCAGTGGAGAGTTATTTATTTAAGAACAAATAAACTAAAACATACAGTTAAATGTTATAATAAATATTACATCAAACAAAAAATTTTTTAATGACTGCCTTATACGAAGAGGTTATGTAAAAGATGTACCTTTATTTTATATAAACCTTTTCCCAGCATCTGAAGGTCGTCTATGAACATACTGTTACCATCCAGAAATAAATACTGGAAAAAAAATTGTACAAATTTATATTCTAAATAGAAGCATTATAATAAGATTAACATAAAATAGAACAACAAAAATGTAAACAATCATAAACTGGAATAAACATAGACATAAAAATGTAGTTATTTTTTAATATGTTGAATTTAATCATTTTAGAAGTAGAAGATATTGATTAGAAGTTGTTGGATCGATGAATAATGGTGTAATTGTTACACACATATAAAACCCAGCAAAAACTTATAAAACTGTAAAATTTGTCCATAGTTATGCACTTTGTTGCAAAGGTGATAATGCTTTTATGAAACAGATAATATAATTTTAGTGTAGATACGACATGAAAGAGTTTATTGCACATATGAGTATTATGTAATTTACTTATTAATTATTCTTCATTATTACCCATGAGATTTTGATCATCGTTGTTTAGTTTGTTTTGTTGTGATTACTAATATTTTATTTTTTATTTTTTTGTTTAGTATTGATTTATTTTTTCTTTAGTTTTGTATTTGTTTATTTTTTCTTTTAGAAAAATACTAATCGAGCAAGTATATCTGAAAGCTTTCTACTAAAGATTTCTGTAAAAATTCTTATTATTTTATTAATAAAACTCTATAATTATTTATTAGGGTCTAAAATTACATTGATTATGGTGTTAAGAGACTGTGCTGCATGATTATTGTATATATGTTTATTTAATTGTAGGAACCACATAGTTTGAGATACAAATTATTCACATCCTGACAATACTATTCCTGTTTCATTAAAACTGGGTATACTATTGTAATTCCAGTAGCAATTAATAATCATAATAATTACATTATGTTACAGATATTTATCATATTTGTAGATATTTTAAATATATCAATAGTTATTTTTCTAATATCAATCTTTTCAAGACCCATATCAATAGTTATTTATATCTTGGGGGTTACAGAGTATTTCAGTACAAGTTTTTTCTGAAAGGAAGAAGTTAAAGAAACTGAAATAGAGTAATTCAAGAAAATTTAGGAAATTAGGTTATTCAAAGAAAAAATACATTTGATGCAGAAACATACCAAAAAACAATTATTGGTAAAAACAAATCATTGGTTGTTCACATTTGCAGCCCCCCTATGCTAATTAATTTAGTAAGACAGGATATAAGACAAAAATTCCAGATAATTATAGATTAGGAGATGTTCACTGAATGATAAAAGTTGAAAAATGTAATAGGTATGATGAGATGAATCAGTACATTGACAATCAGTTTAAAATTTTTGAGTTAATATTAATTAGGATAGTTCAGTGAAAAATTGTAACACTAATCCTTGGTACTGCAATAAATAAAAATTACAAAAATAAAATCATATAAATTTCTACTATTAGCAAGTCAATATCTCTGAAACTTTTTTTTAGTCTGAACTATCTTCATTTACGACCACCTATTAGAAATGATAGGTAGAACCCTAGTATTCAGTGGAACTATCCAAAGGATAACTCCATCCAATGTTACAGATATAACTCCACCCACAACATCAGACATAATTATATCATCATCTAGGGTTGGTTTACTAAGCATGGCTTCATATGTAAATATTTATTCCTTATATAAACCCAGAATTTTTCAGAATAATAGACTGAAATTTTCAGGTATACTAGGACCATCGCTGTTAAATAGGTATACTTTAATTTTTTGTCCAAGGTACTACATATTTCTTATTTATTTAAAAAGAAATTACGGCCAAGTAATACAAGTTACAAAGAAATTTAGAAAAAATATGAACAATTAGTTACTATTTAATGTACTTAAAATTACGACATGATTCATTATAACTCACCTCATCGGATGCTTGAAACTTGCTAGGACTAAAATGTAGACAATTGTTAAAGAATATACCCAATGAAAGAATGATAATATTTATTATTATTATTATTTATTATTACTAATAATAATCCAAACGATCAGTGAATCAGGATAACCTGGTTAAAAAGTTTATTCATCAATGCAAACACGTAGTGATTTTATGTACAATTCAGAACTTCAAAATATTTTTATAACTTAGTTTTCATCAGATTGCAGATATGAAATAAATAAACAAATAAGTAACAAAGTCTTTTTTAATTCTATTCATTTTTTTACGCAAAAAAACAATTTTTTTTATTAATGTGAATAGAATTAAATTATCTTCAAAACATGCCAACAAATAAGATTCGATTGGCACAAAACCAGTTCATTTTTTGAATGGAAGCCATTCTCATTATTCCCATTCCTGTTCCCTTACTTCCTTTCATAACAAATTACTTTGCCTGAGAAAATTTGAATTGAAATTTAAGACATGCTAAAAAAGCTGAACAAATATTTAAAATAGTGCAACTGAGTGGAAAATAGCTTTATTCTAGAGTTATAGTAAACAAAAAGAAGCAAGTTAAAAATATTTTTTTTCCTGGTTCACTGGGCCTCTACAAAATGAGCTGCTTCTATGGCGAAGCAGAGGCTTTATATTACTCTGAAGCCCTGTAATACTGATGTCAGTATAAAACTCCTTACATAATTATGTTAATATACTTGTACTTTAAAAATTACTCTAATACTTTGTCAATGTTTTTATGAAAAAAATTAACACATTAACATTTAATAAAAAATCACTAACTTAAAAATTTTTACATTCTTAATAACAAGCTACATATTTATTTTATTTTACATTTTGCAGACACATATTTCACATTCACCTGCTTGTGTTATCCTTTTTGTTTTGTAGAACAGAAAATTTATGTTTTGTAAAATGTAAAAATAATACTCTAACTAAGATGATCTCACATTTTTATTAGTAAATTTCTATTCATTTTATAAAAAAACACACTAGAATTGATTAAAAAAGTCAAGTGTTAACTCATATTAAACTAAAAACATGTTTATTATGTAATAACACTATAATGAACCATCAACATAAAAATGTAATTCACTGTAATATATATTTGAATAAACTAATTCCCAATTTTTTTACTCACAGCATTTGATTTTACAAAAATCATTATCCTGCAAATTTACTATAAAATGGAAAACATTAAAACTAATTCAATCATGTAATATAGATAGACTAATTATATGGGATCCTTTAAAAAGCACAAATATAATTTTTACAAAATTTTAAATCACGCATAAAAGTTAAAATTAACTTAGTTGAATTATTAAATTTACAAATTTGTATATTAAGTTTTATTATTAAATATAATGTTATTTTGTGTTTATTTATGTTAATTTGTACTATCAGTGTACAGGTGACATAAATAAAAATTATTGCTGTTAACGAATACATCTACATATACGCAAATTCTTTAATGTAAATTTTATAGACTGATTATGGTATATGTAACATAAGATGCAGTCTTTATTAAACTTAAAAAAGATGTTAATGAGGTTGCCTTACTATAGTGTAACATTTAAAAATATTCTACGCTTATAATTTAAGATTATGCATGTGCGTGTATTTTAAGTCTTAGACAGACTTATAATTATTATTAGTTATATTTAAATGATGAACATATCGTTGCAGTAACTGTTGATCTTATAATAACTGTTTTAGTTTGATATATATTGCACTGTATTGTTAAGCAACTCATTTACTCATCCTCTCAGCATTTTGTAGGTTATGCTCATATGTTCTTAACTTATTCATTTCATGAATAAGTGTTAACTTAGTCATTTCATTCCTTTCATCTTTGTTGTTAAAATATAAGTGTAAATGCATGTCTAAGATTGTGAAACATATAAATTTATGCTTAGCTGATAATTTAAAAAAAGTAAAAATTAACAAATAGGTGCATAATGATTTTTAAGGATACAGTGGATCTAATATGAACTTCAATTCTTCTGGAATAATTGCTGAAGATTTCCTTACATCTGATGTTAATCCTGCAAAATTATGAATATTATTCAGAGAGAAAAAACCAATCTTCAAATAATTTTAGAAAACTAATATTTTCCAATACAGTACAGCCCCGCTATAATGCGGCTCGATATACCGCGGATACGATAAAACGCGGATTATAACATGTCTCCCAAAAAATATCTGAATAAATCAAACAGGATAAAGAAATACTAGTCACCCTACCACTGTATTCGATGTCTGTGTAAAATCCACCATAAATCCTTTGAAATTGTCAATAATACTCTTCTAATATAACATCTATCAATTAGTCACGACCGATTTTAAAGTCTTGGGATTCCCAAAAAGATGATTCAATAAAACTAAACTATGATTTTAATACAGTAATAGAAGAAATTCTTATGATATACTGGACATGACTCATTTCCTGTAACAGCGATAAGACCATCAGTGTGCTGCCTGTTCGGCATAGTATACGGCATCTGAATGTTATTACGTATTGTGATTTATTCAGAGCTGCTTTTACTTTGTTTATCAGTATCGTTAAGTTTGTTGGTTAATTTATTAGATTTTGTAGTGTTTGTTTTCGTTCGTATCTGCGTAACATGTCGTCTAAACGAAAAACATTTCTATAAAGGGAAAATTAGAAATAATTGAAAACGTTAAGGCAGGTCGTTCGAAAGCCAGTTTATCGCGGGAATTCGGTGTGCCTGAAGGTAATATAAGTGGTTGGGTGAAAGAAGAAGATAAATTGCGTTCTTTTATCGATTCGGCAGATGAAACAGTCGGACTTGATCGCAAAAAGATTAGACTTGGTGATGTTAATGTTGTAGATGAGTATATGTATCTTTGGTTTTTGCAAAAACGTAGTGAAGGAGTGCCGCTATCAGGACCGTATTTCAAGCTCAGGCACTAATTTTTCATGAAGGAGAAGAATTCAGTGCTTCTAGCAGCGGTTGGTTATCGCTATGGAAAATCAGTCATAGCATAGGCCAAGTAAACATCGAAGTAAAATCTCGTTCAGCAGATGCGACGGCAGGCGAACATTTTTTACAAACAATATTACAATCAGTTATAGAAGAGAATAACTTCACTGGCGAACAGTTGTATAATTGTGATGAAACTGGTTTGTATTTTAAACTATTGCCAATAAAAATAGTAGATGCAAGTGGGCACCAAATAAGTCTGGTATGAAAATGAACAAAGAAAAGGTAACTTTTATTTTGTGTGCCAATAAGTCAGGAAATCATAAATTGAAGTCGTTTGTTCATTGGCAAGTATGCCAGCCCACGTTTCTTCAAACACGTTAATATGAATTCATTACCGGTTATTTTTAAAAATAGTAAAAATGCTTGGATGACGTGTAATATTTTTTTAACGTGGTTTAACAACGAATTTGTGCCTTGTGTTAAAGTTGTAAGTTCAAAAATTGGAAGAAAGAGCTTTATTACTTCTTGACAATTGTCCTGCTCATCC
This sequence comes from Lycorma delicatula, assembly GCF_047948215.1. Taxonomy (NCBI): domain Eukaryota; kingdom Metazoa; phylum Arthropoda; class Insecta; order Hemiptera; family Fulgoridae; genus Lycorma; species Lycorma delicatula. The sequence goes on along the minus strand of NC_134456.1, from coordinate 197,936,676 downwards.
GCCTAATGACTTGCTGAAATCTAAAGGTGGGAAAATAATCAATGTTTTTACCCAAGAATACCACATCTTTGATCCAGTCATTAGGCCGAGGAATTATTCGGGCATTTAAAGCTTATTACTGACGAGAGCTATTGACCGCCATGAGGAAGAAGGAGGTGTTGCAGAGGTCTGCAACACTGTTACAGGGAGATCTACACCCTTAATAAAAGACGTTCTGGAAAATATAAATAGTGTAATAATGTGGGTGGAGCAACAAAGTGATAGTTATGATGGTCATTTATTACATTTACAAAGTGTAAAGTCATATTATAAAGAAGAAACATACAACCGCGAAAAATAAAAAACAATAACTTATGTTAAAAAATAATTTACATTCAAGGAAAAAATATTGTATCTTCCGCATTTAACATGTTTCTATGTAAGTACACGTTATACTATATTGGATTTTTCAATTAAACCATTATTGCTTGATTTTTTGCCTATTTTTAAAAATTAATCTCCTTTGTGATAAAATTTACTTCTCGAAATAACGTGTTTAGTCTATAACGCGGGTATCACGTAAGTCCCCCGATAACCGCGTTATAGCGGGTTTACACTGTATTAAGTTTTATTCATATTAAGCACAAATCAGTTCAAAATTAATGAGATAATTTAAAAGAAATCATATTCTTTAATGCTATAAAGCTAAATTAAAGGTCTATTATTTTTAATTTAAAAAGATAATAAAGAGTCGCAGTATTACCTTTAAAAAGTAAATTATGATACATTAAAGTGATCTTTTGCCTTCAATGTGATAATCAACTAATACAATCAAATGCAGTCAAGTTTTTATCAGCTATTAGAGAATTGAAACTCTTTACAACACTACTTAACCATTAATAGTAACAGTAAAATGCGACCATTTTATTTATGTTTTTCATAAACAGTTATAAGTGGATATTATGACATTGAAAAGAACCAGATTTTACTTTCCCGTCTACATAGCAGCTATAGCTGTATAGATGGGAAAGTACGGTGATCTGTCAAAATTGGGCATACCCGGTTTTCGCTAAATCTTGACAAATTGATCCCTAAAGAGCCCAGAAAACCAAAAAATGGCATCGAAATTTCCGAGACAAAATGTTCGTACGTATGTACTTCTATATACGTATGTTGGCATGTAAATCGCCTTATATATCCAGAACTACCTGACCGATTTTCACCAAACTTGACTGTAATATTTTTATGGTAGGGGCATTGATGCTATTAAATTTTCAATTCAAAAGGTCAGGGGGTGGAGGATACAGGAAGGGGAAACGAAATCGTCTCCAGATTTTGAGTAATTAAGGTTATTTTTTTTTTATAATTTTGTAAATATTATTAATAAAGTAAACAACTTTTGTAAAAAAAAAATTTTTTGCTAAATTTCATTCTTACCCCTAAAAATGGTTTTAATTTTGAAGCATTATACAAGGGATGTTTTGTTGCAAATTTTTTTTTGTTGATAATTTTGTGAGCTATTATAAAAAATAAACCACTTTTGTGTAAAAATCTTTTTGCTAAATTGCACCCCCACTCCAAAGAATAGTAATAATTTTGAAATGTTGTAGAAGGAAGTACAGTGGGTCTTTTTTGTTACAGCTTTTTCTGTTAGTAACTCGTTGGATCCACAAATTTGTTCCCCATCAAAATAGGGTCTTAACCCTCCCCTCACTCAGCTCATATCCCACTAAGTAGCCGGACTACTGTTGCAGTCATCTGCTATGTTGTGATGTCACAGGTGAGAGGTAGAATTAAATAAATGAATAATATTTAAAGTGTAAAAATTTATTTAAAGTGACTGCTAGTAATGCCACACCTACGCAAATGAAATACAGTATGCGCACGTGCTTTAGGTGGAATCACTGAATTAAATAAACAAAAAATACTGTATTTAAATAAAATGGTAAACATTTTATATTAACTTGTGAGTGTAACTCATGCATCAGAAAGAATCTGCTTGATGGGAAAGTCCTACAATTATGTTGTCAGCTTTTTTTTCATTGTGATGAACAGGTTGTTAGAAGTAGAAAACATTTTTTAAACTTAATATTACGTAAATTTTCAGGATTAATGAATATTATATTTCAGAAGAAATATAATGCAATCGATAACAATTATCGATTACATTAAAGGGAAGAGGGATCCCTACTGAGGAGGGTGGAAGAGGTGGGTGGGCTCTCTGGAGACCAATTTGGCTTTCGCAGGGGAAGGTCTGACCTGAATGTGGCTGGAGTGTGCAAGACAGCGGAGAGGTTTATTAAAACTGGTGTTGACAGGATGTGTGTTCTGGTGACACTGGATGTGAGGAATGTATTTAATAGAATTCCTCACATTATCATTATGCGCTTCTTGGAGACTCATGGTATCCCGGAGTATCTGCGTAGGATAGTTTGGTCATACCTTACAGGACATAAGATGATATGCCACATCCAGATTGGACTGGTCGAACGTGGTCTTGATAGGGGAGTGCCACCCCCAGTCCTTGGACCGACCCTCTGGAACCTGGCAAATAACAGCGTGTTCTGGACTGCCCTTCCCCCTGGGAGTTACGCCTTTATGGATATGCTGATGACTTGGCAGTGGTGATTGATGCCCTCATGGAGGGAGGGAGGCTGTAACTAAGATACATGTCTTATTTGGCAATTAGGGCATGGATGGAGGCTGTTGGGCTGGAGCTAGCACTAGAGAAAACTGAGGTGGTGGTAATCACCGCTGCTAAAAGAAGGCCTACTTTGACACTTGACACTTATGCTAAAGGGTAAGAAGATTACAATGAGATCTGCTATTAAGTATCGGAGTCTGGATAAACTCCAGACTCTGTTTTGGAGTTCATGTCATTGAGGCACGTGATAAGGTTGATAGGGTACTGCAGCTGATTGTGGGCCTTCTGCCAAATAGAGGTGGACCTCAGCAACAGAGAAGAAGGTTACTGGAGGGAGTTGCTTATTCCTCCGTCTCCTGTATGGAGACGAGTTATGGTCGGGAGTAGCTAGATACCGTAAATACAGAGGGAAACTACAGTCCCTCCACAGAAGTTGCTGTTTGTGAACTATATCAGCGTATAGAATGGTATCGTTAGCAGCGGCAGAAGTGCTGGCCAGACATATGCTGATAGACTGGGTATTGCTGCAACGGAAGAGAATAAGTGAGTTGGGGGATTTGCAACCTGTAGACAGGAAATTGGCATTTAAGACAATAACAGGTGAACTCATGGAATTGTGGCAAGAGAGATGGGACCAAAGCAGTGGACACATCGCCTCATTGGTGATTTGAAGGGGTGATGTGAGAAGATGCATGGCTCGCTGGGATACAGTCTTACGCAGTTCCTGGTGGGCCATGGCAGCTATAGATTATATCTCTCTGTAGGTTTACCTTGGACATTTGCCCAGGTGCCCAAGTGTGAGGAAGAAGAGACCCCAGAGTATGTATATTTCTGGTGCCTGCGTTTCATGCAGGATTGTTTGGAAATGTTAGACACGCTGGGTCATGACTGTATGTTCACGACGTATGAAACACAAGGGATCCTGCTGGAAGATGAGGAGAGCTGTGAAAGATTTCACTAGGAAGGTGATGGCGAAACTATGTGTTGCAGAGGAGTCTTGTAAGAGAAGGAGATGTCGGAGGGTGCTGGGTCGGACAGGCTCGTGCCTGAGCGCCTTGGTGGTCTCCTGAGCATCTGGAGGTCGCCTTGGTGCGACGAAGCCATGGGCACTCTGTTCGTGGTGCCTGACGGCATCTCTCGCTCAAAGAAATATAATCTCCATTTGGTAAGTACTGTGTTTTGATAGTTTTGTTGGGTGTTTCTTGTAGCTTTATTGTGTTTCATGTGATGTGTGTGTGTTTTGGTTGTTCCTTGATCTGTTGCTGTGTTTGGTGTTTTTGTGCATGGTTGTTGATCTGTTTGGCTTAATTTGTTGTCTGTGTGTGACTTTTGTGGTGAGTGCATGTTTGTTTGGGTGTTCCCTATAGTGCTTGTGGTGATTGATTGTGTGTGTGGGCTTTCCCCCTTCCTGAAGTAATGCCACATAAGCAGTTTTCAGGAGGTTAACCATGGGTGGAGGTTTAATCGGTAGTGCGCAGGAACACATATGCACTTAATAACATCTTGCGGAACTTGTTAGCGAGCCCGACACTGCCTTGGCACTCAAAAATGGGGTTCCTCTACCTCTTTAACAAACAAAAAAAAAAAAAAAAGATAAGGTGAGAAATGATCCTAAAATGTTATAAGTAATGTCAGCGACAAGCTGTTTATATGGAAGTGAAACAGAAAACAGAATAAATAATATATTGCTATTTATGTAATTAGCTAAGTAAAATATATGTACATCGATTAATGATTCTTTTTCCTAAAATAAAATCAGTTTACAGTACTTAAATTTTATCTTTGCTCATTTATATATATTGTACTGTACAACAATATGTTATTCAGTTCTTAATTTTTTTTCCTTGCAAATGAATTATACTGAGAAGTAAATACTATATGATTTACTCTTATAATCTTTTTATTAGTTATGAATAAAATATTGAATGTTATAAATGATGTGTCATTTAAACTGTTGTTTCTATAAGAAGGTTATATACTCATATAGTAATGTTACTGATATAGGATTTTTGAAGAGACCTGTAGAGCACATTATAAAACTGATGAATTGTAACTAATGTTATAAGTTATTTTAACTATATTATAACAACACTGCCACTGGAGTAATATGAATAATTTTGGTTATCATAAATTTCTAATTGAGAGAGACTGATTTTTAAAAAATTTCAATCTCTTGTTTTAACTTATAAAACATTAGTAAAAGAAATGAAAACTTGATATTAAAAATGCAAAAATCATGAAGTTGGATGTTTCAAAAATGTTATAAATATTTAAAAGCATAATCTTGTTTTATTATGCTGATAGCTAATGAATCCATAGTAATTTTTACTGGTAAAATTGGGTAATCTTTACAGACAAAACAAATTTCATAATTCTTTATAGCTCTCTCTCTACCTTTTCATTAAACATTCTGTAACTGAATTACAAAATTTTTTTTATATAAATGAACTATGAAAGAAAAATTTCATAAATAAGAAAAACTTGTTAATAAATCAGCATATGAATGTAATCAAATCACTGAAATATATAAAATAAACCAGTCACTGTAACCATTGGGAGATATCTAATATTAATTTACAAGTTTTAGACATATTTTACTTTAAAACAGAATTAACAAATAAATTAACTTTATAGACAATTCTTAATTAGTTATAAACTGTAAAATGAGAAAAATGTTTTTCTGAATGCAAATTATGTTGCTGTTAAATAATTTCCTTATAGAAAGTTCTTTAAAAAAAACATGGAATTACGTAAGTGTTCAACTGAAACATAAGTAAACATAAGTTCAACAAGTAAATTAATTTTTTTTATAGTATATAGAAAAATTTAGTATACAAAAAAAAATAATGTACTAAACACACATTTTTTCATATTTTAAAATTTAGTAGTTTTCAAGTTGTTTTTATTAAACATTAAAAACTAAAACGAAAAGATTAACAAAAATAAATCATTACCAATTGTAATGAAATCATTATCATCAAGGACATCTGTTACAAGGTCATCAGGATCAAGAATAACTCCTCCTCTAGCTCTTCTTATTTCTTGCACCCTGTCACCATTAGTTTCAAATTTGCGCAGGCGGTAATAACGACGTAAACTCTCTTCACCAACTGAGAATATTGTGGATCCTAGTATCATGTTAAAAAGATTTTATTAAAATCTTACCGTCTAAATGTGCTGAAAATGCTAAAAAAAATTTTTACCTGACAAGAATGAAGGTAAATCAAAGTAAAATCTAAGAAAAATTGTCATTTGTTTACTGATGTATCAATGACATTTTCATAATAAGGTTAAAGTTTTTGCATATTTTATGAAAGGAACTGAGAACATTTTCCATAAAACTAACATGAAATATTCTAGCAGTCTGTTCATTGTATCAAAAAATTACAATAAATCCTTAGTCAGAACATCAGTCAATTTTACACAATACCATGAATTCAAATATCCATTAGTTGAAAATACAGTTCCACTGAACATACAGACTGTAAAAAAAGGAAAAGAAAAAACAATCTCTTCATAAGTGTAAATATCAGAGATGAAGAAAATCTAAAAAACTATGGAGACTTAATTCAAGTATTTAGAAATTTAATTTTTTTTAATAAAAAAAAAGAAAATAGCCTTACTGATCTAGAGAACAATTTACATGCATTATTATTTCACAAATATGTACATATTGACATATGTGCTGTATGAACATATGTTTTCAAAAATATTTTTTTGTATTCTAAACGATTATTCAGATCATGCTCAATTATTTATTTAAGAACATGAAATTCTTTTTCTTTTCCTTTTTATAATTTTTCAATTACGTGTTTCCAATTTGTTTATTTTTGATCTATTTCTCTAAAGATATTCAATTGGCTCATTCTAGTGGAATTTTCAAACAAATTTCTGAAAAATCATATATGGTTCCATATTACATACAGGAATAATTAAGAGAAACAGTTAAAGCAATTTTGAAGATCAATCAGCACATTACATTCGATAGATGAGAATACATCTGAATATTTTTAGTGAACTACTACCATCGTAAGATATATCAACTACTTAATAATAAAATAATTATTAATACTTAATTAAAAGGTAAGACTGAAGATGGTTTGAAGAATGAAAGATGCTTCTAAATTGACAATTTCCATCTATTACTCTACTTGGTGGTTTATTTATTGATACTAGTATTGGTAATCAATAAAACTGAATGGTTCAGTTACTTTTAAAATTTTAACTTTTTTCATTTACTTCCCCAAAGTACTACTTTTTCTATTGTATTTTTTATTATATTAAAAAATAGTGAATACCTAAATAAAATTATCTGTGAAGAGTAAGCATTGTTGATTAAAAAATAATTGAATTTTTAAAAAATATTACTAAAATGAAATTTTCAAAAGATCATTTTACTTAGAAGACTGTAGAAAAATTCATCTTGAAAAGTGAACATGTTAAATACCTTAATTATAATAATTATACACATGGGATTTCTGTTAGCTTTACATTGACCTATTTTCACTGGAATCTATTTAATTGCTGTTAGAAATGTAATTTATATTGGGGTTTTATTAATGAAAATAAAATTATATTGAAAAGCTAAAATTTCATATAAATAATAAAATATTTTATTAAAAGTAAAGGATACTAAATTATATAACAACAGCAGATAGATCTCATGTATTTTATTTCACTGGATAACATAAAAAAATTTAATTTAAATAAATCTTACATCAAATAAACACGTTTTATTATTTTAAATACGTAAAAAAAAGTTGTTTTACAAAGAAACTTCGTTCTTCAGAGATGGTATGCAAATTAAATGATAATTTATGTACAGGTGCATTTAAATGTTTTATATTAAATTGGATTTTTAAAAATCCTGTCTAGGACCTTTATTACAACATTATAATATAAATTGTAATCACAAGGTCAGAGAGATGATCACGCGTTACTATAGTGCATAGCTGATATCTTGGGTGAATATATGTTTCCACTTAACATGAACTCACACACACATACACACACACCCTCTCTCTCTCATCCCCTTCCTCTCTCTTACTCTCTCACACAAACAAACATGCACTCATACACACATGTATATATATATTCACACATAAACATATAAATTTATTTGTAGTATGTGTCTATGTATTTTCAAGGATTTTCTAAGCATCGTGGCATCAATCACATGTTGGTCGTATGTGTATGAAATTCTTTGTATGTAATTTAATCAGAAAATACCCATTTAAAATCACTCTTAAAATAAAATTATTCCATATTATATCATTAGTTAAATAAAATGTAAATTATTAAATAATAGATAATATATCATTTGATAATATAGAAATATTTAATACTTCGTCATCCCAAAAACATTATTATAACATACAATTTAATGGATTAACAATTACCATCAGCTTGAGCATATTTCTATTTCTTTTTAAAACAAACCTGCACATAAAATATATTGATTCATTCAAAAGAAAACATAAAAACATATATCATTTTGCCCAACAGAGTAAAAAGTTAAATGGTTCTGATTGAATTAAATAATAGAATTATTTAAAAAAATTTTTTAAATTAAAAACAAAAATATACAAACCTTGGAAATATTAGACTGAACTTTAAAAGAATCCATACATGCTCCAGAAAATTATGTATAATTTTTACTGCATATAAGAGTAAGACTATTTAAGGATAGTTATATACTTAATACAAAAGTATGAATAGTAAAAAATGTTTCATTGAATAATCATTAATTTTTATTTTTGAAATCAGTTTATGATTTAATTATACTAAATTAACACAGTTAGCTTAATACATTTCTCATGTATAAACCATCTATGAATCTGAATCTCTATTTTATTCAAATAAAGAATGGTATATAAAACAACCTAATGTTAGCATTTAATGACTGACAAAATTTGATTAAAAAAATTTGTTTTTAAACAGTTTTTATTAAAAGATGAAATAAAGCTATGAGCAAGGAATTTTCAATCTTTTTCAAATTTTTTCTCTACTGTAAAACATATAATTGAACCCCTAGAAAAATTGTCACAATTGGCAGTTGACATATTTAACATAGTATATACTCTATATATATTTATGCTTTCACAAAAAGCAACCTTTATTAATGATCAGAATTATTTCTTTTTTCCAAATAAAACATACAAATATAGTGTTAGAACGATTTTAAATTAAATATGATTAAAAAAATTAACATTCAGTTGAAATAATTTATCACTAATTAGTTGTTAAATAAAGTGCATTCTTACCTTCTTTACAAGGAACCTGGATCCATTCACCATGTATTCTAGCAGAAATCTTCATCTTACGTTTGTTAGCTGATATACAGTCAATGGAGAAGTGTATAAATGACAGCTGGCAGACCACTTTTTTCAGCTTTATATCCTCAACACTACATTTTGATGACTTGTTTCATTTACATAATCTTTTGGACATCAGCCATCAAAGCATGAAGTTTGAAACTTCCCTAATTCTATATATCAAGAAACAACCTTTCAGTCTGTGGTAATGATCTTGTCTCTTTAAAAGTTAAAGATTCTGTTAAATATTAGGAAGTTGTAAGTGGAAAGTTACAATAACTGACCTTCATAGTCATAAAACCAACGTTAATAACTTAGAAAATTACTTTAAAGAAAAATATCACTTATACAAAATACTAAATAATTAATATTCATATGTGAACAAAATCATGAATAATAAAATAAAACCTGTACTGTAAAAATGATCAAAATTTGTAAGTTAATTAACAACATTCTAGTACTTTTATCTGTTACTAGGTGTATAGGTTTCCACCCACTGGGTAACAAATAATTCACAGGAATATAGATTAACCAACCTGGGCTAAAAAGTTAAGTTGGTTTATCTTGTTTACTTAAATCTGTTGTGGGGAGTGATATAGTCCTTTGATTCAGGAAACAACTCATTTTTAATCACTGAATTACTAAGTAAAATTCAAGAAAGTATCAATTCATATTGTATTTAAACTTATACATAGTACAACATATAATATTTATTGAAATATATTCTTTTAGAATCCTCATTTCTATATAAAAAAGAAGGTTCATTCATACATAAAAGAAGAGTGTATTAACCAATTGTTACTGAACCCAAGAGTACTAAAATCTTTTTATCATCTTTTTTAATACTCTGACTATTTAAACATGTAAAGAACCATAACAATATTCTTAAACAGAGAAAAAGTCCATTTACCTAAATAAGAAATAATATATTCTTTCTTATATGTACCATTTTCCTCATTTAAACAAATAATAAATGTTAAGAATTAGATATTGCTATTACCACACAATAATTTAAATTATTTCTTCCTGGCTTTTTTAAATCAAATTGAATCAATCAAGTAATTTCAGCAAACAGATTCTATCAAACCAAAACAAAAGTATAGGACTTGTGATATGAATGATAAAATGTGGTTAAAATAGAAAAATAAATAATTTTGAATTGAATTTAATGAATTTCCTTTCGTGAATTTACCCAAATCTTTTTAGACCTATTATAGCTACTTTATGAAGAGAACTGTACAAGTAGGTGGTGCTAGTATAGATGACTAATTTTTTTCTAGTTATAAAACTCACCTATTTTGTCCAGATAGTTTATTTAACCTATGTCTTGTTTGTATGTTATGGTTTTTCTCAGTATAAGTATAAGTTTGTGGCTTTCAAGTCCTAATCTTTTGACAGGTTGTGGCTGGGAAGAGAATCCACTGCCTGAAGGGGACCTTGAGTTATCCTCTGGAATGGAATGGGCTGAATAGACTGTCCTTCTTTACACCCCTCTTTTTTTTACCTTTGGATCTCTCTTCCCTGTTTCTGCCAGTGAAAATATGATCCTGTTTCTTAGTTAGGAGCTACCTGTGTACTAACCTAGGATTTTTTATTGATGTCTGCAAACTAAATATATAATGACTGAAGTGTAGATCAAAGAAAGCTTTACCTTTAAAATGTAAAAAAGAGAAATTTCTATGTACGTATACATGTTTCTATAAACTACTTTTCAAAAGTTGATTCTTCTGTTGTGTGTAGTCTTGTATGTGTTTAAATCGGTGGTTTAATGTGTGTTCAATATCGGTTAATTTTAATTGTTGTTGCATGTTTAATTTTTACATTAAATTTATCAAAAACATGTAAAATTCTGTACATCAGTTATATTGCACAATCAGTTTTTATTATACAGTTTAAAAAATTCCCTAAGATTAACTTCACTTAGAAATATAAGTACATCTATTTCAGTGTTCATTCATCTTGAACATTCATTAAGTAACATACATTGCTTGAACTATGTAATTTATCTTTAAAAAGAAAAAATAAATAGTCTAGTAACAAACTACATCCCAGAACAAAATAATTTATAAAAATTAATTTTTCCCCTAAACTGCTTTATTTTTTCCTTACTTCTAGTACTCTTGCAGAGTACTGCTACTAAATTCATGAGACTGTCAAGCAAAAAACCTTCAAACAGTCCCACAAATCTATAACTTTTTTCTCTTCATGAAAGGAACCAGTCTTATTTAATTTATAAATTTTTGTTTATTATATGTATTTAAAATGTAACATTATGTTCATAATTAGTTTGATACAAACAATCATCAAGGAATAATTTTAAAACATTATAGTGGTGTTTTTACTTTTTCATCACAATATTTTAAAATCTTGTTTAAACATTTTTGGCTATATGGAATTTTTTGTTAAACACTGCTTACCTTCCATAATAATTTTCAATCAAGTCACTTCATCTGAACTGACTGAACTAGATTGTTCAATATTACTGATATGTTCCTAAAATTTATCAGGACTTCATGGGCTGATTCATTTATCATTGGTATCCTGCACATCAATTAAGGGTTCATTATATTTTCATAGCTGTTTTTTTTTTTTATTATTATACACAGTTTTCAAGTGTTAAATTTTATTCCTAATAATTTATAAATGTTATGCTTTAAAGAATGGGGTTACTTTCACTAATCTGATCAGTATAATTAAATTGTTATTTATTATATTACTGTTAATGACAAATTCTATTTAATATAACCTGAAGAGCTCTAATAGGTTAAAGCTGTTGGATCAGTTAGGTTTATTTTAAAAAATTATTCCTCTTAATTTTTTCTAATCTATTCTTAATGTTTGCTCATTTTTCCAAGCAACTAATAACACACTCTTGCTACAGAAAATTAATGTATTATTACTGAAAAAAATATTTGAATATGGTATACATTTTAAACTTGCTCCACAAAAGGAGATTAATAATGGAAGGTTTTTTTCTACTTTGCTAGAGCTATGCTCACCGAGAAAAAGTATTTGGGTGAAGTTATAGAAATGCTTGGGTAAAAAATTATTTCCAATTACCATATTTTGTAAATTACTCAAGTTCAAAAAATAAAAAATAATTTGGAACAGAGATAAAAGTAGGTGAATTAGAATGTATTTTTTATGCTGAATCTTAAAAGAAAATCAGTTTTTCTTCATCATCCTCACATTTTTAGTTATGACCCTTTAAAATACTGAGAAACTTCTTAAATAATAAAACACACAAATAATAATAATTACGATTAAAATTCTCACCTTTATTTTGCAGATATTTTTCGTTTATCTTATTTTCCTTTTGTGTTCAGTGAAATCTCTTTTTATCATCCAGCAGTTTTCACTTTTATCCCATCTGCCTTGATAACATTGTTCCATAATATGCAATATATTATGGAACAATAAATATTCTATAAATACATCCATAAATATTCCCTTTTCCTTGTTCATCACTGATGTCACCCAAATTTAAGAGGAAAAAGTCCAAATGAGAATGTAAAAAATCCATTTTCAATGTCATTCTGCAGCCTAAATTTTTGTAGCTCATTAAGAGCTCATATATAGGCTGATCATGATTTTGGGCTTTTTTGTTTCCAAGATAATCAGTAACAACATCTTTGAATGACTTCAATGCTACTAGTTCTTTAGTTTGCTGTCAAATATATTTTCATGAATTAATTTTCTTATTTGTGGCCCAATGTGTATTAGCTCTTTTAATTTGGCTTCACTTAATTGTGAAAAACCTCAGCTAAATATTTAAAGCCGTCTCCATCTTTATCTAATACTTTTACAAAATTCTTTATCAGGCCTACTTTTATATGTAGAGGTGGTAAAGCAATACGATCTGCTTTGACAAGGGGAATATTGACAAAATTTTCCTTTCCTGGGATAAACTGATTTCTTTTTGTCCAGTTTTTAACTGTGTAGTGCACATCTGGAACCTGACTACCCCACAAACACAAGTATTTTTTTAGAGCCACTCTGGAGACTGAGAAGAAGCCTATCACTTTCAGGTCAGCGATGATTCGCCATGAGTGTTCATCATACTTAATAGCTTTTAAAATTTTTGATATACTTTCGTATGTTTCTTTCATTTCTACAGCATGTGCTACCAGTATAGAAGAACGTATTCGAGTTATGCAACAACACTGCCCCTTTAAGCTTCTTTTTGATGAGTCTATAAATAAGTGCCAGTCATGAATAACATATTCAATGTCCAGTTCCGACATTGGTCCCCTAAGCAGTTACAAATTAAACCATTTCTTCTAAAGTATTTCAATAAATTTTCGTTTTGACCTCTACATGCTGAAATTTTAGTATCCTTGTTTAATAAATTCCATTCTTTATAATGTGAACCTAGGAGTTCTGCATGTATTTTCAATAAATACAAGTCACAAATTAGATCACTCAGTTCTGCTTGTATGATGAGGTGAGATTCAGTATTAGATTCTTCTGGAATGTAATTAATATCTATTGAAGTTGAGGATTCATTGGTTGAGCCTTCTGGAGAATCAGAAATTTCTTTCCAAGAAGTTGGAGCAATCGGAATTGGTAAACCAACACCATGAAGTACTGGTCTCACAACTGAACGAATATTTGGGTATGCAATAATGCTTTCGTTGTTTGAATTGAAACCAGTAACAGTTGTTAAACAAAAAAAAATAGCAGTCATAATGGTTAGGCTCTCGCCAGATCGTAGCTACACAAAAAGGCAAATGCTCTTTTAACCACCAGGTTTTACCTTTTAACCTCCGGGTTAGTTTAACGCATCACTTGATTCATGCTGCATATAGAGCCCAGGATTTATCTTGGTCTCCCAAGGGACAGTCAAAATAATGTTTGTAAGCAGTTTTCAGCAGATTCAATACTGGTTTTCGTTGACTTTTTGTGGTGAATTCTCCACAAACATAATGAAAAAAATATTTGGAGAATTTTTACATGTTTTTATTCACAGTAAAATTCCAAATGTTTTAGTTAATTGGAATATTATAAAAATAATTAAATTTTAATTTATAAATATTTAATTACTTAAAATATTTCATAAAATTGTTTCACTATGAAGTGCATTTAAACATAGCGCAAAACTTACACATACACAACTTAACAAATTTTGATGTTCAATAAAATAATACAAAAAGTTGTTCTGTCATAAAAATCTTTCACTAAATTTACGGCGTCACTTATGAAACAATCTTTATAATATGTGTATGAAAAAACCCCTTCGACAACTAAAGAACACTGCAAGATATACCAAGAGCTGAACTCATACTGAAGAAAATTTTATCACGTTGAATTACTCATTACTTGACTCACTGACATGTCTATACATGCCTGGCTTGACATGAAATGACATCATTCGACTTTTATGTGTCAAACATAGGTCTACAGTATGCACCACAATATAAATCAGAAGTGAATAAGCAAACATACAAACTTATTTGTATTGTTTGTTCCATGAATGATGGAAAAATAAATTCAAGAGGTTGTAATTTAAGAATGTTACATGATAGATTGTTTCAAAATGCATATTCAGATTCAGCATATAAAATACTATATAGAACACCTACTCCCTTTTCAGTTCCAAATTTTATGTTTACCAGTGTTATTAGATTAACTTGAAAGCTGAAAAAATGAATTTCTTCCATTAGACGCATATGCACAATAGCAGTTTAAATTTCATTTGATTAATCTTTCTGCATTGACTTCTCTTATTAAAATACAACGTAGTACTGACATGTGTAAAATATGAATATATCAACTTGCTTTGGTACTAAACATTAGTTTTTAAAATGTTACGAAGATGTCATAATGATGTCATGAAGCTTGCTAAAAGAGGTAGGATACCAGGATACAATTTCTTGGGAGCCTTTCAAGAAATCACCGTGCCTATGGAATTGCTACTTATGTTCGTTTGTCTGTTGAGTATGTTCACCTGTCTACGATATCCAACTCGAGCATCCATGAAGTTGTCATTAAGGTAGGAGAGATAACCGTTACTAATAAATCTCCTGATAAATATATATGATATATATTATATGAATCATATAATATGGAAATATAAAGAAAACAACATTATTGGCAACACATTAATGAATAAGGCAGATGATAACAACATGTACCTGGTATTTGATGCTAAAGAATGGGGACCTTTTAAATCAACAGCTTGGAACCAAGAATATAACCTCAAGCTATGTTTTGTGCGCACAAATGATGATAATATACCTTTATGAACCAGTCGTAGATTCCTAACAGATCTTCCACGCAGCCAACATCAACCAGCAATTACAAAGGTAGGTATAAGCAATCCCCTAATCAGATCCTTCCCTCGGCCAAGATATTACTTTAAAAGGGCAGATTGGGAGAGCTTTGTCCAGTAGGCTTGATAAATGCATGGAATGGATCCCACCTGTGATTGAATACTACCAAAAATTCTTAGAATCAATAACTGAAACAACAAAAAAGACACCCCCCCTCCCAAGAGGATTTCATATAGAATACATACCAGGATGGAATGACGAATGTGAAGAACAATACAAGGAATTCCTTGAGAAAAATGACAGAGAAAGAGCTGATGACCTATTGCAAAAACTGGACGTAGTGCAACAAGAAAAGTTGGCGAAAACAGTTGCTAATCTGGATTTTTTAAAAATCTAGCACTGAAGCTTAGTCGCTATTAAGGAAATTAGGTGATGACCCTAACACAAAAAATAGCAATACACCCCTCAGACAAGATTGCAGTCCACATCATGTCCTCATCTAGAGCCTTGTGGGATAGAGCTCATTCAATACATGTGAAACACGAATTTAAAGCACTGAAAGCTTCTGGTCAGGAACAAACTGAATTCTCCCTTTAATTTAGTACTGATGAAGTAATAAGAGTCCTTAAAGATGTGAAAGCAGGCAAGGCACCAGGGCCTGATGGGATACACTCCCATCAGACCCTAGTTACTCTTAAGCTGCAGTAAATACACAAAAAACTAGCTGGCCCAGTTCTTCACAGAATCATAAAGAAAAGAAGAATTCCGAGTGAGATGAAAAAGTCAAATGTCATCATCGCCTTTCCAAAACCAGGTAAGCTGAATGATGATCCAAAAAGCTATTGCCCAATATTTCTATTGAGTGCAATATACAAGCTCCTTGAAAAACTCTTACGTAACAGAAGTGGGAGCAAAATATTTGAGAAGATTCCTATTGAACAGGCTAATTTCCGACCAGAAAGAAGTTGTACGGACCAGATAATGTCACTGATGGCTTACATAGAAGCAGGTCTTCAAAAAAATCTGAAAACATCAGCTGCGTTTATTAATTTCTCTACATTGTACGAAACTATCTGGAGACATGGTCTTCTATACAAAGTTATATAAGTAATTCTATGTAGAAAGACCTTATGATTTGTTGGCAACATGCTGGCTGGTAGGACTCTTCAAGTTATATTGGGTAGCTACAAGAGCTCCTCAAAAATGCTGAATGACAGGCTGCCTCAAGGGTCCATTTTGGCCCCATTGATTTTCAGCCTCTATATCTCTGACATTCCTGACACTAGATCCCACAAATTCAGATATACAGATCACTGGATAATAGCCACAGAAAACTTTTGAAGAAACAAAAGCCACCTTGACATCTGACCTGTTGAGCTTGGGAGCACAGTTTCGTAGGTGAAACTAAATGCCACAAAGACGTAGACGGATTATTTCCATCTTTGCAACAGGGCGGCAAACAGACTACTTTGGGTTCATTTTAAGGTAGCCCTCTCCACCATAACACATACCCGAAATACCTCGGTGTTAATCTAGACTGAACATTGTATAACAAGAGACGTATGGAAAACATTGCTGCGTACTAGAACTAATATCATCCATAAAATTTGTGTAATAAGTTGTCGTTCTTCTGCCGAAACCTTGCGCAATTCGGAATTTGGTTTGGTCTGCTCGATCGCAGAATACAGTGCTCTGGTCTAGATCAACAGCGCACGTACCCAAAAGGTTGACTGACGTTCAACTAAATAACACCATGCGGATTATCAGCTGAACATTAAGATTGACACCTCCACCGTAGGCTGCCTGTGTTGAGTCACATACCCCCTCCTGATCTCCGTCGTAAGGCAGCTCCCCTTCAAGTACACACATATACAGGGCAAACCTCGACTCCCCACACACCAAGATATATTGGACGTCAATGAATAGAATCCGTACTAATCATGGGAGATGTGCGGACTCGCTTCACAAATGGGTTAAGGCGCCATCTAAAGGTTGCGATTGTGGAGCCACATAATCGTGGAGTGTCCGATTGGGCCTAAGGAGGAAGACTTCCTAATGGCAACAGACGCTGCAATAAAAATTAATATGTTTTAAAATTGAATGTGTTTGTAATTTTAGTATTTACCGTTTGTTTAACATGGACAGTAATAGCCTTTTTACTAGTGACTTAATGCTAAAAGTAACCTGCACGCCCTCTTCAACGATCCCTTCTTGTAGAGTGTTTGTGATGAAATTAAAAAGTAATCCCAACTTTATTGGGCATAACAATAAGTTCTACAGTTAAGTTCAAAGATTATGAATTTTACGTTTAAAAAAGACAAAACGTTCTTCAGAAACGACTTTCTGACGAGCACACAAACCGATTTTAAACGTCAGTTCTAATTAAATCCAATTTGAAATAAATATGGCTTGAATCTCTCATTGGCATTTCTCATATACTACAATTCCATTTCCACATACCCACCTACAAGCTTCTCTGTAAGATTCTGGGGTAAATTAACTCATTACGAAAAAAAAAAATACATTAAGTAGCAAGATTACAAGTAGCTGGTCGAGGGCAACAGCCTTTTGTATTTTATTTTTTTGACAGTAATAATAATAGTAGTAGTAATAATAATAACAATCCGTAAATTTTATTTTAATATATATTACATTATGTATCAATTTTAATGGTTCCTAATGTACAGCAAGTAATATGTTTATGAAGCATAATATACCTAATGCAAATATACCATATTATAGTTTAGAAAATTTTTAATGGTATTGGATCATTGTTACTGAGAATGTTTGAAAATTTGTTTACTTGCTATTTTGAAGTTTGTAAAACACAAGCTTTGTCCGTGACATTTATTTATGAGCTACCAAGAATTTTTTGCTTTGGCGGGAACTAACTATTGCTATTGTGGTGATGAGCTGTCCCCCCCAAAAAACTAACCTGTTCGAATTTACGTTCATTGAAGTTGGTGTTGCACGTTTAAACAGTCTTTGCATTTTAAAGAAAACTGTCGTTTTAAATGATAAGGCCTTTATACAAAACATTTTTACTGAAAGTTAATTAGTTTTACTGTAGGCTTGCTATAATGTGGCAGAATAATGGATTCGATGATGGTGAGTTCGAGATTTAATTTTAATGTATTTGTCAGTGTTTATTGACGTTAAGAATTGGTAGGTTATCGTAAATCTTAATTGTGCTGGACAAAGTTAATTAAAATTACATTACTGTTTATTCCAAGTTTTTTTGTCTATTGCTGTTTCAACACAACTGCCAGAAGTTATTTGTTTTAGTTTGTAAGAGAATGCAATTTCAGATTTTTAAAGATTGTTTCACTCTTATCAAAAAGTATCATTATTTTTTACATAGTTTGTAATTAGTTTTAAAGTATTCTTATTTTCTTAATCAAGTAAAAGACAGAAATTTTATTTTGTTTGCTGCTTCACTTAGTGATTGCCCCCATATATATTACAGTTTTTGTAGTTAAAAATAAAACCCTAGAATTTAAAATACTAATGAAACTATAAACCCCTTTTCAATGTAAATAAAAAAAAAATCACTACTGAGTTATTTTGCTATTACTAGATTTTTATTGATTAGGCTTTGGCCACTGACTATTTATATGATTTTATTTGTCATTTGTTTCTGTAGCATAACTCCACTGTCATGCCTTGAAAAATATTTCTAGGAAAAAAATAATAAAATTGTTGGATTTTGTGTAACTTTTTTGATGGAGTTAATGTAATAAGATTTTTTTCATAGAAAATTAAGTCTACATTTTTCAAAATACATTTATAAAAATGTGCTGTATGTATTTAGATGTTCATGAATTTATTTGTAATTAAAATTATGAATTATTTTTGAAAAGACACCATATAGTCTTTAAAGTTTATTAATGTCTTTTGATAATTCTGTCAGAAATCTGTTATGCTGTGTACTGACAGAAGTGAGTAATGTAAGGATAGGTTGCAGCATTGTGGAAAAGATTTTCTTTAACTTTAAATACTTGTTAGAATCCTCTAGGTCAGTGATTCCCAAACTGTGCGCTGCGGCACCCCAGGGAGCTGTGGCCTCTTCACAGGGGTGCTGTGAAATATTGTAAAAGCTTCATAATTAATTGAATCAAGACATTTATAATTATTAATTTAATGCTAATAAAGTAAAAAAATAATGAAGATACACGAGTTTATTTATTTTTATCTCTTACTTACAAGTAGTCATACTTTTACTTAGGGTAGGACCCCATGGAAAAGTTTTAATTGAAAAATGGTGCCGCTACTTGGAAAAGTTTGGGAACCATTACTTACTCGTAGTGGCTGTTAAGTTGTAAGAAAAAGAAACAAAAATATGTATTGTGCTCCACAAAGTCCAGATATGGTCATATTTAATACTGTCAAACTTATAACAAAGTGTCAACTATTTCACAAACTGTGTTTGTCATTGACCAAAGTTTGTTTTTTTATGTAGTGTGATATCTGACACTTAAATTTCTGTATTTTCAAAAATAGAGAAATAAAAAGAAAAATTTTAACAAAAGCTATATTATAAGAATTAAAAAAAGCTAAAAGACTAGTTGGATTTGCATAGCTATTAAAAAATGTATTACATATTTTATGAGTAAATATAATGTAATACTCTTTTATGAGTAATGTAATGACATTACATGAATAATGTAATACTATTTTATGTGTAAACTGTAATGTAATACTTACATGTAAAAATGTAATACTCATTTTATGAGTATTACATATTTTATGTAATAAATATTTTATTATAAATGTAATATATTTTATGATAAAGCTTCCAAATATTCCCCTTTTAGCCTACTGTAGCCAAATTTTAGGACATCATTTTCTTGTAATTATTGAACTTAATAAATTACTATACATTGTGCTTGGCTAAGGAAGGTCATTAATATTAAAATTGTACTTAAAAGACTTAAACAGTAACTTTAATATGGATATCCTGAATCAATTTGTAAAATTTTTGGTATTAGAAATATACAAATAGCCTTTACTTTTTTTAAATTGTTAAACCATTACTACCATTAATGGGTTACTGCAAACTAAAGAAGGACATTTGTGCTATACAAACTATGTAATACAGTTACATAGTATTTAAACACAAAGGCTATACATAGTCTGAATGAAGGCTTGACATATTAAATTGCCTAAAACAAGATTCTGATTCAGAGTGCCAGTTAGCATTCTTTATTATTAATGTCAGCCAAAGCATATGATAATGTGAATTTCAGTTTCCTTTGGTTATCTCTAAGCAGTAGTTATTGGTGGGCCTACCTTGGATGTAGATTTTAATGTGTTAAATTTTGCTATCATAATTATAGAAGTCAACAACATGGTCAATGATGGCGTAACAGTTAGTGTTGGAAAAGTAATTTTAATGAATAGAATTTATAATTTAATTGGATGGAAAGATTTTTTTTTTTTTTTTTGTCTTCAGTCATTTGACTGGTTTGATGCAGCTGTCCAAGATTCCCTATCTAGTGCTAGTCGTTTCATTTCAGTATACCCTCTACATCCTACATCCCTAACAATTTGTTTTACATACTCCAAACGTGGCCTGCCTACACAATTTTTCCCTTCTACCTGTCCTTCCAATATTAAAGCGACTATATAGCTTTAGACTATAAAAGCTTCTTTTAACTATATTTTTCCAAATGCTACTTTCTTCATCTATTTGCCGCAATACCTCTTCATTTGTCACTTTATCCACCCATCTGATTTTTAACATTCTCCTATAGCACCACATTTCAAAAGCTTCTAATCTTTTCTTCTCAGATACTCCGATTGTCCAAGTTTCACTTCCATATAAAGCGACACTCCAAACATACAGGAAAGATTTTATGGATGATATAATTTTGATTTTAAAACGTATTCAATTTAACCTAATTTTAAAGTCCTAGATCCAGGGGACAGTTGGTGTGATTGCCCAGGATGTTTCATGGGCGGCAATTGCTTCCAGATTTGGGTATTTATTGGGTGGTTTTCAGAAGTACACATTTATTTAAATAAGATGAGATAAGAGGAAAGGAGCATGAATTGTTGTGAAGAAACCCTCAGAAGAATATTTATGTAATACATTCTTCACATTATATTTACATATATAATTTTTTTTCATGAATTTTCATGGTTAATTTAAATGCTATTTCTTTATTCTAAAAATGTCATTCTTCATTATTTCCTAACCAATTTAATGATTTGTTACCTCAAACTCTTATTTACCATAAAGTTAATTCTGTATTGACTGAATTAGTATGTCCTACTGTTATCTCTGATCTAACTAGAAAAGTCACAATGCAGAATTGTGACTTTTCTGAAACTGGTGATTATTACAAGATGGATTTTTTAAAATTTTTTTATATTTCTCTCAGACTTGCCTTTGCATGTGTTTTAAATATGAAGATGAGTTAAAAGAATACCAAACATATCATAATAACCCAAGACCAGCCAGTTTGATCTAGCAGGTAATATGCTAACCAATAAAGTGTTTGTATTTCTATATATTTTTCCAAAATTCTTTTTTCTCAACTTGTTTTCTCTGATAGTGCTTTATATGGTTGTAATTGTATTGAATGTTCAATACTTTGTCCAGATCATGAAGTAGCATTTAAATGGCAGCTTTGACCCATTAGATGTAATCATTACTGCAAAAAGAAATGGTCTCCAGAGATTAACTTACCAGAGTTTTTTAAAACTTACCCTTAAATTTGGTTAAGTTTGTTGCACTTAAGTTTGGTTACTACAATTTCGTTAATAGTTAATAACTTATTTTTTATATTAGTTTAAGATATTACTGTTCTGTCCTTTTCTTTTACTGATTCATTATTATTATTACTTCTAGTGTGTACATTTTTTTATTTGTCTTTTGTTAAAGAGTTTTTTATTTTACAGGATTTGGTGGTGGTGGGTTTGATACTTCTAATGCTGGAGGAACCCCTGGTGGACCAGAAAAGAAGGTTTGTAAATTCAAAATCTTTATTAATATTTTCAGGCCTAAAATCAGCTTACTGCATTATTGGTGGTGATTGATGCCCTTAGAATTTACAAAATTGTGCCTGATACAGACAGGAATATAGTACTAAAACTTTAAAAAAAGTGCTGCGGAATAATGTATTATATTATTTTGCAGCTATTAATACATAAATTTGATTTGTTTTATATCTAATGAATTAAATTTTTTACTTAAATGACTAATCAAATTTTATGTTGCTCAAAATCTTTGATATAAAAAGATGGCATGTTGATGTTATACAATATTACGTTGTTGTTTTAAACCAGCAGTAAAACTGATAAAGTATTGAGTGATGATGTGGCCAAGATAGAAATAACTTTTTTATTTTTGATTAGCATGCAGGCTCTATGGACTCCCTTCTTATACAAGGTGATTCAGGAGGAAAGGGAAATTATTTGGGAACTGATTTTTGAGCATGAAATAAGGGAAAAAGTTGATATAAACATATATCTGAGAACGCTTTGTTATCTAGTTACAGCTGGTGAAAACGTTTGCTGTGATTTAAGTCCCCATGATGAAATGAGGTCTACTGAAATCTTTAAGTTTTTATATAAGGGGTAAACTTGATGGCTTCTTATGTTTATTGATCTGAAAATCGAATAAAATTGGTTCCACATTGGTATCTCTTTTAGTTTTCATGATATCCAATATAAAGAAAAATTTGATGATGAAAAACATCTTTTGTTAGGTTTGAACTACAATAACACTGTTAAATGTCTTATAAATGAATTTTATTATCAAAACTTGTAGAGAATTCAGTTCTGAGAAAATTGATTTAATAAAGTCTACAAAAAACAAAAAAAGACTTTTATTACTAAAAACAAAACAAAGCAAAACCTACTAGAAAAATGTTATGAATCGTAAAAAATTAATAATTACAGCTGTTTCTAGTTCAGTAAATTTAGACCTAGGCAAACATACTGTACTTCAAAATTAATTTGTTTATTCATTGTTATAAAATTGTGGTTACATGTTAATAATAAATATTAGGTGGTTAGTTGTTTTTGATATAAATTTGATTGTGTTTAATTATTTTTGGGAATCAAGTTATGTAGTTTTTTTGATTTTGTTGTACTCTGAACTATAACTACATTTTTCCAGTTGAATATGAATTTAAAAAAGTGAAATTCCATTTTAAATTCTTTATTTTGAAAAATGTAGCATCTCTACTTATGTAGAATATGATATGTTTTTTGTGTATGGAAGTGTCCCTGGTGCAGAGGAAAAATACCGACGTATGTATCATGGACGAGTACTCTGAAACTAATTTTTAATCTTCGTGATAAATGTACCCTTCCCAGCGCTGATGTTTCATCAGAACATCAACTAATACATGGTGATAAAAGGGAAAACTTCAAGTAGTGCAGCTTAGTCCTTCCATGAGCATGTGAAGAATTTCTGTACAACTTAACATTGCACAAAGGACAGTATGGAGGATATTACATGCTCATGGACTGCATCGTGTTGGGGTATTCCATTTTAATTCAAAAAATTTTCAAACATTTTAGTGCTTCACTATTTTTGATTTTGATGATATTTGGTATATGATAACTACCCACCTTCTAGTGGCCACAAAATATTTTTCTTGGGTAATAGACTATTTTTTAACTCTCCAATAGGTAAAAACAGCCATTTTTGTCACTTTTTCCATGAGCTTTAGCATTCTTATTTTACATCATACAGAGGTCAAAAAGAACTTTTTGGAAAGAGTAAAGATAGAACTTCAAACCCAGGACCTCTGGATGTAAGGCCGAGATGCTACCACTCGCGCCATGGAAGTCGACAAACCCAGAATTTCGGGTGAGCTAAGATCTTTTTCCTACTAAAATGTGGAAAGTTAGAAAATATGATCCTGAATGCATTAATTAATATTGATTTAGTATCACGTGGGTAAACAATGAGCCACGACCTCAATATGTAATCTGCTTTGAAATTCTTTCAAATCAGAGCATGAAACCCTCATTATTGAAACACCACCTCAGTATTAAAAATTCAACATTAGAAAACAAACCTAAGGATTATTTTGATCGAAAATTGTCAGAGATAAAATACACAAAGAAAATTATCTTTTATAGCCAGTACTCAGAAAAACAGTTCAGGTATCTTTCTTTGTGATATTATTAACAGCAGTGTGGTGAAGCTCATGCAATTGGTGAAGAGCTGTTTTTATCTGCTGCATAAGATATAGTGACTTGTATCTTCGGTGAATCAGCGAAACAGCTAGACATGATAGCACTGTCAAGTGAATACCGTACACTCCAAAATTGAAAGCATGACATTAAATATTAAAGAGGACTTAATAGCTCAAGTCAAAAATAGTGTTTTTTTTCCCCCCTACAACTGTAGGAGAGTATATGTATAAGAAAAGTATGTTCAACTGATGGTTTATGTGTAGTACGTATTTCAAATTGCAATTAATGAGGATTATTTATTTTGTGATGAGCTATTAAAATGAACTACTGTTGATGAAATATTCAAAAAGTTGGATGACTGCAGAAAATAAACTAATTTGAAAGTTGTGTTTTGGTTTCTGTTCTGATGGTGCTTGAGCTATGACAGAAAAATATGGAGACATTGATTGCCATTGAAGTAAAACCAGTTTCAGATAATTATACCCTCACTCATTGCAACAGCTACAGAAAAGCTTCAGCAGTAAAACTGATATCCAAACAATTTAAACATGTTGTACAGGAGATTGTCAAGGTGGTTAGTTATATTAAATCTTAGGCTGTAAACCTTTGTTTAGTTTCAAAACTGTGTTCTGATAAAAGGCAGCGATTACATTCAGTTACTGCTACATGCAGAGGTGATAACATGGCTTTCTAAAGGAAAAATGTTAACTAGGTTAACACACAACAAAATTTAATTTTTTTTATTACAAGAATGTTAATAACTGAATCTTGTAGTATTTTTTTATGCTGATTTCATTATGTAAGTGGCTTGTTTCTACCAAGCATATTTTTTTGTAATTATCATTTTTTTTGTAAGAAAAAGTCATTGTGATGGTAGTAAACAATATTTTATATGCAATTTCTACATGACTTTTATTTTACAGTTACATTGATGTAACTGTAGTTACATCAGTTTTGAAATTCCAGCAATAGTCTTGTGATATTTTTGGTGAAAGTGTTGTGTTCTCCATATTTATCATTCTCAGCTCCAAGATGGGCAGGCAAAAAAATTCAGATGAAAAGAATTGGATTTAAGAAGTGGATTTTAAGTGTTATATTCTATCCAAGTGATTTATAGTTTTTAAGATCAATTATAAGTTCTTTGTAAACTGGCTTATGATTTCCAAGGAAGTTTAAGTTTAAAAAAAATTAGAATGCAGCAATGTCACAGCCATTCAAACTGTCTTCAGATTCATTATCATTCATTAGTTTTCTTTTTTGCAGCCCAACTACTGTACCCTTATTTATCATACCCTCCTGTATCACTTATATTAGTGTACTTGTTTTTTAGAAAGTGAAATCCAGTCCCCATCACAATCATTGCGTTAAAAAAATCTTTTCATTAAGCCTAGCTTAATGCATAATAGTGGAAGATAAACTTTTTCACATTTTACTAGTGCTGGACTGACAACATTCTTCTTTCCTACAGTCAGTGTTTCTCTTTTTGCCCACTCTTTTGTTAACATTATGATTCTCCATATCCCTACTAAACCATTCATACAAGAAGCAACAAAATTTAGTTTACCCAAGTGCTATTACTTTCAAATTTCTACAAACGTTCCCAGAAATGTTTCTTATACTGAATCATATTCAACACAAGTTTCATATTTTCATATGATTGCTTCATGTGATTAGCATGAGGTAAAAAAATTGGTGGTATATTATTTCCAACATGAAGAAGGGCTGCTTTCAAGGTATGCTTTGAGGAGTCTATAAAAAGACGCTTTGATCAAGGTGGTGCATACATCCCAAAATTTCTAGTAAAGATGCCAAATCAATACAATAAACTAATTTCTTGTATTGGAAGAAGAAATGTTCAAATTCATGTTGCCTTCGTGGAAAGCACGTATTGTATTGTTGAACATTTCATCCTTTCAGTCATGAGGCGAGAATTTATGCTTCATTCTTGGATAAATTTAGATCAAGAAAAGAGTTCATTTAGTTCTGACTGATTAACTAAGTGCGATTCAGTATTTGTATTTTCTAAAAAGTCTGGGTCTTTTCTTTGTTAATCATCTGATAAATTTGTGCAACCTTCCCTTCATCAACAACTTTATCTTTGTCTAATTCCCATGTTTTTGATGTTACTGGAATTGGAAACTGTGGACTGTAAGGCACTGGTCTTATAGCAGAAGGGATTTCAGGATATTTAACAATATGTCTAGTCGTAGCTGTTATCCTTGATATTTTCATTATACAAAAATAACAGTCCATGAAGTGATCCTTTGGTTCTCTCCAAACCACTGGAATTGCACATGTGAGGAGATCCATCCAACCAACCAGCGAATAGTGTTATCACATGAATTTAAGAAAATATGAGGAGTCCAGTACCTGTCCTGTACATCTACTTTACTACCAAAATATATACTAATGGAAAATAGGAAGGGCAATTTTAAAAAAATCTGTGGCTGAAAATTTTGAATTCATGTTAAGAATCAGTGCCCAAAAATACATACAATTCTGCAGATATTGACCATATATCACAATTATTATTGACCAATGGTATGAACTGAATTTAGAGAAGGAGGTGTTCCTAATGGTACAGATTTGGAACTGTGCAACCAATTGACAGACGAGCTGTCAATAATCTATATAATAAGCTATCAGTAATTCAACACTAGCCTACTTATCAGATATTTTCAATTTCCTCAGTGACTTAAATTTAAGTTTGCAAGGTGAAACAACAAATTGACTCTTAGTAGACATAAAAAATGGTATTTATCAAAAAATGTCAAATGATGAATAATAGTGTTTTGAATGAAAACTTGCAGTGTTTTCCAAATTTGGAAAACTTTGTGACGCTAACAAAATTGAAATGAAGGATTATCTCATCAGTAATATAAAATGCCATTGCCTAATGCTTGCTAACAGTTTTGAAGAATATTTTAAAGAATAATATTCTGAATTCCTAAGGATATGAAATGCCTAGGATAATGGCTATCATTTCTAAAACCCTAACTAAACAACGAAACAGAATCTTTGATAGAATTATCTTGTAATGAAGGTTTTAAAAAGAAATTTACTAAATTAGAGTTATCTGAATTTTGGCTAACAGTTAAAAGTTTATATCCATCACAGTCCAGAAAAAAATTGTTATTTTTAATTCCATTTTTTACTGTATAAATGTATTTTCTGCTGCAGAGACGGTAAAAAATAAATTTTGTAAAAAAAACAGAATTTTGATGCAAATATGGGGTTAAAATTAGTTCAGTTGAATCTGATATTTCTTCATTTGTTTCAAGCATGCTGCACCATCCTTCTCACTGAATTTTTAGTCCTTAAGAATATTGTAATCGGTAATATAAGTAAATTTGTGATGTAACATTTCTTATTTATTTGTAAAGTAAATAAATGCTTTTGTAAAAAATTGTATGAGATGATTTTTTACTTTCTTGTATGAAGTAAAGGAAGTATTGTGATTGCAAAAAATTTCAATTTTTAGGTTTCAATGGAAGTATCCATTTTGACCATCCCTGAATCAATTTTGACTAGTTTTGGTGTGACATCTGTACATACGTATCTTGCATAACTCAAAAACGATTAGCTGTTGTAGGATGTTGAAATTTTGGATGTAGGACTGTAGTAACATCTAGTTGTGCACCTCCCCTTTTGATTGCAATCGACTGAACCAAAAGTGTTGAAAATGATTAGAATTTTGAACATTTACTTAACTGCAGTAATAAGCCCTTTGGGGGCTTTTTATTGATATATAATTAGTGGCACTTATTTTCATTGGTTCCAGAGTTATAGCCAAATAAAATTTTTATTATTGAAATATTTGGATCTTATTAGGGGAAGGCTTTTGGTGTGAATCAGACTTCATCTCATTTTTTTGTTAACTTTCTTTTTTTAATTTAAATTATTGATTTATTAATAATTAATCTCTTGATTGTAAAAAAAAATTACAATAAATAATAATTTAATAACAATAAAAAAAAATATAAAAATATATCATAAGTTATTAATGAAATAAACTTTTATATACTTTTCATTTAAAAAAATGTGTGTATGTAATTTAATAGGTGCACAAGTAAGTCATGTGATGTCCACATCAGATTTGATGAAACATCTGACGATTGGTTTTTTTTCTTTTCATTTTGTTGATGGTTATATTGTAATTTAAAAAACATAGTATTAGATAAATATAAGACGTACATTTATCTAAAGAGTAATAAAGGGACTTTACTCTATCCTAATATTTCAGTTAAGATTGTTGAATTAATAATTGTTCAAATATTTGATGTTAATAACTAATGTTTGACCAGTTGTGTAACTGTTCACTTTATTAAAGAATTGGAGGATAGTATCTCACTTTCAAATGAAATAAGATTAAATGAATTGCAGCAAAAAATGTGTATATGTAATTTAATAAGTGTACAAGGAAATCATGTAGTGTCCACAACAGATTTTTTTTTAAATATAATAAATAGGTAATTTCAAAAAAGATAATTTTGTATTGTTTTACCATTTTGAGATTTAACTTTTGTTGCTATCTTGACATATTATTACATATTAATAAATTAAGTGGTACACAACTGAGATTTGTAATTCACATGAGTAGTATGTAAAAAAAAAAAGTTTGTGTACCATTGCTTTGTACTATTAGATGTTTTATAAGCGTTTTTCATGGTCGGGGAACTGTCTTTACAGTAAAGACTTAGGAAGTGATTTTTAAAGGTTTTTTATGTCACGTTTACAGTTTAAAATAAAATTAGCTTATCCTGAATCCCATCAGGGCTAATAAAATTAGATTTGTTACATTTAACATTTCTTCATTTGTTATAATTTCATTATATAGAAACTCACGTTATTTCCTTGTGAAAGTAAAGAATTAATTTAAGCAGACAGTCTGCTTAAATCAAAGTATTCAGGAAAGAGATTTACTCCTTCAGATAAATTTTGACGATTTTTATTGTTATAATTTAAATATTAAGGAAAATAATTTTTCAATTTATTGACAATTATCCGAAAAACTTTAATATTTTAATTTAATAAATTGTATCAATCTTTGTTAATTTTCTATATGGTATCTACTTTTAATCAATTTTGGAACTATGCTCCATCCTCAGAAAATCACTCACTGAAGTTCATATCACATCAAGATAAAATAAAAGAACAAACATTAACATATACACAAAGTCATAACACAGTCAACAATAAACATTTGCACACTGTTCACATGAGCAACTCTATATGCATAGGTCTAGCAATTCACAAAAGTCACTCTATGTGGACGATGATGTGCATATGTCGCATATGTGTGTAGTTTTATGTGTTGTTGATTGTGTTAGGTAGATTTCATAAGATTTCACCTATTGTAATGAGTACCATGATTCGACTTCAGGAAAATTTTGCCATATCTTCGCATTTCACCCTAAAACCACCATCAGTTCAAAAGTTTATATACAAAATATATATATATATATATATATATATATATATATATATATTTCGCTTTCTTGTGGACATGATAACTGCTTGGTCGAGTTGTTAATGGGAAAAGTCAGACCATGAGGGTAGAAGTGGGGGGCTTTTTTGAAAAAACAGAATATCACTATAACTTTCTTATTTAGTAAATTATTGAATTAAGTTATAAATTATTTAATTAAATTATTGTTTAAAGTTTCTATTCTTTTGGGTAAGGGCCTAAAACTTATCTAAGCTAAAATATATTGATATCACCAACCATTGGTCCAATGGGTGGAAATAATGGGGTTTTAAAGACAAAAAATCATACCTCCGTTAATAGGCACACTATTGAATCAGTTTAAAGTGGTCGTTAGTCCTCTAAACATTACCTAAAACTTTTTTTTGAAACAATTCTTGATATGAGCAATCCTTACAGCAAGAGATGAGCAAAATGCTACTGGAATTGTAAGAAGATGGGGCTTGTCGTTTGCTAAACAAGTGAAACTTTTTTCACATGCAATGTTGTCATATTGAATTAATTTGAAATTTTTGTTAACTTTAAGACGGAAATAGTCTTTATTCCTTACTTAGCACCAGTGAAATCTACCTCTGCCTTCCGATGTGTCGAAAGGGATTTTTTTTTACTTTATACGGGTCCCACATTGACCATGTATGTTGTTTGTTTTTTCGTTTTTCATTTTATCTTGATGTGATCTCCAGTGAGTGATTTTCTGAGGGTGGAGCATATTTCTGAAATGCTTTAAAAGCAAGTAGATACTATAAGAAGTTCACATATATGGATATATTTATTAAATTAATTATCAATTATGACTTGGATACATTAAGATGAATTTTTAATATTCTGTTTGCAAAATTTGTAATAGTCATAGCTCTTAATATTTTGAATTCCATAAAATTAAATTTTGAATTTACTTCCATAAATAATGCAGATTTTTTTATTCTAAGTTTTACAATTAATTTTTTGGAATATGTAAAAGGTTTTTAATTATTAAGACATTTTTGTAGGAAGTAAATCATTTAAATCAATTAAAATTTTCTTCAGTATTGACAAGCAACAACTTTTATTTTTGTTAATTCATTAATATTATTGCATAATTAATGCTGTAACTAATTATAAAGGAATCCGTTAATTATTTTATATTGATATTCAATTTCATTTTTAAATTAAAATTTTTGGCTTCATGATTTTTACCCGTATCAAATAAACTTTCATTTGGCTTATCTGCTGTTTCATCCAAAAATGTTTATTAATGAAAGATGTGAATTATTTTTTTTTACCTTATATGAGATTAAAATTGTTCTTTTTTCCTGTAGGGGGAGGAAAAAGCTCTACCAGCCACACTACCACCCACGCAAAATGGTAGTGTTGGGCTCTCACAGACTAAAAACTTCTCTCTTAAACAGCAGCCTGGATACCCGCCTTGTGGCATTACTCAGAGACTGCTGTGTCCTTCTGGGCTTCTGGATGAATGAATTGGGGAGTCCCTGGCAATTCAACAACAGTGATGATTTCTAGAGGCCCCCAACTGCCTCCATTCCAAGGCTATCCTCCTCCTCAACCACATGCACAAACAATTATTGCTGTTGGCCCTCTTCTGCCATCTTTCTTCTCAGTATGGCCTCGCATAACATGGCTATGGCTTCCTAGGATGCTTCACTTGACAATAATTTGTCCATTAAATTATCTTGACTCAATTCACTCACCACTGCCAGACACCTCTGCTTCTCTGAAACCCACCTTTCACATTCAAAGATGTGCTCTGCTGTGACATCCTTCCTGCAGTAGATGCACCCTAAGTGAAGCCTTCTCTTCATTTTACTCAGATAGGAATTGAATGCCTTATGAACTGTCAACAGCTGGATCAGCCAAAAGTTAATCTCCCTCTGCTGTCGACAGACCCATTTCTTAACGTTTGAGATGATATGGAAAGACCGTCTTCCCACATCAGCTGCTTCCCTCCTACTTTGCCACTTAGCTAGCATGCTCTTGAATGCTTCTTCTTTGGTTTCTCAGTTAGATCTTCCCACCGATTCTGCCACCTTTAGCTCTACTGGGGGCACATCTCCCACTAAAAACACCCCCTCCATGGACACTGTCCTGAGTGCAGAAGCAATCTTCAATGCCATCTTTCTTTGGACTCTGTTAAGACTAGCCTTACATTTATTGTACTTCATAGCATGTTGCCAGACGGGTGCTGCATACAAAATTATAGACACCGTTGTAGCAAGCAGCCGCCTCTTGGAGGTCAAGAGGACTTCCCACATTATTCATGAGTCCAGTGAGGGCCTATGTTGCTCTATCAGCCTTAGCAGATACCTCCTCTATGTGCCTGTGAACTTTCACTCATAGTCCATCCAGACTCCCAGAGATATTTAGCCCGCCTAAGTGGCTCGAGCACCACATCGTTCACCATAATCCTGATTGGAGGTAACCTTTTCCCAGCAGATATTATGAGCTCTGTCTTGGCTGCCAGGAATAACCCCTTGTTCTCCAGCCAGTCTTTGGGTATCTTAAAGGTGAGGTTTAGTTTTCCTCTAGCTTCTGCATATCCTGATCCATGGAGATCAGCACAAAATCATCAGCATAGCCAACAGCCACCTTGGCCGTCATAAACCACATGCTCCACAGAAGTGGTTCAAATAGAGACCCCTGGGGAACACCGCACTCCATCCATAACTCTATAGTGCATCTGCTATAAAATCTGTGATCCTTCTCTGGGCCAGTAATCTTGGATTATATGTCTCAAATACAAATCCTGTTCTCCAATTCTTCCAGGATAGCATCCCACCTCATGCTATTGAAAGCTTTCTTGACATCCAGTAGGACCAGAATCAGTACCTTCCTGGAATGTCTAGAACTTTCAGTTGCCTCATTAGTCATTGAGACTACTCTCTGTAATGTGTCGATGGTGGACCTCCCCATTCGGAATCCGTATTGGTGTTCAGAAAGCCCACCACTTGCTTCAACCTCTTCCCTCAGCCTATGCACCGATAAAGCTTCAAATAGCTTTTCAGTGCTGTTTATAAACATAGCGGCCTGGCCTGTAACCAGATGGATCTCCATCCTGTCTTCCTGGTTTCTTCAATAGCACTAGCCCTGCACACTTCCATTCTTCCAGGATTATTCCACTAAGCAGAACATAATTTTCCACTTCTAGAATGGCCAGTGGGTCAACCTCCACTGCTGCCTTCATTACCTCTGCAGGTATCCCATCTCTCCCAAGGCCTCAACTTACTACATGCAACCTGTAGCTCTCCGACTCTAAAATGAGAGGTATCTCCTGTGCTGCAGTTTCCTTTTATTGCTGTAGATATTCTTTGTGAATAGTCTCCTTATAACTTCCTCTCTTTGCATGCCTATGAGAATGGGTAACTTCCATCCAAATCATCCCAAGACGGATTTTGTACCTGTTCCCTCAGGGATCCTTGTTCACCTCGTCACAGAGTTTTGCTCATTTAGCCCTCTTCGGCCTCTTGATGCTCGAATGCATTTCTTGCCTACATCTCTTAAGTTGTTGGGTGGCCTCTTCTGTGTCGAAGCCAGCCCTTCTTCTCATCTGAAGAACCCTCCTAGCTCTCAGACACTCCTTCCTTAAAGTCTCAATCTCATGGTTCCAGTCTCATATACTCCCGTGTATTTGTGTGAGCTCATGCTTTTCTTATGGACATCTTATAATGCCTTTTTAACTCCTATGAGGGCATTGGGCATAAGAATGCCTTCAGAGAGCTTATCTGCAATTACTTCCTTGAAGTCATGTAATTCTCTATAGTTGGGCCTCCAGGCCTGAGGGATCCTCTGTGCTGCTTGTCTCCTATGCCACATCGAATTCAATGTAGTGATTACTAAGGGACTGCTCCTCAAGCACCTTCCATCCAGAGAACTTTTTAGCCAACGGTTGGTGTATGAAGGTATAATCTAAGGTGGTTGAGTATTCCTCCTTACTAAAAGTGACCACCCCTTCTATATTGGTGTACTGTTATCCTGCCACCTCAATTGCCTCTGCCAGCATCACTCCTCTATGGTCTGTGGTCTTGTATCCCCATTCGACGCATGAGACAATGAAATTGTCAGCCATAATGCACGGGTTTACACTATAGATGATAGAATTCATTATTTCGCCTACTCACTCCTCGAAAACTGAAGGTCAATTTTAGAACATAAGTAAACACTAAATACTCTTGTTCTCCCTACATCCACCCATGCAAACTCACGATCCTGGCCGGAATCCGTGACAGCAAAGCTCATTGACAAACAGGTTATGGCAGCATCACAGCCCACATCCCTGACCCACTTCTCGTTGTCCACCACCCCTACATTTGGCTTGCTGACGACTAGAAAGTCAGCTTCCTCCCGTCTGGCGGTAACCTATAGCAAGTCATGGGTGCCCCTGCTTAGATAAGCTCTCATACAGTGGCTTCAGCATATCTTCAGCTGCCAAGGCTGTGGCCCTCCTTTCTACAATGAATACACCTGGTCACAGTCTTGCAGTTTTCTTTAATGTGCCCCTCACCTCCACAATTAAAACAGAGCTTTGATTTGTTGGGTCCCATGCAGGCAGATGGCTTATGTCCCTGCGCCCAACATTGAAAACATCTCCTCTGAGCACAATTAGATCCTACAAGATAGCCAGCCTAATCTGATATGACCTTTCATAAGCAAAATTGCCTCACTCCCTGAAGGTAATGCAATTGTGGCTGCTTTGGTGGACTCAAAAGCCAGCCTAGTTGAGACAA
Source organism: Lycorma delicatula (assembly GCF_047948215.1). Classification (NCBI taxonomy): domain Eukaryota; kingdom Metazoa; phylum Arthropoda; class Insecta; order Hemiptera; family Fulgoridae; genus Lycorma; species Lycorma delicatula. The sequence goes on along the minus strand of NC_134456.1, from coordinate 197,902,108 downwards.
CTTTGGCTGAGCCACCTTCACCCATGGTCATTCCCAGAGCCTCCTTGATCTTGGCAGTGGATGGTAGGTCTTTAACTACAAGATGGACCGCCTTGGCAGACCTCATTCCTACCGAGATGTTGGACTCCAGTTACTCTGGTTGATTTAGTTTTCTATTTTCAGGTGCAAACAAATTCAAATCTTTGGAAAAGAATTAGCTTTGCCTTTCTAAGTTAGTGATTGTTAAATTTTCAGTACTTTCAATTTTTATCCTTAACTTAACTAAATAATTTTAATTATATTAAAATTAATTTAATAACTTAATGCAGTATATTCAAATACTGATATTGTTATAACATTATTCTAAGTTCAATCCAGAGACATCTGATCAGAGATTTGATAGTTTACATTTTAAGCTATAAAATCAACAGTAAAACATTTTTTATTCAGTAATATAAAAAAACGAAAATAAAAAGAATAGATTGAAAGAAAGGTTAGATATGTCATATTTTAATAAAGAGTGTGAGCTGTAACATATATTATCTCATTGAAAACAGTGTTATTCCAAATGATATGAATGGCACATTATTTTGGGGCACTTAGAAACCCAGTTGTATGAATGAATTAGGACTGACCATTTGGATAACGAAAAATTTAGTATTTCATTGAAGTTACTGTATATTTTTATATTCATTGCATATTTATGCAAAATAATAATTGTGTAATATAGTTTTTTCTATAGAGACCTTTATTAAAATGACATGACTAACTTTATACTCTGATGACCAGTTGTGATTTTACCATTTTATAAATTTACATTCTACATATTTTAATTTTAATGATCTCAAATTGAGAATAACTTTTCCTGAGGATAGTCGAATGACCGAAAGTGGTAGAAAAGAGAACGCGGACGAATTGTTGGTAAGGTTGAATTTAATTTAATTTTTATATAAATCCTTTATTAAAATATTTTCATAGTTCAGTTCTATTCTTTTTCCTGTCTAAAACTGTTCAAGCTTCACACCTAATTCTTGGGTAAATTTCCATTATCAGTTTTAATGTTTCTTCTATCATAATAACATTCTTCCATTTTTTAACCCCGAATTTTTCGAAGAATATTTATTAATAATTAGTACCAACTAGTATTTACAGTCAAATATTATCTGAGTAGGAAAGACAATCCTTTCTACAACACTTGAATGAAGATTATAAGGAAATCATAATGAAAGAGCTGTCATTACACTCTTTTGGAAAATATTATCTCTATGTTTAACTCTATATAGGTCTACTTTAGCTAATGCTTTCTTTTAATATAATTCTACTTTTAGCATAACAGAATTTTTTTGTTCTGAAATGATGGTTAAAGCCGAATTGATATAATGTAGGCTTCAGATAATACGTTTCTTGTTTCTAATTTTGTCTGTTGTTACCGTATGTCAGGGGAGCAGAATATGTCTGAACGCACGAACGTGGTTCGGGGAAATTTGGCCTGTCGTTGAGAAATTTCACGTAAATTTTTACCAGTTGGGTAAAGTTAACAAAAAACACACAGCTCGTATTTGCCAAAAGAAATTGGACTTTAATTATGTAAAACAACTGAACTTATGTTAAAGCATAACCTTAAATTAAATGAAATTAGGAAATAAACATAACTTAATTTTGCATAAGAAATATCAACTTAAATTAGCATATCAGTAATAATAATATTAAAATGAGAAAATACATGAATATACATTTTTTAAATACACAATTTAGCAAAGACTGAAAACAAGAGAACATAAAATACCTTATTTTCAATTAGATACTTAAAACATAACATCAATAGAAAAGTGTAATTGGAAAACAGTTGCACTACTGACATATACTATAATATGAAAATTAGCAATGAACAGATGTCATTAACTTAGAAATAATAAATTACAATAAATTTTATTATTGGCACTGGCCTTTCCTGATTTATGAACAACAAACTTAGCATTAAATAATTCAAACATGTAATTCTAGTTTAATGTAGAAAAAAGGCCACAATAATATTCTAGTACAAAAAGAGTTAATTACAATAATCAAATTGAAATAAATAAACATATAATAGAGTTCCTTTACTAGTAAGCTTTCTTGAAAATATAAAATTATAAAGAAGTCGTAAAACATAACTGCACATCAGGAGTAATTTGCGTTAGGTTAATTTAAGAGAAGTATTATGAATACAGTTCATGAGTAGAAAAGAATTAATCTCGGCGATTAACAAGTTACAAGATTAAATTATAGAGTTGTTGTTATTACCATAACAACAAATTGTAATAATAGAGCAAGTAAAATAGGTAAACCACCTACCATGATTGCACTTAAGTGAATAAATGGTTTTTTAAACTAAACTTGAAATTGAAAGGCATAAGGTATGATAAACTGAATGTTCCACAAATATTAATGATAAATTAACTGTGTAACGTAATAAATAATGAAAATTGAACTTGCCTGTAGCACACAAATATTAGCAAGAGACGAACTCGTGAATGAAGGTAAATGAATACATACAGTAATCCTGGGCGTAGTCCGCAGTGGTGTATCAGTAATACAGGAGTGAGACGTGGTTTAGAGGTTAAACAGGACGTGGCGTCTCAAATATGTAGAAACAAGTTTGGAGATTCTGCATCGATGAAAATTGTAGTAAGCAGCTGGAGAAGATTCGGCGTCGATAGAATTGGCAGTATGTAGTGATTGAAACACTTTCTACAGAGACGTAATATAGTGAATTTGAAGAATAACTTAACAAAGAAACGAGGTAAAACAAAACATTGAGATCGGTAAAATCACGAAACATTGACGAGTAGAACTAGAGAATATTTCGACAGAGAAATACCGCAACGTTTATGAGAGTATGAAGACGACGAAAGTATTAAAATTATACGAGAGAGAGAGAACATCGAAGCCTGGTCCTCTACTGGAGGACCAGGATCTGCACAACGTGAAAGTCAGGACTAGAAAGACCAAAGCTGGCGTGGTGAGAAGTAGGGGAAGCAAACAAAGCAATGGACAGAAGAGAGTGTGTGTTGACAACAAGAGTAATGTCCTAGTGCTAGTATGAGAACGATTAGAGAAAACGTGTGGAATTCGGGAACGAAGACAACAAAAATAATTCACAAGCAAGCAGACCACTAAAGAATTACGTAAGACATAAAAAATAATTTCTGAATACGCAAGTGGAAGAAATGACATCAGGGCAGACAAAGAGAAATAGACTTCTAGGAACTATGACAATATTGAAATTGGTAGAGAATAAAAAACACTTAAGAATAATATATATATTAAGACTAAACAGCAATAAATAATGCGAGATATGAAATACGTTGACACCAATATGATGATGCAATCAGCAAGTCAAACTGGAGACTGAGAGAAATGATATCGAAAACAAACCCAAACAACCTATTTAAAAATACACGTAGATAAGCCTTACAAAAATGCAAAATAAAATTACCAAGCCTGTAAACTGCAAGACTCGACCATAACCTTGAATTCATTGGAATAAAACAACTTTACGCAACGGCGTAAACATACTGGGGGGCGAGCGAGCAACATCAAGAAGAGTAGACGAGAGGATGAAAAACATAGATTTCGATTCAGCAGGAGGACTAGACAATAATGAGATGGAAGAGGAGTCATCTGTGTCAAACGGAGAGTTTTCCAGGGATGAAAATGCGAAGTTGAAAGAATAGATCTGACGAATAGTTTCAGCACAAAGGCGACAAGTGAGAATGCCCATGGGCGACGAGTGAGAAGACACAAAGGCGACGAGAGAGAATGCCCATGGGCGGCAAATGAGAATGTACGAAGGCGAGAGAGAGATGAGAGAGAGTCACAAGCATCCACACATCGTGGCAACTTGAACTGAACCTATATGAGAGAGAGAGAGAGACGAGGGCGATCCATATGTCGTGAAAGTCAGATCTGAACTGGACGGAAGAAGGTGGCAACAAGCTGAAGAGAAATAGGCTTTTTTGGAGTAGACGTTGCAGAAACAAAGTTGAGGCAAATCCAAATTGATGAAGCGTCACAAAAAATCAAGTATCAGTTGCTTGAAGCTGTCTTAGTACGAGTTGTCATTTTTTTTGAATTGAAGTTTACAATAAATATTTAACTAGTATGAGATAAGATACAGTATGAATTTCAAGCGCCATTCTTAAAATAACAACTTAGATTATACAACAATAATAACATAAAATTTGAAAGAGTTTTTTATCAGAACATTGATACGTAAAATATTTGTATATTCAACTATTATCAGCAATAAGTAATTATATAATTACTGTATAACTAGTAGTTGTCGTTTACAACTTTCATAACATAATTACTTTCAGTAACAACATGCTTAAAAACAATACAATATAAAGACATTCTAAATTTGACAGAACAATTTAACTTATTTATATAATAGAATTAGTTTAGATCAAAATAATATTTGAAAGAAATATAGCCTGAGCTTTAGATCCGGAATTATAAATCCGGCCCGGAGGACCAAAAACAACGAGCTATGGTGGGTAAAGTTAACAAAAAACACACAGCTCGTATTTGCCGAAAGACTCGACCATAACCTTGAATTCATTGGAATAAAACAACTTTACGCAACGACGTAAACACCAGTCATGAAAAGTAGAAATCACGAAGTAAAAATCAACTGATGTTGTATTCACATCATTTTTACAATTATTAACTAGAATAGCTTTTAAAACGTTTTGAAAAGAAACATTCATCTTACTGAGTATTAGGCATAATGAGAACAAAGGTAGTAACGTCATTCCTGCTGGGCGATGTCTCATTGACTCAAATCGCAACGGGCAAGGAACGCATTGTATTCACCAGTGGGTGTGCGCGTGAATGCGTCTCGTCACCCTCTACTACACTATTCGTTTTGTTGCTTTTGGGTATGCGATAGTGTTTCTTTATTTTTATTAGTTGCCCAGCTGCAAGCGTAATATTTTCTTAAGATAGTGAAGTAGTTAAGTGACTTTTAATAGTGTTATACACAATATACAGTATAAAATATCGTAATTGTACATTAATTATGTCGACATTTAAAAGTAGGCAAGACGTAAGCTGCGACTGGCGCGGCAAACGCAATAAATTCGGAAATCAATTTGTAAATAAACACCCAAATGAGAAACCAAAAACCAAAGATCAAACTAGTATTTTTTGAACAGTTAACTATAAAGAGAGGTAAATGATGGTAACTCCATTGAATATACGACTGTTTACCTCTCAGGTGCTGATTTGTATTAATCACTAGGGAACAAAAAATAATTTTTTTTTGTCTCGGGAAGAATAAAATTAGATTCTGACAATATTTTTTTCCTGAATTCAAATTTGATATCTGTTTTTACCCATCACGCAAGGTTTCCGAGAGACAGACATTTATAATTTCAAACATTATAATATCTTCTGCATTCTTAACTACACAATATTCGAATATTTGACTCACCTTGAAAGTAAGAAATGATGATTTTCTGCTATATTTCGCCTGTGGAGCATCCCTCTAGATGGTCCAAAAATAATCGGCCAACATATTAGGATTCCATTTGCCTTTATACCTCTTTCCCATAACTGAAATATCCTGATGAAAGTGTTCCACCTGCTCATTGCTCACTGCGCCAAGATTTTCTGGAAATAAATCTAGGTGCGAGTGCAGGAAGTGTACTTTTAAGGACATATTACAACCCAAATTTTTTTTATTAAAATGTTATAAGATCTTTGAAAATATCACGGTAATTTTCTGCCTTTCGATTTCTCAAAAAACTGAGTAACATGTTTGAATCCTTGCCAAGCTGCTTTCTCCAGTGGATTCAGTAGTTCCTCAAACTTTTCATCATGCATTAGTGATCGTATTTGTGAACCCACAAATATTCCTTCTTTAATTTTTGCATCACTAATTTTAGGAAACTTCTGTTTTATGTACATGAAACCAGGAGTATTGTCCATGGTCTTGACAATATTCTTCATTAATCCTAGTTTGATGTGGAACAGAGGTACACATTTTTAGATTACAAAATGGGTCATGTTTCACGTTTTTCTTTTTAGGAATGAGTAATTTCTGTTTAGGCCATTTTTTTCCAATGAAATCGTTCTTTTTGTCCCTACGATCGCATTCACACAAAAATAACCTTCAAATCACAACAAATATTCCAGTCATACATTGCATATTGAAGCTCTTCCAATATAAATTTAAAGTTTTCATTTGTTTCTTTCATACTAGCAGAGTGAGCCATAGGTACTGATTGGAATTTATTGCCATTATGCTGAAGCAAAACTTATTAACTAATTAAAAAGGAATCAATGAACAAGCACCATTCTGTTGTTGTGTTTATTAAGTGTCTCCATAAGAAAAGAAATGCCTACAAAACACTAAGTCATTTTCTTCAAAAAAATAGTCGACGATTGCAATAAGTACATATTTTTGTATTCTTTAGAAGAAGATTCCATCCTTTTAACCAGGAAGCAAGCATTTCAGACTGTTTTTTTTTTGGATAACTTTAAATCTTGAATGAGATTGATAAGATTTTCTTGAGTCAGTAATGAGGCTCAGATGAACTGCTATGTTCAAAAGTTGTATCACCAGAATTTGTTTTTTCTTTTTCCTTCCATCAGACTCTGAACTCTCTTCATCTAATGTCACATGTTCTGAAGGCTTTGGTATGGGCAATTCTTCACAGTGTCGAATTGGCCTCGTGCAGATTGAAAGTTAGGGTATACTACTGTATATTTTGATTTTGATATAATCCCTTTAATATTTAATAAGCAGAAATAACAGTCAGATGAGTGATCTTTGGGTTCCTCCAAATCATAGGGAGGTTTAGAACCTGATAAACAACAGATATGTAGGGCCCAGGCCCTTGTTTGGTCCCTGACTACAAATGTGATCTAGTGTAGAACACATTCATCAGAACGATGTCAGTTGTGAGATAGTAGTGAACCAGTAAACATGTCATTGTGAGTGCTTTGTGTGTCTGAATTATTGTGTACTACATATTTACAGTTTTATTTCTTTTAATTAGCTGTTAGTTACAAAATGCCTAGAATTTGTTTAAATCATCCTAACAATCTTTGTTATGCATGAGGTGAAGTGACATTCAAGTCCCAAAGGCGAAACCTTCCTCCATTAGTAAAAATGTACTATGAACTTTTTTTGAGTGTAAAGTCAGGGGACCAAACAAGGGCCTAGGCTACACATATCTGTTGCTTATTGTGTTCTAGGCTTTTCAATGCATGAAAAAATTGTACACGTCATTGATCAATTCTGAAGAGGTAATCTTTACATTCAGTATATTTCTTTACTGTAATGTTTACAGCTTAGTCTCTCAGATAAATTAATGTTGTTACAAAAATGTTGCAGTGATTAAGAACAGTTTTGAAATTAAGATTGTCCCAGTTACATGATAGTGTAAAGATATTAGAAAAGTGGTTTGTTTATTGGAATAACACGAGTTATATAGTATATTACTTGTACATTTTATAATATCTACACCGGAAGTGTTTAACATAACAGACATTTAATTTAAAAGATTAGCCTATAATTAATTGCAAGTCATAAAAGTACTTATAGAAGAAGATTATTAATAGTTTCTGATATAATGTGTTTGTGACCTTGTAATACTGAACTGTAAATTTTTTTCAGTACATAAGTGCATTGTGTGGATGAGAAATATCATTAAGGTTTCTGCATTTGAATTAGATATATCACTTTAAATTAATGTGTTAATCGTATTAAATTTATGTTGTTTGGTAGTTGTTACTGGTTTATTTAATAGACATGGAAAAATATGAGTACAGTTTGTACTCAAAAGTAAGTAAAAAGAAATATTTATCATGAATTATATTAATAACACAATTTAGTGTTTTGCGGTGCAGTTAATAATACTGCATTCAATAATGTATTAATATTTATACAGGAAGTGTTTAATTACAGAACACAGCAAGCTAAATTTTATACTAATATTGACTTTTCCAATCTATATATAAACTAGTTTTAATTGTAATGTTGGCATCACTCCATCATTTTAATGTAATAATAATCTTATGGAGGAATGTATGATACTGTTGAAAGTTAAAACATTTCTTCAGTCTTAATTTAATGTTAGTTAGGTAAAAATCTTAAGTTAGGTTAATCTTAAGGTAGGCTATGCAGGTATTTAGGAATAATAAAATCTTACATTTTTTGTGATTATCTATGCAGTTAGATTTTTGTAAACTGTAGAAACTGAATAACAGACAAATTAACTTTAGCTTCTAAAAACAATTTTAGTATATTTAAACATGTACTATTAGATTCTCAACCACTAAGTCATGCAAAAAGTTCTCAGTCTGATACAGAGATGGCCGCAAGTATCACAAAATGAATATGATATGATATATGTCAACTATGATCCATTAAATCGCGTGCTGCAAAATTTCAATTGTGCATTTAATTACTCGTTTGTGGTGATTGAGTAAAACAAGCAAGGTTTGATGTTTTCTGACAAAAAAAATAGATAGACTTAAAAGTTCAAGCTGTTATAAATCACTTTGTTTTAGAAGGTTTAATGCCTACAGAAATACAAAAAAAAAATTCTAATTCCACTTTAAAGAATTCTTCTCCTTCATTTTGACAGGAAAAAATGGTGTGCTGATTAAACATGATTGTACATCTATAAAAGATGAACACTTGGGACACCCAAAATTGTCACCAAAATCCATAGTGGCGTATTGAATGAATGCATTCTGAAGGTGTGCAACCTTTCTGACATTACAAACATCTCGATAGTCCATGTTTACTACATTTAAAATGATATTTTTGATATGAAAAAGTTTTCCACTCGTTTAGTGCTACGTTTATTAACAGTCGACGAAATACGTATTTGACTGAACACTTACGTCTGAAAGGTGTTTTGGACTTATTTAAAAAGGTTTCTTTTCAGTTTTTTTTTTGACATATAACAGTAGATGAAACTAGGTGGAGGAAGAAGCTCTGCCAGGCCCGCTCTGACGGCAAGTGCGGGGTTCTCACCCTCTAATAAACCTCCCCTTCTAGTCACGCAGGGGATAGACCTAATTCACATGGTATGAACACAGCCCCTGCGCAATCACCCGGGCGCTCTTGTCACCGAATTAGAATAGTCAGAGCGACGTCCCCAGGGGCTCATCGGCGAACGACTCCGAGGATCTCCCGCCGCCCGCACCCTAATGCTGGCCGTCCGGCATCGGTCTCTCCGCCTCAGGTCAACAGCAGTCTTCCAGTCTGCTTGTCTCCCTCCTCTGCTGCCTTGTTTTTAATTATGACTGACACCGCAGTCGTCACTCTCGTCCAAGCATCTCTGTCACCTAACATCACACTTATTACATTATCCACGTTTACTGCGCCGTGGCTCATCATGGCAGCCCTTAAGTCTCTCAAGTCACCTCGTGCATGAAAAAACTACGTGTTCTGCCGTATCCTGCTCCCCACAATCATAGAAGCATCTCGTGATACTCCTACTCATACGGTACAGGTAAGCTTTAAAGCACCCGTGCTCTGATAGAAACTGGGTGATCTCGTAATTGGTATCACCGTGCTTCAGCTCTACCCAGCTCCTGACGTCACTCATGAGCCGGTGTGTCCACCGTCCAGTCTCCGCCGCATTCCACCGCCTTTCCAAGGAGTGAACATCTCATCGACAGCCTTTTCTTTTTTCCTGTTTAGCCTTCGGTAATTACTTTTCAGATAATACTAAAGAGGATGAATGAGGATGATATGTATGTGTGTAAATGAAGTGTAGTCTTGTACAGTCTCAGTTCACCATTCCTGAGATGTGTGGTTAATTGAAACCCATCCACCAAAGAACACCGGTATCCACGATCTAGTATTCAAATCCGTATAAAAATAACTGACTTTACTAGGACTTGAACGCTGTAACTCTCGACTTCCAAATCAGCTGATTTGGGAAGACGCGTTAACCACCAGACCAACCTGGTAGGTTATCTCATCGACAGCTACTTTCCTCTCACTCCCCGAAGCATAGAATGTTTTCTGTACCCTGCGATAACCCGCAGGTTGAGCCGTCGTTGTTGGCTCAACAACCTCCTTCTGTTGCGTGCCCTATAAAGAGCACCAACCCAAACAGACGCCCCATAGTGTACTACTGAAGAGTATACACTGGACAGTAGCCTTCTTTTCGCTGTCCTGCGGCCACCCTTATTGCTCATCAACCTTGTCAGGGCTTGGACAATTCGATCGACCTTTCTGATAGCTTCCTCAACATGTATGGAGAAAGACCTATGCCTATCTATCCAAATCCCCAGATACTTCGCCGCTGGGCTGGTTTTCACAAACGTTTCACCCACCCGGAATCGAAGTGGACTCAATCTCCGGCCTCCAGTCATGACAACTACCTTCACTTTATCCTTTGCCATCCTCACTCCATTAGTGGTCAGCCATCCCCTCACAAAGTCCACTGCCTCCTCCCCCACAGCCATCAGCTCGTCTTCGGTTTTACTGACTAACACCAACGCCAGGTCATCTTCAAATGCCACTGGTGTGACCCTTCCCCCCTTATACTCCTGTCGTAATATTCCATAGAATGCTATGCTCCACAAAGCTGGATCCCCTGAGTGACTGACCCCTGAGGGACAACCCCTTTCGACGGAGAATATCTCTTCTCCCTCCTCAGAATTTCCGATCACGTACCTGCCTCTGAAATACACCTGTATGACTCTCCGTACGGCGGGATTTGCCTGTCCCGTAATTCGCGAAACATCACTTGCCACGGAACTTCGTTAAAGGTATTTCGAATATCCAGGAACATAACTGCCCCAATTCTCCTGGTCCGCCATGTCCCTGCAACCGCTGGCCTCACAATGCTCAGAACTCTCCCAACGGCGTCCAGCGCTGAGCGTAAAACTCCATACTGATCTGCATGCAGCCCTCCAGAGGCCTTCACTCCTTCATTCAATCTCCGCAGGAGCATTCTCTCAATAATTTGGCGAAGCAGTCCAGTAGGCATAACGGTCTCTAAGCCGACGGAACACCGAGACGTCCTACCTGCTTCCGCAGCATAATCAACTTCGCACCCTTCCACCTTTCAGGCATCCACTCGTTAATAACTGTGTTCATGGCCTGTAAGACCTTGTCCGGCACGGTATCTACTGTGATCTTCACAACCTCAGGAGAGATCCCTTCCAGTCCCGGACTCTTGCCACCCTTAATAGTTTTGGCAGCAGCTGTCAAATATTGAGGGTGAATGGGACGACTTCATCCGCCACCAGCTCCTCCCTATAGGTGTTCCCACCTCGTTGAAATAGCTCTCTTGCACTCTTCACCAAATCATCTTTATACGAGATCGGTAACCTCTTCACGAATCTCTTTGTCACAATCCGATACGCATACCCCCAGGGATCGTCGTCAACCGAGTCTCAATTGTAACCACTCTCTTTCCTTGGGCACCGCTATACCGTTCTTGTACTCTCTTCTGAGCTTCCGAAGTTGATGCAGCTCATCATCCAGATCCACACCCCGTCGTTGCGCTCGTTAATGACGTCGCCGACTAGCTATACACCTTCTTCTTAGAACTGCCAGGTCAGAAGTCCACCAGTAAACTCCTCGGTAACCAGGGACTGTGACCTTAATGACTCCAGTTTCCCTGCCCGCTCTATAAACTACATCTGTTAAGATGTTCGGGTCAACTATCTCATGCTCCTAGAATCCAGCTCCGACCACAGCCCGAAATTGCCCTACTCTACTATGATCAAAGCGGGTTCTTCTCATACGTACTTGTCCTCTCAGAACTGAGTTTTCACCGTGACAGCCATCACCATCACCTCCGACACATGACGTCATCCTGACCGCTACGTTTCCTTGACGTTGAGGACATTCACTTCTCTTATAGCCTTCGCCGTTGCACCGGAAGCAAAGCTTAGAACGTCCCGGCTTAGGGGTCCCGGCCCCCCACATTTCGCTGCGACATGCCCACTCTCTCCACATCTGTAGCACCTCATCTCATCTTCCTTCCGGATTACACGGCAGTTGATCCAGCCCACCGCGATCCTCCTCGCCGCCGTCAACTTTTGGGCCACGAAACCAGGAACCAAGATCGTGGCATTACGGAAACCATCATTTGCTGACCGCAGGTAGGTAACTGTCAACTCATTGGTGGTGCAGCCCGCAAACACTGGCACCGACTGGCCACTCTGTCAGCGGTGGCATCGTGCTCCAGATCCTTCATATGATAGTATACCGGGCGTGACCGACCAATTTTCTGACTGCAACGCCCTCGACCTTCTGGCTGATTGTTTGCTTCAGTGCCCCTGCTTGCTTCGCCCACACACGAATATGAACATCGTCATCCTGTCCCCCATCTAACAAAGTACTTCAGCCACCCCCTTGTCTACCCCTTCCCTGACGGATTTAAACAGGTCGGCAAAACTACGTCTTGCAGCTTTGGCCGACATGGTACGTGACTCCTCATGCCTCGTCCCCTTATGTTCTCCAGGAGATTCTTCCAGATAGAGGAGTCGTTCCTTTCCTGCTTGCCTACCATCGCACTCCAGCAGAGGCTTCAGCAAGGTCCCCGGCCTCCCAGTAGGCGACACATTAGGCGCTTCCACTCTCATGTCGGCGAGCTTCCTTATGCACTTAGCTATCATGTCATCAACATCTACTAGCTCCATGACTGTTGATCAGAAGTTGACCACTCCTAAATTTGTTCTTGTTGGCCAGGTTCCTGACACTTGGGCCCAGCCTGTAAGCCTTGCCCCAAAGGTCACTGGGCGGCAACATGCAGGTCATGAAGACGTAGTACATTCCGACCACCTTTTTCAGGAAAGGGGCCATCCACCACATGCACAATCTTAAAAAACATCCTCACCCCAATGAGTAATAATGACCTGTGTAGGAATCTTCTCATCAGTGACGCCCTCATCCAACTTCTTTTTTCAACTCCTCTGCCCCTATATGCCTAGGAGTTTGAGTAGCCACATCAACACCTGTCATAGGTCCATCACCACATACACTGCAAACCGCCTTAGGCACCATGCTCAACGGGTCTACTTTATAGTTGGCCATCCCAATCACCAGTTCGGTCATATCCTGTCGAAGCTGATTGATCTACTGCATTGCAAAACCTATCGCTCATGCTTTTCAGTGCTTCTAAAAGAGCCACCAATCCATTTCTCTTCTCTTCATCACTCGGATTCCCCTTCCTCTCCTCGCCATCAGCCACAGACTAAATGGGTTCCACCTCAGGCACCATCTCGTACCTTATTCCAGCTAAAGGTAACACCTCCATAGAGGTTAGCAAGTTCTGGCGGTCCGCCCTACTCTTCTTCCCACCACTCTCATACGAGGGGGAAGACCACAGCCTCTGCTTGATTATCGACTCGGCCGACAATCGCCCCCCACCTATAACATCTTGACTTGTTGAGGGGGACATCACCAGAACCAAACCAGGTCTCACCTCTTCAGAAAAATCACTCCCAACATCAGTGAAATCATCACAGTCATCACAATTGGATATCAAGGAGGTAGCCTACATTGATGCCGCATTGAGTGCACTGAGTACTTGTCCTCCCTCCTCTTATTCCACATGTGAAGAGTCTCTGACAACTGACAACTCTGCATCCGGAAGCACTCACACCATCTGCAGATCGTGCTCCCTGCGGTCCACGAACCGCCCGTCCTCTTCTATTAGACTTTCACTTGCCAGGAGAGGCTAGAGACTCCTTACCTGTAGCCTGGACCACACCTCAAGGTCTGCCTGAATCACACATAACAGCAAAAACTTACAAAAAATTGTTGGTCCAAAAATAAGAAAAATTTAGAGGTCAAAATTGTAAAGAAACAACAGCTGGGCCAATGTAAACAAACAATATGACTGCCCAATTAGGTTATAATAACGTAAAAAGTAAAATGACAAAAGTAACATGGAAACTCCTAAAAAATAAACAAAACAGTATAAAAAATACAATGAAACAATCAACGAAACAAAACAATAACAATGACAATTGAATACGTAGAATTGAACAGCAAGTACATACCATCACAAAACACGACCACCTCGCGTAATAGCTCAACAATCACTCAGTAGATGAAACTTGGGTTCACCATTACACACCAGAACTTTACAGTGAGTGGGAACAGGTGAAAGTGTGCACCAAAGAAAGCAAAAACAGTTCCTCACCAGAAAAGGCATTGCTATGGATTTTTTAGGATTCTTGTGGTGTGAAGAATTCATCTGGTAAAAGACAGGATTATCACTGAGGAGTATTACACTTAACAACTGGACCGACTGAAGAGTACTATTCTGCATGAACATCCATGTCAGGCCAAAAAAAAAAGAGCTTTTTCACGACAATAATGCACCTCCACATATTTTTTGGGTTGTCTGTAACTATGAAGTGCTTCTAAATGCATCATTTTTCTCTCTTTCCATACCTGAAGAATTGGCTCACTTTAAATGATGATGTCAAAGTGGAAACAACTGCTTGTTTTACAGTTAAACAAATCACATTATACTGAGGGTAGTAAAAAGTTGGAAAGTTGATCTAACTGTATTGAATTGCAGTGTTAAAAGTTAAATGAACTTTTCGGAAAAATATTGTTTTTTCTTTTATCAGGCTGAGAAATTTCCAGACAGGCGTTGTAAATAGAGCCATTACTGAACATAAAAATTGGAACTATTCAAGGTAAATTCAGTCTGTATCAAGCAGGTATAAAAGAGGAATAGAAACTAGAATGAAAAGAATATTATAGGGAAGAGCATAATAAGAATGTAGAGGGTGTTCCTAAATTGGTGGGCTGGCTATACTTTTTTGGATTCTACTAATAAAACTAAACAAAAATTATTTCTTATGAAAATTGGCAATTTCTCCTTCGCTTTCCCCCATCCACCATTTTGTTATTTTTATATAAAAATTTATATCTCAAGTTCGGATAGATGAATCGCATTATTATTTGGTAAGCATCTTGGAAATAAAGTTTTAAAATTAGCAAATATCAGGACTTACCTTTGCAAATTATAAAATGGCGACCATATTTATTTTTCAGTCTGTTATATCCATAAATATTTATTTTATCAAAATTTATCTATAGAAATATTAAGCCTTACATTTGAACAAAATGACATTTTATTTTTTTAAATTGCTTCACAAATAGCCGAGTTATGGCTGAAAATTTTTGTTGAAATTTTGTATCTGTTTTCATTTCCACCACTTTACATTCAATTCGATTAAATATTAATTGTTTTTATTTATTGTTAATTTTAATATTGTAAATTAATATCAGATTAAGTACTAATTTTCTCACAATAATAGATTTCATAATTATGAAACAAAATTACATCAGTTTTCTCCCATAACTCGACTATTTGTTAACTGATTTTGAAAAATAAAATGCCATTTTGTTCAAAAGAAAAGCTTAATATTTTTGCAAATATATAAATTTAGATAAAACTAATATTTATGGAGATGTAATGGATTAAACAATAAACATGGCCACCATTTTTTAATTTATGAAGGTATTTAAGCTCCATGATCCCCAAAAAGTAAAATAAATATAAATATTTCATGGTTCAATCTAAGAGAAACCTAGTAAAAACTATTTACGTGTGTCGATAGTGACTGGTATGAACATGCATATATGAAGTGTACAAATATGAGCAATTTACAGGTTCCTTTTTGATGTGTACGTATTTCTTTTAATTTGGTCTGCATGCGTAATATTTGCTATGAGAGCGTCACATTCGAAGATGCATATGATATGTTTGAACATGTCGTGCTCAGCAATATAAAAGAGGGATAATAGACTGCAGAAAGTAAGTTTAGTTTTGAATGCAAAGCGTGCATCTGCCGCCTTTTTATGAAGCTTTTAAAGACATAATAATTGAGGTTTTGGTTTTTTTGTCTAAAGGTATAAAGGTAAAAAAGGTATAACCTTTTTTTCATTAGATTCTTATGCAGAATGGATAAATTTGTGAAAAATGAAGTGATCAGAACCATCTAAATCCATTGAATTGATAAAAAGATGAGATTGTACAATGACAGGTATATTTAAATTATTACTTTACCTCATGCATGGAAAGCCACAGTGTATTGTTTGCTTTCAAGTCCTCTCCGATGAAAGTATGAAGCCATCAAAATTAATTCGACACTAGGAAACTGAACATCCAGTTCATAAAAGGAAATCCTTGGAATTCTTCGAAAGAAAATACCATACGTTAAGAAATCAACAACCTTCTATTGATAAATCAAGCCATACTGATAAAAATACACTTTAATTATCTTATCTCATAACATTAATAGTAACTAAGATGTCCTAACTCCATACAATCGTGAAAATATTGCCTTTAGCATTTAATATGTTTAGTGTTCTAATAGGTGTGGAAGAAGGAAAAAAAGAATCCACTGTCTAACAACATAGCATCAAGGTGAACTGATGACATGGCTGTCAATGTTCGTGATCAGATAATTAACCAAGTGAGTTTATTCAATTTCATGAATCAACAGATGTCGCAAACATTTCTCGTTTTGTGAGATATGAATGCAATAGGAACAGATCAACCAATAAAGATGTTGTTTTGCCAGTCAATACCTGGTCATGCAATAGGACAATGGCTTTTTGATATTTTTTATGAAGCTACTAAAAACTGTATGGTAGATTGGACAAGATATATTGTAGTATATAGTGATGGTGCAAAGGCAGTAACAGGAAAGAAACAGTGGATTTCTGAAAAAATTTAAAGATTGTCTTATACCTGGCAGAATGAATGCACTGCTTCCTTCAAAGATATGCGCTTGCCATAAAAATATGCTGGAAGATCTCAAAACAAATTCTTTGTAAAACTGTAAAAATGGGCTGTTTGCTAAACTATGTGATGAAATGGATGAAAAGAAAAATTTACATAGAGAAGCCAGATGGTTAACCCTGGTATTGAAATTGCGAGATTTTAATATTTTTCCAGGGTAAACAGATGCCATTCTCAATATTTTTACTAGTCATGATAAAAAAATTTTATTAGTGACAAAGTTCACGCTTTCATTAAGAAGTTTGATAACTTGAGTATTCACCCTTAAAGCAAACATTTTAATGTTTTTTACTCATTTCTAATTGAATTGAGAAAAATTTGGATGAAGAAGACACTATAATTCACCTCAGTCTGGATAGCATGAAGATGTACTTGCATGAGCTAAAAATTCAGTTGGTGGAGTATTTCCTAGAAGAAAAAATTATTTTTCGAAGAGATGGATACTAAATCCATTTAGTGAAACATTGCAGCTGCTATGTTACCAATTGAGATTCACAACCAGTTCATCAAAATGAATGTCTTCTGACAAAACATTACAAATACAAGATTTATATACATATTGTATGCTCATCAAAATAGATATGGAAATTTAGTCACAGAACCATTGAAAATATTAATCCCTTTTGCCATGTCTAACCAAAAAACTAATTACAGGAATCATGTTTTTTCACTTGAAAATAATGTGTTTCTAACATAGATCTACGTACGGAGGAACTTATAATTAAAAAAAATACAACCATGTCATTAATTTAATTTATTTACATGTGAACTTATAATTTTAAAATGTTTATAATAAATAAATAATTTTTTCTCATACAGTAATTTCGTTATATGTAAAGTTGTAGGCTAATTTCATGACCTCCATTTCCTAACACCACGATTGCTAGGTTGAGAAATGCTGGTGAAGGGGATACTAGATCGTGGATACCGGTGTTCTTTGGTGGTTGGGTTTCAATTAACCACACATTTCAGGTATGGTCGAACTGAGAATGTACAAGACTACACTTCATTCACACTCATACATATCATCCTCATTCATCCTCTGAAGTATTATCTGAATGGTAGTTACCGGAGGCTAAACAGGAAAAAGAAAGGGGATACCATCTTAACCCACCGGGTTGGTCTAGTGGTGAATGCGTCTTCCCAAATCAGCTGATTTGGAAGTCGAGAGCTCCAGCATTCAAGTCCTAGTAAAGTCAGTTACTTTTACACGGATTTGAATACTAGATGTGGATACCGGTGTTCTTTGGTGGTTGGGTTTCAATTAACCACACATCTCAGGAATGGTCGGACTAAGACTGTACAAGACTACACTTCATTTACACTCATACATATCATCCTCATTCATCCTCTGCAGTATTATCTGAACGGTAATTACCGGAGGCTAAACAGAAAAAAGAAAGAAAGAGGGGATACCATCTTGTTGGAAATAAATTTGATGTAAATTTTTAACTTCATCCTGTTGAAGAAAGCGAGAGACATTTAACATATGCTAATAAATATTTATATTAATAGCCTTTTCAGCCAAGAAAAAAGGCCTAATTACAACATTTTTCATTAAATCACACCATATATTAACTTTGGTGTGTCATGTGATTTCTAAAAAATTACCCACCAGTTTACAGATCTTAATATTCATGAATTGTGTTTATTAATAAATCCAAAAGATGAAAAGTAGATTCATCGTTAAAAATAAGATAAGATTAATTTTCATTAATCTTATCAAAAATTTCAATAGCAAAGTGGAAACATTTTTCTGAATTAGATGGTTTTGTTTCTAGCAGTAACTGAATTTTGTGTGTATGTAGTTTTACCTTTTATGTAGAACTACGAATAGTAATTTTTGAAATTTATAACTTGAGACATCAACAAACAAAACAATTTATTAGGACTTATTTTTAATTAAGAAGGATTTATTGATTGATTGTCAAAACTTTTTAAATTTCTGATACTTATTACCTTCTAGGTAATTTCTGTTAGAAAACAGATCGGGTTTCAGTGTTTGAATGAGTGTCATATATTGTTTTACTGTGATGATTGAACAGATAACACAGCAAATAAAAAAAGACCTCATTCACAACACAGAGACTGATGTAGTAGTTAAAATTATTGTTAAGACAAATTTTTTTTGGTTGGACGGTTTCAATGCGAGCAGTATAATTCTAAAAATGTCCCTGAGTTACCCATGTGCACTCACTCTCATAACATATTGTTATTATGTATTCTTACAGGCTCCAAATCATGAAAGATTCACAATATATCTGGAGGCTTGTGGAGTATTATATTAATCATTCAGTTGTTAAGTATATGAAAAAATCACAGTCTGATTGTGATTTGAACTTGGGACCAGACCTTCTGAACAAAATATGATGTTCCCACTTTACCACGGAGGTTACTGCTTTTCACAGATTGGCTATCTTTTGTAATGTACAGAGTAGTTCACTGTACAGGAACTTAATATCAGTTTATTTTGGTTCTGGCCAGCTCTTCCGCAGAATAGCTAAATCATAATTTATTTGTGAAAGTAACTAAAAGAATGTAAACTAATAATAAGATGCCAGTAGTCAGAGCAAAATTTAATAAATTAATTCTTTTAGTTCACTGGAAAATGGATTCCTGATATCCTTACATCCTTTTGCTCTTTGGAAATTGAACACTTAAATTTGCACACAGTCAATTTGAATTTGCATATTTTTCAATTTAAGCAGTTTTTTACCAGTTTGTGGTGTTAAATTACTTGCCCTTTGTTTGTTAATATCTCTTGGCTTCTTTTCTCATTTTGATTAGAGTCATCACAGTAGAGAGAAAATATTGGTCCAGTCTTCATTCAAATACATTTGATTATGGTATATTTTCTTCCCTTGTCACCCTAATATGTAAGTAACTCAGCAGGTAGGTCATCAGTTCCAGTAACCTTACGCTTTTCTTTTAAAATAAGATTTCTTTGCTTCTACAATTATACTAATTGCGAAGACAAATAAGATTAATGTTTTAAGAATAGGATAAAACTTATAGTCTGTTATTTCAAATTTAGAGGTCATGTGAGATTTTGATTAGGAATTCTCAATTGGTAATGTAAAATAAAGTTTTTAAATATTTTTTTATTACACATTGTTTGTGATGACAGCAACTATTGGAGAAACCTTTCACTGAGTTAGATCTTTATTAGGTTGTGTCGTGTATGTGAACTGCTGTATGTAACTGCTTTAGGCATTTTTTGTATTTTAGTTTTTTTTGCAATCTAAGTTGAAATCAAACAATTTTGTAAGTTCTGTGCAATTGGTTTCAAGACAACATTTAAGGAAAATATAAAATTGAATACATTAATTAAAAAAAATAACATTTCTTAATTTGAATCATAAATAAATTGCTAGTCTCTAATTCTGTTTTTTATCATTATTTATTTTATATATATATCTTGTTTATCTTATTTCAGAGGGGTGTGGATACTATTGCACATGTTACAATAAAGCAGATTATGGATTGCCAAGATGATTCTTTGAAAATAGGAAATACTGAAATTGGTTGTGTAAGTGTGAACTAAATAAAAATTGTAAAAATGTTCTTTTTATTAACATGGAAAAAATTTGTAAAATATACAAGAAATAACATAATTGTGTTTGATAATAGTATTATTATATTACATGTTTTGCTTAGTTTTCTTCTTCCTAAATTATTATTCTGGTGAATACATTTTACACATACCATAGACCAGTCTGTGAAAAACTTGTTTTTTAAGTATATTTTTTATATCACTTGTGAATTGTCTTATTACATTGATTCCCAAGTGCTATATTTTATGTCTTCAGACATTCATTTATTCACGATTGAGGATGAATGAAGTGCCTGAATAAAATGATCATTCATCATGTTTGTAAGACATAATAAAAAACAATTAACATTGTTAATAACTTTTAAAATACATTCCATTATGATTTTTTTTCCAGCATTTAAAATATAATTGATTTTAAGTGAAAAATTTGTGACCTTAATTTTCAGTACAACTTTACTCAGATAAAATGGAATATTTTTTATAATAATAATTTTTTTTTTTTTTGTTAAAAAGAACAAAAATCTGAATCATTGTTTCTGTTGGGTGGGGGTTGTTTACTAAAAAGTAAATGACTATTAATTAATAAAGCAAGTTCTATCTTTATAAAGCCTATTTATAATATTTCACTGTACAGCGTGATCATTTTATTGTTCATATCATAATACTATGCACTATAATTCCTCTACAAACTATAATACAGATACACACATTTGATTTGATTCATGAAATGCAATTATGCACAACTGGTAATGTTTTACAGCAAGTGTTGAAAATGCCCAACATTTTCCTGAAGATAGGACCATATTTTTTTACACCCTTTGTAGTATCAGGGCTAATGGAATTCATCTCTGCTGTAATTGCTCACTCGAGGTCTTGTAGAGTATGTGGGTTTGCTCGATATACACCTTTCAAAAATTCCCAGAAAGAAGTCTGGTGATGATAAGTCAGGAGAATGAGGGGGACACAGACCATTGAGATCATTCAATCATCAAACATTTCTTCAAAAACTTCCATGGTGTTTTTGGATGTATGGCATGCAGCTCCATCTTTTTGAACATAGCAATAGCGTTCATCAAGCTGGAGAAGAGCTACAAATTGCATAATTATATCTTGGTATATCGGACTGTAAAGGCTTTCATAAAAAACAATCAGGCCCACTATTCATTACCAAGAAATCGCACACCCCTACCTTCTTTGAGTGCAGTGGTGATTCATGTAAGGCATGTGGATTTTGTATTGACCAATATCAATATCTGTTGTTAAACTATTGATGTAACTGCTAAGGTGAAAATACATTTCATCACTAAAAAATACATTATTTAGTATTCTCATCCCATTACTTTACACGTGGTTGATAAACCACTGGCAGTACTTTTTTCTTTTAACAGTATCCAGGGGTTTCAGTTCGTATACACAATGTATTCAGTATGCATGTAGATGTAATTTCTTTGTGGCTTTTTGTGCATTCCCACATGATATTTCTGTTTGTAATTATATTTTATGCAAACTTTTCCTTCGAGATTGTTTAAGTTATGCACGTACATGATAAAATGATCGCACTGTATAATCATTTTTATTAAGAATTATTTGAAATCTGACTGACCTCAATCAGACTTTAGGCAATTGGCAGTAGAAGCTACGAAAGGATATTTTGGGTTTTAATTAATGCATAAAGTTGATCAATGATGTACCTGTTTAAACATGTGGTTCTTGTTTGTTATTCCATTAAAATATTAATGAACAGTTTTACAACTTCACTGTAGTCTGAAGAACGAATGTTAAGGATCTTAGTATGCCTAAGACTGTTGTGCATTCCTGAGAAGTCGGCTTTTGTGAAAGTACATTGAATTATTGGCATGTTTTATGAAATTTTGTATTGTGATTACTTTATGAAAATGTAATAAGTTCAAAGCTAATTTGTTCTGGTTGAAATCAGGATTTGTATAAAATCAAGTTTGATTTGGCGTTAACACTATAAATTTGTATATAAGTCTTTGCTGCTAAATTGTTAGACCAGTTTTTTTTTTTTGCTTCATTCTGTGTAGGAGGTAGTTCCGTGGTCTTGGCTTACTTTTACTATCTTATCCCATCAAATTAAATCTTTGTCTTAGCATTTGGGGCAGGTGATTAGTTAGACAAAGAATTAATCAGATTGAGGTATTATAAAGATTGAGTTACAACAGAGATATGTTCACAAAAAGATTTTACATTTGTTCTATACACTTATTGGTGTATGAAAAGTATTCAAATATTGCTTGCTAGATAACAAGCTTCTACATACTTTGTGCTGCATCACATTACCGCTGTTTACCATTGAGTTACTATAGCAGAAGTAAACGTGTATAATAGCTTCACATCTGATTTTTAACATACTGAATATGAGAATTTTAAATGCTTCAGGAGTACACTGGAAAGACTGACCTGAATACAATGCTAATAGTGGTTGACTCATTTTAAAGCTAGCAGAACATCAACCATTGAAGATTGGTCAAAGAACAGACCTTGAAAATCTTCCACATCAGCAGATGGTGATTGTATCAAAGCAGTTGTGTTATGATTTATGAAGAGAGCTGTTTAATTTTTTGAGAAGTATTTGAGAAAGGGCACATCAGTGTCAGACAGATCATACCATATGATTTTAAGAGAAAAACTTTACACAAATCGTACTGCCACAAAATTCATGTTTGTTTTTGTTGTTTGATGATCAGATAGAAAACTGTATTAGTATCAATGAAGAACTGCTTATCGGTTTCATTGTTCATGAAAACTTCACGAATAACATAATAATGGGAGATGTGGTTGGGTTAATATCATTGAAGTTGAAATCAAGGTACAATTATTGAAGTGGATATGAGAAAAATAATTGTTTAAGTCAAAAAATTTGGTCAAGTTCTGTTTTTTATTGTTTTTGTCCATTATGGATTCATTCTGAATAATTATAGGCAGAAAGTAAGAAGTTTACCTAAAAGGATTCTGCAAACAGGATAGTGGCTCAAACTGTGGAAAAGTTTGAGTTGTATGTTGACCATGACATCATGCCATCTCACACATCACTGCTTACCTGAATTATCTACCAGACAACTATCATACTTTATTTATCGTGTTATCTGTAATAGGCTTCAGCAGAATTTACTCTTTTTTCCAAAGTTACAATCATTCTTAAAAGGATAACTTATGTAGAAGATTAAGGGAAAGATGATAAGGTAGCTGGTTGCCTTCCTAAAAACATGTTACAGGAAACGTTCAAAAAGTGGAAGAAACTTAAGAGTGTTGTCGGCAAGCAAAGAGAATTAAAAGAATATTGTAAGGTAGGTAATTAAATTATTATTGAAAAAGTAGTCTTTTGTTTAATATTTTTCATACTTAATTGATCTGGGCCTGCTCTAATACTATTGTGCTATTTTATGCATTTTTTATAGTGAATATCAATTAAATTTTGTTTGATATTTTGTAGGTATGTATTGTTGGGATTGTCAGAAGTATCGAAGCATCATCAATGAAAATTGTTTATTCAGTGGAAGATAACACTGGTGTAATAACAGTAATGCATTGGCTAAATGAAGATAGAGTAAGTTTTAAAACTGTCGTATTTGCTTGAATAAGACATGCACCTGAAAATGCAAATTTAATATTTTGAGAGAAAATTTATAAAAACCTTTTTGCTAATGCCAGTTTATTTTGTTTTCAGTAAAAATTAAAACTGTATTTAAGTAATAGTAATTAATAATAATTAATACAGTGGATTTTAATGACTTATGTCATTTGTATTTCCCTCTATGAATCATGAGACCTTGCCGACGGTGAGGTGGCTTGAGTGCTCAGTGATGCAGAGTAGCTGGACCCAAGGTGCAACCATATCGGAGAAGTATCTGTTGAGAGCCAGACTAAGGAATGATTCCTGAAAGAGGGCAGCAGCTCTTTCAATAGTTGTTAAGGGCGTAGGTCAGGATGACTTAAACGGCATCACTCAATCTTAAAAAATTAATGTAAAATTAATGCAAAATTGTACTTTAGTACATAAATGGCATTAAACACATTTAAAAATTAAATAGTTGTCATTTAATTGTGACTGAACTTTAGCTACAGTAGGCCTACAGTATAAACTACTGCAATATAAATAAAATTAAATATGATAATAATGTAAAATTCACAAAACATTGAAAACTACAGTTTAGTATTTTAATTAAAACATTGTATAGTATATATGCTATATCATTACTTATTAAATACACTTTAAAAGTGTGAACTAAAAAAAATACACTGCACAAAATTCAAAAATACAGTTACTATCTATATTTTTGCATTCCCTTATTATAAAAAAATTAACGAATATCAGTTTGCCTGTTAAGTGACAATTGCTTTTGCAAAAATGTTGAATGAATCAGGTGCAGCTGCAAAATTTAGTTCAGATTAACACGTTTGACTTTCAGCAAAGTTTAACAGAGTAACATATACAGTCTACTAATCTTCTATTGTGCAACTTCATCTTCATCATCTGATGAATCGCTTTCATTATTTTTTGGCTCTTGTGGAACAGCGCTAATCAAATTTTCATTCATTATCTCCCATGAAGATTCAGTTTCTGTATCAGCACCAAATCTCTTGAGTGAGATTACTCGTAATGTTTGAGACAGGAAGTTCTTCACAGGTTGACACAATCTCTTGCACATTGTCAAGGAAGCTGTGAGGTTTTACAGGCAGCAGCTATATTAAATGTTGCATCTTTATGCTGCAGATTTTTAAGAATTCATTAATTGATCTATCATGGCAAATAAGTTTTTAATGAGCATAACTTAAAAAGTACTTTAGAAAGTGATGAATAAAAATAAATATCAATAAAAACAATTATAATAATTAATAGAGGTTATAAAAAATAATAAATCATATCTCCATCTTCAGAAAAAATTAAATCATTATTGCTCACACAAAATAAATATTATATATATTATGAGATACAGGAAGTACACATACATTTTATAACAAAATTAGATAAAGGATTAAGATCTAATTTATTGAAAATAGAATTTATGAATCGATTTTTTATGGAAAACATTAATAAAAAGTTCTTGAAAAAATAATAAAAAAAAAAAAAAAATTGGAAAGCATGAACCTGGAAAATATATTACTTTCAACTGTATTAAAAAGTTCAAATAAAATAATTGTTGTTTACAATATTATTAATATTACGTAATAAATTTAATACTAGTTGCATTTATAGATCAATTGTATCAAAAGTCACTAAAACCTTTAGCTCTTTAAACAAAGATTTTTAGAACACATAGAGCACATAAAAATGAGAAATCTCCATGACGAAATGCATTTTGGCCTTTCTGTGGATGAAACTGGTTCAAATCCCAGTCAAGCGTGACATTTTTCATAACCTACAAATTCAGTTTCCATTTCCCACATACAAGATTCAAGCTTATTTGGCGATAACATGCAAGCAAAAAAAGAAAGTTTCAGATATTGCTGATCATCTCATTATAAGTGAATGAATGTTTGTTTGTTTGTCTTGTATACATTCCTATACCATTCATCAGATTGCGATGAAACTTTGGTGAGTTGTGCGCACGCCCACAAAGGTTTCTGAATTAGTTTCGACTTGCTAGGTGGTACTGGGGGTCGAGATATTTTGGAAAATTGTATTTATGGTCCAACTTGGCTTATATTCAGAATATATATTGTTACATAAAAAGAAATATTTTTGCAAAAAAGGAAAGAAGAAGAGAAGGAAAAAAAGGAAAGGTTAAATTTTGTGAACTTCCGTAATGTTAAGTTTTTTAATGTTTTGTTGAACTTTCATTTGTGTTCATATAATCTTTATATATACTCAAATCTAGCAATGGCAAAGCATTGCCAGGTCAGCTAGTATATATATTAAAAAATTTGGTGAATATAATCTATAAATATTAAAAATAAATAATGATATAAACTTGAATGCTTATAAAAATATTTTATTTACAAATATAAATATAATGCACACTACTTAGAATCTACAGATAAATTTTGAACACAATGAACTATTGAAATTCGCAACACTATGTAAATAGTTTGCTTAAAATAACAACCACTTGTATAGCTTTTTGTATAACTACTTGCATAGTGTAACTGATATTTGATTTGGTTGTTCTGATAGTTATCAGATTTCTTTATTTATCAGATGCAGTATCTGATATTTATCTTAAATTTATTATGAATTCACAGGTTTGAAAAGCTTATTAAAAATAAATAGGTTTATATTGAGCATGCTGTTTTAGAATGTTCATGGTGGCTATTACTCATTTGATGTCACAATACAAACAAAAGAATTATAAATTAAAAATATAACTTTTTTATATTAAATTAATAAATACAGTTTGAATATTGAAATAATTTTAATTTATTTGAATTGTCAAACTGAAGATATTTATTTTTCTTCTTTCTCTATTTGAATAATGAAAACAATTTACACATTTCTTTTTATAAATTTGTAAAGATTGTTATGTGAAGGTTTTGAAGTCTTGATTTTATTCTTTTGCATCGTGTGTTATGTTTTATTTCTGTGGTGATATAAGAAGTGTTATAAGAAACTCACAATAATTCAATAATATTTGATATTCTAAACAGTTACTTTGAAAGTAGTTAGATTGAAAGATTACGCAGCTTTCTGGGCTTGTAGTATATTTGTTTTAAGCTTTGAACAGGAAGAGTTTAAATCCTCTAAATTTTTGAGGTTTGAATATATTTATTTAATTCTGACATTTTCCTTCATGAAAGCTAAAAGAAGCATGGAGAGAGCTCACTCAAACAATTAAAATATTTAACATTCAAAATAAACAAATTGTGAAATTGTAATCTTAAGGTTTCTTAATGCTAGTTCATTAAGGTTCCTTAATGCTAGGAATTGTATGGACATTAGATTTTTAAAAACAAAAGCATTTGAAGGAAGGAAAAATTCTCTCAAACCCACAAATAATTCTGCATTTCCTATTTACACTGAAATAAATAATGCTCATTTGTTATAAAGTTTTATTATTATATTTCTCTGTAGTAGTGTAATTTCTTGTTCTAAAAAAAAATTGATTTTTTTGTGTTAAGAAGTAATTGTACAATTACTGTGATATTTCATTGATTTTTGCAGGGTACAGATGCTGGTGTACCAGTAGTTGAAAATACTTATTGCCAGGTATATGGTAAAATGAGAATGCAAAATGATAAAAAATTTATTATAGCATTTTCCATTAAACCTGTGATTGATCTAAGTTTAATAACAGTTCACAGACTGCAAGTTATTTATACAGTTTTTAAATTAGAACAATTACAACAACAAGAAGTGAGTATATCAGGATTTTATTTTGTTGTTATTATAATTCCTAGGTTATTGTAATTCTGGATGAATTTTTGTGTCTGCATTTTGAGAATGACAGCTGAAAGGTGTCTGACACCAAATGATAATTCATGAGTATATTTTTTACATTTCTCACAATGGTTGTTTATTCTGGTGCATGGTCCCTCTTATACAGGATATTTTATCCAGATTCTCTTCTCTATCTTGTTTTCACTTTTGTCATTCCCTTTTTCCATCCACTTTTTGAACATTTTCATATAAAGTTCAGCCATTTTGTTATTGGTTCTCTGCCCCCCCCCCTTGACTCTTGACAGTATTTATTCTTGGTATCTTTTCTAATCCTTAGGGTAACCAATGTTTGCATTTTCCTTTTGTTGTACTTTCAATTCTTTTATCTTTTCTATTCTTTTATCATTTGCTATTTTAATTGCCTATTTCGGTTAAACTCAATCCTTAAAATGCTTATTTCAGTGATATACTTTATATTATCATAACCTGACTCTGCCTTTATTGTGCTCATTTTAAAATTATAATTTAGTTTTTTCATTAATGTTCATGATACCTTCTAATTTGTATTCTGCTCAACTCCATCTGTATGGATTTCTTTTTTTAGATTGCTCTAAATTTATAAATAACCAAAAATACTCATTTTAAATTTTTCACAAAAGGAACTGCGAGTATTTTATGACTCTCTTTAAGTACTGGTGCAATCATCCTCCTGAATACATATAATCAGGTTTTTATTGCTCATGTTTATTTTATTTATCCTTCTTTTCTACAAAATTTGACCTGAAGAATTTTTTTTTTTTGTATTGTTAATTATTTTACATTTTGAAAAAAACTTTCTCTATTTATTTCCACTTTTCTCATTCATATTTTATGAAACCATTATAAAGAAATTTAACTTTGAGTAATAACATTATCGAAATGCTTCTTTTTTTGTTCTTTTGACTTGAGGCAGTCCAATTTCAGCACATATGTAACTACTAGTTGAATTAAGAATGATTCTTTTCTATTTTACTGGTCTTGTTAATATCTGAGGGCAAATTTTTTTCTACAGTGTTACTCATAATTTCAATGTAAGAGGATATAATATTAATAATCTACCTTGAGTTAATTTGCATTAACATATTATAGATTCCATTGTAAAATTTTGCTGTTTATTGCCATTTGTAAGTTGAAATTCCTTTTTTTTATTTTGAACAGTAATTTTGGAATGAAGTATAAATTATTAAGATAGACTACTTGATTTTAGTTGTGAAATTGATAAAAAAAATATCATTATTTCATTTAATAATATCTGCTGCTTGGAATTTTATCCTCTTACAGTAGTCATCAGTAGTATTTTTTGAATAATATTGTAATTATAGTGATGGAATATAATGATGAATGTATGCAATGTTTGCAGAGATATCTGTTAAAGTGATTTCAATACAATCATTTTATATCTCATGACAACTTTCTTGCAGTTAGTAATTGCATTTGAAACTGTTGAATTTCATTGATGTCTATTTATTAAAACAGCATTCAGAAAATTGCTTATGCATGCTTTTGTCATTGCAGGGTATAAAGCTACCAATAACAAGTGCTATCTGTAAGCTGTTGTCTTGAATTTAAGCTGGGAGATCACAGAACTACAATATTCGTGTTTCAAAGTAATTTTATTATTTCAGTTTTTTAATACAGCATATTTCCTTCCACCAGTCACAAAATTATAAAAGTACAATCTTGTCTGGATTGAGTTTTGTTTTAGCATAGCAATGTCTGAGTTGTTTTGAAATAGAGATTTACCGGGTCTATTTCATTCTGCAATAACACACCTTTTCTTTCTTTTTCCTGTTTAGCCTCCGGTAACTACCATTTAGATAATTCTTCAGAGGATGAATGAGGATGATATGTATGAGTGTAAATGAAGTGTAGTTTGTACATTTCTCAGTTCGACCATTCCTGAGATGTGTGGTTAATTGAAACCCAACCACCAAAGAACACCGGTATCCACGATCTAGTATTCAAATCCATGTAAAAATAACTGGCTTTACTAGGACTTGAACGCTGTAACTCTCGACTTCTAAATCAGCTGATTTGGGAAGACGCGTTAACCACTAGACCAACCCGGTGGGTTTGCAATAATAACACACCTGTTTCAATGACTTGTGTTTATTCCATTTCATGTCTGCTCTACTGTTATTGTATAAATGTTATTTCTTGTTCATTTTTTAGACTGAACAATATTCAATGAAACAAGAAAGTAGTTCGACTGGAATGACTCTTGGAGCAGATAGAATGCAGTTAGGAAATATGGGAGATACAAGTTATGGGCTTAATCCACAACAACTTAGAGTGTATAGAGCTATTCAGGTTTGTTTATAGTTATTTAATAATGCTA
Organism: Lycorma delicatula; assembly: GCF_047948215.1. NCBI lineage: Eukaryota > Metazoa > Arthropoda > Insecta > Hemiptera > Fulgoridae > Lycorma > Lycorma delicatula. The sequence goes on along the minus strand of NC_134456.1, from coordinate 197,872,064 downwards.
TTGTATATTGTTTTAGTAATTAATTTTTCCAGAAATCTTCCAAAAAATCTTTAAATGTGTCTATTTTGAATAAAAATTCATTTTTCTATATATTAGCTTTTGTATATATAATTGTTGACTTTCTGTATATAATTATAGTTGATTGTAGTTATAGTGATTGAAGTCTATTTTAAAAATAACAATTCCCTTATCACTACACAATGTTTATTTTGCAGACATATTTATTTAAATTGAAATGCATCTTCTCAGTAGGATTACAATATTACTGTGGGTAAAAAACTTATGAAAAATATCGTCTTCTTTAAAACTGAAATCAACCAGATGAAAACGCAGTGTGAGAACACCTGAAAATATTAATGCTATAAGGTTAGCCATAAGCAGTTTCCATGACATTCAGCAGCGAGGCATGGTGGTGCACTAGGTATTTCTGATTGAAGTGTAAGACGAATTCTTCCACGTTGATCTTCAGTTCCACCCCTACAAGATGTTAGTGCAGGAGCACAGTGTAAATGACTGAGCATCTCTTGAAGCAGCTTGAGAGTTCATCCTCAAAAACGTACACTATGACACCATTATTTTCAAGTGATGAAGTATTTTCACCTCTGGATGAAAATTATTACTAGGCTGTCAATGATCCACTAGAATTTCACCAGCGATTACTTCACAGTCCATATGTTATAATGTGGTTTGTATTTTCAAAGTTTGGCATAATAGGCACATATTTTTTAAAGGAGACAAATCACAGACTAACAATAACAGCTGATTGGTATGTAATGCTGTTGTTGCGACTTTTTGCTACCAAAACTGAATGAGCTTGGTGATAGAATTTGGTTCCAGCAGATGGTGTCACCGCCCATACAGTGAGAGTTTGGATGGATGTTCTTCAAGAAACCTTTTCAGGATGTTTGATTAGTTGATATGGCGACATTCCATGGCCTGTTGTTCACCTGATGTGACTGTTTGTGACTTTTTCCTTTGAAGCTGTCTTAAAGATAAAGTCTACTGTGGTCGACTGCATTCAGTTGCAGAACTTAAGGAAGCCATTCAATGTGAAATTACAGCAGTTCAATGAGCGAAGATTGAGCGAGCAATGAAAAATTTTAGAAAGAGATTAAATGAGTGCGTGAGGAAAACCAGGAAACATGTGGATAACATAATTTTCAAGTAAAATATATGGAATATTGTAAGTAAAACTGTATAGATTGATTTTTAATTTGATACATAAACTTAAATACTATGAAATATATTTTTTTATTGTCCCTCCACAATCGTCAGATCATTCTGCCAGATGTACTTGATTGAGTATGTATTGTTATTTTTTTGAGTAAATAACTGGTTTTTCAAGAATATTCTGTAGGTCACAGTGTTGAAGTAGTAATTAATCATTATATAAACATTTTAGAAAATGTGTACAATTAGATGTTGCTGTATAGTTATTTTTAGTAGTAATGTCCTTTTTTAATAAAATTGCTTCCTTTTTTTTAAAGATGTTTTCCATTTGTAATAGATAAGTTGAACCCATTAAATGATAAACATCAATCTAAGAATTTGCCATATAATTTTAGTATTTTATGATTGTATTTAGTATTTTATGTCAGTCAATTTATTTTAATTGTCAAGGGATTTGTTAATGAAGTGAAAAACTTCTGAGTTCTGTAATTGCCTGGTCTAATTTAAAACATTGCTTGGTTAACTTGAAAGTAAACATTGTTAAAACTAATAGGACTATTATAATTTTTAGAATTTCGTTTGGTAGTTAATATCCTCCAAAAAATAATTGAACATACTGTATGTGTAGCTAGCGGCATGTATGATTCTATAATGATTATTTAATGTAAATCACATTTGTTCATATAAATGATGTTTAGTTTAATCTAAAGGTTCACCTAACCAGGCTCAAAGTATTTATTACACATCTGGTTGCTGTACTGCAGTTAAAAAATTAATACAGAAATCTTTTTTATTTTGGTATTTTATGAATCTCATATAAAAATCAGAAATTTAGAATGTGACCAGAAACAATCATAGTAAAATTTATTCATTTCTAATAAATTAATGTAAAAAGTTTTAATATAACATTTTTAATTGACGAAACGGCTTAAATATGTTGGCTATTCTTAAAAAAATTGTAATTACCTCCTCTGAGTGTATACAGATTAAAACATCATGATACTTAATAATTATTAATAAATTATCTATACTGTTAAGGTTTGGATTTAAAGGAATCTGAATAAAATCCGCTAATATGTTATTTGAAAATAGTAAAGATTTTTTTATTACTTTGAGGTTAATTCCTTTTTTTTCTACATTTCATATTACTGCTTAGCCCTACCAAGTGTTTTATTTCAATTTTTTGTATGGTTTTTTACAAGGTTTTATAAAAAAAAATTTCTTGCTCATTATTTTAGTTGACAATGTTATATTATTAAATTAAAATTAGTCTAAACATTGAGGTAACTCATTCACTTCATTAATAAAGCTTATGACAATTAATTATAAATTAAAAATTATCAATGCAGCATGACAAAATCTTAACGTAGAAATATTTAAGAAACTAAATCAGTTATAAAACGTGAAAAATTAGTTGAAAAATTCTTAGATTAATTTTTTATTATATAATCACCGTTTTACTACACACAGAACATCTTAATCAAACAAAATTGTTGACATGACCATAAAAAACCTCACCTTTGTTTTTGGCATTTGGGTGATGAGAAGGTCATAAAATTGGTTTTTAAAACAATAAATTTCTATAACATGGTCTTAAATTAAAACAAGTTTTAATTTTTACTGTGCTTTTTAAAGCTGCAGTGAATTCTACTTTGTGACAGAGGGAAGGGTAAGGGTGGTTTGTAAACAGTAAGCATGTGATCTTTAAATTGTTCGTTCATATGTCTTGCTGTTATACATGGCAAGCCTATCCTGCTTAAGCTCCAAAATGTTTGTGACAATTGTGAGTATGACCTTATACCACAAATAAAAATTATTTACAAATTCTACATTTTTATTAATGTTGTTCAACTTTCAGTTTGCAAGTCGTCATAATATTAGTTTTAACCACTAAAATATCATTTAATACAATTTATACACTGTACTTATGCTTAGAATTTTATTTAATTATACTTTTTCTTTTACAGCAATGCAAGCGTGAAGGAGGAGCTTCAAGGGAAGAAATATCTGGAGCATTAACTCTCAAGATGCCTGGTGTAGAATTGGAGTAAGTTTTTATTCATTATAGAAAACTGTAACTTTTATTTATTTCATTGCATTTAAAAGTAAAAATGTTTTAATTAGATTATTATGGTGTAATGTGTCTCAATTTTCCAGTATACATGTACAAAAACTTCTGGATATTAAATTAGTATAAGTGTTTACCTACATGTAGGTTGGAAAATAAGAACTCTTTTCAGAATAAAAAGCACAATGTATGAATATGTATGTTGTGGTGTTTGCTGAAATATCTCACCATATACGTATAATGAAACTAGTCAGAAAAAAGATAAAGATTGCTATTGTAATAAAAAAACTTAGAATAAGATGAATGTCATGAAAAATTGAATAGAAATATTTATAGGAAAGTACAAGTACTGATTATGAGTTGTGTAACATGTAGATGGTATGGTCAGTAACCATCTATTTTTGTGATAAGTCAAAATAATGTCTCTGTTCTCTTTTTGTAAACGTTGTAGATCCCGGTTGATCCATGATAAGTATTCATTTGATTTGTTAGAATAATGCAGCTTGATTGCTTAAAAAGATAAAAAATCTTTCAATGATTAGAAAAATTTCACTTTATGATTTGTTATAATAAATTCACTATTGTAATTTTCATAATTTTGAAAGATCTGTATGGCTTGAGGATACTATATTGTGATTGGTTTAGATTTATTATTTTTGACCAACTGTAATGATTCAGTTCTACAAGTAAGTGGTCTCCACACTGAGATCTATAAAAATTTATTGCACCTTGATTGGTCAAAATTTTTAAATTTATAATTGATTTGAATCAAACAAATTTTTGTGTTTTTACATGATTGTCTGTTACGCTTCATAATGTAATAGCTAGACACCTAGTAACCTTTGGTTGTTGTAAAAAATGAAGTGTTAAAAAGTACTGAACTACTATCAAGTTGACTGTGTTTTTCTTTTTTATTATTATAAGTATTGTTCTGATTGTCATAAATGTATTCTCTATTGAAACAAAATGAAATGCTGTCTATACTGTAAAAGTAAAATAAAAAAATTAGTTGTCCTAATATCTGAATGTATTAAAATTACTAACTCATTCTGCGCTCTTAATAAACAAATAACTGCTACTGCACAAGCTAGATTCAGATAGTAACACATAACTTTTATGTATATTACAATTCTATTTTCTTCATACTTTGTATTTATATTCTAGTAAATTGTGTTGTTTTGTTAGGCTTGTGAAATAAATAAGCATACGTGGGGGGGGGGGGGGGATCACACAAAAATAACTGGAATTGTGTTGTGCTGGGTAGAGTTTCTGTAGTACATGGATACAATCCTGAAACCAAACAACAGTCAAACCAGTGGAAGACTGCAACATCACCTCTTCCAAATATCAAGACTATGTTCATTTGTCTTTTCAATGCAAAGAGGAGTGGTACATTAGGAATTTGTTACACCATGTTAGACTGTTAACCAGAGTTTCTACTTGGAGGTTCTGAGAAGATTATGTGCATCAGATAGTGGCAAAAAAGGCCTGATTTGTGACAGGCAGGTAACTGGTTTTTACACCATGACAATTTACTTTCAACACAGCTCACTTAGTGCACCAGTTTTTAACAAAAAATGCCTGACTCCCTTGCCCACCCTCCTTATTCACCTGATTTAGTTCTATGTGATTTGTTTTACTTCTCCAAATGAAGAGGGACCTGAAAGGAAATCATTCTGCTGATAATAGATGAGGTGGTGAAAAATATGAGGAAGGTGCTGTTTGTCATCACAACAGATGAATTTAAAAAATATTTTGAACAATGATATAAAACAATAAAATATTGGACAAATGTATTAGCTGTATTGGAGAACATTTTAAAGGGGATTGAAAGTTTTCTGTAAAAAAAAAAAAAAAACGTAAATTAAAAAAAAGAAAAGAATTTGTTTATTTTTAATACTCCCTTGTGTGTTGTACACACACACACACACACACATATATATATATATATATATATATATTACACCTTTCTGTACAAAGTAGGATTGTAAAAGTTAAAAAATTATTAACAAAATCTTTAACAATCGGTCTCTCATAAAAAACACTAATTTGTGTTTATCAAGGAAATATTGACTATTATAAATTCTCTTTTCAATTTTTTTGGTCTTTTAGATTCTGAGTCATGAAACGTCAAAAATGCAGTAAAAGAGAGCGTGAATTCTGATTTCGTGCGTGTGTCAGCCAAACAAAGATTTTAAAATTTTATTTAGGGAATTCTGTACTATTCAAATAATAAGATTTCAAACAATAAATACTCTTACAAAAATAATTGCTCTCTTTTCTGACTGTATTAAAAAGTATGCTTTCTGTTCTAGAAAGGTGAATTCTTATAGACATATTGTCCTATACTTAAACATTTGCAAAATGCCTTAACACTTTTCAGCAGGATCTCACAAAGTGGGTTTTTCAAAATTCTAAATTTGTCTTATTTCTGCTTATGTATGAATATCTTTTTATTTTGAAATAAAATGAGAAGTCTTATCTGATAAAAATGTAATGGGAATTACAAATGTTAGGAGACTTGTGAAACAAAAAAAAATTATGTAAAAGAACCAGCTGTTTTTTTTTTTTTTTTTTTTAAGTAATAATAAACAGTTATTATTTTGCAACAGTTGATGTCAATTATTTTAAACAAATCAGAGTTACTGTCATTTGTTTACCAGTCATCATTACATTTTATGGAAAAGGTGCAAAAATCATTCCCATTTGATAATTAAATAACTTAAAAGCATAGAATGGAGCCGGCCTCTGTGGCACGAGTGATAACACATCGGCCTTTCATCTGTAGGTCCCGGGCTCGAACCCCAGTCAGGCATGGAATTTTAACACGCTACAAATCATTCATCTCATCCTCTGAAGCAATACATAACAATAGTTCCAGAGCATAGAATGGCATTTAGAAATTTTTCCACAAAATTATCTGCTTATGATCTAATTATTGTCAAATGATTAATGATTATCTGCTTATTATATAATTTTAGGATCTTGGAACCAGGGTTTACACATAAAGTTTCAAGAGTATATGATGGCAGATAAAACATTGTAACAAGAAACACTGGCTTAATGTTCATTTAAACATGTACAAATTCACTTGCTGTTAGCATCACAAAAGTGTGGCCATTTGTGAACAGATGCTTTGTTATATAGCAGCATTCTTGCCGACAGCTTATTATTTTTTTTTTGTCTTCAGTCATTTGACTGGTTTGATGCAGCTCTCCAAGATTCTCTATCTAGTGCTAGTCGTTTCATTTCAATATACCCTCTACATCCTACATCCCTAACAATTTGTTTTACATATTCCAAACGTGGCCTGCCTACACAATTTTTCCCTTCTACCTGTCCTTCCAATATTAAAGCGACTATTCCAGGATGCCTTAGTATGTGGCCTATAAGTCTGTCTCTTCTTTTAACTATATTTTTCTAAATGCTTCTTTTCTTCATCTATTTGCCGCAATACCTCTTCATTTGTCACTTTATCCACCCATCTGATTTTTAACATTCTCCTATAGCACCATATTTCAAAAGCTTCTAACCTTTTCTTCTCAAATACTCCGATTGTCCAAGTTTCACTTCCATATAAAACGACACTCCAAACATACACTTTCAAAAATCTTTTCCTGACATTTAAATTAATTTTTGATGTAAACAACTTATATTTCTTACCGAAGGCTCGTTTAGCTTGTGCTATTCGGCATTTTATATCGCTCCTGCTTTGTCCATCTTTAGTAATTCTACTTCCCAAATAACAAAATTTTTCTACCTCCTATTTTCACATTCAGTGGTCCATCTTTGTTATTTCTACTACATTTCATTACTTTTGTTTTGTTCTTGTTTATTTTCATGCGATAGTTCTTGCGTAGGACTTCATCTATGCCGTTCATTGTTTCTTCTAAATCCTTTTTACTCTCGGCTAGAATTACTATATCATCAGCAAATCGTAGCATCTTTATCTTTTCACCTTGTACTGTTACTCCGAATCTAAATTGTTCTTTAACATCATTAACTGCTAGTTCCATGTAAAGATTAAAAAGTAACGGAGACAGGGAACACCCTTGTCTGACTCCCTTTCTTATTACGGCTTCTTTCTTATGTTCTTCAATTGTTACTGTTGCTGTTTGGTTCCTATACATGTTAGCAATTGTTCTTCTATCTCTGTATTTGAACCCTAATTTTTTTAAAATGCTGAACATTTTATTCCAGTCTACGTTATCGAATGCCTTTTCTAGGTCTATAAACGCCAAGTATGTTGGTTTGTTTTTCTTTAATCTTCCTTCTACTATTAATCTGAGGCCTAAAATTGCTTCCCTTGTCCCTATACTTTTCCTGAAACCAAATTGGTCTTCTCCTAACACTTCCTCCACTCTCCTCTCAATTCTTCTGTATAGAATTCTAGTTAAGATTTTTGATGCATGACTAGTTAAACTAATTGTTCTGTATTCTTCACATTTATCTGCCCCTGCTTTCTTTGGTATCAGTACTATAACACTTTTATTGAAGTCTGACGGAAATTCCCCTTTTTCATAAATATTACACACCAGTTTGTATAATCTATCAATCGCTTCCTCACCTGCACTGCGCAGTAATTCTACAGGTATTCCGTCTATTCCAGGAGCTTTTCTGCCATTTAAATCTTTTAATGTTCTCTTAAATTCAGATCTCAGTATTGTTTCTCCCATTTCATCCTCCTCAACTTCCTCTTCTTCCTCTATAACACTATTTTCTAATTCATTTCCTCCGTATAACCCTTCAATATATTCCACCCATCTATCGATTTTACCTATCGTATTATATATTGGTGTACCATCTTTGTTTAACACATTATTAGATTTTAATTTATGTACCCCAAAATTTTCCTTAACTTTCCTTCGATAGTTCCTTTTACTTTCTTCATCACTATCATTCTTATATTTTCTATATTCATCCATCAGCTGCAATATATCGTCTGAAACCCAAGGTTTTCTACTAGTTCTCTTTGTTCCGCCTAAGTTCGCTTCTGCTGATTTAAGAATCTCCTTTTTAACATTCTCCCATTCTTTTTCTACAATTTCTACCTTATCTTTTTTATTCAGACCTCTTGCGATGTCCTCCTCAAAAATCTTCTTTACCTCCTCTTCCTCAAGCTTCTCTAAATTCCATCGATTCATCTGACACTTTTTCTTCAGGTTTTTAAACCCCAATCTACATTTCATTATTACTATATTATGGTCGCTATCAATGTCTACTCCAGGATAAGTTTTGCAGTCAACAAGTTGATTTCTAAATCTTTGCTTAATCATGATGTAATCTATCTGATACCTTCCAGTATCGCCTGGCTTTTTCCAAGTGTATATTCTTCTATTATGATTTTTAAAGTGGGTGTTGGCAATTACTAAATTATACTTCGTGCAAAACTCTATAAGTCGGTCTTTCATTCCTTTTGCCCAGCTCGTATTCACCTACTATATTTCCTTCCTTGCCTTTTCCAATGCTTGCATTCCAATCTCCAACTATTATTAAATTTTCATCTCCTTTTACGTGTTTAATTGTTTCATCAATCTCTTCGTATACACACTCTACCTCATCATCATCATGGGCGCTTGTAGGCATATAGATGTTAACAATCGTTGTCGGTTTAGGTTTTGATTTTATCCTTATTTCAATGACTCTATCGCTATGCGTCTCGAAATACTCCACTCTCCTCCCTATCTTCTTGTTCATCACGAAACCTACTCCTGCCTGCCTGTTATTTGACGCTGAGTTAATTACTCTAAAGTCCCCTGTCCAAAAGTCGCCTTCCTCTTCCCAGCTTATTATAACTTATAAATATTATAATAATTATCATTTAAACTACAAATAAAAAATACAACCTAACAATAATAAAAATATTTAACAAAGTTAGTTCAAGTGTAATTGACAGATAAAGAATTACAAATATCTTTTACAAAAAAATAATAAAAGTAAAAAAAAAAATGTTCCATTAAAAAAAAAAAAATATTTTTACTTACTAGTTGCTTTTATGCTTAACTTTTTATCTAATACTTACTATTACTGGGTAAAAATAATAATAAAAAGTGTATCTATTTTGTTTTTATTTTTCCCATTATTTTTATAGGTGAAAAACTATTAATAATAAATTGTAGTTGTATAACTATCTTAAAGTCTTCAGATTTTTTAGCTCATCGAGCCGGTCTAGCGGTTACTTATAACAAATCAGCTGATTTCGAAGTCGAGAGTTTTTAACTCAAATCCTAGTAAAGGCAGTTAGTTTTATATGGATTTGAATATTAGATGTGGATTCTTTGGTGGCTGGGTTTCAATTAACCACACATCTCAGGAATGGTCGACCTGAGACTCCCCAAGACTACACTTCATTTACTTTCGTACATATAATCCTTATTCATCCTCTGAAGTGATAAATTACAGTGCTTCTGGAGGCTAAACAGAAAAAGAAAGAAACAATTTTTATTCCTACCCCCAACATTATCCATTAGCAAATAATTTCAAATGTAAAGGGTGAACTATTTTACATTATCAGAGCCTTTCTTTGTTTTGAAATGTATATATTTTTACTGTATCTTGAAAGAAAATATGGCTTAAACCTTCTCTTAATGTCTAGATTCATGTTGGACATTTTCACAAAGTTTGGTAAAGCTTTACTCAAATAATATGGTTGTATATGTATATACATTTGGTTGTACAAAAAAAAAACTTTTTAAGCCAGTTAGAAGATATTAAAAAATTGAATATACTATGACAGTATGGAATATACTTTTTATTGCAGTTTTAAATTTAATTTCCAAGTTAGAGTTTGAATATTTTCTCTTCAACTTGTTTTTATTTTTTTTCCCTTTCTTAAAGTAATCTATTTATATGTTGAATAATAGAAATTTTCCCTCTTCTTGTGTGTAAGTTTATATTCAGATCTATATCTTGATGAAAAATATTATTTTCCTTTAATTATCATCCAGAAATAAATGATAAATCATATATCTGGGATTTACACTATTCCAGTCCATTTAATATCACTAAAATTTCCATGGATTTACTGAATTATCAGTTCCTATGTTATATGATTGCATGTATATATTGATCTATGAGATTAATATATTATATATATATTTAACCACCAAACACAGTAAGAAAAAAACCTAAAAAACTAATACTAATAGTCGACTTTCACACAGGCTCCCACGTCATCAGTTGGTACATAATTCTACAATTATATAGACAGGTAACAAAAATAAAAATTTTGAAAACATAAATCCTAGTTGGAGATTGGAATGCAAGCATTGGAAAAGGCAAGGAAGGAAATATAGTGGGTGAATACGAGCTGAGCAAAAGGAATGAAAGAGGGGACCGACTTACAGAGTTTTGCACGAAGTATAATTTAGTAATTGCCAACACCCACTTTAAAAATCATAATAGAAGAATATACACTTGGAAAAAGCCAGGCGATACTGCAAGATATCAGATAGATTATATCATGATTAAGCAAAGATTTAGAAATCAACTTGTTGACTGCAAAACTTATCCTGGAGTAGACATTGATAGCGACCATAATTTAGTAATAATGAAATGTAGATTGGGGTTTAAAAACCTGAAGAAAAGGTGTCAGATGAATCGATGGAATTTAGAGAAACTTGAGGAAGAGGAGGTAAAGAAGATTTTTGAGGAGGACATCGCAAGAGGTCTGAATAAAAAAGATAAGGTAGAAATTGTAGAAAAAGAATGGGAGAATGTTAAAAAGGAGATTCTTAAATCAGCAGAAGCGAACTTAGGCGGAACAAAGAGAACTAGTAGAAAACCTTGGGTTTCAGAAGATATATTGCAGCTGATGGATGAATATAGAAAATGTAAGAATGATAGTGATGAAGAAAGTAAAAGGAACTATCGATAATTATAAACAGGAAGTGCAAACTAGCGAAAGAAGAGTGGATTAAAGAAAAGTGTTCAGAAGTGGAAAGAGAAATGAACATTGGTTGGAGCATACAGGAAAGTTAAGGAAAATTTTGGGGTACATAAATTAAAATCCAATAATGTGTTAAACAAAGATGTTACACCGATTTATAATACGAAAGGTAAAGTCGATAGGTGGATGGAATATATTGAAGAGTTATACGGAGGAAATGAATTAGAAAATGGTTTATAGAGGAAGAAGAGGAAGTTGAAGAGGATGAAATTGGAGAAACAATACTGAGATCTGAATTTAAGATAAAAGATTTGAATGCAGAAAGGCTGCTGGAGTAGATGGAGTACCTGTAGGATTACTGCGCAGTGCAGGTGAGGAAGCGATTGATAGATTATACATACTGGTGTGTAATATTTATGAAAAAGGGGAATTTCCGTCAGACTTCAAAAAAAGTGTTATAGTCATGATACCAAAGAAAGCAGGAGCAGATAAATATGAAGAATACGGAACATTTAACTTAACTAGTCATGCATAAAAAATCTTAACTAGAATTCTGTACAGAAGAATTGAGAGGAGAGTGGAAGAAGTGTTAGGAGAAGACCAATTTGGTTTCAGGAAAAGTATAGGGACAAGGGAAGCAATTTTAGGCCTCAGATTAATAGTAGAAGGAAGATTAAAGAAAAACATACCGACATTTATAGACCTAGAAAAGGCATTCAATAACGTAGACTGGAATAAAATGTTCAGCATTTTAAAAAAATTTGGGTTCAAATACAGACATAGAAGAACGAATGCTAATATTTACAGGAACCAAACAGCAACAGTAATAATTGAAAAATATAAGAAAGAAGCTGTAGTAAGAAAGGGAGTCTAATAAGGATGTTCTTATTTTACATTGTACTGAGGGACAAAAAGGGCTTTTTGGAAAGAGTAAAGAGGGGGAAACTTCATCTTACTGTATTCAAAATTCATTTTGTTACATAACCAAATCTTGAAATGCTTACTGAAATTACGTTTACAAATTGTTGTTTTTTCAAATTTTGGGCCAAAAATAAAAAATGAAGGGCTGAGGATAACAACAGGTAATCCTCATTGACAAGTAATGAAGCCAACAAAAACATCGTTCCTTTTAACTGTAAACAATGTATCCAAAAATACTGATATATATTTTTTAAGTTCATAAAAATTACAACTAGATTCATTAGATTGAATAAGTTGATAATTAATAAACAGTCAATTACATAACGATAATAGTCAATTACGGAATAATAAATAATACTTATAAAATGATAAACAATTCAAATACATTAACAAGTGTTTCAATTCACTGGAAGTTATGAATAAATCTTGCACTTTTTGATATCAAACTTAACTAACATAATTTAGTGCTGCTGCTATTTTTTATTGAGTACAACTGGTAAGTCCTCTCTCATCTTTGGTGTAATGTTGGGTTCTCTTCCAGTAGTTGATAGAAAAAGCTCTGAAGGCGTGAGAATCTTTAAAATATTTTCCAGTTGAACCCATGTTTGATTATCCCTCAGTGATTTCTTGAATGAAGTACCAGGATCCTGGGGATGGAAAAAGTGTATTCAATATTCCTCTTAATTTTCATGCATTTTGACTTAAATGACTTCACCTAACCACCACTTGCCATCGTATAAGCAGCAGACATAATTTTTACATTTTGGCTTCGGTAAACCTGTAAAGCAATCAGAAACATTAATGTCCTTGTGTACCAATACTAATGTAAATGTTTCTGATGCAGAGGTCACCTGGACTTTCAGAATACATTTCTGACTTGTGAACATAACTGTGAAAGGTTTTTGTTTCTGGGACTGTTGTGATTACTTGATAACAAGAAATGAGGTATTCTTCAGTCTCTTGAAAATCTTTATTAGAGCAGAAAATAAATGTTATATTTTTAATATTGTCTTTGCAATAATTGTACATTTCAGAAGGTGTAAGAATTTGATTGTTGACTGTACTTTGAAGGCTTGCTGTAGTCACAGTCCTTTTTACAGTTCCACCAATACAATCACGGTCCTTTTCCATGGTATGAGGCAAAAACTGTCATTCAGCTGTGATTTCAGAATCTTGATGGCAGCACAAATTTGTGACTTTTTTTTTGTGTTTATACTGGGTTGAGGAACCATCAGAAAAATTAAAAAAATTATTTAACTTGTAACAGTGTTTTTACTTTCTTTATGACTTGCTTAGTGTTGAACAAGCTTTATTCACCAACTCAAATATATTTTGACATTCTGGTTCACTTTCTGTTTCATCTTGTGGTTTTTGTATTTTGTTTAAGCATTTTGTACACAGTGCTCTGCCTGAAATTGATTGCTTGTTGAAAGTGTCAAAGAGATTTCTTAACTAGTTTAGTATGACAGCTAAATGGGTCAGAACAACTTTTCCTGTTAATATGAAAATATTTATCTATAAATATTTAGATAAGTAATATTTATCTAAATATGAAAAGTACAGATATTTTTTGTTTCAGTACATCCATTTCTTAAAGATATCAATGATACTGAATATCTATTGTAAGTCAATTTGTGACATACTGTTTCAATGTGAATGCCAGTTGAACACTTCATATCCGTTTTTATAAAATACAACTGTTCTTACAATAATACAGTTAGTATAAATTATAAAACTACCAATTGTACCTCTCTTTGTTTTATTACAGTTTCTCTACAGCTAAAATAAAAATTTCTCAAATTAATAAAATTAAAAATAAAAGATATCGCATAAGTTCACTGCTAAACAAGTTGACATTACCTAACCACAGTATTAACACTAGCAACATTACAACATATCACATTGAAATGAAAACAATAACTGAGCCTTCGATAATGTTTGTATTTACATTCAGTATTACACAAACATTCATGTCCATGCATGTCTGTTTACTATGTTTAAACATAAGTTTGTGTGTGTGTCATACTTTAAGTAAAAACTATCTAAAATATAAGCTATCTCATTATAGACATATCAGAATATTTTGTATAGTAGGCCTACATTTTTATCTGAAAAGATACCTAAGCCTTCATTATTTATTTTGGGCCCAAAATTTGGAAAAACAATTTGTAAACGTAACATCATAAACATTACAAGATTTGGTTATGAAACAAAATGTATTTTGAATACCCATCTTGACTTCCTAAAAACCCCTTTTTGACTTCTGTATGATGTAAAATAAGAATGCTACATACAGCTCACGGGAAAAGTTGACGAAAGTGGCTGTTTTTACCTGTTGACAAGTTAGAAAATAGTCTTATTATTCAAGAAAAATCTTTTTTTTTAAATATTAAAAAAGTATTTTTTGGCTATTATGTACCAAATCATGTAACAAATTTCATCAAAATCAAAAATAGTGATGCAATAATTTGTTCAAAATTTGTTGAATTAAAATGGAATACCCCCTACTAATATTGACGAATTAGGTTACAATATGCACTATAGTTAATATACCATCATTTTTGTCATTAATAACTCAAAATAGTGTTTTAGGTGTTTAAAGAGTGTTTTAGGCCTGTATCAACAGAGGTTAGTTCTAATGATAAAAATATAAATGCTTAATTAATTTGTAAGCAGTTTTATCAGCATCTGAAAACAGGTGTTAATAGATGTGTTTATTGTTTGGAAAGGTAAAAAATAATTTAATAATTAAAAATAATCAATAAGAAAGTCAGAAAATAGTACTAAGAATGGAAGGTGAGGTAACAGAAAAAGTGAACAGTAGTAGAGGAGCACAACTGAGATCCTGTATGTAATTTTAATGTGTTTTTTACATTAATTTTACATTCAGCAGTTACTTAAGTTACCTAAATATGAAGAGCTTGAAACTTAAGACTGAATTGTGTAGAACTTGTGCGACATTGTTGTACAAAGTTGTTTTTGTTTGTCCATGTTATAGTGTTATAGTGTTACTGAATACTACCATAGATTTAGTTTTCCAGTAAAACAAAAATTACTTGAGATTACTAAAAATCAAGTTTTGTATAATGTATTATCTTATTTTTATTTTTGTCTTATTTCAATTTTCTGTATTTAAATATTTTGCCATTAGGCCAATAGTTCTACACACCCAAATGCTCATGAATTAACATAAAATGTATTCCCTGGATATCTCCGTTTGATATAATAGTATGATATAAAAGTATGGTTTTCCACCATACTGATTAAAAGGAATTTTGACGGTTTGAAGTTCCCATTTGACAATTTCATACTTTTATTGATATAATTCCATCAAAGTTGCTTAAGATTGTGGTAAGTGGGTCAAGCTGAAAACTTTTCAGTACCACTAGCATTAAAGAGTTTATTATGTCAGTCTAAAGATTTATATGTCTAACAGCACAATATTTGTTATATATTGCCTCTAGGAGATTACAGTACATAGCTTGTATTTCTTTTCTTATTTACCTTTCATATATTAAAAGTTTTGTTACCTGTTAGCATTTTTTTAATATCTTCTTTTTATCAATTGTGTGAATATAAAAAATATGTACTTCTGTTTCAGAAAAGTTTTGGATTTTCTTGTGTCAGAAGGACACATTTATACGACTACTGATGAAAACCACTTTATGGCCACTGATTTTGCTTGAACTGATTTTAACTAAGTTATTTAAGTACAAACATTAATGATTTATTTTTAGAAGATAGTTTATATATTCCTTTATTTCATTTAATTGTAATTAAAGTCAAAGATTTAGAATTTTGTTTTGTGTAAATTTGTATTAGTTTGTATAAGCTTGTATTAAATTTACATTACTCATTTAGTAATTCCTATTATTCACTTAAAATATATTTATTACTTTTTTATGTATAGTATTTTATGAATAGTGAAATAAATTATTTATGAACAAGTATTTTTATAATTATTACCTAGCTGTAAAAGTTAATGTGTGAACTTGTGATGGTTGTACCTTACTTTTTTTATAATATACTTATTTGGAACCAAGCAATATAACTGAAGTAAGTAGCATATTTTCATCACCAACTGCATGATTTAACATTTACTTTATCGATTTAAAGTGGTTCCTATATCCCAAATTATATAGGTACATACATTTTATTTAAATAATTAATAACTTAATAAAACTTTTATTTAAGTCAGTTATCCAAAACATACTTCACTATTAATCATGGTGATGTTTTACTTTGTGTGGATTCAACCTGATTGCTTATCATAAAACTAGATGCTATGTTGTAATGAACAGTTAACTCTTATTTAACAACTACTTGCTGTTTTCATTTAAAGTAAAAAGTAAGCCTATATGTGTTGCTTCTGCTTTGTTTAGTATGGTAATAGATGCTTTTATTCAAATCTTAGAGCTCTTCTCTAGTCTTCTTGTAAATTTTGCATGCCAGTTTGTTTAGTCTACTTATGTACTGCTACGTTGTCCTTACAGAATAGTTTTCATCTAGTTCATTGTTCTTCTATCCTTACATCAAGTTATATCCTTAGTCTAGACAATTGCCCCTTCATTTTAGCTATTCTGTTAATGAATATTTCCAATTTAATATTGTCTGCCATCATTTTTTTTCTTCATTTATTATTTTAATATATCTTTCTACTTAAAATATCCTTTTCAGTATTTCCACTACCTTTTTATCAAAAATATTTAGATCTGTTGTTGTTATGGTTTGCTCAGACTAACTTCATATTATTTTCATTTAGTGTGTCTGTATCTAATGTAATTGAAAAGTAGAATTACATAGTAGATTATTTATATAACAGAATCTATTACATCAATTAGTAGTTACTCCAATGAAGAGATATTTTTTGAAATGGCATGTATTCATCATTATACCTATAAATAATGTATGTAATATGAACAGCACACACAAACATATCTTCTCATTACTTCATGTTCATAAAAGTATCATTTTTATTTCATCAACCTGGACTTCATCCCATTTCAAATAATAATTTGAAAAAACAAAAAAATAATTTTTATTAGGATAAAAAACTTGTGTATGTAACCAGTCATTATCAGTTGTATATGCTATATTGTTTCATACAAAATGTGTCGGATTTTAATCTTCCCCACTGTCAAATTAAAATAATGACATAATTCAATACCTAATTTTGACTAAACTAAACCTGTTTATTTATATTTTATGCAACTAAACTAAATCAAATTAATTCAAGCAAAGTTCATAGATAAGTATATAAGAAAAAGGTCCCTTTTTGAGATGGGTATGCCAACATTAGCACTTTGATTTTATCAAATGAAAAAGTAATACAATAATAATATTTTCAAATCAGATTATCACATAGTATGTAAAATACCAGAAATAACTATATCACTCTTGTCTGTAGGATAACAACAACCAACTTATGTAATTGATGGAGGAATCAATTCTTGAATCCTTTTATGGTCACAATTAAGAGACTTGTTCACACATGTGCAATGTGGAACATGCATAGGACAGACAAGTCACTACATGTGCTCTGGCATATAAGAACCATCACTATTGCGGGTTTATTTTTGCTAGCCGAATAACTGATATTCTTATTGTTGCTATACACAAATAATTTCCTCAAATACAGGGAAAAGGTATAGTGAAGTATAAAAAAATAAAGTAGAATAAAAATAAAAATTAATAAATTAAGTAAAATAATAAGTATTATTATAAAGTGCATTTTAAAATACTTTGTATTATAATATATCAAAAAATGTTTGAGAATCGCTGATCCATTTTATTAATAATAGTAATAAATAAATAACTGTTGTAATTATAATTTTACGTTATGATAACACACCGTGGTCAACAATCATTTTGTTACATGGATAATATTTGCTGATTCTTTTGCACTTTTGGCTTCTGATTCCAAATATAAAGCAGAATTTCCCTATCAGCCTCAGATTTTTTTTTGTAATTGCCCTTCTTTTTTCCCAGAAAGTGTATGAACAATGTGAATACTATATTTTATTTATTGCAACAGTAAGTTGCTAAATAAACTGTAATTTGAGTTTATAAATGATTGTGAAAAATAAATGTTAATAGTATCTACACAGTAATTAAAATGATTCCAAAAATATACATATGATGACCCAAATTTGTGTTATTAAGCTCATCTGAACCAGATGTCTCATTTTTTTACAAGCATACAGCACCATCCTTCTCACCAAATTTTTAGTCGCCAAGAAAATTGTAATCAGTAATGTAAATAAATGTATAATGTAATACTTTTTTGTAAAGAAAATAAATGTTTTTGTAAAAAATTGTAATACATGATTTTCAATAAACTTTATTGGATTCAATAATGTATGTATGTGTGTGAACACTTTTTTCTTATTTTTTGATTTTGGATTGGGTTTAAGAATCATTAAAGGTTTACAAAAATATATGAATGACTGCAATTAGCCAAAATTAAAATTTTTGATCATTACACAATAACACTGTAAGCTTTTAAGTTTGTCAAAGTCACTAATGTAAGGTTTACTAAAATGCATAAAGTATATAAATAGCAGCTTTGTATATCAAGTGTTAGACCCCAAAATGGCATAAAGTCTTAACTTTTTAATATTTGATAAAATAAAATAGCCCATAAAACCACCAAAACACTAGGTAAATAAATTATATTAATTTAGTTAGCATTATTATATTTAAGTTAATATAATAAACTTTAATATAATGTAATGTAATGTAATATAATGTATAATAAACTTTACTTTAATGTAAAGTGTTAACTATAACCAGTTAGTTATGTAGCATTTTAATATATTAAATTGTAGCATTTTAATATATTAAATTAAAATTTAATTATATTAATTTTAAATAAAGCCAGTGGCTCCTTACTGCTCCCACTGCTTTATTATTACAAAGTAATGATAAATATTTAAAACATCAGCTAAAAATCTATTCCATTTACTCCCCCCTTGTTTTTTCTTTCCTTTCCTACCATAGGTAAAATGCATGCTCAAAACCTATTTCCAGCCCATCCAGACATTCTACTGGATGGATTAGGCTGATATTTTTTTATTCTGCTCAAAATGGCCTGCAGCTGAGGTGTACAGTTCATAATATAGACCGTTTTACAGTTCATAATGTAGTAGTTAAAGCTACTACTGGCAAGGAATTGAGGGGGTTGTGTAGCGACCGGACATGCTACGATGGCAGGATCTTCTCCCTGGGTGGGGGGAATCGAGTTCATAATGTAGCCCTGTTAAAGCCTATCAGAGCTAAGAACAGGGGAGGTGGTGATCGTAAGTTCATAATATAGCACGGGTGGTTTAGTGGGAAAAAGCCCATCTGAGTTCATAATAAAATTAGTTTGGATCCCATCAGGGCTAAAGTAATCTTAGAAAAGGATAAACAATCATATTAGTTACATTTAAAATTTCTTCATTTATTGTAAAAATTTTATTGGGTAGAAATTTATTATTTCTTTGTAAAAGAAAAGAATTAATATAAGCAGACATAATGTTAGTTGTTTAACCTGAACCAAAGTGTTCAGAAAAGAGTTACTTTTTCAGAGAAACCTTTAAAGATTTTATTGTTGTAATACAAATAGTAAGGAAAACGTTTTCGGTTTATTGACAATTATCCAAAAAGCTTTAATATTTTGTTTGCAAAATTTTTAATGCACAAGCACTTAATTTTTTAAATTTCATACAATTTAAATTTTGGATTTGCTTCCATAAATAATGCAGATTTGTTTATTCTAAATTTTACAATTAAATTTCTGGAACATGTAAAAGGTAAGTAGTTATTAAAGCATTTTTATAGGAATGTAAATTAATAGTATTATTTAAAAAATTAAAATTTTCTTCAATATTAACAAGTAACAAATTTCATTTTTGTTAATTCATTAATATTATTGCATAATTAATGTTATAATAACTAATTATAAAGGAATCCCTGTAATTATTTTATATTAATAATATTCAGTTTCATTTTTAAATTAAAAATTTTGGCTTAATGATTTTTAGCCATATCAAGTAAAGTTACATTTTATTCATTGATTGTATATATGATCATGAGATACTGTTGCAAGTGATGATCAACGTCAGATACTGTTGCAAGTTGCATATCGGGTCATTTCATTGACAAACAAAACGCCAGATATAGACTCAAATACATTTTAGATAATAAGTTTAATTTAAACTCAAAGGTTAAATCAATTGTAAAGGATATTTATCGGACAGACAAGGAAGGATTTAATGTTATATTAATGTCGACAAACAATATCTGTGACATTACTACGAACTTTGAATCTTATTTGTCCGCTAAACATAATGTATATATTTGATAATCTGTAAATAAATTGTGATTTGTGTTTTTTCTTGGTAATAATAAAAACAATTATTTATCTCAAGTATTATAAGATAGTAAATTTATCACATGGTATTTCTGATAAATACCATGTGATAAATTTACTATCTTATAATACTTGAGATATCAGCATTGAAGTTAAAGTAATATGAAGAGGAAGACCTAGCTTGCATTGTGCACTTGAGTAAATAAGTTTATTCCCAGATTTAATTCCACAGCATGTACTTGAAAGATAATTAAGCCAATCCACACGACAGTAAATATTACTGTTTGTTTTAGTAAATATTGCTAAATAAACCATAAGCCATTTAGAATAAAGAGGATGAGAGCATTCTTTACAAGATTATTTAATTTTAGACTTTTGTAAGCTAATGTAATGTATTATAAAGCAATAAGTTGTAGAAAAAAAATTCTGTAGCATAATATCAAAAAATCAATATAATTATTTGTCGGTGATGATTATACAGCAGTTGTACAAGAGTACAACTTAATGCAGTGTTTTTATATTCTGATATTGATGTATAACATTATCCAGTTACTAGAGTTCAATCCAGAGCCATCCAATCCAAAATTTGGTATTTTAATAAAAATCTTCAGTCACACGTACCGTGTGCAACCAGTGAAGCTCTTGTGAAGTTGAAGTCTGAACTTATTCCACACTCAGTAGATTTGGTAACTTGTGTTTTTTACATGTTTCTACTATTAAAGATGGAGATAAGAGTGGGTATTCATGTCATCACAGATGATAACCTGAAGGACACAATGAGGTCATGGATTCAGAAAAGACCTCCATCAAATTTAATTGATGGAATGAGGAAAATTGTTCACTACTGGTAGAAATGTGTAGCTAATAATGGTAACTAGAAAAATAAACTTTTTAGTAAATAGAATGTATTTTTAACATATTTGTTTCATTTGAAATCACTTTTCATCTTTGAAATGTGAGCGACTGCATTACATTTCAGCTACTGGTCATGACTACATTATTCTATTTTTTATTTAATTCATGTCTTAAACCCTACACATTCATTTATGATTTTTTATTTATAAATATTAAATTCATTGTCAATCACTGACAAGTGATCAACATTAAAATAGCCTTATATTATGTTAATGTGTGTTTGGAGAGGGAAATTTTTTTTCAAGGATATTTATTCTTTCTAAAATGTAT
Source organism: Lycorma delicatula (assembly GCF_047948215.1). Lineage (NCBI taxonomy): Eukaryota > Metazoa > Arthropoda > Insecta > Hemiptera > Fulgoridae > Lycorma > Lycorma delicatula. The sequence goes on along the minus strand of NC_134456.1, from coordinate 197,850,479 downwards.
TTAACATTGGAGATATTTCTGACATTTCAACATTCATACTCTCAGAATATTTTTGTTTTAAGTTTCAGGTCTAGATTTTTATTGAAAGAAAAACAGTTCATTGTATTCTCATTTACTGATTTTATTGTCAAAGAATTTTGAAAATTAGATGATAAAATGTGTGAGGAGGTTCCATTCAAATTAGAAAAAAGAAGACTAGGAAATTCTTAATAGAAGAAAAATTTGGTTAGTATATATTTTGAGACACCCATGAACTATTCCATAGTATATTGAGACATAGTGCTTAGTTAACTTTAGTGGAAGAAAGTATAAAAAGTAAAACATGTAGTGTGATGACAACATTCAGAATATAAAGCAAATAATGAATTATGTATAACATAGCATATATTAGATTTTAAGAATTAGCATAGAATTGAAAGTCATAAAAAAAGTAAAGTAATAAGTGAAGATCAATAAATAAAAGTGTTAAATGAAGATAAATAAACTAATAAATGAATTGAAGTAATAGTTTTCTGATGTAAGAAAATGACCTTGGAATACTGAAGTGGGATTTTTTTTCAGTATATAAATACATTGTTAGAAAAGAAGTAGCAAGGTTTCTGAATTTGAAGTAGATATATCACATTAATGTGTTAGTCATATTAAATTTATATTTTTTGTTAGTTGTTAGTGGTATATTTAATAGACATGGAACAATATCATTATAGTATGTACTCAAAAGTAAGTAAAAAGAGATATTTATCATGAATTATTTTAATAACACAATTTGATGCTTTGATGTGCAATTCATAAGTTTATATTAAATAAAAAAACTGTACTTGTATCTCTACAGGAAGTGTTTTAATTACAGAACACAATGAGATAAATTTTATGCTAATGTTGACTTTTCCAAAGTTCTATATAACTATTTTTAACTGTAATTTTGGCATCATTCCATTATTTTAATGTAATAATAATTTTATGCTGGAATGAATAATACTGGTGAATGTTAAAATATTTTTTCAGTCTTAATTTTATGAAAGTTAGATCATGCAGGATTTAGAAATAATAAGATTCTATATTTTTTGCAATTAGATTTTTTGTAAACTGGGGAGCAACTGAATAACATACATAAATTTACTCTATCCTCTAAAAGCAATTTTCGCTTGTTCAAATATGTTCTACCGATTATCAACCACTAGGTTGATAAAGTTTTTGGCCTGATACAGGAATTGCACAAGTATCACAAAATGAATTTGAATCATAGAGATCGGATTATATGCATATGCATATTAAGCCCATTCTCTCCGGTTATTGCGTATTTTCCTTAAAATTTAGTGATGAAGCATATTTTCGGTAGGGCACCTTGTTAATAAATAAAATCTTACATTGCAGCCGGCCAAATCTATTTGCTGCATGGCTCTTAGAACGCACTTAGCAGCCATGGAACAGTACATCTGACTGTTTATGTTTACAAAAATAACAAAATATTAAATAGTTGTTAATTATCAAATTTATCGATATGTTATTCAACTACTTACTAATTGTATGCTGATTTTGAAATTAAAAACTAAAAATTACTTTTTTTTATTATTTAAATTTGCATATTTTGACACTTTTCATGCATATTTCAAGTTTTTTATGTTTCATATAATCCGGTCTCTAGTGATATATGTCAACTATGATCCTTTAAATTATGTGTTGCCAAGTTTCAGTCGCGTTTGTTTAGTTTGCTTGTTTATGGTGATTGAGTATAAAGCAAGCAAGGTTTGATTATTCTGAAAAAATGTATAGAATTGAAGTTCAAGCTATTATAAATCACTTTGTTTGTAAAGGTTTAACGCCTAAAGATATACAAAATTTCAAATCCACTTTAAAGGATTCTTCCAATTCTTTTTGAAGAAAAAAGTGAGGTGCTGATTAAACATAGTCATACATCCATTCAAGATAAACAGTTGGGTCAATCGAAATTGTCTCCAAAATCCACAATGCCATATTGAATGATTGCACACTGAAGGTACACAACCTTGCTGACAATACAAACACCTCGATAATATGCCACCACTAAATTTTACATGATATTTTTGGTATGAAAAAGATTTTTGCTCATTGGGTGCCATATTTGTTATGTGGACCAAATATACAGTTGACTGAACACTCCTCAAAGATATTTAGAGTTTCTACCACATTTTATAACAATATTTGTAACACAAATTCTCCATTATATGCCAGAGATCAAAAATGCCACCTCTGGCCAAAAGAAAGTGTTATTTTATCACAATAATGCACCTGCAAGCTCTTCTCGGGTTGTTGCACTTCAAATGACCTACCTACGCTTTGAAGTGCTTCCAAATGCACCAAGCCAAATTTGCCTCCTAGCAATTACTTCCTCTTCCATAGAGGAAGAAATGGCCTGCTGGATGTAGATTCACTTCAAATGATGACTTCAAAGCTGAGACAATGCCACAATTTGTGGAGCTGGACAAATCACATTACACTGAAGGTAGTAAAAAGTTGGAATGTTGTTGGTCTTGATGTATTGAATCGCAAGGTGCCTGAAGTCAAAAAAATGTTTTCAGGAAAGTCAGAAAAGTTTTTTCATTGTCATTTTGAGAAATCTCCAAACAGCCCCTGTAAATAGATCCGATACTGAATGCAAAAATGGAAGAATTCAGTAAATGAACTATTCAAGGTCAATTCGGTCTATTCCAAACAGATATAAAAGAGATAATAGTTACTGGAATGAAAAGAATACTATAGGGGAAGAGTTTACTATAGGAGTGTAGTATAGTAATACTATAGGAGTTTTAAGTCGGCGGGGGGGTGAAGTTGATCATCTACTTGTGGTGCCCCCTGCGTAATCTTAATGATCAACACAAGGTTCACCTTTAACACACTGATTACATTAAGATGGTTTCAAAAAACTTTCCACAAACCAGTTCTTTTAAGAGCTCTGACTCTAGCCTTTGTATCCTTTATTGGAATGCAGGAGGCCTTAACAAACTAAATTTTTAGAATCAAATGAAACATATACTATTTAGATGTTGATTTATTCTTTGTCGTCGAAGCAGAAACTATAGAAACTGCTGAGTTTTATCAGTCAAACGGTTATGCCATTACAACTATGAAAAGATCTTGACATATCACTTCTGGTGTATTCATTGGAGTTAAAAAAATGTAACAAAGAAGCTCTGAGTGTTTCATGAAATGGAAGATGATGAGAAGCTTGAAGCCGTTCAGGTTGAGGTATGGAAAATGGACAACACTCTAGTGTGACTGTACAACCCTCCTGGTAGCGTCTCCTCTTTTGAAGCAGTTGAAACATCAATCCAGGCAAACAGCTTTCTTGTTGGAGATTTCAGCATTCCTTCACCAAGATGGGGCTATTCGAGACTCACCATGCCTGGGAAGACTGGAGAAAATGATTGATAGTAACCAATTAGTGGTTTTGGAAACATCCCCAACTTTCTTTTCATTCTCAGGTCAAATGTCAAGTCCAGATCTAGTTGTCACCTACCTTCATATTTCTCGCAAAACAAAAGTTAAATTTCTTGATGATGCCGGTGAATGCAGCCGTAGAGCCATTCTCATCACTTCACTTACAGACAAGACATGTTGCATCTGCCCTGCTCTGTGATGGAATTTCAAGAAGGCAAGAAGGATTGGGATAAGTTCAAAATGTGGGCGGATGCGGCTCTCTCTGAGGCACTTCTGTCTGAATCCCCTGAAAAAACTATCAACACAAGTAATGAAGCTTACTAGACTGTGCCCAACAGTGTGTACCCCATGAACAGGTGAGAAACTTCAAACTTATATGGAACTCCACATTATCCTACCTGAAGAAAAGGCAAGACAACAGCCGTAAGAACCAAAGTGCCTGAAGACCTCAGGTCACTTAGGAAACACCAAGTTGAGCTTCACACTGAAATCAAAAAAGCCTGGTGCTCTGCTTTCAGGGTTTTTATTGCTACATTGGATTTCAGGAAGAATGGTACCCAAGCTAACAAATTTATCTCTTGGCTTAACAATGACAACCCTCCAATGCTGCAGCAACTCTTGCAGTGTGCCAATCAATCTTTTGCCGATCCAATAGATATAGCCAATATCTTACGTAAGTACTATATGGATTTGAGCCGTGTTCATGGAGATAATGCCATCATTAGGACACTGTCCAAGTGCCCATTGACCTCGTGCTTGACAAGAGGTCAGAAGCTGTCTGGTGCTCCCTTCACTATTGCTAAGCTGGAGAGTGCTCTATTGCAGACTAAATAAAAGAATCTGCAGGAATTGATGGTATTTTACCTAAGCTTTTAATCCACATTTGTGATGCTGCCAAGAAAACAGTTCTAGCCGCCATAAATTTGACTTGGAAAAAGCACATGCCTCAGCAATGTAGAAAGGCCAAAATCGTTCCTATACTGAAAGAAGTTAATGAGGTGCAGAGTTATATTGTTGGTCAGTACTTTCTGTAAAGTGGCAGAAATGATATTGCAAACTTTCTAAATCAATTGGTTGAAGCACGAAATCTCATTCACAATGCTCAGGTGGGATTGTGCGAGCACGGTAGCACAATGGACCAGGTAACCAATTTTATGCAACATGTTAAAGACAGATTCCACAGGAAAATATCAACATTGACAGTACTGGTGGACCTGTAGGCTGCTTATGACACCATCTGGAGGCTCATGCTCATACATAAACTTGGCAGACAGGGAATCTCTGGAAACCTAGGTGGGTAAAGCCATTCCTATCCCAAAGATAGGGTAAGGGATAGATGGGTAAGGTATTCCAACTGCACATTGGGATTTTGCATTCAATAGCAAGGACTAGCCAAGGGAGCTGTCTTGAGCTATTGGCTATTTAATATCTTGATAAATGATATCCTGGATGCAATAAGAAGTGGTGTCTGGTGTTCAGGCACTCCTTTATGCAGACGACCTACTTTTCTGGGGAACCAGTGGATCCATCTTTTCACTCAAGGTCTGTTTAAACAAGGCTCTGATAAAACTAGAACAATGGGCAAAGCAAAACGCAATGACAGTGAATGCATAAAAAACCACCTTTCAACTTTTCTCTCTGTCAACAAAAATACCACAGATTCACCTCCAGTACAGTGGAATAGTGGAGGAAAGCAATATATCCAAATATTTAGGGGTTCAACTGGACAGACATTTAATGTAGAGGCCCCATGTGGACCACTGTGTGAAAAAGGTGGTAAAAAGAACTCGCCTATTAAGAAGACCGACAGCCACAGTGTGGGATGCAAATCAGGATGCCTACAATTCGTACATAAGACCTGTGCTGTTATATGGGAGTGAACTGATAGTCACAGCTTGTGCAAAGCAAGCTTGACCTTGTACAAAATACAGCCTTAAGGGTAATCACAGGTGCTGCTAAGTCCACCCTATTACAGCCATGGAAGCGCAGACTCAGATTGAGCCCCTACAATTATACCGAGAAAGGGTGGCATTGAGATTCTGGGAGCATTTTATCCGAGTCTATAAGCATCAGTGGACCAACTACCAGCAAGCTACTTTTAGGCTGAGGACGGCTTCACTCAGTGCATATGAAAAACTTATAAGGAAATATGATATTCCACCCGTGGACACTGCATCTCAGTGCACGAGCTGGGACTTCTTCAACCACTTACCTCGAGCTTGCTACAAACTCAAGAACCATTCGACACTAAAACACACCTCCACACAACACGAATTGAAGCAGCTAGCCCTACAAACCATTCATGAGGAATTTTCAGAGGACGAATGGATTCACATCTACACTGATGGATCGTCAATTTCAGACAGTGGAGAAACTGGAACTGGGTACTACTGCCGTCATTTTCAGGGACATATAGTTGTATGTGCCCCTCAGTAACTATGATGGCAAAGTTGAAGCAGTGCACACCGCTGTGGCCGAACTGGAAAAGCTAGCTTCTCCTTTGAAAGTAGTGTTTTTGGTTGACTCCCAAGCTGCTATACATAATATATTGCGCAACACCCAAACAGACTGCCAGAGGACGGTTGAATATAGAAGATTGAAAAGCCTGGGAAATTGCAGGTGGACACTGATGTTTCAGTGGATACCCAGACATGTTAACTTACATAGAAATGAGAAAGCCGATAAACTGGCTAAGTTAGGAATGACTCTACCCCAACCTAGTTGCCCTGCGTCCTTGCATTCATCCAGGACAGTGGTCGACGCGGCGGTCAACAATGCCTCTCCAAGACGGCTCCTGGTAGGAGGTGGGAGACCTTGGTCACTGATGGCCCTATCAACACCAGCCTCCCATGTGCAGTCAGTGAAGTTGCTTTTTGACTAAAAACTGGCCATGACTATTTTGCCTTTCACCTTCGCCTCATACATGTGCTGCCAACTCCCAAGTGTCCGCTGTTTGGTTGCGGGACAATAGATGCTGATCACCTGAGAGATTATCTGGCCCTGGACCACACCCAGTGGATGAAAGCCTGGAGTTCATAGAAACCAGTCTTTATTGGTCAGCGTGTCGCCAAATGGCTTAACATATGCACATTCAACTAAAATTTTTTACTTCAGTCAGTTCAGCATACCACCAAACATATTGTGGTTTTATTGAACAGATAACATGTGGTAGTAAATAAAAAACACACCACATTAACAACACAGATACTGATTTAGTAGTTAAAGTAGCTATTAGACAAATTTTTTCATTTGCAGGATTTCAATGCTAGGAGTATAATTTTTAAAATGTCCCAACTTTTGTTTTTCTGTTTAGCCTCTGAAATCACCGTAAGGCATTACTTCAGAGGATGAATGAGGATGATATGTATGAATGTAAATGAAGTGTAGTCTTGTACAGTCTCAGGTCGACCATTCCTGAGATGTGTGGTTAATTGAAACCCAACCACCAAAAACACCAGAATCCACAATCTAGTATTCAAATCTGAATAAAAGTAACTGCTTCTACTGGGATTTGAAGCGTATAACTCTTCAATTCAAAATCAGCTGAATTTGTGATTCAAGCACTAGTTTGTTGTATTAAAGTTATGCAATGCTGAAATGGCACTATTGAAAAAATGATAAAAAAAAACAATCTTATATTGTAATTTTTTTATAATTCCTTCAGGCTTTCTTCAGTTAAATTTATAGTTAAACTTATAGCAATAATGCAGAAAATTAACAAGGTTTAATTTGGTTTAATGCTATTACTTGCTTGAAGTGATTCGTATGATTTAGCTCCTTTTTACCTGTTTAATTCACTAATTAAGCTAACCTTCTTCTGTATTGGAAAATGGTGTGTATGTAACCAATTATATTCTAAAGTTAATAGCTCCTCAATGCTGCCCCATTGTTGGGATCCAAATAACAATGTGACTTATAATCTATTGATATCATAAACTACACATATACATTCTCATTACATGCATTACATACATTCAAATCATGAAAGCGACACAAGGTATCTGGCGGTTTTTGGAGTATTGTATGTACTGAATAATTTTATGAATTTTTAATTTGTTTTACAAAAATTCAAAAGCATTTTTAAAAATTATATATTGTAACAACAGCAACTGTTAGAGAAACTTTCTGTTAGAGAAAATTTTCTGATGTCATATATGTATGATCTGAATGTCTGTTTTTTGAAACTTAGGTGTGTAATTGGATTAGGTTAGAGCTAATATTTAAGGAAAATGCTTTTAAATAATTATTTAAAAAAAATAGAATTTCTTAATTTGAATCATAAATAAATTGTTAGTCTCTGATTCTCTTTTTTATCATTATTTGTATAAGTGTGTTTTTCATTTTCAGAAGGCTGTGGATCCTGTTGCTCATGTTACAATAAAGCAGATTATGGATTGCCAAGATGATTCTTTAAAAATAGGAAATACTGAAATTAGTTGCGTAAGTGTAAACTGAATAAAAATAAAATTGATAATACTGTTCTTTTTATTAACATAAATGGATAAAATGGGTAAAATACACAAGAAGTAACATTTACATGTTTGATAACAATATTATATTATATGTTTTGTTTTGTTTTCTTCTTCCTAAGTTATTTATTATTATGGTAAAATACATTTTGTACTCATACATATGTAGACTATAGACATACTATAGATCTGAGTTGAACTTGTCATTTATTTATGTATATTTTTTTATCAGTAGTGTGAATTGCATCATTACAGTATTCATTATACACTATATGGTTTATCTTCCGTTTTTATCAGACATTCATTCATTCATGATTGGGAATGAATAAATGCCTGAATAAAATTATCATTCATTTTGTTTGTTTTTATTTTATCAGGATTTAAAATTTAATTGATTTTAAATGAGAAATTTATGTCATGTATATTTTTAATACAACTTTACTCAGATAAAATGGTATTTTTTAGTTATATATTTAATTTGTTAAAAATAGCAAAAATTTCAATCATTCTGTCTGTTGAGTGTGTCATTAAACGGGTTGGTCTAGTGGTAAGTAAACTCGTTATTGTAATCAGCTGATTTTGAAGTTAAAGTTCTCAGGTCCAGATCCTAATGAAGGTAGTAGTTACTTTTATTCGGATTTGAAAACTAGATTGTGGACACCGGTTTTCTTTGGTGGTTGGATTTCAATTAACCAGACATCTCAGGAGCAGTCAACCTGAGTTTGTTCAAGACTACAAATTTACCACTACAGTTACATTACACTGATAAGTTGCTAATGACTTTAATTGTTGATGGGACTATAAATAAAAGTATTAAAAAAAAATTAACTATTATGGCAAGCTCTTTTAAATAATATTTCATGGCATAATCATATTTTTTTATTAAGAATTATTGGAAAATTGACTGGCCTTAATGAGCAATGAGTCAAAGGAGTTTTTGGTTTTAATTTCTGCATAATGTTGATCAAGGATAAACCTGTTTAAATATGTACTTTTTGTTTGTTATTTCATTAAAATATTAATGATAATTTTTAATATTTCAAGTTAGTCTTAGAATGAATGTTGAGGATCTTACTATGCCTGAGACAGTTGAACATTATCATGAAGTCGGGCTTTGTGAAAGTAGCATAGGGGTTTGACTTATTAGCATATTTTACAAAATTTTGTTTTTCTGGTTGAAATCAGGATTTTGATGAAATCAAGTGTATATAGTTTTAGAACAATGAATGAGTCTTTGGCTCTGGCCTTTTTTTACTTTCTCATTCATAAGTGTAAAGAAGAAAAATTGTAATTACAAATATTATTTTGATGAATCTTGATATTTTGCTGGACCCGTAAACTACAGAATATGATTTATAAATAGTGTTTTATTTATGTTTTTTTTCTACTTAAGTTTGGGCTGCTAAATTAAACCCTAGCAAATTAAACCTTTGTTTTGGCATTTGGGCAGCTGTTTAATTAGACAAAGACATTAATCTATCACGTTCAGACATTACAACGAACGGTTATAATAGAGATGTGTTCAAAAGGGAAGTTTATTCTACATACCTAATGGTGTAAAATGGTGCGTGCTAGCAAACAAGCAGCTACCTATTTTGTTGTCACACTACCATTGTTAGCCATTGAGTTACTATAGCTGGAGTAAACGTCTAATGACTGTGTATCAGATTTTTAACATAGTGAATATGATAATTTTAAATGCTTCAGTAAGCATACAATTCTTAACAGGGAAGTTAAGATAATTCTTAACCTGAATGCAGTGCTACAAGTGGTACGCTCATTTTTAAAACTAGCAGAACATCAGCCAATGAAAATCACAAACCTTGTCAATCTTTCACATCAATAGATGGCGATTATTTCAAAGATGTTTATGTTATGATTCATGAAGATAGCTGTTTAACTGTCTTCTGTTGTAGACATCAGTATAGGATCATACCATGTCATTTTAAGAGAAAAGCTGCACACAAACTGCATTGGCATAAAATTTATACTTGTTTTTGTTGACTAATGATTAGAAAGAAAACTGAATTAATATCAGCAAAGAACTGCTTGTCTGTTTTAATGTTGATGAAAACTTCATGAAAAACATATTAATGGAAGATGAGTTAATAGCAATGAGATTGAAATCAAGGTGCAATGGATGGGGGGAAAGGAATTGCTCAGATAAAAAAAAGCTCAGTTGAGTCTGTCAAACATCAGTGTGCTATTAATTTTTTTTTTTTTTTGATTGGAAAAATGTTATTCATTATGGATCCATTCCAAATGATCAGACAGTAAATAAGAACCATCTAGAAGAACTTTATGAACGGAAAGAGGCCTGAGCTGTGAAAAACTTACATGCCATTTCATACATCACTCCTTATGTGTAATTATTATCAGAAAAAACAAACAGACAACTATCCTACTCTCTGGACTAGAGCCATGTAGAATTTTCTCTTTTTCTAAGTTTAATTCAACCTTGAAAGGATGATGACTTTTCAAATCACAAAGAAGTTTAAGGAAAATATGATAAGGGAGCTGCTTGTCTTCCTGAAAAACATGTTAAGGAAACATTCCAAAAATGGAAGAAATTTGAGGGTGGTGTTTTGCAAAAAAGAAAATTTAATGAAAACTTCATGAAAAACAAAATAATGGTAGATAAGACATGAGTTAATAGAGCAGTGAGGTTGAAACCAAGGTGTAATAAATGAGGGAAAAGAATTGCAAAAATGTTCATTGAAAAAATAGTTTTTTTAACATACACTAATCTGGAGGTAAGTACTTGTAGGATCATTTTTTTTTTAATTATTAATACTCCAATACCATAGTGCAATTTTATTCATTAGTGATATGGTTTTATTCATACCGTAGTGAATATCATTTAGATTTTGTTTGATATTTTATAGGTATGTATTGTTGGGATTGTCAGAAATGTCAATGAATTAGAAAAGAAAATAGTTTATTCAGTGGAAGATAACACAGGTGAAATAGAAGTAATTCAATGGCTCAATGAAGATGAAGTAAGTTTTAAAACCTGCCACATTTGCTTGTATAAGACTCATGACTGAAAATACAATTTTAATATTTTTGAAAAAAATTCACATAAATGTTTTTGTTAATGCTAGTTTATCTTGCTTACAGTAAAAATGAAGACTGTATTTAAATACTACATTTTTATTAATACAATAGATTTTATTGACTGATAGCGTTTATGTGAGTATATCTGTGTAAAAGTTTAAATTTGTAACACACAGAAACCTTGTTAAATAGAGTGATACAAAATATTTTATGGAAATCTGAAACTAAATGTTTTATGAAAAAACATGAACCTACTGCAGCAACATCATACGATCATTAAATGTAATTAAAAATGTAATATATCTGAAGAAGGATGTTTTACCTGTTTTTCACCTTCATCAGAAGAGGTAAATGATTTCATGGATTTCAGAAGGGATATCTTCAGAGTAATTTCATGGACTAGGATGGCAGATGCTATCCACTGTAAAGAAAAATGCTTTAAAAGACTTTTGAAAGCTCGATTTCTATTTCAAAAAACTCGATTACATATTCCACCAAGAATACAAACTTGCTCTTTTTTACCTTCTAAACAGTTTTTTTTTTACATCATCTGTTAGATATACCCCGAAACTGTTCATTATTAACATGTTTTTTCAGTTCCAAAAGAGCACTGGGAGATGTTCACATAAACATTTTATTCATTAAATACTAGCAAAATTGTTCATCAATTCTTTTGTTGACAACTAACAAGTTTCACCAGTTAGTAATCCCTCATCCTTGGAAGTGTTTTTCTTGTAAATATAATAAATGGCAGAAATTGTATAAAATAATGGCATACACTTCTTTTCATCTCCCTATAATGACTAGGATGAAAAGAAATTTGTGGCTATTATAGGGAGATATCCAGCACTTAAAAGAACAAACAAGAACGAAGGAAGAATGGTGAGGTTACTCTAACAATTAAAATTGAATATAATTTCCACAAATTTCAAAGCAAAACCAAGCAAGAAAAACCTGGATATCCCCAATTCCAATGTTGGGTGAAATTCATCTGGACCATGTAGCAGTACCCACTGCGTTGGTCTAGTCGTGAACATGTTTTCCCAAATCAGCTGATTTGGAAGTTGAGAGTTCCAGCGTTCAAGTCCTAGTAACGACAGTTACTTTTATACGGATTTGAATACTATATCATGGATGCCAATGTTATTTGGTGGCTGGGCTTCAATTAACCACACATCTCAGGAATGGTCAAACTGCGACTGTACAAGACTACACTTCATTTACACTCATACATGTCATCCTCATTTATCCTCTATAGTAATACCTGAACGGTAATTTCCAGAGGCTAAACAGAAATAAGAAAGGACCATGTGGCCGTATCTAGATGACATTGTAAGAAATCCAAAACTTCAAAGTTTAAAAACGATAAACGTGACATCAGATTATCTTTTATATTTCTGATCAAAATGAACTTCATACCAACAAGAGAACGCAGGACTAAAACCAAAATCCTGAAAATAAACTTAGAGCTGATACTAAACTTAGAAATTGTACTAAAAGAAACACAACAAAAATTTCAGCCAAAATTGAAGGAGCCATGATTTGGGAATAAACAACAAAAATTTCATCCAAAATTGAAGGAGCCATGATTTGGGAATAAACAACAAAGAGTATTGTGGAAATGGCCAAGAAACTCCTCACAACATTGCAATAAAACATGCTTACCGGAATGGAGAGTGAAGTGCTTAGTGGAATGAAACGTGGAAAAAAAGAATCGCTTACGATCCTGAAAAGAAAAAGGAGAGAATTATTTAGGAATCAGGTTACAGTAATGGAAGGTGAGTTTAAACAAAATAAATCAAGACACTTCTATAAAGCTTTTAAATCAAATATCAAATCATATTCAGTTAGTTTATGCTTTAGGAGGAGAAATGGTTTAGCATCAATAATAAGGAAAATTGTAAAATACTTACCAGTGGTGGCTGGCGTATAGGCACTGTGGAACTACAGAACCCCCTATTTCCACTTGATATTATCAATAACATTTAATATAATCAGTCCTTTTTTCTTTAATTCTTTCTTTGAACTTGTATAATATATAATCCTTAAGCTTAATGTCAGTAGCCATCCCCCAGTTTATGAAAAAGATACAAAAATCTTTGTATGGAACTGTTTGCTTCACAGTTCTAGGGCGTGGTGTTTGACTGTTGTGGAAGGAATATGAAAGCGGTTTAGTTGTTTTTCAGTAGTAATCAGATGGCAGAAAGCAAGGGCTCTTTGATTGCCAAATCTGCCCAAAAACATGCTGGAAGGGTGAAAAAGAAAGTACTTAGTAAAAACTAATTATGTATTTGTTTCTGTGTACATAGAAATTTAAATCAAGCTCCACTGGACTATAGTGTTTTTAAGTGGACATTTTATTAACTAATCTAATAATACCAAAAAATATTATTTGTATAGAAATGTTATAATTTATTCAGTTAAACTGAATATGGTTTTTTAAGCACAATGTGATTAAAAATCGTGTACCATATTCTTGAATGTGATCGTGTAGAAATAGATTATTATCCTGCTTCTGGCTATTCTATTTGATTCATTTTTTTCAGTTCTTTTATTTTACTGAAAACTTTAAGTTTTTTACAGAAAACTTTTTTCTAGAGCAGCAACTCAACTAATTTTAGCTACGAGCTGCCACTGTTTAATGCCTTAGATTAACAAAATTGGCAAAACTGTTTTAAGATTATAAAGAAAATTAAACTTGTGTTTCAATTCACATGTGGTGATGTTAGAAACTCACAATAGAGTAATATTTGAAATTCTGTATTTGAAAGTGGTTAGATTGAGCAGCTTTCCGTACTCATAGTAGTGAGTTTTAAGGTTTGAAAACAGTAAGAGTTTAAATCTTCTCAATTTTTTGAGGTTTGAATACATTTATTTAACATGAACATTTTCCTTCATGAGAACTAAAAGAAAACTAAAACTACTGAAATATTAAACATCCAAAACAAACAAATTATGAACTGCAACCTTAAGATTAGAAGTAGTATGTAGTAGATCTCAAAAATTAAAACGATACAAAGTAAGAGAAATACTGTCCAAACCACATATAATACAGCACTTCTTTTGGATCACTGAAATAAATAATACTGATTTGTCTATAAAACTCTATTAGATGATTTATTATACTTCTATAGTTTCTCATACTAATTTGTTTTCGAGTAATTTGTAATTGTACATTATTGTGATATTTCATTTACAGGGTGCTGGTGAAAAAGTTTTTAAAGATAAATATTACAAAGTATTTGGTAAAATGGGAATGCAGAATGACAAAAAAGTTATTTTAACATTTTCTATTAAACCTGTGACTGATTTAAAGATAATAACAGTTCATAAATTGGAAGTTGTTTATACAGTTCTTAAATTAAAACAATTACAACAAAAAGTAAGTATATCAGTATTTTATTTTATGTTCTCCCATTAGTAAAGGTTTTGTTTAACACTACTGTTAACGATATTGAATATTAAAATGAGGCTATATGTTTCAGCCAGTGTTAACATTCTATTACAAACTGCTAAGAATTATAATTCTTAAACATTTTTTTGTGTTTGCAGTTTTGAGAGTATCAGATAAGTGAAAGATATCTGATTCTGGATGATAATTCAAAAATATATTTTTTACATTTCTCCCATAGGTTCTTTTATTCTGGTGCATGGTTCCTCTTATACAAGATATTTTATGCAGATTCCATTCTCTATTGTTTTAACTTTCATCATTTCCTTTTCCATCCATTTCTTGAACACATTTTCATTGAAAGTTCAGCCACTTTGTTATTAGCTGTTTGCTCCCTCCTTGACAGTATTTATTTTGGATGTTATATTTTCTAAAACCTAGTTTAACCAATGTTTACATTATACTTTTTGTTATATTTTCAATTCTTCTATCTTGTCATTTGTTATTTTAATCTACCTACTTTGATTCAACCCACAATCCTTAAAATGGTCATTTCACTGAAGTACTTTTATTATCAGCAGCTTGGTGTACCTCTACTCCATATGCAGTGCTCATTTTACAACCGCAATTCAATTGCATTAATGTCCATGATATCTTCTAGTTTGAATTCAGCTCACTTCCATTTTTACTATATTTTTTTTAGACTGCCCTAAATTTATAAAAAAACTCATTTTGAACTTTTCACTGCCATCTTCCTCTTCAAAATACATATAATCAGGTTTTTTATTTTTCCTTCCTTTTCTATGAAATTTGACCTGAAGTATTGTTTATTTTATTTTTGGTATTTGGCCAATGGTCTGTTTCGTTATTTATTTTGCCACTTGATAGAAAAAAACTTTCTGTATTTTTTTTCACCTTTTATGAAACCACAATAAAGAAATTTATTTTTGCCATTATCAAGTCTTTCTTTTTTTACTTATTTAGATAGTACAATTACTGAACATATATACTGTTTTTTTTTTTAGTTTTTTTATTTGGCAATTACTATTAGTGATTATTTTCTGTTTTACTAGTCTTTTTTTTTATATTTGCGTGCAAATATTTTTTTTGCACTATTATTCATAATTTAAGTGAAAGAAAATATGATAATAATCTACCTTGAGTTAACTTGCAGTTACAACAAATTTCATTGTAAAATTTTGCTGCACCATTTGTAAGTTAAAATTTCTTGCGTATTTTTTTTTGCAGCAAAACACTTATTTTAGAAATCAAATATAAAATAATAAGAAAGAATTACTCAAGATAAAAAAAACTACTGAATTTTGTACTGGAATTGATAAAAAATATCAGTCATCTAATTTACTAACTTCTGCTTGGAATTTTAACCTTTTACAGTTAGTTAGTCATCAGTACATATATAACATTATTAAACTTGTAAATCTATATGTAAATTCATTTTATCTGTAATTAATGTTATGTAACATTATTAAAATTAAGTAAGTTTATATGTAACATCATGTAATTAGTGCATATTGAGTCCTTGGAGACTGGTCTGACCACAGAGCATGACTTACTTATATAGTAGTATAGAGCCGTACAGAGCCAAATATTCGTCTCACGATCTCTATATAACTGGATAGAGGATCCCATGTACTGCAATTGGTAAAAATTAGCACCACCAAATGAGTGGCTAGAACTAAATAAAATGATACGGTGCATGCGCAGAGGTAAGTGTAAGAGTAGGGATAAAATCACGTTTTAAACCGATGCAGTAGAAGTGATATTCTATTTTGAACACTGAACTCTATATAAATTTTCTAGAACTGTCGTAAACTTATGCTTGTGTTGTGAAAATGACTGTTCTTTTCGTTATCTGACTTGAATAAAATAAACATTCCTACCATCATGATTATAGTTGTGCAAGTGTACAATGGTTTTATGTAGTTCCCAGACACTCATTCTGCAACGCTGGAGTATGCTTCAATATTGAAGACTTAATTGTATTTTACACTATAAGGATCCTCTATCCAGTTATGTAGAGATCAGTGATTTGTCAAGAGCTATGTGAATCTGACTGTAGCCAAGTACAGTCGAATGAAGCTATCCGAAAGATCTTTAAATTTTAAAAGACCTATTTTAAATGAAAATTAATGTTTCTCATTAATAGTGAATTTTAAATAACATGAATGAAACCTGAGTCTACACAGTGTCATTGCAAGGGTATAAAGTTACAAATAACAAATGCCATTTGTAAGTTGTTGCATTGAATTCAAGCTGGGAGATCGTAGAACTACAACATTTGTTTTTCGAAGTAATTTTATTATTTAAGTTTTTTAAAACAGTGTTTTACCTACAATCAGTCACAAAATTATAATACAATCTTGTCTGGACTGAGTTTTGTTTTAGCATATTTAATGTCGTAGTTGTTTCAAAATGGAAGTGAACTGCATCCATTTTATTCTGCAGTAATTATTTAATGAAATATCTGTTGTTTAATTGACTATTGTGTTTATTCCATTTCATGCCTGTTTTAGTTTTATTGATTAAATGATAATTTTTGTTCCTTTTTTTAGACTGAACAGAATTCAATGAATGAAAGCTCACCAGATCAAATGGAGTTAGAAAATGTGGCTTGTAATCCACAACTTTGAGTGTTTAGAGCTATTAGGTTTTTTGTGGTTATAATAATGCTAATGTGTATTGTTTTAATTATCTAATTTTCAGAAAACTAATAAAAAGGTTTTCAACCTTTCAATCTGTACTGTTCTGAAATAAAAATTCATTTTTCAATAAAGTAGCTTTTTGTATAAAATTAAAGGTGATTGCAGTTAACAAAATTGGTTTATTTAATTTAAAATTATATAATGCTGCATATTAAGTCAGCATATGAGGAGCATAAGCATATTCTATATTACATGTACTTGATTGAATATGTATTGCTAATAATTTGAGTAAATAACTAATTTCTCAAGAATATTCTACAGGTCACACAATTAAAGTACTAATTGTGTACTCATTATATATAAACTTTTTAGAAAGTCTATACAGTTAGACATAGTTGCATATTCTGTTTTTAGTAGTACTTTCTTTTTTTAATAAAGTTGCAAGTTTTATTTTAAAGATGTTATTCATATGTGCTATCACACATAAATTGCAGTTTCAGATTTATTATAATTCACTATTGTGACTTTCTTAATCTTGAAAGATCTGCTTGGTTTGAGGATATTATGTTCTGATCGGTTCAGATTTATTATTTTCTGTTTAACTATTGATTCATTTCTATAAGTGCCCTCCATACTGTTTGTATGTATGATCTATAAAAATTTGTTGTGCCGTGGTTGGTCAAAATTATTTAAATTTATTATTGGTTTGAATCAGTCATGATTTTTATATTTCGTCATGATTTTGTACGCTATGTCATATAATGTAATTGCTGCATATCTAGTAACCTCTGATTGCTTAAAAAAATGAAATGTTATAAAGAATTGAAATACTGTAAAATAGAATGTTTTTCCTTTTTTTTATTATTAGAAGTATTGCTCTGATCAATGTATATTTATTGCCTAATGGAAAAAAAATGGAATGTTGCATATATTGTAATATTTAGTTATCGTAATATCTGAATATATTAAAATTACTGACTGATTAATTACTGCATTCTCAATAAACGAACAGCTACTACTGCAAGTTAAATTCAGATAGCAGTATCTGTTTACTATGAAAGAAGTTAATACTTATATCAAGAATGTTGTGAACTTTTATGTATATTACAATGTTATTTTTTTTATATTTCATCTACATTCTATGTAAGTTCATTGTTAGGCTTATGAAATAAATAAACATACATACTTCACAAATATATATCTTCCACAAAGTAGAATATATATTTGTTTTCTATAAAGTAGAATAATAAAAGTTAAAAAATTGTTTTAATAATCTATTTATCATAACAAAGACTAACTTGCCTTTACTAAGGAAATATAGGTTATTATAAATCTTCTTTTCAACTTTTTTAGTATTTTAGATTCAGAAAATCATTAAATGTAAAAAAATGCAAAAAAAAGGTGGGTGAATTCTGATCGTGTGTATGTTTAGGCATCTACTTAGGTTAATAATGTGAAATTGGCCAAACAAAGATTTTAAAATTTGACTTTGGGAATTCTGTACATGGGACAAGGCTTTGATCCTATTAAAGTCGATTCCACTAAGTACTAATCAGTTATAATTTCATAAAGATTTCAGACAAAAAATAATCTTACAAATAATTGCTCTTTTTTTCTGAGTGTACTAAAAAGGTGCTTCCTGTTCTAGAAAGATGAAATCTTCCAGTCTTCAAGCCCTGTACTCAATGTTTGCAAGATACCTTCCAAGACTTCAGCAGCATCCCACAAAATGGTTTTTTGCCAAAATTCTAAATTTAAGCATATTTTTGCTTATGTTTGAATATATTTTTATTTTGGAATGATTTTTTTTTGTCTTCAGTCATTTGACTGGTTTGATGCAGCTCTCCAAGATTGCTGCCTATCTAGTGCTAGTAATTTCATTTCGGTATACCCCCTACATCCTACATACCTAAAAATTTGTTTTATATTCCAAACGTTGTCTGCCTGCACAATTTTCCCCTTCTACCTGTCCCTCCAATATTAAAGCGACTATTCGAGGACTTATGTGGCCTATAAATCTATCTCTTCTTTTAACTATATTTTTCCAAATGCTTGATCTTCATTGATTTGCCACAACACCTCTTTATTTGCCACTTTATCTGATTTTTAACATTCTCCTATAGCACCATATTTCAAAAGCTTCTATAATCTTATCTTCTCCAAATCTCAGTTACTCCAATCATCCAAGTTTCACTTCCATATAAAGCTATGCTCAAAACATATACTTTAAAAATCTTTTTCTGATGTTAAATTAATTTTTGATGTAAACAAATTATATTTCTGACTGAAGGCTTGTTTCACCTGTGCTATTTGGCATTTTGTATTGCTCCTGCTTCGTTCATCTTTAGTAATTCTACTTCACAAATAACAAAATTCTTCTACCTCCATAATCTTTTCTCTTCCTATTTTTACATTCAGTGGTCCATCTTCATTATTTCTACTACATTTCATTACTTCCAATTTGTTCTTATTTTCATGCGATAGTTCTTGCGTAGGACTTCATCTATGCCGTTCATTGTTGCTTCTAAATCTTTTTTACTCAGCTAGAATTACTATATCATCAGCAAATTGTAGCATCTTTGTCTTTTCACGTTGTAGTGTTACTCCAGATCTAAATTGTTC
Source organism: Lycorma delicatula (assembly GCF_047948215.1). Taxonomy (NCBI): domain Eukaryota; kingdom Metazoa; phylum Arthropoda; class Insecta; order Hemiptera; family Fulgoridae; genus Lycorma; species Lycorma delicatula. Next base: position 197,830,860 of record NC_134456.1, on the reverse strand, counting down.
TTTAACATCATTAACTGCTAGTTCTATGTAAAGATTAAAAGATAATGGGGATAGGTAACATCCTTGTTAGATTCCCTTTCTTATTACAGCTTCTTTCTTATGTTCTTTAATTATTACTGTTGCTGTTTGGTTCCTGTAAATGTTAGGACTCATTCTTCTATCTCTGTATTTGAACCCTAATTTTTTTAAAATGCTGAACATTTTATCCAGTCTATGTTATCAAATGCTTTTTCTAGGTCTATAAATGCCAAGTATGTTGGTTTGCCTTTCTTTAATCTTCCTTCTATTATTAATCTTAGCCCTAAAATTGCTTCCCTTGTCCCTATACTTTTCCTGAAACCAAACTGGTATTTTCCTAACACTTCTTCTACTCTCCTCTCAATTCTTCTGTACAGTTGGAATAATATAAGAAGTTATCTGATAAAAATGTTTTGGGAATTAGAAAGATAGTAGACTTGTAAAATAAAATAAAATAAAAATTGTTGTAAAAGAACTGCATTTATAAATGAAGTTTTTTTTAACAATTAATCTCAGCTCTTTTAAACAAATCAGATGTTTTCTTCAACTGTCTACCAGTGAAAAATTATATCTTTAAATTGTACATAAAAGATGCAAATATTATTCCCCATTCTATAATTGAATAACTTACTAGCATAGAATGTAGTTTATAATATTCACAAAACTATCTGTCACCTTATGGCTATACATTTATAACATTTTGTAGATCTATGAACCAAGGTTTACATATAAGATATCAAGAGTACCTGATGGCAGACAAAACATTATAAGAAAAAGCTCTGGCTTATGGGAAGATGAATGTTTAATTCAAACTTGTGCAAATTCACATGATGTCAGCAAACATAAGTGTGAACATTTATGAACAAATACTCTGTTACGTAGCATCATTCATATTTTTCACATTACTTTTATAATGAAAAGCTATTTATAATAAATTGTAGTTTTAAAACGATCTTAAAATGTTCAGATATTTTTAATCATGTATCCGTTAGCAATTGATTTTAAATGTAAAACTGTAAATTAATTTGCATTAACTTAAATTTAATAAAACCTGAAGCTTTCACGTTTTCCTTTTTTTTGTAATGTACATTTTCTTATTGTATTTCAAAAATAATACAGCTTAAATCTTTTCTAAATGTTTAGTTTGGAAGGAATTCTCACAAAGTTTAGTACTACTATAAATAATATGGCGACATACACATTCAAGTTGTACAGATAAACCTTTTTATTTTTAAGCCAGTTGGAAAATATTAAAAAATGAAATATACTATGACAATACTTTTCACCTCAGTTTTAACTGTAGAATCTGAAACAGTACATATTTTTTCAAGTTTTAGAGTTTGAATATTTCTCTAACTTGTCCCTGTTGTTTTCGTTCCTTATAATAATCTGTTTATTTGATGAGTAATAGAAACCTTCCTGTAAGCTTAAATTTTATTCAGATCCCCTAATCTATGTGTTGTATTGTATAACACAAGCCCTATGGGTATATCCATTACCATTGTATCACTTAATTTCACCTTTCCCACCATAAATTTAAATCCTGATGAGGAAATGTTTTATTTTCCTTATATTATTATCACCCACAAATAAATGATTATCATTTATGTGGAATTTAACCTGCTGGGTTAGTATAGTGGTTAAGCTCGTCATTGCAAAATCAGCTAATTTTTGATTTTGATAGTTTTAAGGTTTGAGTCCTTGTAAAGGCAATTGCTTTTATATGGATTTGAATGTAAGAATTGGATACTGGTGATCTATGGTGGTTGGGTTTCAATTAACCACCTGTCTCAGGAGTGGTTGATCTAGTCTGTTCCAGACTGCATGTTTACCAGTACATTTACACTTACACTGCACTACATCTGCAACTGTGTCAGACCTGACAAACCGACAGTGATAATTGCATTTGCGTATACACACACCCAGACCTGGCAGTAGCTGGAAAACTGGTTGGAGAAAACAAACAAATATATCTGGGATTTATGCTAATGTTATATTTATAATACATATGTATATTAATGCATGAGACAATTCTTTCAAACAATTATATAGTTAATAAAATGTTTATAACTGCGAATTAAATAAAAAAACATACACAAAAGAGTACAAACATTAATGATTTATTTTCATTTAAGTGTAATTAAAAAAATATTGAGAATTCTGTTTTGCATAACTTTGTTCTTGCTTCATTCATAATGTTTTTTAAAAGAGATTTTATCCCTAAAAGCTGTTGTCTTACATTAATATTACTCATTTAAAATTTCTATTATTCACTTAAAATATATTTATTACTTTTATTTAAGAACAAGCATCTTTATAATTATTACCTAGCTGTACAAGTTAATGTATACACTCATGATATTGTACATCTTACCTTTTAACATAATGCACTTACTTTCTTGGCATCAAGCAATATAACTGAAGTCTAGCACATTCTCTTCACTCTGCATGATTTAACAATTTATTGCCTTAAAAGTGGTTCCTATATCCCAAATTATACAAAACATTAGAGGAGGTTTTTTATTTAGAGCAATCATCCAAAACATATTTTACTAATAATCTTACTGTGTTTTACTATGTGTGGGTTCAACCTGTCTACTTATCATGAAACTAGATGCTATGTTACAAAGAACAGTTTAACTCTTATTTAACAACTATTTGCTACTTTTACTTAAGTACAAAATAGGTATTTTATTGTTAATTTTGTTTTTTTATATTTTGTATGAAGTTTTGCATGTATGTGATGTTACTTCATATGGTAATATATGCTTTTATTCAAATCTTATAATTCTTCTTGTAAATTTTGCATACCAGTTTGTTTAGACTACTTGTACTATTACATTGCCCTTGCAGAAAAGTTTTCATTATTGTTCTCTTGTAACTACATCAAGCTATATCCTTAGTCCAACCAATTGACCTTTTCACTTCTGCACATTCTATTAATAATTTTTTTCACTTTAATATAAAACCTCTGTCTTCATTTTTTTTTCTTCTCATTGTTTCAATATATTTTTCTACCTGAAATATCCTTTCAGGCTTTATTACCTTTTTTTTGAAAATAATTTTTACAATAACAAAGTTATGTTGTTATGGTCTGTTCAGACTAACTTCATATTATTTCGATTTAGTGTGTCTTTAACTCATGTCATTTTTCTTGGTTTTCTTTAGTTTCATAAACTTCAAGTTATATAGTTCATCATAGTATAAATGGCCAGTAATAAAAATCTGCTTCTTTAGGATATATTTTATAATCCATAATACCTCTACTTTCGAAATCTTTCCTAACCATTATTTCTATTCTTTCATTACTGTTTTACAGACTAAAATAAAATTTTTCTAGTTTATACTTTGTAGAAAATCCAGAAAGTATTCTTGTTTTTTCCTTTGAGATTTTTTAAAATTTAAATGAAGGGCATGAAATATCACAAGTATGTTCCACTAATTTTTGCTGTCCATAACTCAAAACCTAGCAATATTTAGTTTTTGAGATAAAGGTCATACCAATCATCAATAGACTACCCTTAAGATAGATCTTTTAAATAATTTACTTTATTAAATAACATATTTAGCTCACTAGCATTTTTGAAAGGAATTTGGAATTTAAAATATAAACTAATTACATTTATTTCAAATAAAAGAGAAATCAGGTTAAAAAATAAATATTTATTTATATATTTAATTACATTCATGAACAACTTAATAACATGTTCATAATAATATCATCCCTGCTGATGGCTATATCAACCCCTACATTATAAATATAGGAATTTATCACAGACACGTTTCTTTATTTAATTAAGGGAATTAAAACTAAGTATATTCACAGCTAATGAGGAAACAGACGTGATGGGCCATATATATAAATGGAATTTTAGTTTTTCGCACTCATATCCAGCATTTCAAAAACAAACCAGGAACCAGTGTGTACAAATTTCTCAGTTAGTTGCCATAATGAGAAATGAAGTTTTTCACTATAGAACAAAAGTATTAATTTACAAAATTATGTGTTTACAAGAAAAAGAGATTCATTAAATATTACTTACTTAAATTACTTATGTAACAGAATTTATTACATCAAATAGTAGTTACTCCAATGAAGAGATGTTTTTTGAAATTATATATTTTAATAATTGTACCTATAAATAATGTATATAATAAGAATAGAACGCACACATATCTGACCATTACTTTATAATTCATAAACATATCAATTTTATTTCATTAAACAGGACTTCATTTTGCTGAACTCCTCATGTAAAAAAAAAATAATTTCTATTAGGATAAAAAACTTGTATACCAGTTATTATCAGTTGTGTATGTTATGTTATTCCAGACAAAATGTGTTGGACACTGATGTTCCCCGTTGTCAAATTTAAAATATTGACTTAATTCAATAGCTAATTTTGACTGAACTAAACCTACTGGATGAATTTTTTCTGGAGCAGGATGATAAACACGGCCCGTTTTAGGTACCATACATAATTTATCAGGTAGAAATTCAACACTTAAAGCATCACCAGCATAACCATAATTCAATAAGTCTTTTCCCTCTGGATTCTTCACTAACTGTGTAAAAACAATAGGCTGGTCATCACATCTTACATAATTCCTTTCACGTCCACACAATGAGACATATGGAAATTCCGCTTCATAACGTCCAGTGTCATTTGGTTTTATTCTCTTAAAGAAGAATGTTAAGAATTTCTTTTCTGTAAATAAAAAAAAAAAGGATAATTTATTTTAGTCCATTAAGAATACATGTAATAACCTAAAGTACATTTAAAATATAAATGTACTTTCATTTTATTTGTTTTGTAAGTAGATATTATTTTCATTTATCAGGTTAAACATCTTATTCTATGAAGCTTCATTCTACTCTATGAAGGACTTATGTTTGTAACCAGGATTTAGAGTTAGATCTTGTAGGACCTACACATCACCATTACAGTGTTCTTCTACCTTTAGAACTGGTTGTCAAGATAAACTATTAAATTGCAGTTGGGTTTACAGTTTGTTGTAAGGTTACATAATCTCAAAAAAAAAAATTAGATCATATATTTTTACTTGTAATGAAAAGTTAATTATGACTGCAGTAATAAGATCTTCATATTTGAATTTATAAAAATGAAGGAACTATCATCATTATTTTGTTAATTTTAACAGGCATTATATAAATAGAGGAAACTGCATCAAGAAAAACTTGGAACTGCGCCCTTCCATTTTTAGGATGCTACACCCTGAGACATTCTAGATGTTACCTTAATGTCCCTGAAAATATTAAGGATGCAGTTTACTCCCTACCCAGAACCATTTATCTGTTGTATGCATTTTTATAGTAAAAAAAATTAAACGTTAATTTATTATAAAACTTGCTGAATTTTTTTGCAATTATAATTGTAAAAACAGATTGATTAGTTTATAATTACAAAAAAAATTGGTTTTATAAAGTCATTATAGTTAACATTAACTAGTTATAATTTACAACCCATTGAAGATATAAATACTTATATTGTAAATATATCAGTATGGTACATTGAGCTGATCAAGTTAATGAGCTTAAAAATAGTAAATATTTACTAAAACACTGATAATACTACGCTAAAATGAAAATAGTGAAATGTGGTTTGGACATTTGTAAAAATTGGTCATTTTTAAAAAATTATAAAAAGGGTACTACCTGAAAGTTCATGAAATTTGAATATGGTGAATGAGCAAGTTGAATTACTATTGTGGAAGCAAGCTGCACTTCTTAGTAGTCAGTAAGCCAAATGGAATCAAGAGTAGATCTCTGGTGAAGAATTTCTTTAAAATTATTTATTTTAAACAATAATGAATTTCCATCACATTCTACTTCAAACTCAGCTAGATGTTCAAGAATGTTTGGTGAATATGCTTTAGACAAAATAAAAGCATACAGTTGGTACAAGCATTTTAAAAAAGAGCAGCAGTTGGTCACGATGTGTTGATCAGTCAACCTTCAACTGAAAACATACCTAAAAATGAAGCTGAATTGTAAAAATTACATGATATTTGGTCTTGCTCTTTTTGATTGATTGGGACAGAAATTCACATTTATGAGATTGTAGGTTTACTGTATGATGTTCTTAGTGAATTCTGTCACAGAAGCTCAACATGCAACAAGTCACCACAAAATTTGTTCCAAGCCTGAAACAACTACCAATGAAAGATCTAATTTACCTAAAAACTAATCAGAACGTTTCCAACATCATACTGTGATAAAGTATTGGTGTATGGCTACAAACTGAAATGAAGCAGCAGTTGTTATGTGGAAGTGAATAATGTTGTTATGGTCAACGAAAGCAAGGGGATTCAAATCAACATCAAGTTCAGTCCATAAAAAGGCTTTTTGTTTGAAGACTTTTGCAATATTAGAATACTGAATGGCTTCCCACTTTAAATATGGCAGAACTTTTTGAATCAGTTCTTAAGAATGAGGTTGAACTAAGAACATAGTTAAAACTTTCTTACACACCTGGAACAGATATAGAAATGTGAAATTTTGTTTCTTCACTGGTTATTGGTCAAATAAACTAACTGCAGTATTCTGGCAGAATGAATTCACAATTGTACATATAAATAATAATAAATGAACCACAAAGTATAGTAGTAAATGAATACAAATCACAAACTGAAAAACAATTTCCAATCATTAGATTATCTTGTCTTGAGTTTTTTTATTCAAATTTACACATACATAGCTGAGTATTAGTGCAGTAAGAATTTCTGCATCTGAATATAATTTTTCTTTTAATAATTTAATATTATTACTGAAATAAAAATCATGGAATGGGTATGCAAATTGAAATTAAAACTTAACACTGATATAAATAAGTCAATGAATTCTATCCCTTAAAATTATATTTGTTGGTAGGTATGTTATGTATTGGTAGTAATGAGTTTTGTATTACTGACACTGGTAATTAATTAAATATGTTTAAATTTGTTGAACAATTATAATATGTATAAAACATCAACTATTAACTGTACTGCCATTTTGGATAAGGTCAAATAAAGAATATCTAGAAGAAATATATGTATGTTGAATATTTGAAATGGTTATCATTTTAAATGTTTAAATAAATATATTTTGAGGCTTTGTAGATCAGTCAAGATAAAACCTGATATCACCCAATTGCTCATTTGTTAGTTAAAAAAAAGCAAAAGAAAAAAATATAAGGTTAAAATTTAAGAATGGTTTGGCACCTAATTAATATTATTAATCTTAATTTATTGTCATTACCTTTGAAACATGAAGTAAAATTTTTCATCTTTGCATCATCCAGAAATAACTGCAACAAAACATCTTATTTTAATTGAAAACAGAACTCTTGTCATAATTTTGTGATTTATTTTGTGTTTTTCTCATTACAAAGAAAGTACAATAGAACCTTGATGATTTACATTATTTATTCACTTTCAAGATAGCTATGAAATGATTTTTAAAAATTATATAATTAGTTGTATCAAGGTACAAGTAATATTTGATCAACCCCATCTAATTTTTGTTCTCAAATATTTTTCATCTTTTATTTTTTTTCATTTCCTTTTTTTGTTGTTTACCCTCCAGGAATCACTGTCAGGTATTACTCTAGAGGATGAATGAGTATGATGTGTATAAGTGTAAGTGAAGTGTAGTCTTGTACAGTCTCAGGTCGACCATTTCTGAGATGTGTGGTTAATTGAAACCCAATCACCAAAGAACACTGGTATCCACAATCTAGTATTCAAATCCATATAAAAGTAACTGCCTTTTTTAAGATTTGAACATTGGAACTCTCGATTTCGAAATCAGCTGATTTGCGTTCACCACTAGAACAACCTGGAGGGTTTTTCACTGCCTAGTCTTCTATTTCATCCCAACCCAACATCTTGTTTAAATCAGCCACCAATATTGACTATTTTTCCTTAACTTTGTTACTTGTTTCATGTCATAATGTAATAATTTAATTGTGCAAACCTAACTAAGAGTGCACTTATAATGATTGTTCATATTCAGCTTATAAAATGTGACCTAATAAATTACATTTCTGATGTACAGTTTTAATTTTCATAAAATTGTGCTTTGCTTAATTAACTCATAAGTGTATATGGTAAACAAGAGAAGAGAATGTACACAAGGTTAGGTTAGGTTAGGTAATAAAGTCTGTAAAGTGTTTTAGAAAGACAAACAAATTATACTTTTATCCGTATGATGTATATAATTTTTTAGTTTTCAGTATGTATGTAATTATTTTTATCAATATAACATATATTTATATATATATATATATATATATATATATATATATATATATATATATATATATATATATATATATGTATGTGTGCAAAATATTTCTGATTAAGAAAATATAAGCTGTATTTATTTTTTTCTAATAACTATCTGTAAGACCAACAGACATTTAGATTCTTTCCTGATATTAAAAACCCGTATTATAAAAAAGTTTTTTATTACCTTTTGGCTTTTCAGTAAATAAAATTATCAGAAATGATTTCTATTTGGTAAAGTAAAGAATAAAAATATTCTTCAAGAAGAGGCAGACCAAAGATTAATTATAATTTTTTATTGTACTGGTCAACATTTAAATATATATATTTAATAATAATATGTTAATGCATAAAAAAATAAAAATGTTATAAACTAAATAAGTACAAGATATCTAAAAAAAAGCAGAGACTCTTTTCTAAATAAGCAAATACATATTTATTTTGTTATAAAACCACTCTCACACTCCCTTTTATTTATATCATTTTTAACTGCACATTTATTTTCTACTGTTTATCACCCTACCTACATAACCACAAATATTTATAAATTCATACAGGCTAACTACATTTATGTGATATGGAGATATTCTTGTATACATAGTAGACATTTATATTTTTCAATTGGCATTTAATTCATACTGTACAAATTTATGTCAAGTGAAAGAATTTTTTTGTAAGAGAATATCTAAGTTCTAACAATGCTTGGTGCTATACTTGTTTTATTTATGAGGTTTTGATAATTTAAAGAAGAAATGGGCAAATATGAATATATAAAAAATATCAAAATAAATAAACCAACTAATTTTAAAATGTATCCAGTTAAGTAATGACAAAAAAACTCATAACTTGCTACACTCCTCTACAGCCAATAAAATTTCTAATGTTTGTGATTATAGTATTGTTTCAAGCATAGCAAGAAGAAAGTTTCATCTATTTTACATAATCATGTAATAGCAGTGAGTGTATTTAACTATTTTTCAAGACAATATACAGTGTTATTCAGGCATTTATTGAAGTAAGACAAGAGCTTTTTTATACTGTGAAACAGCAACTTATGTTGTTAGCCTTGTGATAATTAAAACTTCATTTTTCAGTCTGCCATATCCAAAAAGTTGATTACTAAGGACCTTAAGGTATAAGTTACTAGATGGAAAGTCAGGACTATAGAGATGTTGATCATATATTTTTCATCCAAATGGAGTTTTTACATTTCAAAATGAAAAATCACCAATTAAACTGAAGCTTATATGCGAGGTATGATAAGTAATGTTTGCAGTTTATAAAAAGCCTCTCCATGATTCGACTAAGCCATTATCTCAACAAAGAGGTAAACTTGATAGCTACAACCACACAATAAAAAAGAAAGACAAAAAGCAACATCCCACCCCTTTTGTTCTAGATGGCTAATCAATCGTTTTTCAGTATTTAAAAAAAATAGTTAAATTTATTACCAGGCCTTGAGACAAGGACTCTGCTAGAAGAATGTCAAATCTCTTTTGAAATGTAGTACCCAGAAATCTTTCTTCTTGAAACTGTGTACTTAAATTGTTTTGCTCCTCATGAGGTAATGTTTTCACTACAAGTATTATTATTCAATGATTCAACATTGAAAATTCATTTGTAAAAAAAAATAATGTTTAAACAGTGTCTTATGATAAAATAAATGTTTTTAGGATATGTTCTACTGGTGAAAGTAAAGATAAATATTTATATAAACATACAAGCTCTGGAAATGCTTTGTTTTTGGGTTATAGCTTGTGAAAAATTTCACCTTGATATTTGCTTCAGTGATAAAATGTGACAAATTTTGTAGCAAAATTGGTAGATATTTATAGAAATCAATTTACTGAAACCATTTAAAACTTAAAAATATAAACAATTAAATATTCAAAAAAATAAATTTTAATTTCTAGTTCTTTTAAATTTATATTAACATTAGTTTGAACAATGGCTAGGTGTCCGGTTAATAAGCCTTAGTGACTCATGGTAACTAGAAAAAAAAAATCAGATGAAAATAATAATATTAAACAAATTACATGATAAAAAATAGTTCATAAGTCAGTACATTATGTTATTTGAGAAAGACAGCAAACCCACTTACAAAGAAAACAGCTACTCTGAAGGTCACCATATCAAAACATATGTAAATTTGTGATCCAAAATAAAAACTGTTCATAAATATAGTAAAAGTACATACATTAAATGAAAACACAATAATTAAACTTATCCCATTGTTTAAATAATTTTCTGTATACTATTACTTCTCATAAATAATATATAATTAAAATCTTTCATTAAGTATGTAATAAACTGATTCTGCTCTAATGGCTTAAGCACTAAGCATACATACATCTCACCTAAAACAGAACATTACCTACAAAATAAAATACATCATCTTTTTCACCATTAGACAAACTAAAAAGAGAGTTTCATCTTTATATGAATCCCAATTAAGTGGCAACAATGCTACCTTAAATTTAACTAATACAATTTCCTTTATACTTATTATTAATATAACCCTTATCTCCCAAATCTTTTCTTAATCTTAAATATGTAAAATGAAACTGTGCCCTACATATCCTGTCCACTGTTATCTATGACCACCTTTATTTTCTTAAGCATATCAAACTAAGCTATGTTTTCCAATGGTCCCTGCTTTGGGCAATGTCTGTCATTCATACATGTATACAAAAGTTCAATCGCTCCATGCACTAATTTACCTTCTTTTCAATATATATAAGAATTTTTTTTATACTGATAGTTCAGTAATTACAATGGTTTCAGAAGAACATTGAAATTCATACCCAATGTGTCAAAAACTTAATTTTGACATTACTTTTCAAGTAAACTACACAATTAGAAATGCAAAAATAACAATGATGATGTCTGTAACTAAAGTAATGATACTAGTTTTTTTTGGCAGCCAAAGTGGCAACACTGTAAAGTTACTAGTAAACATATGGTTATATGAACAGCTGATTTATATTAGATATTAATATTTTTAGGATAATCTTTAAAAAGGTAATAGATAACTTAAAGCTTTGCATTTGCCTCAACATAACAAACTGACTATACTACCTTTTCTAAAATAAAGTGATCGAATACTGCAAACCTTTTTCACCATATAACTTTTACCATAGTTTTTTTTGCATTAACTTTAAAACAATTTAATTCTTATAATATTGTATTATAATTTGTTGACATATATTCTTAACCTACACTAATTTACTAATTAAACATCATTGTTTAGAAAACACTTCTTATATTTAAAAATTAATGAGGCAATAATTAAATTCTTAAATCAGTAACAGGAACTGTAGCAATTTTGTATTTGATATAAATATGTGGTGAAGTTATCATTTAATTTCATAAAAATTGCTATATTCTATTTATTTACTTAAAAATAAATCTTTGTACTGTATTCATCAATAAAAACATCCGTAGGTAAAATAATCTTTGAAAGTAAGTTGGGTACAAGGTTGGGGAAAATAATTTCTCATTTGTTATAAACGACTATTGTTACGACATAATTTAATGTTGTGTATTACTACAGCATAACAATTAGAAAAATACACAAGTTAAAAATTTGGAGGGCGAAAACTAAAAGTAAACATAACTTTACCATTCCCTGATGATCAATGTAATAAAAATATTCTCGAACTTTTGGCTCAGGAGACTGCCCCTGAACGTACGAAACATATGCGATGTCATTTTTATACGAAATACGCAAAATTCGAGAAACGAAAGGTTTTGTATATTTCCAAGGAATCATTTTAGTGTCTTTCAGTTAGTATTTTAAAACAGATGTGTCTTCTGAGCTACTGTGTTGTTAATAAGATAACCGGAATGTGACAAAAACCAAATAAACAACTAACCTAGAAATTCATCAAAAATTTCGTAAATTTAAAAGTTAACAGGTTGCCCAACCACTTTCTTTTTGAAGTCGACAAAAATCAATACATTAATTGATTTAGCAAGAACAATTAAAAAAAAGATGAACTCAGTTACTCAACCTCCGTAAACACAATTTTCTTATTATTAAATATCTAGTTAAAATATACTCAACTTTGGATAATTACTTTCTTCATTTATATTTATTTTTATTGAAAAATTTATGTAGTTTATAAAATTAATTTTTGCAAACGTAATTAGTTTTTTCTAAAACTACTCCCCCCCCAGAGTGATAATAATCCGCCGCAGTATTTTTCTACAATTAAAATATCTAATAATAATTTCATTTTTATGTCTTCTAAATTTGTATTAATAAGGATTTAAAAATATTTTTGCGTTTAAAATAATATTTTTATATCATTCTGCATATTAAATTCAAAAATAAAAATGAAAAATGAAAGAACCACACAAGTCGCATATGTGTATGTGTGCACGAGCGTGTGTATTCTCACTAGCACTTTCATTGAAAGGTATTATTACAACTTCTTTGGTTTGGCCCTGAAAATATTGTAAAATGGCGACTGTTTGATTTCTTTTGTGTTTGAAGAAGTTGGGTTACTATTGCTGAATAGTGTTTTTTAATTTATATGATTACGAGCAGTTTCTTACTTATTTTTAAGATTATATTCTGAAATTTTATGAAGCCAAGCGAAAGTTTCTTATAGTAAGTTAATTATTTAACTTGGTCTATATGACATACCGCAGTCAAAGATCCACCCTCGGCCTAGGCTACGTTGTTAGTTTTTATTTAAAACCTGCTTTTTTATAGCCTACATGAAGAAGATTACAATACTCTTTTTTGATGTGTACATGTTTATTTTACCATCCCTTAATTTATTCTTTTGGTTTGGTACGTTTTATATTTCTTGCTATGATAAATAAACTTTAGGAATTTGTTGATACATTAGATTATTAATTTTCGTTAATGATTAATTGGTTCGGAGGTACTCTTTACTGTTTAATAAAGTGAAGGTGTTTTAAAATTTTGCCCAGGTTTTGTGGAATTATTGATTTTAAAATACTTGCATATTGTTATGTAAACAAAAGTTCTGTAATTATTATAACTATACATTACATTTATAATATGAAGTGGAAGAAAAGTGCATATTTTCAGTGGAATGATGTGAATAGTTTACATTTTGTAAGATCATTAAGTCTGGTGTTATATAAATATGCAGCAATCTCAATGAATAAATATGTATCTTCAAGCTAGGTAATTCATTATTAATTATTTTTATTGCATTGAAGACTACAGCCTGTTAAAATGGGCTTCTGTGTAAATAGGTTTTCAATTATTACTTTGCTTAAATCTCATATTTTACCTATATTTCATTAATAATCAATGAAATATTGAAGATTTTTGTTTTAATTTATTATTGCTGCCAAGATTTTATGAACTTTTATAGAATTTCTTTTGCACATTAACTGGTAGGATTTATTAGTGTCAGCTTTAAGATTTCTCTAGGTATTTATTGATGTTTTTTGTTATACCTAAAGTATCTTCTACTTGAAAATGCATTTAGTTACTGCAGTGTTTGATAATTTTAGTGTTTGAAGGATGATATTTTAATAAGTGTTACTTCATGTACACTACTAATGTATTCAGTTTATCTATTCTGCTTTTTTATGTTATTACTTTGTTAGATTTTTCAAAATAAAAATGTTGTACCCCTACTGAAAATGCTTTAGATTTTTTTTATTAAAATGTAAGCATCCTTCCCAAACAATATATTTTCAGATGTCATTAGATGAAATTTTTGACATTGAATGGAGTTGTATGATGTAATTAGTAGATTTATGGTTAATGGTAATGCATGAGCAAGTTGAATTAGTGGTGTCTAGTTGATGTTATTGGTTAGTGTCCCACCTTACATGATATCAACATAATATAACCTAATGCTTAATAACCTCGTCTAATTAACCTTAAATATTAAATGCCGGGAGAGTAACATGAAGTATTATGACATAATAGTGAAACAAGAAAATGTAAGTTTTCAAGTAATAATTAAAAATCATGCTATTGTAATAATACAGAAAACATAAAAGAAGATTTAAGATGTTTATTGTTGAAGAAATAATAATTTAAGGTAATATTGTCAGTAAAAATAAGGTTACAAGTATTAGGTTATGTTGATATGTTAGGTGGGGTGCTAACCAACAAGTATATATTGTTTTGTTTCTAGTTTGTATGAATAATTTTTCTTTTTTTTAATAATGAAAAATATATTACAGACTTAAAATAGTGAGTGTATAAAAAATAATTTAAAATTATAATACAGATATCTGTTTTACTATTCATGTATACTTCTACTTTACCTAAATTCTTATTTCGTGCACAGATCATGTAGTTCATGTCTCCTCTTAAGTTCTTTTGGTTTATTAACATTATTTTATACTGGTTATTTATTAGCCACTTTAGTTTCAGCAAATAACTAGTTAAAAAGTATCTCTCTTTGCATTCCACTAGTGCATTGTTTTATTGTGAAATAAATATTTTTGTTAGTACTAGACTTGTCTTACATTCCAAATCTAGATCCGATAAAGTTTTGTATTAAAAGCATTAATATGGGTGTATGTTTTTTATATTTTAATTTTTGTATTCCCTTTACTTTTTTTAAGTTTAAAATCTACTCATTTATACAATTTTCATCCCAGATTGATGTAAATTTTTGTGAAAAGAAGGGGTTAGACCAGAAACAGAATTAATTGACAGTTATATCCTTACTTTATTTTCTTGTGTAATATTTTTTTAACCAGTTGTTGTAGTAGTATCATTATAAGCATTTATTGTGGAAAGTATTAACTTAAAATAAATGAAACTATATATCTTTTTATCAGATGTTTTTCACGTATGAAAATTCCACCATATTGAGTCTCAGAAAAGTTTTCTAATTGACATCTCATGTAAAAATGGTCATTCATGTTATATGAATGTCCCATTTTTATTTATTTTATTAATTTTTTTTTAAATTTCATAAAAACTTGATCTCAAATTTACATAATAAATTTCACAAGAACAACCATTAAACAGACAGAATGTAGATAAAATACATTATTTGATTACATAACTATAGTTTCCCAACCAATTTACCATAGTTTCCTTTGGACCATTTACCAGAATTTGCATGAAGCACATTTTATGTGTCTACATTTCCTTGGCATTTATTTACCTCCTTTCTTGTTCTGTTAAACTTGAGTAAAAATTTATAAGTTCTGTACTCTTCTTCCTATCTCCACCAGTCTTCCCATCTGTTAATGCACAACCCAAATATTGGAATCCTTACTACATCAAGAACCTTGTCTTATAGATTTAGCTTTCCTCTTAGTTTTTGTATTTACTTTTATTCCACTAAAACTTTCAGCCCAAATATCAAACATATTTCTTCCTAGAGTCTTGCGATTTATTCCTTTACATCCATTATGAACAATTGTGAGTGCAGTCCCAATTATGTGTTGCAGTACCTTTGTACCGTAACACGTAAGTTTTTACCCATGATGGAACAGAGGCGGTATATGCATTTGGGTTAAGTGGTTTTGTGTGTGTGTCTGTTACTATTTTCCTCAAAAACTACTGGACTGATTTCGATGTGATTTTTTGCATTACATATGTATTACTTCAGAGCAGGTTTCTTAGGTTACTTTAAGATTATAAGCCTCCAGGGAGTGCTACAGTAGAAATGTTTCTTCAAAATAGCTTTGTGGGTTTTATAAATTTTTTTGATTTTTCACTTGTATCATTGTTATGATATAATTATTAGTTAATTTTATTTTATTTTATAGTGTTAATAGTTTTTAACGTAACATATTCATCTTAAGAATATGTACTAGCCAACTGTGAGTTGTTGGTATTGTAGTGGACTTTAAAGGTTTCTCTTAATATGTATATTATCAGTTCAGAAGAAATGTTTTGAGCCAAAGAAATATTTTGCTTTGTTAGATTAGCATTAGTAGCCAGGTAACAAATGAGTACAGTTCTACTAATTACTATCTTCCATATGTACTGAGTGAGCTGGTCCATTATTGTAATGAAGTGATATTTGTTTTATTTACCTCTCATTAATTCATTTTACCTTAAGTAAGTTTTGATTCATAAACTGAACATCAGTATTATTCTAATTTGTCAATGGTATTTACTTTGGTGTTAAAACTTCTATACGTCAGCTGATAGAATCTTACAATATACAGTGTTTATTAGTATTTTTTCAATTATTTATTAATTCAGTTTCATTTCAGTGGTTATTATGAGATTGTTGTTACCACATAATGTTTTGTGGTGACTAAGCTGTGGATCATGGTGATGGAGGACACCAAAAACCACCTCTCCAGCAATAAAATTAATAAACAGTCTCAGGCATTATCACCAGTAAAATTGCAAAAAGTAAAAGGTATGTTATTTCAGTTGTAATGTATTTTATTTCATTTTATAATTGGGTAGAAATATGTTTACTTTCAGATAAAATACCATTCTTTTTGTTTAAAATCATTTAAAACACAATTTTCAGTTGTTTGTAATAATGATTGTGTTAATGAGAAAAAAATTAACATTTCTATCTATAGACCATGGCTACATAAAAATGGTTGGCAGTGATGTGATGCCACTCATATTATGTTGATGTTGTTTGTACTCAAGGAACAAACTGCTGCTGCAGTTACATAGTCGTAATTATTTCCTATATAGAATTGTAGAAATTTAAACTTAAGTAGTATTACAGTTGCATTCAGTGATCATATTGTGATCATGTATTGTTGAATTTACAAACTTTGAAAGGATTTTGAGAACACCTTTATTTTAATGTTTATATGTTATTTTGTTGGCTGATCTTTATTGTAAGTTTCAGTAATGAATATTTTAATTCTTCAGACAAAGAAATGGTGGTACTTTCTAAATATAACGAGCCTAGTTTTGTTGTTTAATTTATTGAGGTTTATCAAAACAACAGATATGTCAGTTGCAATTTCTTGGAAAACTACATATTTTTATGTAGACTATTTTACTACAACTACTTATTTTTACTTGTAAACATTTAATAAATGATTGAAGTGAAGTAAATTGCAATTTAATAGATTTGTAGGGGGTTTTTTAAGAGTAAAACAATTTCAGAATTGATTTTTCAGTCCTGTCGTATTGAATTTGTATAAGATTGCATCATTAATTTGCCTGAAATGAAATTATAACATTATTTTTTACATATTTTACCTTGAATATATTCAAAAGTTTATTGTTTTTAAATTTGATAAAAGTATATTTTTTGCTTGCTTATGTACTTGTGGTAAACATTTCATAATGGGATTGCAATGGGATCATGTTAAAAAATAATTAGGTACAGCAGAATATTCCAATTGTTCTCCCTATGTGGCAATTGCTAATTGAGATTCAATCAATGAAAACCCTCTACTTCCAGACTGGGTCAATTGATGAGGCAGAAGAGTAGCGTGTCATGATATGCACTCCCTGGTGTCAGCAAAAGAATGTACATGTTTCATCCTGTAGAGACAAGCAAAGTAATATTCAGTTTGGATCATCTCTTTGAACAGAAGGTTCAGTAGTGTACTCCCCAAGAGGATTGATCATATCTATAAAGTGATGCAAAAAAATATTTTTTTTTCAGATTTTTCAGTCACTCTTTATTAACTGAACTTGCCTTTCTCTACAGATTTGTAGGTTTATGACTAATTCATTATAGCCTTGGACCAGAATACAATTATCAGCATGGAACCATCAATTTCTGCAGCTTGAAGTAAAATATACTGTTGCAATCAATGTGGAAAGTCAAGTCATAATTCTTGTAAGAAACACCTGAGAAATGTAAGCAAGAACTTGTAGCAAACATTTACTTTTCTTAAACAAGGCTATTAAATTTGTGTACTTTCTGCAAACAGTTAGAAGCATCTGCTAAACATGATGCTGAAGAATTTCAACAATTAGATCCTTTGTGTTCCCCAGAAAAAGATGAAGATGTAAAAACTCTGAACAAAAGTTTGATTGTTTTAAATGAATTACCTATTCAGAAAAACCAACTATGTGAGAGAAAATACCCTCAGGAAAAGCTAAGAAAACAGCAATGTGTTCAAAAACAAAATATTGAATATGGATTTAGATTCTGAACAAGATTCTATTCCTCTGTCCTCTGAACTGTGAAATTATCAACTAATTGAAGCAAAAATTTAATACTACAGGTAAGAGCATCAGGATGCAAATATTGAAAACGCACCCTAAAAGCTGACTTAAAAGACATTCAGGAGGAATTTGGGGTATCAGACTATACTGTAAGGAAAGTTAAAAGCTTGGTTAAAGAAAAAGGTGTCATCTCATGTCCTGATCCTAAATCTGGTAGAACTTTAGATTTTGAAACAGTAGAAAAAGTAACTGATCTATCTATATGAGAATGAGGAAATAAGTCGAATGATGCCCGAAAAAAAAAATTTATTTCTCTTAAGATAAGTGGAAGACGAGAACATGTTCACAAAAAAATTAATTCTGTGTAATCTCTGTGAAGTTTTTGCATTGTTTAAACAGAGGTATTGATTGCTGAAAATAGGATTTTCAAAGTTCTGTGAACTCAGGGCTAAGTACTGTGTTCTTGCAGGTGCAAGTGGAACCCACATGTTTGTGTATGTACAACGCACCAAAATGCAAAACTTATGGTTATGCATTGAAAGAACTGATAGAAATGTGATAGACCAATTAAGTCTCATAAAGATATTATGATGTATGTAGTGTGTGCTAATCCAACTGAAGCTTGCTACTTTGGAAATTGCAAAAACCTGGGTTTGAAGAAGTCAAGGGTATGATTGAGGAAGCTTTTGAGCTCAACTACATTGAAAACATCACCTACAAACAGTGGGTACAAGTTGAAAAAAAAATCTCCTGAGACATTAGTCAAACCTACTGAAGAATTCATCTGTATCTTTTTGAAAAACTTACAAACTTCTTCAACGCTCATTTCTTGCTAGTCAACAGTCCAGTTACCTCATCCATCTGAAGCAATCTCTGAAAGAAGATGAATATCTTGTAATCTTTGACTTCGCTGAGAACTATTCACTATTCACTCATTTTCCAGGATGCAGTTAAGGTTTTCCACCATTGGAACAATGCACAGGCAACAGTTCACCCCTTCACAATCTATTTCTAAGATTGAACAACAAAAACATTGATGTATACATCTCTTTTCATAATTTTTGACTGTCACATGACACAATAGCAGTGCATGTTTTTCGGAAATATTTATTTGGTTTTATTCAGTCTCATTTTACTACAAAACCAAGCCTGATCTATTACTACAGTGGTGGTGATGCCTTTCAGTACAAAACCATATTCAATTTTCTCAACCTCTGTTACTATGAGTCAGACTATGGGATCAAAGTAGAATGGCAAATGATCATGACTCCACGACAGTTGTATGACTGGGCAAATAGACACATTGGATCGATACATTTCCATTGCAGTATAATTGAACAGCATAAAGGAGAAGAAGAAGCTTTGAACAGTACGACAATGATAGCAAGAACTACACCAGGTACTCAGAAACCACTCTTTTGTTCCACTGAACAAGAACCAGATGCAAGTGAGGGCGTTAACATTTTCTAACAACTCAACAGTAGCAAGCACAACAAATATTGAGGATGATCTTGAATTCACAGAAATGATTGGATTCTTGATCTGCAGATATAATGGATATTTGTGATTAGGGTGTATTCTAGACTAAAATGAGGAAAATCAAACAGTGAAGATGAAGTTCTTATATCCACATGGACCTTAACCTTCCTTTCACTACCCAGACTTTGAGGATGTTCTTAATGCACTTAGGAGTAATGTTATTTCAAAAGTAGATCCCAGGGTAAATCCAACAGTTTTTAATCTCTCAAAGCAAGACGTGGACAATGCTAACCAGAAGCTGTAAAAGTGTACACTACGTAATTCTTCTGTAAATATCTTTGGAGGTTATATGAACTGTAGTTAAGTGGTGAGTATGAACAAGTTAATTCTTTTATTTCATCATGAATACATTGCATTTATGAAATGTTTACCAAATATACAACACAGGAAGTAAAAAATATACTTTATTAAAATTTTGTAAAAATACAATGGGATATATTCAAGGTCAAATAAATTTGTTGATTACCGTGAACTATTAATGTCAGAAAATCATGCCAACTGATATATCACAAGAAGCTTATTCATTCCATGAGCTTTAAAATAACACCAAATTGAGCTTTCTAGCTTTTATAGGAGCTGAGAATTTTTTTTTATTACCTGAACCTTGCTTTTGCAATTTTTTCACTCTTACAGGGTTCTACACAAAAAAATGAGTGACTTAAAAATCTGAAAAAAATAATTTTTGCATCATTTTATCGATATGATCAATTTTGTGAGGCTTGTTAATTTGACCCGGAATGACCCAAACTGCAGTCTGTAGAATATTAGAACTACAGTTTTCACTGGTGGAATGACACCTGAAAGGAAACTCTCAGGATTATGACAATTGTCTAGGAACAGCGAGTTCTGGCAGAGATAAGAAATTTATTTAGACAGCAGAGATGAAATTCTTTAGTCTTGTTAAAGAGGTTTTTAAGTTAGGGTAGCATAAGAAGTGAGAATAATAAATCTAAATTAAATCTTTATCTGATTATGGATAGTATGTATTCAAGTAAAAGAAATTCGTATTTTTTATTAAATCATATATTTTGAGGCCTCCTCTATGAATCATGAGACCTTGCCGTTGGTGAGGGGGCTTGAGTGCTCAGGGATACAGAGTAGCTGGACCGAAGGTGCAACCATATCGGAGAGGTATCTGTTGAGAGCCAGACTAAGGAATGATTCCTGAAAGAGGGCAGCAGCTCTTTCAGTAGTTGTTAGGGGCGTGAGTCAGGGCGACTTAAACGGCCGTATCAACATCACTCAGTCCTCTGAGTACTGCGCAGCTGAAAGCAATGGAAAACTACAGCTGCTTTTTTTCCAAAAAAATGTGGCTCTCTGCATTTTCACATAGCAATAATGGAGGCGCCTTCCTTGGTAAAATATTCCGGAGGTAAAATAGTCCCCCGTTCGGATCTCCGGGTGGGGACTACTAAGGAAGGGGTCACCAGAAAATTAAAAAATAAAATTCTACGAGTCGGAGCGTGGAATGTTAGAAGCTTGAAAAAGGTTGGTAGGCTAGAAAATTTAAAAAGGGAAATGGGTAGGACAAATGTGGATATAGTAGGAATTAGTGAGGTTCGGTGGGAAGAGGAAGGCGACTTTTGGTCAGGTGATTTTAGAGTAATTAACTCAGCGTCAAATAATGGGCAGGCAGGAGTAGGTTTCGTGATGAACAAGAAGATAGGGAGGAGAGTGGAGTATTTCAAAACGCATAGCGATAGAATCATTGTAATAAGGATAAAATCAAAACCTAAACCAACAACGATTGTTAACGTCTATATGCCTACAAGCGCCCATGATGATGATGAGGTAGAGTGTGTATACGAAGAGATTGATGAAGCAATTAAACACGTAAAAGGAGATGAAAATTTAATAATAGTTGGAGATTGGAATGCAAGCATTGGAAAAGGCAAGGAAGGAAATATAGTGGGTGAATACGGGCTGGGCAAAAGGAATGAAAGAGGGGACCGACTTATAGAATTTTACACGAAGTATAATTTAGTAATTGCCAACACCCAATTTAAAAATCATAATAGAAGAATATACACTTGGAAAAAGCCAGGCGATACTGG
Organism: Lycorma delicatula; assembly: GCF_047948215.1. Classification (NCBI taxonomy): domain Eukaryota; kingdom Metazoa; phylum Arthropoda; class Insecta; order Hemiptera; family Fulgoridae; genus Lycorma; species Lycorma delicatula. The sequence goes on along the minus strand of NC_134456.1, from coordinate 197,808,891 downwards.
AAGGTATCAGATAGATTATATCATGGTTAAGCAAAGATTTAGAAATCAACTCGTTGACTGCAAAACTTACCCTGGAGCAGACATTGATAGCGACCATAATTTGGTGATAATGAAATGTAGATTGGGGTTTAAAAACCTGAAGAAAAGGTGTCAGATGAATCGGTGGAATTTAGAGAAGCTTGAGGAAGAGGAGGTAAAGAAGATTTTTGAGGAGGACATCGCAAGAGGTCTGAGTAAAACAGATAAGGTAGAAAATGTAGAAGAAGAATGGGAGAATGTTAAAAAGGAAATTCTTAAATCAGCAGAAGCAAACTTAGGCGGAATAAAGAGAACCGGTAGAAAACCTTGGGTTTCAGACGATATATTGCAGCTGATGGATGAACGTAGAAAATATAAGAATGCTAGTGATGAAGAAAGTAAAAGGAACTATCGGAAATTAAGAAATGCTATAAACAGGAAGTGCAAACTGGTGAAAGAAGAGTGGATTAAAGAAAAGTGTTCAGAAGTGGAAAGAGAAATGAACATTGGTAAAATAGACGGAGCATGCAGGAAAGTTAAGGAAAATTTTGGGGTACATAAATTAAAATCTAATAATGTGTTAAACAAAGATGGTACACCAATATATAATACAAAAGGTAAAGTCGATAGATGGGTGGAATATATTGAAGAGTTATACGGAGGAAATGAATTAGAAAATGGTGTTATAGAGGAAGAAGAGGAAGTTGAGGAGGATGAAATAGGAGAAACAATACTGAGATCTGAATTTAAGAGAGCATTAAAAGATTTAAATGGCAGAAAGGCTCCTGGAATAGACGGAATACCTGTAGAATTACTGCGCAGTGCAGGTGAGGAAGCGATTGATAGATTATACAAACTGGTGTGTAATATTTATGAAAATGGGGAATTTCCATCAGACTTCAAAAAAAGTGTTATAGTTATGATACCAAAGAAAGCAGGGGCAGATAAATGTGAAGAATACAGAACAATTAGTTTAACTAGTCATGCATCAAAAATCTTAACTAGAATTTTATACAGAAGAATTGAGAGGAGAGTGGAAGAAGTGTTAGAAGAAGACCAATTTGGTTTCAGGAAAAGTATAGGGACAAGGGAAGCAATTTTAGGCCTCAGATTAATAGTAGAAGGAAGATTAAAGAAAAACAAATCAACATACTTGGCGTTTATAGACCTAGAAAAGGCTTTTGATAACGTAGACTGGAATAAAATGTTCAGCATTTTAAAAAAATTAGGGTTCAAATACAGAGATAGAAGAATGAGTCCTAACATTTACAGGAACCAAACAGCAACAGTAATAATTGAAGAACATAAGAAAGAAGCCCTAATAAGAAAGGGAGTCCGACAGGGATGTTCCCTATCTCCGTTACTTTTTAATCTTTACATGGAACTAGCAGTTAATGATGTTAAAGAACAATTTATATTCGGAGTAACAGTACAAGGTGAAAAGATAAAGATGCTACGATTTGCTGATGATATAGTAATTCTAGCCAAGAGTAAAAAGGATTTAGAAGAAACTAGAAGAAACAATGAACGGCATAGATGAAGTCCTACGCAAGAACTATCGCATGAAAATAAACAAGAACAAAACAAAAGTAATGAAATGTAGTAGAAATAACAAAGATGGACCACTGAATGTGAAAATAGGAGGTAGAAGAATTTTGTTATTTGGGAAGTAGAATTACTAAAGATGGACGAAGCAGGAGCGATATAAAATGCCGAATAGCACAAGCTAAACGAGCCTTCAGTAAGAAATATAATTTGTTTACATCAAAAATTAATTTAAATGTCAGGAAAAGATTTTTGTAAGTGTATGTTTGGAGTGTCGCTTTATATGGAAGTGAAACTTGGACAATCGGAGTATCTGAGAAGAAAAGATTAGAAGCTTTTGAAATGTGGTGCTATAGGAGAATGTTAAAAATCGGATGGGTGGATAAAGTGACAAATGAAGAGGTATTGCGGCAAATAGATGAAGAAAGAAGCATTTGGAAAAATATAGTTAAAAGAAGAGACAGACTTATAGGCCACATACTAAGGCATCCTGGAATAGTCGCTTTAATATTGGAAGGACAGGTAGAAGGGAAAAATTGTGTAGGCAGGCCACGTTTGGATTATGTAAAACAAATTGTTGGGGATGTAGGATGTAGAGGGTATACTGAAATGAAACGACTAGTACTAGATAGGGAATCTTGGAGAGCTGCATCAAACCAGTCAAATGACTGAAGACAAAAAAAAAATATTTTGAGGTGTATAACAATTTTTTTTCTAAAGATAATGCCTTATTTCCTTCTGCAATCATTTTGAGTTGTGTAATTGTCTAACTCTGAAAATCATTTAAGAGAATAAAAATATATATTCTTGTTTCCTTTAAATTAAAAGAATTTTTTTATGTTTATTTATCCTGGAGTTCCAGATTCTGAAAGTCTCTTTAGTATTTGTTCATATAATAAGTACATCTTGTTTGGTAGGTTATAATAAATTATATTTGACTATTGATGATGTCAATTTATAGAATATTTCTGATTATGCAGCCACATAAATGATTAGTTTTTGCAATCTGTTTAAGTTTTCCAATGTTAATTTATTTTGTGTTTAATTTTGGTAAGACAGTTAATCACATGTTTGATAATGTTAGTTTAACAACACTTGTAGCAGGGGGATTTGGAGTCACTGAAACCACTGGTGAATCGACAGAAGGAGAGGCACAAAAAAATATTGGTGAAGGAGTTTGGAGCATTGCAACAAAACAAGAGGAACTGGGAGCTGGGACTGGTTTAAGTTCTCAAGTACAGTCATCAGTTCTTCGTATTTCTCATACGCATTCAAAGAAAGTAATCAAGCATGCTTTACGCCAACAAGCTAAGAGGCGACGAAAAAATACAACAATCGCTGCTGGAAACTCTGCTCCTTTGCCAAGGATTCTCATGCCACCTCAGTGTGATAGTAAGTTGCTTCTTATATGTACTATTTACATTATAAACTGCATGCATATTTGTTGATAAGATTGTTTTGTAATTCTATTGGGTGTTAATATTAAAAAAAAACAAAAAAAACTTACGTATAATTATAATTATACTTAAAAATTATTCTTTAAAAAGATTATACTAATAAGTAGTTTACGCTTAATTAAAATTAAACTTAAACAATTAAAAAAATATAATATTTTTAATATTACAATTAAAAAATTATACTTAAATTATACTTGTAGCATTTATCTGACAGAAATTTCTTCATATTCTGTACGTGATAGCAGTAAAATTAAACCCATGTGTGTTTTGAGTGATTCTATAACCACTCGTATATCACTGCAGTAGTTCAGTTATGTATTTTATTTTGTGTAAGCTTTGTATGATTCTTAAACTATATAAAGTTCTTTAATCACTGTTAATAAAACTGAAGTCATCATTAGCTTACCTAATACTTAAATACCTTACCTTAGTACTTAAATAGAGTAGTTTGCAATTTTGCCCAGAACCCTGTTTACTGTTATTTAAATCATGAGAGTTTTTATTTAAAAAATAGATATTTAAATTACTGAATTCTTATGTGTGTAACATTGCTAAATTGTTATGATTGTTTTTCTACAAAGCAGTGTTGATAGTGAAATTTATTGTTTTACAATTTTGCGTTTCTTTCTGACTTCAGTAGCATTTGAACAGTTTTACTTGGACTGCTAATTAAATGTTACATACGTGCTAATCAAATGTCTTGTGAGTGTTCTGTCTATTCTCTGTTTTATCCTTTAACTTTGTGTTCTTGGCATTAACATTTTATTGGGTGATATTTTTATTATTACTCGTATTGCTCTGTCTAGGAACATTTATGATTTCTGTCTTTGACATTCTTCAATTTCTTACTCTTTTTTTTCTAGATTTCAACAATCTCTTGTTTAGATTATTACTTAATTTTATTCAATAATTTTTTTTGTTATTGTTCTCTTGTCCTTACAATTCAATTTAATGGCTGCACTTAGTTTATTCTTTCCTGTCACAAGTTTTTTTTTAATGTTTGGAAATCTTCCATGGAAATGTTCTAAAGTAAAAGAAAATAAATTTTATATTCAATTTGGAATTGTTATTATTCCATCTGATAATTCCTTGTGTTGGTTACATTCCTTTTAAAGCTTTTTGTAATAGATTTCTACTCTACCATAATAGTAGTTGGATCATTGCAGTAGATTACCCCCATCATCAAAAAAAGTCCTATCCTACCCTACTGTACCTTACCTAATCTTAACTTAATCTATCAGTAAGACCCCCAGTTCTCTCATCTTAATGAACAGGCAACAACCAACTCCTGATATCAGTTATTATTGATTTTAATAATCTTAATCAAAATATATGACAGTTTTGTTTATTAATGCACTGCCAGAAACATAGGTACACAAACTATAGTTTCAACTTTTTAAACTTTTGAGGAATTGGGGTGTCTTCTGCAGAAGATCCTAGTAATTTTGCAAAAAAAAAAGAAAAGTAATTTGTTTCTTATAATGATTATTATCAACAAGCACTGTACTAACAAAAAAATATTCCACAACAATTGATATATTTAAAAACCACTAACGTGAATGAGTTTTAAAATATTGTAGGGTCAAAATCTTAGCAATAAATGATTTTCCATGTTAACTTTTGGAAATAATTATCATGTGGTTATTGTAATTACGGTTTCTTATTAAAAACAAAAGTATCTGGAATAAAAGATTTCATAATTTGCTTTAAGTTTGAGAGGTAAAGTTTCAGAGGTAAATATCATAATTATTTTAATGAACATATTTTGTATTAGTTGTTCGCTCTAGCAGATAAAATATTAAATGTCTCTCCTAATCCAGTTCAGAGGTATATTACCCTTTGAAATATATATCAAATAGTACCTATTATCCTACCTTCTCTTATTTTCATTTCTTGTTTTTCCTTTTTCTTTTCTTTTTCCTTTAATGAATTAGATTTTATAAAATTTCTTGTTCAACAAAAGCTCTCACAAAACGGTAAAGGTTATCAGTGTTGTTTTAAGGGATGATATTGTAAATTCAGCTATAATCTTATTTTTTAGGAAGTTCTTGTGCATTATTTATTATATATTCAGTATTCTTGTCTTGATGCCCTGCATTTTAACTTAGAGGTTTGGTTAAATGTTATAATACTACTGGGAGCAATCTTAAAATATTATACAATCTGTGCATGTTAATTTATTGGGTTAAAGGTGCCATTAATATTAGAATATAATTATAATAAATTTAAAAATGTTTAATAATAGTGATAATGTTGTGCTGCAATGATTGAATGTAGATGCACTATCAAAACTTGAGAAATTGCTGAATTGAATAAATAGCAGGTGAAACATTTTTTGAAATAATTTTTCAAGAAATTCAAAAAGTTCAAAAATTATCTTTAAGTTTTATTCGTATTTATTTGTTTCAGAGTTTTAGTATATTTTTTCTTTAATACTAAAAAAAAATTCAAGTGTTGAGTATCAAATACTTTGTTTTTGTTAATTATTTTTTTTTTGTATTTATTTAATTTAATTTTTTAATTTTTATTATTGATCACTAATTTTATTTTTCCTTTGAAATTGTAGTCGATGAGATTTCTTCAAACAGAGCAGCAAACTACCGTCCGCCAACAATGTTGGAAGTGTTGTCATCAATCCCAGGTTTTAGTATCAAGCCAAGGAAGAGATCAAACAAGAAGTTGTCAGCAGCAGCACAGTTGGAACAAACTAAGGAGGGTTGCATTGATCTTGAAACCCCTGACTCTATACTTGTCAATACTAATCTCCGATCACTACTTAATAAACATACTTTCTCATCTCTTCCTCCACTGTACCAGTACAAATTGGTTCAACTTCTACCTCATGTTGATAGATCGACCAGTCAGTCAGATTCATTGTTCAGGTAATATTTGTTCATTTAATAAATAATTTTTGAAGATTAAGTAGAATTGCATAATATATTAAATTGCATAATTATTTTTGTATTTTTTTGTCCATTTTTAATTCATTTTCAGAATTAATTAAAAATTCCTGTTAAGATTTATTCAGTTAATTGTAATTCAGTAATATCATAGTGACAGATTAAAAATTTACAGTGGTATGGCGCTGTTTGTTGATTGTATTTATTTTATCTTTATTATCACCACTCTGTTGTTGGATTCTTATTATCAACCTATCCTAGCCTGGTGACTCATGGATTAACTAATGACAGGTATAGTCATTAGAAGAAAAATTGCTGGTTGTAATTGTTTAAGTCCCAAGTCAAAAATATGAATCTGTTAGTTATTTATCTTATGTTTAAATGAACAAAAAGAAAAAACATGTCTGATATTATAGTTTTCATTATAATTTTGGTTTTGACAGTATCAGGCCGATAGATTTTTCAAAAAAACTTTTAATGAATGTTTACTTATTCCTGTGACTGTGATCATTTTGTTGTGTAGTACAAATTAAGAGTTTCAATTATAACTTTTTTTTCATCAGTGGAAATGGTTTTGTATATTAATTTACATGGTTATTGGAATATTATAGAACAGGGAAGGAGTGCATAAATTGTGTTTAATAACAGGAAATAATGAAATTCCTAGAACTTCATCAGAACATAATTTTTGTTACGTGCTGAAGATTTAAACTACAGGGAGTAGTATATAATGTTACTCAAACTGAGTTCTATTAGCTGTGTGATATAAGTGGTGTATCGGCAATTACCAGTATGATACAACAGAGATCTTCAGTGTTTCTGATGTATTATTACTGAAAAACAATATTGCTACCCCAACGAAGGGATTTTGGATAAAAGACTATGTATGTACTTAAGTGTTCTTTCATAATTTTTAGGTTGAGTGCCTCTGGTTTGAACAACGAATTTTTTGCTCGTGCATGTCTTGAATGGAGAGAACGTCTTTCTGAAGGTGAATTCACTCCTGAGAACCAGCAGAAATTAAAGGCTGAAGCTGAAAAGGAGAAAAGTAAACTTGATCCTTGGAAGGTATGTATGTTTATGTAACCTTATAGTGTGAAAAATGTTAAAACCATATATTTAATTACACATTTTTTCTTAATTTATTGGATTTAAAAATTATTTCTGTGCATTTTGTATTCTTATTGTGTAGGGCAATGTTTCTTAAACTTTTTGATAAGTGAAACCCTTTTTAATGTCCACTTTTTTCATGCAACCCCTGGTTTGCTTCAATAGTATGGTTTTAGTGTAACATTGTGTAAATGGATTATTTGTAATAAAAATTACAAATATTTTGAACAATATTTATTTGCTTCAAATAATAACTTTAAAATTAATCCAAAAGTTCTTAAAATAACTTAAAAATAAGGTATTTAAACATGATTTAGATCAGAGGTTCCCAGACTTATTTTTCTCATAGACCACTTTCAAAATTTTGTTGGTTCCGGTGGACCCCCTGCAGCTACATTTCTACCATATTTCCAGTCGACGGAAAATGTGAAGATTAGATCTAACTATGAAAATTTGCGTTACGGCTGAGTCCACGAACTAACAGCTTCCGGAAAAAAAGTGAGAATTGATTGGTTAATTTCTGATTGACTGTGCTGTGAGTGGATGTCAAAAAAGTAAAGTTGGGCAATAAAAAAAAATGCTTCCATCCAACTTTACATTTTTGACATCTACTCACAGCACAAGAAAGCAATCAATTCTCACTTATTTTATTTAGAAAACTTCCCATTCAGAGTGGTAAAAAGCAAAAGAAAAATAGTATATTTTTTGTGTGCATTTATTCAAATATGTAATCATTACACTATTAATTATTATTATCATATTGCAATGTAATATATAAAATTGTCGTAATATAATTAAAATTAAACATTAATAACATAATGTAACTTCTACAATGACAATCACAAAATAGTTACAATTTTAATGGGAGGGATGTACTTGGTGGATTGACAGGAAATTATCAATATTTGGCTTCAGTTTTGTTAGGAATAAGCGCAAATCTCCCCGTTCTGTGATACTGAATCTGCTCCTTTTTTTTTTTTTATAAAAGGTTTGTAACGACACTAAACTTTTTTCGACAAGATATGATGAGGGAAACTCTATCAAAAGCTTTCTTGCAATTCCCCACAGTCAAGGATATTTTTCTGGTATTTCTGCCTGCAGCCAAAATGTTTGATACCCTCTTTTAAATTTCACCTTCAGCTCCTCATTAGTGCTAAGCTCGAGTAGCTCCTCTTGTAATATCATATTCTCCACTTCTGTTTCATCAAATGGATTTATGATCCATGGTGGTATTTCCATCGTCAGAATATCTTCAAATCTGATTTTGAAGTCATCATGCAGGGCAATTAAATGTTGAACGTATGTCTGAATATCCTCATCAAGGCATTCTACCTGTGACAAGTTTGAAAACTGGGAAAAAACGCGCCGACTAATATTTTGCTTCATAAATTTCAATTTTCCAAGAAAAGCTGAAATTACACCCTTTGTTTTTATTAAATTGAGACTGTCCTCTTGTAATTGTAAGTTAATGTCATTAAATTTTTTGAATAAATCTGTCAAATACACGATGTCAGCTTTCAAAGTGATCAGGTTTTCTTTTAAATCTGAATCTTTACCTTCCAGAAACTCTAAAACTGATTCAAAAAGTGAGTAAAATTTTGTTAAACATGCACCTTACGACAACCACCGTACTTCAGTATGTAAGAGCAATCGTTGGAAGTCTTCATCATTTTCATCGCACAATTGGGCAAATAAACGCGTATTCAGTGCATTGCTTCTTATCTTGTTAACAGCATTAATTACAAGTTGAAGCGATTGGTGCAATCTATCACTCAGATTTTTCGCTACTAGGTGTTGTCGGTGGATGACACAGTGAATTGCAGTTAACCTCTGGTATAATTCTTTTAAGATGGCTTATAAACCCACGATATCGCCCGACCATGGCAGGAGCTCCATCTGTTGCCACTGAAATGACGTTTGTGAATGGAATTTAATTTTTAAGCCAACTTTCCATCCTGCAGCAAAATTTTGAAAATAATTTTAAAACACTTAAAATAAAAAAAAAATATATGACAAATGACTATTTCATTATAAATGTAATTGAATTTGACTGGATTTATGACAGATGACATTTATTATCATGGGTTAAAATACATTAACAGAAAGTGAAATCATTTCATCATCTTTAGCTCTATTACACAGGCTATACTTTGTCAATGAAAACATTACCTCAACTCCAGTGTTGGCAATGGTGTTTTCATTTTGAGTTTGTGTAGTGTGCAAAGATGATATTTGTGATTATTTTTACAGCACTTATGATTTTATTTATTTATTTTCACAACCATGTTAATAACCATATATTAAAAATACAAATGGGTTTAATGTATCCATACTTACATTAACATGTTAATATACTTATGGATACACTTAAGGATTTTAAAGATTACTGTGTAAATTACCTTACCTAAATAATGTCCTCGATAATGTTGGCAGACAGCCATGCATGTTTAAACGCCTGATGTGAAGACAGGATTTTGGCGCGATGTTACAAAAAAAATCCCACTGCTTAAGCTAGTGGAAGTGATGGTTGATTGGGATTCTATCTTTTAATTTTGTGGGGCGTTAATATTTATTGTTGTTTTCTTGAATGTTATGAAAAAAATCAGAACCCTTGAGTGATCTCCATGGAACCTCAGGGTTCCGTTGAACACAGTTTAAGAAACACTTATATAGGGATTTTACAGAACTTGCTATGTGGTGTATTAATTTCTGAAAGTTTGGTGTTGAGTAAAAATAAAATAATTGTGCTTGTTTATTATTTGTTGTTAACTGCTTGTTTATTTTTAATAAAGCTTAATATAGGAAATATACAAAGAATATTTTTTGTTGACATAATTAGATTTAATCACTTATTAAGATACTGGAGGATCTAAATGGAATGGTCTGTAGTGTTGGGAGAGGTGAAAGTTAGATAACACTATTTGTTTTTTAAGTGTCTCAAAATTTTTTTTTTCAAACCACTCAAGATAAAGCTTGTAGAAAAATTACTTTTCTGCAGTGTATTTTCTTTTTTTATACCTTCAAATTTAATCGAAGGTATGGACAAAAGTTAATTACTTTTTTGAAAGGGTTTATCTTTTTGTCATGTGATGGCAGCAATGTATATCATTGTTTTCAGTAATATTAGTTTGATAGTTCAAATTTAGCAGCCAAGTAAGGTTATATTTTATTATGAGTGGTGATTTATTTATTTTAAATGATTGAATAAAAGGATTTTCATTAAAAATGAAATAAGTGCAGTGAAATGGTACAGATGTTAGTGAAGCCTTTTTGGTGAGGTTATGTCATCACCAAAGGTTTGTGTTGGATGTCCTAACATTTCAACAACTGATGAAAATATCAACAAAGTAAAGAACATTATGATTAATAATCATTGAATTAGTATTTGAAAAGTTGCTGAAGAGGTGGGAATCTCTTTCAGATTTAAAACAGTTTTACTTTTTGGTCCAAACTGAGTAGCAGCAAAAATTTGTTTGAAAAGTATGTATTTTCAACTAAAGCAATGTTGTAAAACAATTGTTAGCTGACATCACTAATGACAGATTACTCAAATGTGTCATAACAAGACAACAAGGTACAAGGTAACAAGGTAGCAAGACATTGATGTACAATTATAGTATTGAATTAAAGATCTAATTATCCCAATGAAAGAATCCTGTGGTGAATCGAGTTGATGAACTCAAGTGGTGAAGATCTTTGATTAGTCGCTCTACATTATTGTGTTTTTCGAAAGGTTTTTCTGGTGATTTTTTGTAGGTTTCGGATATTGGATATTGTGGTTTAGTGTTTTGTGGACATGTGTTATTTTTTTTCGAGTTTTGGGTTATGGATTGTTTGTTTTTTTATGATATAAGTCACTAAGACAGGTTGTAACAAAAAAGTGACGTCACTGCGAGGGTAACTCTAAGCAAAGATTTGGTAAACAACCATACTTCATTGTAGGCTAGGCTGTATTGTGGGAATTAGCTGTATTTGAGGTTAGACTAAGTGTATCTGCCAGATTGGCGCACATTTGGCTTCGTGTGCTCGGCTGCTCAGTTGTGTCTCTTAAGAAGAACGTTTAGACCCAGAGTCCCTGTTACACAGGATGCCTGGGAAGTCTGGGGTATAATAGACAAACTCTTCTCTTGCGAACAAGGTTTACCTGCAGATGAACAGGGTGATGTTGACCCTCTGCCTCCTTCACACAAGGTGAATTAATGGATGCAGCATTGCGCATGCCTTTGAAGAAGGCGCTGAGCCTGAACCTGTTGCTGAATATGGTGATATAGATGGTGGTTTGGGCAGAGGTAGAGATCATACTTGATGTCTACAATACCTGTTTTTCAGAGGGGGTCTTCCCTGAGAGTTGGAGATGCCAGTGGCTGGTACTTGGACTTAAACCGGGGAGGTATCTGGCGCTTCCCTCCTCATACTAGCTGCTGGCTACAAAAACATATGCTTGCCAAGGTGCTGGAGCGTATGCTCCAGCACAGGATAACAGGTTGTGGAAGAGGTTGGCAGGCTTTCTCAACATCAGTATGGCTTCCGAAAGGGGAGGTCCACCTTGGATGCTGCAGCTGCTGTTTATGACGTGGCAAGAAGGGCCACGAGGCATAACCAGCGGGTATTGTGTGTCCTTGATACCTTAGATGTGAGAAATGCATTCAGTTGCGTTTCTCACATTGCCATTATGAGGTCTCTAGAAGGGCATTGGGTTCCATCAAATAAGACTCCCCAACAGGGAATTCTTTAAGACTTTGGGGGTTGGCGTCCCCATGGGCCTAGCCTCTGCAGCTTTTCTTCCCACTACACACTGAGTTGCAGAACACTTTACACTGTATACCAAGAACACTACACAGTTGACAACGTATATCCTTACACCACTACATTACAACATTCTGCACTATTTCTTCTTACACATATATTTGCTGATGTTACGACAACTTATGAACCATGAGTGGTCCTTTATGTTACCAGTACTCGTGGGACCAAAATTACAGGCCTCCAAAAGACTTCTATGATGGTTGATGGTCCATCTGAAAAAACCACCAAATCCAGTGTGAAAAGGCCTTGATCAGATTTGTCTGACGAGGATATCAGTAGTGAAAAGTTAACAATGTGAATTGTGAAGCAGGCCATCCACAAGTTAAAAATATTAATTTGTTGTTATGCAAAGTATTCAGGAAGGCTCCGGTCCCTTCACAAGGTCGCACCCTTCCCGATCAACAAGGTTGTAACAGGATCGTTTGGCTCACTAAATAACATCAAAACATTAAGAGACGAATTGATATTGATTGAAACCCATAACAATGAACAGAACAGATTTCTTTTACGTGATACTAATATGGACGGTATACACTTAAGTACGATGTGCCACAAAACTTTGAATACTAGTCTGGGAGTAATTTTTAGCAAAGATCTTCTGGAGCTGGATGTAACAGAAATAGCTGATGAACTTCGACCCCCAAGAAGTAATAGGTGTGAATCATATCATGAAATGGCAGAGCGGGTCGGAAGAAACAATGCCATCTCTTATACTTACATTTAATTTTCCAGTACCACCAGAGCAAGGTAAAGTGGGTCACCTGTTGGTTCTGGTTCGGCCATTTATACCTAATTCGTGTCGCTGTTTAAAATGCCAAGGTTATGGTCACACATCAACATCTTGCTTGGAAGTTGGAGATCTGTGCTCAAGAAGGCCACAATATCACTGACTGTCAGGCGGATGAAAAATATGTGAACTGTAATCGTTCACATGCAGCCTGCTCTCGAGATTGCCCGATTTTTCAAGAAGAAAAGGCGATTCTCAGAATCTATGGAGCAGAAGCTATCTTTTTTGGCTGCACACAGGGAGTACAGGAAAGTACTTAATTCACAGAACCTGGTTAAACTAGATGTATCTATTGCCACCGCTGCGTCAAAACAAGTTCACGTGAATTTAGGTATTTAGCAGTGCGGATCCTGCAATGAACTGAAAAACGTTCAGAAATTATCTGATCAGGTCACTTTACTATTTCAGAGCTGGCAATAATGAACAAGAAGTCGCTAGTTGCAGTTAGTGAATCCAATTGTTGGATCCCTCTGAAGGTCCCTGTTCGCAAGGTTTTGCCCATGTGAGCGGGAATAGTCGTAGTTGGCAGTAAGCCATCTACTAAGCTCCCTGTTAAGGGAGCCCCCACAACCACCCCCTCAAGGATGTCATCTACAATATCCCATTCGTCAAAATCCCCTCCTCCATCACCTCGTATACTAGAGGGAGGATATGGTAAACACCCGAGGCCAGGACATCGGAGTTCCTTGCCATCAAAACTATGAAGAAGAAAAACCAGATTACATAAAACTAATCTTTACATATCTTCCTGAATGCCTGTGTCTAGAACCTCTACTTATGAACATTATTCAGTGGAACGTTAAAGGTCCTCAGTCTTGTTTTGAGTAATCGTGTGCTTCCAAGAAATGCATCTGTTACAGCAGGATGCAATAATGCTCAGAGGCTATTTCTCTGAGAGGTATGACTGTCTTAATAGTCAGTAGAGAGAGCGGTGGAGTTGCTATTTTCCTGTGGAATGAGGTGTTGGCTATGAGGATATCACCAGCTACTCTTATTCCTGCTGTTGCTGTGAAGGTCTGTATACCCTTTAAATTGCACATCTGTAATTTGTATCTCTCGCCGAACTCTGAGTTCAATGCTCTAGAAATATCAAATCTCCTTGTGCAAATCTCATCGCTGTCGTTAATAGTAGGAGACTTCAATGCCCACCATATTTCCTGGGTCTCGACTTTCTCCTTCTTGAGGAAATACAATAAACTCGGTGAGACAAGATTTGGCCTTTGTCTACTGAATGATGGGTCACACACATTCATGTCCTTATCTGGTACATTATCCATCATCGACCTTTCCATGTGCTCGCCGAATTTATTCCCTTGTCTTAATTGGTTGGTTTGTGATGACTTTCACAGCAGTCATTATAGACCAATTATTATTACTTTTAATGTCAACTGAGAGGTGTTGAGAAGGCCACAGAGATGGGTTGTTAAAAAGGCGGATTGGAACGGTTACCATGACGCCTTCCCATCACAGTATGACGGTGGTGCGGGCATCCTCAATCAGCTCTCCTCTTTTACATTCGTGATGCTTGAGGCTGCTAAAAGGTATATCCCATAAACATCGGGAAACCCTAGATGTCCTTCTATTCCTTGTTGAATTGATGTTTGCAAAACCGCTATTATCACATGATGACAGGCGCTACAAAAATTTAACCGCAGACCCATGAATGAGAATCTAGATTTGTATCATAAAGGTAGAGCTGTGTGTTGTAGGTTATTTTTGGACTCTAGGAGGAAGTCATGGAGGAAATATGTGGACACCATCTCATGCACTACTCCCTTGTTTACTGTGTGAAAAAAGATTGATGCAATTTGCGGATCACCATTTCAATCTGTTCTCGAGGTTCTTCATGAAGGAGAAGTCCTCACATCATCAGCAGTGGCTAATACCTTAGTGAATTCTTTCCGCTCGGTGTCTCACGTTATCATATAGTAATGAATTTCAGAGGTGCAAGATATATATGGAAATATTATCGTTCAACAATGGTGGATTAAATGCTCTGTTGCACCTCCACTGAACTTAACATTGTCTCTGTTTGCTGTCACACCTTTCTCATTCGGCGTTACAATGTCTATTGAGCATTCATAATGATTTGTTCTCTGCACATGTCTTCCTCTACCCATCTGGTCTGAAGCCGTTGTCATACCGATTCTTAAACCCGTTAAGAACAAATCAAACCCCTCAAGCTACTGCCCTCTCTCCTTGACTAGCGTCTTATGCAAAGTAATGGAGAGAATGGTGAACTGCAGACTTGCATGGTACTTGGAGAGACATGACCTTTTGTCTCCAAAACAGTGTGGTTTCCGACAAGGACAGTCCTGGTTTTTCACTGACCATTTAGTGTCATTGGAGACAGTTATTCAACACGCTTTCCTATTATGTCAGCGCCTCGTCGCTATCCTCTTTGATATCAGCAAGGTGTTTGACATGGCCTGGTGGCATGATATTCTATGCATTCTCAAAAAATGGGGAGTCCAAGGGAATATGCTGGCTTTTCTTCTTAAGGGTTTTTTAAAATGACTGAAGTTTCTGTGTTCGTGTTGGAGATTCTCTCCCGAGTAGCATTGTCTTAGAGAATGGAGTGCCTCAAGGAAGTGTATTAAGTGCCACCTTATTTTCTATAGCCATCAACAGTATTACTAAATGTGTGCAGACACCTGTTTCATATTCTTTGTTTGTTGATGATTTTGCTATATATGTTGGCGTCTTGTTCAACAGCTACGGCAGAGAGACTGCTACAGAACACTGTAACTCACCTTGAAGCTTGGTCCAAGGTTACCGGTTTCACATTTTCACCTGAGAAGACAAGATGTGTAGTTTTTTCTCGCCTGTGGAACCCCTTTATTCCGCAAGGCTTTCTCAGTAGAGAGCTAATTACTATCTCTTCTTCTATCAGATTTTTAGGGTCAAACACATCAAAGAATTGAAAACGAGGTGATCCAGACTTTTAAATATGCTGCGGGTCCTTAGCAATTCCAATTGGGGTGCTGATCACTCGTGTATGTTGCGCTTTTACTATTCCTTGGTTCGTTTCCATTTGGATTATGGTTGTGTCGCCTACTCTTCAGCGTGTAATATAGTGCTTAAGTTGCTAGATCCTGTATATTGTGCTTTCCTTTGGCTTGCTACTGGCGCCTTTAGATCAAGCCCTGTCATTAGCATCCTTGTTGACTGCGGTGAGCCATCACTTTGGGATTGATGAAACCAGGCCCTATGAATGTGGCCGCGCCAACTGTTTTTCCTATTTATCCATGTTTATATCCTCCGTGGACAATCACCCACATACATTTATGTTTGAACTCACGAAATACAATAAAGAACCAACAACCACCTATTTTCTTTCAGCAAATGTTTCACCATATTCTTTTCAAGGCAAACCTGGATGCAGTGGTATATACAGGTGATCAAAACAGAATGATGCGATTGGCTGCACGTTTATTGTTAATGGCCAAATCTGTATGTTTGGTCTACCTGGTATTACGAGTGTCTTTACTGCTAAACTGTATACTATAAATAAGGCTTTGAATATCATTAATCCTAAATACCATCGTATCCTTATTTGTAGCGAGTTGTGTAGTGCTCTCCAAGCCTTAGAAAAACATTATTTCAGACATCATGTTGTTACCGACATTTACAGTGGATCGCCGAGTTGAACCATCGCAACACACAAGTGATTTTCTGCTGGATTCCTAACCACGTGGGGATTTTGGGTAATGAACGTGCAGATTCTGCTGGTAAAGAGGCACGTAATCAACCATCCTTCACTTCCCATGTTACTGCATCTGACTTTGTTAATTATGTGAAACTCACTCTTCGCACAAAGTGATAGGGTAACTGGATGGCTACGGCAGATACCAAATTCTGGCCCATTAAAGGTTCTGTTTTGCCTTGGGACTTCTCATAAAGGAAAATGATTTCTAACAACAGATAAAATAACGGAAAAATTGATTAGTGAACGTAAAGATATACCATTTCCACTATTATTTTGTGGAATGGAGGAAATAGTGGCATAAGTGTGTTGGATCTCTTTGGGACTATTCTGAAGGGAACCATATCAATATAGAAGAATAAATAAATCCTTTTTGGTAAAAATTAAAATTATTTTTTTTATTATACTTTATATGTATATTTATTTGAAATTCAGTGTTTATAAACAATTAAGCAAATTGCATTTTAACAGCGGAATATAATTATTTTCTTAAAATAATTAATACTTCTTGATTTTCTTATTGGAATTTAGCACATTCAAAGAGAATTCTGTTTCTTCAGAATAGGTAAAAAAAAATTAAAAGTA
The DNA here is from genome assembly GCF_047948215.1 of Lycorma delicatula. NCBI lineage: Eukaryota > Metazoa > Arthropoda > Insecta > Hemiptera > Fulgoridae > Lycorma > Lycorma delicatula. The sequence goes on along the minus strand of NC_134456.1, from coordinate 197,791,977 downwards.
GTATAATAAAAAAAAAACAATGTAAATATAAATTTATGAACACAAAATTATTGGATTAGGGGAATAATTAATTAAAAGAAATAATTAAAAATTAAAAATCTTTGAACATTTGTAATTTGTAAAGGAATGATTACTATTAGAATGAGTACTCGTTTCACTTTTAGAGCTGTCCTGTTGTAAACAGACTGCATGGCACTGTAATAAATTGTCCCATACAAATACTGACATGTATAAATAAATAACAGTTAATAATGCTAAGAATGATTCATTTTATTATTTGATGTTTTCATTTGACGCTGGCAAAATTGAGTTATTTACAGATTAATTACATCGCAGTTATATCACTGTTGACAAAAACTTGATCAACAATAAAGTATTATAAGTACTGGTGAAGATTAACAAATTGAATCATCTGGTACATTCCTACACTAACACAATTGCACATGCTGCGGTATAGATGTTTTGCTGAACACAGTATAGAGGACAACAAAATGAGAAAATAAACACATGCAAAGGAGTGATTAAGGCTCTTTTTTATTCAGTGTATATCTCTTGTTGCTAATTCCTTGGGAAATTAACATATTTTTCATAGGATTAGAGTAACACATAATTGGTCAGTGATTTTGCATTGAAATTCAAATGTTGTTAACAACATTCTTCTCCTCTAATAGTTGCTAAACAGATAGGTGCTCTTCAGCAATTGGAAGGAAGCAATTTTTTGGCTGAGAATAAGCTAGCGTAGGTTCCTTAAGGAATGCACTCAACTGCAGAATTGTGCTTTGTGTAGAAGTTTTAAACTGAACTTAAATTTAATTCCAGATCTCAACTGGTGGGTGGATTTATCATATGTCTTATTTTTTTCATTTGTATGCTGCTTTACAGTTGCCCACTTTCATTCTGCAGTTGTAATTCCACCAATACCTTATAATTGATCCGATTGTATATTTGGAATTTATATTTATTATAATATCTGTTGTTTGATATGCTATCCTTAACCTTTTCAGATCATGTAGCCATTAAACTGGCTATGTACGGCGTCAGTTTTAAAACGCTGTTATAAAATCATTTTATATGGCATCTAAGTCTGTTATTTTGTTTTGTATTCACAAAGGAATCAGTTTTATTACACAATTTGAATGACGTTTATACGTTGTAAAATGTTTTATTTAGTCTAGAAAGAATATGACCATTTTTTTCTCAGAAATGTGCTTGTGCGTGACTTGTGTATTATAATTGCTATGAGGGTTACGGATTTATTTATTATTTACAAAAGTAGCTTATCTTACTAGCAACATATGGATGTATTGAAACACATAATAAATTATGATATACGGCACACAAAAAAAAGAAGGAATTTGTGGTCATAAATACGTCACTTTTACTCGTTAGACCTCGAGTAAAAGTGACGTATTTATCTATAAATATCTTTTCTGACAAATGATATCGGTAAACATGTAACACATATCGATTCGTAATGACTAAGAGTATACAGTAAAAATGTTTTTTTTTTTTCAATCTGAATAGCCTTTTGAGTGGTGGGAATTTTTATAAAACGTTTCTGAATCTACGTTCACTTATAAGTACAGTTCACTTATATAGTAACATATGTTACTAATCTGTGATTTATGACATGGGTTTTTCATCATATTTTGCCCAATTTTCAACCGATTTGCTTGAAAGTATTATTTTTAAAATCAGCAAACTATGTTTCATAAACAAAAAGCAAAAAAAAAAAAATTCGCCAATAAAAAACGCGGTAGAAATGTGCAAAAAAATTCTGCAATTAAATTATCGTAATTTTTGTACGGTTTCAATTTTTTTTTTGTTACAGGCATAAAAAATATCCAATCGCAATGGTTTTTTTTTGTCAAAATCTGTTAAATCTCTTTAATATACTGTAATTTTTTGAAATTTTTTTCACAAGAGGGTAGTATAAGACTATGAAGGGAGGCAATCAGATACCAACATATTTTCGCGGAGCGCTAATCAACCACAGATCATTGTGATGGGAAAAGGTTAAAATGTGTAAAAAGTGTTTGTTTGCATGTGTGACATAATATGTCTGTTACTCATGCTTTGCCAAGCTGCAATATATTATTTTAAACAGGAATTTAGTGTCGTAAATTACAAAGAGAAATTACATTGTAATTGTGTTTTATGATGTATTGAGATATCCTACATCTTTGATAGTAAGTTTTCATTTAGTTAAATCACTCTCAAATTCGCATTGTTGATTTTCAGCTTGTTAAATTTTCAACTCATTTAATTACTATAAAAATAAATGTTAAAAGCTCTTTTATAAAACTAAAGAAATTTAAATTATTGGATAAAAGAAATTTTTTAACTGATGTTTAAAAAAAGGTTGGTTAAATTTTTTTAACAATTTTAAAATGTTGAAAAAAAATTTGTGTGTGTGTGTGTGTGTCAGTTTTTTCTTAGGATTAGTTGTATAGTAAGGAAATTATCTATAAGTTTTACATTATTTAAATGAATGTTACTAAATACTCTGCATTGATGATAAATCTCCCACTGTACTCTTGATTCAATATTGGCAGTTAGTCATTTTATGTGGCTGACATTCTTAAGAAATTAACAAATTCTGATTAATAAAGATTTGATTGATGATTGTTCATAACTGTAAATGTAGTATTGATGTTTTCTTAATGGGTTGATAATCTACTTTCAGCTTAAACACTTCGAACCTATTTGGGGAGAAAGTAAAGGAGCAAATAAAACAGCTCCTGTTGACTGGGGCAGTCCTCCTACAGTGGCAGCCAGTTCAACAAATTCAAGACCAGCTTTAAGAACAACAATTAAACTACGCAATTCACAGGCTCGGCCTCCTCCTCCAAGACTGCGTACTGAAGGTGCTGTTACTCGAGCTATTGCTAGCTATCGTGAAAAGAGAGAGGCTGAAGAAAATGAACTTGGAGAAAGTGCCAAACGACTTAAATCTTCCATTAAGCAAGGTACAGTTCTATCATTAAAGTAGGTTCCTCTCTATTCTATTGCATTCCTGGAAATATAGAAATACTAGAGGTTAAAAATTTATTAAAAAACTGAATAGTTGAGTTGGTTCAGCTGTTTTTAATAGTTATGAACTTTTAATGCATTCTTACTTAATGGTAAACATAAGATAATGTATATAAAATAATATTTCCACTCACTAATAATTTTTAATGTAAGTATCTGAGCACTTCGGAGTCACTTCATCATCAGGGATTATGTGAAGTTATTAATTTAATATTCATATATAATTATAACTAAATTGAATTTAAAGTTTTTATGTTCATAATAGTCAATGGTCAAATAATAAAATAAGTTATACGTTAATAAAAATGTAACATCATGTCCTTAAATGTTTACAACTATTACGAGCTATGAAATGAAATAGTACCAACCTACTAATCAATAATTATTGTATAGTGTTTATATAGGATGTCATTATCAAATTTGACTTGTTCATTCATTAATTTATTATTTTTCAAATATAAATGAATTTTTTTTAATATGCTGGTTTTATAATAATTGTTAGTGTATTCTAATATTTCAATAAATTTGTTAGGGTTATAATTATGTCCAGTTTCTAAAATGTTTCTAGCAAAACTAGATCTTTCTTTATTACTATTAATTATACAATTAATGTGTTTTTTAATTCTTATAGAAAATGAACAATTTGCCCTTCTGATAAATCTTAAGTTACAGTTTTCGTACTTGAGACTATACACTCCTTGTTTTTTGTAAGTTATGATTTATTGTTATAGAAGGTTCTTCATTATTTATGTATTTTATTATTTGTTGTATATGCTATTTTTAATTTAAATGTTTTAAATATTTTATTAAATTTATTATAATTTATATTGTATTTGATTTTAGCATATTCATTTATTTATTTATTGTATTGTTATTCGTTAGTCTTATTTTGTCCTTTATGTATATTTTATTTTTTATTCTGGTATATAATTTATTTATTAATTTAGAATCATATCCATTATTTAAACCTGTTATTTATTTCATTATTTAATTTTACATTATTGTAAGTATTTTATTGCTCTGTAAATTAGTGAGTTAAAGGTTGCCATTTTTTGACTCCAAGGATAAAAGATTTGAAATGTATTATATATAGTGTCTTACTTTGTTGACTTTCTATATTTATTCATAACGTTTTTATTAGCAATAAAATTTTCATTAAATTTTATGTCCAATAGAGACACACATTTTAGAAACTGTACATAATTATATAATCCTAACGAGTTTATTAAAATATTAGAATACACATATAAACAATTTTTATAAAACCAGCATATTTGAAAAAAATCATATATATTTAATTTGATAATGACATTCTATATAAACAAATTATACAATAATTATTGATTAGTAGGTTGGTAATATTTCATTTCATAGCTCGTAATAGTATTAAACCTTTTACAGACGTGACGTTACATTTTTTATTAACATATGCTTATTTTATTTTTTGACAATCTACTATTATGAACATAACAATTTTAAATTCAATTTAATTATAATTAAACATAAAAACATATATATGCATATTAAATTAATAACTTCATATAATCCCTGATGATGGAGAAGTGACTCTGAAAGCCCTCTTGATACATTAAAAATTGCTGGTAAGTGGTAATATTATTTTACATAAATTATATTAACACCAATAGTGCCAAATGCTTGGAAAACTAAATGTAATAATGTATTTTTTACAATTTTGTAAAAATAATTAAAGCAGATTTAGTAATTTATAAATACTATTTTTAAATATGTAGTTTTGAAAAATACTGTTATGTAGTTTTGAAAAATACTGTTATGTAGTCATGACTGGGACAGCATTGGTTTATTCTGTGACTAACAGTCAGCTTCAGTATACAATACACTATCTGGTGGATGTAACATGAACTGAATGTTACGTGGAACAGAACAAGTTGGCTTCAATACTGTAAGTCAAGCATCCTGCCTGCAAAAGGGTATATTCTATCAGTTTTAAATTAAACCTTAATTAACCCTAATATCCTCTAAATCTGATTATTTAAAAAAAAAAACAAAGTTACTTTTACATTTGTTATGTAAAAATATTACATCTGGTACAAAGAATGTTAATGAAACTATAAAATATTTTTTGTACACATATGTAATTGTATTTGTAATTTGACTACTATTTCACATTATAAATACTCTGTTTTCTTAGTGAGTTGAGTGTATATAATGTATTATTTCATGTTACAAAGGTATAATTTGTTGCTTTATATTATTTTATCAAACCCTTTATTATGGCTATGTTACATATAAAGAACGTATGGTTGAAGAGCTATTAACTTCGGCACTTGTAATGCTGAATATTGCCTGCCTTTTGATGAGTTTGACATGCTGAATTGTAACAGTATATTCAACTCTGCGAAGAAGATGTTAGGAAACCACTTAACTCCTTCCTCATTATTTTTTTATAATGAATGGGATACTTAACTCTTGAGAATAGTTTTGTGTTTTTTTAAATAAATTGTGAGTCATATCAATTGATCTAGAACTTTGTTATGGTTGTTTTGTCTTGTCAGAACTTCTGCATGGTTACTGTTCATTCAAAATCTCTGAATAAAGTTACTAAAAACAATTTTAGTATTTTAAATTTTGAAAGAGAATGGAGATATTCATTTCAGTTACACTAGATTATAATTGAATATTTTAGTTTTAATACATAACAACAGATAAGCTTTTAAATTTAAAAAATTGATTAGGGTTTTAATAATTTCTTATAATTGATTTTTCTCTTATGAAAAAGTGGTGGCGTAACTTTGAAAGTGCTTGTAAGAAAAGTAACATAAAAGTTTTAAAAATGCTAAACACCCTTAACAGTACAACTTACTATTTTATGTACACTTAATGTGCCTTCACAATTACAATTTTGATGTGTACAGAATTACGTTGTCTTGACAAAGAAAAAAATAACTTAATAGAGCAAGACGACAAAATTGCTACCTTGTGTAGTATTTGTTCTTGCCTTCATTTGATTATTTGGTGGTGTTAATATACTGTTTTACTGATTAAATACTCTGTTGTGCAGTGACTTAGTTATTATCTTCTTTCTTCATAGTTTTGAGTTGAACACCATGTGTTCAACTTGTATAATTCATTGTTTTGCTCTTTTTACATTTATTTTTGAAAATTTAATGTGTATTTATTTATCTGATTTACATTTTATTTATATATTTTTTTGAATATACCTCGTGGGTAATAAAAAACAAAATAATAAATTGCACCTCTAGAGCCTTGACTTTCATGTAAATTTTATTCTTGATAACTTTTTTTAAAAAATTAACTGATGTTGAACTTATAATAACTTTTAGTGTTTGTTATATTTAAGCCTGTGGAGTTTTACACCTGTTTGTTAAAATGGAATATTAGTGTATTTTGAACAATTATAAAGAAATTTTGTAAGTGGAAAGTGTATGTGTGTAGAACAGTGATTAAAAAGAAAAGAAAGAAATTGGGGATTAACAGCTTTTTCAAACATTATGAACATTATTTAAACAAGATGCAGTAAATAATGATTAAATACATTTAAAGAAAGGCATAGATGCCAGAGCTCATCAAATCCTTGATAACACTAGTCAACAAATTTAAACTGTTTTTTTTAAGTAATATTGATGAAGTAGCTGTATTTAATGTATTTTGTGGTCCTAAATTCAAAAATTATATGCAAAACTATATGATTACGAGGATGGGGTTTTGGCTAAATACAGAAGACGAAATATTTTTGCTGTGTAATGTATATTGAATAAAAAATACATCTAAAACATGTTAAATCTAATTAAAGATATTTTATTAAGGACCACATGCAATACAAAATATAAAATGCTACATAAAGATATCATACTGTGTCAAAATGTTTCATTTTTTTCCCTTAAAAAATTCAAATGAGTGCATTTTTAAGGACAAGCAACATCCAGTAATTTATAGGCTTAAAAGAGTTCATCTGTGAGGGTTTTATAGTTCTCATCATTTTTATTACCCGGAAATCCATTCATTACACTTAAAAAACAGATCCAAGCTGCCAGTTCTTTGTCATTTAATTTTATTTTAAAAAGAGGATCACTTAAAAGTTTGCTTATTTGAGGTCTAATAAAGATGCCTTCTTTTAGTTTTGCATTACTTAACTTGGAGAATATCTGATTTAAGTACTTGAACCATTACCTTCTTTGTCTATAGCTTTAACAAAGTTTTTCATTAGTCCAAGCATAATATGGAGATGAGGAAGAAGCACCTTTTTTTCTCTCAGCAAGGGCAGCATACATTATATTTGAAGTACCTGATTCAGAAGTTCTATGAGTTCTATGGGGCCAATTAATTTTTAATGAAATGTTTTTGTGTTGCTCGACTGTTCCATAGGCATAAAAATCAACAGTATGCTGTAAAACCCCCTTTAAGCCCTAGCAATATATTTCACTTTTAATCTCCACAAATATCCCACTCATACTGTTCATATTTAACTTCATTTAGTATGATAGCCAAGTTATCATTGTTCTCTTTCATTGTCACAGAATGAGCTAAAGGAATAAATGGTTTTCCATTTCCATTATGAAGCAAGACTGCTTTTGTGGCGTATTTAGATTAATGTATGAAATATGCCTCTCAGAAGGTATGTGTTCCATATTTCATTCATTAAATCATCAATATTGTATCTGACACATTGCGATCCTTCCATTTTATAAAAACTTGAAAATGTTTATTCCGTTTTCGATGAAGTGAAATACTTGTGTTTTTATCTAACAGGTTCCATCAGCTAGCTTTCTGTTTTGATGAACCCAGATCACACACCAAATCATCTGATTTGTTTTGAATTATTAAATGAGGCCCACTGTTGTTTGGTAAAAACATAGGATAACTGCTAGTGGTCTCATGAAATTGCAAATCAGATCCTGATGAAGAATACGAATCGTTGAGAATTGTAACTTTGTCAAAGTTTAAAAAAGGCACTCTTGGCACTGGTAATTCCAGGCTGTGAGGAATGGGTCTTAGTGCTGAAAGGAAATTTGGATACTTAGTTTTGCCATTTTCCTTTTTTGAATAGCCCTCTGTTTTAAATGCAGAAGTAGTAATCACTTGCGTAGTCAGAAGGTTCTTTCCACACTCTAAGAACTACAAATGGCATAGAATTTTCTTGCCCTGCATCCATTGTATTAAATTTATGTGACAACTTACATAGCAAACATGAGGAGCCAAATGTTTATCTTGAACTCCAATTTGGCCCTTAAAATATAAAAAGTAGGCTTTTTTGATTTCCTGGGATATAGATCTAGCCTGTGACTGTAAAGTAAGTTTTCCACTTATAACAAAACTTATCCACTGGATTTTTGCAACATCCGTGACTAGAACTTGCCATTTTATATAGAATATAACAGTCACTAAAAGACACAGAATGTGAGACAGAATCAAATGAAACTTTAAAGAAACTATTAGAGTCTTTAAAGGCTTTTACATTATGATGGGAGTACCCAGTAAAGCCAGTTGTAAACAATTTCATGTAATTCAAAACAGGTTAACAGGTACTTGGGAATGGGACTAGTAGGACATTTCTGTGAATAAATATTTTAATAACTAGTAAAATGAAACACAAAATGACTGTTTTCATTAATGTTATAAAAATCATGTCAGTCAGTGTAATAGACATGGTCAATTTTCATAGGAAGCTTCTCTTCTAAACAACGTTCCCATTGTTATTTCCAGATCCTATTCAGTGTTATTTGTGTAGTAGTGAGCTAATAGTGATAGTTTTATTTTGTTTGCAAATATATATAGAACTAATATCACAAAACTAAACTGAATTTATTAAGATGATTTTACTATAACATTGGTGATCAAATACAGGCTATAAGTTATAATAATAAGTGGAGTTTGAGGGGGTAAAAAACTGCAAAGTTTGTCACAATTTCCAGCATGTAGCAATATTTGTGAGTGCTCCGTTCAGATAACTTTTCTTCTGTTTTGTAATCCTTTCTGACCCATAACAAAGAACAAATGGCATCGGTCATTGGGCTGTAGAGGAGATAGAAAAAGCACACATAATTCCTTGGTTTGGTTGAATCAGTCATTAAAGTTTGTATTTATGTTTGCGTCACTGAAGTGCAGTATTGGTTAAAAAGAAAATAACATTTTTCTTTGAATCGTTAACATTTTTCAAGTAAATTAAGCCATATTTTATTGCTTTTCTTTTTAATAAATTAATTTTAAGTGATTTACACAAGACCATTTTATTGTTTGATTAGAGAGAATTGAAAAACATATATCTGTGTTTTCCAAAAATTTGATTATGTATATCACAATAGACATTCACTTTCATTCAGTTGCAGAAAATTCCACCAATTCAAGTGGATTTTCTGAATCCCACACGCAACAATTATTGTGATTCAGAACTTTACAAACATAAAATGTTACTTCTTCAGAAAATAAAATGTGCTGCGGGTAGTTTTCATCAGCAGAAGTGAAGTATTAATATGGTTGTTACAAAGTGAACTCTTTGTGGCTTATCAGGTTTAATTTCAGTAGGAGTAGTTGGAGTTTATAAGCACAAAATGTCAATCACTTGTGAACAAGATCATGGACCGTGCTTTTTGGAATGTTTAATGTTAGTATACCATGAACTGAATGTTTTAGACTTTGTTGAAAAGATAGTCAAGTCTTCCTGTGTTTTCAGCACTTGTTTTAGCCCTACCCAGTGAGTGTCTTTTCAAGGTGCTACCAGTTTCCAATAACTGATCACATCACTTATGTATGGTTTTGCCACTTGTAGAATTTCTATAAGAGACTAACATGTAACCTCTTTATGATAGTCACCAATTCTCTTCTGTGAATTAGTACACACACACACACTCTCTGCTTTCTTTTGTGGTGATGCCATGGTACTGAAAGCCCTGGGTTAAGAGTGTGGCCTGTGGAACAGTCTAGTGCTCTATGACAGAATGTGTAAGCTAAAACTTTGTTTATGCATAATATACTATTGAATCCTTGAAAATAAAACCTACACGTCCTTGAAACCCCAGTTCTTTTTCATATACCTGGCACATATTTTTTCTTAACAAATACAGATTTATGCTTAGCTACATACACTTTCCTTTTATACATTATATATATATATAAATATAATGTATAAAAATGTTTATATTTATAATATATATATAAAGGTAACTTTTACAATTTTCAACTTTTTTATGTTGTGTTTATTTTATGTTATATTATGGTTGTATTTTCTATGAAAAATGAAATACTGTTAGGATGTATTCGTAATAAGTCTTTTAAATTATTGGTTTTATCTTTTTAGCATATGTATGAGAAATTGGTTAAATGAAGTGCTTTACGTAGATTCTTTTTTAAATTTTATTGCATTAAATATTTTTTATCATATGTAATTTCTTTTCTTTTCAGAAATTAATGAAATTCCTTCCAAAAATGAGTGGAATGACAGCAATGTGGTAACTGTTACTAATACTTGCAGTAATGTTATTACCACAGTAAGTGCATCATCTGCTGCATCTGTTCAAACTTCAACAGCAGTCACTGAAACATCTGTAACTACATCTACATCTTCATCAATACTATCTGCATCATCAGTTACTGAAGAAAATCAAGACGTTGCTGTAGATGATATCAGTGTTGAGGACATGTCAGATGTGGCATTAGCTGAACCAAAGTGTGTAGAACAGAACTCATTACCTGTTTGGGATGGAGTTGTTGAACTTATCAGTGTTGAAAATAATAATGTTACTTCTAGTGAATCTAAAACAATTAACAGTGATGATAATATCGACAATGACAAACCTATAGTACAAAGTGTTAATAATAATAATAATAATAATAATAACAATATCAATAACAACAATAGTCCTCAGGGAAGTGAATGTGAAAATATTGAATCAAAGTTATCTGTTAATAGTAATAAAAATAATAATAATAATAGTAATATTAGTAATAGTAATAATAATATTAACAACAATGTTATTTGTGATAGTTCTGTCAGTGAAGTTGCTTTTGAAAGTTTACAAAGAAATGACAGTTCCTTGTCCTCCTCCCCTTCCTCATTATCACCCTCATTAAAATCTTTCGTTAATCCAGAATCGAGTGATATAGTAGATAGGACTGATAACGATAATAAAATGGAATGTAATAATGAAAGTGAAGTCGAACAAAATATTTCAAAACAATCTGATATTAGTGATAATAATGCTGCAAATATGATGACCACCACAGTTATTGATGAAAGTACTAAATCACCTGTAAGAACAAATGATTTAGAAACTACAAAAGTAACTAATTGTGATGATCTTTCACAAGAGAATAGTAAATTAAATAGGCCTAGTGATTTAGAAAGTAGTGTTACAGTGGCAGCGTCCATAAACGATGAATCATCTGATCATTTTAATGTTTCTGTTCAAGGCAGCTTATCTCAGGATACAGTCGAAGATGATGGTGGTAATGATAATAATGATGATGATGATGATGACGATGATGAAGATGATGACGATAATTTAGTAGATTGTAATTCAGATGTGAAAGATAACATTGATATCAAGACTGAAATCTTATCATCAAATGATCACGATCAAGAATCTAGAGGGAAATTTGATGAACTGCTTTATGATAATGATAAAAAGGATGATGATATTATTATGGAGAATTCATCAGGTAAAGAGTCTAATAATATTGAAGTATCTGTTTCTGCCCAGAAAGATGTTTGTGAAGCAGACTCTGAAGTTACTAATCCAGAATATAATTGTGCAGATTCTTGTGATTTAATTCAAAATATTAATAACAATAACAATAATACAGAAACAAAAGAATTATTAATACATCAACATTGTGACAGTATTGTTACTAGTAATGAAGTACAGCAAAATATCCATCTACCCAAAACATCAGAATCTCCTCATCCGTTCTTAATTGTAAAACGCGATTCGTGTAATGAAGTTATTACCAGTGATTCTGGTAGTAATGATGTTGCTTATTCGTATGGTGATATTCTTTATCAAGATACATTAAAAGAGGAAGAAGTTGAAGTTCAGGCAGCATTATTAGCTGCTGCTTGGGATGCTGTGGACTCCACAAGTACTGAAAAATTACTTGCTGAAGTGGCGTTGCAAAATGTAAGTTTGCACTTTATATTTATTATTTTTGTTTTTTAAATATGTAATTATAAAAGAAAATTTCTCTCTACTGCTATATCAGTACTGCTCATAGCAATTTGACTACAGAGATGTTTAGCCTTAATGTTCTGTGTAATGGCAGACAGTACATGTTCAGTACAGTACATTTTACAATAAAGTAAAATGTATACAATGTTTTTTCAGTTCTGAAACCTAACTTTTTCTGTTGAAAAATTTAATATTCTGGTCAGAAAGTATTGTGTGTGTGTGTGTGTGTGTTGCATTGCTGAAACAAGTTTTTTTAAAAAGAAGTTTCAGTTCAGTAGTAATATTATTATATTTATTCACAGTGTTTGTATGATTTATATATCAGGTACATATAAGGGTTGGTGTTGAAGGTTTGACTGTGTTTGTTTCCTCTTGACATTGATCAGTAATGGGGATAGACTGCACATCATGTGATTTCTAGCTGATGGTCAGCTTCAGTTTGATTTTTTCTTCATGTGTATGTAAAATATGGAAATGTGATTGCAATTAGAAAGAATTAATAAATCAAATAGCTTCTTAAGTGAAGAAAATAATTAATTGTAATCTATAAATTACAAAAAAAGTCATTTAACTATTTCATTTCATTTTAAGTAGTGTTTACAATACATATTATTTTTAGGTTTATTGATTTGGAGGATCATATGCATCTTGATAAATTTAAAAAATAATTTGAATGTAGCATCCATTCTTTTTTTTTATTATAACAATATTTTTAATAAATAAACCATCTATCAAATAATAAAGTAGAACTTTCTCCATTGAGAAACCAGTTTCATTTCTTTGACAATCATGTCTTGATTTTTAATTACCATGTAAATCATTTTAAAAAACTTACTAATAATTGTGATTTTTAATGTGTTAGTAATATTATTTTTGAAAAAAACAGACATTTTTTTGCATTTGATCTTGTATAATCAAACGTTGACTGAATGACTTGATTAAATTTTATGTCTTTCAAATGTGTGGGTTTGATAATTTTAAATAGGCATAGCCAAAATAATAGTTTGAAATTTTTGTTATATTGACAACATGAATAAACTCTCTCCTGTTTGTAAATTAATTGACAGTATACCATTTTTCATCTGAATTTAAATTTTGTATTATATTTTTCTGATCAATTAGTAGTTCCTACTGTCAGTATTAAAATTTCAAATATTAATAATTTTCTGTGTTTTTTTGTACTTGCTAAAAATGAGATGCTCTGCCATATTAGATAATTTTGAATTTCTATGTTTGTTTGCTTTAAATGTCAGAGAAATATTGTTTGAAAGGTCAATTCATTTTACTAGTGTGTTTATTATTACAGTCATTATATATTATTTTTTATATTCTATGCAGATGATAGTTGTTTATATAGTTTTAATTTTATTAAATGATTAATTAAACAATTTTTTTATGAAGTTATTTGGTTTGTAAGATGTATAATATATACATTTTTAAGGTTATTAATTTAATTTTTGAATAATTTTATGAAGGCAAGTCAAAAATGATCTACACTTTTCATTCTACAATTTATTTATACAAAGATAGGAATGGGCTTTTTTCTATAAAAATCATGAAAAATAAATGTATTTTAGTCACTTTCTTTGTCAATGCACTTGGTCCTGTGGTTCACAGGTTTGCCTATTCCTTTCAAGAAAAAGGTTTTCAGAAGCCATTTTTGTACTATTTCTTGCACATCTTAAGTCTGTAGAATATTGATGACCTCACAAAGCATCCTTGAGCAGCCCAAACAGATGAAAGTTGGAGGGAGCAAAATCTGGGCTGTAGGGGGGGGGGGTGCTCCAGTACCTCAGAATTCAACTAGTTGATGATTTGAATGGTGTGGCAAACCATTTACATGTGTTTGTTGATGTACAAGAACACTTTCTTCAACAATAAACCTTGGCATTTGTTGCCAAGGTTTATTATAAGCTAAAGCCAATTGCTGGCTTTAGTTTGTTTTCCAAAATTTAACTGTAACTCATCATTATTCCGTTTTACATGAAGTCTTCCAATTTGGGCCCTTTTGCGCCCCAAAAATCAGTTAACATAACCTTTCCCAGTGATGGCTGTCTTGAATTTTGTCTTAGAGATCCTGGTTGTTTCTATTCCATACTCTGGCGTTTAAATTATAGTTCATAGTGATGGACCCACATTTCATTACCGGTGACTGTTCTGCTAAAAAATGTGTTTCTTTCCTTATTGAAGCAATCGAGTAAGTGTGGCAGCTGTCAACACTTTTGATCTAGTGTTCTGCAGTAAGCTGCCTTCATTTCCCTTGTGCACAGACTTTACATCATGAATGATTTAAGGGCAGAATCATAACTGTTCAAAGAAGATGCTACTACCCCAGTGATAGTAAATCGCCTATTTGCCAGAACCATCTCTTGAGCTTGCTGAATCCTGATCTGTGTCGTGGGCAACCTGCTCCTTCTTTGTGTGTTACACTTGTCTGGTTACTTTTTAAACTTCTTGATCCACAAAAAAACACTTTGTCCCTTTGTTGTGTTAAAAGTCTTCACTGAATTTCAGCCTTCTCACACCCTCTGACTAGAAAAATCGGATGAATGCTTGTTGTTCCTCCTTGGTTTTAACCGCTAGCAGAGAGTACATCTTCACACTGTAATAGTCAGAAGGCAAATGACATGATTGGGATCAAATTTTATATACGTGACCACAGTCTTACCAACTCAAAGCCACATGCGCAGAAGGCAGTATGATAACCTTGAAGATGTGTTATGGCAAAAATGTAGATCATTTTTGACCTGCCCTGTATATGTTGTGTAATTTTTTTTTATTGTTATCATGAATTTAAGTTGTTTTGATGATTTTCTTTCATTAGGATTTCTTTTTGATAAAAGTCATGTCTACCTCAACTGTACTTTAGTTAGGTAATATTTTATTTAGATAATGATTGACAAACAAAAATGAATTAACTGATAGTCTGTAGTCTGTCATGTTGGAAATAAATAAATGTTCGTACCATTAATGGAATGCCTTATGCTGTATTATCTTATTTTGAGTAAGTTTTGGTAACTGTTAACTATGAGTCTACCACTGAAAATATGTGATCAAAGAAAATTGTCTTATATCGAATTATGCATTTCTTAAAAAAACTACATTTAAAATTAAGTTTCAATGATTAAATAAGGATTTTTATCACTCCAAACAAGTTAGTTTCTTTTTATAGTTTATAAATCATGAATAAAGATTTCGTCATCTGTAAAGAATAATTGTGTTGGTAACGTATCTTTCTGTTGATCATTGATGGTAATTCAGCTGGTGATAATAAGCACCTTCCTCAAAATATTGAACAGTTAGATCATGAGGATAGAACTCTGCATTATCTAAAATTCACTACATATTAATATATGAATTTGCAAACGTGTAGATGATTTTTGAGTTTTAGTGATTGGATTTCCCTCTTACCAAACAGAAAATTTGCTCATGATCATTTCTTGCCTGTTCTGATTCTCCTTGCCATAGTTGTTTATAAATATTTGTATATTAAGAAACTTTCAGTCAGGAAGATTCATCATAACTTGTGTAGTAGTACTATTACAATAACCATAATTAGATTAATTTCTGTATTCCTTGCTTGTGAAATGATTTGGCATTGTTCTTTTATTATTTCCAACTTATAAGTTTTGATATGTCAGGAGTTTTGAAATTAAGGAACTACTTAGATTTAAGTCATTATTATACACTGTTAAATTATTTATTTTTCAGGTGTAGTTTTTTACTGATAGATAAAGCATCAATAAAAATCATTACAGTATAAGAATACAATGTTATAAATCACACCACAGTAATGAAAAAATGTATCATTGTGAGATAACTGTAGAACATATGTTACTAATACTATGTAGTATTTACCTGATGTCTAATTAATGCATTACTAAATTTGTATTAAATTCAATTACTGCAAGCAAATAAATATTTGCCACAATTTTTCTGTATTATTATTTTTATAGAAAATACAATATATTTATTCCTCTAATAATTAACTTTTTTTGTTTTTTTATTCTTTGCAGTTTATCATTTTTTTAGAAAAATGAAAAAGTTACATTTTTGTTATTTTTTTATATTTCACTGGGATTTTTCAAAAACAATCTATGAACACCATTGGGATGTATTTTTTTAAATCATAAAGAATTACATGTTAGGTCATAAATGTAGCCTTTTAAATTGAGTCTAAATTAATGCAACATTATTTTGCAACAAGACATTTCTCCAGACCCATACTTTTATAAACTTTCCTATTATTTTAATCAGAGTAATACGCCTGTAAATTTTACAGAAGATGTCATTTAAAGGGATTTGTCAACAGGGTTCTAACCTCGAAGGAGTGCTTAATTATTGTATTAATCTGATGTTTAAATATATCATAAATATTATTTAATAATAAACAGATCAAATAAAGAAACTGAAATAAATATTGAGACATCTTTTTTTAATTTTATTATATAATTATGAATTCAAAATATGTGTAAAGATTACTTATTACAAGAATTAGCAAAAAAATGTTTTTAATAGTTCAGTGAGTTTTCTGTTCATGGTGTAGTTCATACATTACATATTTTACTAGGTATACGATATTAGAATATCTAGTACTGTGCACGTTATGATAATAGTTCTATTATAGTATGTTTGTTAGGAACAAATATAAATAGTTAAAAATAAAACAAAACATTTTTAATTTTTTAAGTAAAAACCAATTACAATTAGACTTCAAGAAGAAATTCATGATTAAGAAATTTCTGTGATTTAGATGATACATAAAGAAAGATAATTCAGGTGAATTTTTTGTTATTAAACAATAATAGTAATTAGTGATTATTAAATAATTATCTTAAGTAAAAGTTAAATCATGAATTTTTTAAACAGATGTTCATTAACAAAAAAAATTAAATGTCAGTGGTTCTTTTGTTTCCATAACTAGGAAAAATTCATTTATTAAAAAAAAATAATAATTTGATTTGCTAGAGTTGAATGAATCAAATCTGATGCAGGCCTCAGATTTGATTTTCAGTAAGGATTAAGCATTTTTCACAATCTACCTCAGTATCTTATTAAATTTGTCAGAAGAATAATTCATCATCTGAAAATTTTAATAACCTTCAGATAAGTTTGATAATCATTTCAGATAAGTGGTAGCAGTACTAGAGGTTAATTCAAATAGAATCCTGAAAATTTCTGTTAAGCCATTCAGAGGAGAACTTAATTAACAGAGTTGTTACTTGAAAGATTTTACTCCCTACCTCTAAGAATATTTTTAGCATTTGTTAATTTTCAGAGAATTCTAGCTAATGTAAAATAAAATAAATTCATTCAATAATTTTTTTAAACTATATGTAATTAAATTACAACATAGTTTCATTTGTTATTGAATTATAATGCAAGGTTTTTTGGTTATAGTCTTTAAATCTGATACCTGTGGCACTTCTTTTGTGCGTTTTTCTCTTTTTCATTACTTATCTGTTTACCAGATAGAAAGATGTTAGCATATTTTTTGGTGGGTTGTTTGATAGCCTCCAAATGTCCTTTTTGTATTATAGATTGTGCTGCATTATTCAAGGACTAGATTAGTTTGAGAGATTTATCCACATACACTTTTCTAACAGTTTTTATTCACCTGGATGCTGAAAAAAACATTTATAAATATAGATTTTTGTAATTTCTTTTTCAATAAATAAAAATTATTTATCTAATCATAAGACTCCTTCCAATTATGCCTTTTTCTACTAGAATCATGTTTTTCCTGATGTGTTGTAACTATATCCTTTAATGGTTGGTCTTGTTTAAAAGGTGATAAAATTGTTTTCCACATTATTATTTCATATCTTTTATCTTCTTGTTTAGCAGTTATCCAGATTACTGGTTCACTATAGTTTTGCAGATTTGCATAGCATCTCATCAACTGATTCTTGCCAGAGAGCATCTTGCTGTCTAAAATAATGAATATTTTTGCTTTCACATTTTTGGTTATAATCTTTAAATTTGAAACCTGTGCACTTCTTTTATATGTTTTTCTCTTTTTCATTACTTAATTTGGTCCACCATATAAATAGTATATTCTTCATAACAGATAAGTAATATGATGCATAAGAAATGTCACCAGACAAGTTTATATTGATTTACTGATATAGTTTATGTTCAGTAGTTAACTGAAGAAGTGGTTTCATGTTCATTATTGCATTTATTCTGGCATTTGCAGATTTTTCCTATTGTTTCAATACCTTGGTTGATTGCTTATCTCTGGTTGACACATAAGTAACTGAAATGGTGCTTTTTAATCAAGTATTGCTTTGCTTCTTTCTATCCACAGCCATTCAAAACTACAGGAAAAAACCACAGGAAGTGGCAAATTTCTTTTGTCATTCTCTATTACAGGTTCTTCGACAATATTTATCATTATATTTTATAAAATTATTTACTGTAGCACTTAGCAATTTTTTATTTAAAAAAACTAATGTGTGATGTGCAATGATGAGGAACCCAATATCCTCAAGAAAAAAGATAAAAATACTAAACATTAGATTTTCAAAAAATTTAACTGAAATTAGTCTCTCATCTGTATGCCTGTTAATGAAGGTAAATCTTTGCAACAGGATATAACTTAAACTACATAGTATTATAAATTTATCATATATAAAATTCATAATTACTCATCTGCTTTGTACGGTTTATGATCCAAAGGGGTGACATTATGTTAAGATATCAGCACTACATATTAATAATTTTTATTGTGTTAAAATTTCCACTCTTTTTTTTTTATTTTAAATTAAATCAGTTTTAATTGAATGAATATTTTTGTTGTGCTAGACTCAACAAGAAGCTGAAGTGGCTGTCATACCCATGCAAGAAGAATTAGAAGTTAGATTAGAAGAAAGTTGCCTTCCAGTACCAGATTGGTCTGGGTATGAAAAGTTAGGTAGTGTATTAGCAGCTCCTGAACAACAGACTGATAAACCAATGCAATCTTCGCCATATCCGGGTCATGTTAAGCTGGAATTAGAAGGTATTTTGTAATCAAAGAAAAGATTTTAACTTAAGATTTGGTTAACTAGTTGTTTTCCCCTTTAGTATAAGTTTTGCTGTGTAGGTATTAATTAAAGACAGTGAAGTAAAAGATGTAAAACATAAACTTCAAAGGGTTTGATGTATTGGCCATTGTAATTAGTGTTTTTGTTAACTGATTACTTTATGTTAGTGATAATGAAGTTGCCCAGAATTCTTTGACAAAAAATCTTTTTAAATAAATTTTTCTTAGAATAAAACTTATGGAAGAATTCAGCTTTCCTGAATTATAACAAAAACTCAATCTTTAGGTGACAAGGATATTTTGTATGTGTGTGTGTGTGTGTGTGGGTGCGTGTGCATATGAATACATGCACATACATATGTATAATAGTCCTTTCTGATTAATCTATATTCTTTTCTGTCTGCTGGTCTTATTCTTGGATTTTTTAATTTTGGATGATTACTTAGGTTACTGTGTAGCTGTCTTAAATATTTTTTTTGAATTCTTATTTGTTAACTTAAAGCTAATATATCTTCTTTTTTTTACAGTCACATTAACACCTGAAGTTGATAGTCAAGTATCAAGTACAATGGAAGGAGGAGCTGGAGGGTCGATTAGTGGTAACAGCTCAGGAGGTAGTAGTGAGGAAGGGCAACCTGCTGCTGTCATAAGTGCTTCAAAATCGACCAGTTTAACTGTTATACCACCTACAACTATTGTTTGTCTACCATCTGCTACACCACCACCTCCGATATCCCTAGTACCACCACTGACAACTACACAGCTGACAACAAGTCAAGCAGGTGTAGTTAGCTCTAGCGCTGTACCTTATCTGGCTCTGACAACCAGTACACCGGTTCGAGCACTTCCCACAAAAACACCTGCTAAGGTAATTAAGTAAATCATACACAAGACTGTAGATCACAAGTTTTAGATCTTGTTTCATTTGAACTAGCTATTTCTTAAGTTCTTCTGATTGAATTAATTAAAAATTTTACTTTACTTTTTATGAAAGATTTCTTAGATTATAGAATTCTACAATGTTTTTTTTTTAATAATTGTGCTTGCACAAGTACAGAGTTATGGATGGATTACTTTGTTTTTTTATCATGACAAAGCATATTTTTTTTTTAGATTCTAAATCTAAGTCATTCTATTGGCTTATAATAGAGTGATTTTCCAGATAATACAATCTGGTCAAACAATCATCATTGTGCAGTAATATGCACTATGTGCTTTAGATGAAGGAATTTGATTGGAGCTGTTATTCAGAAGTTCACTTATCTAAGTTTTAACAAAGAAGTATATTAAACAAAAATTTAGTATAATTCTAAAAGGTGTCAAAATCAACTACACATAAAGTATTTACTGAATTTATTTGTAAAGAATTTCATTGATAATTAATTCGTTTGTGTGATATGTAAGTTTATATTTGTGTATAAATCATGTATGTAT
This sequence comes from Lycorma delicatula, assembly GCF_047948215.1. Taxonomy (NCBI): domain Eukaryota; kingdom Metazoa; phylum Arthropoda; class Insecta; order Hemiptera; family Fulgoridae; genus Lycorma; species Lycorma delicatula. The sequence continues at coordinate 197,771,322 of NC_134456.1, read as the reverse complement.
GAATAATATATGTATAAAACTTATTTTGCTAATGGATGTATTCCCATTACAGTCACTTCCTATTACATAATTTTCTCATTAAAATCCTTTTTTAGCTTCTGCATCAGTTAAAAAAAAATCTTCACTACTTAACATGCCTTCTAATTATCTCCAAATGGTTAAAACAAACATTCATCACATTAGGAGCTGTGTAGATTATTTGTAGGATTATGTATTCCACAATAACTTTTTCAATGTAAATAATTTCAATAAATTATATGACATGCTATAAACAGTTACTGTTTAACAGGTTTTGCTTTTGAAGTCAATTTTTTCCATACTGTGTTTTAAATAATAGTTGTTTTATAAAAAATTGAATATTAATAATAGTTAGTAATCAATGGGACTTCATTTAACTGTTTGTGTAAGGGCCATCCTATTAATCAATGCTATTCTAAAATCTATGTAAAATGATTCTAAATTAGAAAGTAATAAGTCAAATTAATACTTATTGTTTATCTAAGAATCAGTCACAATGAAAAATTGGTAGAGCTGAATCATACATATCATGTGTTGTCGTTGTAATGACAAAAAAAATAATTGAAGAAAAGTTAAAAGAACATGATTCATGCTATTCTGGGCATCAACAAATCCAGATGAGACAACAAAGGTCGAACGTTAAAAGACAATTTGTTACTGAGAAATCACAACCTATAGTATCAATATCATCAATCAGATAATTTTACAATAATAATAAACAGTATTTTAAGAATAAACTAGATCATTCAAATATCGATGATAATCATAACTATCTGTCACAACAAAGTATTTATCAAAATAGATTGCGTAGGTTATTTCAAGAGAGTATTCCTCAATCAAAGCATAAACATATATGGTATCTGAAAAGGGAAGAAGACTCTTTTATAACCCCTAAAAACAACAATTTGATTTTACAAAAGACCTACGGATGCCACTGAAAACTTTCAATTTACGATAAAGGAAATTGCGTGTATTCAAAATGAATCTAAATATTAATATAAATTTAAATGTGTTACCTTATTCACAAGGACAACAGAATCCTGATTATGAAAATAGTATTAAAAATACAAATGATAGTATTAAAATGATATTGATAGTAATAAAAACATAGTCCTTATCAAGATTTAAGGCCACAATCAAAAACATTCAAACGAAGAACAAAGCTACATCGATTATAGTGATGTACTACCACTACCGCAAACAAATTCTTATCAGTCTGTCTTATTATGATTCTTCATGGCGGGTAGAGGTTTAGAACCTAAGCTTAACAATTAGTAAAATACAGTTAATGGTCAGTTACGAAGACCTGTGCATAAGTTATGCTTATTACCATTATCTAATGATTGAATTTATTAGTTGCATACTTATTGTTATTACAATTTAATGTAATTTACATTGATTATTTACATACTTATCATTGTTACAATTTTGTTTAATTTAAGTTTATATTCCATATTATATTAGTATCTTTGTTTGTTATATTAATTTACAGCATCATAGATTATGTTTCATCGTCTATTATAAAGGAAAAATCATTCTGATTTTGATGGGCAGTATGTTCAGTTTCATCCTCCTTATAAATAAGGTTACTGTCCCGTCTCCTTTTTCTTCTTTATGTAAAATGTATGAAGTATTTAATTCAGTTGGTTTGTAAGATTAGGTGATAGTTTTATAATATTTTTTTTATTCATTATAATTTCATATGATGTACAGTACATTACATACATAGATACATAACATACAGTAAATACATTTTTTATACTTCTATATCTACAACACTGTAATATATAAAATATATTATTATAAGTTAATCAGATATTCAGTGTAATGATCATTTCACTTAATTAAAAGATACATTAAAACATAATCAATTTAGTAGTGAGAGTGAATCAGTGACACCAGAATCAATAAAAGCATTCCAACATATTGAAAAAATATGTATGATCATTGAGTATATATGGTGCTGGTTCATAACAGTAAATAAATATACACAATGTCGACTTATATGTATGTAGGATTCTTTAATGTTTTAATAAATGATTTATACAAAGATTATATATTAGTGTACATTACTATATAAATGATTGATTTGTTTATACATTGTTGAATATTATAAGTAATTTTCTGTATATGTATATATGTATATATGTAAATAGGTAAATTTTTACTGAAAAATACAATTAATAAATAATATATTATATAAATCAGCTGGTGAACTTGCCAGCTGGAATAAAAAATTTATATGCCTTTAATGAGTAAGAAGAATAGACTGTTAAATGCAGTTTGGTTACATTAATAAGGAGGAAATAATAGGTGAGTCTTGACATAAAGAGATAAGAATAATGTTAAGAAATAAGAATGTATTACTTTAAATAAGTTTGAACAATCATATTATTACTCAAAATGTTTTTAATGGCAAAAAAATAAATAAATAAATTATACACTTTTTTCTTAAAAAACACAAAAACAAATTCTTAAAATAATTAAACTTTCTTTAATTATCTCTTAACTAACAAATTTTGATCATTTATTTCAAATTCATTACATTAACTCTTTATCACTTAACTACCTACATCAACTAGCTTATTACAATTAATATATTTCAAACTAACTTCTAACTAACAGACTGTTTGTCATCAATCCATGTGACAAAACATTGAGACTAATATTGCGACTAATATATTGTTTAACTATCAAGACCTTGTTGAGACCAGCTTTATGTTATGTACTTATCCTATCTTTATATGTATGAGATGGTCTTAATACAGAACTCAATCATCCAGTCCATAAATCTTGTTAATGATATTTAACCAATATACTTTCATTCCATTGTAACATAACATTACCGATATTTTAGCCCAGAAATGCTACATTAAAATATATATTAATAATACTTTTGAAATAGCAATATAAAATATATATTTATACAAAGTGTATTTTTAAACTAAGGTTCGTTATAAATTAGCCCCCTATATACATAACACAAACTGAGGAGCTCAGTTATTTCAGTTAATAATCAGCTGTTAGCAAAACTAGTTCAGTCATTTTATTGTTAGTTTGTATTCATCTATTCGTAATGAATGCATTTCATGATCTCACAAAGTGTGAAGTGCAAGGAGTAATCTTGAGTTTTAATGGAATTAAGTGACTGAAATTGACAGGAAAATTTGTGATGTTTACAGACCGATTTTTATGAGCAACTCAAAAATAAAACATTAGTGCCATTCATTTAGAAAAGTGTGAATGAATATTCAAGATTAAGAATGTAACGACTGTGGCCATCGGCGATAACTTATGATTTGAGAAAAACTGGTGCTTCAACATGTCACAATTGTCTTTGATGTTATGTTGATGATCTTCAGTATATGAAGTTTTTGACTGAAAAATTGGGCTATAAAGGTTTGTGTGCTGTATGGGTGCCAAAGATATAAACAAATACAGAGAAGGAAAAATATCTTGTTGGCAGCGAATGAATTTTTGTGGCCCTTATGAAAATGAAGGTGATGAATTGATTGATTGCATTGTTATGGGAGATGAAAATGAATTTTTTATCCAAACTTGAGGCAAAGCAATAGCATAGTCAGAACAATGGCGGCATTCATCTTCTCCTAGGCTGAAGAAGTTCAAACAAGAACATTTGATAAAGAAGCTAATGGGCATTGGTTTTTTTTTTTGAGACGAAAAGTATCTTGCTTGTTGAATTCTACCGTGTATGCAGATATGTATTGTGATACATTAAAAAATCTTTGAAGAGCTATAAAAAATAAACGTGGGATGTTATCTTGTGGGATTTTGTTTTTAAATGAGAATGCCCTGCTACATGCAGAAAATCAGACATGAGATAATTGGAAAATCTTCAATCATCCACTGTATAGCCCTGATTTAAGTTCCCAGTGGTTATTTTCTTCAGTTAAACAGTGGCATGTGTCACAAAGATTTGATATTGATAAATTGAAAAATGGTGTTACTGTGTGGTATAAATCACTGGTGGCAGAATTTCTGGGAGAGGGAATGAAGAAGCTAGTGAAACAATGAAAAATGTGTTGTTGAAGGCAGCTATTAAGAAAAGTAGTAAATAAATTTTAGTTTTTATGTGTAAATAAAGTTTGTTCATATGTGTCAGTTTTGGTTCTAACAGTTTAACACATATTCTAGTTTGGTTCTAGTTTAAAACATGCATCATATAAATAAAATAAATAAACTTTGATACACTAGCCTTTCATTATATCTTTAAGACTTTTTGTGGTTATAACAGTATGTCACCTTATCAGCTTTTGTATTTTACAGAATTTTAAATTACTCAATCAGGTATGTGTAATCTTCACAATATAATGGAATCTTTTTTTATATTTATACTTGCCTTCACCCTTTTCAATTTTCTACCTTTTTTTGCCTTCAGTCATTTGACTGGTTTGATGCAGCTCTCCAAAATTCCCTATCTAGTGCCAGTCATTTCATTTCAGTATACCCACTACATCCTACATCCCTAACAATTTGTTTTACATATTCCAAACGTTGCCTGTCTGTACAATTTTTCCCATCTACCTGTCCCTCCAATATCAGAGACTATTCCAGGATGCCTTAAGGTGTGGCCTATAAGTCTGTCTCTTCTTTTAGTTATATTTTTTTCAAATGCTTCTTTCTTCATCAATTTGCCGCAACAACTCTTCATTTGTCACTTAATCCACCCATCTGATTTTTAACATTCTTGTACAGCACATTTCAAACTTTCTAATCTTTTCTTTTCAGATACTCCAATCGTCCAAGTTTCACTTCCATACAAAGCTGTGCTCCAGAAATATACTTTCAAAAATGTTTTCCTGATGTTTAAATTAATTTTTGATGTAAGCAAATTATATTTCTGGCTTGTTTTGCCTGTGCTATTTGGCATTTTATATCACTCCTACTTTGTCCATCTTTAGTAATTCTACTTACCAAATAACAAAATTCATCTACCTCCATAGTCTTTTCTCGTACTCAGTGGTCCATCTACATATATTATTTATACTTATCTTATTACTTTGGTTTTTTTTTCTGGTTTATTTTCATGTGGTAGTTCTTGGGTAGGACTTCATCCATGACATTCATTGTTTCTTCTAAATCATTTTTACTCTCAGCTAGAATTAACTATATCACCAAATTGTAGCAGCTCTGTCTTTTCACCTTGCACTGTTATTCCAGATCTAAACTGTTGTTTAATGTCATTAATTGCTAGTTTTACATAAAGATTAAAAAGTAACGAGGATAGGGAACATCCTCTTCTGATTCCCTTTTTTGTTACTACTTCTTTCTTATGCTCTTCTATTATTACTTTTGAAGTTTGGTGTTCCTGTAAATGTTTGAAATTGTTCTTTTCTCTGTACTTGAACCCTAATTTTTGTAAAATGCTTAACATTTTATTCCAATCTACATTATCAAATGCCTTTTCTAAATATAAATGCTATGTAGATTGGGTTGTTTTTCTTTAATCTTCCGTATATTAATCTGAGCACTAAAATTGCTTCCCTTGTCCCTATACTTTAGAAATTCGTCTTTTCCTAATACTTCTTCCATTCTCCTTTCAATTCTTCTTTACAGAATTGTAGTTAAAATGTTTGATGCATGGATAGTTAAGTTAATTGTTTTGTATTCTTCACATTTATCTGCTCCTGCTTTTTTTTTGGTATCATGACAATAACACTTTTTGAAGTCTGATGGAACTTTCCCTTTTTTTTGTAAATATTGCACACTAGTGTTTGTATAATCTATTGCTTCCTCATCTGCACTGCATAGTAATTTTGCAGGTATCACATCTATCCCAGGATCCTTTCTCCCATTCAAATTCTTCAATGCTCTATTAAATTAAATCTCTGTATTGTATCAAGCCTGTTCAAAAAGTAATGATAAAAATGCTCTATAGAAAGAAAATATTTACTCAGTCTTCCAAATCTATATGCTTTTTTTTCAAAGTTCGAATACACTTTCCCACTGTTCCTCCACTCTTTAAACATGAACGCCAGACCATCTTTCTCGAGCTCCTTGCAGTGTTCATAGCGTTGATGACCATGTGATTGGTCTTGAATTTCCATCCCCTGAGTGGAAACTTGACTTCAGGGAACAGCCACAGCTTGCAAGGGGCCAAATCTGGACTGTTTGGTTGGTGGAGTACAGTTGTGATGCTGTGAGTGTTCAAGAAATCAACTATAGTGTGAGTGATATGGGGCCGTGCATTGTCATGATGCAGTTCATTGATGTTCTTGGGCGGCCGTTTTTTTTTTTTTAAATGACACATCGTGATCAAAACCAAGTTTTAATCTGCCGTTACTGTCTGGCCTTGAGGGACAGCATGTTGGTACAAAAAACCGTCGGAATCATAGAAGATTATCGTAATCTTACTGATGCTGCAACTCATCTTTGCTTTTTTCAGAGATTACGACTGCACCAAACTGTGATAACAGGTCTTGACACATGGAGACACGATGTTGCATTTGCTCTGGTGTGAACAGGTGTGGTACCCATTTGCAAGACACGCATTGCATGGCCAGGTCATCATGCAAAATCGAAAATGCACTGCCAACTGAAATGTCTAGACATGCAGCAAACTTCCTAACAGTAATTCTTTATTCTTCGCAGACCATAGTGGCATCTATATTCTTTACAACCTGGGTGCAAGATGTTGAAGGGCACCCCTCGCGTAGCTCGTCGGCGATACTTTATCCTCCTCGAATGCTTTATACCATTTGTAGAAGGTCACCTGGTTCCATAACATCTTCACCATACATTGTAATTAATAATTCATACATGCTTTTTCGGTTCTTCCTGAGTTTCACTAAAAATTTCACATTACAACTTTAACTTCACATTACTGCTTTAACTTTTTGTCCATGCTGGACATAGGAGGGGAATATCTAACACACGTTAGGCGAATTGTCACATACATCCACTCATTCCACTGATCGGCTTGAAACTTGTTTACGCAATGGTATGCAGTACAATAACCCTTTGCAACACATTTCCTCTTAGAGTCACTATTATCATTACTTTTTGAACAGTCCTTGTACCTTTTCATCCTCTTTGACTTTCTCTTCTTCCTCTATAACACCAGTTGTAGAGGTGTCCCTCTATAACATCGGTTATTTCCTCTGTATAACCCTTCAATGTATTCCACCCATCTATTATCAACTTTTTCTTTCATATTATAAATCTGTGTACCATCTTTATTTAACACATTATTAGATTTTAACTTATGCACAACACACGTCCGACTGTCGCCTTACACCATTTTGCTGCACCAGCTTCATCTAACTTATATACTCCGGTCGCCACACACCCTGCTCCCTGTTCCTAGACCTGATTTAACTTATGTACTTCGGTCGCTGTCCCCCCCCCCCCTTACTGGTCCTGATGGTAATATTTATGTACTCAATTCCCCTCCTTCCCGAGGGAGAAGAACACCTGCCTTGTGACAGTCTGGTTGCTTTAATGGGATTAACTTAATGTACTAAAACCACTGCCTTAGACCACTCTGCCACGCTACCTCCTTTAACTTATATAATGCTAAATTTGCCTTAAGTTTTCTGTATTCTCAGTCTATTTTACCGATGATCATTTCTCTTTCCAGTTCTGAACACTATTCTTTGAGCCACTCTTCTTTTGCTTATTTGCACTTCCTTTTTGTAGTATTTCTTAATTGTCTATAGGTTCCGTTCTTTACCTTCTTCATCAGTAGCATTCTTATACTTTCTACACTTATCCATCAACTGCAGTATATCCTCCAATATCGAAGGTTTCCTACCAGTTCTCTTTGTTCCACCTAAGTTCGCTTCTGATTTAAGAATTCCCCTTTTTAACATTCTCCCATTCTTTTATATTTTCTACCTTATCTCTTTTACCCAGACCTCTTGGGATGTCCTCATTAAAAATCTTTACTTCCTCTTCCTCAAGCTTCTGTAAATTCCACCAATTCATCTGACACTTTTTCCTCAGGTTTTTAAAACCCAATCTACATTTCATTATCACTAAATTGTGGTTGCTATCAATGTCTGCTCCTTGGTATGCTTTCCAGGCGACAAGTTGATTTCTAAATCTTTGCTTAACCATGATAATTTATCTGATACCTTGCAGTGTCACTTGGCGTTTTCCATGTGTATATTCTTCTAATATGATTTAAACGGGGTATTAGCAATTGCTAAATTATACTTCGTGCAAAACTCAATAAATCAGACCCCTCTTTCTTTTACCCAGCCCATACTCGCTCAATATTTCCTTCCTTGCCTTTTCCAATGATTACATTCCAATCTTCAACTATTATTAAATTTTCATTCCCTTTTATGTGTTTAATTTCTTTGTATACATACTACCTTATCATTATCATGGGCACTTGTTTGTATATACGTTGACAATCATTGTTGGCTTAGGTTTTGATTTTATCCTGATTACAATGATTCTATTGCTAAGCTTTTTGAAATATTTTTCTCTCTTTCCTATTTTCTTGTTCATTACAAAACCTATACCTGCCGGCCCTTTATTTGATGCTGAGTTAATTCTAAAACCACGTAACCAAAAGTTTAGTTTCATCTCTCCAATTCATCTCACTAATTCATACTATAACTACATTTTTTACCTACCCATTTTACGCTTTAAATTTTTTAACTTGCCAACCTTTTTTAGACTTGTAACATTCCACACTCTGATTCATAGAAAGTTAATTTTTGATTTTTGGTGACCCCCTTCCTTAGCAGTCCCTCAGACAACCAGATTACAATTTGTGCATGATTCCTGTTAACTTCAAAGGGGTGTGGAGAAATATAACTTAATGGAAGGTCCTGAATAGTTTAAAACTCTTTCAAAGTTAGTTCTTTAAAAGAGGTTTTTGACTTTTTTATAAATATTTTAAATCTTTAATAAAAAATATAGGTTTATTTTATTATTTCAGTTTAATTTCACTTTCAAAAAAATTAGTTTATAGACCATTAGATTCTTAAAAAAAGTACTTCTGAATATGTTTTCTGAAAAAAGTCATACTTTAATTTTTTCAGTTTACGAAGTAAGCTTTATGCCGAAGTTTACTTTGTATTTTGTTACTCAGTTCTAAATTAGGAACCATATTGCTTCGCTATTGCTAGAAAATTGTGAAATTTCACTTTTGGTAATTTTTTTCAAGAAGCAGAGACGGCATACACAGTGTTTGAGCGTATATATATATATGTATATAGATTAAATGAACACAATTGAAAGTTTGTTAAAACATAAAAAAAAATAAACATTACAGAACTTCACAAAATTTAACCTTTCACTTTATCTCATTTTCCCTATTACCATTTTTTTTTTTACTTTTTTCCCTATTTCCCTTCTTACTCTTCTTATTTTCCCCTATTTCCCTTTCCCTATTTCTTCTCCCCTGTTTTCCTTTTCCCCTTTTCTCACGCACAAGTCGGTCCAGAAGTTTTCATTGTTGTTCACAGTTGTCATTGAATGGCTTCGACGGCTCGTAATTTATAACCTTCTGGTGGCCTTGAAAAGGGCCATGTTTTGCGTTAGCTCTGAGAAGAGCTGTTGGGTCTGGAAGCTGGTCTCCGGCAAAGTCTGGGATTTGCGGCACATCCATTGAAATCTGACTGGGCTTCCCCTCAGCGGCAGTTGGGTCCCCACTACAGTGTGGTAGTTTTGGCCTCCAGACCCCCGCAGTGTCGATTATCCTTTGCCGGCGTGACAGAGGCGGTTCTCCCTGAGCGATCCCATGCTGGGCCTGCCCCTGGTGCTGAGTCCATGTCCAGTGGCTCCCTCGGCAGACTGGCCAGGCCTGCTGCTCTGGTGGGGATGTTGGCAAACATCGAGGTCCCACGTTGAGGCAGCCATGGGACTTCTGCCTTCTTCCATCTTCTTCTTGGTCTTATCCAGGTGGTGGTCAACGATAAATTGAAAATTCACTCTTGTGCACACTCTTTTATTCGAGCCTGAGAGTGGTGGGGCTGCAGTGCCGCTATGGTGGGATAACAGCGCAGTGGGAGTGATGCTTGTGTCACCACATACGTATACTGTGCGCCAGCTCACATCGTTGCTACCATGTTCGCCCACCAATATTAAATTAGGCACATATGTGGTAACAATATATAAGATTCTCTCATAGAGAGAAGAGAGATAGATAAATAAACCATTGGACCAATATTTTACCTTGAGAAGATACGATTAAATTTCTTTTTGTTTCATCCTTCCAGGACCAATAGTTTTTTTAGTTTATGATTTTTTTCTGTAAACCGTTAACAATCACAAAAATAAACTGCTTAAATAAAAAATTTAAGCTACTCACCAAGTTTAAAAATTACCACGCTTAAAGTTTATACCCTTTTTAAAATTCAATTTTTTTTCTGTTTTTCAGCTGTTATATCTCTTGGGGACCAGATAAAAATGTGAAAATTGTACACACAAAAATTCTCTATGGTATCAAAAACATTCAGTATAAATTTCAAATTTGAGATGCAACTCAAAGTATTGGTTTGCTTGGCATTTCTTCTGCCACCACCCCATTTGGTCACTTTAAAGCATAAGACCAAATGTCTGTGCCACAAATGGCTATTGAGCCTCAAAACAGTTTAGCGACCAGTGTCCTAAATAGCTCTAGAGCTTACCTAACAGCATGAGGAGTGGACTAAGCGTGGTACCATACACAACTGTCTTACGTCTCCCAACTGCTCACTTGTCATATATTTACTAAAATGGGTAGGTGCACCCCGTCAACTAATAAGAATAAATATGACATCCATAAATTGAAATTTACTTTGTCTAGACAGCAATTCCCTGCCACGCCTAGGTCACTGAATGCCAGCAAGTACCTGTCCACCATATTAAAGCACTTGGAGCCTTAATTGGCTGGTGGTTAGCCATATATCTCTAGGTTAGCTTCCCACAACAGTGCGGTAGGAGTCTTTCTCTTAAGTAAACTACTGATTTCGGTTGAACAAATCACCCGCATCAAGGAACTTCCACATGGTCTGAGAATGCAGCTCTCACCACATTCTTGCTGGTTGTGGGTGGCCAATTTTCTCCTTGACCTCTAAGATTTAGAAAACAGTTCACCTCAATACTTTCCCAGAGCCGTTCCACAACCAGCCTTTCAAGCAACTTGCCAATTACCGGTAAGAGGCTGATGGGCTGACAACTGCCGACCTCACTACTAGGATCCTTTACTGGTTTTAAGAGCACCCTCACCAAAGCCACTTTCCAACAAGTCAGGAAGCAGCCCCAGCTGAGGCACCCAAGTCCTAAGACTTGGCTTAGAAGATAAGAGGTAAGAGGCTGGAACAGCCAAGTGACTGTCTTAGACAGGCAGCAGATGGTAGAATATATCCGGGTCAAGTTGGTCAATCCCCGGTGCCTTTTTCAGTGCCATGAGAGACCACTCTGTCTATATCTGCTGGATCCACAGCCAGGGAAGGGTGTAGCCCCCCGTCCTAATGACAACCTCTGTTTCTCCTTTTGGATCATCTGGAAACAGAGCCACCAGGAATGCCTGATAAGTCGTCACAAATGTTAAAATGTGGTCACAACCACCAAACCCGCATTGAACACTGGACAGCATGATGTGCAATGACTTTGGCCAGTAACATGATTTTGTAAGCTACCAGGGACTGCGTTGCAACTCACGCATGGAGTCTTGCTATAACTTGAGTGGCTTCCTTGATGGCATGAACATACTTATTATGGGTGCACCGATAGATCTGTAGATGCTCAGTGTGCATGTCATCAATGATTATGGGGGGGGCAACACTGGTTGCTTCCTAACAGGGCTTAGGCTCTAGCGAACCTAACTCTTGCGTGTAGCACGCTATGGTCAGAGGACCACCACTTTTTTCCAAGTATCTGCCTACGTTTAACAGACGGCTCTCCGGAAGCAGCAGTCATAATGGCGCCAGGCATTCCCTGATCAGTGGACTGGCCACTACCTAAGGGCCTCTATCCATTGGCCGAGGCCGCCGTAGTATCCTGTCACAGCCAGTCTCAGCGTGGTCTCTTGTTTTAGTGACTTGGGAGACTTTGATCTATTCCCTCCATGAGAACAGGATCTTCTTCAGGGTTAGCTCCCAACTTAAAGTATAAAAAAATTGTGAATTCAAGCAAGAAATGCTTGATTCCTACATTTATGATAAGTGAGCATGAGGAGTTATTCTGTTATTTGTAAGGCATTTTAAACTAAGAAAACCACATTTCTTAAAAATAAATGAGGTACCTTATGTACCTTATAAATAAGCATTTAGACTGCCAAATATATAATTCTGAATTATTTTAAATACAAAGTTTCTCTTCATCAAAATAATATTTTCCTGAAATTTGGACTTATTCCAGCTAAATGTTAAAAATGTTTATAAAAGATAATATATTAATTCATTTTTAAAAAGAAACTTAAATTAATTTAGTCCTTATTAAGTTATTCTATATTTGTAAATAAATTGAAAACCAAATAAATTATAAAAGAGAATAAATATTATTTTGAAAGGCAGTTATTATGGAAATGATTAAATTTAAAAAAAATATATATATATATTTATCCACAATTTACACTGTTATTTGTTAGTTAATTGTGCTAATGAGTCACAATTCTCTGAGGATAGATTTTTAGGATTGTACAGGCTCACTCAAGCATCAAGTAGTCAAGTAGTACAAGTCTCTGTGTGCAGTCTCTGTTGTCTTTCCCATCCACCAATACTTTTATTGCTTTACTCTGTGATCCTAAAGTGTACAGTTGTGACCTTTTATCAAAATGTAGTGTTAGTATTCTATAGGTTTTTTTACTATTGAAGCTTGCCATAAAACTATGGAATTTTTCCTAAAGACATTAAATTAATTAAAGATTATGGTGAAGAAGAAAAAGTGTTGTCTTCTTTTAGAATGAACTCAGAGTTCACTTCAACTTGTAAATATTATGAAAGAAATTACTTGAAAAAGTTTCATTATCCATTAAGTATTCAACTGGCTTGGTTTAAAAAAAGCATAAAAAGCCTATAACCAAACTCTTAAGAGAAATATCTTTGGATCATTATGTAAAAAATATGTGTTTCTGTTAATCTTATACCTGGAAAATCATTGTGCCCAACATGTTATTCTAAAGTATTTGTTGTGGATGAACAAAAGGGGTGGTGAGAGTTCAGATAAAGAATTTTACGACTAATTAGAAATTACAATAAAGGTAGTTTCAGCTTCTTCTATTCTAGGTTTATCGCTTGCTTGTAAAAGTAGAAAATTCAGTGATAAAAGACCTATAGCCTTGGAAAAAAAATGGAAAAAATGTCTACCATTACCAGAAAAAATTTAATTCCTACTTCTGATTCAGTTGACTATCTCAAAATATACAAACTGAATATGATGATCTGATAGAAAAACTAAATGTCATATTTCTAATAAAGTGAATAAAATTAAAATTTTCAGTTTACTTTTGTATTCTTGTAGTCGAGCAAAAGTTAGCAATGAATTTAACCCTAGTAAAAGAACAGTGCATTTTATCTGAATTACAAAAAAGGGAGAGCATCAAATGTAATAAGTAAAGACACAATATAAAAAAAAGAAGTTTTTATGAATATGATGAAAATAGTTGTTTGATGCCTGGGAAAAAGGATTGTATTTCATTGAAAAGAAGTGGTGATACTAAGGTTCAAAGACAAGAACTATCAGTGCTTTGTAATTTAACTGTAATTTGAACCTTAGAATTCTCGACTTTGAAATCAACTGATTTGCGATGATGAGTTCATCAGTAGACCAACCTGGTGGCTTATTTGAAAAACTTAGGCCAACACAGTGTTGAGTAATTGAGAAAATCATAGATGTCTGCAAACACGAAAAACAGCTTGAGGCTTAAAACATAAATGGCCACCATTTTTGAACCGGATAGAATAAACATTAAAAAAAAAATTAGTTTTGGACTATGAAAACATAAGGGAATGCACCTACAAAATATGAATTTTTCCCAAGATGGTGTGGCAACCAGTGCTGAATCACTTGGAATGGATTGACCCATAATAATTTAGTATCTTTGAGTGATTAAACTTTGTAGAATTCCAGTTTTTAAATTTGGTTATTTGTTCATATGCTAATTATAAGAAAATGTCAATGAATCTGTAACATCTAAAACAACTAAATACAATTATAACCTATGAAAACTTCAATATTAATAAACAGTGCTAGGGCGATACATTGTAAACTAGATTTTTATCAAGTTTTAGCATAAACAATTTTTATATTCTTCACTCTGTTTTATGTAAATGTCAATTGATCATAATTAATTAATAATTATGTAAATTGATCATAATTATATTGTACTGTTTAAAGGTAACAACAGGGTCATCTACTGGGGGTAGGAGTTCAAGGAATGTTTCTAATAAGCCACCACCTGGAGCTGTGAATTTAGAACGCAGTTATCAAATATGTCAAGCTGTGATACAGAACAGTCCAAATCGGGATCAGCTCAGATGTCAGCTGAAGCCACCACCATCATTGCTTGCACAAGGTATATACCATTAAAAAATTCCAATTATTAATTTGTTTGTAAAAAAATTTTATTAACAATCAAGTATGCTTAATATAATATAAATCAAATAACATAAGCGTTATTTCAGTCCATTTAAAAACCTTTTTCTTTTTATAAATATCTGGTATAAGATTTAGTATCTAAGAATAAAATATTTAATATTTTGAGTATTTTGTAGGCTTTTGAAAGTGGTTAGGGAGTGAATCTTTACTAAAATTAAACATTTGTTGATCTAATTATACTATACCATTATGCATCATTATTTTATTTAGGATGTTATGGAACAAAACCTTTCTGTATACGTATAAAATGTTGTCTGGTATTGAATTTATTCCTAGACATCATGTTTTTATATACAAAGCACAAAATAGTTCTATAATAAATCAGTGTTAGAAAATAATAATTTTTCTTTTTATTACCTAAAAGCAGAATTACTTAATCTATAATTACCAGTGTCTTATTTATTTATTACCCAGAAGGACACTCTTTGCACTATGGCAGTTCAATATTTAAAGGGACAAATTACTATAGAAAAATGATTATTTATTCAATGGTGAAACTAATGCTACTTTTTAACATGATCCATGGCTACATTTAGGCACTTGTTGAGAGAATTGTTGACTTCTGAATCATTCTTGTGCTGAATTTTGGACCTGCTCACTGTTTCCAAACTTGTTACTGCATAAAAATTTATTGAGGGGACCAAACAAAAACGTCTGATGGTGCAAGATCAGGACAGTAAGGTACATGTGGAAACACCTCCTGATCTAACTAGAATAACTTCCGTGTCCTTTGATTGGTATAGGGTAGGCTTTATCTTGCAAACAAATTTTAAGGTTTATCTAATATGACAGTTCCTCTAATAAACAATAATCATTCTATTTCTGATATTAACACATATTTAGAAATTAATAAAAATGGCATAAAAATAAAACCATTAAATAAATATTACATTTATAAATACAAACAAAATTTCAGTTTAGTAAACCATCAGTGTTTGAGAGAGATAGTCTTATAAAAAACTACAGCAGAGAGCACTACTCATATAAATTAATACACAATTCTCATTATTTTTATTTAAAAATATTTATGAAATTTTTTTTTATATTTTTATGAAATAATGGAATTATTTCAATCATGACTAAGGTTGTGGGATCCCAAGAAAGTACTTTCATGAAAAGTTAAGGTAAGTATGTCTTATCTCTTTCTGTACTAGGTGGTTTATTTAATAAAATTTAAATATAATTGATGATGCAGAGGGATAATATGAATGTTAAAAAGATTAAATTCAGTAAAATATATTTATATATATGTGTATGTTATATTCCAATAAAATTATCCCCATTTGTAAAATTGAAAATTGTATATGGAGATTATATAAATAAATTAAAATTAATTATACATAGCCCTGGCTGTGCTCTCTTCTCACACCTCTGCCTCTGTTCGAGAGATAGGGGATGAAGCCAGTTGTAAAGTTATTACCTGTTACTCACACCACCCATGAAGCAGATTATGATGCATATAAAAGAAAAAGTAGTAGTTTACTGTTTTGTAAAAGAAATCCATAAAAGAAATTACAAGTAATTAAAAATATTTGATGTACCAGAATGTATTTTTATTATCAAAGACTACTTGCTACAAAGATTTCTTTTATGATACGCTTGAAAGTTGTTTATTTGGGGTTTCAGTGTATATAAATATGTTTAAGTTAATATATTACTATTTATGCACTTGTAGATCCTTTAAGAAATCTTAACTAGTCAGTAGTTTATAAATTAAATTTTTTTTGTAACCAATATACATACTATGTAACTAACTAGTCTATTCGTGGTGATATTTGTTTGAAAAGGTATGGTACTCTTGAAGAAATTAACTATGAAATATAATCTGAAAAATAAATCTAATAAAGAAAATCACCTTTAACCACAAAACAAATTACTGTAGAATAAATACAGACATTATTAACATGTTACAAGTGGTAACATAATTTTTTTAAATGATAATAGTGCTGTGTAGGGAAAGACATTCTTATATATAAATAATCGTTGAAACTACACGTTATGAAAGTTGACTGTATTTTTGGAGATATTTGCAGCAGTTTCACAATAAGCTTTCTCTGACAGAATATCTGATACTTAGTTCTTCACATAAAGAGAATTGAAGATGAAAATTTTGTTTTGTTTACTTAACTGATAATGTTATATTTGTTTGACTTTGAAAATGTGTCTACATAATATCAGCATATCACCATTTCTTAGAATTCAAGATAGTTCCTTTTTGTTGTGATCATTTCTTTCTTTTTTTTTTTTTTGTTAGATGTTTTGTGTAAAAACATGCAGGTAATGCACGTGTATCATATTAATCAAATTGCTTTCGTATAGTTTTTGCTGTAGCTTATTACACTTTGAGTATTTAGCTATCAATTTGGTATTGGTTTTTTAATGATCATTACTGTTTAAATATATCTGTGTTTAATTATATCCTGTATATTAATAAAAATTTTTTAACAACAGGTGGAAGGCTCAAGTTTTCTTTTATTATTATTGCTTATTTATTAAACTGAATTTAATTAATTTAATGGTTTAAAAAGGAAAGTATGGTAGATAATGAATGGATTTGTAAATCTTGTGAAGAAATACTCTTAATTACAGTAATAATACTAAATAACAAAAGTAAAATTTTAGAGTCAATGCCCCCACCCAAAAAATTAATTGAAAACGTTTTACTTTATACTATGTTGTATCTGATCTGATCTAATCTAGTAGCACTGCTATTAACTTAATACTTTTAGGAGGCTACTGCATTTTAAATAATCAAGTAGCGTTATTATTAATATTTGCTAGGAATATCTCTAAAGTAAAACCGGCTGGGAAATTTCTCCTCTCCTTAAGGATGGCGAATCTGTGTCGTTCATGGCCATGCTAGTGTAATTTACACACTGCATTGTTGTCTGTAAGTTGTCGCATTGTAGTATCTTTGACTACGTGTGATTATTATGTTATAAAATGGATAGGAAAATCGATGTTGCTGCCAACTGTGAAATACATGAAGTCGTATCTTTTTAAACCATCAAAACATTAAGCTGGTTGAAATTCATTGGCAGTTGGTTACTGTGTAAGGTGATAATGTAATAAATGAAAGAAACATCCAAAAATGGTGTGAAAGGTTTAGAAATAACAGAATTAATGTGCATGATGAAGAACATTCTGGGGAACCTCGATAATCACCGAAGACTTGTTTAAACGCGTCTATGATGAAATTTCCGACGTGGCTTTTCTTTCCTAATGTTTCAAGAACGATTATTGGTCGCATTGTTCATGAACATTTAGGCTTCAGAAAGGTTTGTGCATGTTGGCTGCCACACTTCTTAACAGTATGTCACATTAAAATCCGAATGGGATCTGCTTTTGAATTTCTGATATGCTACACAGAAAAAGGTGATGAGGCCCTTAAATCAATTCTTACTAATGATGAAACATGAATTTCATGCTAGAGATAAAAACAGCAGTCAAGTGAATGGCATCATCTTCAATCACCAACCAGATCGACAAAGTTCAAGCCACTGCATTTGGACGCAGACTGATAGCCATAGTCTTTTGGGATCGGTTTGGCTTACTGCTGATTGATTTCATGCCATGCGGAATAATTATAAATGCAGAAGCCTACTGCAAAACTCTATGTAAGTTATGGCATGCCATTCAAAATCGGTGACGTGGGCAGCTGACCGATGGCATCGTCCTGCTGCATGATAGTGTACATCAACATTTAGATGGGAAATTTACAATCACCCACCATATAGTCTAGACTTATAGGACTTTTCTGGTCCTTCTGAGTACCATTTGTTTGGGAAATTGAAAGAATTTTTGACTGGTAAGCAATTTGCTGGTGATGATGAACTTAAAAATGCTGTTAATCAGTGGCTAAATCAGAAGAATACAACAAGGGTATATTGAAGCTGGTTGTATCTCTACGATAAATATCTTATGTAGCGATTATATAGAGAAGTAGTATAAGGTATGTAGTTAAAGACAAATAAAAATATTTATACAGTTTTCAGAATAATTTTTTTTACAATGAAATTGTCTTTAGAGATAACCTCTCATAATTAAACTTTTCTGTTGTATTATCAGTTTGCATTAAGTTCACTTTGTGTGTGCGCGCGCACGTGCATGTGTGTATTGTTGCCAAATGGCTTCGGCAGCACATGGCATTTCAAAACTTTGTGGTAGCCCTGAAAAGCGCTCTTTTTTCACTGAATGACTTCGGTGGCTCGTGGCAGTTTAAAATTTTGTGATAGCTCTGAAAAGGGCTGTTTATGGTTTTTGAAGTGATGGCTCTGCAAAGTAATATTTGTGTATTTTTTGAGGAAGCTCTGAGAAGGGCTGTTGGGTTTGGAAGCTGTCTCCAGCGATTTCAGCTTGACTGTAGTCAAGGAGTTGCAGCCTGTCCATTGGAATCAGACCAAGCTTCCCCTCAGTGGCAGTGGTGGCCCCCAGAGTCCTGCAGTGTCGGGTTGGCATTGGTCATCTTCCACCGGCTTGGCCGAGGTGGTTTTCCCTGAGTGAACCCAACTGGGCCAGATCCTGCTGCTGGGCCTGCCAGCCAGGGTGATAAATGCCTGGCGAGGTAGGGAAGGAAGGTAACATCCACGCCCAGTGGCTCCTTTGGTGGGCCAGCCAGGCCTGCTGCTCTGGCAGGGATGTTGGCATCCGCCGAGAGATCCCATGTTGAGCTAGCCAGGGAATTCTTCTTCGCTAGGCGGTGATCGAATACGAACTCCTCTGGTATTTGGTATTGTATTGGAGCTTGTGAGTGTGGGGCCACAGCACCGCTCTGGTGGGAAAGCAGAACAGTTAGCTGCTTGGGAGTAATACTTGTGCAGGCGTTTGTGTATACTGTACTCTTGCTGACATCTGAGCTGCTAGCATTGCATTCTCCATATATATATATATATATATATATAAAACAACAAATTAATTACCAACACAGTAACAAAAAATTTAAAAACTAATGCCAAAAGTCGATTTTTGTGGGATCCTGCATGTACAAAGTTGCACAATTATTAAATTGAACAAAAACAATAAAGAAGAAATAAAAACTTAAAAATTTAGAAAAAATAAACCCTAACAACCACAAAACTTGAACAGCACAGCTCACTGTCAACTGGACTGATATAAATTTAAAATGTCACACAACTGCCAACTGCTACAACCCACTATGTCTGTAATTAAAGAACATCTTCAAAAACGATCTGTTGATTAATCATTT
Source organism: Lycorma delicatula (assembly GCF_047948215.1). NCBI lineage: Eukaryota > Metazoa > Arthropoda > Insecta > Hemiptera > Fulgoridae > Lycorma > Lycorma delicatula. The sequence continues at coordinate 197,751,539 of NC_134456.1, read as the reverse complement.
CATACTTTTGTTTAAGTTTATAAATATATTTTTCAAGTATACCCATTCTTTTATTGTTACAAACATCCAAAATTTCTAAATTATTTTTATAATCAGTAATACTATGCTTACATAGCAACAAATCATTTTAAATAATCATTTCATACTTTTGTTTAAATTTATAAATATAATATTTTTCAAGTATACCCATTCTTTTATTGTTACAAATTTCCAAAATTTATAAATTATTTTTATAATCCGTAATATTATGCTTACATAACAACAAATGGTTGTCCATATTAGACATCTCTCTGTTTCTGTAAGAATTGAAATTTTCCATAAATAGAAAAAACTATTAATCTCAGTGTTATTTTCTTGTTACATTTGTGTAAAACTACATGGCACTTTATTTTCTGCTTTGTATTTATCTTTTCTATAATTCCAACATCAATACCATTAAACACTGCTATTTGTTTTATTACGTCTATTTCTTTCTAAGTTTGTTTGTTATTGTTCTTTGTATAATGTGAAGCCTAAAAATCAGGTTTTTATAAGTCTCAGTTTTTTTTGTAACCATGGATGATTAGACTTTACATGTATTGTAAATGCTGCTCATTGTAGGTTCTATATAAATGGATGTTTCTGTAACATTGCTTTTGTTTACTTCAATCCCAATATCAAAAAAATGTATTTTTCTGTTTTTTTGCAAAATTTTCCATTTTGCATACAAATTTTAAATTATTATAATTATTAAGTTTATTCAAAATGATCAAATGTTCATTATTTATAACTGGGTTATATATGACCAAAATATCATCTACATATCTTCTCCATAATAGCACTTTGTTTGTACTCAATATACCATGAACTATAATACTTACAAAATCTCAGACAATCGCAGAAATAGGTGAACCCATAGGTAAACCTTTTGTTTGTGAATAATAGTTGTTCTCATATTGGAAATAATTTTGGAGACAAATATTTCTTGCAATAACGATCAAAGCCCTTGTATACTCTCTGGTTTCCTTCAAATTGTTTTTTTATTATTTCTATTTCTGTATCAACTGGTATACTAGGGTACATGTTGGTGATATTATAACTTACTATTTTAATGTTAGAATTAGCTTTAATACAATTTAACTTATTTACGACTTCATAACCATTCTTAACACCATACTTATATTCAAGATTCATTTTTATTCTAAGAATTTTAACTATAAATATAAACTATGCTGGAGTTGTTTTAAAATTTAGTAATGGTATTGTAGGAATAATTTTTTTTTTGTAACTTTGGTAATCCAGTAAGTTTTGGGAGTGATTATGAATATAATCTTGAATGATAACCTGGTTATTTGTGCTTATTTTTTATACATAATGATTGGTGTGTATTTTATCCAATTTTAATAATATTAGATCATTTTCATAACCTTATTTTTTAGTCTGATAACCTCAAATTTTGTTTTCATTTGTTTCTTAACTATATTATGTTTTTTTGTATTAAGGCAAATTACATTTCTTATTTGATTCTTATTCAAAAAATCCAATCTTTCAATATTATACTTCATATCAGTTGTGATATTTTTAATTATATTATTTATGTTACAATCATTTAAATTAAATTTGAAAACGTGTGAATTTATAAAATTTTCTTTATCATCAAAAAATATATTAATAAAGTTCTTAAAACTGTATCTTGTTTTTGAAATCTATTAAAATTACTGTTATGAAAAGTAGGTTTATTTTAAAGTCTATTGTATAAACTTTGTACTGCATTATGACGCTTATTTTTGTAATAATTACTTAATTGATTTATTTTTTGTCAAAAGTTTTATTTAATTTCTCTTTATATTTCTCATTTTCCAAATCAATTAAATTTTTTATGTTCATGTAAACTGAAAATTCCAACTCTTTTTATTCTTTTTAACAATGTATTTGTTAATGTAATGAATATAATGTATTATTAACAAAGATCTTGTCCTTATAAGCATGTTTAATATCGTGTTCTAAATTTTTCGCACAATTCTTTTGTCATTTTATTATGTAAATAGTTTTTGCGACTTTTGTATTAATAATTGTGTATTAGATATTATTTTGCATTCCAAACACGTCTTATTAAATTTAATTTTGTGTATTAAAAGCTTCAGATGCAATTTATAGAATTTGAATATAGTTTTTGCCTGGTTAGCATTTGTAATACCTTTCTGGAAATTCAAATAATTCATCAATATACTGACCAAAAAATTAATTTGGTCAATAAATTTATTTTTAAAAGAATTAAAAATTAATTTTTTTCCATGAACATACTGACTACAAAGTGGTCAGTATGTTAATGAATTATTTAAATTTTCAGAAAGTTATATTTATGTATATATATATTTTTTTTTCCAGCAAACAATAACACCAGTAATAAATCTGATAAGACTCAGTATAGTGTAGTTACATCATCTCGTGGTGGAAAAACTCCAGTAAATAAAACAGCAAGAGGATATCAGCAGAGACATCAAAGTCCTGTACTAGTTAAACATGTATTCACGTCTTCCCAAGGCATCCCAGTTACAATGGCTGTGTTGCCACCAACTTCAAATTCTGAGGTATGTAAAATTTTTACTTCTTCATAGGAGCTGTAGCTACAGAACAGTACATTCAGTGATGATATAGTTTTGATTTGAATTAAAATTTCCTTTTTCTTGATGAAAATCAGTCTGTCAGTTTGATGAAAATTGATAACATTTATTTACAATTTTATCTAGCTAAAATACTAACTCTTCTGTGTTTAATACTTTTAAGATTAACACAAAGCTTGGTAATATATGTTACTATTCCAATGAAAATATTAGGATTACACTGCATGATGTAAAAAATTAAAATGAAATAACTTGTTCTCTGTTAGAATAGTTATATATATATATAACATATACATATTATATATGTATATATTATATACACACGAGGTGTGTGAGAAAAGTAATGAGACTGACTTTTTACTTACCAAAATTTTTATTTTTTTCAAACAACAATATCATCCCCTTCAAAGTAGTTCTCTTGGGCAGCTATACACCGGCTGAATCATTGTTCCCACTCCTGGTAGCAGCGCTGGAAGGGCTTTTAACTGGTTGGTCAGAGTCTTTCGAATGTTATCCAGAGTTCCAAAATGACGTCCTTTTAAGACATGTTTCAATTTCAGGAAAAGGAAAAACTCACAAAAATTCAAATCAGGTGAGTAGGGGAGTTGAGGAACCGCAGGAATGTGTTATGAGGTCAAAAATTCCCTCATGGAAATGGCCATGTGACACAGGGCATTGTTATGATGAAGCGTCCACGTCTGCAATGGCTGGTCTCGCGAATCACTCTTTTCCTGAGTCTTTCAAGGACACCTTTGTAAAACACTTGGTTGACAGTTTATCCTGGAGGAACAAATTCTTTATGCACGATACCCCTACTGTCAAAAAAGCTAATCAGCCTGATTTTGATCTTTGATTTGCTCATTTGACATTTTTTCGGTTGAGGAAATGATGGAGTGTGCCACTCTTTGCTTTGCCGCTTTGTTTCAGGATCGTACTCAAATATCCAGGATTCATCACCTGTAATCACACGATTGAAGAATTCTTGATCATTGTCAATCCTCTTAAGAAGATGAACACACACATTTCTTCGATTGCCCTTCTGTTCCGTTGTGAGGTTTGTAGGCACCAATTTCGCACAAACCTTTCGCATGTCCAAATTGTCTGTCAAAATCTGGTGAAAGTGTTTAAATTTAACTTTTCACTCATCATCCTTATTGTTAAACGACGGTCTGATCTCACAAAACCTTCACACGCTCAACGTTTTCATCAGATTTTGAAGTTGAAGGTCTCCCTGAGGTAGGTTGATCTTCAATGTGTTCTTGGCCTTCCAAAAATGATTTGTCCCAGCGGAAAACTTGTGCTATTGATAAGCAATGTTCCCCATAGGCCTGTTTCAACTTTTCAAAGGTCACACTCACAGATTCCCCAAGTTTAATACAAAACTTGATTTGATTGCACAACGTTGCTCTAAATTACGATGCTCCATTTTCGTAACACAACTTCACTGATGGCACTGTCAAAAATAATGTGTTGGCTAAAAGGAGTTGAAACTCGTACTGAGCATGAGGAAGGTATGAACAAACTGGTCTAGCACAGACCAGTAGACACAGCGTTGCCAGATTGCTCACAGTGTTTCTCATTACTTTTCTCACACACCTCATGTATACATATATATATATATATATATATAACCATAATGTGTTATAACACATTATGGTTCCTTCATTGATATACTCTTCTTTTTTTTTACAACTAGTGTTATTTATAATTGTGTTTTATTACATTACTTTACAGTTACTGGATTTCATTCACTAATGCTATTTTGTAAATTTTTCCATTAAGGACAAAATACTGCTTTCAGTACTTACTAGTAACTAAAAAATTATTTTATATGAATGTTTAATAAATTGAATTTTACACTTAGTCAAGTAAAACCACTTTTATATTATTACTGTATTTTTTAAGAGAAGAATTTGTTATAAATTTAGTCCTTACAGTTTTCATTACTTATATTAAATTAATAATTTTTAAAGTAATATATTTAGAATTTTATTTATTTATTTTTGGTTTTTTAAAATAACATAAGGAAATTTTTATTTTATTTATGTTTTAGAGTTATATCATGTTATTAAAGCCATTTTGATTTTGTGATTTTTTTGAGTTTAAGTAACCTGTACAATGCATTTTTTACTACAGAAAGGGGTACATTGTTCTGCTGTTTTACATTAAGTGGTCGTCATATGCTCTTACAGTTATTATTATACAAACCAATTCCTTTTTTCTTCAGTGGAGTTAATAAGTCATTTTGATCAATCTGTAAAATAGTTTAGCTATTAAGAGAAAGTGCAAAAGTTTGAATTAATAATATTAAAAAAAAGCTATTGAAAAATTTATGTACCAGCTTAAGATTGTTTCCTTAAGTGTTATTATAAAAATTTTATGCACATTTTTCCATTATTTAGGAAAGGGTAAGATTTAAAAAAATATTGTATCCACATGTTGGATCAAAAGTTACTTTCATAGTCACATGCCTATATTTCATACAGTAATATACAGAATGTTATGAATTATTTAAAATGAGTAACATTTGTTAATAAATGTTAACTGTACAATCTTAGTAGTTGTTTTATTGTTGTTGTGGAGATTGGAAATCAAACTTAAAAAAGAATCTCATACTTGTAAGAGAGTGGGAATGGAGTGAGTGAGCAAGCATGCGCTTCCCAAATTAAGGCATTCTTTCAAATAGAACAATGAATAAGAAATATATACACCAAGTGATGTTTAAGTATGGAAACAGCTTTTTGCTGCATATCAGACATATTTGGAGGTACAAAGAAATTGGATTCTTTATAGTTAAAAAAATTTGCATTATTGTGGATTTTAAATTTTTTTCTGCCTTATTGACTCAAACTTAATTTCTTTTAATAGGAAAGTGAACATATGACATATGATTTCGATTTAAATTTTTACAAGAAAAACAATGATAAAACCCATTTTTCTGTTGATGACTTTAGAGTTATAAGCATTCAAAGTTGTAATGACAAAAACTCATGTTAACAATAAAAACAAGGTAAAATGCACTCCCATGAACAATTGTATTGTGTTTTACATTCAAAATGGTTTACAGTAATGAACTTTAAACAGTGCTACAATATTGATGATAATAAACAATAACTAGTAATTAACAACACAAAAAATAAAACGTCTTTATTAACTGATATTATTTATTTGCACATTACAATATTTATTTTAAAATGTTAAATTTGTTTTTGATCGTATGTTACTAATGAAATAAATTTTGAAACCATACTATTCTACAATAAATGTTCAAAATGCTTCCCCTCTACAGCATGGCAGTGTGCTAATCTCAAGTAATATCTGTTTATAACTTGTGTCGTGTCTGGTGGTATCAGAGCAGATTCGTCAATTATTCTTTTCAGTTCATCAGTGTGAAGGTTTTGTTTTGTGAACATTATGTTTTATGTATCCCCAAAAAAAGTAATCCAAAGGAGGCAGGTCTGAGGTCCTGGCAGGCCATTCTATGGCTTCTGTATGACCTATCCAGTGATTTGACCTATCAGCTAGCAATTTGTATAATCTATCAACTAACAAGTTGCAGTAAACATCTCGTATAAAAATGTCATCTAAAGTAAAAAGGCTGTTCGATAAGTTTGATTCCCACCCAAACATTCACTTTCTGAAGGTGCTGTGTATAAGCTTCCAACATCCATCTATCTGGGATTATTGTCACTCCAGTATTGACAGTTTTGCTTATTCACATGGCCATTTAACATAAAAGTAAGTTGCTTCATTAGTAAATATTATTGAATTATAAAAATTTGCATCTGTGTTTAATTTTTGTATTATAAAATCACAATATTCAACTCAGTGGTCAACATCATCTTCTGAAAGTTCTTGCACCAGTTGTAGCTTATAAGGGTGAAATTTATTTGTTTTAAGCAATTTTAGAACTGAAAAATAACTGATGTCATGTTGGACAACTTTCCGAATCAATGAATGAGGGTCTTCAGCTAAGTTCTGCAATACTCTAATGACTTTGCATCAGGTGTGACAGTTTTTGGTCTTCTGGTCGAGGATGATTTTTTACAATACCGGTTTCTTCAAATCACTGTACTGTCTTGATCACAGTCAATTTACTTATTGGTTCTCTGTTTGGAAATTTATTATTAAATAAATCACATACCTTGTGTAAAAGCCAAACTCGGTCACCACACCTGTACATCATCAACAGAGATTTCACTTAAAGAAGACATTGTTATTTGAAGATTTAATATTCAGTAAAATTAAATAAATGAATGAGGAAACTAATAATAAAACTTTCACCAAATAACAAATTTGAACCTCTAGGCCTACAACTTAATTTTTACTAGCACTAGCAAATTTTACCATTACAAGTTTGTTGAAGTAAAAAGGTAAACAAACTGAGGAGTTAATACTAAATTTGTAATTCATTTTCTAAATAAGTATTTCCAGCTGATTTGTTTCATTTACAATAAGTAAATGAAATATAAGCTTAATATCAGCTGATATTAACACTTGAAGTTAACTTTTATTTAGAAAATAATATCAGTTGATAAAGCTGTTTAATTTGTTCATGTGTTGTTTATTATTATCATCAATATTATAGTACTCTTTTAAAGTTTGTTATTGTTTGCACTAAAGACATAAAATCCAATAAAATTGTTCGTTCAGCACGTTTTGCCTTGTTTTATTGTTAACATGATTTTTCCATCATGGCAACTTTGAATGATTATAACTTTATAACGAAGGCATTAATAAAAGAACAGGTTTTTTACCATTGTTTTTCTTGTAAAATTTTTAATCGAAATCATGTATCATATGTACACCTCTGTATTTAACAAATTAAGATTGATTCAGTATGACAAACAAAATTTAAAAATTCACCATAATGAGATAATTTTTAACTATGTAAAACCCCATTTCTTTTTACCTTTAAATACCTCTCGAATATGCAGTATAAAGCTGTCACCAAAATTAAATATCACCCTATTACATGCCACTATGAATAAAAATATATGTTTAAAGGTTATTTTTCATTTATTGATGTAAATTTTTTACAGGTTGGAGAAAATCAGTATATTTTGGTCCAACGAGCCAGTGGACAGCAGGTACGAAGATCAAGTAGTGCTCCTCCATCAAACCCAGAGGTCGGTGGTGGAGGAATAGGTAGAGGGAGACCAGCATCTGTTGGTCTGCAAGGAGGTGCTGCTACTCCTCGTGACCCTTCACCAACCCCTGGCTGTTATCCTAATAAACACTCCCTCCGTTCTACAAATAATGACTGTGCCTGTAGTTTGAAGGCCATGATAGTATGCAAGAAGTGTGGCGCATTTTGTCATGATGACTGCATTGGACCTTCAAAACTTTGTGTCACCTGCCTCATTAGATAAGTATCTTCAGTTATCACTTTGCTGCATCACTTTATATCTCCCACCTAAGTACCTTTTTTATTTATTGTTCTTATTTTGTTAATGTAATGATTTTTTTGTTATTACAAATAAGTTACTTGTTACATATAAGAAAAGTTATTATTTGTTAAGTATTATTTTTCTTATAAAGCTTTTATGTGTTATATTAGTTATATCAGATAGTGTTATAATAAAAATAAACGCTGAGGAGTATTATTACTTTATATATATATATTTATATATGATTTTTTCAAAAAATTTATATTTATTACTGTTTAGTTATCTTGATTGTATTAATTAATTATAAAAAGATAAATATACTTAAGTGGTATGTATATATGCAATTTACCTCTTTTTTTACTTGTACAAAAAATATAGTTTTAGAGGTCTTGTGTCTAACTCAGTTCTTTTAAATAACAAGCCACCCATTAATAAGATGTGATGATTATTGATGACTATGGTTTAATATGACTTGATGTTAATTTAATTGAAGTGAGGATGGAGACAAAAGCTCAAAAAATGTTTAAATAAACATAAATTTATTGGTTTAAAGTACAAATACATAAGCAAGGAATTGACCTCTAAAGAAAATGTTTATTATAATCTACAAAAAAATAAAATAAAGTTATTTTTATTAAAATAAATCTTGTTTTTATCTTTCTTCATTATCTTATTGTTCTCCCATTTCTTATTTTTATTTCTGAGAAAAATAATATTGCAATGTTGATATTGCAAGAAAAATTAATACTTCATTTTAATAATCTTTTTGTAGATTAGTAAATTAAACTGCTACAGTAGTTTGTAATTCATTATTTTATACCTGTTATAGATGTACAAAAAATCTATACAAAAAAATATTCTTGAATGAGTATTCAAGATTCATAGACAAAGTTTTTTCAAAATTACATAATTTAACAGCAAACTTAGTTTTTTAAGTATTTGTCTCTGAATAAATTATATCATTTACAGTCCAGACTATAGTGACATTACTTAACAAATAATATAGATTCTACTGTGGGAAAAAACATTTTTCTCATGTATTTTATTTTTATGTTGCCAAGACTTAGTTTTGCTATAATAATAAGAGTCTGTAAAAGATTCCTTCAAAATGTAGTTTACCCAACATCAGATAATCTATGTAATTGTCATTGCCAATAAATCCACTATTCTAAACAGTACTGATATCTGACCTTATTAAATTATTTCAAAATGTTTTTATCAGATCTGTTTTAATTTCGGTGTATCAAAATAATTTAGTTGATCCAGACATCCATTGCTCCAGTCCTTTGCAGCATAATTATTGAACACCCAGTCACATGGAGCAGTCTGCATTGAGGTAGTCCAAAATTTAAAGAAGCATAATTTGGATAAACCATTGCTGTGGATTTGCTACAAGTCCAACACTTTCAGAACCAGATCCATTCTGCTAGTTTTACAAATACACCCTGAAATATTTTGGACTATAAAATTTATTCAAAGAAGAGAATTTTATGTCTAGATATTTGCTTCATTAATGTTATACTCTTTATCTCAAGTTATCTCTTACTCGTTATCTCTTTTAATTTACTGAATTTATTCAATTTATGGAAGATTAATAAACTTTGAAACTATTTGAGTTAAAATGTTTGTTTAGTGCAGTCAACTTCCACTGAGAATCATACCAGGAATAAGAAGGCATGATGATGTCATTGGTGTATAGGAGCATTAATATTTATTTTATCTTGATGCGTTTGCTCAAACCATGACTGTGAAAGAAATTATCATATAAAAATGAAATAAATGAAGTTCAATTAAGAACTTCTTGCAGAGCGCTTGATGTTACTAATGAATAATGAAAACACTAATTCAATAATGAATTTTCTGTATTGATTATACAGTTTAGAACACAACTTACTGTGAGAATATCAAAAGCCTTCCAAAGGTTAATGAATATCACAAAAAAATTTTTCCTTTTCAATCAGAGATGTATAATATGGGTGGAAAATATAGGTGTGTGTAGTATATATATATAGTGAAAAGCAAAACTGTCCATATCAGGTTTGAATCCTAGTTGTTCTTTTGTAAATAATTTAACTTCTTCAATAATTTTCGTAAGTCTATTGAAATGAACTTAACAGTATATTTTTACAAAGTGTTACATTTTTAATTTGAATTTTTCCTCAACTTTCAGATATATTTTCTGTTTTCCAAATTTTATTTAGAATCCATTTAGGTAGGATAAATTTTAAAGTTAGATATTTAGTTCTGTGAAGTTACATTTACATTATCCAGCAGTTCATCCAAAGTTATGTTAGTCAAAAATTGGGTGGTTTAGGTTAAGGGAATGCTTATCCCATATGTTGGATTGCTTTGATACATTGACTGTAACATACATGAAATGATACTGGACTTAAGGTAAAAGATTTTTTAATGATTTTATAGTTGTCCCAAAATCCTTACTAGAGTTAACTGTACATAGTTTTGACTTTATATTCTCATAAAATAATTGCACAGATTTTTTTAATAGTGCTGTTCTTTTTTTATTAATTGCAAGGAATAAATTTACTATATCAGCTTCATTTTTGAAATACTTAATGTTAGAATGTTAAAGAATTCTCTTCTTAGCTGCTTTACAATTCTTATCAAACCATTCTTTATTTGAACTAGAGTGCAGAATTACTTATTTTAAGCATTCCACTGTTTATCATTCCTGTTTTTGCCGCAAGCAAGAGGTTATAATTAAGGTAATATGCAGAATTGCAATTAAAGTATATGTATGTGGTCTTAAGTTTTTTAAAATATAGTTATTGACAGTTAGATTGGATACACAATTTTTTTATGATTATCCTCTGATCAGTTTCAGCTATATTCGTACTCTGGTTGTGGACTAATTACTTGATGTAAAGATGTTTGATAACTTTATTATTCATTTATTCCTTCATTCATCACTGAATTCTTCCATTGAATGTGGTGCAGCATGATCAGTTGTGCTGTAGCCACAATTACTAATAAATGTGATTGATACAGATCGATCTCGAATTAGTCTATCATTTCATAGAATAAATAAAAGTTTTTCACTATCTGTATCAGCTTAGAACCACTATCTTTAACCACCAGATCCAGGGAAAATATATCTACTTAAAGTTGAGTCATTGAACATTTTTGTATGAAAACTGGGTGAATTTTCAATTTTGACATTATTGTTTCAACTAATATGTAATTGATACCTAGGAAAACTTGCAAGTGTCCATTTACAGTTAGAAAGTAAATCGAAAGTACTGCTGTTGTTTAGACTTTGTTTAGGATATATACCTCCAATAATGTTTTTAATTGCTTTATTTTCATGAAGATTCAATAGCGTGAGAAATAACATAAAATTTAACATTAGATATTTTAGTATCCAGAATTTCTGCCCAAAGTTGTGTTCCCTTGAAGTCATTACTTTTAAAATATTGTAATTACTAAATAGTGAAAAATGGAGAGATTAATTTATTGACCAAGTTTTGGATAAATATATATTTTGTAAATTTTGATATCTTTTACTCTTACATGAGATTATTAATACCATTATGATTATTGAATTCATATCCTTAACTTTTGCAAGTATGTTCTTTGTCATAAAGTATCTCACTTTTTTCTTTCGTTCTTTGACAGATAAAAATGCAACCTATCTCTCTATTTTTTTATTACCCTTAATTTTCCTTTGTTATTTCTTGCGCTGATATTCAGTCTTCCTATAGTTTTATTTCTATGTCAGTTACTTAATATTCATTTATATAACTTAAATCGTTTATTAGAAATTTAAGTTCCTTCAAATTTTCTTCATAATTTATAATGCTGTGGGTCTATTATTGAATTTCCTTACACTTGAAAAAGATATTTTAATTTTTAACCAGACATATGTATATAACGCTATATTAGTGTTTATAAAATAATGAAGTCAGCGTGGATGATATGCAATCAAATTTATGAACTGGTTTATCAGGTAAGGATTCTAAGATTACATTAACAATCAAATACCATTTCTCTTTTGCTAAAAAAGCTTTTTTATATGCTATTGTATAAGTTTAGTTTTCAAAACAACCAATAATTGCCTTCAAAATTCTCGTTCAACAGATTTCAGGACTTTAATTTTCTTATTGGAAGATTTTCACTCCAGTATACATCTGATTGACTTATAAATTAACATATCAAAGCTCAACTTTCATCCTACAATTGGTTGTCTTTTTTTTAAAATTAAATATTAACTCAAATTGATTTTGTTATGCAGTTATCATTTGAAAATATACTACTATATTTTTATTTTCAGTAAGTAGGATATTTTTACCTAATGTTCGGTTCATATTTAAGTGAGGAAATTTTTGTTTTAATAACCTTCAGATCTACTGTTTTAAAGAGCATAAAATTATACTTTTCTGTTTCCCCTTCTTGAGTTTTCCATTCTGGCTAATGTTTTGGTGCTACACTGGATTGTGTATTATATTGTTGCTTTTAAGATAATAAATTAACACAAATAAATATTAAATTAGATAATATTAGACTAATAGAAAGTCCACTGAGTTCTTTTAATGGGACTATAAGGCTTTAAAATAGATGAAAAATAAACACATCTACACAATCATGGCCCAAGGCCAACACTTTTAACTCAGAAAATATATTCTTCACACATGTAAGAGGTAAATTGCATATATGGACATGATTGAATGTATATTCACCCTTTTATAGTCATTATATATATATATATATATTTGTGTGTTTTATTATAAAGCAAAGGTTTCATTGGGAGTTTTCAAATTAAAGGGCATTTTTCTTCTCTACGTTGCCAAAAATATGTACATGGTTAATTTTATTATTTATTTGGACAGTAAATATTATATATTGCTGGCTTTGTTTACCTGTGTTCATGTTTTGTGTAATTATGAATTGTAAGTTCTTTCTTTTTTGCATATTTGTTTAGTTTTGCTTGATCCAATTTATCTTCTAGTTCGTACTATTTAACATATTTAAAGGGTTTACCTTAAAAACAAACAATTCAACATTTTGTGAGTTTGTAAAAGAAAGTTAAAGATCAATTTTTATTAATGGTTAAGAGGAAGCATCAAATTTAAAGGTAATTTTTTTCTGATCTTGTCTGTTTATGCAGTATTTTGATCCTAGTAAATCTTTTATTATATATAAGATTTGCAAAATTATAGATCCCAAACTGAGACAATGTTGGTTTAAAATATCATCACAGAAATTAAAATTCAGCAAATTAATCAGTGTTTAGTTTTTCATACGTTTGTGTACCCTATAATTCTGTTTAACTAAACAAAACAAATTTATTATGATTAAATTTGGGGTACTTAACACTTATAAAAAAAAAAGAGCAACTGTAAAAATTTAATATGTTATTATTATTTACATTCCAATATAATTTTTGTTTTCCTATGTGAAGTGTATGACCTTGTAGAAGCCTAACTTGTTATTGCATTGTATTTAATTCATTTAAAAAATTTCTGTTTGGTAATAATTAGAAAACAAATTAATTTTTTGTCATAAATAATTTGATTTGATTTTTACTGAATTCTCAATTTCTTTCTGTTCTGTGTTTTAACTTCATCATATTTACAACATTTCTTACAATCACTTAATTATTTCATATATACCAATGTCTTAGTTTATAGTTCTTACCCTCTGCTAAGCTAAATCTGGATGGCGTATTAACTTGACCCATCGCCTAAACTTGTCGTCTCCTTACAAGATTCTACTACTAGTTTCTTTCCTCTTTGATGTGTCTTAAGACCATCCATTCATTTCGTAAAAGTAGAAAATGAATTTTGATAAAATATCATCAAACTTAATTTTCAGTATCCTTCTTTAAGACCATGTTTCAAAAGCTTCTATTTTGCATTCTGCTTTTTGTACTGGTGAATGTTTTGCTACCATAAAATGCTAAACAAATATTTTTAAAAATATCTTTCTAATTGTTAGATCTATGAGACTTGTTGAAAAAATACCAAATTTGTGTAATAAAAACTTTATAATGTATTTACAACTTTATAGAGCAAAAGTGGACAAAAGTCCAATTTTTACTCTTTTGAGAAAAAATGATTCAAAATTAAAGCTATGTATTTAATTCCTATTAAAATATACAATATTTATTTATGTTACATCTCAGAGGGGGAATTCAAACTTAGCATTCATTAAGAACTTAAATTATAATTTATGCAAGTTCCCTTTTTAAATTTTTTATTCCAATTTTTGGACCTTGTCCACTAGTGCACTGAACTTTTTGTGCATTAAATTTTTTCAGCATATCATGTTTATTATCACTACTATTGTTATATTAATTTATGTTTTTAAGTTAACATGACATTGGTTTGTAGGTTTTACAATCTTTGTTTTAAACAAATATGACTTCAACCCCACTTATTTAAACCATTATTCTCCTCCACATCCTGATTATTGGCTTATGACCTGGTTCTTTCAGATTTAAAGGTTTCGGTAGTAAGCATGGTGTTATAGCGGAATAAAATTTCAGTAGATCAAGCATATCACTCTTTTTGTCTGCTGTTACCATCCTTCTAGTTACGTAGAGTAGGTTCAATGGGATATTAGCCAATGTTTGTGTCGGACTCTTCTTCATGAAATTTACCTCACTGAAATCTATCGTTCATTCAGTGTCTCTTTAAATTTTCGTGGTCAAGGGATTACCCCTTTGAAATCTCATCCAGTGGATTTTGAGCCAATTTACTTGTTGTCCATCAGTAGTTTATGTTTGTAATGACCTGCTCCATTTTATAAGTAGCTACAAAGTTTTTCCCGCATCATTGACACAATTTCAAATTTTGGAACCTTCTGTTTTACAGATTTTATTATATTGGCTCAATCATCTGGCCCATAAATATGTTGTGTTTTCTTTGTAGCTTTTTTCATTAAAGCAAAGTCACTATCATTAGGTAGAAATGAATGACCAGATACCATAAATTTTTGGTCTATAATTTTTATCATCATTTTTGGATCCTCTGTAAGCCTTAATAGAGTTAATGCCATTTTAATGTTTCTATTCTGTCCTGTGCATGCATCATAATAAAGTATGGTGTGTTGTGATTTGCAGCATGTTTCTTTAAGTGAGTAGTAATGCAAATTGCTACTTCTTGAGATCTTCTGCCTGCTTCAGTCTCATCCCATAAATACATACAAGCTAATGATTTGTTGAAAGAATGAATTCCAAGATTGTAAAGATACATATTTCTTTTATAATATGCTGTGGATATTGTCAGTTTAGGGAATGGCAAAGCCTTCTGTAAATCGAATGTAGCCACATACAATTCACTAGATCTGTTTTCTTTTTCAGACTTCATACAATCTCTACATTTCTGAGCTCTGGCTAAATACAGGTCTTTTTCTAGTTTAATTGCTGCTTTCTTTGTTTCATCCCTTTCATTTGAGATATTCAGGTGTAGTTCATTACACGCTCAACATGTATCACTGAAAGGTGGCTTGAACTGAAAATTAAATTTTGTACTGAAAACATGGTAATAAAACTTCTCTTTTACAGGGATTTTATTTTCCTATTGACATTTCTCCACATATAAATCATACATTTTGTGTACGTTGAGATCCAGATTTAGATATTTTATGTTGGGGTTATCTTACGTGAGTAATTGAACATTTTGTCAATCAGTGCAATGTGATTGCATTTGGTTTCCACATCATAAACCCATGCCTCATTTCCTGTTATGTTTTTCATCAGCATTTTTAAAGTGAAGAAGATCTTGACTGATTGTAACATGATTCTCTTTCTGATCATTTATCGGTAAACACAGCATTGTGCATATTAAGTTTTTCTATTAAAATTATGTAGCTGATCCTACACTGATGCCCCTTTCCTCAGCAATCTCTCGGAACAGTTAAGCAGTAGTAATCTTCACAAACTGCATCAATTTATCATTGGTTGACCTGAAAGAGCTTTCAAATTTATCATCATTGGTTAATCTTCTCTTTGTTTTAAAATGATTGAACCATTTATACATTATGATATGTTTATACAGTCTTCCCCAAATGCTTGCTGAAGCATTTTAAATGTCTTTGTGAAAACTTTACCAAGCTGAAGCAAAATTTAACACACACAAATTTTTTCAAGATTCTTCATGTTTACATTGTTAAAAATCTAATGAGGTGTTATTACATGTCTTCACTCTAACTATTGTTGCTCGAAAACTAACAGTGGTATTGTTATATTACAAACACATGTTTCTGAAAGTTGCTACTAGCCAGCGTCATTTGTTGATACATTAATCAAAAGTTTGTTTTTTTAACATACCTCATCAAAAAGGCTGTAGTTTGATTTTGATATCTACTTTATTACATACAATCGATGACTAACAATAACTTCAAAATGACTAACAGTAACTTGACTAACCATATGTTACATCAAAATTTGGCTGCTTTTGCTAGATTATGTTAATCTTTTTAGTTACTTTTTATTGATTTTGTTAGATTTTTTTTTATATAACAAAAAATTCATGCTATTCAGAGTTTCTTGATACATTTTTGGTTTCTGTCAAAAGAACTACACAATCAGCAACTGATATTAACAAACAGAAAAACTGGTTACGACAACCTTTTACCGAATTTTGAAAGAAAAATTGTTGTGGGTAGGAACTGTTAGTGTATGATACTGATGTTTTCTATGGAAGTTATGGTAATTTTCAATATATTGAGAAAGTGGTGTGCTTTATTATACTTTTATAGTGCAGCATTTAATTTCAGTTATTGTATTCATTAGAAACATTAATAATAATAATTTATTTTACTTAATTATCACTTTTTTAAGTCTCCCTCAATTTGTTTTCCCTCTTGTATTAGCAGTCATTACTAAATCATCTGACGAGCAAGGTCAGAACAACATTTATTGTAAATGATAAAAGTTGTAAAAAATTATTTCAAGGGTTTGAGAACATATAGTACTGTAATATGAGTGAATACATATGAATTTTTAAACTTGAATTTTTTTAACATATTATCCTTGTTTTGTCATATCCTTGTTTTGAATTATAATAGGGTACATTGATTTTTTGATTTGTATGTTTTTCAGTTTGATTATTAGTTGGTTTATTTTATAAAGTCAAGCCTTGCCATTTATCAGAAAGCGTAACAAAATATTGTAATCTTATCAAAATTTATGTTGTACCAATTGGACATAAGTGTCATATTTGATTGAACTTAGTCTTTAGTTTCTTCTTTTAGTCGATTAGGTATTAAGTTAATTAAACAGATTTTAAATTAGAATAATTATAAAATGAAAATAATTTCATGTTAAATGAATAGTGTTTGGGAATGTTGATGTATCGGTCAAATAAATTTTAGCAAGAATTTTATAGATAAATTATGCAGCGCTGTGAAGCAACAGCAGCATGTATTTTTATCCATTTCTACAAATGTACACAGTAATTACCAAGGTTAATTTATTCTTTGGTATCCCATTATTCAAACAATTTTAAGGTTGTCTCCATCCTCATGAATTTGTGTTTGTTTGTCAAGCTGGCTAACTGGTCTTTAGTATCCAGATTTCTAAACAAATGTTGTAATTTAATTTTAATTCTATTTATTAAATTACACCCCTGGCCAAATTATTAGACTAAGTTGCAAATGCTTTATTTTTACTGAATACAAAAAAAATAGTACTACATAATATATGAACTTTTTATTATTTAATATACATTTCCTTGTTCCTGATGAGCATTGTAAGTCTGTTAGGCATACTTTACATAAGATTTTCACATGTGGTCTTGATTTCATCATGGTGCCAGACTTGGATGAGCATTTCAGTTGCCTCTTTGTTTGACTGTTGCCCAAAGGTTTTCTATTGGATTCATATAGAGACTTCTTACCAGGCCAGGGAAGAACACTGATCTCTTCTTTTTTTTTAAAAACTCTCTTAGCTTGATGACATGGAGCTCCATCATGCATAAAAATGAATTCTCTGCTTGGATACCAGTCATGAGCCTGTGGCAGTAGCTTAGTTTTCAAAACATTCAAGTACTGATCCTGCCGCATAGTTTTTTGAACAATATACAACCTCCCAGGACCATGTACTGACATAAAGCTCCAAACCATAACAGATGCAGGATGCTTAACAGTGTTTTATTCAATCTGGGTGGAGTGCCTCTTTTGGTCTTCTTCATATGAATTAGAAACTTTCATCTGATATTTAAAATATGGATTCATCAGTAAAACATACCTGCAACAATACAGATATGTTAGGTTACACTATTTATATTTTAGGGTAATATGGGATAAATAACCGGTACTTATCCTGTTCCAATCATCCTTGGTGTATAGAATTTCTTTAGTCCAGTCCAATCTTTTCTTTGCCATTGCTGGTGTTATTTTTTGTCTTTTCTTAGATCTACATGCTTGTAGTCCTTCAGACAGTCCCAGCTGAACCGGTTTTGTCATATTCTCTGATTTGATCAATAAGAACCTTACTTGTGCTACTTCTGTTAGCTAGTGTCATGTTTTCAGCTTTCTAGTCATTCTAGGACTAAGAATCTTCTTTCGGCCATATTTCCCATTCCATCCAGATACAAAGTTGTCATTGTTTTCAAGTTTTTTTCTTAATTCTACTAACCAATTTTTGTGAAATTTAAGTCTTGATGCCGTCTGATTTTGATTATAAATGTTCTTGCAAGATAACTTGTACTGTTGCAACTTTTCTTGATGAAAAAATCTGGATTTTTACCAATAACCATAAAATTTTACTCGTTTAAAAAAATTAAAAGTGAAAAGTATTTTAAAACACCTATAACAAATCCGAAAATGAATTGTATAGTATGTAGTATTTTTAATAATAAATACAAATCTAAAAATTTGTACAATTTAAAACATTTACACCATACTCAAACATGTTTACACAAAGAGTTTGACTGAACAGCTAGTAGGTAGGCAGTCATTGAACACTGAAAAAAACAAGCAAAGAAGTTAGTAATGCCAATTTGCAACATCAGAAACAACCTTTTCATGATTGTTACATGTTATAGTGATAATCTGATGCAAATAAATACACTACAGACAAATACAAAGGAATATTTGTAATAATTTTGTAGAAAAACAAAAAAATTGTTTTAGTCTAATAGTTTGGCCAGGGCTTTAGATTGCATTACAGTTAGATGTCCTGTCTTATTTTCATTTGTTGAAAAACCCGTTAAGTATGATTTGTTCATTTAATGGAAAATAGTACAAAGAGACTGAAATATTAGCGCTATATGAAATATTAGCGCTATAGGTAGTAATGGAAACATTTGTGATGAGCTGAACAATGTAATAATAATAATGAATTTTCATAATTGAAGTGCACTGTGTAATCTAGTAATAAGAGAACACATAGCAAGATATTAATGTTAATTTTTTTTGTATGAATTATAATTTCAAATTATTAAATACTTAACGACGACTAACTTTCAAAATTTCTTAGATAATTTTATTGTTAAAACATTGATAATTAACAATGATATCAGTTTGTCAGCCAGGATTTTGTGAGGTTGCTTGTTAACTGAATAATTTTGTTTGGCCACATATAGATATATTTTGTAGGCCTGTAACAACATTATTTAATCCACACTTTACTTAGACCACCAGGCTGGTCTAGTGGTTAACATGTTACAAATCAGTTTTTAATAGCTGATCTTTGAAGTTGAAAATTCTGAGGTTTGAATCATAGTAAAAGGATATTGTTTTATATGGATTTAAATAGTAGACTGTAGATATCAGTGTACTTTGTTGGTTGGGATTCCACACATCTCATCTCAGGAATGGTCAACCCAAGTCTGTATAAAACTGCACTTCATTTACATGTCATTGGGCTGTGGGGGAGTTGCTTATTTTTCAGTTGTTGAATGGATTGCAATGTACTCATTAGGGAAATATATATATATTTTATTTCTTAACTAAAAAAAAAATTATGTAACAAGTGTTATGCAGTACCAAATCAGATAACAAATGAAAAAAAAATCTGTTGTCCTTGGTGAAATTTTTTGGACATAAAATTTGATATAGAATTCATTTAATTAAAATTAGTATGGTAAGCAACAAATACAATAATTGTCATGTAGAATTTGTGTTGTTACACAAATTGTTTTTTCTTTTTTTTTCTTGGATTTTAGTTGTTTTTTTCAATTAAGTGGAATCTGTATTCAAGATTATTTGCCCAAATCTAAATTTGTAGATTGAAAACTCTGTTATCTAGCATCATAATGTGGGGGTTATTTTGTGTGTTTCTGCATTATTTCTCACTCAAGGGGTCTATAATTCTGAAACTAATAATTGGATTTTTTATTTGAATTGTTGAATTTGTGTTGTAGAGGTTTATTCATTTTTTCTGAGATTAATTTAAAACTATGGTGCTTTAAATAAAATTTAACTTACAATCAGAATATTTAAAATCTTGTTATGTAATAAGAATTTTCGTAAAGCATAATTTATTTTGTTACTATATAGGGACTGCATTCATTATTCATATAACCACAGTATGATTTTAAAGCCGTGAAAGAAAATTATATAATATGCAATTTCTCACACAATTTATTTATTCTCTTGTTTTAATTAAAAATAAATAATTCATCACTTATAAATATATATGGATAAATATATTCCATGATATAGCTCTTAATTATCAAGAAAGTAAAATTAAGTTAATTATAATTTAATTCTGAATCTAGTGCTATCACACTTTTATGTTACAGTTTTTTAAAAAGTATATATACAATAAAAATAATAAAAATGACAGCAAAATAACTTATAGTAATCAATATTATGTTATAAATCTCCCAAAATGCATTCTGTGTTTACAAGAGTATTTAAAAAAAAAACTGTTTTTTACTTTCTTCAGTATTTTTTCTTTTATAGATTGACTTTGTTTTAAGCTTATGTTATATATGGGTCTTTTTTTATTGGTAAAAATGAAATATGAAATAAATAAATATGAAATATGAAATATATTATAAAAAAAATATGCTTTATTAGTTAGTATTAAAGGATTAGAGGCTGGTTTGAATCAAAATATACAAAAAGTTTGTTGTTTCAATTTTTCGTTTTTCTTCTGTTAAATGTTTAATGAATTAATCAAATCAAACCCAGAAAAATTCTTATTAGTGGGCAAACTATAATGTTGAAGGTGTATTTTTAAGTAATATTTCAATTACTGAAATTATCATCTACTAATTACTGACAACAAATACAGAAATAGACTTAATGTACAGTGTTTTATTTTAGTGATTCATAGGAGAATAACCCACTGGGGCTGTTCTGCCTCAATAATTTTCTTTGAAGTACTTCTGGATTTGTCACACTTCTCTGTATTAAATTGTGTACACTTTTGTTGGCATTTTGAATTAACCCATTGCATGCCAATGTAGTAACTGAGTATTTACGCAGCAGTCGGACCTTGTTTAGGTTCATGCTGCCTGCCATTGCAAAGCCATAACACTGGTATACAAGTGAAGTAGTTAATTTTTTGTTTATGTATACTTTTTTGTATTTGTTTGTTTACTTTTTAAAAGTTGTGTACCAATAATATTTAATGAAACAAAACAAAATTATTTTAGAATTTGTTGTAATTTCCAAACACACACACACACACACACATTTTATATGTTCATACACACATAATTTAGTTAAATTTTATAAAAATGTTTATCAAAATAACTATTAAACCATTAAGTTTGTAATTAAAACAATAAACAATAATGTAAGTATAAGGATAGATACAATATAATCAAATTTTAAAATGTGTACATACAATTATACATAAATAAAGAGTTATGTAACAAGGAATAATATTGAAAAAAGTTATTCCTATTGTTTATTTTCTAATTAACATGGTATTTATTAAAACATAATCCACATAGAGCAGACTTATTTGTATACTGAGGACAGTAATAAATTCTTAAAATTTGTTTCCCGTGCTGTGAACAGTATTGAAATCTTTCTCTTTCAAATTTCATTTCATGGTCTGTTAGATTCTTCAGAATCAGAACTTTTTGATGTTCAGGAATTTCTAGTAAACTTGTTGTAATAGCTGTTCTAAAATCATAAAAATTAAGGTTTCATCTAATAAAATTGGTATATTTGCTGTGAAGGTAAAATGAATTTAGTAACATTATTTGAAATATATTATAATTTTTTATACCACCTCATAGTTTTTTGTTCACACGAATAGTATGAGATCATTTGATCTTGAAAGTCTATCCCACCCATGTAATTATTATATTCTTTCATTGCAAGCGGTTTTAAAATATTACCTCTATTAGTAGGTACTTCACCAAATTAAATTTGTGCTGCAGAAGAGATCATTAAAAGATCTTGTTTATGCTGCTATTTTTCAACACAAATTCCTGCAGTAGAATATTTGTAATGGATTTGTCCTTTGCATAATTTTCTTGTAAATCACAGTTTTTGGAAGGCCAGTTCTATTCATTTGTATTGTTCCTGTACAATACATATCTAATTGCAGTAGATTTTTTGTCAAACATACACTATTATAATAATTATCAGAATAAAGAAAATATACTTCATTTAATTCTTCTTTCATTAAATTCATTACAACTTTTTGTGCATGATTTTTTCTGCTAAAGTAATATCATTTGCACCAGATATACAAGAAGTTTACTTACGTTCGTAGGTTGTGACAGCAAATATAATTTCATTCTGTATTTGTGATGCTTATTTTTATTATATTGCCTGAAAATAAGATGATCATGCCAAAGCATTATGCTTTCATTAATACACAATTGTTTGCCTTGGTAACAACATATGCCTTTCATTGTATTGTTGAAATGGTCAGTAACAGGTTTAATTTTATATAACCTGTCTTGAATATTGACATTGTTGTATGAAAAATGGAGGCATCATAACAATAAATAAAACTGGTTTCTGCTCGTTGACTTAACTAAATTAATATAAGTATACTGAAAATTTGTGACTTTTCCAAATATCACTATTTTTGGAAAACCACTTTCACAATTAATTTTAATATTCTTCGTATGAAAAATAATGCCAAAAAATATTTTTTTAATTCTTCCTGGGTTACTGGTTTTCATGCAGTAATTAATTCTTGCATGTTCAGTTACATCCACAGAAAAAAACACAGATTAAGGAAAGATTGGTTTATTGTAGTTTTATGTAAAAGTTTGTCTGAGAAAAATAAATTTAAAAAAGTTGATTGGTTCTGTTGTCTATAGTAAACAACCACCTTGAAAACTTGGGACAGCTAAAAAATGTATTATTCTTATTTTAAATTTATTTTTCTAATTTTCTGTATTCTGTTCAAAGAATTATCATTAGAAAGTATTAAATTATTACTTGCAGATTAAGAAAAAATATTTGGGGTTGGTATCTCGTCCTGAGTAGTATCGCAATCATATGCAGATTATAATGTATATATATCATTTTCTAACTCTGAAGAAGCTGAATAATTATTCAGATATATTTAAATTGTCTCCACTAAATCATGCAGGATTTGTGATATTTCTTCATCTGAAACTTTATCAGATGGATAATGAGTGCTTGAGTTACCTGGATGCTGATCCATTATAAACAAAAAAGTGTTATGCACAAAAAAATTCACTAAATATTAAAAATTATTTACAAAAACACTACGTAGAAAATGAAAACTTAACGTACACATAAAACTTAAGTATTTATTAAAAAAAGTAAAACTGCTACGTTAAAACAGGCAAATAGAAGCAGATTGTAAGCAAAAAAACGTTTCAAAATGACACAAAATGGAATCTGATTTAGAAACCAGGATAATAAACACACTCTATAAACCATAACCAATGGCCACTAGTAAAGATGCCCACTATGTATATAATGGCCACTAGTAAAATGAAACATATCAGAATAGTGTTGCCCTCTGGACAGTTGATAAAAAATACATCTGTCTGATGTATCGAGACCGATACGCTGGCCACTAATTTAAAACGACAGATGTAGTAGAGCCGTCATGTTAGCATGCAGTGGGTTAATTTTCTTATGCATTGTTTCAATAAGTCATCAGTTAGTCTTGTATAAATAGGAGCCACATGTTTTAGAACAAGAAGATTCAAAGGTATTTTAACATTTTTTTTGTGACTACCAGGTACAGGACATTTCAAATGTTTAGGCTGTTCATCAGTAGACATGCAATGATGAAGCATGGTTAAAATATGTTCTTTCATTGAGACTATAGTTTTGTTTTTATTTTCAGCAATAGCAATGTTATAATAATCAATAAGTTTTTTTTTATTGTAGTCATTGAGACTACCATTGGTTTTTCCTCCTAAAGTTATTTTTTGTGCATGGTATTTTTTCATTAAGTTGCGAAGAGCTTTTGCAAGTCATTTGGATATGTGATTTATGTATATTTCCTTTATTAATTGAACACCATCCCTATATATTTATAAATGAGGGACCACCTTTGAATCCCCATTACTAATCAATGTAGTGTAGTGAATTTTATAAGGAAGTGGTCGTTTCTACAATTGGTTTTCGTGGAAGCAGAAGAATCTTCATGATTTGTATCACAATTATTCTTGTATCCCTTGACTTGAAATTTTTGGTGAAGTGCTACTTGTTTTTATATCTTTAGCACACTGTTTACAGTGTACACATATATTATTTTCAAACCCAACTTGCTGACTAATTCTACGTTCTAATGCACAACTGAAACAGTGTGGCCATGCTAAAGTTTCAATTAGAGATTTTAGTATATCTACGTCTTATCAACTATAATTAGGTCTGGGGACTTAGCCCTCATATTCACTAAATTATATTTACACAACATTAAAAATTGGATTTTCTTAAATTTACATCATCTTTCTCCACAAATACTGAAATAGCAGAAGATGTTCAAGCAACTGGTTTTTTTCAGCAGAAAATTTTTTCTTCCAAGCCAACTTTAGTTTGTTCATTTTTGCTATGACTACAGCTTTTCTCTTTGTCTTTTGTTTGTTTCCATGTATAATTTATACATGGAAGTTATAACTTATAAATAGCAACAAATGGACATGACAAACTCATTAATGAACCTTTTGAAAAAATCTTTGCAATCATGCCATCTTACAGAAGAGTTTCCAACTATTTAATCAAAGAAGAGCTACAAAATGGTGAATGATTTTTTATTTTATTTTTTTATGAATCATTTTATGATTTTATGATTCATAAAATTTTATGATTCATAAAAAAATAAAAACTAAATCAATGTTTTGCCATGCGATAGTCTTGTTTAAAAAATTTGAAGAAATTTCATTTTGAATTGCTACCGTAATAGCTGAGCAACCTTAATTTCATTTTATTTTTAAAATATATTTCAATTTTGCACAGAAAAAAGTAATTACATTTTTATTTTCAATAGACTTTAGGCTATCAGAAAAGTAAAAAAAAAGTTAGCGTTTTTTTATAATTTTTCCTTAATTATTTTCCAAGGATCACATAAACTAATCTAAAGCAAAAATAAAAAATAAATAACTGTCAAAAAATTTTTATTTTTAAGTGGTCCATATATATATATATATATGTGTGTGTGTGTGTATATAATCATAATTATTAGGGAAATCTTTAGGCCATAAACCACTCAAAATAAATTATTTTTATTTTTATGTTTTAGAATTTTATCTGTTATATGTACACAGGTTTTTATATTTTACTACAATAAATAATCTTTATTATAAAAATACATAGATTAAAATATATAACTGTTACAAATGTAATCAATTTGACATGAACGAGTTTTAAAATGAAACTTAATGAAAAATTATGTTTTTTTTTCTTTATGTTGTAATACGAGTGTAGCCATGTAGAAAATATATCTGTTTTACTGTAACAGACACTTGTCAGGTATTACTGTTACATGTTTGTAATTGCAAAATAAAACAGCAATAAAGAATTTTGATTCAAAGCCTACAATATAACTAAATTTTTAGTTTACAAATTGCTTGAAGACACTAAAATGTTGACATAAAAAACAGT
Organism: Lycorma delicatula; assembly: GCF_047948215.1. Classification (NCBI taxonomy): domain Eukaryota; kingdom Metazoa; phylum Arthropoda; class Insecta; order Hemiptera; family Fulgoridae; genus Lycorma; species Lycorma delicatula. The sequence goes on along the minus strand of NC_134456.1, from coordinate 197,725,576 downwards.
AGATAATTAAATGACAAGATATAACTATTAAAATGCTAGATTTCGAAAATATATGTTGAATGTTTTATTGATGCCTATTTAATATTTTGAGTGCAGTTTGTTTTTAAAGCATAAAGAGTAAACTAAGTCATTTAAAGAATTGTTTTCAACACAACCAAGAGCATCAAGAAAGGAGAAATTGTTTGATTGGTTGGGTGGCAAGATGATGAGGATGAGGCGAAAATAAAGCACCTTCTCCCACCTGCCTATATTTATTGTCCTTATTATAGAGTTAAATGTTTGTGAAATAATAGCTCCCTACTGCATCTCCTTTGAGTCTAGTTGTACTTTTACAACAAATGGAATGCTCTAATAAGTAGATAGCAACCTTGAATAAAATGTTTAATGCAGATCACTGATTTAGATATTCATGTATGTATGCAGTTAACTGATGTTTTTTTTAAGTAATCAACCCGTTAAAAAATAATCTTATTTTGTTACATGGTAGATGGGTATGTCTGGGAAAATTCATGAACCTTTACTCCCATCTGAATAAAATTACTCTTTTATTTTTATAGTTTTTATTTGTTGGAAAATATATTTTAATAATATGTAAAATGGTAAAAAAGGTACGGTGTCTTTTTCTACAAATTCAATTTTTTTTTATATTGTCATTCACTGCTTTATTTTTTTTTTTTGCCTAAATTTAATTTATTTCATATAAAATTTAAATGGTTATAATTTATTTGTATTAGATATAAAAAAGTAGGATTACTATTTGTTAATGGACAAAAACAGAAATACAAGAAGTACGTTTCAAATTTATTTTATAATAAATTAATTAATTGAATGGTATATTTATATCTATAAAATATATATAAATACTTATAAAAATGTATATATAAGTCAGAGTATATATATATATATATATGCATGTATTTTCATTTATATATGTATGAGTTATAATGCATGTTTTACCAAAAACTAAATTTTTTTCTTTCTTTTTTATTCAGGTTTTATGCTGTTTTTTGCCCTCTTAAAATACTGTTAGCTGAATAAGTGGATGATATCTGTGTTTGTGAGCAAGTGCATTTAAACACTAACAATTTATATCCATTATATTCATTCATTAATGAGAGATATTAAGATTAGAGCAAACCAGAAAAATTGAAGCTTCCTCTCTTCTTCCTTCTGTATAGTTTAGGCTTGATTAGTCCATTCCGGTGCCTATCAATGTCTTGTCTGCCCACATCTCTTCTTCCATCTGGTTTATAATACCAACCACGCAATGGCAACCTATATTGAAGCATTTGTAACAGGTGACTCATCTACCTTCTTCAATATTGTCTGACCTTTTAGTTTTGTTGATTGATTGTATCTTACTCTCTTCGTGAATGACTTCACTCCCAATATGATCCTTTCTCGTACAACCCTTCATGCTCCACAGAAACCTCATCAATGCCGTTTGTGTATGGGAATCATTCGATTTGCTCTTGGCCCATACTTTTCTACCATGTGTGAGTAAAAAGTGAAGCAAATAATTAAACTAAAGAAGTTCATTATTTTTTATTATTATAAAATAAGGTTATTTACTCAGTTTATCTGACTTAAGCCTTCCTAGATTTGCCTTTATTATTTTAGTAAACCATATATTTCATAGATAATAGTGTATATGTGAGACTGCAAGTTTTTATTAATATTTGATTATCTATTGCTACAAAATACTAATTAATTGCAATATCATTTAATTTTATTATATTAGGACTGCTGTTTATAATAATAATTATTATTATTTCCATTCTATACAATAAACGATAGGAATATCATAATTGCAATAAAACTACTACTATAGATTTTGTACTGTATTATTAATATTAGTACTGCTCTTATTATCCTATTTTGTGTTTATTATATTTTAAAAAAGTATATGAAGTAGAATTTGTATGTTTGTTAATATTAATATTTAAGACGTTTACCAATCAAATAGTTTTATTACTCGTGTATATAATGTGTGAATACATTAACTTTCATTGATTAGAATTATGTTTATAATATTGTATTTTATTATATTGAAAGACTGTGATTACATTTTTGTCTGTTTAGTGTTTGTTTTAATGTAATGATTAGTTAATAATAAGTTTTACGTCGACTAGTTTAAAATTTTTTATAATGTAATTTTATGTTGAACTTGTTTTGTGTATTAAGTTTTATGTTCTGTATTGTAATTTTTTGTAAGCAACTGTTAAATAAATACTCGTGTTGGTGTTTTAAGTGAGGATGTTTAATGTAATAGGTTGACTGTCATACCTTCTAGCTTTTATTGTAAGGTTAGAATCAGATTTTTGTTTTGCTAACATTCTGTTATAATAGCAAGTAAATTTTAATCTGTATCGTAAATTTGGCGTTTACTTATAGTTTTCATTATAACTGCTAGAGCCTAAGCAGTATAATAAAAGGTTGTGGTTGTTTGAGCTTTTGTCAGTAATGAATAGAAATGTTAATATATGCATTTCATATAACAATTTTTGTTATATTTTAATTAATATTGTTGCTTTCTGCATTGTTGCATTAAATTAACCCTACTGTCATTTTTCATTTTATATAGTAAAATAGATTGACTTATTCTTTTACTGTAATAATGTGAATAGTGATATTTAAATTTTCTGATTACATTTTGCTTAAATGAAGACACTGAACATTTTTGAGAGCAGGTGAAATTTGAAGAAAAATTGTGTATTATGCTTGATATTTTTGTTTTTATTACTGTTATCACTACATTTAGAATATGTTTATTTAGTAAACTGTGCATATCTTTGTTTTCAGATTATTTTATTACAAGCTTAACTAAGAAGAATAAATTGAAGAAATTTAAATTAGAGAAACATCCTCAAAATACAATATTTTTATTGATACTTTAGTTGAATATTGTCCCTTGAGTTCAAGATTTTCATTATTTATTGTTCCTCCTGATCTGGTACTCACTAATTCAGCCTGCATGTAAAATTAACAAACATCTAAATGTTACACTTTTCTCCAGTCTGTTTATTTTTTTTTTTTACTCCTGTTTATAAAATACTCTACCTTGTGACTATAAACAAGATAAAATTCTGGTGTAACGATTTTGGTGGATTGCACAAAACACTAAAGAATTTATCTTTTCAATTACACACCAGTGTGCCCTTACAATGACTGTAATTAGAAATAAACAATAGTGTTCATTGAATTAGCTCTACTATTTCAGTGCACTCTAACATACTCTGGACATGGGACCAAAAGAGTGTTAAGGCAATAGTGATTATTTAACTTTAAACATTATTGATTTTCTTAGTCATATTTTTATAATTTGTTCGATGTTTTATTTTTTTTTTTTTATTGGGAAGAGATTACATTTTTTCCAGATCTTCAGTTGAAGTTTTACTTTTGATTTTATTTGTGGGAATTGTTTGGTTTTTTTTTAGTATAATATTCTAGATAATATAGAATCTGTTTTCATAATGCAAAATAGAAAAAGCCTTAATTGGCTATTAAGGAGGAACTTCTTTGGCAGTCAACCTGTAAAATCTAGTTCTGTTAAAATACTTTGTTGAATGTTTTTATAAATTGATTTTTTTTTTTTTAATAAATTGGAATCATTATAAAGTCATTGTAAAGTGTTAAAACAGCTTTAAAATCAACCTAACATTTTGTATAAAACTGTATAATACTGTTTGTTTTAAAAGAGATTGAATTGAAAGGATTGTATTTCAAATTAATTTATTATCTGTTTTTATGTTCATTAGTGGTATACTTAAAGTAAACTTGATGTGGTTTTTAGCCGATAACTTAATCCCACATAACTTTTTTTTTAACATGAATTGTTTATTAAATATTGCTTTAAATCTATGGTAATTGAATCTTTATCTGATTTTTTTTTCAAAATATCTAAGTAATTATGATTAGAAAATAAAAACTGGTTTTTAACCTTGAGCTTCATTCTGAGATTGAACCATGTCTTCGTGAAGCTATACATTGTAGGGTCGGGAAACGCTAAAACAAAAGGAAAAAAGACAGTTTGCATTTTGGCTGTATCAATAAATTTCATTTAAATGCTCATTTATTGTAGTTATTTTATAATTTTCAATTTGAATTGTGTATGCAAAAAAAATGTTTTATTAGGTTTATTGGTAATATTTTAATAAATCAGTTGTAATGGAATTATTAAGCACTGGAAAACTGACTAATATTGATGTAACAAATTTAAAGTTCATAAATAAGTTTTACTGAGATCTTAATTTAGTTTTATTTTTGGAAAAGTTTTTTGTTCATTTAGTTTTATGTGGATTTTTATTGCTTATTGTTACTCATTATATAATAAGGTTCATCTACAGAATTCTATGAAAGTAAATGTAGCCAAACACAAGCAACACATTATAAATGTGCCATTACTGAGATATGAATTATTGCTAAAAAGTGTTTTAGTAATTATATTTTTAATAAAAAGTATTTTTAAAACATATTACATTTCTGAAATTACCATTACCATGTTTTTAAATGACAAAGTTTAGCTGACTGTTGTCAATGTGTGTAAAACACATGTAGTGAGAAATATTTTTTTTTTAAATAAATTTTAAATTGCGTTTAATAAATTTCACTGTTTTCTAGTTTTTATTCCTTATGTTAAGTCAAATTTGTTTTTCTTAAAAGAATTTAGCCCTTTCAGACCTGAATTATTTCCTTTGGATTAAAAAAATCTTTTTTGAGGGAGGTAATATTTTTAATTACTTGTTTCATGCTGAATCTTATACTGAAATTTCATTTCTTTAGATTATTTTCAGTATGTCCACTGAACTGGGAATCTCATCTGAATAATATGTGAAATGTTAGGTTTTGATATTTACTTGTTTATAATTTAAAAGTGGAGATCTAAATGGAATCTAGATTACTCTTTATTGATCATATAAATAGAAAATATGATGATACAGTATTCTTTTTTTAATATAGTTTTTACATAAATAAAGTAAGAATGATTTTCTTATTAATATATCAGTAAAACAAAATTAACTTGAACATTGTTTGTTTTTATAGGGGAAAAACTATTCCAATTAGTAAAATTATCATTTTAAATTTGCCAAATGATTGTTGATCATTATAAAAAAAATCATTACAAAAAATTCATAGCGCTTTATGCAATAAACATTTGTTTTGCCTTTGCATGAACTAAATTTACATCTAGTTGCCTCTTATTACACCCTGGCATGTGATCAGCTTTATCAGTGGTGATTTCTTTGTTATATTTTCTAAATAATATGCCCAGCTATGTCTTTTTGATACCTCGTCCTTTTTCCATTATAAAAGCTCATCATTGAGTTCTAATGTAAAATATAATAAATCTATGTGTAATTTCTTTGAAACTCCTAGTACATCTACATCTTTTTTTATTAGAACTGATTATCGATTATGGCTAGTTGAATGTTGTAAAAAATCATAAATGTCTTTATTTACTTTTTATATGAAAATTTATAAAATTTTATTTATTTTTCTGATTTATCTATTTTTTTGTTGTGTATAGTTAACAATTTATGATTATCAGTGCTGTATCACATCTTTCCGTTACAGTGCTTCCTTCTTGAATGAAATTTGATCCTGGAACTAGTCATTTCTATACCTATTTATTAAAACACTGTTATCATCTCTAATCTGTCTACTTCTTCATTGTACGAGGGCTGTCTGAAAAGTTTTGAGCCTAACATAGAAAGACATTTTTTTGTCTAATATAGTTTTATTTTACAACAAAGTCTCCTTTCAAGTCGATACTTTTTTTCCAGTGATGATTTAACCTGTAACCCTTCCAAATAGTAGCTGGCATCTTTCTGCGCAAGATAGGCGTTTACGTATGTGATAACCTGCTCGTTCGATGAAAATCTCTTTCGACTCCAAGCGAAACTTTAAGATTAAGAAACAAGAAAAGGTCGCTGGGCCAGATCTGGTGAATACAGTGATTGGTCAACCAATTCAAAGTGCAATTCGTGAATTTTAGCCTTGGTAACTGTCAAAGCATGAGCAGGTGCATTATCCTGATGGAAAAGCACTTTCTTCTTCATTTCAAATATGGTAGTTTTTTGCAATTTCTGCCTTCAGCTTGTCAAGTAATAATGTAATACTGTCCTGTTATTGTTTTACCTTTTTGAAAATAATTGATGAACAAAATTTTGTTACTATTCCAAAAAACAGTCATCACCTTCCCGGTTGATGTAACAGTCTTTGCCTTTTTCAGAGCAGATTCACCCTTTGTAGCCCACTGTATTGACTGTTGTTTCATCTCAAAAGAATAGTGGTGGATCCATGTTTCATTTACAGTTATGTAAAATCTGTTGGAATATTTAGTATTTTTAAATTGTTTACAGAATACAAACAAGATTTTATCTCACTTGCTATCATAGAGATAAATTTTCATTAATGCTACAACATCAATAAAAGGTCTAAGAAAAAATATATCATAATATATATAAAAATAAATAATATATTAAAATTACCTTATTTATATCATTATTACAATTATTATTTTCAGAAATACACAAGGATGCTAAACATTTTTTCCTCTTAATATCCTTTATTGTAGTTAGATCAATAGCAATCCATACAGCTAGGTTGGTAGTATAATCATTCTAATGTACAAATATCTTTGCAGTAGTACTTAGATCTTTATTTTCTAACAAAGCTTCTTTGGATTTACTCTTATATTTCCCTTAATCTCCTTTTGTTATGAAGTCAGATCCTGCAAAAACATGGTTTGTCAACAATATTTTCAAAAATATCAGTGATTCAATAGCAGCTACATAATAAAAGTACAAAATAAGTATTATGTTTCTAATTAATGGCATGAAAATTGCCAACATAATGAATAAAAATAACATAATGCTACTCATCTATTCATGTTTTTCACATCGGCATAGTGTTTTTGTCATATTCTTGACTGTATCCAAGTTTTAACATAATAATTATTCACCTAAGTGGAGATAATTTACTGATTGTAATACTTCTAGTTTGTGATCATCTTGTAATTTTTTGACTATCATCAATTTCTTGAATAATACCTTGTGCAGTTGAGGCATCCAATGGATTGTTGGGGTGAAAAAATGTTTAATAAGAGTCGAAAGCCATACAACTCCTGAATAAGTAAAATTCCAAATTAAAAGAAAAATGTAATAAAAAAAGTAATGATCAAATACTATTTTAACAAAACTTTTGTTGCTGGTAAATATAAAAAAATATATACATCTTTCTGCCTATAGATGTTATCTAATAAATAATGCAATACTTATTTAATAAAAAAAATTAAACTAAATATTAAATAAATTATTAACAATAAATACAAATCCAAAGTAATCATCAACTTTGCATATCATGTTGCATCAACAATAATTTTTGCTTGCATGTACATTACAGGGACATAAATCAAGAAGTAATTTTTTAATAAAAAATGTTAATACGGTCAAATTTATATCAACATTAAACAATAAAGAAATAATTTTTCATCTTACAAAAAAGTAGATGTTATTAAAAGAAAGTTCTATTTCTTACTGAGATAATATGCAAAACCCTGACATCAATTACAATCCCAAAGTAATAAGTCATAAATTACATACATACAAAATGGCAGCAAAGGTGAATATAAGAACATTTCCAGAGAATAACTCCATGAACTCACAGATTCACAATTAGAGCAGATAAATTAATAAAAAAAAAACTTGTGTCTATTAGGATAGGATGGATATATAATCTTTGAAAGGGATATATAATCTTTTTATTATAAAAAAAAGTCCTGTTATAGTTATTTACCACCATCATTTTTTTTTTAATGAATATTTGTTAATTATATCCCAAAATATTCCATTTTTTCTTTGTAGGTGTTTTTTCATGTTCAGTTTCACTGAACTTTTTATGGATATTGTAACTTTTATCTCATGCACTATATAAAATATATTATATGAATATATTTTTGAAAAAAAAATGTTTTACTTAGTCTTAGGTATATCAGTATTTTTATTTTAATTACGGTATTTTTTTTATTTATGTTTGCTTTGATGGTCATATTTTGTAATTAGAAGGATACATTTTATTGTATCTTTATTTTGCATTAATTTTTTACATTCTAGTATGAAATAACCTATCAGTTAAGTGTTGTGCAAATATGGTTCATACTACTCTCTTTTCTTATTAACAAAAATTGTGTGTACAATTTATTTTGTTACCATGTCAAAGAATTTTGTAAATGTCATTTGGGATACCCATTGTTGACTTGATCTGCTGTTATCCTTTCATAGAAAGTGAACTCTAGACTTGAATTCTGTGAACATGATTTTTTTTTATAACTTTCTTTACTCTTGTATTTTCTTCCTTTTTTGTATGCACCTCTGTAAATAAAGTATTTTGCTAACATCTAGTTAATTTTATAAACATTCCTCTCTATGATACAAGTAAATTCTTTTCTCTTTTTTTTTCAGTCTCAGAAACAAAAATTATATAAGTTTCTTGTCTATTGGGTTATCAGAACTGGCCCATGTGGGGGCTTAAAGTAGTAAAGGATGTCATGCATGTAATGTGATTTAATAAGGTGACCCAAAATGAGAAGATTAGAATGTTGTTTAACGTTTCATTGAAGTAAACTATAAAAATTAATTTTTTAATAAATAACCTCATAAAATGTTATAAAACGACCTTTTTTATAAATGTATACAACTTAGAATTGTTTTATTTTTATATATACCCCTTTATAAACTTTTCTACAGCCTTCTTGTCCTCCCTGTGAGTGTAAACAGAGCAATAGATACTTTGCCTCTAAAGTGCCATAGAACAAACTTAGTCTTTGTGTATTGCTCTGTTATTTATCCATAAACCATACATTTTAAAATTTATAAACAAAAACCACTTGGCTTCTTATTGATCAACTCTGTATATAAAAAGAACAATGCAACACATCATACTGTTCTGATCACAAGCCACACCCTAAAGTTAGCTTGAAATTAAGAATAATAAATATAAATTATTGAAAGAAATTAAGTATAATAAAGCTATACATTTTTATTAATTCTAATAGAATATACTATACAGATCATGAAACCATATAAAAGGTTCGGCTTTCTAGTGCAACAGTATAGTAGTATATAGTATTTTTGTTGTATGACTCCTTATGCCATATATAAATTAAATTATAAGTAACATAGATGACTGTTTCTCAGCTGGTGAAATTGAAAGGTAATAATTCATTTTTTTGTTTTAATTTTTATTTCCTAGACTTAACATTTTCATTTTATTTTTTTCTGATTTGTTCTTTTTTACTTCAGATCACTTTAATGATTTTCAAGTTACGGTTCAGTTATTTCAAAACACTTTTACTTCCATCAGACAAAATCATCCTCATAAACTTTTTCACTATTTGCTTTTCAAACTTATAATGAATGAATCTGTAATAAATAGGTAATCTGTAATGAATGAATCTGTAATTAATAGGTCTTTCAGTTTTTTGTACTCTTTTTTGACCTTTTCACATCACTTTTTCTTCACCTCTTCAGTGATAAAAATGTTTCCTTGTAGTAGGGGAAAGTCTCAATACTGGGTGTCCTTTTTCTTCCATTATTTCATCTATGATATATCATTTCCTTTTATCTTTTTCTAACTTAACTAAATCAAGCGTTTTAGTTTACGTATATTGTTGGAAGGAATGTTTTAATCTTATTTCTTAGACCATTAAAAGTAGAGGCTTTCAAATGAGATTTGGTATTCATTTCTCGTTTGGTAAATATATTAAAGTTTGTCTCATTGTTATAATCCCCACTTAATTTCTGGATGATTAATGTGCCCAGAATGAATCCTACTTGAATGTGTTAATTAAATTTGAATTTTTTTAAATTGGTATCAGTGTGTCTTCATCTTGGAACATACATTCCTTGATTTACAAGTGCAAACTATGTGTGGGTTTAATCTGTGTATACATTGCCTTACCCATATCTCCTATATTATGTCAGATTATAGATAAGTAAAATTAAATTTGTTTTACTGAAAATTGACCAACTATTCAATTAAAACCAAGCTCATACTTTTCACTGTGTTCATACAAAAGCCCACATCAATCAAAATCTTACTAAGGTTTGTTTTTCCCTTTTAATATTGCGCCTCTTCAAGGTTACTCTTTTCAAGGTAAGCATTTTCTGTATGGTAAAAATTGTTAAAAACATGATGAAATACATATTTATTAAAGTCGTCTATTCCAATGACAAGTCTTGCTTTATATATTTTTTTTTCTTTAGAGTATTAAAAGATGTTATTTAATAATTAAAATTCCTGTGTTTAGTGTTAAAAATTTTATTTTATTTTTGTTCACTTTTAACGTGAAAGGCAGTGTCAAAAAAAATTTTTTGTCATTGTATTTTTTAAGGTACATGGAGAAATTACACAGTCCATTTTGTCACTATATCCAGTACATCTGTCCTCTTTTCAGTATCCTCATTCTTTTGAATTTTCTTCATTGTTAATAGTGGTAATGTATATTACATTAGTAATTGTACTTAGTATTTCTATCGAAACCCACTTTTTGGATAATTTTTCTTAGTGTAGGAGCAGTACAACTTTTAAAATTTACATCTTTTTTTTTCTAATTTTCATATTAAGTGTTTTAAAGTTGGCCATTTTTGATCTGTAGGTTGAAACTGTATATTGCACACCTTAATTACACTTTTGATCTTTTTTTCTCTTGGCTTGTGAATGACCTTTCACCTGAAGAAAGATAATTTAATGTTTTTGTAATGTTTGTCATTAACCATTCCAGAACAAATTTGATATTTTTTAAGATTTATAACACATTGTTAATAAATGTTGTTGCACATTGTAATTGTTGTTAAAGATTTTTTGATTTTCCCAACTTTGATTTTAATTTTGACATTTTAATGTAAAACTATCGTAAATGTTATTTTCAAAATAATTAAACAATTTGAAAGTATTTTTAAAAATAAATTTTAAATTAATACAGAACTGAACTATTAGAATAAATACATAATTGATGAACATTAAAAAAAAAAAAAAAAATTGTTGGCTTATTTTGAATCCCCTCATACATCTGATATTGTGTTTATTAGTAGATTGATAAAGTTGCATTTTGCTTGAAATGTTATTCTTATTTGCTGTACTATTTTATTACTTTTATTTAAAATGTTTTTTGTAAGAAATTGGTCTTTCATTCATATTTTGTATATTATTAACTAAATAAAAGAAATAAGACTTACAATTTTTTGATCTAATGTAATGTAGACTTACAGGGTTTTTTATTATACTTTTATAAGATGGATTTGATTTTAAATTAAAATTACAATACTATTGAGATAACATAATCATTTTATTAAATGAAATACAACAATTTAATTATACCATAAATGTAAAGAAAGAACTGACTTATTAATTGACAAGATTTAAGTTAATGAACAATTTTAAAAATGAACAAAAATACTAAACAATTAAGTTAGTATAAAATAAATTGTTTGATAAAACAATAGAAGAATTGTAATAACAGAATAGACTGGTAACTATCACTTTTTTTAAATCCTTTTTCACCTTAAAGTATAAAAAAATTTTTACAAGACATCTTTTATTTGTTTATTTTTTTGAGAACATTCAATTTTTTTATTACAATAGAACACACATATTTTTGTTAAAAAGTAAAACATTTTCATTATCCAATTGTGTTAGATTTGAAAGGTGGATATTTATTGTACAGAAAGGGTCAAAATAATTTTGGTTTAAAGAACATAATATATTTTTTTCTTGAGTAGAAAAATCCAAAATAATCTTAATAAAAAATATTTGAGAATAGGGAAGAAAAGCTCTTGTGAGGAACAGTTTCTATAAGAGATGATTTCATAATTACATCATATTGGAAGCCATATATACTTTAACTGTATTCATCCAAGAAAGTGGATTCTTTTAAATCGTTTAACAAACTAGTTGCTAAAAAAATTTCAAGATTAGGTTAACTGTACAATTGGTAAATTTATTTATCAACATTACAACGCAAGAGTACTTTTATTATTTGAATGTTTAATATAAGCAAAAAAAAACAACTTTATAGTGATCGATTTATGCAACAAATTGAAAAAAAATATGATCAGACATTACCACTGGTGGAAAATAAGAATAAAATTTGTGATAAGGCCACTGAGTTGAGAACTGTGGCCATGATGACACAAATAGACATACTTTTATCCATTGAAGAGAGTCTGTGAACCAAAGATCTGAAAAACAGAGAAAAAACTGAGATATTTTCTGTCTCCTAGAGAAAGGCTGCTATAATCACTTTTCTTTTGACCAAAGAGATCATAAAATATTGGTATCTTTTCATGAAATCTTTACATGAAAAGATTCTACATATCTCATGTGGCAGCAAAATAAAAACTACCATTTCTAATTTTGGATGTATGGTAGAGAAATTGTTGGACAGTAGTCATATGTTGTCTACTTTTAAATTGACAGCAGCTATATACAGTGTAAAAAAGTATTTCTTTAAAAGAGGAAGAATTTGAAAGTCAATGTAAAACCTACCTTTGATGTTAAAAAAAAGTACAGTAAAAATTGACCAAGTATTTTGTTAGAAAAATTATAACAGTCTTTTTCATTATTATTATTATATCATAGATCGAATAATTTTACTGGAATGAGTGGCTTGAACTGTAGGAGATTATATTTGACTTTTTATTTTCTTGGGGCAGCTAAATAAAGATATAATTAAAGAATGTGAAATTTGCTTGATGTTTTCATAGGATTTTCCATTCATTTCATTGAAATTTCATTTATTTCCATTTTATTGAAATTTAGTTTATAAGATATTTAGTGCTTTGATATTTAGTTTTTTCACATCTTCAGTTTTTCTTCTGGACGATTTTTTCATTATTCTATAAATACTTTTCAATTGATGAGTGCATACTATCGCACTTTCATTTAGGTATACTCACTATTTCTGGTCTAGTCTTTTATATGTATATATTTTTTTATTTACATGTTTAGTAGGGATTACTTGTTGCTATTTCTGTTCTGTGAAGTGCATCCATTGCTATAAAATGTGATGATTTTGTATTCTGTAATATCACAGATACTAATATATTTGCTAATTATGGAAGCAAACTTATTAAAACAGTACAATCTTGTGTTTCATGCCAGAGGTAGTAAAACTCGCATGAGAATGCAAGTTGTACAATCTGAAATTATGAACTATTTCAGTTTATAATTAATAGCTGATGGTTGAAAACTAGGGCATACAAGCACAGTTTGTAAATAACTGGTGTAAACATAAGGATCTTTGCTTTTTTTATCGTTTTATATTTTTCCAAGAACTATTTTGTTGTAAAGTGTATTTTTACAAGGTCTAAAATTAACTCAAATTTTGTTCAAAAAAATTTTTGCAAGAGACTGTTCTTTATCTGATTTGTACACTTTATAAAGTGTTGATTTACTTATTCATATCGATTCTAAGTACAATTTTTTTTTAAGATTATAAGCAGTAATGTGATTCTAATTTTGGTAAACTATTAAGAATTGTCTTGATTTTTAATTTATTTGTCATTCATCAACCTTCTGTTCTGAATTTTCTATTGAGAGTTAACTGGGACATTTTCAGAATTATTTCTTCTAAATTAATATTTCTTTACTTTTTTTATCCAAGTTAACACACTCTTCACAATTGAATGTGAATTTAAAAACATTTTCTTACTTATCGTAATATTAACACCATCTTTTATCAAATAGAAATTAAAGGATTGAGATCATCAAGTGGTTTCCTTTTTGTTTATTTTAGCTGGTCAGTTTCAACTATACTAGAAACACAAGTTTTCCTTTCCTCCCAATTCATACTTGCCCAAAACTGTTTAAATATAGCTGTGTGATCATTTTTATAAAGAAAATACACGTTTTAGATGGCTTTGAACTTGACAGCACAATTGGAAAAGTCCTTCATTTTTTGGCTGGTCATGGTACATAAACTAGTCATTTTCCAGACTCTCCCTTACAGTACCCTAAATATTCTTGTCCACTTTCTTGTTCTTTTGTTTGAAATCATCCATGTCAAAGGAATGCTTTTTTTTCTGATGAGTACACTTAAAGGTTTTGTTTTCTATATCCATCTCCACATCTGTATCATATACTGCAGTATCTTGTTCTCATCAGAACTTGTAGAACTTAGTGTAGAACATGCAGATAAGAGATTACTAGACTGATTTATGTCCTTTGTTAAAAGTATTAGTTCTTGTTGTGTCACCTCTAAATTTTATTGGGACACATTTCCTATAACTGGATCTCCAGGTTCCTATGCAAAGGTGATATAATCCTCAAAAAGATTTCTGCTTTCATTTTTACTGTTAAAAAAATAATTACATTCACTAAGTAAATTTTTATTTTTTTCAAATCTTTCTTTTGCATAATTAGAATCTGTATTTGGAAGACTTTACTAGCATCAGAGAATCATTTTCATGTAATAAAAAGTAACTGTTATTAACAAACAACAAATCACATTATATGATCTTACGGTTTTATTAAGACAGCATTTAATTACTGTCATCAAGTGATAAAACTCTTGTTTGTCTTTGTTTTAAATATTAAGAGAATGTGTAGCAATCAGGTCAAATTTTTGGTGTGGAATGTTATTTGCATCATTTCTATCACTACATATTCAGTAATTAATCCAAAATGAGAAATCAAACTCACTAAAACCTACCGGTTAAGTATTATAATTCTGTAAAAAAGTTTTGATACTTAGAAATTTAAAAATCATGTGTGTCTAAAAGAATTCATGGGCTGTATAAAATCATGAATTCACCTCAACAATAACATGTTAATGTAATTTTCCTCAGTTTGTAGTATTTCAAGTAAGGAAGATGTAATTGTAACGAAAAAGTAATGTAATGTTATTTTAAATTATGTGAATTATTTTGACTTTTACGTAATGCACCAACACTATTTTTATAACATTAATACACAAAATTAAAAATAGGAGTTTTTTTTTATGGCTGTAAAACATAAAGTTTTTTATTAAGGAAAGTAGGTCTCAAGACATACAAGGTTCACATTTCTACCAGTATGGGAATTCATGTACTGTATACAAGCTGTTTACCAACAGCTGATTATGAATCCATTGGTTTACTTCTTATTTTTGACCAAAGTTAGTTTTATTAGATTTTCAAAGAGATTTGTACACTCTTTTATTTCACAAATAGTATATATTCATGTGAATGAATCACTATTTGTAATCTGTTATAAGAATAACATTTTAATTAGAATTACCAGAATAATGGTTAGAAGCACTGGCTCCCAGTATATAAGTGGCCACATCTGCTATTCAAAATCTGCTTCTGCCTACATTACTGAACTGATAACATTTTATTACACTTTCAAAAGAAGTAGCTTGTATTCTACTTTTTTTTTACATAGCCTTGGACACAAATATTTTATTATGGGCTAATTCAGAAAAGTATTATACTAATGTTCACAGATGTTTCAGTAATTTTACCCAATAAAGCTTTGAAGCATTGATTTCATTCCTTAATAAATTTAGAATTTAGTATTCTCTTACTTATTCAAACAAAAAAAATGGTTTTTATGTTTTTTGATGTTACACATTTTATATGCAATTTATTCACACATTTTATTTAGATGTTGAGGTATGAATTGGGGAATTGAAGTTGGATTAGCCTGTTAAAAACATTCTTACATTTTATGATAGAGAAAGTATCAAAACATGTAATATAATTCCATTTTATGTATTTGGCGAAATTATATTTAAATACATGATTTTTTTAATAAAAAAGAAATGTTGTAAGACACTTTTATTAAAAAAAAATATGCCTACTTTTGTTGGTATGAATTTATAATTTTTTTTTTTTTAATTCTCCCATTTAGAATATTAACTATCAAGTGCATGTAATCTAATTTAAAGCAGATAATAAAATTGAATATAATGTTTTAATATTTAAATTTGTAATTATGCAAGATATATTATGTATGTATTAAATAATTATTTCATGACATTTGTTTATTACTACTCATTTTCTTATGAATATTGTTTTTATTTCATGATAAAATTATTTATTTTATATATTTATTATTTGTATTATTATTATATTGGCTGTGTTAACACATTGCTGAAATTTCAGCCATTGCTAATTAAAATTGAATCTTGTATATAATTAATAGTCCCTATGTATAGTTTGCATTACATTGTAATGAATGTATATATAAATATTTGTATAATTAATAATTATCAATAATGGTGGTGTGCAATTATATTGCTGTGTATAAGATAGGATAAATATTGTGTATCGTGAATTATTTTATAAGTAGTTTTATATTATGTGAATATATTATAATCTGGAAAAATAATAAAAATTAAATGCTGTGAAATGATTCCAGTTTTTATAATAGTTGCTATGTATTTATTTTGGAAAATTGTACATAGTTATCAATAATTTATTGTATACAATATAATATATATATTTATAACAATTAGATTTATTCATATTCAGATGCTAAATTTATGTGAAGTTATAATTTCATTCTAGATAGTTGACTTATTGTGTCATATTATTTAGCTGTTGATTACTTTTTATTTAATAAAATATTTAATGTGTATTTTTAAATTTATTTTTAATAAAATACTTGTCTCTTTTAAGATACTGATTTCAGAATATTTGCTTTAATTTGTTTTATTTCATTTTTTGTTTTAAAAAATGTACATATGCAATGCATTTATTTCAGTTTTCTGTGGAAAGAAGATTTAATGAAATTGTTTACTTTTTTGTATTTATCAATTGTATTTAAATTATTTTCTTTTTATTATAATAAAATAATCATTTGAATATTTAGAATTGTGAAGTAGTGAGTTTTGTTGTACATTTAACGCAATAATAACTTTTTAGAATATATTTATTTATTTTGTTTCACTTCCTTATTTTTTTTATTGTTAATCCACGTAATGGATTAATGTTGCCAGCTTTCAAGCTAAGTTTTTATTAACATGTTCAAGACTGTGATAATGGTCATCTACATTAACTTCACTGAGTAACACAACTGACTATCGTTGTCCTGTTGCAGTGTATTTGTTTTTCATCTCGGGTTAGGTATAATCTGTCGTAATAATGTTATTCAGTAACATTTATTTCATATATATTGTGCAACACATTGTATTTTTACATCTATCTTTGCAGAGATTCTTTAGTTAATAAATTCTTTAGTCAACAGTAATAGTAAGTAACTTCCTCACGTTTATTTTTTAAAAGATGACAAAATCCATATTAAAATATATACTGTGTAATAAAAATTGCTAATTATTTCTCTTCCCTATTAATGTCTTAAAACTAAATTATAGCTATTAAAATATGTTTATATAAACTGCAATAAGAAGCTTCATTAATTACAATTTAAATATATTTTTGAAAAATTAAAATTGGGGAAAGTTTTAATTTTTCCACCAGTGTTGAAAGTGTTAATATTATTACAGAACTGGTACATAATAGTAAGTCTGGTATGATTATCATCACATAGCCAAGTCCATTAAACATAATAATAGTTATCATGAATATTATATATAAATTATTTTGTGTCTTAGATTCAAATTGTATTTATTGTGTTTATTTTTTAAAAATAAACAAAAAATTGTCTATGAAAAATCTATATTATAATTTACTAAAATTTATCAGAAAAGGAAATTTATTTTATTATGAAAAATTAAAAAAAAACGTGATTTCTGCTGACAATATCCTCTCCTTAGAAATGGATAAGTGGGTTTGATCAGTTCAATATGCTATTTATTCAACCATAATAATGAATCAAACCAAAAATGTATATATTTACCCATTGTCTCTTTTGATATAAACAATTTGCTACCATTATTGATGAAATACTTGTAAAACCTCTTTTTGGGTCTTCAGTCTTTTGATTAATTAAGTTCTTTTCATTCCTTAATATTCTATGTTAATCTTTTAACGTCTAATTTCTGCTTCTTCAGTTATCTGTTTCAAATGTTGTAAATTGTAATGTTTGATTTTTTTTACTGTTTTGTCCTCTACCCTTTCCCTCAAACCAAATTCATTTACCCAAGATACCTTAATAAATGATGTCAATTTTTCCCTTTAAAAAGTTGAAATTCACCAAATTTAATCAAGGAAGAGCATGAAGAGATTTCCTTCATTCTAATTGAATGGAATGACGAAAAGAGAAACCAGATGAAAGAGAACAATCTGCGAGGTGAAAAAAAACAAATGTACAGATTTTTTAGATACTTGTGAATAATGAATTTAATTTAGATCTAAATTGCAACTACATCCATTTGAAAAAAATAATTTAAGCAAGTTTATTTTTGGTCAAGTTAAAGAACATTCCCCCCCCCCCCAGTGTTGAATGCACCCTCCAATCAAGGGTGACATTGGAATTACTAACAAACACCACACTAGGTGGTCAGTTCAATTAGGTCATGAACAGACATCTTTCAACTTATCAGCAGAAGCCACTCTTGTAGAATCATAGATGTTTATAAGTGTGATAAATTATTCACATCATAAATGAGAGATTGATGCACATATGAATTAAAATTTTTAAGTTGATAAGTAGATCAGGTAAAGGAAGGAGAAAAGAATAACTAAGTATTGTTAATATTAAATCGAAAGGAATTGAGAATGAAAAATTGTTGACTTTGTGGAAAGCAAGGATGTTGCCTATATTTGGCATGTCTCTTGACATGCCAAATATAGGCAAAAACTATATAAATGTAGGCAAAAACTAAAGAAATGTAACAGTAGTGAGAAAGAGGCTAAATGTAATTCTTGTGATTAATGATTCATGTTTCCTAATGAGTCAGCCTTCTGGTTATCAGAGGGAAGGTGTCAGATTTAGAACTGATTAAGTTTGCCTGGAAAAATTAAGAAGAGTTGTCAGAAATACAGATAAATGAAAAAATATATAGGAGTAGAAAATATCAAAGGCAAGTATAAAAATTTATTGATTGAGGTGATCTGGTCATTTGAAAAAATGGATTTTGAAAGGGTTATAAAACATTTTGATGAAGTAGATTAAAATGCAACTAGATTATTTACAGAAAGGAAAGTAAAATGTTGAAGGATTTAACAAACAAGCAGGTCAAATCCAAAAAATGTTCTTGTATAATTGTGTATGTTAAAACAATAAATGTTATATGTGGTATACTTCCACAGAAGCTTATTTATGAAGCAGCTCATACTATGAAATTCAAATATTTTTTTACTAAATTTCAAGTACATATATTCCTAAGACAGTAACGCTACCAGCAATAACCAATGCCAAAAACACAAAATGGCAATGGTGTCATTGAGAACTATTTATGAAATATGGTTACACTCGAGTTTAAAAACTTTTCAATGCTTCATGAATTAGAATCACATATGTAGTTTACAACAAACTAAAAATGCTAAATGATGGTGGATTGACTTGACCATCACAGTATGCCATAAAAAATCCCTCTGCTCTTATTAAAGCTATGAATGAATTTGATAATAGTGTTAAAAATAAGTTGTGTAAAATTCTAAAGTAGTAGACAGATTTACATTATTAGACAACAGACCATGTAACAAGTCCTTCCTTCATTGGTTATAGTATGTGTATTCAAATATCCCATGTCATGAGGCATGGGAGAGTAGTGATGGCATTTTCCTTCTTAGATTCAGTGATGTTTATGCAGTAAGTGGCCAGTTCTTGAATGAATAAGATAATTTTAGTCAGATTAATTTTCCAAATTAGATTTGGAAAACCAAGAGACAGCAGGTTGAGCTGATTGTTTTATCTATGTTTTCTTACAGGTTTGCTGTATTAATTTTATCAAATTTTACAGTGAGGCTTATTTAAAAATCACCAAAGTCTAGTTAACAAAAATTTTAATTTCACTTTTTTCACCACTGTAATGTTTCATTGTTAGCAATAAAGTTTGCATGGATTATTCATATACATTTAGAATGAAACAGTCCTCCATATTCTACAACTTGGCTTTGTATGAAATTTAATAACTTTCTTTATGTGAAGAAGCATTGCATGTTCATACACTCTCCTCTTCAGAGAATTTGTAGGATCTATAGAAACATATAACCATAGGATTAATTTATAGCATTGAATTGTAGTTCATAAAAATATGGTATGTTTATTTAATAATTCATAAAAATAAAATATTTCAGTTACTACAAGAGCTTCAGAGCCATATTAAGTGTGGTGTGTTATTTCACCTTAATAATAAACACAGTGTTCCTGGAATATCTAAATTGAACTGGCCTGACTGCATAATGTTTTACACTGAACAAACAGAATTCAGTTAGAAACAACATGGAGCCAAATTTCTTTAACCGTGTCAAAATTGCAAGTAATATTTATAATTCTACCATCATTTATATTATATACAAAAATAGACAACATACTTGAGTATTATGAAATACACAAATGTGAAATTATAATAACTAAATAAAAAAGCACAACTCAAATCCAATTTACTACACTACCACAAACGTTTTGTTATTACAAAAAATTGATTGCACTAATCCCATCTGATACTGTTGTAAGAATAGCGGACTAGTCGGTGATGATGCTGATACCACAAGAGTGATTGAAATGTAATATTTGATTTGATTTGTAGTTTCAAAAGTTAACAGTTTTGAAAATGTTATTACTGTCATTGTAGAATTGACAATAGTTAGCTTAAATAAATTAATATGGAATGATGGAAGAAAAAATTAACAGATCAAGAGCAGATGTATGGAAGAAACCTCAGCTAGCAATTGCATGATTTAGGAGCATCTTTTCACTTTATATGTTTTAAAAAATGTTAGCAGAATATATCCAGGTTTTTATTTTTTCCCTATTAATATAACACTAGGTGTGATATTATTTACACACAGATATATGTATTCTATATTTTTAATTATTTGTTTTGTGCCAATTACCTCTTCTTTTTCAACCAAAATAAATGAGTTAAGCAAATTTGTATAAAATGTCAACAAACACAAATTGCAAAAACTTACAGTACAGCTAACTGTAAGAGGCAGACTAAAAAATGTATCCACAATTTGGTGAATTTTCTAACAATCATTTTCTGATAATATCCTGGAGTCGTAGATCTCTTGAGTAATAATTTTACAAGTTTTGTAAACAGCTTTTATTCTTCACAAACATGAAAAATACACAGCTTGCTTAGCAAAGATCACCATTGCTGTCTGGAGTTCCTGAAAGAGGTAACCTGAATCCCGGTTTTTGGATTAGCAACACTCATTGCACCAGCAGCACTACAACAAATCGTAATTCATATGGTATCTTATATGCCATATAATACACCAAAATTAGACACTCTTCAGGAACCTGGTGTTTCAGCATATTTACAAAGAATGTGAATTCTAACTAAAATTACAATCAAAACAACAAGTATGTAAAGGTTTTTCAGCAGCATACATGAGGAGTACATCTGCAGCTTGTTATTTATTGGGGGCAATTGTCCAGCAAGAAGAGATGCATTTTTCAGAACTAAATAATTTTAAAAGCTTTTTCTTAACATTTCTGAATCTTGAATGTAGGACAAAAAAATCATTATTAAATGCTATCATGATACTTTATCAAACACTACCTTCATTACAAAATATATTCTAAGCTTATACAAATTTCCCAACTGAAATATATAAATTTTACTTGTTCCTTATAAAGTCAGAATGAGTTTTTTTTCATGGTACAAAAATGTAAACTCAACACAATATTTTGGCATACCAGAAAAAGCCATAAAACGTGTCGTGAATGTGTCTTCCCAAATCAGCTTATTTGGAAGTCAAGAGTTCCAGTGTGCCAAGTTCTAGTACAGACAGTTACTTTTGTATGGATTTGAATACTACATTGTGAATACTGGTGTTCTTTGGTAATAGGGTTTCAATTAACCACACATCTCATGAATGGTCAACCTGAGACTAAAGTAATACCTTACAGTAATTCCAGAGGCTAAACAGAAAAAATAACCATTTGCAATTTTTTTGAAGATAACCTTTATAAGTTTAGTGATGAGAGAAATATTGGCTTATACTTATGACTTTGGTACAGTAATTTTATTCCTCAATATGAGAGTACTTGTTTCAGTCATTTAGATGGGTAATGTTCAAATGTGTGCCTAATTGTACTATTTGAGGCATATGTCGCTGGTTCAATAATAAACAAGGTTTTAATAAATACCTTGTTACTGTGATTAATTATATTTTTATTATGTATAGTTTATAATAGAAATGTATCTATTATAATAGTACATTTTATTTGTCAAGATATTTATAGTATTAGTAACTTTTTCGTATGCACATAGTGTTATATTTAGATTCACAGTTTTAAGTTACATTTTTTAACAGAATTGAAATCACTTTAAGATCTGATTTGCCTAACATCTTTAATTACAATGTAATACTTAACAGTAGTATTTATAAAGAAAAAATATATATTATAACAGGTATTGAACTCAGATTAACATATTTGTATGGCTTACCTAAGTAAGAAGAAAAGTTACATAGTTTATTATAAATAAGGAAGACATTAGACTGAACATAATTGCCTATCAAAGTTCCAGAGGATTTTTCCTTTAAAAAATTTTAATGAAATAATATATTCTTTATTTGCAATCTCGACAAGTTTAACAATATTATTATTTATATGTATTATACAAAGTAAAATAATTTAAGACTTATAATATAAGATAGTTGAAAAGTTACAGCTAATAACATGAAATAATGATTATTTTAAATATGCATTATATGATATCAATTTTTTTCTTTCTGACAATAAATGCATAAATATTTTAATAATTTTTGTTCTAGTAAATAGGGTAACTGAATCTATATCTGCCTAATGTACACAGGGATAATGTGGTGGATGTACTTGTATGTATGCATGTAGTGTGTGTTTGTACTTGTATGTAGTTAGTTAATAGCCATCTGTAAATCTAGCTTGTAACAATAAATGACGAATTATGACATGAAATCATAATAATGTATTAAATCAAACAATATCTTAAAACAGTTGGTAAAAAACAATTTATGTTTAGTTCTCTTTACTTCTATAAAATATTTCAAGCAGAATGAAAGTTAGCACCGTTATCAGAAAGTATTTTAGTATGTACCTCTATGTGAAATGAATCTTTTGAAGACAGAAGTAAATGATTGTGAAGTCAAATCAGAAACTAGCTCTAAATTAATAACTTTAGTGGCTAAAGATATGAAAGATGCTATGTAAGCCTTACTCAATGTTTTAGATCTCTGCCTGTCATGACAAATTATAATTATAAGTTAAACACTTATGAATGATTGACGAAATGATTCTTTTTGAATTTATTATCCAGTATCTCTGTCGCAACAAATTATGTGTTAATTGTTAACACCAGAGTTAACAATTAAGTCTTAAGTGTTCAGTTTTATAATTAATTTCATAATCTACACACTCTTGTAAAAAATCTGTAGGATGTTTAATGCGATGTAGAAGAGAACGTTGAAGTTGGCCTATTACACGGATTAGACTTAAATCATCCAAAAATTAAGGTCTCATTATTGAAATACATGGATAGTGATTGACATATAAAAAAGTAAAGAGTATGATCTAATTACTAAGTAGTTAAAGTACTAAAATTACATAAGTTCATACAGTTTTGATTTAATATTGTGAATCTGAAACAGAAACTAAATGTTCATAATAAAGCATGTAAAGATGAAAACCCTTGTGTGTAATCACTTACAATTAGATATACATGAAGTTAACATAGTTTTATGCTTTTCTAATAAGCGTTCAGGATTTAAATTATCATCATTGAACGTAACATTACAATATTAGCCAATGGGAAGATGTAATAGCCAAGGAAGACCATGCCACCACAGTGACATATAAAGTAACTTGCTTGGTGAGCAACCTATAGACAATACATCTGCTGGATTATCAGAGGGGATTTGATGTAATGCCAATTGATAATTGAAGTGTTTTGTTGATTTTCAGAAATTACCACCTATAAATACTTCCTAATTTGAAGAATGTCCATGAATCCAACAAAGTCCTATGATGGAATCCAAGTATAAGTGTACCTTGTCAAAGTGTATCTTTAATGCAGTAGATACCAAGTCTGGGTAATATGGTTTGTTTTAAGGGAGCTAATTTTGATGTAAATTAGATGTAATTACATGGTTGGATAAGTGCGTATATAAAGGCAACAACCATAGCTCTTAATGAAGGCATCAGAAAATCCATGTAATTGAATAGAATGAATTTTATTATTATTAAACTTAATGGATCTACTTATCTTAAATGACGATTAAATGTAATTGATTATACAGTGAAAGTCATTGTGTTAATGGTTACGGTAATATTTCGTCCCAGTCAATTTTGGTTGTCATAATTATTGCATAAACTTGATGGAAAGAATATTCCTTTTAGTATAAATTTTAGAATGTTAGAATGAACGATTTGGAAATTTAGTGTATCTGACTTGGTAGAGTACGTATGTTGTGTTCTTGATTAGATGGTATGGATGACTGATGACACAGTCTGAAAAAGTACCAGGGTGGTGGAAGACAAAACCTCCTTGAGCACATAAGAGATATGCAGGATATCAAAGGTACTGGAGGAAGGTGATGAAGCCAACTTGCGCCAGGTCATCTGACAGCCATGGAAGAAAGGGCTGTATCAATGTATCACTCTCCAGAGTGGCCCTCCCCCAGCAACACCAGGGATGATGGTGTTTCTAGCCCAGAAAGAATGATGGGAAAAGTCTGTATTTACAAACGTAATCCAACAAGCTACATCGGGAATAGAAAGACGACTGGCTGGCGGCTTGAAGGCCCCTGAGGGCACAATGTATAGGCATTGATAGAGGTTCTATCTGGAGGACGAAAATGTTGATCGTAGTGCTGTTTTTGTGGCATTGCTGGATGAGGACCCTGATTTGATGGTGGGCCAGATAAATTAAGTCCTAGAAAGGCTGCAATCGACCAACGTAGAAAGTCAGTTTGGGCACTAACTTGGCAGAAGACATTCTTTCGGAGAAAAAGGGATGGGTGGACGGACAGCCTGGAAATCAGGGTCCGCGACAAGGACAACAGATGTGAAGACGTTGTACGGCTGCGGGGACCCCACAGTCAATGAGCGTCCGTTTGGCTGAAGACTGGTGGCTTGCCTGATCAAGGATTTAGATGTAGATGTCATAGCAGTGGACGTAGAAGCGGTGGTAATGCAGACCTTGGATGATGGTGTCAATGCGACCTTCTTTTGGTGAAACAACGGGCGACTGTTCTTTTACCGCCGGGGGGTGCCACGAGACTGCTGGAGCTGGGTCGAATATGGTTTGGGTGGTACTCTTGCCGGGTGTTGGGTCGAGCCAAAAATGAAAGATGTTTTAGATGTTGGGAAATTGGCCACGTTGCCAACCGATGTAAAGACTCAGATCGAAGAGGCCTCTGCTTCGGCTGTGGCGGGGACGGCCACCAAGCTGATGATGCACTCGGAAGGCGTTATGTCTAACTTGTAAGACCACTGGACCGGAGGCCGGGGCTGCCCAAACATCCAATATGAATGAAGTGTCTGCAACTCAACTGCGGAAGGAGAAGGACCACCCACGATTATTAGTTTAACCCAACAAGAAGGTGATGAATCAGGCTGATGGTTGGTGGATGTCAAAGGTGATGTTGCAGTGAGGAATTTCTCAAATCGCTTTGCGGTGACTTCGGTATCATAGAATAGTGGCCTGATTAAAATAGTTTTAACAAGCTGCTTTAATTGGTGAGCTACGTCTCTCCTAACTGTGATGTAGAGACATTTAATGTGTACCTTAAGGAGTTGGAACAAGCACTACGAACGACAGATAGGCATATTATAATGGCAGGAGATTTCAACGCCGAATGCTTTGAGCTATACGGAGTACGATCAATGAGTAGAGGGTACCGACTGGCCACGCTGCTGGGTTCGTGTGGATTGGTGACACTGAATACTCCAGGCGTCCACACCTTTTCTGGATGCGGCTCAGGCTCAGTTTTAGATGTGATCGCGGTGACTGACACCTTACTGCGTGGTGGTTTTACATGGGAAGTCCTAGATCACGAGTTCTTGAGCGACCATTCGGCGATCCTCTTTGCGATATGTCTGGAGGGTCGTTGGATGATACCACT
The DNA here is from genome assembly GCF_047948215.1 of Lycorma delicatula. Lineage (NCBI taxonomy): Eukaryota > Metazoa > Arthropoda > Insecta > Hemiptera > Fulgoridae > Lycorma > Lycorma delicatula. The sequence continues at coordinate 197,699,411 of NC_134456.1, read as the reverse complement.
AAATAAAATATAGAACCCGACAGAGGCACAAACAACCGCTTTCCTGGACGCAGTGGCAGACAGGATGAGGGAGACGGAGGATGGACTCCCGAGAGATCTGTTCGAGGTCATGGCTGAAGAGTGAAACTTTCCCCACCGACCTAGACAGAGGAAAGTTTATTGGTGGACGGCTGAGATTGGGGGGGCCTGTGTAGGGTGGTCAGGTCTACCAGAAGGAAGCTACAAAAGACTAGACGGAACAGGCGGAGATGGCCGAAGCAGAATATAGAAATGTCAAAAAAATGCTCTGCGGCAAAATAAAACAATCCAAACGCGATGCATGGAGAAGGTGTATACAAGAACTGCATGATGACCCTTAAGGGCTGGCGTACCACATACTGATGAAAAAGATTTGGTGCCCCACTCCCCCTCTTATCGAGACACAGGCGGAGGGAGCTATTAGGGCATTATTTGGAGAAGAGGAAGATGAAATATCGACGGCCGGTTTTTGCGCAATGTAAACTTACGGAAGGTGAGCTACGCCAATCCCTTGCACGTATTAAACGTAAGAAGAGCTCGGAGCCGCACAGGGTACCTGGGACACTGGTGCAGAAACTGGGGAAAACCCACAATCTTATTGGAAGCCTTTAATTCAGTAATAGAAAATGGCAGGGTACCAGTGCGATGGAAGAAAGGAACATTGTTACTTATATCCAAGCCAAAATCGATAGTGGATACCCTCCGTGAGATGACAAGGTGGATAGCTGACAGACGGCCGGCACATGGAGGACTAGGAAAATCTCCCTACTAGTTCTACTGGACATAATGAATGTGTTCGGCAGTATTCCATGGCAAGTGATAGGGGAAGAGCTATGGCAGAGAGGCAATGACAGACTCAGAGCTATACTACTCAACGTTTTATGGGATAGAGAATTAGTAGTCTACACAGAAGGTGATGTGGGTTGTTATATGCGGAATGTCGTGCCCCAGAATCTGTAAGCTGGCTACTATGGGATGTTTTTGACGAGGTTCTCCGCTTCGCCTTCCCAGCGGATGTCACGTTATTAGCCTAAGCAGATGACTTGGCAATGATGGTTGCAGACAGCATGGAGGACGATGTAGAGGATTCGGCCAACTCGGAAATTCGACGGGTGAACGACTGGTTCCGGAGAAGGGGACTGGTTCTGGCTACACGTAACACATTCGTAGTAACAATTGCTGAGCGATGGAGACCACGCCGAATTAACATCATGGTGGATGGCATGAGGGTGATGGAGACACCACACGCTAAGTACTTAGGTGTGTGGTGTGAGCGGTCCGGGAAGTTCAACATACACTTAACAGAGGTCTGCATTACAGCTGATCGGGTCACGGTCGCTTTGAGTAGGCTAATGAAGACGTCTCACGGCCCTCGGGCGTCCAAAAGAAGGCTGTTTATGCGATGCTGGCCTGGTCCCCAGCCCTAAACGTCCAACGAAATGTTAGGAAGTTAGCGGCACTACAGAGGAGGGCACCCTTAAGGGTGACGTCCAGCTATCAAACCATTTCAAAGGAAGCGGTCGGGCTAATAGCGGGCATACTATTTATCTACAGGCGGTATACTACAAATGATTACATGAAGGAATGGAGGGAGGAGCAGCAAGAAGGCTCTTATGTAAAGAATAGCAAGAGGTCTGGTCAGCCTCTCTACAAAGGGCACGTGGACACACCTTGATTACCTGCCTAGATGTGGGTTTGCAGAGAAGAGAAGACATAGTACATAGACATAGTACATAGTTTGTGAGGTAACATACTACATTAGCCAATTTGGGAAGTAACTCCACAGATTTAAAAAGAATGTTCTCAAATTGTATATATTGCGGTAGTAAGGACTCCCCTGAAAACACACATTCACTGCAGTGGATGGATGCATGGCATGATGCGCAAATACATCTCCAGACCCCAGAGGACATGATCTTTTGCATGGTGTGGGAATAGAGGAACTGGCAGAAGGTAGAGAGCTTTGTACCCAGGTCCTTACACTTAAAGAACAAAAATACTAGACACCAACAGATAGGGACAACTAATACATGAAGACAGATTTTTATCGGACAGTATGAAAGAAACTATGCCCGGGGCTGGGCTCCCCTTCTGAGGAATAGACGAGAGGGTGCAACAGCAGTGGAAGAAAAAAAAGGAAGGTCTGGCATGAGGCAGAGGTACCAGGAACACCAGCACCTGGTTCCCTCTGCTAAGGGTTCGGGTCATGAAGATAATAGAAGGTTTCAGGCAAGACGGGCTGACCTGCCATGTCAGGCGCACTACCGGTAGGTGGGGAGGCTTGTTAGAAAGGCAACTCCCTGGAACATATATTTAGTTACTTAAGTGCGGATCCATCCCAGAGGGGTAGGAGAAAAGATGGTATGGATGAATTATGATTGGACGTAGAAATACTGCAATTGTTAGAATAGTATGAGTAAAATGAAAAACCATTTAGGTTATCTCATCCGGTAATGAGATCATCTATGTAGAAATCATTTTTAATAGCCTGAAAAGCTTGTGAAAAATTATTTTCAGTTGATATTTGAATGAGACATCTTATGGCTAAATATGATGCACAAGAGGTTCCATAAGTTACGGTTTGTAGTGCGTAATGTTTTATCTCTTGTTTTGGAGAATTATGCCAGCAAATCCATTGTAAATTAGAATTACCGGATTAATTAGTACTGTCAATACATATTTTTTTATGTCTGAGGTAATAATTATGAATTCATAATCTTATTAACTCTTGTTGGACTTGTGGTCCAACAAGTATCATTAACAAATATCGTTAAGAGATAAACAGTTAGTGGTTTTAGATGAACCATCGAAAACCACACAAAGTTTGGTTGTTAGACTAGTAGATTTAAATACTGGATGATAGGGTAAATAACACACATTTGATTTGCCTATTAAAAAATCGGAGTTAAGTAATGACATATGACCCAAGTCCAAATATTCTTGTATGAAACTGGAATAATCACGTTTAAGATTGTGATCATTGTTTAGCCTTCTTTCCAACAATAAAAATAGTTTCTTTGCATTTATAAAAGAATCGCCTAGCTTATATTGTTGGGTTTACCTGATAATGCCACTACAAATCTACTTTGATTGTTTTGAGTAGAAGAGTTGATAATGTTTTTCATAAATGGAATATACGAGGTCTGTTCAATAAATATGTAGACTAATGTCATAAAACAAAATTTACTTTATTTAGAAGTTACTTGTCTGGGTCCCCTTCAAAGTACTCTCCTCCCCAACGCACACACTTATCCCAACGGTGTTTCCACTTTTGGAAACAGTCCTGGTACACTTCTTTTGTGATTTTCTTCAGTTCCTTCGTTGCATTTGCCTCAATCTCAGGAATCTTCTTCCATTCAAAGGTCTTTTGAGTTTGGGGAACAAGAAGAAGTCACAAGGAGCAAGGTCAGGACCTGCGTGCTCCTGTGGCGCGACACAGGAGCAAGGAGTAGGGTGGGTGGGGAAGAACAGTGATTGAGTGTTTGGCCAAAAACTCATGAGTTCTGAGGGCTGAATGGACTGGAACGTTGTTGTGATGAAAAAACCAGTCACCACTCTTCCACATTTCTGGCCTTTTCTGCCGGATAGCATCCCACAGATGTTTGAGAACATCAGTGTAGTAAGTCTGGTTCACTGTGGAGTCTTGGGGTAGGTACATGTGGTGGACTATGCCCTGAGTATCAAAAAAACTGTCAATATCACCTTCACATTGGAACGAACTTGGTGAGCTTTTTTTGGTCTGGGAGATGTTTCACCCACCCTCTGGGACAATTAAACCTCTGTTTTAATGTCATAATTGTACACCGAAGATACATCACCTGTTATGATTCTCATAACAGTTCTAAGAACTTTTCGTTATCTTCTGAACGTTCAAACAATTATTGACAAGCCTGGACACGATGGGCTTTTTGATCGTCCGTCATCAGGCATGGAACAAATTTTGCAGCAACGCGGTGCATCTTCAATTTTTTGGTCAAAATCTCGTAACATGATCCAACTGATATCCCACACTTTTCAGCAAGCTCTCTGATGGTCAGATGTCGATTTGCCTGAACCAGCGTGTTGATTTTGTCTACATGTGAATTGTCAGTTGACATGGAAGTACAACCAGGATGCTCATCGTCTTCAATTGACTGACAACCATCTTTAAAACGTTCATGCCACTTAAAACATGTTGCACGCTTCATAGCAATGTCGCCATAAGCCGTCTTGAGCATATCAAAAGTTTCACTCGCAGATTTTCTGAGTTTAATATAAAATTTCACAACAACTCTTTGCTCGTTGAAGTCACTCCTTCTAAAAACCGCCAAACAAAAAAAACACACTTCACAAACAACTGCATAGCTAAGCAACCAATAATGATAATTGCAATTAAAAACTGCATTGTTATCAGCTGATATGTATGAATATGGTGATGCCAAATGGATTTAACTGGACCCGAGCAATTCAAACAGCCTATGTATTTCTTGAACAAACCTCATATAAATATTAATTTTTTCAATTTTCCATAAGTTCTCAAGTGTAGTTGAAAGATTTGTAGAATTCTTTTGAAAAATAAGATGTAATGGTATTATTGCTCTTAATAGTTAATAGGAAAACAACCACTGAGAGTATATCTCTATTTAGTTTCTTGGAGAAACCAAAATTTCAAATAAATCTTGTTAGCTAAAATAAAATTCAAGTAAAATTGTGCTCCAATAAGGATGTCAATTTTATTTCTTATATTAAATTCACATGTTCATTATATTAAAATTTGTTTGTATATTAATTTGTTTGTTATATTAAAATTCACAATTAGCAAATCAATGAAGAAAGAAGCATTTGGAAAATATAGTTAAAAGAAAAGACAGACTTATAGGCCACATATTAAGACATCCTGTAATAGTTGCTTTAATTTTGGAGGGACAGGTAGATGGAAAAAATTGTTGAGGCAGGCAACATTTGGAATATGTAACAAATTGTTAGGGATGTAGGATGTAGGGGTATACTGAAATGAAACAACTAGCACTAGATAGGAAATCTTGGAGAGCTGGATCAAACCAGTCAGACTGAAGACAGTCATTTGACATTTCACATGTCGGTAGGCTATATGTTATTTCTGTTAAAAAAGCACATTGCAATTTGAATGTAAAATTAAAGGAATGCAGTGTCAATTCAACACTATATTCAGAATGAGAAAATATTATTTATTCCTAAGATAGAAATATCTTAGAAATGAATGATATAATGATAATATTAATGATATGAAAACATTACGACTGCCAGTCTTGTAAAATTCTGGCTGGCATGTATGAGTATTACTATCTACATCATTGGTAATACATAATACAGTAGATAAAATTATGTTTTTATTTGACTGCAATTTAAATGACTTACGATTATTATTTTCAGACTTATTGTCTTTAGAATTAATATTTATATGAATAAGAGTTATGTTTTTGGAAACTAATCTCACATACATGTTTAGAAAAACATTTGTCAACTGAATGACTAAACAGTTGTTTAACTAAACAATTGAAGCAATTGCTTCAATGTTCCAGAGATTCCTTCTGTTCAACAGAAAAACTTAAAAATTTCTTACAGCAATGTAAATGATTAGAATTACAAATTAGACATTGCTTATAATTAAATTTTGAATAACAGCTAAAATTATTTGCCTTATACTGCTTATTAGCATTTATATTAAAATGTTTAGGATTTAGTTCCGTTGTATCGTTGTCCCTTGGAAATATATCTTGAGCTGTCTTGCTGGTTTAACTTATTTGCATTAATATTTTCAAGCATCTGTATTCTAAATTCAATGAAATCTATGAAAGTGGGAAATCTGAGTTGAAAGTTTCTTCCTCCATAATATGGAAGTATCTTAATCTAACTTTGATGTTAACAACTGGAACAATAAATTCATATGTATTGATTGGGTTATTCATTGCTTTAAGAGCATTGACATAAGATACTTTGATGATAAATTTGGATAATTATCCAAAGATATTCTCCCTTAATGGAATTTAGTTTTAAAATACAATCTGCATTATGAGATGCAATTAAATATTTGTCAAAACACCTTTTCAATAGATCTAGTGCAATTTTAAAATTTTCATTCGTAATTGGTAAATTTTTAATGATAGCAGCTGCTTCATCCTTCAAGGAGGTATGTAAATAATGAAGTTTTTGTAGATTATCTTCAATTTCAAGTTGCGTTTGAATGGCATCGTATTTGCCTTGCAACCCTGCAAGGCAATTTAATTCGTAAAAGATAAATAACAATAACAAGTTGAGAAACATTTTTCTATAAAAGTACAAATTCTTGTTATAGAGGATTCAATTGATCCTCTCTTGTCTAATTTTTCTCTGTTGATAATGAAGAAATAAGATGTAGGCTGTATTACATTGGATAATAGGCAACCGTAGAACTCCTTTATTGAGTCCTAAATTGATATGTTGAAAGATTTATAAGCCATAATCTGGTTGATCTTTAACTGAAGAATGCCACAATAAATTAAGTCTTCACATATCCATGGCATGGAGGACAAAAAACAAAAATGTTTGATTATGTGCCTAATTGCACTTTCCAGTATTCAAAGCATATTCCGCTTGGTTCAATAATATTTTCAATAAATAACTACCTTGTTACTGTGATTAACTATATTTTTATTATGTATAGTTTATAATATATTTAGATACATTTTATTTAAGATATTTAAAGTATTAGTAACTTTTTCATATTGTTTAGGTTAATTATTATTATGCACATAGTGTTATATTTAGATTCACAGTTTTAAGTTAGATTTTTTAACAGAATTGAAATCACTTCAAATACATTTACTTTTAACATCTTTTTAATAATTCAATTTGTTTTACATCTTTAAACATGATGTAATACATAACAATAGTATTTATAAAGAAAGAATATATATTATAACAGCTGTTGAACTCAACTTCTTCTTTTTTCCTATTTAGACTCCAGGAATCACCATCATGTATTACTTCAGAGGATGAATGAGGTTGATATGTATGAGTGCAAGTGAAGTGTAGTCTTGCACAATCTCAGGTCGACCATTTCTGAGATGTGTGGTTAATTGAAACCCAACCACCAAAGAAACCCACCAGGTTGGTCTAGTGGTTAACGCATCTTCCCAAATCAGCTGATTTGAAAGTCAAGAGTTCCAGTGTTCAAGTCCTAGTAAAGCCAGTTATTTTTACACGGATTTGAATACTAGATCATGGATACCGGTGTTCTTTAGTGGTTGGGTTTCAATTAATCACACATCTCAGGAATGATTGAACTGAGAATGTACAAGACTACACTTCATTTACACTCATATATATCATCCTCTGAAGAATTATCTAAATGGTAGTTACCGGAGGCTAAACAGGAAAAATAAAAAGAAGAAGAACCACCAAAGAACACCAGTATCCATGATCTAGTATTCAAATCTGTTTAAAAGTGACTGCCTTTACTAGGATTTTAAGTAGAACTTAACTTAGATTAACATATTTGTAAGGCTTATGTAAGTAAGAAGAGAAGCCTCTCCTGCTCCATGGAGAAGGAGAGGCTCTCCTATAGCGAGTTCTTATTTATTAAAACCAATAATGCCAATGCATGAAAAATCTCAAACTGGTGTAAAATGGGTTAGAAAAAGATTAAATGATCTAAATAAATTACAAAACCTTTTCTAATCAGATGCAACCTCAATAAAAATGACATCTCTCTACAAGCTATATTGTTAAGATTAAGGCTATATAAAAACTTAAGACAGCAATTCAGAAAATGTAAGAAATTTTAACAATTGGCCAAAGGCGAGTGACATCAATAATACCACTCTGAGCAAAGACTACATAAAAAAGGTCATAATACTTCTACAAGTTGAGATTTATCTAACATCACATTTATCTATCACCATGAATTTTAAAACATCTATAATTAAACCATAGTCACTTGCTGCTGGGTCTTTATATATAAAGGTAGATATATATATTTTTTATGTAGATGTAATATATAAATATATATTTGTTTTGTTAGGGATTGGGTTTTCGGAGCTGTGTACCGGTCCTCGCAGTTTGGGTTTGAATATATTACTTCATGAGTTACTTCTAGGGAGACTAGCAAGATATTTGTGTCTTGCTGCCAGGGCGATTGGATTGAAGGACGGACTGAAGGAGTCTGTACTTGGAAGACCTTTTAATCTAGCAGGAATGTGCCTGGTGGGACCCTAGTTTTTGGAGGGTGCAATCCATTTCCTTTGCGAAAGGAGTCACATGTGCTATTGGAAAACTGAGCCAGTCACCAATACGTAATTATATATAAATATCGGCCTCAATTTTATTAATAAACGTATCGATAATACCTAACTTAATTCTTTAACTTTTTACATTTAATTCATATATGGAAAGGGGTAGAGCATCATATGCAACACTAGGTTACCTAGATTCATTAGCAATACATTTTATCTATTACACTAGACAAGCCACTGTTAAAAACATTTCACCCAAAAAGTTCTTACAGCCCATGAGCTATTTAGTAAGCTCAGAGAAAAAGAACTACCATTAGTTTTTTCTCATTCGTTAAAGGGTGATTATAAACTAAAATCATTTTGAGCCAAATTTTTGCTTCAATACCTTTTATTTATTAAAAATTGAAACAATAACTACAGAATTTATAGTCCAGGAAACCTATACTAAACCTCCTCGTACACAATCTGAGGGCACAGTCAAGATAAAAAAAAATCCTACGAGTAGTAGGATTTTTCCTACAGGAACAGGACTTTTCCTGTTTAGCCTCCGGTAATCACCGTCAGGTATTACTTTAGAGGATGAATGAGGATAAGTATGAGTGTAGTCTTGTACATTCTCAAGTTGCCCGTTTCTGATATGTGTGGTTAATTGGAACCCAATCCCAAAGAACAACGGTATCCACGATCTAGAATTCAAATCCGTATAAAAGTAACCGTCTTTTGTAGGACGAACGCTGTAACTCTCGACTTCCGAATCAGCTGATTTGGGAAGACGCGTTCACCACTAGCATATTTATCAAGCACACTTGGTACAAATACATCAAGGTCGCTTTTTTTCATATTAAGTATACATTTTAATATTTGGTTAAATACAGCAGACTTATCACCGTTATTTTATTACTTAGTTTTATTTCTGTAAAATAGTTACCCACAACTTTAGCAGGGTTCCCACTTAACTAGACTTAATTTTCCTAAATGGGTACCGTTGTAAACATAAAAATGAAATATTTTCTCGTATGTCGTTACACAAATACATTTTTACTAATTGTATTTTTTTTTCTCTGTATGTGTGATAATTATTCTAAATACCGTGGGTAAGTTTTAATACTTGTTTTAGACAATAACTTGTACCTCTACTACTAGATAGAGCTATTGGTGTTACTAAGATATACAGAGCTATCATAGGTGTTATTAAGATAATTGTAACGCTAATCGGCAGAGTTCTGACGTTTTGTGATTACCAATGGAATTAAAAATTGTCCGTTTCGTTTAAAGTTGAGGTTAACCGTAATAATTTGATGAACATGGTTGTGTAGATGTGGTCTATTACGTGTTCGCATAATAGTAATGGGATTTTGTGATTTCTTTGCATTAAAGTGTTAGTGATTGATAGGTTATGTCGTAGCGTGTACATTTATTTACATTTTTGTTTTGTTGACGGATAGGTGTTTTGTGAACATAACACTTACTCTTTTCTTTGTGTATTCGTGTAATTTATAAATATTAGTGCAATTTCTAAAGGTAAACTCCAGGAGTGAGCTGACGTAGTAGAAATGAGCAAGAAAAGAAAACATGATAAAAATTTGCTCTCTGACAGAATCGCTGAAAAAGATGGAAAAGGTGAAACAGATCATCTTTCAAAAAATGGTAAGTCAAAAAAAAGAAAATATGAGAAGATTGATAAAGAATTTATTGGAACAAAAATTTCAGAAAGACGAAAAATGCGTGATAGTAGTAATTCATTCAGAAAAAAGCACCGTGATAGGTGTAATGAATTAACAGGTGATGACCATCAATCAGATAGAGCTGAAAATAAAACTGACTCAAGATCTGATTCCAAAAGGACTAGCCATAAAGTTAGGTACCATGATAAGCATCCAGATGCAGACAATAGGATAGAAAGAGTGGGGAAAAGGTATTATGAACCAAATATTGAGCAGCGAAAAGAAAGTTATAAAAGATATGATGATGAAAACACTAATACGGATAAAATTGGGAGAGTAGGAAAGAGGTATTATGAAACAGGGTCAAATGTAATGACTAAAACAGGATATGAAGTGCTTGTAAGTGGAAATAGTAGCATTGATGAAAAGTTACAAAGAGTTGGAAAAAGGTATTATGATTTTCAACAACCTAATAAATCTAATAAAATGGAAAGAAATAAAAAAGAATCAGCAGCTCATTCTGATGTCATTACACCGGCAGAAAAGAAGACTGTTGATCTTCTTACTTCAAGAACTGGAGGTGCATATATTCCACCAGCAAAATTAAGAATGATGCAGGCTAATATAACTGATAAAACTAGGTATGTTATTTTTTATTTTTAACAGTATTTCTAAGTTATAGTTTATAAATATTTTAATATTAGAATAAAGTAACTTGATTATAATTATTTTTTGTATTTAATTGTGTTTAGTTGAGTAATTTTGAGCAATTACTTGATCAACATAAATTTTTTCATACTTTAATATACTATAGAAGATATGCTTAATATCAGGAAATCACAAGATCTAAATGTCAGAAATCATGTTTGAACAGCAGGTGACCTTGCAAGATCAAAGTCTGTACTGTGTTATAAGTACTCTAGTCAGTTAGCTATCAGTTATCGAGAGTTATTCAGATGTTAATCTGTTTTGTGGAGAGAGATTAAGGTTAGACTTTTTTGGAGAGAGGTTAGGGATAAAATATCAAGATATGGTAATATTTAACACCATTGTAGGACACTTGGTTGAATTTATGCTTAAATGGAAATATAGTCACTACAGAGATTTTAAACCATATGTCTCTTGTAATATGACTCGTCCAACTCTGATGACTAAGTTAGTCACCCAAAACTCCCCACAAAACTCTAAATCTTAACTCTAACCTCTCTCCATAGAATTTTATGTTCTTTCCACAGTGTAATAATAACAAACAAAACTGATTGCTAATTGATTAGGGTATTGTGCTCCAGACTTTTATTGACCTTGAATACTAGACCCATGAATATTAGATCGTGGATACCGGTGTTCTTTGGTGGTTGGGTTTCAATTAACCACTCATTCCAGGAATGGTCGACCTGAGACTGTACAAAGCTACACTTCCTTTACATTCATATATATATATATATATATATATATATATATATATATATCCTAATCCATCCTCTGAAGCAATACCTTATGGTGGTTCCGGAGGCTAAACAGAAAAAGAAAGACTTTGACCTTACATGATCATTTGCTGTCTAAACCTGCTTTCTGATATTAGATATTGTATTTTCCTGATTTTAAGCAAATTTATTATATATATATATATATATATATAGTATGAGAAGAATTTAAGTTTCTCAAGTTATTGTTCAGAATTAATTGTTGTTGTTTGAGTTGAGTTTAAACAGCATCCAATGTGGCATAAATAGTGTAAGATAAATTAAGTTATAACTATATTTTTTTAAGGTATGTGCTTTTGCACATAGAATATTTGTGTTATGTTAATGAATTTTATGTTTATATTATTGTTGATTCAAATATTGAAAACTGTTAAATTTGTGATTTATTATAGAATTGAAAAACTAAGTTCAACTTTATAGGGTGTTTTGTCCACAAAGTTAAACAAAAATCAAATTTTATTATAGATAATTAATTATTTAAAGCTATTTTTTGTTGGAAAATTAAATTGACATTTTTATTAGTACCATTTTCTAAAATTCTTATTTTTCTACCTGTAGTTTCAATTAGTTGAGGAATACAAGTTTTAGATTGTAGCTGAAAGTTGTTATTATAAGATTATACAATGGTTTGGTGAGAAGATTGCAATATGAACCTCAACAACCTCTCCACTGATCGTATGATTAATACTAAATTAAGTATATTCCATAAGTGACTGGTTTATCGGCTTGTATGTATATAGGATAATCTGTAGATTAAATTGAACTGACTGCCATTTTTAATGGCACAGCGTTGGTTTCAATCTTCAATCATAGCACACCGTATATATGTTATTTAATGATTGTTTCTCATGCAAAAGTGATAAGAAACTGATTCTTTTGAAACATATGTTAGCCTACTTTCCTTGGTAGTTGCAGAACAATCTAAGATATAACAGAGGTGAAGTATGTTATTCTAGTTGTACTAAAAATCATTTATCACATCTTTGGTTTTTGAAATTAGGAGGTTGCGAAATGTAGAGAAAAGGACGTAAATTTTGTTCTTCAAGGTATGTGTTAATCAATATTAATTTTTATGGACAATGTTTAGTGAATTTATTTATAAAAGTTACTGAAAATTATAAAGTAATTGGTTTGAAGTAAATTTTTAATACTTAATAGAAAAATTTGGTTTTTAATTTTTTTAATAAAATTATTACATTATTACACATGCGCGTGTGTATGTATTAGAATCTATTTGGGTAATAACTTGCACTTGGTTTGACCAGAAAGTTTCAATTTGGCATTGTTGTTATTAAAGTTTGGAGTTTGGATCTGAAAGAGGTGTGGACATAGAAGAGATCAGTGGTCACAGTACAGCTGAAGTTGGCTTAATAAAAATTTTACCTGTATGAATTCTGAATTCTTTTAAAACAGAATTAAGTTCTTTTTTCTTGAAAAGTTTCCCTAACCAAAAAAAAAGACAAAATTCTTTTAGATAAAATTTTCAAGTTCCTACAGTTTGGTGTTTTTCACTCAAACCTGGTACCCATTATGTATAAAGTATTTTTGCAATCTAATTTTGGCGTTTGGATTTCAAAAGGGGAAGTAGTTTAGATGTGTTTTTATTATATGCTTTTGAGTATTTTTATCTTTTGAGGTTACATATCCGCACTCTGATTTTTGGTTAAATAAACATTGCTATCGACACTTTTTTTGTCAGATGAAATTAAAAATGTAACATTTTGTCATTAATAATATTACAGTAAATAAATTCTTGCTGAACTTCCTAAGTTAAATTGAAAAACGTTTATTGTATTTTTAGAAAGAAACTTTTGTATCTTACTTATAGTGGATTGTATTCTTTTTCATGTAATTACTGTCAGTTGTAATGTTTCAGTGCAGCGTATCAACGTATAGCTTGGGAAGCATTAAAGAAGTCGATTCATGGTCAAATAAATAAGGTTACTACAGAAAATATTGGAATAATAGTAAGAGAGCTGCTTAGAGAAAATATTGTTAGAGGTCGTGGTTTGCTGTGTCGGTCTATTGTACAAGCTCAAGCTGCTTCTCCTACTTTCACAAATGTGTATGCAGCTCTTGTTGCTGTCATTAATTCAAAGGTGAGTTCAAAGGTATTAATTTAAAGGTAAATAAGTAATTCAAAGGTTAATTTTATGAATACATGAGTTCTCACACAAGTTTAATAAACTCAGTTATGAAAAAGTGAGTTAACAGATCAATGAGTAGTTTGTATTTCCTATTTTTAAAGGGGAATTTAAAAAAAAAATATTTAACTGGGTCTTTCTACTTGTACAATTTGCTTTACATCATCTGTAACTGTTTTTTATGGTTGTGATTGATGTAAAAGGACTGATAGTCCCTTACTTGGAGTGGCTATAGTCACTGTTGCTTTTTATAAGAATAATGATATTGATTATACTGCCTGCTCTTTATTTAAGAGTGGGAAGTGTTTGCTTATAGGGCTAATATCATCTACAGTTTGGAGGAATTAATTTGGTTGGTATGCAATAATGTATTTGATCAATAGTATATGAAGCACTAGTATAGCCATGGTACATGAAGGAAATCGAAACTAGCCATATTATTTGAAGTGTGCCTCACTTTCCCTGATAAGTTTAGTATGGGATGTTTATTATTCTTGGGACTTTCTGTGCCATTACGTGAGTAATTTATGTCTCGTACAGGTCATCCAGAATCATTATGTTAAGGCATTGAAGTAAGATCTGTGGTAACTGACAGTCCTGAATACTTACTCACCACCATCATGATGATGTAACATTTATGATCATATTCATCTGTCAGTGAGGTGTTTGTGAAGAATGATTGTCTTTATTGTAATTTCTTGCTCTTATAAGAAAGCAAGGTGCTTGTCTTGTATGAATTTGTTACATTGAATGGTTTGTTAGGCTTTTGTGATTGTAATTAAAAATTTGTAAACAGTATTTCTCATTACATTTCAAAAAATTTGAAGTTAATTTCACCCAGTTAAAAACATTGTCTCAGTCAGTATTGAGCTCCTCATGAAAAAAAAAAGCTGTGTCGAGATGAGCTTTTTATCTGTCATTTGCGAATAGGGCTCACTAGGCTCACTCATGGATATTTGATGATGTAAACGGATACACCCTTTATGCTCGCTGTTACTGCCAACTAACGGTGCACCACATCCTTATGGATTGTATCAGTTATGCAACATTACATCAGAAATTGAAACTAGGGGCTAACATGCGAGATATTCTAGGGGATAATGAAACAAAGCTAATCTTATGTTTTGCTATTCCTTAGGGCCATCCGTTTATATTCAAATATTTGTATTACTGTGTTTCACCTATTTATGCCTATATATGCCAATTTAATGGTATTATATTATATTTAGCATACGCTACAGGTTTTTTTTCATTTTAAGATGGATTTGAATTGTTTTTAAAGATGTTTTTGTTTTTAATTTTTTTAATTGTGAATTTTTAACACTTAGTTAAAAAAAAAATTCATTGTATCCGGATGATGATTAATATTTAAGTGTTTTTCCCCCTGAAAAACCTCCCCCCAAAAAAATAAATAAAAAAATTTGAATATTTAAAATTATTTTAGTTTTGTGCATTTATTATAGTTATTTAATTTTATTAAGATTAGCTATTGCAACAGTTCAGCCTATCAATTAATTGTTATAGAAAGTGTGCTTATAAAAAGAAATGATATTTAAGTGTTCTATGCCTTGTGTAGATCAGTTTACTGTCTGAAAGTAAGATTATTTTAAACCAGTTTAAAACTTTTATAAAGTTCAGCTTTATGAAAAAATGAATTCATACATTTCAAAGGGAAAACTTTAAACAGAGGGAAGCATGAGTAGTAGATTGTTGGCATTTTATGGAAGACAACATGGTTAAAAATGATTTAGTCATTAGTTTTGGTTACATGATTTGACTTTAAGAAGAGAAATTAAAGAAAAAAATTGTATAATCAGTATATTTAAGGGCCAGTAATTGCATTTATCCTTATGTCTGTTGATAGAGAGGGAAGTGAAAAAAATCACTCCATCACAAAAAGGAATTGTGACAGCTTAAAAAAAGTAATGAAAATGACTTGCAGGTAAACACTGAACACTTTATAAAAGAACTATTTTTATTCATTTGAGAATATATTGTCATAAGGGAGAACTGCCAGACTACTTTTTGAACTAATAATAAATTCAGAAAAAGCACCTTTTATATTTTTCATATTGTCAATTTGTATTGATAACAGATTAGAAATGACCATTTGTTTTAAGAATGTTAAAATTTCAAAGGTGTTAGTAAATTCCTGTAACAATGTGAATCCAGTGCAGTTCATGGTTATCATTTACTGGTAATTTTTAAAAAAATTGCGCAGAATTTAAAATAAATTTTAATCATTTGTATGTTGTCCAGATATTCTACCTACATGGTAATCTGAGCTTGTACATTCTTCAAACATCTTGTAAGCTAAGTGACTACATAATAGAGCAATTAGGTTAACTTTTCTTTACTGTCAATATCCAAACATTTTAAGATGTTGACTTTTCAGTTAATACATTTCCCCATGCATGCATGCACTACTAAAAGTAAAACATTATGTATGGTTTATTCACAAAACTAGTTCAATTTTTATGTAAAAAATTAAATACTTTAAACTGATAACAACCTTTTGTAAAGTTGATGTTTTTATGAGCAATTAAGAATTTAGATATCATTACTCTCACATTTTTGATAATAATAATAATAATAATAATAATGTACTTAAAATAATGGTTTTTTTGTTAAAATTGTTATTCAGGTGTGAGTTTCAATTATAATAGTTGATAACTGTAAATGTGGGTGCCATGTGCTTATGTGTGCACACGCGCATGTGCTTAAGGTTAATATCTTAATATCAAATAAGTTATTTAAAGTAAATAAGTTAGATAAAATGTAACTTTTCATGGAAATGATCCAGATTTTGAATAGCTGTTGCTGTTATTTAATGTATTTTACTCTGTTTTTTTGTTTATTATATTTTTATTTACTGATCATAAAGATGTTAAGTGATACAGGATTTAAGCTATTCCCTGTTCTATAAATTTCTTCATTGTAGATAAAGTAGCTATGTACATATCCAGGAATTTTTCATTCACTTAGGAATTTTTTCTAATTTTCTTAATAACATCCATACTTCTACTTTATGGTGTTGCTACTTTCATATATTAAAGGCTGTTTAACATTTAACTATACTGGAGCTATTTTATTAGTTTCTGATGCTTTCCTAATATTCGAAACATGAACTTAGAAAACATGAATTTAGAATTCATAACATGAGTTTTAAAATTCTAGGTTGCACAATTTTCTTCAGCAACTTTAATATGGATAACAATATCAAAATATGTTATGTCTTTTAAAAGAAAAATAACATATTGTTTTAGATCTAATTTAGCAGATAATGATATTGGTTTTGCAAAAAATTATTTTAAGAAAGTTGGTTTAATGTGGTGTCATGTAATCATACTTGTTTATAAAATTGCTGTCATTTGCACTGTAAAAGAAGATTATAATAAAATAAGTTAGTTAAAAATTTAAAAACTTTTCTTTGTATTGTGGGTTATTAAAAACATGTTATTGAACTGGTATACTGTATAATCTATTTATTTATTTTGCTGTAAGTTGATTTTTAGTTCTTGGATTTTAATATGCAGTCGAATTTGTTTATGTTCAGTCAAAACCTTTTTGAATGTTTTATATCTTAGAAATTATCTCAATTATTATTGATTTCACTGTACTGTTATTAGTTTTTATAGATAATCCTTGTGGTTTGGTAATAATGGATTTGTAACCTGTGCCATAAATGTTTTTAATTGACCCTGCTCCTCTATCAGTCGCCACCAATTATCTTAATCTTATCTCATTTATTCACTTACATATAAGTTCTCTTCGCTTTTATCTCATCATTCTTTTAATGTTTTCACTTTTTTACTTCATTTCTGTTTACACTTGTTCTTTTTATTCCTTCTTCTCTTGCTGCTGATGTTATTCAGTCTAAATTATTTGTGGTGTTTTTTGTTTTCCTTATCTCCTAGGGTGGTAATATCATGTCTTTTGGTCCATATATATTTTTAGGGCTTTGCTTCAAAAGAAGTGTATTACTCTTGATAAGTCATCAGACAGAAAAGTACCATATTTATTAGAATACCCCCACACTTAATAAGTGTGAGGGGCTTACTTGAAACAGCCTTTAGCCAGGATAATTTATGTAAAGTAAACGTTTACTTAGAAGTACCTAAATTCAATCACATAAATATAGTTACATTAGGCTTTCGTTTATCAATATCGGATGCCGCTTATACATCCTTAACTATTAACATCCTGTTCATATTATCGATAGGAACGAAGTTACGATATTTCTATAAAATTGATTCATTCTGTATAGGCTGCATCCGTTTCTAATGACACTACAGTTACATTATCAGGTACCCATCGTCGTCTTGTCTATTCGCCATAGTCATTGTACTGTTTGTACAATGTGGACGGTTATATGCATTTTATCTGTTTAGTTTATCTTGTAAAGTTTAATACGGTGATTTATTTTAATTACGGCATTAAAATGAGTACAAAAGGACAGCATCTACGATATTTTACAGTAAATGAAAAACTGCGCGTTGTAGAAGAGGCTGAAAAAATTGGAAATTAGGTTGCAGGAAGAAAATTTGACGTAGATGAAAGCTGCATTCGAGACTGGCGTTAGAAGAAACAACTTCTGAAGAAAGGCACTGGTAATAAAAGGGCTTTTCGTGGCTTAAAACCAAAATATACAGACATAGAAAAAAAATTATATGACTTTGTTATGGAAAAAAGGAAATGCGGTTATGTTGTCACGACATAAATGTATCGATCATATGATCGTGAAATCGCTAAATCATTGAATAAAGTTGATTTTAAAGCAAGCCGTGGATGGATGATATGATTTTTTGCACGAAATGATTTGTCAATAAGACGAAAGACGACCATTTCTCAACGACTTCCAGATGCTTATGAACAAAAAATACATAATAAATCTTAGAAAAGATAAAGGCTATTTGCCTTCTCAAATAGGAAACGCTGATCAAACCCCTGTATATTTTGAAATGCCATTTGACAAAACTGTAAACAAAAAAGTTGAAAAAAGTGTTACGATTCGCACTGGTGGTAATGAAAAACAAAGATGTAGTGTTATGCTTCGCATTACTTCTGATGGATCAAAATCACCTCCGTACATTGTTTTTAAAAGAAAAACTCTTCCTACCGTACAGGTAAATGGAGTTATTATCTGGCACAGAAATCAGGTTGGATGGACGAAACCTTAATTTTAGATTAGACCAGGTGTGTATGGCAAAAGCGATCAGGAGATTTACTTAATAAAAAAAATACCAGTATGCTAGTAATGGATATTTATCGTGGGCATACAACTGATAAAGTGAAAGACATTTTAAGAAAGGGTATGACAGACCAAGTAATAATTCCAGGCGGATTGACATCTCTATTGCAACCACTAGATGTCTGCATTAATAAACCGTTCAAATCTGCATTAAAACAACTGTACAGTAAATGGATGGCTGATGAAAATTTCTTTCTCACGTCTACAGGAAGAATCAAACGCCCAGATTTTAAACAGATTTGTGTAAAAGATGCTTTGGGAAGGTATTTCCACGGAATTAGTAAGGAAAAGTTTTAAAAAATGCGGAATATCTAATGAACTTGATGGTAGTCAAGATGACCTTTGGCAGAGCGACGTGGAGACTACCGGTAACTCTTCTACGTACATTGACAGTGACAGTGATTAATTAAAAAGTGTATTGAAATGATCCTTTTTAACATGATACTTTCTTTTCGTTTTACTGGTCTACTGATTCTGAACTAAACTAGTACTAACGGTAATTAATTATTAACGTAATATTAATATTGTATTTTAAATGAACGAATTAAATGCTTTACTTTGTGAATATTTTCGTATTTACGTATTTTTTTATCATATCTGTTGCACTTCAAAATACCGGTATATACTCAATCTTTTTTTTAGATTTTTGGTCTGGAAAATCGTGGTGTGGGGCTTATTCGGGGGGTGAGAGGTACTTGAATAAATACAGTATATGCTTCACTAGTGGTAATATCACATATATCTTGTATGTTAAAATTTTCATGTTTTTTTTTGCTTGACAAGGCAGTTTTATATCTTTGTTTGTGATTGCTCATTATTTCTCTGTTCATCTTATTTTCTGTTTAATAATTTTGCTTTAATAACTAGTTTCTTGTTTCTTTTTCTGAATTAATATTACTTCTAGCTTTTTCACATAATAATGTACACAGTTTTATCTATTTATTTCCAGTTCAGTATCATTTACATTTATCTGAAGTTGGTTATCTAATTGAATAAAAATTATTTATTTATCTTTATTGTAATAACAATAACGTTTCACAATAGTGAAATCTTATACATACATATATATATATATATATAAGTTAAGTCAAATCCACACTGTACTGCAACATTGACTGGCCAAGATACATGTTGCTTTTAATTCTAATTATTCATTTATTTAATTTTTACTAAATTTGATATCATATTTTATATATGTAGTTTTTAACTTTTAATATTTAATTTTTACTTTTATATTTATATATATTTTTTTAAAGTTTTAATTAAAAAAAAATTTTGATAAATTTGAATGTATTTAAATATGGGAAGTGGTTTGATATGAACAGTTTAAAATATAATAAATACAACTGAAGATGTGGGTTTCCATGAAAACATTTTTGTAAAATATGAAATAAGGTAAGTATCATCTTATTTCCTGTATATTTCTGTACTGGTGGATCAATTTGGTTTATAATTTGTATACTAGTACAGAGGAATATGGGTGTTGACTTTAGAAAAAATATACATATATGTGTGATTTAAGAATTTTTTTTTTAATTTCAGTTTCCTAATATTGGTGAATTACTTTTAACACGTTGTGTTATTCAGTTTCGTAGAGGATATAAACGTAATGATAAAGTGACTTGTATATCAGCTGCTACATTCATTGCGCATCTTGTTAATCAGCGAGTGGTAAGTAGTCTGTTGAAGTTTTTATATCTTTTTTTTTTAAATATGTGTTTTTATAAGTGAGAATAGTGCTTATGGTTAGCTTTTATTACTAATGTTTTTAATGAAGTATTTAATAAGAGAAGCATATGTAAGTTCTGACAGTTATTTTGGTTTGATTTTTCATTGTAAATTGTAATCATGTGGTGTAGTGAGGGGGCATGTCTTTAATTCTGCTTTAAAATGCACTTGTTTCTTATAGTCAAATGGGTTTTATGGACATTAATTACAAAATAAAAAAGTAAGTCATTGAGAATAATCAGGTTCAGGATATATTTACTTAGTGTTATTAGTACTTTCAGTTTTTATTTGTAAGTCACTATTGTCACTATTACAAATGTAACTTTTTTATAAAAATGGTTGGTATTTATAATTTTAAAACGTAACGATGTTTTTGTAAATTGCCTTTCATACTTTTCCAGGATTTTAGTACTTTTTCTTTTTTTAGTACTTTGTAATGTAAATCGTAATTGAATTAAGTAAATTATAGCTTATATTAAAATCAATTATCAGTTGAAAATTATATTATTGATTATTAAAATCAGTTGCCATTTACCAGGTAGTTCTTGAATGGCATTAAAGTTTTGAAGAAGTTTCAGACACATTTCATCAGTATGATGATGTTTTTATGTACCCAAATGAGGAAAAGCTTCCTTTAATTTTCAGCCTGAAAAAATCCCTAGAGAATTTTATGGGGTAAGTACTGAGATTTATGTTGAGACAGTGTAAATATGATCATTATGATGAAACAATTCTTGTTTTGTTGAAGAGTCTTTGATAATTTTTGGTATTGTGAATTAAATAAATACATACATATATACATAATTACATAAAATAAGACTGCTTTTGTACAATTTTGATTGTGTAGTAAGGTAGCACATGAAATGGTCTTCTTCACATTGTGCATCTAATAAACAAATTTAACGAAGCAGGTTTTGATTTTTCTTGGAGTATGGTCTTCATTTTTAATTGTTTTAATTGAGATATGTGATCACTGTTAACTGTTAATGTCCTGTACTGTTATCACGCCCTATCCTTGGCAGCTTTCCTTCCACACACAGAGCTATAAAATACTTTACACTATCACATACGCTACACCAGGAACACTACATAAATTAAGATATATACCCCTACACAACTACACAACATCTTTTAGTTCTTCTTACACTTATACTGATGTAGTTATGACACCTTACGAAACGCAACCATAAGCCAAGGTAGAAACTATCATACCAGTGGGTGGATGGCTCTACATAATGAATCTCATACGATGTCCTCTGGCACCAGGGTGAACCCAGTTGTATGAAGCCCTAGCTTTAGTACACGTGCGCTGTGCTGGAGTGGTTTGTTATATCTCTAGTACTCGCGGGAACCATATGTTTGTTCATTATATATTTCTTTAGTGGTTGTTGAAACCAGGAGCTTAAAAAGACATCATCCGACGTTGTCAGCTGAAGATGTGTCTGGTGACAATGAAATGAGGAATAAAATAAAGACAATTAAACGATCAATAATATGGTATATGGTAGTGAAATATAAGGAAGAAGGTAAATTATTTACAAAGGTTTCACCTTTCATCATACACATGTGTGTTGTTGCAGTGTATGGCTCTGCGAAATCAATTAAAAAATTACGAGTGACGCCCTGTTGATTGAGGTGACTGACAATGAACAGAATCTGAAGCTTCTAGCACTTAGGTTTACAGGGAAGGATTAAGTGATGGTGTAACCATATAATACATTAAATTCCAGCAAGGGGTTTGGTTATCTTCTGCCGTGACTTGGCTGATATTAAAACACCAGAGATATCAGAGGAACTGTCCCTGCAGTCAGTCACTTCTGTTCAGAGGATAATGAGGAAGGAGACTGGTATTTATGTACCAACATCTTCATTTATTGTAATCGTTTCTACTCCGATGATCACTGAGCAAATAAAAATAGGCTATCTCTCTGTCCATGTGTGACCATACATAACAAACCCCAGATGCTGCTTTCAATGTCAGGGCTTTGATCACACAAAATTGATTGCACTAAGGAACAAGTTTGTGTGCATTACAACTGAATTGGACATGATGATAGTGCATGTACTGAAGCAGAAAAGTGTCTTAATTTAAGGGCTTACATTTGGCAAGGTCAACTTGAGAATGCCCCATTTATAAGGAAGAACAGGCAATAATAAGGATCATTACTGAACAGAAAGTATCATTTTCTGTGGCTCATTAGGAATACAGAAATCCCTCAACGTGAGGAGTCTTGTACAGCTCAGTGTTAGTTTTGTAAGGCTCTTTCCAACAATGTACAAAAGGAGATTGAGTGTGCATCATGCAAGGAACTGACCAAGTTGGTCTAAGTTTTGTTGGACCAGATAAAAGCCCTCACTTCTGCTGTTGCATCATTGAATACAAGTTAGAAGAAAGATATTTTTGGTGGAAAGGTCGAGAGTGGTTCACCGACAACCACTTCAGTTGCTACAACACCCAATAAAATTTCTACTGCACCAACAACGCAGCAAACAACTAAGATCCCAGTGAAGGGATCTGAAAAAAAATTGTCAGCTGGTATGGTGTCTCTGGCCTCCCAGGCTTCCAAATCCCCACCACCATCTGAAGGTCTCTGAGAATATGGAGAGCTGAATATGGAGAAACAAAACACTTCCTAAAAATTATTAATAGCAAAAAGAAAAACTGGAGGATAGTATTTGACAAATAATCTGCAAACAGTTTTGTATATAATAGAAAAAGAGTATTTATGGTTATAAATGTTATTCATTGGATGTATGTGGTCTCTGTTCTCACTGCCAGAACAATGAAATCCCAATAAAGAAAGAAAGTCCTTTACTACTGTGTCTGCAGGAGACTCACCTCTGTCCCCATGATTGATATATCCTTCATGGATATGTTTGTGAAAAATGCAACTATCAAACTGAGGGCAGAGGATGAGAAGGTGTAGCTGTTTTTGTAAAGGAAGTAGTATTGGGAATGCAGATACCAGTAGGTATAATCATTCCAGCAGTCTCGGTAAAGATATTGGGACCATTTAAAATGAATACCTGCAACTTATATCTTGCCCTGAATTTTGTTAGTGAGATGAATTGTCCAATTTTTTTTCACGGATTCCTTTACCCTGCCTAATAATTGGCAATTTCAGTGCCCATCACTCTTCATGGGGCTCATCATCATGTTCTTCCATAGTTGCTATAGTTGGTCAACTGAGGAAGAACAGATCTCTGATTATTGAACGATGGGTCGTACCTGTATATGTAATCTTCATGTACATTCTCATGCATCGATTTATCCTTGTGTTCAGCAACTCTACTCCAGATCTTATTTGGTGCATTTCCAAAAACTTTTTTAGAAGTGATCATAGACTGGTTGTTATTTTGATCAGTAATAGTGATTTGCCTCAGATCAGCTATGTAGATGGGTGGTTGGGAAAGCAGGTGGAGTGGGTACCAAGATTCATTTAGCCAATAGACTTTCGTCTATTGGCTAAAGTTAGATTTAGACAAAAGTGGTTGCACGATCCACCAACTTTCCAATTTTGCACACCTGATACTTGATAGGGCAAGTGAATAGTGGAAAAGTGGTAAACTTTGAATGATATTGACAGCAAGGAGATCTGCTGCCATCTGAAACTAGAGCTGGAGGCATACTGGAACCAAGTGGCAACTGACTGGGGAGAAGCAGCCTTGAAACATGAATATTATTCACACAATTGAACACTCAGAAAATTGAGTGGAAAGGCCAAGTCAGCAAATGAAAACATTAAAAAAGATGATGGAACTTTTGTAATATCGACAACTGAGTGCCTTAAGTGCTGGAGGCAGTTTTTTGAAAGGCTTTACAACCATGACCCACCACAAGGACCATCAATGGAGTCACTGCTTGTTGAGCCAGCTGAGTTCCAAATGTCTGATGCTGAACCAACTATTGAAGAGATGAAAACAGCCATTCATGCCTTGAAAAATAAAATGCACCTGGAGGAGATGAGATCACCACAGAGTCCATCAAGGCTGGAGGTGTTGTACTGATTCAATGACTACATGTGCTCCTTCAATCATCTGCTGCATGAAAAGGTACCAGATACCTGGAAAAAGGCTGTCATCATTCCATTCCTCAAGAAGAGCGATAGTCAAGAACTACTGTGGCATAAGACTTCTATCATCTGTTGGTAAAGTTTTCATGAGGTTCATCCAGTTATGCTTGCAGAAATTTTGTGAGCGAACAAGCTGTGAGGAAAAAGCCGGCTTTTGACCAGACCGAGGTGTGACCAGATATTCACCATTTGTCAACTAATGGAGGAAAGAATTTGATGCAGAAAACGAGCAGTTGTCATCTTCATTGATTTTTGATCTGCCTTTGACTGCATCCACTGGCCAGTGCTTTGAAAGGCGTTGGAGACAAATCTCATCCTTCCAGAAGTTATCAGGCTTCTCCAGGAGAGCTGCAATGGATTGTCACGTCAGATACGCATTCAAAATGAGCTATCTGAGGAGCTTTTCATCTGGAGATGGGAAACTCCTGTTCAGATGGAAGCTCTTTAACATTGTAGTTGACTCCATAATGTGATGAGTTTTCCAGGGAGAAAAGGAATTCAGTTGGAGATGATGGCTTTCTGACTGACTTAATGTTTGCCGATGACTGTGGTATGTTCACTATCAGTGATGCTGAGGCCACTGATATTCTGTATGATAACACTTACATTGCTCAGTCTTATGACCTGAAAATAAATGCAGATAAGACATATGTACTAACAATAGACGGTTCATGCATCATCATCCTACTGGATATGCAAATTAAATAAGTGCAAGAATTCAAATATTTGGGCTCGCTGGTCCAGGAGAACAAAAGTAATAACTACGGCGGAAGTCCACAGTCGAATTGGTCAAGCAACTGCAAGATTTGCTTCCTTGAAGTGGTGCTTGTGGAAACAAAGCAGCATCTCACAGAAGTCCTGAGTTCATCTTTTCTGGACTCTGATCTTGCCAATTTTATTGAATGAAGCAGAAATGTGGGCACTAATTTAGACGGACCTTAGCAAACTTGAAGTGTTCCTTATGTGATACCTACGCCAGATTATCAGTCTCACTTTGTGTTCAGATCCGAAAAGAGGATGTTCACCATTGCTGCGATTAACAAACAGTAGTTGTTACAGATTCAACAAAGACTGTGATGGTTTGGCCGGGTCTGCAGAATGATTGGAAACCGATTACCATAAAAACTCCTCTGGTATGAATGATCCATTCATTGGAGAGTCCATTGAACAATTCCAAACAAAATGTGGATTAAGCAGATCAATGATATAAAAAACCACAGGCTAAATCTTAATGAGACCAGGATGATGACCATGGATTGCCATGTATGGAAATGACTTGTTGATGAAATCAGACAACCATTGGCACCCACCACAGAGTATGGGCTTAGGACTCAATCCAAATCCAGATGCCAGCTCGGGATTAAGTAAGTAGTAAGTGCAAGGGAATATATTCCTCTAACATCTGGAAAACCAAGGTGGCCTGCTGTTTCTTGGTGGAACAAGAATGCAGTAGTGCATTAAGGGATTGTCATAGGGCTTTATGTAATTTCAGTTGTAGCCCTACATCAGAAAAGTTCTATGCCTATGCAATGCGAGAGCTATATGCCGTCAAATGTTTTGGTATGCTAAGCATAAATCATAGCTAAATTTTGTTGATACCATTTCTCAGACAACTCCATCATTGGTTGTTTGGAAAAAGTATGGGCCAAGTGTGGATCAGGAGAGTCATCACTGCTGATTGAACTGGAAAGCAATGGTATCCTTGTTACCATGCCAATTGATGTGGCAAACATGTTTGGTTACTCTTTTAGGTCAGTTTCATTTACATCATCCTACTGTCCTGAGTTTATGATATATAAGTTACAAGTAGAGAGTGTGCTTTTTATTATTGGAAATTCGCTAAATGAATTCCTTTTTCTTTTGATGAACTAAGATATGCCTTGAATAATTCCCGTGACACTTCCTCTGAAAATGATAATATCAAGTTCAGTGTGTTATCTCACCTCCTGAATAGTGCATTACGATATCTTTTGTCCATTTACAATAAAATATTGTCTGACCAGCTATTTCCAGATTCCTGGTTAGAAGCATTGGTCATCCCTATACTGAAACTTGGTAAAGATAAATCATGTCCTTCCAGTTATCATCCTATATACTTGACCAGTACCCTGTGCAGGTTGATGGAACGAATGTCAAACTGTCATCTAATGTAGTACCTTGAAAGAACAGCCCTAATTGCCCCTAAACAATGGAGTGTTCGCCAAGGTAGATCGGCCATTGATCATGTAGTTGCCTTGGAATCTGTAATTCAAAACACCTTTGTACTTTGCCGACGCCTGGTTGCTGTATTTTTTATATGCAAAAGGTGTAAAGGTTGGAAGAGAGAAATCCTAAATACACCTCATGAATGGTGTATACAAGATAATGTTGTTTTTCTCAGGGGTTTCCTCACTAGTCGGTTCTTTCAAGTTTGAGTTGGAATGACAATATCTGAAAGTTTCACATTAGAAAACAGAATACGACAGGGAACTGTCACTAGCACAGGGAAGTGCTACTTTATTTGCTGTAGCCATAATAGTAAACAGATTGCATGCAAAAAGCCGTTATGTGTTCTTTATTTGTTGATGATTTTTTAATTTACACAGCATCTAGAACTAGCTACTAATGAGAGGCTACTCCAAAATACAAAATCTGTTTAAAATTGTGGTGTAAAATGTCTAGATTTATGGTTTCTTTGAGAAAACAAAATGCATTTGCTTTTCATGTTTGAGGGAAGCTGTTGATTCTCAACAATTTTTACGTGGTGAACTAGTTGAACCATGCACACGGGTTAGATTTCTTGGAATGTGGTTTGACCAATGACTAACGTGGGTAATACATTTAAAGGAGCTGAAGGTAAAATATTTAAAAATGGTAGACTTGCTGAGAGTTTTTTTCTAATACTCATTGGGGAGTTGATTGAGTATGCATGTTGCACTTCTACTGAGTTCTAATCTGTTCTCGTTTGGACTACAGCTGTTTGGCATATTTATTCGCTTGGTCCATCACTCTTAGAATGCTAGATAAATTTTATCATTCATTCATCCATGTTGCTACAGGTGCATTTTGTTCAAGCTGTATGATAAGTCTACTGATGGAAAGTGGTGAGCCATCCCTTTGGGAATAGATGAAACCAAATGATCAGCTGATATTAAAGTGCAATGAAATTGTCCAACTTCTGATGTAGTGTTCTCTAACCCAGATCTGAATCAGTATGAGGAACAGCCGAGATCTACTGCTCTGCTAGGCATCAGAGCTCAGTGCCTTTTCTTAGCTCTAAATATACAATTACTTCCAGTTCTTAATGTTACTCCATGTTATTACCGCCCTTGGTGGCCTTCTCTCATTAATTACTGCTTTGGTATTTGTCAGTATCATAAGAAGAACACAAATCTGCCTTTTCTTAGCGCTAAATATACAATTACTTCCAGTTCTTAATGTTGCTCCATGTTATTACCGCCCTTGGTGGCCTTCTCTCATTAATTACTGCTTTGGTATTTGTCAGTATCATAAGAAGAACACAAATCTGGTTATGTTACGAGAAAAATTTTATAATATTATAAATAACGTGAATCCTGATGCTATAGTTTATTTGGACAGCTCTAAAAATGTTAATTTGGTTGGTTGTACTTTTGTGGTTGACAACAAAACGTATATGTTTGGCCTTCCCAGTATCATCAGTATTTTCATTATGAAGCTGTATGCTATTAATAAGGCCTTAGAATTAGCCCAACATTTTGTTACGTACTTGTCTGCTCAGATCTCATGAGTGCCTTACAAACAATTAGTGACATGTACTCCTGATACTCTATTTTTGGTGAGATTCAAAGTGCTATTTCTCAAATGACTCATGTAATACAACAATGTAATTACATGTGTCATGTAATGACACATGTAATACATGTGGAGCTCCTCATGTAGAAAAACTGTCAAGAGGAGGTTTCCTCTTGACAGTTTTTTTTGCATTCGCAAACGGCAAATAATAATCTATTTGCCATTTGCGAATGGGGCACACTAGGCTCACTCATGGATGTCTGATGACACAAAATAGGTGAGCACCTATTTGTGCTCACTGCGACTGCCAATTAACTGTGTACCACATCCTTACAGATTGTGCATTGTGTTGCAAGTCTAAACTAGGGTCTGTCATGTGAATAATGTTGGGAGCAATGAAACAGTGTTACCTGATCTTTTATGATTTCTCAGGACCTTCCTTTTATTTTCAGATATTTGAGTATTAACTTGTAGCTTTCAACTATTTATACCATTTGGCATACTAGCAGATGGCAATTTTATTGTTCTGATTTAGATTATTGATGTAATATTTAATTGTGCTTTTATTTCCATTTGTGGGTATCTAGTTTTTAATTTAATTTTTAATATTTATTTACATACTATGAGGCACATACATAAAGTAAGGGCCGTCGGCCTATATTTAAATATTAGCAGGTTTGAACACAGTTTCTCACATGAAGGGCCATCTGTTTACGAAGCCATTGCAGTTGTTTTGATGCTGTAGTCATTTGCCTGCTGGTGAATGCAGATCGCAATGTCTGTGATAATCGTTTCTCCTGCCAGTTGTGAAGTGCATGTTGTGATTCAATTTTTGTATACAAAAGGATCTTCAGCTGCTGAAATACATCAGGAGTTGTGCCTAGTGTATGGACCTACAATAATGATGAAGGAGAGGTTAGACTTTAAATTGGCCGCACAGATGTGCATGATGAAGAGGGGAGTGGCAGGCCCAATATTCAGACTGACAAAATCGTTGCACAAGTGAACCGAAAACTACGATGTGATCGGTGATTGATGATTAGTGCTCTGGCTCATGAACTTCCACATGTTGGATTGTCACAGAAAAACTTCTGATATCACAAATTGTGTGCAAGCTGGGTACTGAAAATGCTCACTGACCAAACCATAAAAAGCAAAGAATGTGCAGTGGACGAGCGTTTTTGGACCACTATCGACAAGATGGAGATTTATTTTCCCACATTGTTACGAGCGACGAGATGTGGATATCTTACACCTATGCAGAATCGAAACAACAGTCATTGCAGTGGTGCTATTCAAGTTTCCCAGAACTGAAAAAGTTTAAGCAATCTCTGTACTTAAGTTGATAAATGTTGGCTGCCAGTTTGTGAGATAAAAAGGGCGTAATCCCCTTCGAACTGTTGTTGGGTGTAATCCTCCTTCATGACACACCAGTGGTGTATCCTCATACCACTGCCTTAACCAAGAAGATAATTCAAGATTTTTGTTGGGAACTTTTTGACCATCCTCCATGTATTCTCCACCTTGCACCTAGCGACTACTTCCTCTTCTTGCGTTTGAAAAAGTTGCTTGGTGGACAATTTTTTGAAAACGACGATAGGAACTCAAGACTGCTGTTGTCAACTGGTACAATTCCTAGGTGGCAAACTTCTGTGCAGAGGGGTTAAAAAAACTGGTGCTGCATTACGAAAAGTGCTTAGAACTGAGTGGCAATTACGTGGAAAAGTGAAGTAGATATGTAGTGAACTAAAACTGTAAGTAAAAACCTTTTCTCATTAGTTAATTTTTTTTTAATGACCAAACGGCCCTTATTTTAGGAATATGCCATATATATAAATATTGTGTCTGGGTGCTGTTAACGACACTATGTTGTGTGCTCAGGAAAAAAATGCACTGTTCTCTATTACAAAATTTTGGCTAAAATTCTGGTGTGAGTCATCATTACCATTAATGTTTGTTAAAAGCTATTAGTCATTAGTTTATAATGATTAAGTAATTTTGGATTAATATTAATTAAATTATTTTGTGTGAAATGGTGGTTAGTAATGAAAAGTTAATTAACTTGTAATTTTTACTTGTGGATTTTATCCTTCTATCAGATGCTAATTAAAAAAAGGTTCATCTGCCGGTTACACATTTTGTTATACAAGGTCTGTTAAAAAAAATTATGAATCTTTTAATTTGTTGGGTTTGGAGAGATTTTGTTTTGTGTGATTGGTACCACTATAAAGGGAAACTTAATATATCATACCCCCCATTAAGAGCTTTGTGTGCTGTGCAATCCAAATGGTGATTATTGACTCATTATTTAACCTTTTGTATCATTTTGCCATTTTTACAGCAAGTGATTATGTGAGCAATATATTAATGAAATTTTATCAAACTCGTGAAGGTGTTTGTGGAAACACATTAATTGTTAATGCAAAATTTTGTGCCCCAGTTGATGTGGCAAGGTAAGAAGATTTTGAGATTAGAGTCAAGAGCTATGAAATCATGCCAGTGATGACAAAACATTTTTAAATAGGATCATAATAGGTGATGAAAGTGGGATATGCAAACAATATTGGAACTAAAATTCAGTCTTTTCAGTGAGTAAGAAAAAGTTCACAGAGGCCAAAATTATGTTAAAGTTGATCAGATATTAAAGGTCATGTTGATGGTTCTTTTTGTCATTCACCTGCAGTTTTGTTCAAAGTACAAACAGTAAACTTTCTTTATTACTTTGTAAGTTTTTAAATGACCAAAAAAGTTTCAAGACTGAAGTTAGAAGACTCCAAGTGCTGTAATTATGAATTTTTTTCAAAAAATTGAATAATTGTTTTTTCACAGGCCTCATATTCTTCTGATCTGGTCCCCCAGCAGGCTTTTCTATGTTTTCAAAGTTCAGATCATCATTAAAGACTGAATTTTTGAGATTATTGAAGAAATTAACAAATAAACACACATTGTACTGCTAGCTGTCTGATACTTTTTTTATGACTGTGTTTTGATGTGGAATCACTGTATCTGATCAAAAAGTTCATGCATTACAAGCTTCAAAAAGTTCACTGATAAGTGTATCAGTGGAAGAGGGGACTACTTTGAGGTGACAAGGACTAATAGCTTTCAAGTAAGATGCAAAAATTTATGTACCAATAGATGTGTAATTTTTTGAACAGACTTTGTTATGTAAATATTACTTTCAATACTATTTCTTTTCAGTAGTATTTGTAGTAGACCAAATATATCTGTAATATTTGAAACAAACAGAACGACTTTTAGTTGTGAAAAGCTTGCAGTTTAAGAAATCCTTTAAGTTTGAGGTTAAACTACTCTAAAATATTTGGTTTGCAGTTGTGAATGATTTTATAATAACTGATTTTCCTGTATAAAATTAAGTAATTGATAATTAAAGCTACAATTAATGTTTCTATAATTAAAGCATTTCTTTCTAATCGATTTCCACCTGTGTTTCTTTGTTTTTTATTAGTACTATGTTGAGTGCTTCTTTATGATATTTTGTCTCCTTAGATTAATTTTTTTAGTGTAAGTTATTTTTAGGTAACTCAAATTTTTTTGGACAAAGCTGATATCTGCTTTACATTTTTGTTGATTAAAATTTTGTTATTAATATTATTTTTAGTCATTACAACTAATTATGAAAATGTTTCTCTCTTTTCCTCCTCTCATGTGATAAATGATAGAAATGGTTTCCTAGAGCTGTTTGAGCTTGTTGTTATAGTTGTTACATGTTTAATATTTAGCTCATTTCATTGAAGGTTTTGTTTATGAATCTGATAGCTAGAATGAAAAAAAATTATGTTTCAGGCTCATGAAATTCTCGCTCTTGAAATATTGACTTTATTAGTTGAGACTCCTACTGAGGATTCGGTTGAAGTTGCTATTGCATTTCTTAAAGAATGTGGGCATAAATTAAATGAAGTTAGCACTAGAGGAATGCGTGCTATATTTGAAATGCTTAGGAATATTTTACATGAAGGACAGTTGAACAAAAAGGTAAGGTTCATGAATTGTATTGTTTGTATTTATTTTTATATTGTGTGATTACCACTTATTACAAACACACCACTTGTTGGATATTTTGGTAATGAATGATTCTTCTGGATTTTTACATTTTAGTGTTGAAAATATATGTAGGAGAATAAATTTATTACCTTAGTAAGTTTATTCACTAGGGACTCCAAAAATATTAGTTATGATTGCATTCCCTTCCAATTCACATACATTTCAGTAAGACACATCTAGTGTTGAAAAGGTAAAAAAGTAAGTTTTATTTATTCTCATTTTGTAAAACAAGATTTTTATTTGAATGAAATGGGACAAAATTGCATTGTGTGTTTTTTTTTGGAGAGTTCATTAAAAGATTGTTTTGTTTTATCATTTCTAATAAAAATCCTTATTGTCGGCGTATTGATATTAAAAAAAGTGCCATGAAATTTTCATATAATTGGCCTGAAGATGAGAAAAATGTATGATAAAATTGAATTTTTTGAATATAGTTTTGTCTCAACAATACATAATGAGTAATACATAATGTATACATAATGAGTAAAGTAACTCTCATTTGACACAGTGCTCAGCATTTAAAAAATATATTATTTCAAATTTTTATATTTGGGACATGTTTAAAAAAAACAGTATTTTAAAATTGTAGTTTTTTTTACTGTATGTGTGACCTACAGTTCCAGTTTCACATTTTTAGTTTAATAAGCTGAGGTACAAGTTTACATTAAATAGTTAAATTTGTTAATCCTAAAAAAAAACTAACAGGTTTGAGGATATGTTGTCAGTCTTCTAGGACTATAAGTGCACATTTACACCTAAATACAAGAGGTTAACTTTAAAGTAAAGACCGTTTCATTGTAAAATAATTATTCTGAAAACTTTATAAATATTTATTATAAACTGCATACCTTATACTACTTCTCTATATAATCGCCACATGAATTAAGACATTTATCATAGTGATACACCAGCTTCAATATACCCTTGTCGTATTCTTCTGACGCCAGTCCATTTAGCCACTGATTAACAGAATTTTTAAGTTCATCGTTACCTGTGAATTGCTTACCACTCAAAAATTCTTTCAATTTCCTAAATAGATGGTAATCAGAAGGAGCCAAGTCTTGACTATGTGGCTGGTGATCGTAAATTTCTCATCCAAATGTTCTCAGTAAATCACGTGTCGGACTTGCAACATGTGGATGTGCACTGTTGTACAGCAGGATGATGCTGTCGATCAGCATCTGCATCGGCTTCTGCATTTATAGTCATTCCATACAGCATAAAATCAACCAGCAGTATGTCAAACCAATCCCAAAAGACTGTGGCCATCAGTTTGCATCCAAATGGCTGTGATTTGACCTTGTTGGTCTGATTTGAGATTGAGGATGACACCATTCACTTGACTGCCATTTTCCTTCTGGCATGTAGTATGGAATCCATGTTTCATCACCGATAACAATCAAATTAAGGAACTCGGTCACCTTTTTCTATATAGTGCATCAAAATTTCTAAAGCAGATCCCATTCGGATTTTTTTGTGATGTTCTGTTAAGACGTGTGGTATCCAAGGTGCACAAACCTTTCTGAAGCCTAAATGGTCATGACCAAATGCAACCGATAACAGCTCTTGAAACATAGGAAAAAGAAGGGCCAGGTCAGGAAATGTTGAGTGACGATCTTCATTGATGATTTCATTGTCAACGCATTTCAAAAAGTCCTTGGTGATTATTGAGGGCTTCTGAATTCTTCATCATGGATATTAATTCTGTTATTTCTAAACCTTTCACACCATTTTAGGACGTTTCTTTTATTCATTACATTATTACCGTACACAGCAACCAACTGCCTATGAATTTCAGCCGGCTTAACCTTTTGCTGGTTTAAAAAATGTATGATTCTATATATTTCAGAGTCGGCGGCAACATTGATTTTTCTATTAATTTTTTAACGTAATAACTCACACGTAATCAAAGATACTACAACACAACAACTTACAGACAATAATGCAGTTTGTACATTATTAGCATGGCCATGAGCAACACAGGTTCACCAACTTTAAGAAGAGAAATTTCCCAGTGGTCTAGAGATATCCCTTGTATATTATTAGTGATAAATTGTATTTCTGATTCTGAACAGTAATTTCGTGAGTTTTAGTTTAGCAGTCCAAATATTGATAATTGTTAGTATTATACACTCAATTTACTGAGTAGAGAAATATATTAATATTTTCATCCACTTTTTGCTTCATGGCAAAATACTCTGCAATTATTTCTGACCTTGGATTTAGAATTACTGTTGAGTTTTCTATATATGTTTTTGTATGGAAAATATTCATTAAAATTTTAATTGCACAGTATTTTGATTCATAATTTTTTCTATTGAAATCTGTTTTGATATTTTTAAAATTGACATTATTAATTAATTAAATAATTTTATAAAACTTTTTTAAAATAAATTTTATCATCAGTACTTTAATGATGATAACTACTGTTCCTTTTTATTTTGTGCTGATGCAATCTTAAGATTTCTTCTACATGTACTGAAGTGACACAGTGATTTTTATTTTGTTTGCAAATATACTTGTGTTGTAGTAACTGTTTTTATCTAAAAAGTCCATGTAAGAATTAAATTATTAAAACCACTGAAAAGGGTCGTTTAAAAGTTTTATTATCCATTTTTATTAATTTTTAGTGACATTAGGGATTAAATTTTAATAGTATACCAGTTACAGTATACAGTTACCAATAAAAAGTAACTGAACTCTTGATAAACATCATGATTTACAGGATCTTTTATTAAATATTGCCTTTGACATATATCCTTACTTATCATTGTATTATTTAAGCCCCACTGTTGGGTAAAAAGCTTTTCTTTGCATTCTAAATGCTTAGTTCTTTGTAGGTGGCATAAGGTATTGAATGTGTAGTTATATTGTGTATGTTATCATACAAAATTTTTTTACTGATTAGAAAAATTCTTTCTCCAATTGTGTAATAATAAAAAGATATATTAGCGCCAAAATTTTATGTTACTATAGGTGAAGATTAAATGATTTCTCTATTTATATTCTGTATTATGTCGTAATTTTTCAAATTTCTAAAAATATTTACTTTTTTTTTTGAAACAAAGAATATTCTTTTGTAAATCGGTGTATCCCATACTCTCGACTTCCAAGTTTATAGCTGCATGGTACTCTATACTTTTTTAAACAAACTTTTGTGTGCGTTGTGTTATTTTGGTAGTTGATTGTTTTCGTAATTAACTATGTTATTATATAAATTGTAATGAGTTAAGCACACTCATCTGTTAACAGATCTTTATGTTTGATTGTAAAGCAGTTTGGCTGTGTTTTTTTTTGTTACAGGTTCAATATATGATAGAAGTTATGTTTCAAGTATGGAAAGATGGTTTCAAGGATCACCTTCCTGTTGTTGAAAAACTGGATCTGGTGGAGGAAGAAGATCAATTCACCCACTTAATAACGCTAGATGAAGCTAAAGATGGACAAGATATTATAAGTATGTACTATTCTTAAATTATTCTCTATTTAGTAAAGAGCAAGTTTCAATCTGTTAATTAAATATTTATTATTGTAAAATAGTAAACTTTATAATTTTGAAAAAAAATAAAATTATTTTTATGGTTGTTAATTATTTCCCTCATTAATATAACAAATTTTAAAGTTAATATCTTGGCTGTGGTAGGCCTTTTAAATTAGTCGACTGGGCTGGTCTAATGGTTAATTTGTCATCGCAAATCAGCTAATTTCGAAGTCGAGAGTTCTAAGGTTCAAATCCTAGTAAAGACAGTTAATTTTATATGGTTTGAATACTAGGTTGTCGATACTGGTTTTCTTTAGTGGTTGTGTTTCAATTAACCACACATCTAAGTAATGGTTAACCTGAGACTGTACAAAACTGCACATAATTTACATTCATACATATCATCCTCTGAAGTAATACCTTACAGTAGTTGGAGGCTAAACAGAAAAAGAGAGAGGCCTTTTAAATTGCTATCTGCCTTCCTGGTAATCATCTGAGTGAATTTTTGAAATAAATAATTTTGCATTACAAATTAGATCATTATAACAATAAAAATTGTGTTATCATATTTATTTAGAAAATGGAAATTTTAATTGAAAATGATGTTGATACATTATTTTTGTATGCGTTCTGAAGTTTGGCAGAGAACAAGTGCATTCATGTTTGGCAGAGAACTAATGCACTCTCTGACAGGGAACTATAACCTGCAACTACAAGAAACGTGAATGGTTGTAAAAACTTGCATCTTGTCTGCTCATTAAAGTATTTTTTGTCTGCTTGTTGTAGTGTTTGTTACAGTTCTGCAATTTAGTTTTTGTACTTTTGAGTTGGTTGTGTGGTTTGTCATATTATCTTATGTAATCTGTTACTGGCTTTGAAAGCATCACTATTCTTTTGTAATTGGGCATATATCAGTTATAAAACAAATTCAAGCTCCATCCATCAGCTTTTGCTAATCATACCGTAGAATAGGATACACCTACAAAGATATTAACTGCAATATACAGATTTTACATATGGTAGAGAAAAGCTATCAACTCATCATGTTAAACAGTAGGAAGTTACACATCATTTTACAAAACAACATATTAAATGAATACATATAGCAGAGAATAATTAATTATATCCTGAGGGTGGATAGCATATAAACAATGTCAGCTACAGTGATGCTGATTAAGGAATTGCATAATAGAAAAAAAAAGGTTCTGGAAGTATATTTCCATAGTTATAAGATGTGTATTTATTTAGAAGTTAAATGTTTCATACTTTTTTCTTTATTAAGGAAGCTCGGTTCTATTTTCTGTTTAAAAAAAAAGTAGTACCATTTACAAACATTTATTTTGTTTTCATTTACTGATATCTTGCTCTTAATGTTTTCTTTCAATTCCTTTTTTATTTTTTTTTACTGTATAAACAAGAAAAACTGAAGAAATAGACTACATTGTTGAGTAACTATTTTGAATTGAGATTTGTCTTTCCCTTGTAATTAATTATTTAAAATTGTCATAAATAGATTTTAAAAAACTGTTACTTATAATACAATTGGTAAGTAATA
This sequence comes from Lycorma delicatula, assembly GCF_047948215.1. Lineage (NCBI taxonomy): Eukaryota > Metazoa > Arthropoda > Insecta > Hemiptera > Fulgoridae > Lycorma > Lycorma delicatula. The sequence continues at coordinate 197,661,964 of NC_134456.1, read as the reverse complement.
ATTAAAAACAATGTGTAAATAAGTAACTGTTGATTTATTGTCTGTAAGCATTATACTTTATACACCTTACATACATGTTTATGGGCAATAACTTAAAAAAGTAATAAAAAAAAACCACCTTTTGACTATTTTTATTATTATTTATATATATGGTTTAGTAATAAATCATTTTCCTTATGTGTCACTCCCTAAGTCTCATTTGCAAGAATTAGATCATTTAGCTATCCAAATCAAATACCACACTCAACGAATGCGGCAATAGTTATCATTTAAATAGCCCATTGGCTATTCCCTTGCTACCTGTATGTTTTCATACGCTACAGACTAAGATTAAGTACTGTTTATCTATTGGTATTCAGACTACAAAGCCTAGCAAAGACATAACATGTCCTAATGGATGCAAGAATCAATCCTCATCATGTTTGGTGGTAATACGTTAATAACACTGAATATTTGTTAAGAGGTGGAACTAGTCCAGGAGTTATTAGGGATTTTCATAATGGCCAATATTATGATAGTGTAATCATCTGCTATTTTACAATTCAAAGTAATTACTCAATAATGTAGTCTATTTCTTCAAATTTTCATTGTTTATACAGAAAAAAGTAATAAAAGAATTGGCAGAAAATATTAATAGCATGTTAACAATAAATGGAAATAAAATAAATGTTTGTGAATGGCACTGCTTTTTTCCAAAAAAATAAAGAAAAGAAAATAGGATTGAATTTCCATAATAAAGAAAGAAGTGTGAATCATTCATTAATAAATAAATACACATTTTATGGAGAATATGGAAATATCCTCCCAGGACGTCTTTTTTTCTATTATGCATTTCCTTGATCAGTGTTATTGGAGCTGACATTGTTGTGTATGCCATCGACCTTTAAGATATATGAGGCATGTTTTTAAAGGAAGTACCGTTTTGAAATTAAAAAAAAAGTAAACTATTCTGAAGAATTTTATTTTCACATGAAAGCCTGTACTCTACTTTTCTACATAATTAACACCAATATTAAGGCACTTGTTGTATTGTGGAACCAGCTTTTGAACACTGTCATCATGGAGGTCTGCCACCAGATTTTATAACCACTGCAACACGGTTGCTTTGACACCATCATCATTGATAATTTAAGTGTTCGGTCACAATTTCACAGACAACACTTCTTGAAACTTGAGGAAACTCTTCAGATTGTGAAGAAATTGTAAAGGGTCTGTGCTCACTTTTTCATTAACTTTCTGCACCAAATCTTCAGTAATGGCAGAAGGTCGTCCATTCCGTTCCCCATAATGAACATTCTGGCGGCCATCTTTGAAAGTTCTAACCCATTTTTGTTAACCCATTCCATCGCTCATAATGTTCTCTCCATACATGTCACTGATTTGACTATGAATTTCATCCACTTTCATGCCTATAGCATTACGAAAGCGAATTGCACCATGTATTTCACAGTTGGCGGGATTCTCAATCAGGCATTTTAAATACTCCCAAACAAACGTGAACACAATTGAATATTTCCGTAAAGGCATCTGTGGCTTGCCAACTGATACGGGTACATAGTGTATATGTGTGGAATGTCGACCGCAGTGTAGCAGTGGCAGAATTTCAAAACGGTACTTACTTTAAAAACATGTCTCGTAATTAGCTGTTCTCTGTTGTATGTGTTCATTTAATATGTTGTTTTGCAAAATTTAAAGTGTAGGGAAATTTAGTGTGGGGATAAGGGCAAGGATTGATTCTTGCTCATTGTGTGTGAGATACACGAGTTCCTCAAACGTGACTATCTTTGGTCAGCTTGGGTCATCAAACTCGCTGTATGTTATCCAGGTCTGTCCTGATTTTGATGTGAAGCAGAGATGATTTCAACTTGTTGGATTGAAGTACAAGATGATGCAGATTTAAAACTAGATTGATGTAATCTACAGTGGATGTTGTAATTTTACCTGTTAGATACAGTACATTATACAATCAAAAAGTGTAAATGAAGACACAAAATAAATCCTAAGCATTTTACATTATAAAATAAATAGGTAAGTTGAATAAATAAATAAAATTGACGAATGAAAAAGTAGTATGATAAATGAAAAAGTAAAATTCAAAGTAAGTAGTTGTTTTAAATTTTACTGCATTTTCATATTAAAATTTTTGGAAAATAACAGAGTTAAAATAAAAACTGAACAAGTGAAAATAAAAACATTTTTTAAACTGAGCTTTGATTGCTTAACAAATAAAAGGTTTTATGCACGAGTGAGTAATGCAGTATAACTAAAAGTTACTATCTATTTGTAAATGTTACTATTTGATCTCCGTGGCTGAGTGGTAGCATCTCTGTCTTTCATCTGGAGGTCCTGGGTTCAAATCCTGATCTGGCATGGCATTTTTCATACGCTACAAAAGTTACATTTCCACATTCCACACAAAAGCTTCAAGATTATGTAGCGATATCATCAAGAAAAAAAAATCTATATAGTCGAGATGGAATTACTTAATGCAATTCACTAAACAGATACTAATCATCGACCAAGTTAGTGTAATTTAGTACTTCACTTTAATAAAATTTAGTTCTTCTAAATTGTAACAGATCCATTTTATTAATTAAACACCCTCATGTCAATTCAAGTTTGGTTTTTCAATAACCATTATTTCTGATTAGTATTATATTTGTATTTAAAATGTCTACTAATGGATCGACCAAATAAAAAAAAAACCCAAAAAACCAGTTGATTGTATAACTAAAACATGAATTAAAATGCATTATGAATTAATAATAGTTTTTGATTTTGAATTAGCTGAAATTTTTTACCTGAGTCTTTTTATCTTAATAATTTTACAATGTTTTTCAACTTAGATCTATAATTTTTACTGAATAATGTGGTTTTCTGATTTCAGAAAATTTTTGTGATGTTTTAGGTTTCATCAGCTTAATATTTTGTTCTTTATTGTACTGTTTGTTATCTAAATGAAAACATGGAGGTAGCAGTCGCTGCATGATGGGCATTAAGGGTTCTGTCAATTTTAAATGTTAGAGAAATTTTTCAATGATTTCCTTGTAAGTTTTAACCTTTTCGTAGGGCCAAGATGTCATTAAATTATTTGGTTTTGTTTGTGACAGATGTTTTCAAGTATGATGCAGAATATGAAGCTAATGAAGAGAAATATAAAACTTTACAAAGAGAAATATTAGGTGAGAGTGATTCAGGAAGTGAGAGTGGTAGTGAAGATGAAGGTTCTGGCTCAGAAGAAGATGAAGATGACTCAGATGAAGGTATGTATGCAAACACTATGTAGCTTTTAAAATCTATTGTATTGTGTTGTTTTTACCCTTTTTTTATTTACATCAAATAGATCACAAAAATTTATATCTTTATAAAAATATGTGTATATTATTTTTGGTATAGCCAAATTATATTAATAATGGTTTGAATTTCATGTTTCATGTACTTCTTAAAAACTATTATATGAAATTTATTAAAATAAACCATGAATGAAACAAAATAAACTATCCTACTTTCAAAAGTATAATGATATGTTTTTTTATCCTTAGCGTAGAGAGTTTAAAACTTATTTAACATAATGAATGGTTATAAGAAATATAGAGTATAAATTTTACGTTAGTGACTCAGTGTCCTTCCAATGTGGGCTTAGCTGAGCAAGGTTGTTTCTTTTATATCCTGAATCTGTTTCTTGGGTGGAACTTTAATTTTTGTAAGGAAAGAAACTTTGCTGCTTCATACAATTAATTTGGTTAATGCAGAAACAGTATATTGCTGCCTCCATCCTGAGTGAATACCTAAGTGATTTAATTTGTGCTAGGATACTTCCGTGGGCAGATAATTCTTTTTCAGTATCCATCATTTCCTTACTCTTTACCCCATTTTCTGCACTTTGTGGGTGTAGGCCAGACCTAGTTAGCTTCCATGCTGAGGATTGTAGGACTTCTGAAGGGCTCAGTTCCAGGATGTCTCTAGAGATACACATTCTCAGTGTGATCTGGCCAGGAGGCATGGACCGTTTTAGGAGTTTATTATGTCTGGAGGCTACAATATAATTCTCATGGCTGAAATGACTTCTGAACAAAAAGTTGGTTTTTCTAATTCCTACTTAAGGGTAAATGACACTGAATCACATTTTAGATATTGCCACAGCATACTGCAGAACATCTCTCATAATTCTGATTGGACAATATTATTGCTCTGTGTTTATGATTATTAAATCATTATTTTGTTCTTAAAGAATGTTTATGTTGAAAATTCCATTCTACTGAGCATGCTGATAGATTGCAAATTCAATCTAATGTTAGAGGTGATAGTTTAAATGTTGATCTTCTTTGGAAACTAAAGATATTTTGTTAATTCCTTTTATGCAGTAAAATTTTGTATTGTTATATTTTCTCTTGTTTAAATGTAGTTTGATTTTACTTACCACATTGAAATTAGTCACACATTGTCAGTGAGGTTAGATTCCATCTCACAATCAATGGCGTCTTAGATTTTTTAAGCAATCTTAAGACTTGTGACTACAGTCACCTTACACGTGCTATATATTGCATATTATGAAGATCATACAACGTATGAGGAAGGTTTTTTATAATCTCTTATGGAGGTACAGCAGAGGAGCATTACAACAAGAACATTGGCAGGAGCAACACCTTAATGTACTGTTTCAGCTAAAATTGTGTCAGTCATAATCTTGTGTAGTAAGTGAAATTATGCTAGTATTATAAACATTATGCTAGTATTATAAAAAAAAACAAAAACAGAATTTTATTACATGCAGAAGAAACTGAAAGCAGAGGAGGTTGCAAAAAGCAATTTACCATAATACAAGCAAATATTTACCAGCGATAGAAGTTTTGAGTATCAATTTCTTTTTTTGTAGAGCAACAAAGAGTTCTATAGGTTTATAAGAGGGTGTTTTCCTGATGTTGATGAAGTCATTAAACAGTTTTTGATTGAAGTACAGTTTTGCATTCTGTCATTCAGAAATAGAGTATTATGACTAAAGACATAATAATAATAGATTGCCAACAATCTCAATAGATTGCTAACATGGTTTTTATAAATCCATTTAATTGACACATCATAGACTGGTCATAAAAAGATTTAAATGCAAGAATTGCATTGCAGTTGCAGATCCTACTGGCAATTAATTATCACCGTCAGCTGTAGTCTTGGGATGTGTTAATAAACAAGCCATATAAGAAGTTTGTTCAGAAAGAAATATGAAGTGTGGTTATTTTTTGAAAATCTAACTTTTAGAAAAAATGTCATTGCCCATTTGCAGAATAGGACTCGGCTGCATGATAAAGATTTGTAGAAAAAAAATTCAGTTTTCATTTAAAACGTGTTATACATTTTTATGGTATGAAGTACACAGTAATAAGGCAGCAAAGTATCCTATTCCACTAGCACTAGTAGCAATAGTTCTGGACCAAAGCCATCAGATTGTGTAATTGTGTATTGAGAGTGATTCATTAACATGATTATTAAATAACAAAAATTGAAGAATAAATAAAAGTTTTATTAATTTTAAATGTGCAAGTGCAAAGATTGTGTGCATGTGAGTCTTATCTTTTATGGCTTTCTATTAAACATTTTTTCAGTATTTTTTAATTATCAGTTTTAGTTTTGATACTACCTTTTTGGTATAAAATCTGAAAACTGAAATTTTTTTTGATCACAATTATTTTCTTTACTTCATACAAGTAAGTAAGAATCGTACCATTATTTTGAGAAGGCAGGATGAATTTTTATGAGTGAGAATGGTGATGGTCCATTTGTAATCAGTTATCAAATGAATTTCCAGATATTTTGTGTTCAGTGGAACTGGGTTACAGAAAGTAGTGTCAGGTGGATAACAGTTGATAAATGGACTCAAGAAAAAAATTGTTGCTACTCAAACACTTTTGTTTGTATCAAACAGGGGAGATAAATTCTTGACTGCGCTGGGAGTTGAGATGAGACTTTGTTATTATACACTAATGCTGAAACAAAGCAGCAAGCAATGCAACAATAAATTCTTCATCTCCAAGATTCAAAAGTTTAAGCAAGAATGTTGAGACAGGAAGCCACTGTTTTTTGAAACACCTAAGGAGCATTGTGCTGATCTTGAAAGTACTATAGATACTGATAATATTGTGAAGCTCTTATAAAACTGACATGCTGTTCAGAGTAAAGGACATAGGAAGCTGTTCAGTGGGGCTTTTTCTATAAATTGTGCTTGCAGTGGGGCCTTTTTTGTTGCAGTGTGCTTGACTACACACTACAACAAAAAAAGTTTATGGATTAAAGTGACTGGAGGGGAAATGTACTTTACAGTCCTTCCTGACAGGTAAGATTAGAAGAAGTTTTTTCTTTTAAAACAATGCCTTGAATGCAGAGTTTTGAAAATAATGAACTCATTCACAAAAAAATAATGATTTAAATTTGGATGGGAAGATTTTTTCAAAGATGAAGTAATAAAACTTGTAGAGTGATTTGAAAACTAGTCAAACCAGCTGTTATATAAACCACTCAACTGAATGAAAAATACTTAATATTAATTTTATTATTTAATTAGGGCTTTATTTTTTTCTGAAAGTGAACTTATTTCAAATGATTGTAGTATTTTTATTTTCAGAAAATATTTGGATTATAGTTTTAAAAAGGAGGTAAAGCATATAATTTTGCCATCATTGTTTGATGCAATTTTTATTTATAAATTTGCTTGGAAAAATAAGTTTATTCTGTCAGTAAATAATTCTCTGATTCTCTAATATTACAAATTTTTTATTCATTTTGTAATTATGTATTAAGTTTAAATTAATTATTATTGTGTATTGCCAGTATTTTACTTATTGAGTAATATATCTTGCTACATTACTCTGTAATAACATTAGAGTTCAGCTTACAAAACTTCATACTTTTATTTATTTTATCTGTTTTGTTTTTCAAGTTAACTGTCACTTTCATGGACAAAAATGTGTTGTAAATAATGTAACATACTATAAAATTTATTTTTCTTCTTTTAATATTTTGACTTTAATTACTAAAATTAATTATTGTTTTATTTTAATATATTTTTTCTTGTAGATGGAGAAAAAAAGAAGGAAACCATTTTTGATAATACAGAAACAAATCTTGTTGCATTACGTAAAACAATTTACTTAACTATACATTCCAGTTTAGATTTTGAGGAATGTGCTCATAAACTTCTAAGGATGGAGTTAAAACCTGGTCAAGAAATAGAAATGTGTCATATGTTTTTAGATTGTTGTGCTGAACAGCGTACCTATGAAAAGTTTTTTGGTTTATTAGCTCAGGTTTGTATAGAATCTGTAAATTTAAGTCTCTATAACTATAGTAAGTCAATGATTTATTTTAAGATTAGTGAGTTTTGAAGTAACCAGATTTGCATTTTACAGAATAGCATTAGTTTGTCTTAAGGAGTTAATTAATCTCTCAGTAATTATCCCTTTCAGTACCATTCATTAACTCCTTTTTTTTTGTTGTACAAATTTAATGAACTTTCAAAATAGAAAAGGGACGACTCCCTAAAATTAAATGTTTTCTATGCAGTAGCCTAACAGTAAGTTTATAGGTCATTCTTTTTCGCTGAAGCAAATGTAGTAGGAGTTGCTTTACTTGGATATGCTGCATTCATGGCTCTTTCCTCAATTGCAAGGTGGACCAGAGAACTACTTGGAAACAAGATGGTGGGCCTTCTCATTGGCATAACTCTACAGGATTGGTTGAATGATGTTTTCTCCAATCGCTGGATTATTTTCAGCATTGACTTGATGACAGAGGTTGATGTGGTGACCTCCAAGGTTACCCAATCTAACCCCATGTAATGCTTTCCTTTAGGGTTTTATTCAGGATCTTGTGTAAGTGACTCCTCTACCTACTGAACTACCTGATTTGAAGCACAGGATTGAAGCAGTTGCTGCTCCCAGACATGCTGGTTAAAATATGTGATGAACTCTCCTATTGGTTAAATGTGTGCCGCGTGACAAAAGTTCTTCTTGAAGGAAGAACTATAATGTTTATTCTCATCTTATTTGTGATTCATTACTATAAGTAAAGTTAAAAGATATTAAATAGCTTTGTGTAACCCCTTTATAATTTTTTGTACACTGTGTATTCAAATAAGATTTCCATTCCAAGACAAGGAAATCTCAATCTCTTAGAACCTTTATTGATGATGCTTCTAAAATTAGGTCATTTATTTAAATAAATTTAAAACAGTTCAGGAAGTTTTATTTAATTGAAATTTATTGCTATTGCTTTATTATGTTTGGGAATTAAAAGTTCTGATTATCCAATCACTTAGATGACTCATTGTAAGCTCAGTTTGATTGTGTTAAAGGAATTAACTATTTTGTTTGAGAAAAGGGTATAATGTCATCAGCACATATTCTTTTTATATTCAGGATGGGTATCAGAATTTTTATTTATTGAAATTAGAAAAAAATTCCTGTTTTAGAACTGAGGGGCATTGCATTTCACCTTTAGCAAGTTGGGATGTATATTGTGTATATCATAACATTGCTTTCTGTTTGTAAGATAAAAATGAACCAGCTTTCACATATACCTATAACTGTTCAATTTCAAGTTTTTGTAATATCTGATGATTAATTTCGAATGATTTGGTTAAATCAGTAGAAATGCCCACTGATAGATCTTTATTATTTATTGTCAGAAGATTTTAATTTGTCAATTAGTGATGGGCATTATTAAATTAACTTTGTGCATTTTATCCAGCATCTTATGAAAGCTGGACTGATTCTACTTAATTTAAGGGATACTTGCTTATTATTATTTACATCAAACTTAACAATTTTATTATTATTTTTTCTTATAAACAAGCATTATGTTTACAATCTTAAATTAAGAGAAAGTAAGGAAATTTTATAAGTATCAGATAATGGTGACACCATCAAATCTCTTTCATTGTTTTTTTAATAACATTCTAGGTAGTTTTTTCACACCAGTTTTTTGTATTTTCCGCTGCACTTTTTTTGTATTTAAGATATTTAAGCTGTTTTGTAAACTTCATCTTCAGAAATAGATGACAACAAAAAGATGTTTGGTATTCATTAATTTTTACTATTAGAGACTTTATGGATTCACATGAAGATTTATTCTGTTATAAGTAATAAATTGATTATTAAATTATTATTAGCTCCTTATAAATAAGAAATAAAAATTTGGTAATGACAATCTTATATAATTATTACAGTTCTATTTCTATCATAACTATAACTACCGTTTACTTTTACTTCTATTTCTAGATTATTTAATTTCTTTTTTGAATTGCATTTTTTTGCATTGGTAACTGCTTTTTTAAGTATGTTATAGTACTTTTTATAATTTTTAAATAAAGTATCACTATTACCATGTATTTTGCCATTTTGTACTGTTTATTTTCATATGAGATCAGTAGATGAAACTCTTAGATGAAGTGTAACAAAATCTTTTTAATTTATTAAGTGGTATGTTTTAAAGGTAAAACAGTAATAGAATAATATTATGTAATGCATTTAGAAATGTTTTACTATTGTTATACTGTATATAGTTTTCCAACAGATATTATTTCCAGATTTTTCATAAACAAATATTAGAAACTAGATATTGCTATCATTAACTTTATTAATTAATTTAATGGCTTGTTGTTTACCAATTTCATTTAATAATATTTTCTTAAAAGAAAGAAAAAGATTCATATCTTTAACAGCGAAATTCTCAAAATTAATTTTACTTATAATCTTAAATTAAGATTGTCACTTGTAATACAAGTTTGTTCATTAATTATTAGATCAAGGCTTGATATTTATATATGGAACCTGCTTCTGTCTAATAATTCTATATTAACTTATTTACTAAATCACATTGCTATGTTAGTCCTAGTTATTTCCAAATTTAAGTGTTTTGAAAAAATAATTTTCTTTTATAAGAAAATTTTTATTAAGAACTAACTAATAATTGGTAGACAATTTCAGCGGAGACATTATTAAATCAATTTTATTTCTAAATACAGAAATATCCTCATACAAAAATCTACAAACTTGCACAAACAGTATTAGGATCTGAGATTTCAGTCACATAAAATTTTATATTCACTTCAGAATCAGTATCCTCCTAATTACAATATTTGTAAATTCAATATGATGTTTTAATAAGAGTGCCGTATCCTCACTTCTTATTTAATTTTATATAAAATATTCTAGCTAACTTATTGTCAAAGATTCTACAGTAATTGGTTTCATCCTAATTCAACCAGTCTTCTATCAGGTATAAAACATAAGCAGTTTAGAAAGTTATTTTAGTTAATAACCTTTATTGATTCTTATTTTTCTGTCAGTATACATTTACTTTTTTTTACTGTTGTAATTTTTTTTTTTATATTATACATATCATTTCAGTTTACTTTTCTTTAGTTTGCTCATTATGATACATGATTGCATTTCTGGTAATTTTTTAGATGATAATGTTATTAGAATTAAGCTGTTTATAATTAATCATTAATTTTTTAATATTACCTTTATTTTATTTACTATATAATTCACACATGTGATTTTTGTATTTAATATTTTTTTTTACAGAGGTTTTGTCAGATAAATAAAATGTATGTGGGACCTTTTGAGCAGATCTTTAAGGACAGCTATTCTACAATACATCGTGTTGAAACAAACAAATTAAGGAATGTTGCCAAATTATTTGCTCACTTGTTGTATACAGATGCCATCTCATGGGAAGTTCTTTCAACAATTAGGTTGAACGAGGATGATACAACTAGTTCTAGCAGAATATTTATAAAAATTCTCTTCCAGGAATTATCAGAGTACATGGGATTGGCTAAACTAAATCAACGTGTTAAAGATCCGTAAGTGTACATTTAGATTTCATATCTGGAAAATTAAATTTTACTCATCTTTTTTAAATGTTCATAGATTTGGATTATTGTTGTATGTACCTGGAGAGACAAGAATAAAAAAATAACAGAGTTGAAAGGGCGCACAAACTATATATAATTGATGAACTTTGTCAATTCAACACAGTTCTCTGGCAGAACATCTGCCTGTGGTGTCATTGTTGGTTGATTGTTTTTATTAATGTCCTTTCCCAATATCTGTGAGGAAGTTTAGTGATTTTTATCATACTGATAATATTAGAAAGAATGTGTAAAATTTTGATTTCTTGTAGAGAATCAGCTTCTGAAACATTAATGCTTAAAGGTTTTAATAAGATACAACTACATGAATACTATTGTTTCAAACAATAAAATCAAATGTTACTTGAAGATCAACCAAACTCTGGCTATTCTTCAGTCAGTTGAAATAATGAAAACTTGAAAAAAGATTTGTTCAGTAGTCAATAAAGATTTTCAATGATATGTTAAATTTTTTGTGTGATTTTGAGATGACTGGTGTGTCTTATGATTCACGTTGACAAATGTTAAAAGAAGTCTTGCAAATTGTTATTTTTTCTCTAAAATTTGTTCCTTGTTAGGGGTATAAAAACAAATTTGTTTGAATATTTGTTATGATTTGTGGGATCAAGTCAAAAGGGAACTGGAATTCTTTATGAAGTATGACCTGGAAACAAAGTAAGCATGTGTGAAAATACAGATTTGATTTCATTCTTCCTTATTTCAAACCATGTGACTTTTCTGTTCATGTATATTGAATACCAGATGAAAGGGAAGTGGTTTTTTGAGGAAAATGAAAAAGAAACACTGATCTTAAAACTATATTACTGAAATTTTTAGAAATGATTCCTCCAATGATGAAAAGCACTGGGGAAAGTTCATAGAGTTAAAAGAACAGTATTATGAAGAAGATCATAGTAGTTTAGTAGAATCTAATAAACCATTTCTAAGTAAATCAGTTATTTTTGGATTTACCTTACATATAAGCACTAAATTTTGGTTAGAAGTATTCTGTATTGCTGAAGTAAAGATATTTTACTTAAAAATCAATTAAATATGAATTTGAGATAATGCCATATGTGTTCTATTCCAATCACACCCAGTAGAATTTTAACTATATAACATTTTTAAGGCTACTTACACAATTTTTGCCTCACTTACAATAGTTATTTTGTCAGCTTAAAGAAGACTACTATTTTGTATTTTATGTAAAAATTGGATGTTTATTAAATGTTTAAATTATAATTTGTGAGACTAAATAATTCATATATATATATATATATATATATATATATGAATTACTAATTCATATATAATTCACACATAATTCATATAATTAATTATCACATAATTCATATATACAATTCACACATTATATTCTGTATGCAATACTTCTTATCGGATAGGGAACAGGATTTTAAAAATTTAATAGCGATCAGGTGCATATTACTATTTTAGTTGCCGTATTGTAGTGCATATTGTTTTTTGCCATGATGATATAATCTACAATTAACCTTCAATTTTTACACAGGAACCTTTGTGATTGAATTTGCATTATCTTGTATTTGCTTTTTAAGACATTAGGTTGATGTGTTTAATAGCATGATTTTTCTTTTTAGAACTCTTCAGACTGCATTGGAAGGCCTGTTTCCACGAGATAACCCAAAAAATACACGTTTTGCAATTAACTTCTTTACATCTATTGGTTTAGGAGGTCTAACGTAAGTAATATCTGTAATTTGAATGCTACTTTAATGAATATTGCTGTTGTTTTTAAGTATTTTGTTTACAATAAAGTTATCTGTTTTGCCAGTACCAGTTTCTCAACACGCATTATTTAAAAAAAAGTGTTGTTTACTTTTTATTTTACAATAAAAAAATGACTAATAGTATAGTTTAAGTAATAGCTGGTTAATGTGTGATAACTAGCTTTTTTTCTAAATTGCCACTAACAAGGGCAGGCGATCAGCTTACATTGGAGTTTATTGATGCCCTTTTGCAGGCTGGTAGGAGAATGGGGGTCCCTCCTTTAAATCCAGAATAACAGTTTGCAACTTGGTCACAGTTCCAAGTAAATTTCATTTAAAGATTTTCAAGCAGTTTAAGTAGCTTATTTGTATATCTACAATCACAACAGTGGCATCAGCCAAGTGACAAGTGTTCCAGTCTTGTAATCAAGAGGTGTCAGGTGTCAGGCATCTTCATGTAGATTTTTAAAAAATTTTTATTCTTTCTTACATATACACTAATGCAGATGAATTTTTTATGATAGTATTTATAATAATAATAATTATAAGAATCAAGGAAAAACTATGTTAATAAATGTTTGCTGATTATTTTTGAATTTGAATACAACATTTATTAACCTAAAAATCTTTATGAACATGTGGGAATGTACGAAAATCTGCTTTCACATTTTTACTTTTTGTATATCTGTTTGTTGACATTTAATCTCTTTACCTGGACATTCTTTATCTTGCTGGGTCCCTACTCGAGCTGGTAACTCTCTGTTTGTTGATGTTTGGCTTATTCTTTTCTAGCATCTGCAGCCTGTTGAACACAAACAATTTCCTACCTGCTTTTGACGATAATTTTGATTCCAATCTTTATAAATTGCTAACATGACGATGGAGATAATGCTAGCTTGCAAGTGCTGCAGAATGTAATTTTTCATGTAATCAGGAAGAAGTAATGAATGAAAACATTGAAGTGGAATCAACTTTTAGAAACTAAAGCGGTTGAATGTCAAAATCGCTAAATTCTGAATTTCCTGTGTTGCCACTTTCTCTACCACTATCATCTTCTAAAGAAATTTTAATTAATTCTGTAGTGTTGTCAGTTATATGCTCCTGTTTAATATATTCATCTTTTTTTTGTCCATTTTGCAATAAGGTTTCCAGTGTGATGTGTCCATTTTAGTAAATTTTATATTCAGCATTCCATTGAACATCGTTAAAGTCAAAAGTACATTGTTGCTTCCAACGTAACATTTTACTTCCAACCAAACCATTCAATAGAGTTTAAGTCTGGTGTTACATGGGGTAGTCACAGCACCTGTTGTCCGTTTTTCTTGGGAATTTCAAACATAAATACTTGGTATTTTCCTTTGTTCCTTTTAATTATCTTGTATAGTTGAGTTTTCAACATAGTAGGTGAGAATGAAATGCAATAATTACATAACCAGTTCTGCATTTCTTGTTTTCTTGTGTTGGATGTGGGTAATTCTTCTTGCAATGTTTTGTAATAAGATGCATTGTGTAAAAGTATTACGGAACTTTTGGGAAGATTTTACATTAACTTTTCTTCAGCCCATTTCAAGTGATTATTTGCATTCACAGAGTCATAGTACTCACCAGTTGTTGCACTTACTTTCCAGGTTAATAATTTGTTTGGAATAAATCCTATTTCACTCCAATCATATATAATAATCAATCTACTGCTTTTAGAAATTGCAGTTAGAAGTCCTCCTGCTGAAGCATTCCTCCATGTTTTTGTTGAGATATGACTTGATAAAATATACATTACTTTAAGGTGTACAATCAGCCTGTTTTCAGTTTGGAATATTTTGATCACGTTTACATACATACCCGTAATCCTAATGTCATGATGTCCAGTAACAAGTTTCCTATTGTTTTCAGATTTTTCCCATTTAAAACCCATTTGTTGTATACTCTTCTTAGGCTTCTTTTATTTCCTGAGAATCCTATTGAATCTTTCAGATGTTCCAGTGATTTTTAAATGGTGGGCCACTTTTTTCTTTGAGATGAAATTCATTTACAATCCTTCTCACTGTGTACATATCAAAATCATCTAGGCCTGTTGCTGGTTTGTTGTGGATTTTATATTTTCTAGTGTACTGAAAGAAGTAGAAGCTCTGATGAGTTTTCTTGTAATTTTTTTTAATAATTCCTTTTTTTTTGTTTCTTTACTCTTTGATCTTGCAGTTATGATATTTTACATGCAGCTGCTGTTCTTTCTTCACACTTTTGATGCTTGTCGTCATTTCCCGACTTTCCAACTTTATTTACTTCTTTCATGAATTTGTTGTACACATTGTTGATTAACTCCCAAGCTTGCAGATCAAATAAAGATTTAACCTATACTATATACACGCTATTAGAAAACAAGAAAAAAATGCTGCACTGGCAGCAAAATGCACTCGGAGATAATAAAAATGAGTGAATGTTATTATTACCCAAAGCTTTCAACTTTAATGTATTCTATAAATAGAATGAATGTAATACATAATTTATTTTGAATATGATGCTTACTATCAATGTATGTCTTACTGTTAGTCAGCTAATTGGAATGATTCATTTATTATAATAACTCATTCTTACAAAATTGTTTCATTTAAAAGGAAGTATTGACTTTACATTTAACAATTTTAACAACATATGCATCATTTTTAATTTTTAATCGCTGGGCCATAAATTATCATAGTTTTAGATTTAGAAATACCTGTAACATTTTCAAACAATAATTACAAGTGAGATAATTCAGGATAATTTTATTTTAATTGAAATTAATATTAAATTATACTTAACATCGATTTTGGATCAAATTTCTTTGTAAAATAAGATTTACTTTTAATGTAAATTGATTGAGATTGAGATTGAAACATGAACAGATTTAATTTTCTGTTTTGTAAACACCTATATCAGAAATGTTTGTAGAATCTTTGATATATACTATATTAGTTGCTCTACTCTACAAGCTTCAGATTTCATGCTCCTTACTATACCTTGGAACACTCCCAATTATGTGATCCATTTAGAAACTGAGAGGGAGCTGCTGTTTTATTATGTTTTCCAGCTTCATTATATATTTATATTAAAGGTATTAAAACTCAGGCAAGATGCCTGCTGCATATATTGCCTGTTAAATTAATTGAGAATGAGTTAGGGTAGTATAATGAATCGTGTAATATTATAGAAGAACAACTTGACAGCTTTTTTGACAGTATGAGAAAAGATTCCTGGGACAATGTAGGGAATGGGTGTAGAGAATACAGTTTAATTCAGTGTATAGCCATTTAACATGGGATTTAAATTATTTTAAGGGCAATTTTGAATTTATTAGAAATGATATCGGTTGCTTTTAGATCTTGATGTGTGTTGTGGCATTTTGATTTTAGCTTGGGCAAGGAAGGAGTGCAAAACATTTGCATACATTTTTTAATAAAATCAAAGAAGAAAATATGAAGGATTTTATTAGAAAATCTCTAGTAATTAATGAGATAAGGTTGGTTAAACTTGGTGCCACCACATTAGGAATTCAACAGGTCATTGAATTATTAAATGGTAGACTTAAGGGCATTGATAGAATTTGTTAGTTCAGCATGGACATATAGAAACTTTTTAATTAGGGAATATAATATATAAGATAAAAATGTGTGTGCTGAACATTTGTGTATGTATTTAGGTGTTTGTGTTAAGGGCGTTTGTTTTTTGTATTTTGGGTAGCTGAGATCCATTGCAAGGCAAAGGGAAATTTTAATTAGTTTATTTATTTTGTATAATTTTTATGCATCAATTATGTTTTTTACTTATTTATTACAAATTGTTTTTATCTAGATAAGGGTAAGAATATAAGTTAATTATTAATCATTTTCATTAAATGAAGGATAATGCTGACCTGTTTTGTTATTTATATGTTCTAATAGTGGTATTTTTGTAATTATATTCTATTCTGACAAGCTTTAGTCTGTAATTTTGATTATCTTAATCTTTTATTTTTATTTTTGTTATATATTATGGTTTTTTCTTTTTTGTTTTATGAATTATTACGAATAGAGAGCCAATAGTTTATTTATTTATTTTGATCTCAACTTGGGAAACAACTGGTGATAGTCATGTCTATAAAATTTTGTTAGTTTCTTTTGTTACTTTTATTCTATGTATTATAATTTAAGAAAATAAATTTTATTATTTTATTATATTTGTGTCAGTATTTAGACTTTTATTCAGTTTCTTATTGCAATTAAAAGGACGTTTTTTAGATTGTTAAAAAAAATGTTGTGTTACTGATTAAGATCTATTACTATACTTAGACTTGTATTTATGCAGTTTGTATTTTGCTTATATAAATATCTTGTTTTATATGCAACATTGGCTTTTTGTATTTTTTTTTATATATTATAACCTGCCTGGTTGTTTGCATTTAAAATTAATGCTTTTCCTTGCATAAAAAAATTTTGGATTGTTGTATTGTAGTTGAAACATTTTATACTATGATTGTTTACTTAGTTTCTTAGCAGCAACATATTACGTGTAGAAATTCAATCTTGTGTGGTTTAAATGAGTTTGGGTAGAAAGATTAATGACCTATCTCAAGAATTAAAATAAGTGTTTCCAAAATGAAAGAGCTGTTGTGTTTTTTATATTTAAATTCTGAGTTAATTAAAAATTTTTTGATATTTCAGATTTTAATTGTTCTATAAATAGTTTGTAAAAAAAGTGTTTTTTGGGTTCATTTATCAAACTTTAAACCCAAGTAAAAGATTCATTTATGCATATTCATAAACAAATCTATAATGATAAATCATGACAAAAGATCAAGTCATCTCTCATTTTCTCATTGTTAGTAAATTTATTACCAAAGTTTTTTGAGAATCCAAATTTTAGAGTTGAAGGAGATGTAAATCTGTTAGGTGGTAAAAATTTGAATAGTAGCTTCAAATGTATTGTTGGATTGATTTTTGTTGCATTATTGGATTTTTAAGAAATAATAAAGTTTTGTTAACAAAACGATTCATAACATTTTCTAATCAAAGAATTGTATACTCCACTCAAGACAAAAATTTATTGGATATTATTTTGTGCTCTATCAACTAGCATTGTTTTCAGCATTTGTAATCACCGAATCATATGTACATTTTAAAAGTTGATGTCTCATTTTCAAGTCTGCATTTGATTAGTTATTTTCTTCTTGGTAGAAAATTTCTTTTTGGACATCATTCTAGTCTTTTCAGTATGTCTGTTATATCCATTCTATGTAATTTTGCTACTTGAGCAACAGAATTTTTCAACCTCTTCCACATTATGCTCCTCATTGTAATTTCATCATACCAGTTTTGTTAATTTTTATCATCTGATGTACTGTTTTTATCTTTTCCTGAACTGTTTTTAGTTTCTGACCAGCAAACATTTCATTGCCAAAAAATAATATTCATGCTTTACTCCCAATTTTTTATATAGTTTGATAAAATTATGTTTTTTTTTTTTAGAGATGAACTGAGAGAGCATCTGAAAACACAACCAAAACAAAGTTCTACTGTGCCACAGTTGGTTGAAGCACTTTCAAGTTCATCAGATTCTTCTTCAACAACATCATCGTCAACGTCATCATCATCATCGTCAGAATCATCATCTTCTGAAGAGTCATCTGAAGATTCTTCTGGTAAATTTATTTTTCTTTAACCTAAACTTAGTGGTTAAAATGATAGGAAATGAATATAATACACAAGTATATTATTTTGTATGAATAAAATTTATAACTGGAATACTTACTTGCATTTAATGTGGTTGATGTTCATACTACACTTTGTCCATTAACTACACTTAGTATGTGTATGTTTTGCTGCAGGAGAGTTAAATTTTTTTGGAATTATATAATAATGTATATTATATTTACACATATTTTCTTTTTTCTGCATTTTCCTTTTTTTCTCATTAGTGCTGAAAAATCATAAATCTTATAAGTTTTAGTTTCACTGCACATATCTTGTTTACAAAGAATAAGCTGTGTTAAACAGTTATTGAAATGAATTGAAAAACAGAAAATGTTTTCATATGAATGTTCTTTGAGCATTGCACATCTTTTACTTAAAAGAAATATGTGAAAATTAGGAATTGCCATGTATGAAAATATGATTCAGTTATTTTATTATTAATGCTTAAATATTTTTTCTGTTCCAGTATGTATTTTTTTGCTTTAAGAAATAATTATTTACATTTTTGTGTAACTCAGTATTTAGTTGAATTAATTTTTTACTTGTTAAATTTTTTACAAATAACTAACTTACTTAACTTCTTATTTTCTGTAAAATTAATAATAAAATTTACCAAAATGCTGACATAAAATAGAGATTTTGGAACCTGAAATGTAATTATAAATAAGAGGTTGACTCGCATACCAAGGTATAAGTAAAAAAATTATCTAATTTTCCTAGATTACTGTAAAAGTTATTAATACTTTAATAGCGAACTTTAAAAACATGAGAAAGAATGAATAGTTTATTAATATATTTTCATGTTAATTAATTATTATTCTGGTAAATAAGTAATAAATAATTATCATAAATATGTATTATTGCTTTTACATCTTAATGGTGTAAAAAGTTATTATTTTTCTCAATTAAGGGCAAGTCCTTTTCAGAAGTACCAAATGCAGATATAAACATGTTTATATCTGCAAATTGTAGTGTTCAACTTTCATTCAGATATGTTTGAAAATTTTCTGTTCTATTATTTCTTATATGCACACTTAATATTATTACTATTATTATATACAGAGTGATTCAAAGAAACGGGAAATTTAAAAACTTAAATAACGTTAATGAAAAATTTTTTTTAGAAAATGAATTTTATTTCATGTAATTGTACAAATGTTGCCATTTTAGGATACATACATTTTAGTTTATTTTTTAAAGATGACATCTTGCAGGTGACCTCCTCTTCTACGTAAACACTCACGAAGTCTCTTCGTTAAATTGTTCATGGTTTGACGTAACATCTCAACTGGAATTTCCGCAATTGTTTCTCGGATCTTTGCCTTCAGTTCTTCTGTTGTAGCAGGTCTACTGTGGAACACTTTGTTTTTAAGGTGACCCCACAAAAAGTAATCGCAAGCTGAAAGATCAGGCGATCTGGGAGGCCATCTAATGTCACCATTTCGTGAAATGACACGTTGTCCAAACAATCGGCGTACTGCTGCCATCGATATTCATGCAGTATGTAACGTTGCTTCGTCTTGTTGAAACCAGGCTATGTTAAGAATTGGTGGAAATCTCTTTTGTTGTTCCACAACAAAGATTTCAAGCATGGTTACGTAATGAGCCGACGTCACTGTAATCGCAAGACCGTTGTCATCCTCAAAAAAATAAGGGCCTATAACACCGTAAGATGACATAGCACACCACACAGTCACTTTCTGGCTGTGAAACGGACGCTGGTGTAGCTGCGTAGGATTTTCTTGTGCCCAGTATCTGAAATTTTGCTTGTTAACAAATCCACTGAGGTGAAAATGCGCTTCGTCTGACATCCACAGTTCGTGAACAAACTCTTCG
Source organism: Lycorma delicatula (assembly GCF_047948215.1). Taxonomy (NCBI): domain Eukaryota; kingdom Metazoa; phylum Arthropoda; class Insecta; order Hemiptera; family Fulgoridae; genus Lycorma; species Lycorma delicatula. Next base: position 197,641,769 of record NC_134456.1, on the reverse strand, counting down.
TTATCATTTATCTTCTGAAGCATTACATTACAGAATTGTGCTCGCACAACTGCATCGTTCGGTTTCAGTTCCTGGACGATCTGCAACTTGTATGGATGGTATTGCAAGTCCTTCACTAACATTATTCGAACACTTGAACTATGCAATTGTAAAGATGCTGAGCGACGACATATTGACCGATGTAGACTTCGTGTGACAGCATCTTGTAAAGCTTGAACATTCTGTGGTGTACAGACGGTTCGCTCACGGCCTGGAGGTTTCTTTTTCATTGCCGAACCAGTTTTCTCAAAATTAGATATCCATGTTTTAATTGCTTGTGGTGATGGAACACGGTAGTGCCATCCCAGATTAAAATGACGGTGAAATTCTCTACGCGTTCCATCCACACTCATTGTTTTTGTAAAATGCTTTGTTAGCAAATGCACGTTGCGCACCACTCCAAGGATCCATGACAACTAAATGGCAGGTTAGGTTAGAGAGGCTGGCGCCACTTATCAAGTGGTACCAATCACCCATGGCTACCAACACAACTTTCAAAATTTCCCGTTTCTTTGAATCACCCTTTACTTTTGCATATTTATATTGTGTATAAATATATAATCATGTACAGTATATGTAATACCTACCTTACTTAAGTTGTTAAAATAACAAATGTTACTTTATTTTAAAATCGAATGTAGGCTATTCAGAATTAATTTAGGCTAAAATAAAAATAATATTATTGATGAGAGTTCATTTTTAACCTGATAATTTTTTGGAAATAAATAAGTATGTATGTAATCTATGGAAATTAAAAAAAGTACAGGGCAGAAATGGATTCTAATAAGAATTAGCTCATAATAATTATATGAATTTTGTAGCAGCTTTAACTGTCACATAAAAATTAAATAATCAGAGTTAATCGTTAAACAATTACAAAAAAAAAATCTTACCTGTTGTAGAAATAAAAGTTCATAGACAGTATGTAAAAAAAAAAAAAAAAAAAAAAATACTTTAATAAAATAGGGAACATTTGTGCAGTGTTAATAACAAAATGTTTGAAACATATTTCCTCCAATATGGCACTGAAAACAAATGCACCATTCCAGTCGCACCATGGATTGTGACTATGCCACTTATGTAGTTGTAAATGGCTCAGTTTTTTTAAATTTATATCATATTTACTATAACTCAAATGCAATTTATTTAAAAATTATCCTCTTATTTAATATTGTCATACTATACATAATTATAATTTCTTTTTTAAATTTATAATATTAATAGTGTGGGTAAAACAGGAAAAATTACCGACTGTCAAGTGATTTTATGAAGGCCTTAAAAAAGTAAAATAGATTGCTATAAATAAAAGTTAAATTGGTGAATAGACTAATAATAATTAAAAAATTAAGCGTGTAGCAAAGTTGTTGATTTATTAGCCTTACCTGTTATAAATCAAAAAGTGCAAAAAAATTGTAGTCTGAAAAAATGAACTTTTTTTTTTGGTTAAGTTAGCATTTCTTGTCTACATGTAATTTTAAGGCCCAATCTTTTTATAGAAACAACCGCTGTCTCACATTTGCATGGTACTTTTTGAAATCATCTTAATTGCTTTGTCTTAGTTTTTAAAATTGTATTCCATTTTTTCTTATCAAGCATTTTATTCATCACATAAGCTTAAAGTATATGCATAAAAAAGTAGTGTGGAAATTTTGTAGCATATAAAAGTACCAGTTCTTACCAGAATTTTAACTTGAGACCTCCTTTCAGCTGAAAAGGGTAAGATTACCATGCTGCTGTGAAGGCCTTTAATTTATCATTCTTTATTCTTTAAGACCTTCAGCGTGGTGCAGGAAAATAAGTGTATTCGCTAAGCCTGAGCTGTATGGGTTGTAAGTTATAATGAGTGATCATTGTTGGAAGAGGGCATATGAAAGTATGAAAGTGATAGTAAGTTTAGTAAATACACTAAGGAAATGTCTGCCAAGCCATTTGTATCGGTGGAATTCTGACAGAGGCCAAACAGGTCACTTTGTTGTGAGGTTTAGAGAGAGGGTCAAAAGAAGACCTCCAGTAAAGCCTACAGGGCTAGTTATGGAGGGTATGGTATGGTGACTGGGATCATCACAAGATGGGTGTTTTCCCTTATGAGGGTCAGGATGTATGTCCATAAAAGACTTGTATAACTTGTAAATGTATCACTCAACATGGTGAACTACCTTTTTTTCATAGTTTACCTCTGTACCATATTGTAATTTATGAAGTAGTTTTTTATGTTTGTTTGAAGCAATATCTTTATTAAGAAAATAATAAATTCAATAAAATGAAAAAAAGAAATTATTGTTACTAGAATTGTCTTTAATCTATACCATATACAGTGTAATCACTTTGCATTTGGTAATTATTTTTTTAGGCCTTCATTTGATTAGCGTGGTTGAAATAATATTTTATATTTGTATTATATTATTACAAAAGAAACAAATAAAACTATAAACAATTACAAGAAATATGGAAACCATGAGTACGAAATGAGCACTTTGAAAAAAAATAAGTTAAAAATTACCAAGATGAGGTATGCACAAATTACTTCAACAATAGCGTTGAAAAAATCTTTCAGAGTGATAGCACAACATAAACTAATTCAAGCCCTCTGATTCAACACATCATTAGTCCCTTGACATAGTTCAGTATGACATGTTGCGTAATTAGCGCTCAGTGTGTTAAAAAAAACTTGTTCTTTTTTGTTTTATGTTTGTACTGGTTTAACATTTAGTTGAAGTGCACTCATAGCTGAACTGCTCTGTGGTCAACTTTTTCAAGGGAATGTAGGGAAAATAATGAGTGTGTTGTTTTATAGCCCAGAAAGTGCATTCCTTCATTTGGTTAATAAATAGTTGTCAGTGATACTCTTTGTTGCGATTTATATTTCTTATTAAGAGTGATAACTTCAAGTTCTCAAAAGGTATAAGTTGGGTTTTCTAATAGATTTATTTACTTTGTGGCATGAGTGGTAGCGTCTCGGCCTTTCATCTGGAGGTCCCAGGTTCGAATCCTGGTCGGGCATGGCATTTTCGCAGCAAAAAAATTGTCATTCATCTCATCCTCTGAGGCAATACCTAACGGTGATCCCAGAGATTAAAAAAAAAATAGATTTATTTGTCTGCCTAGTCATATTAAATTCGATTAATTGCTAAATAATAAAAAATCTTACTTCATTACTTGTAAGAAAAGTAAAATCCTCTCATTCAGCTACACTCATTTTGCATTTCTTAAGAGATACCGTTGTAAAGCTATACCATTTTATAGCTTTAATTTGTTGGTTGTAAAGACAGACTTGCATGCAGTTGTTCTTGTCAGATGACTTTGTTTTGCTTATTTTATCTTTTAGAAATTCTGCCTCAATAGGTCTTTTGTTAAGAGTTCTTTAATTGTAATTAATTTATGTATTTATTTGTGTGAGATGTTTCTTGAACAGGTTTATCTGTTTCCTGTAACATTATCCATGTATTGAGGTAAGTATCAGTTCAGCTTTTCATTATCTTTCATATATTTTGTGACTGAAAATTTACTTAAGTAACAGTTTATTCACATATCCTTTAATGAAATCTTTTGCAGACTTACCTTACCAAAAATTTGTGTAACTTAATTACCTGAAAGATGTTTTTATTTTTGTATTTCTGTTCTGTGTTAATTTAGCATAAGAAGTTCAATGTAAAAATTAATAATACTGAGTATGTACATTTAAAATTATTAACTTGTGATTTCAGAATCATCTTCAGAATCAGATAATAGTGTGAGGAAGAGAAAAAATAAAAAGAATTCAAGTCAAAGTAAACAAATGAAATTGAAAGAACGTGTAAATAAAGAAAAAAGTGAGAAAAATAAAGAGAAAAATAAGAATAAAACAAAAAATTTAAAAAGTTCACAAAATGTAAAACATAAAACTAAAAGATGATCATAGAGCCTTAATAAATCTACAGGCCAGTTATTGTTTTTATTTTGTGTTCTGGAATTACTTTTATGTTAAATCAATTTGAATTTAAATCAAATCAGTTTGAGTAAATTTTTATTAAAATTTTAATTTGTAAAAATACATATGTACTTTTTTAGTGAAATGTTAATTGTAAATAGTAGATATTAGATAATTTATATGTATTCAACAGTACTGTAAATATAAATGTTTATAATTTAAATCAATAATATTGATTTTTTAAAATTTTCTTATTAAAATGTAATCTACTTTGAATTCATTTTCTTTTTATATCATTGTTTATAACTGGTTAGTAAGTAGAATCATTGGGCTGTATTTTCATTGAAAAGTATACAGGGTTTGTATTTAAAATTAAAAGAATTCTGTCTGCTGTGCAGCTATGAACTGTATTAAGCCATGAGTGCTGAAGCCCTTTTACATATATTGGTAAAATGTGAAAAATTACCCTATCATACCTCAGATACTCATTGCCTGACAATTTTTGGGGGATACATCTTATGGCCCAAACTGGATCCCAGTTTGTAAAGAAGGGTGAAATATTATTTTCTTTTCCATAAAGAAACTTACACCAAAAAAAAGAAGAAATTATTGTTCTCTGTGAAAAATAAATTTGATTGTCTTTTAAAGAGTAGATCTGAAACTGAGTGATTGGTATTACTTATTATTATGCATTAAATGATTAAAAACTTATATAAAGTATGTGAAAATAAAAAAAATAGCAAAAGGTACAGTGATCCTACTGTTCTCTATATGAGGTTTGATAAAAAAAATATGCAGAGTTTTTAATTTCCTGGGCTGTATAAGTCCAATTGTAACAATTTTTTGTTGTTGTGTTGGTAACTTATCTGTAATGTATGTTTACACTGGTGGTCATATTGGATGCTTAGTTTATTGTTGGTTGTCGAAAAGGTTACATGTGTTTTGTTATGGTCAATTATTTTTAACTTGTGAAAGAAATGGGACAAGAATTTGCTTTAAATTTTGTTTTAAGAATGGAATAAAGTAGAATACAATATTAGAAATATTGAATGTTGCTTTTGGTAATTCTTCTATGCGTAAAACAAGCATTTACAAGTGGTAAGAATGTTTCCAAGATGGCCTTGAAGATGTTGAAGATGACAAGTGCTCTGTTTGTCCCAGCACATCAACAACCAGTGACAATGTTAAAAAAGTGAAGAAAATGATAATGGAAATTTGCCAAATTACTGTCAGAGAGGTTGTTGATGTTAATATGTTATTTGGCTCATGCCAAGCAATTTTTTCAGATGTTTTGGGCATGAAACATGTGGCAGCAAAATTTGTTCCAAAACTGTTGAAATCTGACCAAAATCAGTGCTGAATGAATGTTGCTCAGGAGTTGCTGAATGAACTGAACAGTGATTCAGAACTGCTCATAACTGGTGATGAAATATGGATGTAGGGGTATGATGGCGAAACTAGGCCTAATCGACCTAATGGTAGTTTTCTGAAGAGCCAAGACCAAAAATACTTCTCAAGTTCGATCAGATGTGAAGGTTCTGATCGCTGTGTTCTTTGATTTCAATGGCTTACTATATCATGAGTTTTTGCCACCAGGTTGTACAGTCAATAAGAATTAGTATCTGGAAGTTCTACGCCATTTGTATGAAGCAGTCCGAAAAAAATGCCTGGATTTCTGACAAAACAATTCATGGCAACTGCATCACAATAATGTATCTCCTCGTACTTCACAGCTTGTTTGTGAATTTTTGGCCAAAAGCAACACCATTATGTTGCCTCAGCCTCTTTATTTGCCAGACACGGCTCCTTGTGACTTCTTCCTATTACCTAAGCTGAAAAGAACCATGAAAGGATGAAGTTTTGACAGCATTGAAGGGATAAAAACAGAATAGCTGAAGGAGCTAAATACCGTACCAAAAATTGTGTTCCAGAGGCGCTTTGAAGATTGTTAAAAGCATTTACATTTAATGTAATGAAGGCACTACATACAAAAACCACATACATAGCTGTATGTCATTCCCCAAAGAGGGGGGGATAAATAGAATATCTGTATTGATTTCTCAATTTTCTAGAAGTTCTCAAGTGCAGTTGAAAGATTTATAGAATCTGTTCGAAAAATAAAAGATGCAATGGTATTATTGCTCTGAGAGTTAATAGGATAGCAACCACTTAGAATATATCCCAATTTGGTTTCTTGGAGAACAGGATATTTAAAGTTTTGAATAAACTTCGTAGGTAAAATAAAATTCAAGTAAAATTGTGCTCCAATAAGTATGTCAATTTTGTTTGTTATGTTAAATTCAGGATCTGCAAAAAAACAGATTATGAGAAAAATTAAAATGCAAAATATCAAAGGTACATGTTGGTACGCTATCTGTTATTGCTGTTAAAATAGCACATGGCAATTGAAATGAAAAGTTCATATTTAAAGAATGTAATGTCAATACACTATATTCAAAATGAGAAAGTGTATTATTTATTCCTAAAATAGAAATACCATTTTTTATAAACGGAACTTCTAACCTTTGTTCAAATTTATAAACCAGGAATTTATAACGTTGAAATCTGAAATTTTCAGATTTCAACGTCGAAATATCCAGTTTGATCAGTTTCGGCGTGACATCTGTACATGTGTATGTATGTGCTTTGCATAACTGAAAAAACAATTAGTCGTCAGATGTTGAAAGTTTGGATTTAGGACTGTTGTAACTTCTAGTTGAGTAACCCCTTTTGATTGCAATCGACTGTACCAAATGTGTCCAAAAAAGCTCAAATTCCAAATAAATCTGGATTTTGGACTTTTTCATAACTGCAGTAATAAGCCCTCATTGAGAGCTTTTCAGTGATATATAATAATAAGTGGCATTTATTTTCATTGGTTCTATAGCCAAATGAAATTTCAATTAATGAAATACTTGGGTCTTACAAGTGGAAGGCACATTGGTTCGAATCAGACCTCATCTCCTTTTTTTTAATTTAAATATACTGATTTATTAATAATTATTAACCTCTGATTCTAACAAAAGATTACGATAAATAATAATTCAATAATAACTATAAAAAAAAATGAAAAAATATCAGAAGCTGTTAATAAAATAAAATTTTATGTACTTTTCATTTAAAAAAAAATGTGTATGTAATTTAATAGCTGTAGAAGGAAGTCATGTGTTGTTGTCCACATCAGATTTTTTATTTTCGACAACCATTGTTTGTCCATATTATCTTTACAGACAGCTGTCAGCCATTGTTGACCTGGTTTACATGGATTTGTTTTTTGTTTTGGGTCAAATACAGTCCTTCTAAAAAATATATAACTCCCAATCATAAAACTAACAACAAATTATTCTGCATGTAGTCTACAATATCACTGTACCTTTTGCTGATTTTCTTTCTTTTAAAGCCTTTTAACTGTTCAATAATAAATAATAATAATCAATAATTATGTATTTTCATATTTATTTTTAATATAAATTAAATCCATTTTTTACAGAGAATATTTTTTTTTTTTGTGTTGCTTTCTTATTAGAAAAGTAAGTTATATTTCATGCTGCCTTTTGAATTGCGAGCCTAGCTGTGACCATCAGATGAATTGCCTGGTAACAGGTACTAAAAGTATCATTAGTATAATGATTGGATGTGGATAAGAAGCAATACAAATTATTAGTTGTTTGCAGGCAATGACAGTATCTGAGTTGCGGTGGGTACTTTTTGAGAAGAAATAATAATAATAAAAGTGTTTGTTAATAACAAACAAATTGTTTATTACAAACAAAATTCCTAAAAAAAAATATTACGACTCCATACAGTTGCTTTTATACAAAACAAAATATAGTTTTACCTACACAAATAGTTATTACTTAAAATTAAAGCACTGTTAGGCATAGCTAGCCTATAACCATAATGGCAGCTATAACCATCTACCAAGCTGGAAACTAAATCTATTTATATCTCTTCAGAATGAAGCTCTGGAGATTAATGAATAAAATAAAACTTAAAAAAACAAACTTTAATTTAGCAAGGTGCATTTAATATCGCAACCAGTTTTAAGGTAAACATCAGTCATAAAGTTAAGGTTAATATTACAATCTAAAGATTATGAACAAAGATCTTTCACTCCAAATGGGCGTAAAATAAACACAAATCTTTTGACCCTAAACAGCAATGAAAAATATAACTTGTCTTCAACATAATCGTTTCACCTGTCAACTCCCTTCTGTACCTTATAGCCTCTGAAAGTATATCCAAATAGATTATACCAGTTTATCTGTCCATTTGGTATATTTTTTCTTCTTCCATTGTTAGTCTTTCTTTACTAAACCATGCTGATATAATTTTATATGAAATTAAAATCTAATCTACATCTAATTTTACATGTTAATCTAATTTCTACCTTTGAAATTCATAGTATCCTGCTTCTCCCCGTTATTATAAAACTAATAAATTCTAGTAAATTCATTTCTTTGAAAAGTGTGATGCAGCATGGCTGACTTGGTTCTAAATAACATATTCATAAAATCTTTTATTATCATCCATTGTATACACCCCATCCCTCAATTAAATATTTAACCTTTAGTAAATTTTGAGAAAACTTTGACTTTCTAACTGCTCATTCCTGGTTACATCCTTATCTCACCTATAAGCCTTTTCATCTAGTTCCTGTAGTGATTTGTTCTCCTTACATTGAATTCACACCTACGTTTTTCTGCTAATAGCTGCTGTGCTTTAAACTACTCTACCTTGTTCCTAGTAACTTCTTCTGTTATAGTATAGTTAACCAACAATCCAGCAGATTTAAAACTCTCAGAGTATATTTTAAATGAACATCCAGTATAAAGTCAATTTTAAGTTCAGTATTAGTTTCAAAGTCGAGAATGTAGTTTAGAGTGTATAGGTAAACAAAGAATTTTTTCTAGCTAAGATCTCTGAAAATTTTCTATTTCCTCTTTGGCACTACAGCCCATACTTGTGCTTTATAATCTCATGCAAGTCATTAATAAATATGGTAAACAAAGTTTGAAGAAGACATCCCTGATTTAAACTATTGTTTAAGCAATTAAAAGATAAATATATTATTATTGAATTAAAAGATTAATATGAAAATAAAAAAATTATTGTTTGTTATTACTTATTACTGTTTACTGAACAGTTAAAAAACTTTAAAATAAAATAAATCGGCAAAAGGTACAGTGTTACTGTAGCACCTATATGCAGAATAATTTGATGTTAGATTTTTGATTGGGAGCTATAAATTTATTAGAAGAATTGTATTTGACCCAAAACAAGAAACAAATCCATGTGAACCAGGTCATTGATGGCTGTAAAGATAATGTGGACAAATAATGGTTGTCTAAAATAAAAATAAAAAATTAGTATTAGATTATTAAACTAATTATATGTTATTTTATGGTATAGCTGTTTAATAACATATCCTAACATAATAGAGTGATAAAAAAGTTCATGTTGTATTCTGCTGTGCTAAGAACGTATAAGCAATGCAATGGTTGGAAACGGTACATATTACTGCTTAATTTTATCATAATACCAACATATTTCTTGTGACAGTATGCAAACAAGATGTGTGAATGAAAAATAAAAATGTGGACTTCATTATTAGATGGATGTGTTCTGTGTTCAAACAGGTTACCCAAGAACACCACACATGGCATATTCATAACTGGGTTTTGCAAATTATAAATGCATTGTAACTACCAAACCATAAATGTTTAATAACAGGTTGTCCATAACCCCCTATCGGTTTTAGGGATGAAGTAGCAACTGTGCTAGAGTGTGTGCTGGTTTTGTATACAGTGCCATCAGTATATTAAATGTAAATAGTAATACTTAGGTATGTGCAGACTTCATTTGTTGTATAACTTCTTCGAGAAATTACATAGAAACTGCTATTTTTATTTGTAATTTGGGTTGAAGAAGAAGACACCTGAAGGGGTAGATGCAATTTATAACTGTAATGTAGTTATTCCTCCTCAAAAGAGTAAAATGTTTATGGGTTGTATGTAAGAACATTGAAGACATTTGGTAAAAATAAGGTACAAATAACTTTCAATATATTTGATTCAAATAAGTTCTTTTATGAATTTTTGTGTCTGGGTTTTGAAAACTAAAATTAAGTAAATTTAACTCCCATTTTCCAATGCAAATTCCACACAAAATAAAAATATGATATGACAGTGTATGATTTTCCTTTCACAAAGTTCCTACTGATGATTCATTTTATTAAAGTTAATAGAGGTACTCCATAATTAGTCTTTCACAACTGATTAACTAAAAAAAAAGCCAATATAATATTATACAATCTATATTTTAATTATTAAAATACTTGTCATTTGGTTAAAAGTGTAATTTAATTACACTTTTGACCATCTGTTATGACATCTATTATGCATGTTGCATCATGATACGTTATATTATCCCTTCTCTACTAAGTTTAACAAAATATCCCCATTCTCATAGTCTAATTGATAAAAAAATAAATTATAAATGTAATATATGTTCCAGAAAGTCCCAGATTGAACCTGTTTTATGATAAAATTTTTAAATCTATCATAAAATTGGAATATCAGAGCTAAAAATCTAATAATAAAAAGAATTTAAACATATATTTTTGTGTAACATGTAATGTGATGATTATCTGCAGTATTTAAAATCTTTTTTCTAGGGATGATGGATAAACCACTCGAAATCATAAAAAAACTCTATATACGTGTAGCTGAAAATGTTGTGATGTAGCTTTAGAATATTTAATTAAGTATTTTTAATTCAGTTTATTTTTATTTTTAAAATATTCAGTTTTGTGTAATGCTCATTGTTGGTTGTTATGGACAAGAAAATGATTAAATCTTAATTTCTTACAAACATCCATAAGAGCATGAGAAATGTAAACTAAATTTTATATGTTGCAATAATAAATACATAATTATGATAATTGATTTTGTGTGTTATATGAAACTTATTCATCCAGGTTTATCATGTGTCATTGACATTTAAAAAAAAATTATTTGTTTCAGTTCATTGTTAATGTTTCTGTTTACGTGACATGTTTGTTAATATTTCATGTTCAGAGTCATGCAAACCCATTGTACAAATTGTTTATAAGATAGTTGTGCTGTCAGCCGTCTTTTAACTGCATTATTGAGGGTCACTGTCTCCATATATACTGGTAAAAATTGTGGGTTAAAAGGGATAAGCAGGGAAATGCTGAGTTGGTAATGGAAGTAATAAATAAATAAAAAAATAATTGTCAGTAAAATTGTCTTTCCATATAATAAACTAATTAGATGTTAGGAACAATTGATGTTGCATAATTGAAAACACTAACACACACACACACATACACATGAATATATATATATATATTCATAATTCATAATTATAATTAATTCATAATTAAATATTGTCAGTTAATTGGACAACATGCATAATTACTTTACTTAAAATTATTTTTGTTTGATTTTTAATTTGATTTTATGCCTTGATGTCATATTTTTACATAGGTAAAAATTTTTACTATTTAATTTTTAATGTTAATTTTAATTAATTTTCATATTTTTAAATATTGTTATAATTTAATTGAATAAAAGTTTAAAATAAAAAAAACATAAAAAGATGAAAGGTTTTAAATTTTAAATAAAATAAATAAAGCATGATATGTTATTATGTTTTATGAAGTTTGTAATGCAATTTGAGATGAATATGTAATGCAGCTGATGCGAGTAAATCGCAAAATCACTCCTGCATATATAGTGGAATAAGGTAATCCATCCTACTTTATATATTCTGTACTTTGGTTGATGTTATAAAATACATGTATTTGTTTGTATATAGTACAGAGGAGTATGATTCTTAAAAAAATTGATTTAAAAAAAATATATATATAAAAAAAGTTTTGTTTTTATTTTTGATTTTAATTTCAATTTGGAGGAAGGAATTTTTAAGAATTTTAAATCTTAAGCATAATATAAAATTATTTTTAATTGTGATTCTAATATGTAATTTGAAACTAATATTTGTAAAAGTTTATGTGGAGCAACTGATGATGCGAGTAATTTGTGAAAGCACTCTTGCATGCATATTGGAATAAGGTAAGTGTCATCCTACTTTATTTTATTTTTTAATTCTGTACTTAGGTTGATCAGATACATATTATACACACACACACACACACACACACACACACACACACACACACACACACACACACACACACACACACACACACACACACACACACACACACACACACAGAGAGAGAGAGAGAGAGAGAGAGAGAGAGAGAGAGAGAGAGAGAGAGAGAGAGAGAGAGAGAGAGAGAGAGAGAGAGAGAGAGAGAGAGAGAGAGAGAGAGAGAGAGAGAGAGAGAGAGAGAGAGTGAGAGAGAGACACACGCACACACAATGTGAATTGTATGAAATGAAAACATTTCAACAATTGTTAAATAAAAGGTTATATTGTCCTTTTTGAAAAATAGATTTAACATTTCTTGAAAAACATGTATTGACAAATTTTCTGCATGGTTTTAAGAAAAAATTGTCTATCACTCAGTCATTTCTCAGTTTTTATACAATATTTAAATAGCACAGATAACAAAAAGATTTCATTTTACATTTTTGCGATTTTAATGAGTTCTACAATTTTTACTGAAGGAAAACTTTGTAGCTGTAGTGTCAAGGGAACTGCTTACGACTGGTTAGTTATCAATCACCAATCACTAACAGGTGGTTAACATTTCTTTTTTTTTATAAGAATAAACTTGTGAAATGTAGATCTTTACTTCAAGATGAGAATGCTGAATATCACAAAGAAGTGTTTTCTGTTCCTTGATTTTTTTTTCTTATTAAATATCTGCCTTAAATTTTGAACCATTCTCATTGCTATTACTGTGCAGATGACACAACTTTATCTATATCTGAAGATAATTATTTAAAAGGACTTGAAAATTCTGTGTTAGCAGTTAAAATTAATCATATAGATGAATTGTAATCATCTAATTTTAAATTTAAATAAAACTATTGCATTGTGCTTCTCAGGTAACAAATTCTATTGCTATCACATGGAAAGAATTTCACTTAATTACAGTGATTGTAATTTTGTTTCCCATAAAGTGAAAGTAAAATTTTGTAACTATTGTTTTTGTACTTGGCAGATTTGCTTGGGATGATCAAATTGATTTCATTTGCATTTTATTTTGAAGTGCCTTAATAAATTCCTAAGACGGTCATCATTATTAAATATTTATGCTTATATTCCTGTCTGAAGTATATCATCTCATTGGGCTCTCTCAAAAAATCAGAACAAGTTTTCAAGATAAAAAATAGGCTGATTGTTTGAATGAATAAGATAATATCAATAAGATAACAGGCCATTTTGTTTAATGATAGTAATCATTGTTTGGCACCGATAGGTATTTAGACTGATATTAAGAAAAAAAGTAGGTTAACTTATCTATCTCAAAAAATCAGAAAAAGTTTTCAAGATACAAAATAGGCTTATTAATTTTATTATTTATTCTATTATAAAATTAAACATACTGTTCATAAAGTTACTGAAATTTAAAATTGGACGTTGATTTTAAAAAAATGCCAAACGCCAATTTTTCGGACGATTGACTACCCGGATTGCTTACATCTGCATTGGGCAGAAAAAATTAGTATACTATTTAAAAAAAATCTAAATTACTATTCAAATAAAGGTTTTCTTTTACAGAAACTCTATGATCTTTTATTTTTATTGGGTTTTTTAAATGAATTTTTGGTAAATCTTATCGCATTAAACGTAGTAAATTTAGGCCTATGTTAAGGTTAAAAAAAAATTATAAAATTAATTTCTGAAAATATTAATAGAAACTGGTCAAATTAACTGGTTAATCGTATGATGTAATTATGATATTTGCTTTATTTCTGCTGCGCACATACATTAGATCAAAACAAATGTCATCATTACTATATTCTTTGCCACATTTTTTTAAAAGAAATAGTGTTTTTAAAGGTAAGTTTTTATTATTGACCTTCACTAAGTTTTATTCTATCTATTAAACAACAGACAAATCCAATTTTGCAGAAGATCCAATTTTTGTAAACTCTGATGATTTTACCATTTAAATCCTCTGAGTTACAAAAATTTGTAAATTTGTATTTGTAGTATACGCCGGTCATATGTTAATTTTTTTGTAAAATCTTCTGATTTTTTTGACTACATGGCGTGTATTCATTTTTTATATGTATTTTTTCAGTATTTTTCTGGTAATAATTTATATATGGTATATATATATATATATATATAAATATTTATATATTTATAATGGTAAAAACAGCCATCTTTTGGGAACACGAATGAAATGAATTGTATTTATTTATTGTATCGTTTGAAGAAGGTTTATGAAATATATCTAATTTTATTTTATTATTATACACTTTTATGTCCAAAAAAATTAAACAATTGTAATTTTCTGTTTCCATGGTTATTATTATTTTATCAATTTATTAAATTTATTTAATAAATAATCAAAACGCCCTCTATGAATCATGAGACCTTGCCGTTGGTGAGGGGGCTTGAGTGCTCAGGGATAGAGTAGCTGGACCGAAGGTGCAACCATATCGGAGAGGTATCTGTTGAGAGCCAGACTAAGGAATGATTCTTGAAAGAGGGCAGCAGCTCTTTCAGTAGTTAGGGGCGTGATTCACAATGACTTAAACGGCCATATCAACATCACTCAGTCTTCTGAGTACTGCGCAGCTGAAAGCAATGGAAAACTACAGCTGTTTTTTTTCCAAAAAATCTCTCTGTATTTTCACGCAACTATAATGGAGGCGCCTTCCTTGGTAAAATATTCCGGAGGTAAGATAGTCCCCTGTTCGGATCTCCGGGTGGGGACTACTAAGGAAGGGGTCACCAGAAAACTAAAAAATAACATTCTACGAGTCGGAGCGTGGAATGTTAGAAGCTTGAAAAAGGTTGGTAGGCTAGAAAATTTAAAAAGGGAAATGGGTACGATGAAGGTGGATAGGTAGTAGGAATTAGTGAGGTTTCGGTGGGAAGAGGAAGGTGACTTTTGGACAGGTAATTTTAGAGTAATTAACTCAGCGTCAAATAATGGGCAGGCAGGAGTAGGTTTCGTGATGAACAAGAAGATAGGGAGGAGAGTGGAGTATTTCAAGACGCATAGCGATAGAATCATTGTAATAAGGATAAAATCAAAACCTAAACTGACGATTGTTAACGTCTCTATGCCTACAAGCGCCCATGATGATGATCAGGTAGAGTGTGTATACGAAGAGATTGATGAAGCAATTAAACACGTAAAAGGAGATGAAAATTTAATAATAGTTGGAGATTGGAATGCAAGCATTGGAAAAGGCAAGGAAGGAAATATAGTGGGTGAATACGGGCTGGGCAAAAGGAATGAAAGAGGGGACTGACTTATAGAGTTTTGCATGAAGTATAATTTAGTAATTGCCAACCCCCAATTTAAAAATCAAAATAGAAGAATATACACTTGGAAAAAGCCAAGTGATACTGCAAGGTATCAGATAGATTATATCATGGTTAAGCAAAGATTTAGAAATCAACTCGTTGACTGCAAAACTTACCCTGGAGCAGACATTGATAGCGACCATAATTTGGTGATAATGAAATGTAGATTGGGGTTTAAAAACCTGAAGAAAAGGTGTCAGATGAATCGGTGGAATTTATAGAAGCTTGAGGAAGAGGGGGTAAAGAAGATTTTTGAGGACATTGCAAGAGGTCTGAGTAAAAAAGATAAGGTAGAAAATGTAGAAGAAAAATGGGAGAATGTTAAAAAGGAAATTCTTAAATCAGCAGAAGCAAACTTAGGCGGAATAAAGAGAACTGGTAGAAAACCTTGGGTTTCAGACGATATATTGCAGCTGATGGATGAACGTAGAAAATATAAGAATGATAGTGATGAAGAATAAAGGAACTATCAGCAATTAAGAAATGCTATAAACAGGAAGTGCAAACTGGCCAAAGAAGAATGGATTAAAGAAAAGCATTCAGAAGTGGAAAGAGAAATGAACATTGGTAAAATAGACGGATCATACAGGAAAGTTAAGGGAAATTTTGGGGTACATAAATTAAAATCTAATAATGTGTTAAACAAAGATGATACACCAATATATAATACGAAAGGTAAAGTCGATAGATCGGTGGAATATATTGAAGAGTTATATGGAGGAAATGAATTAGAAAATGGTGTTATAGAGGAAGTTGAGGAGGATGAAATGGGAGAAACAATACTGAGATCTGAATTTAAGAGAGCATTAAAAGATTTAAATGGTAAAAAGGCTCCTGGAATAGACGGAATACCTGTAGAATTACTGCGCAGTGCAAGTGAGGAAGCGATTGATAGATTATACAAACTGGTGGGTAATATTTATGAAAAAGGGGAATTTCCGTCAGACTTCAAAAGAAGTGTTATAGTAATGATACCAAAGAAAGCAGGGGCAGATAAATGTGAAGAATACAGAACAATTAGTTTAAGTAGTCATGCATCTAAAAACTTAACTAGAATTCTATACAGAAGAATTCAGAGGAGAGTGGAAGAAGTGTTAGGAGAAGACAAATTTGGTTTCAGGAAAAGTATAGGGACAAGGGAAGCAATTTTAGGCCTCAGATTAATAGTAGAAGGAAGATTAAAGAAAAACAAACCAACATACTTGGCGTTTATAGACCTAGAAAAGGCTTTCGATAACGTAGACTGGAATAAAATGTTCAGCATTTTAAAAAAATTAGGGTTCAAATACAGAGATAGAAGAACAATTGCTAACATGTACAGGAACCAAACAGCAACAGTAACAATTGAAGAACATAAGAAAGGGAGTCCGACAAGGATGTTCCCTATCTCCATTACTTTTTAATCTTTACATGGAACTAGCAGTTAATGATGTTAAAGAACAATTTAGATTCGGAGTAACAGTACAAGGTGAAAAGATAAAGATGCTACGATTTGCTGATGATATAGTAATTCTAGCCGAGAATAAAAAGGATTTAGAAGAAACAATGAATGGCATAGATGAAGTCCTACGCAAGAACTATCGCATGAAAATAAACAAGAACAAAACAAAAGTAATGAAATGTATTAGAAATAACAAAGATGGACCACTGAATGTGAAAATAGGAGGAGAAAAGATTATGGAGGTAGAAGAATTTTGTTGTTTGGGAGGTAGAATTACCAAAGATGGACGAAGCAGGAGCGATATAAAATGCTGAATAGCACAAGCTAAACGAGCCTTCAGTAAGAAATATAATTTGTTTACATCAAAAATTAATTTAAATGTCAGGAAAAAAATTTTGAAAGTGTATGTTTGGAGTGTCGCTTTATATGGAAGTGAAACTTGGACGATCGGAGTATCTGAGAAGAAGAGGTTAGAAGCTTTTGAAATGTGGTGCTATAGGAGAATGTTAAAAATCAGATGGGTGGATAAAGTAACAAATGAAGAGGTATTGTGGCAAATAGATGAAGAAAGAAGCATTTAGAAAAATATAGTTAAAAGAAGAGACAGACTTATAGGCCACATACTAAGGCATTCTGGAATAGTCGCTTTAATATTGGAAGGACAGGTAGAAGGGTAAAATTGTGTAGGCAAGCAACGTTTGGAATATGTAAAACAAATTGTTGGGGATGTAGGATGTAGAGGGTATACTGAAATGAAACGACTAGCACTAGATAGGGAATCTTGGAGAGCTGCATCAAACCAGTCAAATGACTGAAGACAAAAAAAAAAAAAAAATTTGTAATACTCTATTTTTCATAAATCTAATATCATTCGGTCGGTAAGAAATGTTAAAGCCTTAGGACGGCGTTACTTTTATTATAGTTTTTAATAAAAGGGAATATTTTATTGGTAGAGGGAAATTTTGTAAGAGACAGGTTCGGTATGGCATAACCACATGTTTGGTAAAGAGTCTCGCGTGTGGCGCCAATGTTTACGGGTGTAAATTAAGAAGTAAGTTTTACAAAGTTGCGCGAAATGTAAGAACTTCACGTACATTTAATAACAGTGTGGTGTTTTCGTGACGTCATTATGGACTCAGAACCGTACGCCCCCGACAGTGATATATTAGATTATCATCAGGGTGAGTAAAACAAAAAAAAATTAAGGCACACTGCATATTTCTTCTTACTCGCTAAAAGTTATAACTTACCGCATTTTTATGCTGTAGACTTACTTATTTTCTGTTAGGATATTTTTAACTTTAGAAAGTATATTAACAATTTAACTAACTAACGTATTATTGTGTATCTTAATTTTAGTACGTTATTTTCTATCGTGAATTATGACATTCTTTTATATTATCCGTAACTTCTTTGCTTTTAAAAACGTTCGAAGTAAGATTTTTGGAACAAATTTAAAACGATTAAGAATGATGATAATTTTTTATTTTCCGTTACTTTTCCTTCTTTTAATTTCACATATTTTGTCGTGATAACACGCTTACCTTAGACTACTTGAATTGCAGTTTTCTAAAATCAGATAACTGAAATAATAATTAATTGATTAATGGTTTAGTGCTACTGTACCTATATTACAGTTTTATTTTAACGTATGTGGCTTCAATTGAAAATAAGATTTTTTATCATTATCGTATATAAAATTTATTGTACGAGTATATACTCTACCGCTTGTTTTTCTGTAGGAAACTATTAAAAAAGAATTGTTTAGTTACGATACTTGAGACGAAGGTAAAGTTTCTGAATTGAAATAATGGACGAAACGACGTGATGTTCAATGCAGACGTATGAATACTGCCTTGATTTACACAGTAAGGATTACATTAATTTCCTACTTTATAGTGTGTGGTACGCCGGCCTCCGTCCGCGATGATAGCGTCTCTGCCTTTTATGTAGAGGTCCTAGGTTCGAATCCCGGTCAGACATCTTGTCATTTTCATACTCTTCAGAACTGTCATTTCATCTCATCCTCTGAAGCAACACCTAACGGTAGTCCCAGAGGCTAAAACAACTATTTTTTACGGTTTTTGTTGGCTTTGAGCATTTAAAGAATCTAGGGTACAGTGGCACTATCAGAGTTTCTTTTCTTAAAGTAATGATGTACATTATATAGTCAGTACCTGCGGTGAGCAGAGGGAAGTTGTCATTTGCATAGTCGAATATCTCGTACATTTTAGTGGTCGGCATGCCGATATGCAAGATCGGCTAGTGAGGTCACTTCATTCCTTATTTTCCTCAGTAAGTCCGATGTGGGATTGATAATCTTTGTGAGCACTGTGTTTCGTCAAGAACAGTTGCGGTTTAAGAAACAAAACATGTACTTGACATGTTTTTCTTAAACTGTTTTATAGAAATTATAGAACTTGGAAATCAAATTGAAAAAATACAAAAAATTCATAGTAGTTTAGTAGATAGGAAGATAGATAGTAGATAGTAGTAGTAATAATGGATAGGATTTCTTTTATTAAGAATTAAAATTTGTTTTATTGAGTGAAACGTCTTAATAAAATAATTAGCACAAAATAAGCTTTTATTTCTTATGTAATATGTATTTTATAGTTTATTTATATTTCTTGTGTTATCCTAGAATGTTATACAGTATAACCTTTTTAATTTATAGTATTTAATTACTTCGCCACGATAGAGTGACACTGAGATATAGCTTCTTTTGATAGGAATGATTTGTAGTGATGAAAAACTCTTATCCTAGTCGGGTATTAAAACCAGAATTAATTTCAATTATTGAATTTATAATGATAAAATTATTTATGATATTCACGTAATATCTATATAATAATTTTCTAAAGAATATATTTATTTTATTATTTTGTAATGATGATTAGAAATTAATTTTTCGTGTTAACAAAAGCGTGTTAACAATGTTTAGCCTCAGGGGATTTGAACCCAGACCCTTATGCATGAATGAACCCAGACGCAGACATTTTGATAATTTGAAGGTCGGCGATAATTTAACGTTTTGTAGTATTTAACGTTCTTATATCATTGATATTATTATTAAAATAATAAATTATATAATTGAAATATTATTTTATTTATATTTAACGATTAACAATAAAAAATTGCATTGTTAATACTCGTATTATTGTTATGTATTGTTACTGTCCCTTTTTAACCTCCGGAACCACCGTTAGGTATTGTACCACCATTTATAACAATTTTTCAAAATAACAGAAATCGTCAAATAGATTAGAGCGTCAAAGTTTAGTTTATAAATCCAAATTAGACTTAATTTAATGTAATCTTTAACATAAGAATATTAGAAACGTAAATTTTTGTAAAAATTTTATTAAAAAACTAAGAGTATCTGCAAATTAATTCATTTTGTTTATTTAAAATAGAGTTGTAGGTTTCTTTATTGTTAAAAAGAATTTTACAAGAGCGTGAATGTAAGTTAAATACTATTTTATAATTTTCTGATTACTGTTATATATTTTACTTTCCTAGGGAATATAACTGGAATAGTTATATTAAAGGGGAATGTATGGTGATTGTGTCAAAAATGGAGTTTTGAAATTTTTGGAAATCTTTACGCTTTAGGGTCCAAATAGTATATCTAACCAAAAGAAAGATATGTATATATGTGTGTCGCACTGCTTTTGGTCTTTATACAGGATTGATCGAACAGATTGTTTTTAACAAATTTGACTCAAATATTTCTATATGTAGGATATTGATCATATTCATTTTTTTCAAAATTCTTTCAGGGGTTGGAGGAAATTACGAAAAAAACAATTTCGATTTTCTTCTGAGATAATTTCAAAAACTTTACTTTGGCAAGTTTTTTACCTACAGCATGTATAAATAATTCAAAAAAAGATTTTTTTCTCTCACCTCTTAAAATTGAAATATATGTTTTTTTACTCATCTCCCTTCGGGTTTAAAAAACAATCGTATAAATATATAAGTATAAACTTATTTATTGGACTATCAAAAAAACATTTACAATTTTCTAAAATGTTGAACTCTGACCTTAAACAGAGAAAGGTTTAACACTTTAGAAAACCTTTTTGTTTAAATTTATTTCTCACCTCTAAAAAATACGAGTATAATATTCTGTTTTTTGTTTAATGACTTAGCTCAATTTTTATGATTAAACAATTTTTTTGATATTTTTCTTTGTAACTTTAAGAGTAATTAAAATTGAAGTAGGTTTGGCCCTATAATATACCCCGGGCCGGAAGAAATTTTGTCATTATACAAAGTTATTCTTTATTTTTTCAATATCTTCAAACAAGCCTTTTTTTAGATTTATTATTTTATTTACAAGGATCACTTATTTATAAATAAATCTTATCTTTTCTTTCTATTTTACCCAAAATCAAAAATTTTTTATTTGATATTTGAACATTTTGATGCTTAAATCTATTTTGTCTATCATTATAATCAATAAAAAAAAACCTATTTATACGGAGGCGTTTAATAATTGAATTGCAAAGTTTCTTATTGTGGTTATATGTATGCTAAATTGTTCATTACTTTACTACTTTATTATTATTATTTTAAATATTATTAAATGACAGTTTCAATTTGTAGTTTCTGATTGGTTTGGAAATAGAATACCTCCCTTTTAGAAATGTTTTAATATTTTATTTAAGTTTGTCAATAGTGGTATAGCGCTTATACACAGTACTTGTAGCCTACTCAAATAACGTTTTTCTACCCACGTATTTGACGGTGAATTTAATCCTCTTTAAACTCCAGTTAATGTTTTTAGATGTGTTAAAAATAACTTAGGTCATAAACGATAGTTTATTTTTTTACGAAAATAATCAAATTTTTCAACGAATACTCTATACTTGAAAAATGTAGATCTTCATCAACTTTTCAACTGTTTTGATGACTAAGATTACGGTACAAGTTACATTAATTCAAATTACTGTAAATTGAAAATAATGATCCCTTGTATAAGTTATAGAAATCTTTTTGTAAATGTAACCGTAAAATAATAAGAGGATACTTAAGAATAATTTACAAAAGATAAAAATAAAAAAATTAAATATGCATTTCGGTAGTTAAATAATCGTTAGAAAGATTTGTAAAAACAAGCTAATTGTATTTATTATTTTTTTTGAAGCGATAAAAAACAGTTTTAACAGTTTCTATTTGCTTACTTAAAGAAGTAAAAAAATGAAACCTTTCTGTAAGCAGTCCAAACGGAAAACGGAAACTATATTGTTAGTCGACAATATAGTTTATACCATCCAAACCATCAAGTTATATTTCATAATTATTATTTTAAACTATTAACGATTGTTTCAAAATCGAAGTACGCATTTAATTCTAGGTATGATTGTTGAGCATTCTTTTTTTTTGTTACGTGACTTTTATTATTTTTGTAACGGAAATCTCTCTGTCTCGTGTTCTATTACGTTAATGGAGAATGACACGGTTTATAAAAAAAAATGTAAACGTTGCAGGCTACTCTTTTGACATGCGAAGTTACTTACCTACACGGTTTAAATCGTTAGTCTGCAAATTTCTTTTTAACTCTATCTTGTTTACGGTTTGTATATTCATGGGACCATCAAATCTGTAGGTAATATTAAAACAGAGATTTTTTTTATCAATATTTTCACGGATGGTTGTGGAAGTTCATCCTTTGTTTCAAATAAATAATACATTTGGATTGACAGATATGAACAGCATTTTACTCAGATTTTATGGAAGATTAAAGAAAAATTTATAATACAGTTAAAAACGAAGTCATACAACATCTTACCACACCCGCCAGAAGAAAACTACTCTAGAAGGCCCGAGGAGAAGTTGAAAAAGAGGTTGATAACAATATAAGTATAATTATAACTATAATTTCAGTGTCGGGAGTCATACTAAAGGACAATTTTCTTCAATTTAGTTGTCTTACTTATTCAGAAAAATATGATTTAACAACAGCTGATGAATTAAAATTAATTTAAAAAATCTATCCGGTTCGAAAAAAAACTATAAACAAACTTCTTCAACAAAATTGAATTTTTGAGGCTCTTACGAAATATATTAGTATTTCTAATGAAATTTTGTAGAATTAAAGAAAAATAATAAATTATTTTACTTAATTTTAATTAAATAAGTCTATTTTATATATAAAATCGATAAATTCAGATTACTCCATTTAATTAAAAACCTTACGGTTTGAAAGGGTAGATTACAGTATCAATAGATTCCAAATATTTTGTTTTGTAATGTTAAAAGAGTCTACGCTTTTTTGTACTCTTGTTTAACAACCTGAGTAGAGGAATTAAATTCTTCGTAATCTTTTATTAATTTTTTAAGTAACAATGTCAATATCCGAGTATATTTATTTATAAAAAACATTGACACGTTTTATATACATAATATTCATATGGAGGCGCCTTCCTTGGTAAAATATTCCGGAGGTAAAATAGTCCCCCGTTCGGATCTCCGGGTGGGGACTACTAAGGAAGGGGTCACCAGAAAATTAAAAAATAACATTCTACGAGTCGGAGCATGGAATGTTAGAAGCTTAAAAAAGGTTGGTAGGCTAGAAAATTTAAAAAGGGAAATGGATAGGGTGAATGTGGATATAGTAGGAATTAGTGAGGTTCGGTGGGAAGAGGAAGGCGACTTTTGGTCAGGTGATTTTAGAGTAATTAACTCAGCGTCAAATAATGGGCAGGCAGGAGTAGGTTTCGTGATGAACAAGAAGATAGGGAGGAGAGTGGAGTATTTCAAAACGCATAGCGATAGAATCATTGTAATAAGGATAAAATCAAAACCTAAACCGACAACGATTGTTAACGTTTATATGCCTACAAGCTCCCATGATGATGATGAGGTAGAGTGTGTATACGAAGAGATTGATGAAGCAATTAAACACGTAAAGGGAGATGAAAATTTAATAATAGTTGGAGATTGGAATGCAAGCATTGGAAAAGGCAAGGAAGGAAATATAGTGGGTGAATACGGGCTGGGCAAAAGGAATGAAAGAGGGGACCGACTTATAGAGTTTTGCACGAAGTATAATTTAGTAATTGCCAACACCCAATTTAAAAATCATAATAGAAGAATATACACTTGGAAAAAGCCAGGCGATACTGGAAGGTATCAGATAGATTATATCATGGTTAAGCAAAGATTTAGAAATCAACTCGTTGACTGCAAAACTTACCCTGGAGCAGACATTGATAGCGACCATAATTTGGTGATAATGAAATGTAGATTGGGGTTTAAAAACCTGAAGAAAAGTTGTCAGATGAATCGGTGGAATTTAGAGAAGCTTGAGGAAGAGGAGGTAAAGAAGATTTTTGAGGAGGACATCGCAAGAGGTCTGAGTAAAAAAGATATGGTAGAAAATGTAGAAGAAGAATGGGAGAATGTTAAAAAGGAAATTCTTAAATCAGCAGAAGCAAACTTAGGCGGAATAAAGAGAACTGGTAGAAAACCTTGGGTTTCAGACGATATATTGCAGCTGATGGATGAACGTAGAAAATATAAGAATGCTAATGATGAAGAAAGTAAAAGGAACTATCGGCAATTAAGAAATGCTATAAATAGGAAATGCAAACTGGCGAAAGAAGAGTGGATTAAAGAAAAGTGTTCAGAAGTGGAAAGAGAAATGAACATTGGTAAAATTGACGGAGCATACAGGAAAGTTAAGGAAAATTTTGGGGTACATAAATTAAAATCTAATAATGTGTTAAACAAAGATGGTACACCAATATATAATACGAAAGGTAAAGTCGATAGATGGGTGGAATATATTGAAGAGTTATACGGAGGAAATGAATTAGAAAATGGTGTTATAGAGGAAGAAGAGGAAGTTGAGGAGGATGAAATGGGAGAAACAATACTGAGATCTGAATTTAAGAGAGCATTAAAAGATTTAAATGGCAGAAAAGCTCCTGGAATAGACGGAATACCTGTAGAATTACTGCGCAGTGCAGGTGAGGAAGCGATTGATAGATTATACAAACTGGTGTGTAATATTTATGAAAAAGGGGAATTTCCGTCAGACTTCAAAAAAAGTGTTATAGTTATGATACCAAAGAAAGCAGGGGCAGATAAATGTGAAGAATACAGAACAATTAGTTTAACTAGTCATGCATCAAAAATCTTAACTAGAATTTTATACAGAAGAATTGAGAGGAGAGTGGAAGAAGTGTTAGGAGAAGACCAATTTGGTTTCAGGAAAAGTATAGGGACAAGGGAAGCAATTTTAGGCCTCAGATTAATAGTAGAAGGAAGATTAAAGAAAAACAAACCAACATACTTGGCGTTTATAGACCTAGAAAAGGCTTTCGATAACGTAGATTGGAATAAAATGTTCAGCATTTTAAAAAAATTAGGGTTCAAATACAGAGATAGAAGAACAATTGCTAACATGTACAGGAACCAAACAGCAACAATAACAATTGAAGAACATAAGAAAGAAGCCCTAATAAGAAAGGGAGTCCGACAAGGATGTTCCTTATCTCCGTTACTTTTTAATCTTTACATGGAACTAGCGGTTAATGATGTTAAAGAACAATTTAGATTCGGAGTAACAGTACAAGGTGAAAAGATAAAGATGCTACGATTTGCTGATGATATAGTAATTCTAGCCGAGAGTAAAAAGGATTTAGAAGAAACAATGAACGGCATAGATGAAGTCCTACGCAAGAACTATCGCATGAAAATAAACAAGAACAAAACAAAAGTAATGAAATGTAGTAGAAATAACAATGATGGACCACTGAATGTGAAAATAGGAGGAGAAAAGATTATGGAGGTAGAAGAATTTTGTTATTTGGGAAGTAAAATTACTAAAGATGGACGAAGCAGGAGCGATATAAAATGCCGAATAGCACAAGCTAAACGAGCCTTCAGTAAGAAATATAATTTGTTTACATCAAAAATTAATTTAAATCTCAGGAAAAGATTTTTGAAAGTGTATGTTTGGAGTGTCGCTTTATATGGAAGTGAAACTTGGACAATCGGAGTATCTGAGAAGAAAAGATTAGAAGCTTTTGAAATGTGGTGCTATAGGAGAATGTTAAAAATCAGATGGGTGGATAAAGTGACAAATGAAGAGGTATTGCGGCAAATAGATGAAGAAAGAAGCATTTGGAAGAATATAGTTAAAAGAAGAGACAGACTTATAGGCCACATACTAAGGCATCCTGGAATAGTCGCTTTAATATTGGAAGGACAGGTAGAAGGGAAAAATTGTGTAGGCAGGCCACGTTTGGAGTATGTAAAACAAATTGTTGGGGATGTAGGATGTAGAGGGTATACTGAAATGAAACGACTAGCACTAGATAGGGAATCTTGGAGAGCTGCATCAAACCAGTCAAATGACTGAAGACAAAAAAAAAAAAAAAAAATATTCATAAATGAAAGTATGCCATCTGTTTGTTCATCACTCCTGAGTTTTTATTAGTTTTTAATAACATTTGCATGTTTATTTGGACTAGACTGATTAAAATTTAGGAATACTGATAAATTCCCATTTCACGAAAATTTTCTCCAGACGGCAACGCTACGTTTTGGTCGATATCGTTTTACTATCATTCCCTTTCTTGTATGTCATTTTAAAACAAATATAATTAAAAAATAAGGATTTAATATAATATTTCATTTTGAATTACTGTTTAAAACATTTTTTTATGCGTTTGACATTTTTCCTACGAGTATTCTGTTTACGACAGATAATTCATATTTACAC
The DNA here is from genome assembly GCF_047948215.1 of Lycorma delicatula. Lineage (NCBI taxonomy): Eukaryota > Metazoa > Arthropoda > Insecta > Hemiptera > Fulgoridae > Lycorma > Lycorma delicatula. The sequence continues at coordinate 197,615,156 of NC_134456.1, read as the reverse complement.
ACAACGCTGGATGTGTTCATAATTATAAATCTATAGAAATAATGCTTGTAAATAATACAGTATTTACTATGAATTAAGAGAAAATAGAATTTTCTCGAATCTGTTTGCTGTGTAGGGCTTCCCCCGAAAATTAACTTATATTTTGAAAGTTTTTTGAATAAGTTTGAGTCCCTGTTCATAAAAAAACAAACTGTGAATTCAGTACATCATTTTCTCAATCCATGTGTTTTTACTTCCTTGTACGAAGTAAAGGAAGTATTGTGATCGCGAAAAATTTCGGTTTTCAGATTTCAACGGAAATATCCATTTTGACCATCCCTGAATCCATTTTCACAAGTTTCGGCGTGACGTCTGTACGTACGTATACATGTACGTATTTATCTCGCATAACTCAAAAACGATTAGCCGTAGGATGTTGAAAGTTTGGATTTAGAACTATTGTAACATCTAGTTGTGCATCGCCTCTTCTGATTGCAATCGACTGAACCAACAGTGTCCAAAAAGCACAAAATTAAAAAAAATTAGGATTTTGGACTTTTTCTTTACTGTAGTAATAAAGCCCTCATTGAGAGCTTTTCAACGATGTGTCAAAAGTGGTACTTATTTTCATTGGTTCCAGAATTATGGCCAAATGGAATTTTAATTAATGAAATGTTTGGGTCTTATAAGGGAAAGGAACATCGGTTCGAATCAGACGTGATCTTCTTATTATTTTAATTTTAATATGTTGATTTATTAATGATTATTAACCCCTGATTAAAAAAAAAATTACGATAAATAATAATTCAATAATAACAATAAAAAAAAGAAAAAATATCAGAAGTTGTTAGTGAAATAAACTTTTATGTACTTTAATTTAAAAACAAAATGTGTATATGTAATTTAATAGGCGTACAAGGAAGTCATATGGTGCTCATATCAGATTTTTTCAATAATAATTAAAAAAAAAGAACTTTTTTAAAAAGAATCTCCACTGAACTTTTGATGATCATTTACCTTTTACGATCTACTTAAACTTATACGGTTTAGATATCCATATAAGCCTACAAAAAGCCTTCAGTAAGTACAAGTTTCCAACGATTTCAGTGAAAAAATCCCATTATTGATAGACGGCCTAGTAATGTACGTCAGGAAAAAAGCTAACTACATTCTCCGCATACCGTATATCATATTTATTCGAAATTATGCTAGTAGTTTAGAGATAGATTAATGAGTCACCCTGAACCCACTATCACTAGTCGATCATTTGTCTCATGTTGATAATCAAACTTACATGGTGGTTTAACTGGTAATGGAACTGAGGTTTTTTGAGATAAAACTATAATAATATGAGTTATTAGTATAACCAGATTATTTCATTAAAATACCAACATAATCCGCCTGAGTCCTATTTCTTAATACACGCCTGGGTAATACTCTTCATACATGTCTCCCATACCATTGTTATCATTCGTAACCATATATATATTACGAGAGGTGGATCAAAAAATAAGTTACACCCTTGCCTTGTTCTTGAACTGAAAGGGACATATTAATATCTTGCCGTGGCAGCACTGGTTGTGGTTTTGTCTTCACGCTCCCCCAGCTGCAATTCTATACGACATTTAGTACGTGTGTAGTGTCGTCGTCAATATGGCGTATCGTCTAGAGGTTTCGTCCAGCATAGAATTTCGTTCAGTAGTCCGATTTTTGCGGGCGAAAAATTATAATTTTGTGAAATTCATCGCTAAATTGTTGAGATATAGGGTGAGAATGCAATATCACGCCCAAAAATCACAAAATGGTGCAAACATTCAGAAACGGAAGAACAAATGTGAGTGACGAACTGCGTGCTGGGCGTCCTTAAACTGCAAACACGATGGGTAACGCGGAACGCGTGAATGAAATGATCTTGAGTAACCGGCGCATTAAAGTTAGAGAGATTGCAAGTGAACTTAATATCAGTTATGGTAGTGTGTTTGCGGTTATTCACGATCAGCTTGGTTACCGTAAGATGTGTGCACGATGGCTGCCACATCTGTTGACCTACTACCACAAACATCAATGTTTTGCATCTGCTCTTTCTTTTCTTCAACGTTATTCCAGGACCGGTGCACAGTTTTTGAAACAAATCATCACAGAGGATGAGAGTTGGGTGCTTCATTATACTCCTGAGACTAAACGAGCATCATATGAATGGAGACACAGAAATTCGCCGCAGCCAAAAAAGTGAAAACATCCCTACATGTTCGAAAGGTAATGCTGATAGTCTTTTTCGATTCTGAGGGAGTTTTTTACAATGAATTTATGCCCCGAGGAACAAAAATCAATGACAAATCTCACTGTAAGGCTTTAAAAAAATTGCGTAAAGCCATTAAAGATCGAAGACTCGATAGATTGAGCGATGGGGTTGTTTTTCTTCACGACAACGCTACTCCTCATTCAGCTCATGTGACAAAGGAGTTACTGCAAAAATTCAAGCGGGAAGTGTGGTCTCATCCGCCTTACAGCCCTGACCTAGTACCTGCGATTACCACCTGTTTGATCCTCTCAAGCGAAACCTGTGAGAGGATCGTTTCGCTAATGATGATGAACTGAGTGACGCGGTCTTTAAATGGTTGAAGGGACGACATTTTTATGAGAGTGGAATTGAAAAACTTGTCGCAAGGTATGAAAAGTGTTTAGAAAAAAACTTGGTGATTATGTCGAAAAATAGATAAAAATATGTAGTTTTTTTGTTCAATAAAAAAAAAAATTGTCTTATAAATATGTATTTGTTTCATAGAGGGAGTGTAACTTTCTTTCTGATTGTCCCTCGTACTTCTAAAGAAAATTGACAGTGTGAGTTTGTCTAATAAAGTATATATATAGAATAAAAATTATTTTCATAATTACTCCGACCTTGAAATCAATTTTGTAGATCGGAGATAATCCGATCTTGAAAAGTCATGAAAACTCCCTCAGTTCTACCTACATATAAGTAATCTTTACGTGAGATGGAACGATGGAACGTTGTTCCATCTCACGTAAAACGGAGATAGCATACTTGCTATCTCCGTATTTTTTATCCCCGTTTATCCTCTTTTCTTAAACATCTTCGTAAGTCATTACTTGTCTTCGCGTAAATGTATAGATGTGCAGTAGGTATCTAAAGTACAGATGGCACTACTAATAGTAAAGTGGATGGAATAGTGTACCATGACAGCACTTCATTGGTAGCAAGAAGCCAGTCCTGGAATCCATCCCTACCTTGCGTGTCAACTCAGCTTTCCAAATTTTGACGAGTAATAATACAGATCTTAACTGTATGTGAAAGATGACCTACATGTTGAGGATTATCCGTTCTTCGTTTTTATTATTATTGGAATTATTTTTTTGAATGCAACCTGAACGAGTAAGAATTCGAATAACGTTTATTTATGTGGGAGGAAGGAATTTCAATCAGGATTGTGATGATTTTTATTTACTTTAAAAATGTTTTCTCTTAGAATTACGATGTTCAGCCATTTTTTCATAAAAATAAATTTACAAAGAGATATTAAAAAGGATAAAACTCATAAAAAAGAGATAACATTCTTCAACTTTATAAAAAAAAAGCATAGGTATGAAATAAAGGTATTATGGAAATTGAACAGAGAAATTTCCAGTTTTATATAAATAGATTTCTCGTTTTTGGTTTCATGGGAATATAACAATAGTTTATTAGTTTAATAAGTTTGCTTTGTTTGCGTGTTGACTGCATAATACTAATTTACTTGTATAAAATCCCTATTTTATTTTAATTTTTCTTTTTATACAATACCCAGCTATAAAATTTTACAGCCCTGATGTTTTAATTTTAATAACAGAGTAATAAAAATGCTGAAATCAATATTTATAATATTCTTTTTTGTACTAGGAAAGTAACTTAATAGGTAATTTAATTATAAGAAATTAATTTTGTATACTTTAGTCTATTTATTGTTTTTTAAACAACTTCGAAACAGGTTTACAGTCTGATCCGTATTCTCATATAAATATCTTAACCCCAAATGCGAGTACTTTGTAGAGGAAGTTCCTCTGGTGTTACTTGAGTATATAAGCTTCTTTCAAACAACATAAGTGAAAAATTTCTTAAACAAAAGGCTGCATTGCCCTGTACACACTTTTAAATACTTATTGTCTACTTGTCGTCATCGTTACTTAGTTTTAGATTGTTATAGTATAATGCGTTAGCTTAAAGGCATTCTTATATTCAGTGTTTTCGGATGAAAATTCAAGAAAAATAGTAGGAAACATGATGAAAAAATTGTAGAGATTTTTTCACTCCAGACAGCATTAGCTCATAATAATCGGTAGTAATTACTTAACATCGTTTCACCTTTATATATTTTTTTCTTAATATTATCACAACGCTGGTTTCTCGGGTTTTGCGTTTGTTATTAACGGCTTCTTTCGTTTGATGTCAGTAGTTTGTAAATCTACCCATAATGTTTCAATAAAAAAATAAAATGTAAATAATAAACTTTTGAAAAAAAAAAGTTAACATTAAAAAAAAAAACAGTATGATCTTTACGGATCACGATTAATACGTTTTAAATCTATTAAAAATAATATAAAAACACGACTGCCAAAAAAAAAAAAAAAAAAAAATAGGATGTCCGGTCCCTGCAGATCATTACACGACAGTGCAATGTGGAATTGAGGACCCCTAAATTTCGGATCATTGTCATTAAATCAATGAAGGCTTTATGGCAATATAACTTGATTAAAATGCCTACGTACTATAAAATTCCCGTTGCCTTTATCTTGGAAATGACACTGTTCATTTCGTTTGACGTATTGATTTTGTTGCGTTATTTGTATATAGTATAATTTTTTTTCTATTTTTTTAAATTTATTTAAATATATATAAGTAGACGTATTTATGTAGCCTATGACACTCCCAGTAATTTAAGGATTCCAACGCGACAAAGCTGCTGGTGGAACAATCATACATACAACCTAAATACGTTATACTCCTTTTTGAGCAGTCGTGTAAGAAGTAAAAAAAAAAATTTTTTTCGGTTTCTTTAAATTTATTTTTTTAATTAAATAAAAAGCTGTTTTAAGCTGGCTCTGGCCTCAGGTCGAAATTTAATTTAGAATTGAACAATTTATTACTTTCAAATTTATTTTTGAAAAATTATTATAATTTATTTTAATAATTAGTCTACTTTTATTACAGGTTTTATATCGATAGAAACATGTACAAGTGACATTATAAGTAAAGATTTGTGTGCATGTTATTTTTTAAAATTATCTAATTGTGTCTTTAATTTAATTATTTTAATAACTAGCGATTTATGTTAACTATTAATTTACTTTTATGATTTATTTAATCTTTTATCGATAGCTCTTTTATTAGCGGGTTTTTTCATATTTAAAGGGTTTAAAATTTAGGGATTTTCCGGATTTTTTCGATTGACAAACATACTTTTCTGATCCAAATGGACTGAGTTTTTTTATCAGGAGTTTGCTATATAGATGAACTGACATTTTCGTTTAATTATCCACTTTTGACGCTACTTAATTTTACTGTTCACATGGTAATCAATATTTTAGTTAATAACATTGTTAAGCTGCCTCGTGTAAGTCTGTAATGACAATGTCCTATGTTGTTTGTCTTAAAACATGCTACAGTTGATTATATGAGCAATTAAAGCGATAATAAGAATTTAATTGTTTACGTATAAAAATCGTTATAGGTCACCCACTTGTTCTATTAGTATAGATATCGAAAGCTTAAATTTTGAACAATTTAAAAATGGGTAGGGATGTTACGGTAATATTTCAAAGGGGTTTACCCGCCCAGTTTTCATGATGGGAATAGTTTTTATAACTTTTATCAACGTACGGGTTAGTAATTAATTTGATTTTTTTGAAAAGCCTTTCTTTTTTTCATGTAGCCCAAAATACTGTAATTTGAGGTATTTTATAATTCCGTGGGAGAAAGTTTTTTGTTAAATTAGAGGGAATTATAATAATATTTACTTGTTTTATAAATCAATCTGTGCGTTTGCATATATATGTGAATATATATTAATAAAAAAGTTTTAAACTTAATGCATTACCAAAAAAGTTAAGAATCATTGTTGCATCTTGTTTCTGTTATATACATTATTTTTTCATCTCTTATTTCGTTGTGCGATTATTATTCTTTGATTGAATATGTACCGATAAAACATAAGAATAAGAAAATCTATATTCTTATGTTGTTTTTTTTTTAAATCAGTACTATTCAGCATTGGAATAAAACAAAATTTTAGATTGATAAAGAAAAAAACTGAAGGGGATATTTATAATCTAATTGATATTCAAAGTTATTATTTTTAAGTACTAGTCGATTCGACGAACTGGGCTTATAAAGGTTAGATATCGAAACAACCCTTAGTATTCAGCGATTTGGTTTCGTTCTGTTTTGAAGGAAATAAAATCTTGGATTCTGTAGAAACGAAGTGAAGAAGGGATTTGAAAAAAGGAAAAGACCATTCCAAGATAGAAACATATCGAATTGAATGTCGTAAAGAAGCAGAAATAATAATATTGGATTAAATCAAGAAAAAACTCATGCTACAGTCAAAGCTGTAGCTTTACTGTTCCGTTGTGTTGAAGAGAAGGATACGTCATAAATTGGGATATACTACTTCTAACTAAGAGGGAAGGGACTATGTATGCTGTAGTATGAAATATTTTATCCGTCAGAACATTTTATATTTTATTAAATAAAATATTACTGTGAAAATAAATTGAAATTGAAGTAACAATAATTGTAATTAAAATAACAGTATTATTATTTTCAAAAAAAAAAAAAAGATCTTATAATACTGGAAAGATTTTTTTTGTAAAATAAATGAAAGATATGTATCTTTTTGTTATCATTTTCGAGAAATCGTTACAAAAATGCAGCTAATAAGGCTGTTTTCTATGTTGAATATTAATTAATTCCTGAAAGTATAATCATTTGACTGACTAATCATACTAAATGTCAAAAATATGATATATATATGTAGAAGAGTATATATATATATATGTAGAAGAGAGAGAGAGAGATTTTCAGTAACAAGGATAGATGTAGCAGCAGAAAATCTTGATTAAAGATTGGAGTACAGAAACCCTAAAAAATTATTCACGCAAAAAATGCCTGTATTGTTTGTTAAAAATCATCAGTAGATACTGAGGGATTAGTATTTAAGAAGAAATATAAAAATTAATAGTGAAGAAATAATTGAAACATAAATAATATCTAAAGAAACGAAGAAACGAAAGTTAAAGAATATATTTTAGTTAAATAAAAGTTAAAGTTTAATACAATATTCTTTAAAGAAGATAAAAATTAAACGAGGTATTGAAAAACAATGATATTAAACATTTTTTATTCGTTTAATAGGCAGTCGGTTTATTGCAATCAAATACAATAAAAAAGTTGAAAACAGAAAAATATTTGTAAAACGAAAAGTGATACCAATAAAACGTATTTCAGATATAGATGTTAGTATCGGTTAATAACTAGAATAAGTTGGAATATGGATGTAGATGAAATGGTCTGTCAGATGCTTACACAAATAAACTGCTTTAAAACCATCTTTAAAATGTTGAAATTTTTGAAAAATTATCGGACCAGAAAGAAATACGGAGATTTGAAGACAGCTATGTAATCAATAGTTATGTGGTTTTTTTTACTGTTTGCTGGACTTCATAAATGTAACGTAAACCGTAGACGATAGTTTAGTCTGTGGCGCCAGTAACTAAAGAAAGGGGTGCATTTAATGATTAAATCGGTAACCATGTGGGAAAACCCCTTGAGTTGCCCTACCATGAACAGTACATACGTAGCCTACCCATGAGACTGCCAATAAATCCGGATCTCTTTTAAGGTCTTACGATGCGTCTCGAGTCTTTCCTTATTTGGCGTTGAATATCCTTTAACTTTTGAGAAATTTCTTCTTTTCAAATTAAACTTGCAGAAAACGGTTCGAAAATAATTTAGAAAATTCGGTTTTTGGATGCAGCATAACATGTCACACTTACGTATATTCCTTTACTGAAAAGATATATATATATATATATATAGAGAGAGAGAGAGTATCTAAGAAATTGAAAAAAAGCTTTAGAATATGTTTACTATATTAATAAAATTTCTATAAACATAGGTGCGAAAGTGTTCTGTTTTCGAGTTACTGTTAGAGAAAAATTCCACCTTAATTTTTATTCCACGATAAAATAAGGATGTACTGAAATTTTTGGGACACAAATTACGGGCAAAACTGGGAGTTTTATATTTTTTTGATCTTAATTTAAAAAAATGGATCTTAGAACTTTACATTTAGTAATTTTCGAGAAAAGATGTAAAAACCAAATCGTGTGTGTCGAGAAAAACACACTTTTTCGATTTGGCGTAAATTTACTTAGTTAAATTACCATTAAATAAAATTTTATAAAACAATCTATAAAAGATCTAGTTCTGAGTAAAGTCAACTCAAAGAATCTTTTAAATATTTGACCAAACACGTATAAAACCTCCAATTTTGTCCAACAATTTGTGTCCCAAGATTTTCAGTATAGCCTTATTTTACAGTTGAAGCAGAAATCAGAGAGAAAACTTTTGTTAAGTGTAAAACAAATCATTTCCGGGTTTAAGTTTATATGAACTTTTACCTTTATTTTCCTCAACAGAACATTAACGTGAAACTATTTCATCCTCTGTGATGAAATCGTAAATCCATTGTTTCCCACTGGAAAGATACAATAATTTGTGAGAAGCTTTACGCATGTAAAGAAACATCTGAAATATGATCGTCTTAGAATTGCATTCTACTAGAGGAATAATGTTCATATTTAATCATTCCAACACTGAATGCAAATTTACTGTTAAGACTGGGTTGCTAAATGCTGTACTACATTTATTTCAGTCAAGAAGACATTGGAAAACCGATTTATTTCCTATTTTCCCTCGTAGTCTGGCTTTGGAAGCTTATATTATTACTGATAGCGGTTCTAATAACAATTAGAAGTGGTTTGTATCTCATGTGAGATCGTCTACAACCACTGGTTACGGGACCTAATATGCGGTAATAAAGATAGCATCAGCACCCTTTTTAAACTTAGGAAAACAATTAAAACAGCAAGAAAAGGGGATTTTTGTCCCCAAATAATGTATAAGTTGATACTAAATAAAACAAAAAAAAACAGGAATTAAGTTTGTTTGGCTGAAGATAATGAACAATAGTTTAAAAGTGATTATGAAATTCGATTCAGCACTTATTATTACTGAATTGAATAATATTTTAACCCAAAAAATAATGCACAAACATAACAGATTTTTCAAACTGAATTTGATTTTATGAAATTATTTTAGAACAATTTTTCAATAGTTATCTTCTCTGTTTTTTGTTTCTTAAAGAGAATGTCTTGAATTTTGTTCAAAAACTTACAATTAAAAAATTGGAGAAATTATTTTGCAACATGTAATTCATAAAATAATGTCGTTCGACACTATATGAAATTTTATTACATTTTCAAAAACAACTAAAAGTTCCCTCTTTTGGGTTTACGCCAAGGAAATGATGAAAGTGTATAAAATGTGTCATAGGCTGAAAAGAATTGTCATGAATTTCTAAAAATCTCTTAACAGAATAACGTCTTCCCTTTATGATCTACTTTAAACCGAAAATTATGTTGAAATTAACTTATGTACCAAGAATGACGTAGAAAATTCTGTGTGACTATTTATTCTAAATTACAGTAAACTTTTTAAAAATTCCTCCACACGCTTTCTTTTTGTCTCAGAATTTAACTAAAGGAAACAGATTTTTTTAGCTAATATATCTAATTAATTTTGAATTCTGTTCGTTGAATAACTTAAAATGTTATAAGTATGTGACATCTAATTATATACTATTTTTCTCACTGACTTTTAATTCAGGGATTTTTCATTATCCGCTAAACAACTCTAAAGAGTAAAATCTGCACGTCGTTGAGAAATAAATTATAAATATTTCTGTCACATACACACAATGATAGCAAGAAAAAAATATAACATTGTTATATTTTCCTACTACATTTTTGAATTAAATTTCGTTTTACTATTCCGAAGTATTTTGAAATTTATTAACGGTTAAAGAAAACGTACAATTTTAAATAACTTGCTAAGTGCCCAATATTAATAGAGCAAGAAAATAGACTATAGAATATAAAGTAATAAAACCATAAAGTAGAAAATTCATTATCTAACAGAGTAAAATAAACATTTCGTGTGCATGAGTTTCTTTTGTGCCCGTATCTGTTCATTTATAACCTAATTTCCGTTAAAACGAAGCAATTTATCTTATATTGATTGAGATAAGTTAAATTGACTTTCAATTTCACCGGAAAGTGGAGCGCTTAAATGTTTTGTAGCCGGATTATTGAGGAAGTTTTGTTTGGTGTATAGGGATATTAATCTTTTTTTTATGATATGAAGACTTAATAGCGAATGGTTATTGTTGGTTCCTGTTGGAGTGAGTGTACTTTGATGAACTTTGTTAAAAATATGAAAAAATATTTTTCTTTCACAGTTTTTCTGTCTTTTTTGCGATATAATATATTATGACTTTAGTTTCAATGACTACAAAGCTATAGTTACGATACACAACTTTTTTTTATTATTCATACTTCTTAGTTACTTATGTACGCAAAAATGATTCTAATATTTTTTTTATTTTCTGTGCCAAATAAATTAATTTTCTTTTATTCAGAAAAAAAGATATTTTTTGCAATTTTTTCGTATCGAAACACTGATGTTAAATTTTCAGTGTTATCCGAAAACTATAATACTCGTGTGTGTGTGTGTGTGTGTGTGTGTGTGTATATATATATATATATATAATCAGAAAAAAAAAATTTAAGTTATAAACTATGAAATTGTTGTATTTTGTGAATATTTGATATAAATTTTAACAACCGCTTAATGTATTTTTTAAATTAAAATTTCTTAATTCTTTGGCTAAAAAAATAAGTTTCATGTAAACGTTTGCTGGACCACCAATCTTTCATAGTAGGTATTTTATTCTTTACTGATAATATTTTACTATTTATAATCCACTAGAAAATGGTTGAAACTTGTAAAATATGCCATATTTAAAAAAAAAAATTGTAAAGTCGAGCCTCCCTATCAGTTAATCGCAGTTTATTTTGAAATCTTAATATACTGTAACTGAAGTATAAATAAAAGTTTATATACTCGTACTTCACGATTTTCAGCAGATTTTGTTTTGAATTTTGATTGTTTTTTCTTTTTTTTATTAAGGGTTCCGCAATTTCCTTTATGAGAATTTATTTTTGAAAAAAAAAGAAAAAAGTAACAACAAAAGGATGGGTAAAGTTAATAATGGTTACAAAACATATTTTTGTTTTCACGTTAACAAGTGGTTTTTTTTTTGTTTAGTTAAGTGGCATAAAAGTGTTAGTGTTAACATAATCTAGAATCACTTTAGTTTAAATCGATTTTTACTAAGATTGGTATTTACCCTACTTTTTTTTGTTTCCGATGAAGCGAGGAATGCGATTTATGCAATGAGTGTTGGACTCGCTAATAGGTTCCGCAAGATGTGGTTTAAGTGCATATGTATACCTGCGCCCTACCAACTAAATCTCCATCTCACCGACTCTCCTCCCCGGGGCCGGATCCACAATTAAACATTTCTCGGCCCTGGGAGGTGCCTTCGAGCGAGGAGGATCCAGAGTCCCCGTGCATTATCACTGCCGCCCACCCGCACAAGCTCGGCGGACGAACGGCAGCTCCGCAGAGGGCTATCCTTCACACCCCTGCTCTTCAGTCCACTCCTTATTGGTCAGGTCTTACTCTCTCATCACTGTCATTGGTGTTCAGTAACTGCGTTACTTATCGTGAGACAGCGCCAAGGTTCTGTTCGCTCTCGAGCTTAATACTAATAATGATGTCTGCACTCATGAGGCCTACTGTCGACACGCACTCCCGGCGCAGGCTCTCCCATCTTACACATCGGAACACTACGTGTGGTGATTGTGGATCACCACAATACACGCAAAAAGGGATTCGTGGTTCTACCTTTCCCGTGAAGGTTTACCCGGAAACCCCCCGTGGCCGGCCAGGAATTGGGTGAACCAGAATTCAGCTCACTGAATCCCCTCCCGGCCCACGGTCCTATCCGCCCAATCAGTCGGTGCGTCCACCTACCCTTGACGGACGCATCTCAATGGTCCTGCCAGTCTGCTATCATGGCCTCGTGTGCGTCTTGCTTATTCTCTTCTTTATATACTCTTACTCGAGCCCTCGCCAGTTGATGTAATGACGGCATCCTCACTAGCACCATAATTGGGTTAGCCGATACGGAGGAGTACGCCGATGCCACCCGCAATGCTATTTCTTCTTTAAGCTGCTTCGAGCACTCTCTTATTGCGTCCCACGTCCAACTCTCCCACCCAGACAGAGCGCCGTATAAGAGTATTGAATTCGTGACGTGGGCATACATTTTCCTCCTCGATGCGCGTAAGTCTCCTATATTAGCCACTATTTTATAAGATTCCTGACAGACCTTCCAGCCGTCTCGCTTACAGTTCTTAAATGTGTGGTGAACCTCCTCCTCCAATCCAGTTTTATCCCCAGATACTTGATTGTGTCTTGTCGCTGGATATATTCCTCTTCTATTCTTATGTGGAGGTGTGCGATGTGCCTTCGACTCGCCATAACAATGTATTTTGATTTCTCGTGTGAGAGCTGAAATTTCTGCCTTCCCACCCATTCGTTGAGTATGGCGATCGCATTATTGGCCGCTGCAAACACGTATGTTCACCTGTTGAGTCCAGTTTTGGAATAAGGATTAACCTGGCCCTCTTCCACGTTTCCGGAATAGAGCCCTCGCACAAAATTCTGTTTAATACTCTAAGTATTTCTATAGGAATTTTCTTCGCTAGGATCTTAACGATTCCTACGGGGACCCCATCCGGCCCCGGGTTCTTTCGCAAACTATTCTCTTGCTTACAACGAGAAGTTCTTCAACTCTAAAAGGAGGTGCTTCCCCTGCCGGTATCTCCTCCTCCTGATGTACCTCGCGGGCCGGCAAAAAGCGCATCACATGAACCGCACATGTCTCTCAATGAGAACGCGTAAGGATCTACATAGCCACCCCGTCACTAGCCTGCATCCGCGTGCCCCGTCTTCATCCACTTCTGCGCACAGATCTCCCAGCACCTCCTTTTGACCTGTTTAATAGCAGCCCTGGCCTCTGTATATTCCAGGTGTGCTTCCGCCGTATGCCTGTGATCGCTTCTGCCGCTAGACCTTTGATTTGATCTTCTCCTAGCCAAGGCTTCCTTATGTAAGCTCTTGATATCTACACATCACCAGCATGCATGATTTCTCGTTTTACGTTCGTATGTGAATTTTGAGGTCTTGTATTCGTCAATCACTGTGTCTATAAATTCCCACCACCCTTTGCCCAATGTTTCGTGAAAACCTCCCACAGCCTGCCCAATTTACGCTGGGGGCCTATCCCGCGGTGAAGGGCATGGTCAATCCTTGTTAGCGTATGGTCTGACATGCTCTCATTATTTAACATCCTCTAGTTACTATAGTCTCTGAACTGGTTCTTTCCAACAAATGTCAGGTCCAACACCGATCTGGACTCTCTTCTAAAAAATATGTATTCTTCTGTCTTGATGCATTTATAATCTACATGTAGGTCTGCGGCCTTATCCCTAAGGGTGTTCTTCAGTGCTTCAGCTCTATCCCACTCCTTAACACGGATGCATAGCTCTTCCTTAACTCCTCACTTAAGAGAGAGCACCTTGCCAGCCTCCTCCTCGTTGACCGTCTCCTTCATATGTTTTAGGAGCTCGGCAAACGTTTTCCCGATCGCTTTAACTACTATGGTCTTGCTATCCTTGATCGTCGGGGTGAATCTCTTAACCCCCGGGACGTGTGTTTCCTGGGTCTTCTGGAGGGGAGTAAATACTCCGAAATAAAACGGACAGTTACACAATTGCATTGTGGTGGACACATTGCATCACATTTTTTGTGGTATCCGTATCAGCATTTTATGTTAGTTTATGTATTAACTTCGTTTCACGTCGCTAGAGTAGTTATGTGGTGTAAGTGAGAACAAGTTGGATCCGTAACCATGCACATATCGGTTCGAATCCGACTTCATATACATATATTTTTTGTAACGTTTTTTTTAAATTAAATATATTGATTTATTAATAATAATTCTCTGTAAAAATCTTTGGATTAAAATGAAAAGAAGATCAAATTTTATTTCACTAATAACTTCTGATTTTTTTTTCATATTTTTTTTTTTTAATTTTTATTATTGAATTATTATTTATTGTAATTTTTTTTTTACAATCAGAGGTTAATAATTATTAATAAATCAATATATTTAAATTAAAAAAAAGTTAAAAAAACAAATGTATATGAAGTCGGATTCGAACCGATGTGCCTTTCCCTTGTAAGATCCAAATATTTAATTAATTAAAATTTTATTGAGCTGTAACTCTGGAACCAATGAAAATAAGTACCACTTACGATATATGGTTGAAAATCTCTCAATGAGGGCTTATTACTACAGTTAAGAAAAAATCCAAAATTCAAATGTTTTAGATTTTGGGCTCTTTTGGACACTTTTGGTCCAGCAGATTGCAATCAAAAGGGGAGGTGCACAACTAGATGTTACAACAGCCCTAAATCTAAAATTCAACATTCCATGACTAATCGTTTTTGAGTTATGCGAGATACATACATACATACGTACGTGCGTATAGATGAAACTAGTCAAAATTGATTCAGGGATGGTTAAAATGGATATTTCCGTTAAAATATCGTCCTGAAAACCGAAATTTTTCGCGATCACAATACTTCCTTTACTTAAAACAAGGAAGTAAAAAATATGTTTTTCACTTAACCTCATATTTAAAAATTTGTCTATTTCAGAATCTATAGTTTTTTAATTTGAGATAATAACAGAAGGAGAATGAACTGGTAATAGGGAAGAAAATTTCTTTGAAATTTCTAGGAATATGTGACATGAAAATTCAGTTTAGAACAACGTGGTTCTGTTTAGTCAGTTCACATTGCGTAAATTACATCTAACGTTGATACATTTTACAACTATCATACAACTATCGATATTACCTATGTAAAACATGATGGATGTTGTTCAATATATTACAAGAATATTTACAGTCAAAAATAATTACATTATTTTATAAAAGGTAAAACCTTTCATTGAACGGAAAAAAACATTCGGTTCTGAATATTTCTTTACGCCATAAAAAGGGATTAAAGAATTCTAAAATGGGTACAGAACTGATATTAAGTTATAAAAAAAATCTGATAATAATAGGAATATATAAAACATTATTAAAGTCATAGATCACGAAACTAATTCGGAAGACCCTTGTAATGCATTTGTGATGGGGCACTTACGAAGTAAATATTTTGGTGTGACTGTACAAATGAAGGTCAAAATATTCAGATCACATGATGTGTCATCCCTCCTACTAAATAAATAGTGTCGCGATCTGATTGCTACTGAATCGTATTTACAATCACAGGGTATTGTGTAAAATTGTCCGATGACGCAGTCAATTTCAAAATGCAAAGTGAATTTAGGTCAAATTTTCCTGATTATGCCGTACCAATTATATTTACATTTTCTCGTTTAATTCGTGAAACAGTTGTTATAGATGAATGTAAATATGCCGATGGTCCGACGGTTGACAGAGGTTTTATATACTGATTCTTTGGAAAATATTTATAATTTGTTAAGCTCTTCTTAAAAATCTCTGGGTAACTTACTCAAGACGTTGGGTTTTCTTTATTTTCTTTATAATAATTATTTTTTTTTTATTTATCCAAAATTTACAAATAGAAAATTTTTTTTCATTATTGGATCCAAGTAATACAAGAAGTCCCGACTTTAGCAGAAAACTTCGTAACTATATTCAGTTCAGACGTTTTGTACGAGATGATATGCATGTTTGATCAATATATATATATATATATTTATTTATTTATTTTGGGTGAAGCACAGTAGTTTTATCCTTTCAGATTAATAGACAAAATAATAGAAAACATCTCAGAATCCTTCTCGAAAAGCCTAATTTTCTGAAAATTAGTGTGTGTATTCAATTTCTCATGAAAAATTGAGACCCATTTAACGTTTCATAGAAATAACTGCTGAACGTTATCGGAAAATTATTACGAACATGCAGCCTCGTTAAAATATGACAGGCGAGAATGCTGGTTTCTCCAAAATGGACTATATGTAGCGTAACATATGCGCTACATATAGCGTATATATGTAGGTTGACTTAACAGCGTAGTTAAGTCAACCATGCTGATGTTGGATGAAGTTTTAGGTGACCATGTAATTTCTAGCGGGTTATGGTCTCCATATTCTCAAAACCTCTCACCCGCAACTTTTTATTTGAAGACATTTGAAACTTGTTTTCAAGACTAATCGCCATATGTTCAATAACTTAGAAAAAAGAAAGTATCTCCAATATCAATGAAGAAGATCTACGGAAAGTTATAAAAAATATGAAAAAAACGAGTTTTTGCTTACATCAGATCTAAGTATCGAAATTTTCAACGTTTGATGTGAATTTAAGTGAAAAAATTACTTATGGATGAAATTGTTGCTAGTTCTGTTTATTGAATCAAATTGTTTTAAATATGAAATTTTTAAAACGATCTTTAAATAGTATAATGTAATGTATAAACAGAATGTAATTATTTAAGAACATTTTTTACAGGATTACAGATATATCACATACAAATGAAGCTTTCAGTACATTGCTACAGTGCATTAAATAAACAACTATGTACAGTTATAGAATAAATTAAAAAAAATATTTATTAAAGGAATAATAAATTCATAAAAATATGATGAAATACAGAAAAAAGAATTGATAAATTTTTTTACCTCCGAGACCACCGTTAGGTGGTCCCTTCAAAGGATGAAACGAATGACAATTTTTGTAGCGTGTGAAAATGCCATGCCTGACCGGAATTCGAACCCGGAACCTCCGGGAAGAATTGATAATTGAACTCATTTAAACTGCTGGGCAGTTTATTGTTCATCTTTGTTATAAAATAATCTAAAGTAAATCAGATATTTATGTATGCTAATATACAAATTACCCATTTGTTTATTTATATATAAAATAAAAATAGACAATAGAATTTTACCTTAGGTTAGGTGTTTTTAATGATAAGTTTTGTTACGTGTGTATGTGTTAGCGCTCACACACACACACACACACACACACACACACACACACACACACACACACACACACACACACACACACACACACACACACACACATACATCGTAGTTGTGTTATTTGAATACCTTCATATACGTATATTTTATTTACTGTAATTTATTTTTAGCCGATTTCTGTATGAAAGGAAGTTGTCGATTAGGATATATAATTTTATTATTGCGTGTGTGTATTTATATATAAAATAAAATTTACCTATGACAAATGAAGATTATTTACCATCACATTATTATTTCATCAATGTTTTTACATTACAATGGAATAACTGCAAAACTTGTAAAATGTATACTACAATTTTTTACACACACAGCGTTGGTTGAATCTATTGTATTTCTCAGTGAATATTATTGATTTTAAAGAATGTCTTAATAACCATATATAAAATGAAATACATATTAAATAGTGTTTCATTTATTTATTATTACATTGTTAAAGGTAGTTTTTAAATCGAGTAATATTACTGAAGTTGTTATTTTCAAATCGCATTTTCAATTTATTCGTACACTTGTGATTTTTGTAACGCTCCAATAATCTTCTTTGTTTAATGGTCTGCTATAAAACACATTAAACTGAATATTATTGTTTTTTAATCTACGTTACCATCGATTTTATTAGTTACGGTTGAGATATGTGTTTTGTATGATTTATTTAATCCTTAATAGTTTTTAACTTTATTTTTTTTTTCTCGTTTTACTTTGTTAAGGTTTTTTTTTATTAATAATAGTAATTTACTATGTAGTAGCTGTAATTATTTTTGGTAAAATTTCTTTCTCAACTATTGTTACAAGCAATTATGCATTAATTTTTTATGACTATATTATTTCCAGCATTTAATAATTACTCGGTTTTCATTAAATGTGGCAGCGGTCACAGAAAAGTTTTGTAAAATACAGAACCCAAGTAATTTCCGGCCTCTGTGGTGCGAGTGGTAGCGTCTCAGCCTTTCATCCGGAGGTCCTGGATTCGAATCTCGGTCGGGCATGGCATTTTTCATACGCTACAAAAATTCCATATCCCATGCACAAGTTTCAAGCTTATGAGGTGCAATCATCAAGTAAAAGAAAAAAAATTCAAATTTTTTTTAAATGTATAGTTTGCATTATTTAAACGTAATTTGTTTTTAATTCATATACCTATAATAGCTTAAAAAATTGATAATTAACGGGAAATAAAATGTAGTTTTGCAATTTTTTAAAATTAATATTACGTTGTATTTATTTTGTTATTAGTTTAAATAAATGGGCGGTGAGAAAAAATTGTGAAGATTTAGACATAAACATACAGCGTACAGCAAATGTAGTTTAAAATCATGAAAACGTAATGGATTTAGAACTATGGTAAAATTTGAATGTAAATCTACGGTAAAATTTAATTACTTCTTTAATTGTTAAATATTATAAGTCACTACCTTTTAAATTACACGGAAATTGTTGTTGAGGAACTTTCGGAGTTACTTATGCAGTTTCTTCAATGAAGCTATTCGCTAACTTACACTAAAGACGAAGCTGATTTTGAATGTTTTATTTGAAACGTGAATTTTTTTAATAATAAATTTATGTTATCAAATTTCACTTAGCCGTTCAATGAATTTAATCATGAAAGATGACCCTGCACAGTGAACCACTCTACTAAATGAAAAGCCAGTAATTATTTGCGATTGAACTTTTGGAAGAACAATTTCCATGCAATTTAAAAGTGATTAGTAATTTTTAAGAATTTGAAAGTTTCCTCATGCTATTCATCCAATTTAATTACACTGCTGAACATGATTTTTGTCTCACTAGTGCCAACAGGTTTACTTAATGTAATTTTTTACCCTGTTTTCAAATATGTATTTGGAATATCTCCATCACCCAAAATTTTTTTAAATATTTTAAAACGTTTTTTCATCTATTTGTTCATTGTCAAGTAAAAGCTCCTAGAGCATTGTAAGCATGATGGAACCAAATGAGCTAACTCAAAGGGTAGTGTTGCTACTGTTGTGTAGGTTCAGACGTGTATAGATATGTATAAACGTGATCTAGTGTAGCACACATTCATCAGAACGATGCCAGTTTTGAGATAGTTACCGGTAGTTACCGGAGGCTAAACAGGAAAAAGAAAGAAGTTTTGAGATAGTAGTGAACCAGTAAACACGTCATTGTGAGTGCTTTTTGTGTCTGAATTATTGTGTATTACATATTTACAACTTTATTTCTTTTAATTAGTTGTTAGTTACAAAATGTCTAGAGTTTTTTTAAATCATCTTAACAATTTTTGTTATGTATGTGGTGAAGTGACGCTCAAGTCTCAAAGACGAAACCTTATCCCATTAGTAAGAAAGTGTTATGAACTTTATTTTGGGTGTAAAGTCGGGGACTAAACAAGGACCTGGGCTTCATATATCTGTTGTTTATCGTGTCCTAGGCTTCTCACTGCATAGAAAAATAGCATACGCCATATGCCATTTGCTACCGCTATGATTTGAAGGGAACCCAAAGATCACTCTTCTGACTTATTTCTGCTTAACAAACATAAAGGGATTACGTCAAAATCAAAACATACAGTGGTTTACCCTAACTTGCAATCTGCAATGAGACCGATTCCACACTGCGAAGAATTGTCCATACCAAAGCCTCCAGAACATGTGACATTAGATGAAGAGAGCTCAGATGGAAGTAAGGAAGAAAAAGAAAAAAATTCTGGTGATACAACTTTTGAACAAAGCAGTTCATTTGAGTCTCATTTACTGACTCAAGAAAATCTTAACGATCTCTTACAAGATTTAAAGTTATCCAAAAAACAGTCTGAAATGCTTGCTTCCCGGCTAAAAGGATGGAATGTTCTTCAAAATATTACAAACATATGTACTTATCGTAATCGTCATTTCAAATTTAAAGACTATTTTTCTGAAGAAAATTGCTTAGTGTTTTGCTTAGTCTTCTCTTATGGAGACACTTTGTAATGACTATAACCCAACAGAATGGCGCTTGTTCATTGATTTCTCTAAAGTTAGTTTAAAAACTTTGCTTCTGCATAATGGCAATAAATTCCCATCATTAACTGTGGCTCACTCTACTAGTATGAGAGAAACGTATGAAAACTTTAAATTTATGTTGGAAAAGCTTCAATATGCAGTGTATGAATGGAATATTTGTGGTGATTTGAAGGTAATTGCACCTATTTTTGGTCTGCAATTTGGTTATACAAAGTACTGTTGTTTATTTGTGTGAATCGGTTAATAGGGATAGAAAAACCGTTGCATTTGAAAAGAATGGCCTAAACGCGAATCACTCATTCCTGAACAGAAAAATGTGAAACAAGACCCATTGTGTAGTCCTAAAAATGTGTATCTACCTCCGTTACATATCAAACTAGGATTAATGAAGAATTTCGTCAAGACCATGGACAATACTCCTGGTTTCATGTCTTAAAACAGTTAAAGAAGGGATATTAGTAAGTCCACAGATACGATCATTAATGCATGATGAAAAGTTTAAGGAACTATTAAATCCACTGGAGAAAGCAGCTTGGCAAGCATTCAAAAATGTTACTCGTAGTTTTTTGGGAAATTGACAGGTGGAAAATTACCGCCATGATATTGTCAACGATCTTATACATCTTACAAAAATGAAGGTTGTAATATGTCCTTAAAAGTACACTTCTGCACTCGCACCTGGATTTCTTCCCGGAAAATCTTGGCACAGTGAGCGATGAGCACGGGCATCAGGAGATTTCTATGGATAAGAGGTATCAAGGCAAATGGAATCCTAATATGCTGGCCGATTATTGTTGGACCATCAAGAGGGATGCTCCACAGGCGAAATATAGCAGAAAATCGTCATTTCTTACTCTCTTGGTGAGTCAAATGTTTGATTATTGTCTAGTTAAGAATGTAGAAAGTATTAAAATTTTTGAAATTATAAATGGTGATGGTTTCTCTCGGAAACCTTGCGTGATGGGGAAAACCGATATAATATTTGAATTCAGGAAAAAAAATACTATCAGAATCACATATTTTTCTTCCTGAGACAAAAAAAATTCTTTTTTGTTCCCCAGTGTTATCGTTAAAGATTAATTTATTGTATTTATCAACACATCGATGAACATTTAATTTCGATTTGGATATAAGAATGGAACGTCTCCCGACGACTGGTCTATAGGTGCAAAGAAAATGGTCAATTTAATTTTTTCTTGTACAGCTAAAAGATTTTTCATTTGCAGGGAAAATTTATTGAAAAAATTCTATGAAGCATTATACCTATATTATTCTTTTTATTATATATATACATTACTAAAAACTTAATTGAAAAAATTATTTGTGAAGATTCAAGGTTTTTTAAACTTTGTGTAATCAATATCTTAATCGTATAATAATAATTAAAATTCATTTTATTCAAAACAAATGGTTTAAATTCTTCTGGTTCTCTTCAGTGTTTCTTTCGAAATAATTCTTTACAGAATTTCTAGTGATACAGTTTAAATTGCATTATCTTTTTTTTTTTTGTCTTCAGTCATTTGACTGGTTTGATGCAGCTCTCCAAGATTCCCTATCTAGTGCTAGTCGTTTCATTTCAGTATACCCTCTACATCCTACATCCCCAACAATTTGTTTTACATACTCCAAACGTGGCCTGCCTACACAATTTTTCCCTTCTACCTGTCCTTCCAATATTAAAGCGACTATTCCAGGATGCCTTAGTATGTGGCCTATAAGTCTGTTTCTTCTTTTAACTATATTTTTCCAAATGCTACTTTCTTCATCTATTTGCCGCAATACCTCTTCATTTGTCACTTTATCCACCCATCTGATTTTTAACATTCTCCTATAGCACCACATTTCAAAAGCTTCTAATCTTTTCTTCTCAGATACTCCGATTGTCCAAGTTTCACTTCCATATAAAGCGACACTCCAAACATACACTTTCAAAAATCTTTTCCTGACATTTAAATTCATTTTTGATGTAAAGAAATTATATTTCTTACTGAAGGCTCGTTTAGCTTGTGCTATTCGGCATTTTATATCGCTCCTGCTTCGTCCATCTTTAGTAATTTTACTTCCCAAATAACAAAATTCTTCTACCTCCATAATCTTTTCTCCTCCTATTTTCACATTCAGTGGTCCATCTTTGTTATTTCTACTACATTTCATTACTTTTGTTTTGTTCTTGTTTATTTTCATGCAATAGTTTTTGCGTAGGACTTCATCTATGCCGTTCATTGTTTCTTCTAAATCCTTTTTACTCTCGGCTAGAATTACTATATCATCAGCAAATCGTAGCATCTTTATCTTTTCACCTTGTACTGTTACTCCGAATCTAAATTGTTCTTTAACATCATTAACTGCTAGTTCCATGTAAAGATTAAAAAGTAACGGCGATAGGGAACATCCTTGTCGGACTCCCTTTCTTATTAGGGCTTCTTTCTTATGTTCTTCAATTGTTATTGTTGCTGTTTGGTTCCTGTACATGTTAGCAATTGTTCTTCTATCTCTGTATTTGAACCCTAATTTTTTTAAAATGCTGAACATTTTATTCCAGTCTACGTTATCGAAAGCCTTTTCTAGGTCTATAAACGCCAAGTATGTTGGTTTGTTTTTCTTTAATCTTCCTTCTACTATTAATCTGAGGCCTAAAATTGCTTCCCTTGTCCCTATACTTTTCCTGAGACCAAATTGGTCTTCTCCTAACACTTCTTCCACACTCCTCTCAATTCTTCTGTATAAAATTCTAGTTAAGATTTTTGATGCATGACTAGTTAAACTAATTGTTCTGTATTCTTCACATTTATCTGCCCCTGCTTTCTTTGGTATCATAACTATAACACTTTTTTTGAAGTCTGATGGAAATTCCCCATTTTCATAAATATTACACACCAGTTTGTATAATCTATCAATCGCTTCCTCACCTGCACTGCGCAGTGATTCTACAGGTATTCCGTCTATTCCAGGAGCCTTTCTGCCATTTAAATCTTTTAATGCTCTCTTAAATTCAGATCTCAGTATTGTTTCTCCCATTTCATCCTCCTCAACTTCCTCTTCTTCCTCTATAACACCATTTTCTAATTCATTTCCTCCGTATAACTCTTCAATGTATTCCACCCATCTATCGACTTTACCTTTCGTATTATATATTGGTGTACCATCTTTGTTTAACACATTATTACATTTTAATTTATGTACCCCAAAATTTTCCTTAACTTTCCTGTATGCTCCGTCTATTTTACCAATGTTCATTTCTCTTTCCACTTCTGAACACTTTTCTTTAATCCACTCTTCTTTCACCAGTTTGCAGGGTAAGTTTTGCAGTCAACGAGTTGATTTCTAAATCTTTGCTTAACCATGATATAATCTATCTGATACCTTGCAGTATCGCCTGGCTTTTTCCAATTGTATATTCTTCTATTTTGATTTTTAAATTGGGTGTTGGCAATTACTAAATTATACTTCGTGCAAAACTCTATAAGTCGGTCCCCTCTTTCATTCCTTTTGCCCAGCCCGTATTCACCCACTATATTTCCTTCCTTGCCTTTTCCAATGCTTGCATTCCAATCTCCAACTATTATTAAATTTTCATCTCCTTTTACGTGTTTAATTGCTTCATCAATCTCTTCGTATACACACTCTACCTCATCATCATCATGGGCGCTTGTAGGCATATAAACGTTAACAATCGTTGTCGGTTTAGGTTTTGATTTTATCCTTATTACAATGATTCTATCGCTATGCGTTTTGAAATACTCCACTCTCCTCCCTATCTTCTTGTTCATCACGAAACCTACTCCTGCCTGCCCATTATTTGACGCTGAGTTAATTACTCTAAAATCACCTGACCAAAAGTCGCCTTCCTCTTCCCACCGAACCTCACTAATTCCTACTATATCCACATTCACCCTATCCATTTCCCTTTTTAAATTTTCTAGCCTACCAACCTTTTTTAAGCTTCTAACATTCCATGCTCCGACTCGTAGAATGTTATTTTTTAATTTTCTGGTGACCCCTTCCTTAGTAGTCCCCACCCGGAGATCCGAACGGGGGACTATTTTACCTCCGGAATATTTTACCAAGGAAGACGCCTCCATTATTGTTATGTGAAAATGCAGAGCCACATTTTCTTGGAAAAAAAAAAGCAGCTGTAGTTTTCCATTGCTTTCAGCTGCGCAGTACTCAGAGGACTGAGTGATGTTGATACGGCCGTTTAAGTCGTCCTGACTCACGCCCCTAACAACTACTGAAAGAGCTGCTGCCCTCTTTCAGGAATCATTCCTTAGTCTGGCTCTCAACAGATACCTCTCCGATATGGTTGCACCTTCGGTCCAGCTACTCTGTATCCCTGAGCACTCAAGCCCCCTCACCAACGGCAAGGTCTCATGATTCATAGAGGAGGATTGCATTATCTAAGGTATCATAACAAACGGTTATAGGGAAACCGACATGTGACATTAGACACTCCAGGAAAGAACTTAACTATTCTCCAGAAACAACAAACATCTTACTCCAGGCTTAGAGAGGGTTATATTAGCCCTTTAAATGACACTTCACGATGGTTGTAACAAACCCTGGCTATATATCATCATTACTCTATGAAAAAGCAATCCAAATTATTGTCATTTTGAACTCTTGATGATTTCATGTATATTACAACCGTAAGAAAGGCTAGAAAAATTAGCATAAAGCAAAAAATTACTGCATCCTTTTTGCTAGTAACTCTGTAGAGAATCATTATAAATTATTATACCGAGGGTCCATTTTATTATATATATACTTTACTAAAAAATGAATCCGTTCGTCTTCTTCCATGTTTTATTCCGTTTACGCGGTGTGAAGGGTTGACAATTTGGCAGAGCTGTTCTTTTTTTGCTAGGTCACACACATCATTCTTCTATATTCTCTTCCCACTCAAATTTTGAACTGTACTGTCAGTTACGAAGTCTTCTCAACTGTCAGTTGAGAAGTCTTCTCATTCTTTCGGTACCACAGTAATTTTATTTACCCTTAAATAACTCTCATCTTCTTACATTATATAACAGTGCTTCTGCAACTCTCTTTTTTAGACATTTCTGCCACTTTATCACTTCTAATTTTCTCATTGCTAATGTTATTTCTTCTAGTGAACCGGTCATCCGAATTTTAATAGCAAATTACTAATTACAGCAATACCAAAAAAAGTATTTATTCATTCATTTTTACTATAATTTTACAAAATTGAATCTTTATAAAGTTTTTAACTTTCCCTTTTGAATAACTTGGCATAGAGATATTCTTAAAAAAAATAACAACAATAATAATAATAGATTACCTGAATTTATTTTTCATAAAAAAACTGATGTATGTACATTTTGTGAGAGTTATTTATTTATAACATACGGTTTAAAATATATTAAGTCAAGATATGACGTGAAAATGATACTAAGAAAATAAATTCACATGGGTGAAATATTACTTCGCGTGTAATTTACTTTCTTTGAGTTACGTCATATGTCTACAGGGTATATTTCATCTGAAATACGAGTAGCTAAAGCTAAATGAAAGTTGTCATAAAGTTACAATACGATCTATTCTAAGGAGAGTTTGGATAAATATAATGTTATAAATAACCTATTGTGGATTCTGGTCAAAGTTTTGAACATGTGCTCGCATACGGGTGTATGTGTATGAAAATGCATAATTTTATAACAAACATTTTATTTTCTAATTTATTTTTATTTAAGTAATAGAATCTATAGATAAATCAGGAAATTTTCTCGTTTATGTACGTAGACACGAATAAGCTCGTCTTTCAATTCGAGATACTTTTTATTTAAAGGAAACTTCCAATAGAAGTACGCGCAGACAGCTGTTATCAAAAACACATAATCGATTTAGTGTTACCCTTTTCCAGTAATTCAACTCGCTCCAAAAAGCTATACCAACTACAAAATGAAAGTAATAGAAACTTAGCAGAATGTTAAAAATTAAAAAAAAAAAAACTACATTAATATTATAGCCAAAATTTATGTATATATATATATATATATCTTTATATATATATTTCTTGTGTGCGTGTGTATATCACTGAACTCCTCCAAAACGGCTGGACCGATTTTGATGAAATTTTTTGTGTGTGTTCAAGGGAATTCGAGAATGATTTAGATTCACAATTTAGTTCACTGGAAAATGTTTTTTTAATTAATTTTTTATTTATAACTAGTTGTTGATTTTGGAATGTTTTACATTGGATCCGGCAAACTGCACTACCATCGCAGTAATATTCAATAATATTTTATTTTAATTTTAGTTTGTCCCGACAGTTGGTGCTGCGATCAAATTGAGAAAAATATTTCGTAATTTTGTGTTATTATTGTGTTACAAAAAATCGCGAGAAAACAGTTTTTTAATAAATAAGAGGCTAATAAATCAGATGGAAATGTAAACAAAGGAAAACCAATCAGATCAATGCAAGATGACCGCTGTCAAACACAACGACCAATCACAAAGAGCCCGTATGGCCGTTGCCAATGTAAACAAAATCACAACTGATTAAGTAACAAGTAGGCAGCACTGCGATCGCGTTTAGAATTGTGCGCGTATTGAGAAATAATATATTATTATTTATTGAAATAACGATTTAAAGTGTAATTAAAAAATATACTTTGTGCAAATTTGTAAGGTACAGTATTGAAGTAAAAATGTTTTTTAAATTTATTTATGTGTTGTTGATCTTTAAAGTTCACAATTGGGTCCGGTAGGCAGCGTGTGGGTCCGGTAGGCAGAGCTGCGATCGCATTTTAGAAGTTTTTTTTAATGTTTGGTTTATCAGTCAAACCCGATAGTTGGTGCTGCCGATCGGATTCTAGGATTTTTTTTATTTTGTTATTTTTTCGCATATCAGTTACTTGCGTCGTAGCTTAGTGTTGTTCTTACATTAAAATTCGTATTTTTAACGAACTACTGTGTTTAGAGAATAGTTTGAATTAAATCCGATATGTAGTGCTGTTCTGACAATTGGATTTATTTACATTCTGAATTTTATAAAGTTAAAGGTGAAATTTTATAAGGTTCCGTAATGTTTTGTAAGTTTCTTAATGCTCAGTATTAATTGTAATGATTTTGCAGCCACAACACTTTTCGTTAAAAAATTATTTTCCACGAATACTG
This sequence comes from Lycorma delicatula, assembly GCF_047948215.1. Lineage (NCBI taxonomy): Eukaryota > Metazoa > Arthropoda > Insecta > Hemiptera > Fulgoridae > Lycorma > Lycorma delicatula. Next base: position 197,587,735 of record NC_134456.1, on the reverse strand, counting down.
TGATTAGACAGTGGTGTGAATTAAATCCGATAGGTAGTGCTGTTGTTTTGTCATTTGGATTTATTTACATTCTGACTTTTATAAAGTGAAAGGTTAAATTTTGTTAAATTGCTAATGTTCAGTTTTTTAAGGTTTTATGAAACTTTCAATTGTTGTCATTTAATCTGTGTGTATAGTCAGATCTAGCAATAGCGAAGCATTGCCGAGTCTGCTAGAATTGCGCGCTTATTGAGAATATTATATTATATTATTATTTATTGAAATAACGTTTTAAAGTTTAATTAAAAAATGTACATTGTGCAAATTTGTAAGGTGCAGTATTGAAGTGAGTATTTTACATGATTTTTCATGAATTTTAATGATGTGTACACGTGCATTCAATAACAATCAACTTAACCTAAAAATTTAAATTGTCAGTTCTCATTTGATTTTATGCAATTTATGAAGTATTGAACGGCTCTTTGAAAATAAAAATTTAAGTTTGTAAAATAAATTATAACATTTATAAAATTAAAATATAAGTTACTGATAATATAGTTTAAGTATATTTAAAAAATTGAATTTATAATGTTTTAGCTGTTTAATTTTATAAAAAGGTTTCTAAAATTATTTTTAATTTACAATTATCTAAAATTTGGTAAAATAGATGTTAAATTAAAGAATGAGAAAAATGATAAAAATTTCTACTAAAATTTTAACTACGTTGCTTTTTTACAGTGCTTTAATTTTTTTATTAATTTATTAATTAAGCTGTTACATGGTTATGAAACATCAAAATTATTAAATAAAAAAAAAAAATATGTAGGAGGTACTTTTTTAGAATGATGTTAAGTGAAAATTAGTAGTAATGTGGATGAAAATTTATTAATTACACTAATTATTAATTTTGCGACGTTTCGATTTTTTAATTCAAGTTTTATCGGACATCTCAATATTTAGTGAAAATAAATATTAACCATACTACACATAATCAATAAACCCATTACAATAATACAATCACAAACTGATAATATCATACTAATAATCATTTTAATGAAATTTAGAACACATTCCTGCTAATTTTAATTTAATTAAGTTACTTATATTTATGTGTGTGCATTTATTACAGAATAATGCCGCGTCAGGACAACGTCTGTCGTGTTCGCTAGTATATATATATATATATATATATATATCATATATATCGAAAGCGTAAATAGGTTTTTTTTATTATAGAAGAAAAGATAAGAGATATAATCGTATAATTAATAATAATGGGGACTTGTGGTTAAAGGGCTTAAAAGAAAGATACAAAACTTAATTGAAAAAATTATTTGTGAAGATTCAAGGTTTTTTAAACTTTGTGTAATCAATATCTTAATCGTATAATAATAATTAAAATTCATTTTATTCAAAACAAGTGGTTTATATTCTTCTGGTTCTCTTCAGTGTTTCTTTCGAAATAATTCTTTACAGAATTTCTAGTGATACAGTTTAAATTGCATTATCTAAGGTATCATAACAAACGGTTATAGGGAAACCGACATGTGACATTAGACACTCCAGGAAAGAACTTAACTATTCTCCAGAAACAACAAACATCTTACTCCAGGCTTAGAGAGGGTTATATTAGCCCTTTAAATGACACCTCACGATGGTTGTAACAAACCCTGGCTATATATCATCATTACTCTATGAAAAAGCAGTCCAAATTATTGTCATTTTGAACTCTTGATGATTTCATGTATATTACAACCGTAAGAAAGGCTAGAAAAAAGAGCATAAAGGAAAAAATTACTACATACTTTTTGCTAGTAACTCTGTAGAGAATCATTATAAATTATTATACCGAGGGTCCGGAAAGTATTTTTTTTTCTTTATGTTTTAAAGAGGTGGAGGAACCCCATTTACGGGCGCCTAAGCACTTTCAAGCTCGCTAACAGGTTCCACCAGTTATAACCAAGGGCGTATGTATACCTGCGCACTACCGACTAAACCTCCACCCCTAGCTTTCCCTCTTCCTAGGACTGCTTATAAAAACATTTCATCAGAAGGGGGAATCGCCCGCATACACAATCATAACAAACCAACAGGTGTCACACACCACACAAACAACATCACTAGAAGCAACACATACAGCACGTCAAATACAATCACCGACAACAACATCGTACAAGAACCTTGAAGAAAACAGGACAAAGCTTTTAACACCCACAATACCCATGCGATACACATCCACACAGCAGTCAAGACAGAAATCTCAAATAGTTAGACCACTAATCAGTGGCCACCATCAGACGCAGGAGCAGAGTTACCCCGGCCTCATCGCACCCAGGGAACACCCTCACATACGGGGGACCCCCTAGTCACTCAGCCGAGAACCTGTCCGCCCTCGCGGCCTCCGGCGCCATTCTCCTCTGCAGGATTCCTCATGAAATCATGTGTAACATGACCATTATGCCATTTAAAAAAATAAAATTAAATTCAACATGGCGTATCCAAGATGGCCGACAATAATTAAAAATACAACTTAGAGTACCTTTTATACAGTAATCAACTACATTTATTCTGGTAGCGTAGTCTCACTCAGTTTTGTTTAATTAAGCCGTTTCCAGACTTTCCGGACACTTTGTATACGTATTTATTAAAGCATATTTCTACTTCAATGACATTTAGTTTTGGACAGCCGTGAAATCACAAAATAGCCACGGTTATATTTTTAAAATGCGAAAGCCCAGGAAAATTCTCTATAAATTCTGTTTTGTCAAAAGTAAAAAAAATTCGAATGTTTTTCTTTTGTGAAAAAAATTTCATTTTATAATATTTTTATCGGTAACAAGAAGAAATACAGTGAATTCTTTTCTGATTTTTTATGGGGGCTACAGAAGATTAAAAGGGATGAATTCAATTTTTCATGTATAAAGAATATCCTCTGATTGCTTGTATTTTTTTGTGCGGTAATTCTGAAATTTTTAGATCGAGCTCTTTCATTTGATATTGATTTTTAAGTGTTCATTTTTAAAACACAAAATTTTTGAAGTACTTTTCCTGTATGCACAGATGGTAGATAGAGTTAGTATGATAAATTTTCAAAACTATCCCTTTTGTGTTTCTAGTATAACAATTATTTTTATCGAAAAAATTTTTTTTATTTATTTCTTGAAGAGTTAAATAACGATTTTTTAATAATAGCTCTGTAGAAAGCTTACTGTATGAAACTCGTGACAGACTTTGAAGTGACAAAATACAATTTTCTGAAAGTTCTCTTATTTCGTGACAAGAATAACAGCTTATGTAATAAAACTCGTGACTGTCATCATATCGAACGAATGCCATATTTTCTGTGGTATATTTTTTATGCGGTGATTGTTATATGAAATTTGCACGTGTTTACAAAATTAATTTATGTTAGATATAATAATTTCTGTTTCTTTTTTTAACAATGTTGTATATGAATTTTAAATAATAATTTAATTATGAAAGAATCTTAATTATTAGTTCTATAATTCTTTGAAAAAGTGTAATGTGTATGACAGTATGATTTAACTTACAAGTATAACTCAGATAATTGAAATTTTAAAGTTGGTTTTATAAAGTTTCTTTTTGTAATTTTAAACATTTTAACGAAATTTATTAAAAACAAATTTACCGTGAAGATTAACTATATTAAACAAATATTTATCTAATTTTTCACCTACATAGGTTTATATATAATGTGTATTTGAACTTAAATCAGTATAAAGTGAAAATTAACAAAAAGAAAACCCGACTACACAGAAACCTGTTTTACATTACTGTTTGTGTTTAAATAAACTATTTTTCTGTCAGCGAGGCGGGATTCACGGATTTATTTTTAATATTTTTATTATTATTTGTAATTTTTCAAGGATAATATATTAAATTTGTTATAATTAACTTCAAATAATTTTTTATCTTCTGTTTTAGAATAAACGTGTTTGTAATTTTTAAATGATTGCGAAATAAAATTTTATCATATTTATATGCTTATAATGTTCCTAATAGACAAAGATGATTTTTAATTTTATCGATTACTAAAATTCCCTCTACTTATCTGATCCAATGTTTTATTTTATGGATATTAATAATTTTAAAAACTAATATGTTTTCTGTATGTTGAACGAATACTTTTGATAGTGTGCTGCTTAAAAAAGAAGTTATTTATTAACCCTTCTTCCTGTAAATAGAATTTATTTTGAACTAAATAAATTTTTGTTAAAGTTATTACTTGTTTTAAAATTAATTTATTTCTACTATTACAGGTAAGCAATTTTTATACTACGTGATCGGGATTTTTACTTACGTCATTTATGAAATACATTAATAGAAAGTCGTTATTTTTTATAAGTATATGGTTTAACTTTTATGCTTAGTCTTTGAGTTTTTTAAGATTAAATTATTTTAAAAATTTATGTAATATAATTATTATTTAAAACATCACACACACACACACACACACGCACGCACGCACACACTCTCACACACACACATATATTATATTTATGGCTCTCTCACTCTCTCTCTGTATATATGTGTATATATATGCAGAAGAATATAACTATTTTTAATAAAGACAGAGGAAGAGTTTAATTCCACTTAAATGGGAACTGAAAGTTAACATTTTACTTGAAATCAATATTCAAATCACATTTACTATTACGAGTATAATCTTACAAATGCATTTTCTTTTCCTTTGATTTTTTCCAGTTTGGAATTCAGAGAGATTATGTTAATAATTTCCTGCGGTTCATTTTAATTCTTTTAAAAAAATATTTTAATTTTTTAAGCTTCTAAATTTAATTTTTTTTTAACTTTTAATTTTCAGACTTAATGATTTATGAAACATTCTAAAAATTTATTTTAATTATTAGGCTGTGGTTTATTGAAATGTCTTCTAGCACTAGAATATTATTAAAATTATCTACTTCAATATTTTTTTATAATAACAACACACCAGACTGTTTTTTTAATTTCATATGTCTATTTATGTTTACATTGTTAATGTAAATTATTAATGTAAAATCTTCTCTGGAAGATTTGGGACAGGAGAATTAGAAGGATACAAGCAATTTTCCTACATTTCAAAATAAATAATCTTTAATATATATTTTTTTCTAAATACACAACTTAACTGGTGAGATATCACTCGCTACGAAACGTTCCTGAGTACACATTGAAAGTAGAAACGCGTTCAGTTATTATTAAAATAAATGTTTAATTATTTTTAACAATAATTTAAAAAAAAAAGGTGCTTGGTGTAGCAAATTCATTTTATTCAGACTTGAAATAGCTATTTGAATTAAGCAATAATATTTATTTGAGGAAAACCTTTCCTCATTCCCAAAATTGTGTAGTATATGGAAGTATTCACTTGAACTATAACCGTTCAGTCAGATTATTTCCCAAAAGTAAGGGGGATACTGGCATTATCCGCTACTCCTGGCCTAGTTCATCTTCCTAGCAGTTATTAAAGAAAAATACGAAAATACTCTGTATTAGGGGTAAACTATGGTATCAAAATATCTAAATTTATTTTGGAGATTATGTTACCTGTAATAAGTTTAATTACTTTAAAAAACTATCTTTTTGTACTTCAAAGTCCTTTTTTTCTTCTTTTTTTTTTGTTTAACCTCTGGATCTACAGTTAAGTAATGCTTCAGAAGATGAGATGAATGATATGTAGTGTGTGTGAAAATGCCATGCCTGACCGGGATTCAAATCCGGGACCTCCGGGTGAGGCCGAGACTGTACTTGAAAGTCTAGAAGCATCTTATAAAACAATTTTTTATTAAGTAAAAATTTGTTCACTTTTGTATATCCAAGTTACCTTATAAATTTATTCAACTGGGAAATGGCCTTGCAGAATTTTAATCATAATACTGAATTGAAGAAATACGGTGGGTTCAATAACAATGGAATGCGATATATTGTCAGTTTGCATTACTACACAAAGTTAATTGAATTTCTGTATATTTATATGCAGACAGTATTTAATGATTTTTTTCTCATATAATAATAGTTTCTATTTTAAAACCAATTAGATTGAATAAAAATTAATAATTTATGAAATAATTTACTCTTTCATGTCAATTATAATTTACTAAGACAGACATCCACCTTGTAAATTTACTTCCAATAATTTGCTATCAACACATTGAATATCACAAAAACAATTTTTTACGAGCTTTAGATTCTTAGGTTTATTAACTTTGATGTTATTACAATATATGCAGAAATTTCGAAATTTCTAAAAAAAATGAAACTATTCTAGTAATTTTCTTGAAACAAAAACTAAAATTTATACTAAATATTAAAGTACATCTGTTTCATTTTCCCCTAATTTTAGTGGGTCAGTAACCAGAAGGTTATTAGCACACGAATACCAAAAACGTAAGAATGCCGGTGTGAGAATTCATTAAAAAAATTATATGAACACTTATTTATATATTAACATAAATATATATATATCTTCTTTTTGTCTTCAGTCATTTGACTGGTTTGATGCAGCTCTCCAAGATTCCCTATCTAGTGCTAGTCGTTTCATTTCAGTATACCTTCTACATCCTACATCCCTAAAAATTTGTTTTACATATTTCAAACGTGGCCTGCATACACAATTGTTTCCTTCTACCTGTCCTTCCAATATTAAAGAGACTATTCCAGGATGCCTTAGTATGTGGCCTATAAGTCTGTCTCTTCTTTTAACTGTATTTTTGCAAATGCTTCTTTCTTCATCTATTTGCCGCAATACCTCTTCATTTGTCACTTTATCCACCCATCTGATTTTTAACATTCTCCTGTAGCACCATATTTCAAAAGCTTCTAATCTTTTCTTCTCAGATACTCCGATTGTCCAAGCTTCACTTCCATATAAAGCGACACTCCAAACATATACTTTCAAAAATTTTTTCCTGACATTTAAATTAATTTTTGGGTAAACAAATTATATTTCTGACTGAAGGCTCGTTTCGTTTGTGCTACTCGGCATTTTATATCGCTCCTGCTTCGTCCATCTTCAGTAATTCTACTTCCCAAATAACAAAATTCTTCTACCTCCATAATCTTTTCTCATCCTATTTTCACATTCAGTGATCCATCTTTGTTATTTCTACTACGTTACTTTTGTTTTGTTCTTTCGTAGGACTTCATCTATGCCATTCATTGTTTCTTCTAAATCCTTTTTACTCTCGGCTAGAATTACTATATCATCTGCAAATCGTAGCATCTTTATCTTTTCACCATGTACTGTTACTCCGAATCTAAATTGTTCTTTAACATCATTAACTGCTAGTTCCATGTAAAGATTAAAAAGTAACGGAGATAGGGAACATCCTTGTCGGACTCCCTTTCTTATTACGGATTCTTTCTTATGTTCTTCAATTTTTACTGTTGCTGTTTGGTTCCTGTACATGTTAGAAATTGTTTTTCTATCTCTGTATTTGAACCCTAATTTTTTTAAAATGCTGAACATTTTATTCCAGTCTACGTTATCGAATGCCTTTTCTAGGTCTATAAACCCCAAGTATGTTGGTTTGTTTTTCTTTAATCTTCCTTCTACTATTAATCTGAGGCCTAAAATTGCTTCCCTTGTCCCCCTATACTTTTCCTGAAACCAAATTGGTCTTCTCCTAACACTTCGTCCACTCTCCTCTGAATTCTTCTGTATAGAATTCTAGTTAAGTTTTTAGATGCATGACTACTTAAACTAATTGTTCTGTATTCTTCACATTTATCTGCCCCTGCTTTCTTTGGTATCATTACTATAACAATTCTTTTGAAGTCTGACGGAAATTCCCCTTTTTCATAAATATTACCCACCAGTTTGTATAATCTATCAATCGCTTCCTCACCTGCACTGCGCAGTAATTCTACAGGTATTCCGTCTATTCCGGGAGCCTTTTTGCCATTTAAATCTTTTAATGCTCTCTTAAATTCAGATCTCAGTATTGTTTCTCCCATTTCATCCTCCTCAACTTCCTCTTCTTTCTCTATAACACCATTTTAATATCTCTTCAATATATTCCACCCATCTATCGACTTTACCTTTCGTATTATATATTGGTGTATCATCATTGTTTAACACATTATTAGATTTTAATTTATGTACCCCAAAATTTCCCTTAACTTTCCTGTATGATCCGTCTATTTTACCAATGTTCATTTCTCTTTCCACTTCTGAACGCTTTTCTTTAATCCACTCTTCTTTCGCCAGTTTGCACTTCCTGTTTATAGCATTTCTTAATTGCTGATAGTTCCTTTACTTTCTTCATCACTATCATTCTTATATTTTCTACGTTCATCCATCAGCTGCAATATATCGTCTGAAACCCAAGGTTTTCTACCAGTTCTCTTTATTCCGCCTAAGTTTGCTTCTGCTGATTTAAGAATTTCCTTTTTAACATTCTCCCATTTTTCTTCTACATTTTCTACCTTATCTTTTTTACTCAGACCTCTTGCAATGTCCTCCTCAAAAATCTTCTTTACCCCCTCTTCCTCAAGCTTCTATAAATTCCACCGATTCATCTGACACCTTTTCTTCAGGTTTTTAAACCCCAATCTACATTTCATTATCACCAAATTATGGTCGCTATCAATGTCTGCACCAGGGTAAGTTTTGCAGTCAACGAGTTGATTTCTAAATCTTTGCTTAACCATGATATAATCTATCTGATACCTTGTAGAATGTTATTTTTTAATTTTCTGGTGACCCCTTCCTTAGTAGTCCCCACCCGGAGATCCGAACAGGGGACCAGTTTACCTCCGGAATATTTTACCAAGGAAGGCGCCTCCATCATTGCTATATGAAAATGCAGAGAGCCACATTTTCTTGGAAAAAAAGCAGCTGTAGTTTTCCATTGCTTTCAGCTGCGCAGTACTCAGAGGACTGAGTGATGTTGATATGGCCGTTTAAGTCATCCTGACTCCCGCACCTAACAACTACTGAAAGAGCTGCTGCCCTCTTTCAGGAGTCTGGCTCTCAACAGATACCTCTCCGATATGGTTGCACCTTCGGTCCAGCTAATCTGTATCACTGAGCACTCAAGCCCCCTCACCAACGGCAAGGTCTCATGATTCACAGAGGAGGTATAGTTACAGGAGGAGGAGGAGGTATAGGTATAGGAGGTGTATATATATATGTAAGTAAGGATGATGAAAACAAGTAAAATATCTACAGTCACTTAACTAATGTTCAAAGGTCAAACAGAGATACTTCTTCTAAAAATAAAAAATAGAACCATTGAAATCTTACATTTTCATAAATAGCAAGGTTTGAATATACACTAAAAGAATACATATAGTTTTCCTCCTCTTTTTTTATATCGATAAAGTAAGTTTTAAATTGTTAGAAAAATGTATTTACTCTTATAGTGTACTTCTAAAAATAATTTAACATCTTTAAATTATTAAAAATCTAATAACCAAGAGATATTAAAAATTTTTTTGCGAATTTAATATCCGTATCATTCTTCTTCTTTTAATATACTACACAAATTTTAAAACGCTGTAGTCTAAATATTTTTTGAGAATATTCTAAAAACATATATTTTTATATTACGTGCAGTAATTTTAAATTATAATTTCTAGTTTTTGTGAATATTAATTGTTTTTCGATAAAAAAATTTATGCATACTTGTATAAAATCCATTTATTTTGTACATATTGATTGACCTTCAACGACGTTCTAAAAGTAACTCATTAACATAATACAGTTTATTGTAATATTTAGGTAACAAAGATGTATAGCCCTAAAGATTTAAAATAATTAAAACAGATTCCTTAAAAAAATTTGAAACTCCTATGAGTTACGGATTTTTTTTAACTTAATTTTCAACTATTCGAGAGTAATAAGCTAAAAATACTCTGTTTCGTTTAACTGCTATTTATTGTATTTATATATTTTCTATTGCAAAGGGTGAAGAATCTCTTTAGATCGATGAAATATTTAACTTCTTTATAAATTCAGAGTTCATAATTAATGTTTTATTATTTTTTTTTAATTGAAAATAACTGTGATTTTTAGGGAGTAAAAATCTGACACTAAATTTAACTTTATTTTAATGTGATTAATATTTACTTATCAATGTGTATGTTTGCGCGCGCACGTGCATACACACACACGTGTAGTATGTAGACGTATATGGATTATTTTTTTATTTTTAAAGAGGTGGAGGAACCCCATTTACGGGCGCCTATGTAGTGTCGGGCCCGCTAACAGGTTCCGCCAGTTATAAAAAAGGGCGTATGTATTCCTGCGTACTACCGACTAAACCTCCACCCCTGGCTTCCCCCTTCTGGGGGCTGCTTATAGAAACATTTCATCAGAAGAAGGGGGAATCGCCCACACACACACAGTCACAAAAATCCAAAAATGTCATACACCACACAAACAACACTACTGAAAGCAACACATACACCACTTCAAATACATCCACCGACAACAACAACAACACAGAAGAACCTGCAGAAAACAGGACAAGCTACTAACATCCACAACACCCACGCGGTTCACATCCACACGGCCGTCAAGACAGAAATCTTAAATAGTCACACCACTTAACAGTAGCCACCATCAGACGCACGAGTAGAGTTTCCCCAGCCTCATCGCACCCAGATAACTCCCGCACTTACGGTGGGCCCCCTAGGCACTCAGCCGAGCACCTGTCCGCACCCGCGCCCTCCGGCGCCATTCTCCTCTGCGGGACTCCTCATATAATTGGAGCTTCCTCATGACCGTCTTGACGAATCTTTCCACAGTCTTCCACTGTGCCTCACTTTGTAATAGGACTCGTTGGGAATCTTCAGGGCGAACCATGTGCTTACGTCTCAGGTTGCCGAGCATATCTCTACGCTCTATGGCGAATCGCGGACACAAAAAGAAACCATGTTGGGGGTGTCTCTTCCCTCTCGCACTCCGGACAATTTTCAGATTGATCAAGCTTGAATCTATACAAATAAGACCTGAATCCCCCATGACCCGCCAGGAATTGCGTTAACTCAAAACTCAGCGTGCCATGGGTCCTCCAGCACCCCACCCCTTGATGTTACCAATAAAGCGGTGGGTCCACCTATCCTTCGTGGCCCGATCCCACCGCTCCTGCCATATTTGTGCGATGTCTTCTCCTAGTTCTTCAGCAGAACGCTTCCTTTCCTCTAATGGGAGAGTTCTCAGTTCCCTAGTTCTGCTACGCCGCATTATCATCAAGTCTACAGGCGGGAATTCAGCAATCACCTCAATCGTCTCCCTGGATACCGTCCTACAGGCGGCCGCTACTCTGATACAACACCTCCTATGGGTGAATTCCAATTTACCCCTGTACTTGGCAAATCTAACAACTCCCGCCCACAACTCGGTGCCATATAGTAAGGCTGAATAGACTACACCAGTAAGCGATTGCCTCCTATGTTGGGAGGGCCCTCTTGTATTCGGGAGTAGGCTAGAAATAATCCTCCTCGTTTTCTCCACCTTCTCACAAGCCCGGAGTACGTGAGTACTAAATCTTAGCCTGGAGTCAACCCAGATTCAAGTATTTGATTCAAGTATTTTATGGCCACCTGAGACACAATTTCTCTGCTATCAAGAATCAGACTAAAGTTGGCTTCCTCCTGGCGGCAGAGATAACCACCATCTTCGTCTTTTCAGGAGCCAACTCCAGTCCTACCCCAGCCATCCACTCACTAATCCTTGTATACGACTCAGTTATTTTGCCTACAGCCTCAAACCTTGTTTCCGCCTTCACTAGCAACGCTATATCATCTGCGTAGCCAAATAATGTAACCGTTTGTGGGAAAACAACCCGAAACACCCCATTATAAGCCTGTGTCACTCCTCTATTGAGGTTCTTCTCAACATACCCATCATGCAGTCTAAAGGTCGATTGACATCTAATGACGTAATTTCGCATCTTCGGTCGCAGGTTAGTCGTGTCTTCGCTTATGTATGCCGTTCCGGCCTGGTGGCGCTCTATCGCCATCAGGCGCAACAAAGAGAGACTGGCGAGGACGCACAGGTGTGTGCTCCTAGGTGTAGTGTCCGCATACAGGACAGTGTCGTCCTATGCTGCCCTGTGCGTGTTATCGGGTACACCTCCTATTGACCTAATCGCAAAAAAGAGGGTGGAGAGGGCACAAGACAAGCCAGAACAAGAGGTCAGGGATGCCGTTTATAATATCTGGCAGGAAATATGGTCGCAGGAAGCTGTGGGTCGATGGACGAGAACCCTCATCCCCAACATCAAGCCATGGTTGTCAAGAAGATTTGGTGAGGTTGATCATCACCTATCGTAGTTTTTTACAGGACATGGTTCCTTCAATAACTACCTGCACAAAATAGGCAAGAGAGAAGAGCCAATTTGCAACTGCTGCAACGAGATAGATGATGCTGCGCACACCTTTTTTGAGTGCAATAGGTGGGACACACTTAGACATAGTAAGGCACTCACAGGTATAACTCCAGAGACAACAATAGACTACATGCTAAGAAGCGAGTCAAACTGGAATAATTTTGCTAGTTTTGTTAGACAAGTTGTTCTACAGAAATACTCCGATGAGAGAAGACAAGGTGTTCGCTAGAATATGACTGGGTGGACAGCCTTGCTGGTGAGGTCCAGCATGCTGCGGTGTGTTGGCACTGATGAGCCACCAAGGACTCCACGGGTAACAGTCAGGTAACAGCACACTGAATACTGAAGGGACCCGGCGCCGCGTCGCGGCGAACTGGGTCTGGCGTGGTGTCCAAAAGGGCAATATTAATAAAGAACTCTCAAAAAGAGCTAACCGGTAGGCCGACCTGCCATGCCGGTATATAGCCGGTAGGTAGGGAGGCCTATTTGAGTTTAAAGACACTCCCCTGGGCGGCGTAATACCAACAAGTCGGTCCGGCCCAGGGGAGCTGAGAAAAAAAAAAAAAAAAAAAAAAGGTTAGAAGGGACACGAAGGTCTTCCATTGCTCACATTATTGCTGAATGGCAAATGCAATTAAACGCGTTTCGTACGTCAGTGTAACTAGAACGCAGATCCTACCATCACCTCTCCTCAAGGCTCTTTCCGCCAAGTCGCAGACAGCAGCCACAGCATCGATGGCGGACTTACCCTGTCGAAATCCATACTGATTCGCGGAAAGCCCGCCCTGCTCTTCCAGTACACCAACTATCTTTTGCTAAAACATACGTTCCAGTACCTTCACTAGCGCATCAATCATCGCTAGTGGCCGGTACGAGGAGGGAAGTGCCAAATCCCTCCCCGGTTTAGGAACCAGCACTAGCCGCTGACGCTTCCAACTGCCAGGAAAAACTGTCTCGTTAAGACAGGCGTTATATTTCTCTAAAAACGCCTCTGGCTCAGCCCGAGCCGCCACCTTGATAACCTTATTAGGTAGGAGATCCTAGCCAACGATATTTGTGTGATCGCAGCCTCCAGTTCTGCATCGGTAAACAGCGATGCAGTCTCTTACCTATGGGAGTAATTCTTCCCCCCCGAGGGGAAGAGCATATCGACTATGTTCAGCACTTCTTGCGGATACCTCATAACTGTAGCTCTAGGTCTTACTGCTTTCTTCATTAGAACCGCATAGGCCTTCCCCCACGGGTTCGTCAACCCTCCTCAATTAATTGAGCCCAACATTTTCTCTTTGACTGTACGATGAGCTTAGCAAGATCTCTCCTCTTTTTCTTATACAGCTCAGTGTATACGACTTTCACCAAATGCAAGCACACCCTTGTCGTACGCCTTCTAGCCCTGTGGCATTCTTCTGTTTTCCTTGCTATATCGGCAGTCCACCAATATGCAGGCGGACAATCTCTGCAGACGTACTTACGTCGAAGAACTTCGCAGGCTTCTTCAAGACAATCGGCAAGACATGTGGCCTACTCCTCCGCCGTGGAGATCCGACGTACGGCACGTAGGTCAAGCCGTTCGTTAAAAACACCAAGGTCGAAGTCCCTGCTGCTCCAGCCCGTGAATATAGGTGGTCCATCACTACCAGCTCCAGTACCAGCGATCGTCATCAAGATCGCTTGATGATCGCTGGCCGAGTAGCCTTCACACACTCTCGAAACAGTTCTTTCATATTTTTTTGACATTTTTATCTATATTTTTGCGGAGTGCCTTGGCCAGGCGCTCTAATTTACTGACCAAGTTCTCCATCTCTGTAGGCGCCTCCTCTTCCTCCGTGGAGGATTGTCTCGCCTTCAATCTTTTGGCTCCCTTCCTGATGTCCGTAGTTGGTCTAGGGGGAGCCCCTCAGATAGTACTTCTGCCAAATGCGCTCCAGCAGTTTTCTGCACAAGGAGTACCTCCATGTCTGCCGTACACGAAGTCGTCGGCTCCGAAGTGGTTTCATTCATGCCTTCCGATGATTCCTCCATATCAGTAGTCAGGCAAATATATATATATATATATATATATATATATATATATATATATATATATATATATATATATATATATTAGGGAAAAGTTACCTCAGATACCGATGTTATTTATTATCGTTAATAATATTTATATTAATTATATTACCGCTCACCGATATGGTATCTGTTATCAGCTGAAGATAACCGAATAATCACGTACAGCGAAGAGACGCTCCAGTATAATCCTTATTGCCTGCGACAATAAGGTCGACAAGACAAAAAATCACAATAAAAAATGCGTCCGTTAACCAAAAATCGTAAAAATTTCAAAACATATCCAGTAAACACCCACCTAACAATACCTATAGTCCGTCTCCAAGAAAAAAACCGGAAAACCAGTCAATAATACCATAATCGCAGAGCAGCAACTCAACTGTATACGTCTCAACTGAGACGTATATGCTTGCGCGGACGGGCACGAGATTTATTTTTCGATTTATGCTAGGGTTGCGATTTACATGGTACTTCCGTTCCCTGTGAATTCTTGTAAATTAAGATCTTATCTAGTGTAGATAAATTATAGTCAGAAATTTAGATAACTCATGTTTGTATAATTTTCTGCAAAGTATGATGTAAAAAATTTATTTTGCATTGTTTTGTTAGTACTATAAAAATTCGGTAAAATAGATTTAATTATTATTGTGGAAATAATAAAAAACCTATTAATAATCGTTAAAAATATCATTTTATTCTAAATAACTAAATATTGATGAAATCAATTTAACAACTAAATAAAAAATAAAAAATAAATAAATAAAGCGTGGTCAAACTGTACAAGACTTGGACTAAGTGGTAAAGAGTTTGTGGAAGTGATAAAGCGGTAAATGATCAGACAAAAACTTGAACTGCCATTCCGCTCGAAATGAGAAATTCGTTTTTATTTGATTGAACTTATTATTTCTATAAAGATAAAAATAGTAGACTAGTGAGTCTTCTCTTCGAATAATGCCTTTTATTAGTATAAATAATTAGTGGTTTTATGGTACGATTAAAATGTAGAAAAATTAAAATTTCTTAACTAAACGAAATTCATGTATTATGAAGGAATGATTTTGAAATTTTTGACTACAGAAAATTTTTTTTTTCTTAATATAAGAATATGTTATTCTTAAACCCCGCATAGATTTAATTAATATTAAAACGCTACTCTTTTTATTTATAAAGATTAAATTTTATAATTTATTAAATTGAATAGTTTGGTAATGATTGTTTACGTTCGATAATAGTGAGATAGCAATAACGTAATAATGAAAAGTAACAGCTAATATTTTTCAAATTTAGTTTATAATTAATTTAACTCGTCGTTCTTTACTGTCAAGCTACGTCATTTTCAGGATACGATATTTTATGAGAATTAAATACGTAAATCTCAAGACTGCTGTGTTCCTTAAAGTTTTCACTGCCTAATCTGTTTCTCGGCTGTCACCGTTTACTTCAACTGTCCGATACAGCCTGTACTAACTCTTCCTCATGATTTTCGTTTCGTAATAATATCAGTGGGATTTATATATTACCATAATAATTAACAATTTTAAATATTTTAGCTATCTTTTGATTTAACTGCCTTTCGTTTAAAAATGTAATCGATATATTATATCGGTTAACTTAAATCATTTTTTTAAATTTTGTTTATAAATTTTTTTTTTTCTTTTTAAATATCAATTGTACGTATGGGAATTCGCTGAAAAAAATGGAGGATGAAATGAATTCCAATAGATCTCACTGTTCAAAAGTAAACGTTTACTCTTCGTACAAAAAATGCCCACCGGTTCATCTTATCAATCTTCCGGTTCTTAAGCATACGACATTTTATTACTTAACGATGGATAAAGACTAAGTTAGGGAAACAAAAAAAAGAAATCGGTTATCAAATTCACAACTTTAATTTCTATTAACATTAAAGCGATAGGGGGATAAGGGACAGAAATTAATCCTCTGTAAGTCAGTTCGGATTTTAGTTCAACCATTTAGACCTCGCTAAAAAAATGATATCTTCATTAATTATTTCAAGTTTTACAGTTAAAATTTTTCAAGTTAATTACTGATGAATATAGTAAATGATGTCAATGGATGAACTGTTAAGATCCATACGAATATTATTACATCAATTACATGAAACGGTCCGACGCAAAACACACTCAAAATAAAAAAACTACGTAAACCTTTCTCTTCAACAGATTTTTAATCAAGTCCAGTGACTATTGAATAACCGAGAACTTCGACCGTGAATTTTCGGATGTTATATTCGATTGGTAAATCCAACTTTATTTTACTGTTTTAGCTTCTATCGCTTTATTTTATTATATTAATATTATTATTATTATTATTATTATTATTATTAATTTTTCCTGTTTTCATTAGAATTATTTATATTTTTCTATTAGTTCAATAAAAATTTACTGAATATATTTTTCGTGAGCATTTCTCCCAATTTTATGAATCACTATAATTGAATTAATTATCTTATTTCTCATGGAGTCATAATGATACAGGTGAAAGTAAATAACAAAAATTAAAAAAAAAAAAACGTGTAAGGTATTATCAAATACTATGGTCTTTGGTTACCCGTCTAAGGGAAAAATGTTCTTAACAGTATCTATCTTTTATGATCTATGGAAACCATTTCATTAAACGTAACTTTTGTCGTTGGCACTTTCATTCATACACGTTTTACTCGTTGAAGTATTCTAGGCCTTGTGGAATTGTCAAGTTGTAAGAGACTGATTTACCAGCTTGCTCAAAATCTACTAATACTGTTAGTTGCGGTTTATCTTAGTTTTTTCGTTTTTTTTTGTGTAATTGGTTTAATGTAACTAATCTCAGTTAAAACAGGTTTAGTAACTAGACTATATTTTTTTCTTTTACTTTTACAATTTGTGAAGGATTTTATTGGCATTTAATATGTTATTTTATCTTATTAATAACGATTTTAATTTATACAAATAATATACTGGTTTATTATGAGAAAATAATTCTTCGGAGTAAGATATTTTATAAAAAAAATTATTTTTAGTTTATTTTCTCAAAACATTCAAAGAATACTAAATTAAAATATTTCTTATTTTTACCCGATTGCGAAAATTTATTTATATATTCATAAAAACTCAATAATAAATAATAAATTCAGATTTAAAAATAGAGAAAACAAATTCCGTTAAAATATACATTACAAGGAGTAACACAATACCGTCGTTATATTGGATTATTTCCAATAGATTTTTTTTTACAAATCGATTAACTTACTTTTAGAATTGACATTTTTATTATTCTATAATTTGTTATATAGTAGTTACGTATAAATATAATTACGTATATATATATATGTATTTAATATATGCTATATATTCAGTAATTACGTTATATATACCTGTAGTATAATTTAATAAAAAAACAGTATTGTTGCTCATAGCTCCTATTTGAGATAATCTGGACTTATAACATCCACTATTTTAGAAAAACATTCGAACTTAATTAAACTTTTAGCGTAAAAAGTTTTCTTTTCATTGGAATATTTTTAATAAAACAAGTAGTCATACAATTATTTCCCAAATATAAAATTAAATATACCGGGCACGTTTTCTGAAGAAAAAAATGGATAAATGACGGTAAAAGAAAATCTAAAAAAGTTTTGTGAGTTTCTTCTTTTTTTTTCTAAAACACATGCGAACATCACGCACTTGGTTTGGTCGATTGGTTGGATCTCTTTCTTTTTCATCTCGAACATCTGTATCTTATTCGTTTACGATTTGTATATAAAATAAATTAATGCCATACTAACATTAATCCAGTTTCGTACTATTATAGTTTACTAGTATTTATAGAACTTTTGTTAAACGTATACTTGAATTGAAAAGAAGCAATCAGATTTATTTCTTTTCATTTGTAAAAAATATTTTAATACAACGAACTTTAGCAGCCGCATTATATTTTTCCCACCGAGTTATAAGTTTATTAAAACGTTAAAAAATCAACGGTATGCTTAATTTATTTATCAATAACTTTTCGTTAACTATGATAATTCATTTTATTAAGCAATTTTTTTTAAACTAATGATTTGAGGAAAATTATACTTTATAACTTATTTTAACCTAACCGAAACTACACCCATAGAAAATGCGCAAAAAATATTTAATTATTATTATTGATTAAATTTTTTCTCATTATCCTCGCTCAGTTTTAGTGTCTTTGACCAACGGTTTTTCAGTTATGGTTTTCTCAGTTGAAAAATATTGCAAACATGTAGCAAGTACCAGAAAAAAATCAGGCAAAATCAATCCAAAATAAAGCAAGCTGTCTCATCTTTCAATAATTTCAATTAGAAATAATTATTTTTACAAACTAAAAATTGGTATGTTGGATTTGGTCTGGGTTAATTATAAGTAAGAAAATGCGTATTGATCCAAAATGTTGGATTTGGTCTGGGTTAATTATAAGTAAGAAAATGCGTATTGATCCAAAAAGCAACTGAATTGAGTGAAAACAATGAGAAAAGATTTGTTATTACAAGAGGTTATCTGTAAAGAAAAGACCGTTTCATTATAAAAAAAGGTTTTTGTGAAAAATTTATAAATATTTTTTATTTTTCTTAAACTACATACCTTGTACTATTTCTCTATATAATAGCCACATGAATTAAGACATTTATCGTAGCGATACACCAGCTTCAATATACCCTCGTCGTATTTTTTTGCCGCCAGTCCATTTAGCCACTGATTAACAGCATTTTTAAGTTCATCTTCACCCACGAATTGCTTATCGCTCAAAAATTCTTTCAATTTCCCAAACGAGTGGTAATCAGAAGGGAGCTAAGTCTGAACTATATGGTGGGTGATCATAAGTTTCCCATCCAAATGTACTCAGTAAATTACGTGGCGGACCCGCAACATGTGGACGTGCTTTATTGTGCAGCAGGACGACGCCGTCAGTCAGCCGCCCACCTCGCCGATTTTGAATGGCGCGCCATAAATTACGTAGAGTTTCGCAATAGGCTTCTGCATTTACAGTAGTATCATGTGGCTGAAATCAATCAGCAGTATACCAAACCGATCCCAAAAGACTGTGGCCATCAGTTTGCGTCCAAATGGCTGTGGCTTGACCTTTGTCGATCTGGTTGGTGATTGAAGATGACGCCATTCACTTGACTGCCGTTTTCTCTCTGGCATGTAATACGAAATTTACGTTTCATCGCTGGTAAGAATTGAATTAAGGAACTCATCACCTTTTTCTGTGTAGCGCATCAACAATTTCAAAGCAGTCGGATTTTTTTTTGTGACGTTCCGTTAAGACGTGCGGCACCCAACGAGCAGAAACTTTTCTGAAGCTTAAATGTTCATGAACAATGCGACCGATAACAGCTCTTGAAACACCAGGAAAAAGAAGGGCCAGGTCGGAAATCGTTGAGCGACGATCTTTTCTGATTTCATCATTGACCCGTTTCAACAAGTTCTCGGTGATTATCGAAAGCCTCCTCGAACGTTCTTCATTGTGCACATTAATTCTGTTATTTCTAAAACTTTCACATCATTTTCGGACGTTTCTTTCATTCATTACATTATAATCTTACACAGCAACCAACTGCTTCAGCTGTAGCAACTGCCAAAACTTCAGCCGGCTTACCGTTTTGATGATTTAAAGAACGTATGGCCCCACCTATTTCATAGTCAGCGGTAAAATCGATTTTCCTATTCATTTTTTAACGTAATAACTCACACGTAATCAAAGGTATTACAACGCGACAACTTATAGACAACAATGCAGTGTGTACATTACTAGCGTGGCAATGAATGACACAGGTTCGCCAACCTTAAGGAGAGAAATCTCCCAGCGGTAGATATCCCTCATAGATATGTAGTAGAAAATGTTTTTTGAGCTTTTCTCACAGACATAAAGGTGAATTTTGTTAAAAAGTAATTAAAAAATGATAAATATTAAAAAACACGACTGCTGAAAAAATCTTTGTTGACAAACATTGCTCTTTTTGTTTCCGGTTTGGTTCCATTATGATTTTGTATTATATTAGCATATACCCCGTTTGAATTTTGAAAATCGGAAGACTAGTTGCGAACATATAAATTTCCGAATAACCGTAATCTGTTAGAACGATAGTGTACTTGATGAATGCAAAAGTTAAATACAATATGCATATATATGCATACATGCATGCAATAAATACACCACATTAGCACCGAACTTGTGCATGGAATACGGTGTGGAGATTTTGAAGCGTGTGAAAAATGACCAGGGTTTGAACCCTGGACTTTCCGGATGAAAAGCTGAGAGGCTACCACTACATCATGAAAATCGACAGAGTGGCGTTAAATTAATAAAAAAATTTTTGACAGATTTTTTTTAATAAGAAAGTCAAAGTGGAAGGAGATGAAAATTAGCATTTTTTAAGAAGTCTATAAATGTCAGGTTGTACAAAAATTTATTCTGAACGTGTTTTATAAGTTATTGGGTTTTTCAAGTGAAGTGTTCGCTGAATTACAATTTAGTTTTAGATTAAAGTTATAAGTTATTTTGTTTTTTTTTTCATCGTTTTATTGATGTTATGTTTCTCAGTTAGCTTATAATAGATATGGCATTAAAAAAAATAAAAAAATAAACCTTTGAACCTTTGCTAATATTTTCTATGTTACTTAGGATGAAACTTAAGAAGATATGCATTTATTGAACTACAAACTTGTTTTATAATTTTTATTTATTGAACAGCAATTTTTTTAAAGATATTTTATATATTTCTTGTCAAATTGGTAATCATTCAAAGAATTGTTATTCATTTTTTAATATTTTTATTAATAAAGTGTATTGTTTGGTTATTGAAATACGTTTGGAAATTTAGCTGTAAAAAACCACCACTCTATGTTTACATAAAAAGTTGGATATGGGCAACAAGCAGTATGGTAATAAAAAACAGTCATGTAGTCTTTAAACAATTGAAAACACGTTTTCTGAACATATAGACGGTCAGTTTTTTGAAGTATGTTTTTAATATTGAAATATTAGCTTTTGATAAAATACACTTTAAAGCGATTAAAAAGGCGATCTCCTGCCATTACCTTTTTTATTTTATTCAGGAGCTCACCTATTAAAGCGAGCTTTCTGTCTGGCCTTAGTATGGATGATCAGGATTCATTTTGTTGAATAAATTTGCATACTCATATAGGCATTTCCTTTTAAAATAATCATTCATGATACTCACGGCAATTTATGATGACCTTTCTTTTGTTTTCTGTTTTGCCTTTGAAACCATAAGATATTACTTTAGAGGATGAATGAGGGTGATATGTATGAATGAAAATAAAGTGTAGTCTTGAAGTATCAGGTTGATTATTCCTAGTTGGGTCTGAAATTTAACATAAGTAATAAAATATATGGCTTAAATAAGTAACTAAAGTTTTTAGTAAGAATTAGTGGGGATTAATGAGGTAAGGTGGAATTATAATTATCTGAATAACATTTTTTTCAGATTCTTGAATTTATCCATTGTTATTCAACAGGATAATTAATACAAAATCATAAAACATAAATGTGGTAGTAAGAGTAATAATAAGTAAGAAAAGAGGACTAAAAGTTGGTTGCTACAAGCAATTCAGTTTGAAAATTAATTTAGAAAGGGTTCAATCAAGCTATTAAAAATAGTGCAGGTTACATGCCAACCACTCAGCAGATGAGGAACAAGAAAGTGTAAGTGAAGAAATAGATGATGTGTAGTCAAATATGTAAAGGGATAATTTTATAGTAATAGAAGATTAGAATGTTGTTGGAGCAGAAGGGAGGAAGAAAAAAATAGTTCAAAAGTATGGTTGGGTTGGATTAGAAATATGAAAGAGGTTTCAGAATTTTTTTCTTAATATATACTGATACAATGAGGGTTGCATATCCTCTTTTTAAAAATTAAAAAAAAGAAGGTTCAAATGAGTAAGACTAGCAGATACAGGACAGTGTCATGAACATTATATAATGGTTAGACAGAAATTTGGAAACCAAATTACAGATTTCAAAACATATCCAGGAGTAGATATTTATTTTGATCTCAATTTAATTATGTTGTGTGTTGGCTAAAATTTAAGAAACTGAAGAAAACTAAAAACAGGTACGATTTAGACCGACTGAAATATAATAATGTGATAATAAACTTAGATCAAAACATGGATGTAGAAGTAGAAATAAGTGCAAATATAAATTTAATTGAAAATGTGTAAATAAATTTTTTATAAATGAAAAAATAATAACAAAGACGGAAAAGAAAATTTCTGTTAGAAGGGTAATAGTTCTTAGAAAGCCAAAAAAATATTATAGTTGGTGGATGGTTAGAGAGATAATATAGATATTTTAGATATAAAATTAATAGAAGCTGAAAAAATGGAAAAGGAAATTTGGGTGATGCAGAGATGTAGTTAAGTAGAGAAATATTTGAATATTTAGGAGGTAGATAAACTATATGAAAAGATAAGAAAAAAAAATTGAGGATAATTAGCTAAAATGTTTGAGTATCTGAAGAACAAATGTAAAATTATTATTAAGGAGGCAAGAAACCCGAGGAGAGAAATATCAGAGGAGCTTTTGAAGGAAGACAATTGGATCGATGATATTAGAGGAGGCTAGTTTGAGATCACGTTTGATTGAGTACTAAAAGATATAAATAGAAATAAAGCAGTTGGGATAGATGCTATTTCATCAATTACCATAATTATTGTTTTGTTCAGGAGAAGCAAGTGTTACACATTTATATATTTTTTGAAACTAAAGAATTATGCGCAAATTTTTAATCTGTGAACAGTTATAAAGATATTTTGAAAACCTGTCTATTGGTTTTAAGAAAAAACAGTTTGAATTTGTGTTTATATTTTTAGAATGAAAAATACAATAATTAATAATGAAAAAATATCTTTTTCATTTCTGCCTCTGGTAGCCTGAAAATGAAAGATTTTTGTTGATTACTTCATAACATTGATATCTGTTGTTTTTAAGAAGTTGTTTTTGTTTCAGTTATTCATTTGTTTAAGAATACAAATGCCTGGGGACAATAACTTCAAATTGAAAACCAAATAATGATAGTTTGGTAAAGGTCGATAGAGATGGATCGATCATCAAATGTTATACCCCGTTTTGCAGAGTAATCGGATAAAAAAAAAACTAACTAAAGGACCTTTCTGCTAATTAATCAAAAACTTCTCTTTTTTGGTTCTCAGGTTTTTTTTATTTTTGATTCTACAGACAACACTTAAAATAAGAATGATCCCAGTGGAATGAATTTCTGAGGAAGTTGATTATTCGAATCGAGATATAAATGATGTTCGTGAAAGATTGGCATGAAGGGTACAGTCATCTATGACGAACGGTTACGTGTAGGGTATTTCAGAGGATTACGTCATCGGTTCTAGATAAGAGGTTGAAACGAGGACGTCCTAGGAAATAGGCTGGATGATTCTAAGGCAGCTATTGTAAAACGAGATCTAAGCTATGATAATGTATTTGATAGAAATCGATGGTTTTTTTGGGTTGGGATACATGTTCTAGTGTTATAAAACCGCTATATTAATAATGTTGAAAACGCCAAAATTTTAAAATGTAATTTCTTTCTCTTTGTGACAAATGATTGCTTTATCAGTCTAAATCTCAAATCTCTCGGTTGATCCAGTTAGTTATGTTAGCGTATAATTTGTTGACAGCTAACCAACAATTACACAAGATTGACGAGAGTAGTACCGCCATAAATTTCAGTGAAATTTTATGAATAAAAAAATCCTTTACAATTTTACATTTTTGATCTTAGTAATTTTTATTCTTAATTAAAATTTAATTCTATACAATATGTAACATCTCGTTTAGTTTTAAAACGATTTAAAAAAATATCGTCAATAATAATTTTTCCTTACGTTTTTCCACGCGTTCATTTGCTCGTATTTGATTTTACAAACAGAATTTTGTTTAACATTATTCTTAGAAATATTTTTGTTTAAAAAACTTACGGGTGTCC
Source organism: Lycorma delicatula (assembly GCF_047948215.1). Taxonomy (NCBI): domain Eukaryota; kingdom Metazoa; phylum Arthropoda; class Insecta; order Hemiptera; family Fulgoridae; genus Lycorma; species Lycorma delicatula. The sequence continues at coordinate 197,563,348 of NC_134456.1, read as the reverse complement.
TGTGTTTATAAATAAAAGAATAAAGAAAATTAAAAAAATTACAGGAAAATTGTTTCTAATAAACCAAATTTCAATAAAGCACGTTGCTGGTTATCGTCATGAATTTTAAATTCTTCATTCTGTTAGTGTAAATAAAATATTATACTAAAATTGAGAAATATTGTAGTGCAGTGAGTAAGAATGTATTATTAATATGTAATCTTTTCCTGTCGTAGAATAATTTTTTTTTATCAAATATTATTAAAGGATTGCAATTTTTATGTAGTAAATGCAGAAAAATAATAAATATATATATTAGTTTTGCTTATCGTAGCACATTAGAATAATTTTGTAAAACATTTTTGTTAATGTCGGTGTTTTTCTTATTCGTTATAATTTTATTCAGCATTCTCTGAATAATTATTGGGTTATTCAAATCATTACTTTTCAACGTAAATATTTTATAATTACGAAAATATTAGTTGTTTGTTTCAAGATACGGAGAATATGTAGGTTTATAACTGATAGACCATGAAGGCACGCGGGTAATTTGACCTATGTCAAAACAGTATTTCAAAGTCTATATTAAATATTTTATATTTACGATATTGCAGTATAAAAATATGCGAGATCGTTAACATTATTTCTATGACATTCATTTCGTAAGTATATAAATTAGAAGAGAAATACTTTGAAACAAATTATCCGTTCAATATTTATATTAAATAAAGAAATAATGAAAATTGAAGAAGCCCCTATGTACGCACAAACAGCTGTTTATAAAAAAAATCAAAATTCCTATATTCTTATCTTATTATGTAAGAAGGAGGCTTTCATGCATAACTCAAAAATGATTAGCCGTAGAATTTCAAAATTTTGAATTTAAGATTTTTGTAACATGTGCACCTCTCTTTTTGATTGCTATCGACTGTTCAAATGTGTTCAAAAAAGCCCACAATCCAAAAACTTTGAATTTTGGACTTTTACTTAACTGTAGTAATAAGCTCTCATTGAGAGCTTTTCCACGATATTTCATAAATGGTACTTATTTTCATTGGTTCCAAAGTTGTAGCTGAATAAAATTTTAATTAATGAAATATTTGGATCTTATAAGGAGAAGGCAAATCGGTTCGAATCAGACTTAATCTCCTTTTTTTAACTTTTTTTAATCGAATGGATGGATTTTTTCAAATCGATGGATGAAGCATTTTTACTTGATGAAAATCCATCATTACAAATAAAAATAAATAATTTTGTTATTTGATTTTCACAAAATTATTTTAATAAAACAACTACAGCTATTTCGGTAAATAGTATCTTCCTCTAGTGTTACAAACAGAATACTGAAGCTAAAAGTACTTACAAGAAAAAAGGTAAATGCAAAAACCAAAAGAGATAAAATGCAAAAAGACAAAGAACAATAATATGGAGTGCATACATGCCACTCTAATATAAAAATTTAACAGTAAATATTTGGTAATTTGAAAATACTTTATGTTGAGAAAAAAGGTTTCAAACTGAACCTTTTAGAGACGTTGGAAATGAATAAACTTAAAAATTCTAATTTACTTCTAAGTAATCGATTAGACTTAAATAGTTCGCCGTTGTTGAATTTATGAATGTGAGATGGGCTTCTTATTTTTTTGTAAGTTCCCCTTTTTTCAAATTGACCAATAGTATTAATTGTTAAATTTATATACGTGTTACTGATACATGCGTACACTGCCTATTGTTGCTCTTTACTCTTTACTAGTATATATTATAACTGTAACTACTAGGCTACTATGTAAATAGCAGCTATAGCTACCAGTATAAAGGGAAAGTATATAAATCGTCAAAAACATTAAAAAAAGTATTTTTTTAACTTTTCTGCCTTTAAGAGACATTAAAATATTTTTTAACGACAAACATTTTTTAAATAAATTGTAAATAATCTCCGAAAACTTTCTTTTCCCAATGCTTCTGTATGTATGTACAGTATGTTAGCCTGTATTTGGTCTTATAAGTCTAAACCCCGGTGACCGATTTTCTTCAAACTTGGTAGAAAGGTACTACCGTCGGAGGAAAAGAACGTATTAAATATTTGCAAAGATTGGAAAAAGGGGGGTATGGGGTATTTTGACCAAAATAAAATTTTAAATCTATACTAGGGCACTTTAGTAATAAAAATTCTTTCAAATTTGAAGTTTTTTTTATTAAGATGACAAATTACCTTCAATTTTTATTTAATATTCATTCCTTCCTAAAGTGACTATATATATTTTTGCTTTTTCTTACGTATATATTTTGCTTCGATAAAAGGGTTAATGGGAATTTTTCCCATTTGTATTTTCTAATACAGTGGGTGTTTAAACAATAATAGAAATGGTTTGCTCATCCCACTCCAATAGTCTGTGGTAACAAAAAAAATATCTTTTATAATCTAAAAAAACAATATTTTAAATTTAAATCCATCTCGCAAGTTACCCTTTGCTTTAAAAATATAAAAATCTTAATTTCTTGATAACCCTTACTCCTAAATATTTCTTGAAAAAACAAACAAATTAGCCCAAAAATTTCATCCCCTTCCTAGAAAAATACAATTTTGTTTATTTAGAATTATGGCTGTATCTTTGTAATTTTAAACAATTTTAAAAAGTAATTTTTTAAATTTATTACTTCCCCTTGGGGATTATTTTTTTGAAAATTAATTTTACTTGAATGCTTCTCCTTGAGTATAGGGAGCCCCGAAATTCAACAATTTTTTTTTTTACTTGCCTTATTATAACTCCTAAAGTTTTTTCAATTTCTTTTCGTGATTGTCCTCGAATCTTGCATCCTTAATTTAACATATTTCCTAACATTGCCGATTGATAAAATTTTTCACAGTTACTAAGGTCGAGTGGCAATACAATATTCCACCATTACTTTTGCAAACATCCCCCGGACGAGAGTAAATTAAGGGTACGTGTGTAAAAAATTACAAAATCTGCAAACCGATTATGCCGGGTTTTAAATCTAAATTAACCTACTAATTAAACTCGTGCAATATATGATAATAATTTGATTAATGTATGACTGAAAAGTATAAAGTAAGTTTTTAAAAATCTTTAAAAGCTTTTGCAATATTATTAATACTATCAATATGTTCTTTTGCGCGTACGGAAAATGTACGGTTGGTCATACCAGTATATATCATACCACAATCTTTACAATTTAGATTATATACACCTTGTTTATTAAATTTAGAATCGTTATTATTTAATGTTTTTTTTAATAATTATTATTAATATATTTAATTACTTTATTATTTGTCGTATACGCCAGTGATAAGTAAATTTTTTTTGTAAAATCTTCTGATTTTTTTTACTACATGGCGTGTATTCATTTTTTATATGCATTTTTAAAATATTTTTCTGGTAATAATTTTATACTGTTCATCGTATTAATTTTATTATTTATTCTATTATAAAATTAAACATACTGTTCATAAAGTTACTGAAATTTAAAATTGGACGTTGATTTTAAAAAAATGCCAAACGCCAATTTTTCGGACGATTGACTACCCGGATTGCTTACATCTGCATTGGGCAGAAAAAATTAGTATACTATTTAAAAAAAATCTAAATTACTATTCAAATAAAGGTTTTCTTTTACAGAAACTCTATGATCTTTTATTTTTATTGGGTTTTTTAAATGAATTTTTGGTAAATCTTATCGCATTAAACGTAGTAAATTTAGGCCTATGTTAAGGTTAAAAAAAAATTATAAAATTAATTTCTGAAAATATTAATAGAAACTGGTCAAATTAACTGGTTAATCGTATGATGTAATTATGATATTTGCTTTATTTCTGCTGCGCACATACATTAGATCAAAACAAATGTCATCATTACTATATTCTTTGCCACATTTTTTAAAAAGAAATAGTGTTTTTAAAGGTAAGTTTTTATTATTGACCTTCACTAAGTTTTATTCTATCTATTAAACAACAGACAAATCCAATTTTGCAGAAGATCCAATTTTTGTAAACTCTGATGATTTTACCATTTAAAGCATCTGAGTTACAAAAATTTGTAAATTTGTATTTGTAGTATACGCCGGTCATATGTTAATTTTTTTGTAAAATCTTCTGATTTTTTTGACTACATGGCGTGTATTCATTTTTTATATGTATTTTTTCAGTATTTTTCTGGTAATAATTTATATATGGTATATATATATATATAAATATTTATATATTTATAATGGTAAAAACAGCCATCTTTTGGGAACACGAATGAAATGAATTGTATTTATTTATTGTATCGTTTGAAGAAGGTTTATGAAATATATCTAATTTTATTTTATTATTATACACTTTTATGTCCAAAAAAATTAAACAATTGTAATTTTCTGTTTCCATGGTTATTATTATTTTATCAATTTATTAAATTTATTTAATAAAGAATCAAAACGCCCTCTATGAATCATGAGACCTTGCCGTTGGTGAGGGGGCTTGAGTGCTCAGGGATAGAGTAGCTGGACCGAAGGTGCAACCATATCGGAGAGGTATCTGTTGAGAGCCAGACTAAGGAATGATTCTTGAAAGAGGGCAGCAGCTCTTTCAGTAGTTAGGGGCGTGATTCACAATGACTTAAACGGCCATATCAACATCACTCAGTCTTCTGAGTACTGCGCAGCTGAAAGCAATGGAAAACTACAGCTGTTTTTTTTTCCAAAAAATCTCTCTGCATTTTCACACAACTATAATGGAGGCGCCTTCCTTGGTAAAATATTCCGGAGGTAAGATAGTCCCCTGTTCGGATCTCCGGGTGGGGACTACTAAGGAAGGGGTCATATTGGAAGGAAGGGGGTATTGTTCACAGTCGTAGTGATGAAATCAAAGAGCTAAGTAATTTTTTTAATTTAATACACGTAGTATAATTCACTGTAAGTATTAATGCAAATTAAATCGCTGGAAACAATTGAAAATTGTCTTTTGAATAAATATGAGTTTAGTGTTTACTGACTTTAAGTACGAAACGTATTAAAAAATTTATTTATTGAATGTATCAGTCTCGCCTCAATCCTATGTTTTCCATTCTGTATATGAAATGAAAATAATTAAAAAGTTGATATATCCGTGGCGGACTGATTGTCGTCCGGCGATCCCGGGTTCGAATCTAGTCAGGCATGGCTTTTTTTTCATACGCAATAAAATTCAATTTCCACATTCTAAAGTACAAGCTTGAAAAGTTTCTGTGGTGTTCGGTAATTAAAGAAAAAAAAAAAATTTATATAACGCATTAAGTATTTTCTTACTGAAATATATATACGCGGAATTATATACTAGACCAGAAAAAATTCATCTCTATTGTTAGTACTTAAAATGTACTAAAAACCAGATCAACTGCAATACATTTTATTTTATTGAAAGAGAAATTACTTAAAACATAATCTCAATAAAACAACGTTTAATAAAAGGGTTAAATGAGTAGAAAAAATAAACATGTATATAACGTTTTATTTAGTTAATTAATAATAATAAAGCCGGGTTTCAATTTTGAAAACATTTGGGATTTTTTCTTTACTGCAGTAATTAAACTCCTCGTTGAGAGAGCAGAAGAGGATATACTTATATTTTTCACTGGTTTCTATCTGGGTTATGTAGCCAAATAAAATGTTAAATAATGAAATATTTGGGAATTGTAGTACAAAGGAAAGAAAGCGGCACATCGATTCGAATCCACTTCTTAAACATAAATTACTAATCTCTACTTGTAAAATAATGTGTATATATATATAATTTTAATAAGCTAAAAAAGTGGATACACAACAACAAATTTAAGTGCAGCGGGGACAGCGTGAACGCTATCCACTAAACACAAAAATTAATTAGGAAGAAATATTTTCGGATGCAAATATTTACTATTTCATTCAAGCCTTTAGAAAACAAGATTACTTGTCATTCGAGAAGTTACATGATAAATTTCAAAAACATTAGAACATTAATAAATATTTAGTAAAAATATTGTTAAAAAATATATTAATTGAAATTTGACGTTAAAACCACTAAAATTAAGTTTTTCATTATGAGATTTACTAATTAATGTTAAAATAATTGTTTTATAGGTTCAAGTAAAATTTAGTTGATTATTCTCCGCTAGAGTTCCGATAAGAAAAAGTTTAACCGCAGTACTTTGTAGAGAAAAATTCTTCGAAATAAACATTTTTTAAATTAATATATTTTTATTGGAATAGTAATAATTGATATTTAATGCAGTCTTAAAGGAAAATTTAAATAATTTAATAGTGGTCTTTGGTTCCCCTGATGTGTTAAAATTGTATAGAACGATTTGTTTCAATATAGAAATGACTACATTAAGCCGTTGATTTATACTATTTGTACCAGTATTTTTTTCTTATCGGCTGTGGCGCATGTAGAGCTCCAGAGAAGTAAGAGACGTCAGTATCAGTTGTTGGGCCCACATGATTTCGGCATGCTGATATTTAGCAGTATATTTCACTTAGTAAGGACTCACTTCACTTCTCATTTGCTCTAGCACGTCTAATAACGGAGTGTTTTTAATTTTTAAACAGGTCAAAAAGACATAAATACATTGGGTTTTTTCGGACGACGAGATAAATTATCACATCAAACTTTTAATTTATAAGTCAGTAATCATCAAACTATACTGCATCTAGTTGTTGGGTATTTTAAGCAATTCGTTTGTCGAGTTCATTCATCATCTTCAATCGAAAGTTCTTCAAAAAGTATCAGCAGAAATGTGTTTCGTAACAAAAACATTGACAGGGATCGATACACACCTACGAAGAAGTTCCAAAACTCATCGTAAAATTCCGCCAATAGAAAAGATAACTAACTAAAGAGTAAAAAATAATATTTCTCTAGTCATTAAAATTTCGAGTATTTGAAATCGGTACCAAATTAGAGTTAGATAGTTGTAAATGGTAGTTACTTTTAAATTTTGGGTCAACTTCAAAAAGTCAAAACTTAAAGAAAGATTGAGTAGTATTATTTCTTATTTTTATCGTATATTTTTAGGTTTGTTTTTATGTTTACAGCTTATTAAAGCAAAAAATTTTCATCTCCTCCTAATTGTTAGCATAACGTTGAGATTTAGTGCTTCTTCAACAGATGTCAGTGACCCGCAATATCATCTTCCTTACACGATAAATAGCAGAAAAAGAGAGTAAATCTTTGCTACATATGCTTTAATTAAATTAAATGTGTTTTAATAATGAAAGAATTGTGATTCAAGTTGCCAGGTTACTCCTGCTGTAAGGAGTAATCAAGTCGTTGGTAAAGTGTATGTAACTTAGCTTTTTTAAAGAATCATAATGGTTTTTATAGGATAATTATCGACTGTGTTCTAGGATAATTCCTGCAACTTGAGAAACCAGTTATGCATGAAGTAACAAAATCTACGTTTTTTTATAACTCTAACGTAATACTACAGTAATAAAGTTAGTACAAGTAGTATAATATCAAGGTATTTATAAGGTACTATGTGTAATACAAACGAACGAAAAACACAATTTAATTAAACATTTTTGTGCTGTACTAAAAAAAAATATTTTTCATTCTTTTATGGTTGTGAAAATTATTATTACTGTTTTAAAACTTTAATTTAAGAAATGAAATATTTTCACTGAGTGCTTAAATATGAATTTCGTGTAATTTACTAGTTGTCAACTCAATTTTACAGCTTGATTGAATGACATTTATTTTTCCTTTATTAAAAGATTCTCTGTGAATCACTTGAAATGTAGTTCAACACTTAGAAGCACTCACTTCTACCTCTTCCAAACGTCTCATTAGTAAAATTATTATTTTTCGTTCTTATTTCTCGTTTACTTTTAATTTTTCGTTTAATTATGTCCATCATTAACTATGTCTTTTCAAGAGATACTTTCTTGACTTGGATTTCTTTTATTAATTATGTGTATGGCTTTATACTTTACTTGAGTTCTTCATAAATTGTAGTGTACTTGAAAATTATTCCTTCAGTGTTATTTCTGTTATACATAGTGACAGATTTTATATTTTGAGTTACAATTTTTTCTTAGAATATTTCTTCTTGTCTTAACTTTAAATTTGAAGTATTCGTATAGCTCATATTCTTTTTTCCGCTACATTTAAAAAAAAAAAAAATGTAATTTCAGACTAGATTTTCGAATAAAAAACTAGGCATATTTTCTTTGTATCTATTTTTCCACTTTACTTACTATACTTGCACAAAAAAAAAATCATAAAGGCCTTGTGCCAGTTGTATATTTTCTTTCTCTTTTAACGCTGATTAGGTAACTTCTCGATGTCACATAAAGATGAAGTTTGGTAAAACTATTGGTTTTAACCCAAATGAGTGCAATAATTATGTAGATATTTTTCAGTGGGAAACATAAAAAAAAATATGGGTGTTTCAAATTATATTAATTATTTTAAAATTGAGCTTTTTTTACTCAATAGCTTCAAATTTTTTTTTCGATTATACGCATTTTTATCTCCAAAGTCAGATAAATACTTCGTGTAAAAAAATTATGGGAACTGGAAAAACCGGAATCTTTTAAAAGAAAAATAAAAGTCTACAAATACGATTAGAAGATATTTTTACTCTTTTAATCGTCATCATAGTAATACTATGATTGTTGTAGCTTATTGATAAACAGTATAGCCAAATGCGAGTCAGATATTAAAAATATTTTCAATATTTTCAAAAAAATTCAAGAACACGAATGGGAAACTTTAATAATAATTTTTTATTGAATAATTAACGTAAGTTTAAGAATGAAGTTTATGAATAATTAAGAATAAAGTATTCAATAAAAAAATAATTGTTAAATAATACATATTTTTTTTTTGTTCCAGAAAGCCTTGGCCCATGTTTTGTATCTAGCAGTCTTGTTTTACGTCGATTCCTTATTCTTCTTTTGATTCAAAAATGAATATTTCGTTTCTTGTGAACAACGTGTTTATATGAGAAGCGTTTTTAATATCTATTAAAATTTTAAATAAAAATGAAAATAGAATAAATTAAAAAAAATAAATATAACTAATTAAAAACTTTTTAAAAATAAAACAGATCTAAAACTTTTGCAATTATTTCTCAGATATTAGACTTTTCAATCGACAAAAAATTAAGGGTAAATAAGTTGTTCATAATTTTGAGATGACTTCGAAAAGTCATTATAAAGAGTTAAAAATATTATATTTTATTTTTTAGGATCTTTTCTTAATCAGTTTAATTCAAAAGAAAAAAAAACTAATTTAACTTAAGTTTTCTGGAAAAAACTTATGCTATAAAATATTATTTTTTTGTTTAAAAAAAAAAATATATTTTTAAACGGTGAAAGTAGTATATACACATAAATTTTAAAGGTTACGATAATAATTATCTTGATTTAAAAAAAAATGACTATAATTAACACTTTATCTACATTACTAATTAAATTTATAATAAGTATGAACTGATAAAAACAATGATAGTATATCTAAAATATGTTCTAGTACAATAGTTTTAACTTATATTGTCGTTGACAGATACCGAGTTACTATAACTGAAAGAATTCTTATCCAATTTCATGTCCTTTTCCATGATATTTCAATTTCCGACTTGTCATTTTAGTTGATATCTGCCTCTCTTTCCCTAGACGTTTCTTAATGGAAGCTTCCTCATTCATTAACAATAACAGCAGTATACATTAGTCGGGAAAAATAATCTAAAACAAAAGTAAGGAAATGTAATTCGACCTCACTCATGTTATCTTCCGTCGCGTGATTTTTGTCTGAATTGAGAAAAAAATCTCAATTCATGATGTAAACAATTTAAAAAAAAAAAATATTTTTCCCACGTAAATATAGTTTTCTAAATAACATTTGAATATAAAATAATTTATTACATTAAACAGAAAATTTTATAAATACGGTGTTTCCTTATTTACGCAGTTTTTAAGGAAGTTATTTAGGCAAAGATTTTAGTTTCATTTTAAATAATTAAAAGATAACGATTTTAATTAATTTTCAACAGTATTTTTTTTTAAAAATAGGTGATATTCTGTTGAAGTAGTATGTACTTTTTGTTGCACGTATCGTTAAAAATTTACTTCCTAAACAAAAAATAATACGATGATTTTTTCTTTGACTTAGTTGAAGAAGTTCTTCCAGTTGTGCCATAAAAAGTTTCTATCAGTTTCTAAATTTAATGGAACTGACCTATAAAGGAAAAATAGTGTGGCCTATTCTTACTTAGATGATCTGAAGATATATCTTATTTATTTATTTTTTTTAATCATTAGTTAATCTTGGGTCATTAGAAAGACCTTGGGTACATAGCCTGATGATGTATTTCGAAGTATTGTCATCCACAAGTTTTTGAATATTTTAGGTTTAAAAACGTCAGCAATGTTGTTTTGGAAGATCTACATTTAGATTAAGAAAAGTAGATTTTAAACGGTTTTAAGAAAAAAAACATTCTGATTATATACGACGCATGTATTTAAATCAATCGTATGCTTACATCCAAGAGAGCCTTTACTCACGCTCGGTAGTAGTCTACACATCTTTTCGCATGCATTTTCTTGTTTTTTGCAAGAGCAAATTTCTTGCCTTTTGCAAACTGATTTTTTCATAGTACAATTTTTCTTTGTTGGTACCCACACTTAAAATAAATATTTAAAAAATTAATAAATGGCGTAAAATCAACATAAAAACGCTGCAATATGTAAACATTTCACACTTTTTTTTTTTTTAAATTGGTGTTTATTAAACGTAAGTTGTTGGTAATTTATTTTTAGTTAATCATCGACTAAAAAGTCAAAGTTCAAAAAAACATTTTAAAATTCGTTTAAATTTCAATTCATTTTTAAAATTAAAGTTTGTTATTTATTTATTTTAAAATTTATTTTATTAAATGTTTAATACTTAATTAAAATTTTCTTCCTCAATATTGTTAATTAATATCTTAGATTATTTTATCTGTAGATTGTAATTAAAGTTGTTCAAAAGAAAAATACAATTTATAGTGGTTTATATTGCGAAATATTTTCTGTGATATTTAGGCATTTTTACTTTCTTGTACGAAGTAAAGGAAGTATTGTGTTTTTTTTTGTCTTCAGTCATTTGACTGGTTTGATGCAGCTCTCCAAGATTCCCTATCTAGTGCTAGTCGTTTCATTTCAGTATACCCTCTAAATCCCACATCCCTAACAATTTGTTTTACATATTCCAAACGTGGCCTGCCTACACAATGTTTCCCTTCTACCTGTCCTTCCAATATTAAAGCGACTATTCCAGGATGCCTTAGTATGTAGCTTATAAGTCTGTCTCTTCTTTTAACTATATTTTTCCTTTCTTCATCTATTTGCCGCAATACCTCTTTATTTGTCACTTTATCCACCCATCTGATTTTTAACATTCTCCTGTAGCACCATATTTCAAAAGCTTCTAATCTTTTCTAATGTTCATTTCTCTTTCCACTTCTGAACACTTTTCTTTAATCCACTCTTCTTTCGCTAGTTTGCACTTCCTGTTTATAGCATATCTTAATTGTCGATAGTTCCTTTTATTTTCTTCATCACTAGCATTGTTATATTTTCTACGTTCATCCATCAGCTGCAATATATCGTCTGAAACCCAAGGTTTTCTACCAGTTCTCTTTATTCCGCCTAAGTTCGCTTCTGCTGATTTAAGAATTTCCTTTTTAACATTCTCCCATTCTTTTTCTACATTTTCTACCTTATCTTTTTTACTCAGACCTCTTGCGATGTCCTCCTCAAAAATCTTCTTTACCTCCTCTTCCTCAAGCTTCTCTAAATTCCACCGATTCATCTGACACCTTTTCTTCAGGTTTTTAAACCCCAATCTACATTTCATTATCACCAAATTATGGTCGCTATCAATGTCTGCTCCAGGGTAAGTTTTGCAGTCAACGAGTTGATTTCTAAATCTTTGCTTAACCATGATATAATCTATCTGATACCTTGCAGTATCGCCTGGCTTTTTCCAATTGTATATTCTTCTATTTTGATTTTTAAATTGGGTGTTGGCAATTACTAAATTATACTTCGTGCAAAACTCTATAAGTCGGTCCCCTCTTTCATTCCTTTTGCCCAGCCCGTATTCACCCACTATATTTCCTTCCTTGCCTTTTCCAATGCTTGCATTCCAATCTCCAACTATTATTAAATTTTCATCTCCTTTTACGTGCTTAATTGCTTCATCAGTCTCTTCGTATACACACTCTACCTCATCATCATCATGGGCGCTTGTAGGCATATAGATGTTAACAATCGTTGTCGGTTTAGGTTTTGATTTTATACTTATTACAATGATTCTATCGCTATGCGTTTTGAAATACTCTACTCTCTTCCCTACTTTTTGTTCATTATGAAACCTACTCCTGCCTGCCCATTATTTGAAGCTGAGTTAATTATTCTAAAATCACCTGACCAAAAGTCGCTTTCCTCTCCCACCGAACCTCACTAATTCCTACTACATCCACATTTATCCTATCCATTTCCCTTTTTAAATTTTCTAGCCTACCAACCTTTTTTAAACTTCTAACATTCCACGCTCCGACTCGTAGAATGTTATTTTTTAATTTTCTGGTGACCCATTCCTTAGTAGTCCCCACCCGGAGATCCGAACGGGGGACCAGTTTACCTCCGGAATATTTTACCAAGGAAGGCGCCTCCATCATTGCTATATGAAAATGCAGAGAGCCACATTTTCTTGGAAAAAAAGCAGCTGTAGTTTTCCATTGCTTTCAGCTGCGCAGTACTCAGAGGACTGAGTGATGTTGATATGGCTGTTTAAGTCATCCTGACTCCCGCCCCTAACAACTACTGAAAGAGCTGCTGCCCTCTTTCAGGAGTCTGGCTCTCAACAGATACCTCTCCGATATGGTTGCACCTTCGGTCCAGCTAATCTGTATCACTGAGCACTCGAGCCCCCTCACCAACGGCAAGGTCTCATGATTCACAGAGGAGGTATAGTTACAGGAGGAGGAGGAGGTATAGGTATAGGAGGTATATATATGATGAAAACAAGTAAAATATCTACAGTCACTTAACTAATATTCAAAGGTCAAACAGAGATACTTCTTCTAAAAATAAAAAATAGAACCATTGAAATCTTACATTTTCATAAATAGCAAGTTTTGAATATACACTAAAAGAATACATATAGTTTTCCTCCTGTTTTTTTATATCGATAAAGTAAGTTTTAAATTGTTAGAAAAATGTATTTACTCTTATAGTGTACTTCTAAAAATAATTTAACATCTTTAAATTATTAAAAATCTAATAACCAAGAGATATTAAAAGTTTTTTTGCGAATTTAATATCCGTATCATTCTTCTTCTTTTAAGGTACTACACAAATTTTAAAACGCTGTAGTCTAAATATTTTTTGAGAATATTCTAAAAACATATATTTTTATATTACGTGCAGTAATTTTAAATTATAATTTCTAGTTTTTGTGAATATTAATTGTTTTTCGATAAAAAAATTTATGCATACTTGTATAAAATCCATTCATTATGTACATATTGATTGACCTTCAACGACGTTCTAAAAGTAACTCATTAACATAATACAGTTTATTGTAATATTTAGGTAACAAAGATGTATAGCCCTAAAGATTTAAAACCACATTAACCATTCACTTTACTTTATTAACAGTTCACGTGTAGGTGTAAGTTGTGTGCTGCCGCTGTCTCTCTTCTACTCGGACGCATGGGCCAATCGAGTGGAAGAGAGATAGATGCGGCACAAACCGAACACGCTTAGGCCGATCGTGCCTCTCTCTTGCTCGTGCCGCACTCTCGCTAGTATGCTCGGCTCAAGCGGAACGGGACAATGAGTCATGCTTTTTCGGCCGGCGTTCATCGATTTATAAGACGTTGTCACGTCAAAAAAATTTTAATTAATAAAATATTTTGATCTTACATTGGTTTGAATCAGACTACATCTCCCTTTTTTTTTAACTTTTTTTTATTTAAATATATTGATTTATCATTTTTAACCTCTGATGGTAAAAAAATATTACGATATTTAATAATTCTATAACAAAAGTACATAAATAACTCCTGATATATTTTCTTTTTTTTGTTATAGAATTATTAAATATCGTGAGTTATTTATGTACTTTTCATTTTAAAGAAATGTGTATACGTAATTTAGTAGGCGTACAGGGAAGTCATGCTCGGAAGCCAAATGATTTTTAAACAAAAATCTTTTTAAAATTTATATAGGGTTTTATGACCTTTTTCTTGAGCTTTTATGCGTTTAACTCACTACGACACGCGCGCGCGTACACACACACACACAAACACACACACACACACACACTGAGAGAGAGAGAGAGAGAGAGAGAGAGAGAGAGAGAGAGCATGTACTTTCGATATTTTTACTTTATGAAAAACTGGGATATTCAGTATTCTTATAAAACAAAGTTTTCTAATTAGAAAACTATTTTCATTAAAAAAAAAGTCAAAAACAATATTTTACTTTCAAAAATATTTTTTGCACTATTTTCGCTCTCAGATGCTTTAAAATAGTGCAAAAACATGATGATTTCACTTTAGTTCAAAAGAATTTGTTATTTAAATTAACTTGGTACTATCACTATTTTTAGATCTCAAAACCATCACATGAACAACAATTATGTAAATTTAATTAAAACTATCTAAAACTCAGACCTTTTATTTTACTTTTACAATCTCGGACATACTACTCGGGTATTTTACAAGAAGAATGAAACGATTGAAATGATAATTAAAAAATATCAGACTCTTGCCGGACATCGAACCAAAGACAACTGTTAAATTTGTATAAGCGGGCGTGGAAATCACTTCACTAACTGGTTGGTCGATCGGCTTTTCTAAACGGTAATTTTTAATACGAATAAAATTAAAGATCGGTTAAAATAATAAAATAATACTCTGCCACAAATATTTATATTGAAAAACTTTAATTTTGATGTCGATATAATGTAACTGTTAAGAAGGTGAAAAAATCTTCTTTTTTTATTATAACTGAAATGATTGCATTAGTGAATAACTGTGCCAAGTATTTATCTCTTTTTTCAATAGCATTGTTTTATTTTAGAAAAAAACATACACGCTGCCAACTACTTTGATTAACGTACCCTTGAAAATTACTCACATATCCACTGCAATGATAAGTATTTGTACTCAGACGTGAGGGTACGCATAAACGCATTCAATTAATTTGATTTAATCATTTATTTTATATCGTTTTTATCATAATATGAAGAGTACATAAAAGAAAAATCTTAAATAAAACATTTAAATACATTGGAAATAGTCACCTTGAAAAAACTGCTACATATGAGAACGGCGAAGGATTTATTGGCAACAAGTAGATGAAGTCGACATTATCGAGCGAGTTTGCAGTATGGAATGCTTTGTTAATATATAATATTTCAAAAGAGGTTGTGCCAATTCTGTCTGATCACATCATTTAACATATGGAAACACGTCAAATGTATTTAACTGCTTATTTATTGTCATACAACACCGTGTAATGAAACTATGTATAGCAAATGGCTGTATAGATTAAGAAGAGAATAAATATTTCACCTAACGCCAAACTTTTCGCGTTGGGAACAAAGTACTCGGTGGTAATGTAAGGCGACTGCGCATCGTAGTTATTTTCTATTACGGAACACTGCGGGCCGATTAACTATGAGAGTGGCTGATAAAAAATCTGCATTTGTGGTCATTTTTACGTTACATTTGCGTAACAAAAGGCGGATCATTTCAATACACTATTATTTTTATCTTATTAATTTATAGCTGTATTAAAATGAGAACAGTGTTAACGTTTTGAATGATTAATAATAACGTAACTGCCTCTTTATACGACTCTCGAAAACAAGTCTTGTAACTGGAAATAATGTCCGTTCCACGCTACCGGGAGCTTTTGACAATATGATTATACTACTATTGAAAGGTTAGCGAAGGATTATAGCAGCTTACTTGGCCAAGTGATAACACGTTATTTATTCTAATCACCAATTTTCCATTTCACTTAGCGATTGGAAATTTTAAAGAGAAAATGTACGTCTAGAAAAAGCATCCGTTGGAGGAATATTTGTATCCGGTAATATTATTTATTACCTACTTATCACTGTAAGTTATTAAAGATACTGCAGATATATTCAGTATTCTAAACCCATAAAAAATATCTGATGTGGATACCACATGACTTACCATACAGATTTATTTAAAATCAAAGTACATAAATTTTTTGCGTTTATAACTTCTGATATATTTAATTTTTTTTTATTGAATTACTATTTATCGTAATTTTTTTTAGAATCAGAGATTAATAATTATTAATTAATCAATATATTTAAATTAAAAAAAAAAAGTTCAAAAAAGGAAATGAAGTCGAGTTCTACAAGTCGAATTCGTAGCCTTCCCCTTGCCAATGAAAATAAGTACCAGTTATGAAACGTCGTTGAAAAGCTGTCAATGAGGGCTTATTACTGCAGTTAAGAAAAGCCCAAAATTCAAACGTTTTGGATTTTGGGCTTTTAAGGACACTTTTCGTTCAGTCGATTGCAGTCAAAAGGGGAGGCGTACAATTGGATATTACAACAGTTCTAAATCCAAAATTTCAACATTCTACGGCTAATCATTTTTGAGTTATGCGAGATACATACGTATATACACATACGTACGTATGTATAGACGTCATGCCGAAACTAATCAAAATGATTCAGGGATGGTCAAAATGGATATTTCCGTTGAAATCTGAAAACCGAAACTATTCGCGATCACAATTCGTACAATTCATATGCACTTACATATTTGTGTGTTACTTTAAAATAACATTGTTAAATGGATAATAATAAATAAAAGTTTTAAACAAAATTTATGAAGAATTTGATTCTGAGTAAAATGGTATGAGTAAAGTCAACAGGCACTAAATACAAACGAAACTTTCGTAGTTTTTTGTCTTTTACCCCAACTTTCTCGAAAACTATCTATCTTTTTTTTAAATTTTTCAGGTGAAATTTCATATAAAACCACTAAATTTTTTACCCCTTAATTTGTGTCCCAAGAATTACAGTCCGGATTAATTTTATCGAAGGTGCAGAAATCAGGACAAAATCTTTCGCCAGCCGACATTCGCTAACGAAGCGTTTTCGAACTTACGTCTATAAATTTTTTTAAATTTTCATTAGTAGAAAATGTCCTGAAAGTTTGTTACACTCTTTTTGATCTGTACAACAATAGTCTGTACAAGAATATTAATGTGGTTTTTTACTTCATTATTCCAAATATAATGGATAGGATAATTGAACTTACAAGTAAGCTGATATACGTTATATATACATATACATCAGGTTACAATATAAGCAATATAATATATATTATTTTATTAATAATGTCATTAACAATAATCGCAGCTGATATAAGAATATTAAGTTTTAAAAATTATAATAATTTCTTCCATAAAACATTTAAAATAAAATTGTATATTAAAGTTAGTCACGTTATAAATCTGCGCTATTTTTAACTTAACATGTTGACTGTGAAAGCAACTCCCTTCATGATCGACTGTATGCGTTTTTATATATATTCTCTTAATAAAATTACCGACAAGTAGGAGAAAAATATTAGTATTTTAATATATTTAATATTACAAGTATAAATATTTTTCGAAATGTGTCATGAAAACACAACCGACATTGATACCTAGAAATCTTTTTGTACTTGAATTCTGTCTTCTCATTCTAAACCCTATTGATATTTGTAGCCTACGTAAACCTAGTGTGCCGTAAAATACAGATAGGTTTCTCTTTCTTTCGTTTCTTTATTTTTCCATTTCAGTTTTCTCAGTTCCTATGTGTACAGTATTTCCTTATTCCTTTCTTTTCATTATTTCAGCTTATATATTGACCTGTATATTATGTGTAAAGAGCAGCTTGCATCAAAATACGCCTTTTATATGTAGATTTTTTTTTTAACTTAAAAATATGATATATCAGAACGCTATCATTTATCTTTTATTTTCCAGCACAACTCTCTTTTATGCTGCAATTTTCTAAAAAAATTCAATTTTTTCTGGTAAAGGTCGGTTAAATAGCTTTTATGCAGCAATTTTCCTTTTGAAAAAATAATTACATTATTAATATTTATTAAAAAAGATAAACATTTTTTTAAAGTTCGTTATTTTTTTGACTGGTTTAATGCATTTTTCCATTCCTACCTGTTACTGTAATTGTTATTTCTGTTATATGCCTTTCTAATAATTGTTTTCTACTTTAACATTTACATCCTGAATCACTTATTTATTTTATATATTCTAATATATTTCTTCTCACATAATTATAATTCAGCTTCTCACACTTTGGAAACAGATTAAAATATGTGAGGCACCGTAATCGTAACGGACCTGTAAGAGATCTGATTTGAGAGTTAAATCACGCTCAAAAAGAACATAGCCATTTTAAAAAATTATAAAAATCTCATGACAAGCTTATTTGGAATCCTGAGGAATAAAGTGGTTGTTCGTTTCCTTCTTCACAGAACCGAATATACTACTGCATATCAGCATGCCGAGCCTATCGAAATAAAGCGAAACCTTCATTCTGTTTACCATAGGGACTGGAAGAATATTTTTTAAACATCATTTCTCTCAGCAAAAGTAACGTTTGTTGAATAGTTTTATATCTCAGTTGCTCTACGTATGTTACATCCGTAAGAAAGACTGATACTACATTTTTAAAACCACAGAAATTTTTAGATAACACAATAAAAATATTTTTAACATTATTTATCGGACATATAAAACACATATATTTGGACTTTATTTATCGTAATTCAGTAAAAGTTTGTATTAAACAAATTGTAATTTCTGAACATGTGAACTGTGGTATTTTCAATATAAAAGCGTATTTTTGATGTATTTTCGGAGATAAAATGATCAAATATATGTTTGAATGCTATAAAAAAATTAAAATTCAAAATAATGATTGAACCGTTAGTTGTGAACTAATTTGAAGGCTGTAAGAAAAAAAAATTATCAAGCGTTAGCATATTTGAAGTAGGTTTTAATAATTAGAAAGAGGTTTTGATCGTAAAATATTTAGTAATTTGTAAGGAGATTCATGCTTAGAAAGGATTTAATGTCAGACTCTTCTTGATTTTTTAATAAAATTCATTTAAGAGCATGTACTAGGGGAAGTGAAAGCTGATACAGATAAATTTTTACGATTATATTTTCCGTATTGTAACTATGAACTCATAAAGCAACATTTGAACTGCTTTTTGAAATTATTCGTCAATAAAAACGTTTCGTAGAGGAAGAAAAACTGGCATGGATGTATAATGTTAGAGACAGAGCTACTGTACTGATAGAAAAACAGAAAAAAATGAGGGTTTGTTGTATACGTTTTGTATATTTATACAGTTAAATGAGTGTATGATATTTTACTAATTATTACCATGATTCATCATAGTTTATACCCGTATTTATTATAATGACATGCATTTGATTTGCTCCCTATTTCTTATAACCGTTTTCCCCCTTGTTTGAATTTGAAGTCCATTTGCTCTAGCACTCTCTTTGATCATGCAAACCACCACTTATTTCACAACGCACACGCATATAGCGGCTCCCTTCTCTTAGGCATACATGCACAAAAAAAAAACTATACGCTTTTATGAGCATGCGAGTTATATGTATTTGAATAATGAAAAAAAAAAACATCTGAAGTAGTCATTAGAAAACCTGTTATAGTACGAAAATAAACAAGCCGATTCAGTGAACATGGATTCTGTTAATTTGATTTGAAGTTAATTGAAAGTGAATTTATATAGGTTTCTTTCAATTAGCAGAAATTCTTTGTGAAAAATAATAGAACTATTCGAGCAGTATAACAGTAATTTTTCCATAGTATCCATTATAAATATGCATAAATAGACTACGGCTATATACCTCACAGTTTAAAAATAGTAATAAAAAGATTAAATTATTATTTTGTTCTTTTGGCATATTTTTGAGATACAATTTCATCTTGTCAGAGAAATATTTGCACTATTTTCTATGTATCTGTATTTGTATATGATTACAGATAATTACCTAATTAAATTAACTAATTTAATTTAAACTGAGATATAAGTGTTATAATTATGATAATTTATTTTTTATTTTAAAATGGAAATTTTTAATTATATTTTTAAATAAATAAATTAAAATCATTAATTAACTAAAAAAATCCTTACTTTCTGTACGTAATATTTCTGAACTATATTTTTCCTTTTTCCTGTTTAGTCTCCGGGAATTACCGTCAGGTATTACTTCACAGGATGAATGAGGATGGTATGTATGAGTTTAAGAGAAGTGTAGACTTGTACAGTCTTAGATCGACCATTTCTGAGATGTGTGGTTAATTGAAACTCAACCACCAAGGAACACCGGTATCCACGATCTAGTGTTCAAATCCTTATAAAAGTAATTGCCTTTACTAGGACTTGAACGCTGGAACTCTCGACTTCCAAACCAGCTGATTTGCGAAGACGCGTTCACCAGTAGACCAACCCGATGGGTAATATTTCTGAACTGTAGTGACAAAAAAATACTTTCAAACATATTATTCGGTCTTTTCTTCAGTTATATTATAAGCGTGCTGATGTTTGGAAGTGGTTAGGGAATTTTTACAAAGTGATCGATACAATTTTACCTTTATTCACTTGGTATCTTTTTATTCAAATTAGTATTTGTAAATTTTATAATATTTTAATTCGTTGAGATTGTGAATTTAAAAGTATGCTGTGAGTAAAATTTGCCTTAAATTTAAAAACCTTACTTTTTATTTAAAGAAATAAATAAATATTTAAAAAAAAATACAAACAATTTATTGACAGTTCTATAATTGTGAATTAATGAAAGATAAAGATATCATGTAAACTAGACTAGATTTGAAAAAAAAACTTAGCGGTCAATTTATTAGGTTTTAGTTTTGTGTACAGTAATTCAAATCTCAAGAACGGATTGAGTTATTTTAATAATAATACGCAAAATTCTCTATACAATCGATAAATTTAATAAATTACTTAATTTTTCAAATTTCATTACGACTGACGTGTACATTTTAAGAAACTATTAGTTTAATAACATTAGCTTTCTTAATTAAAATCATAAGAATTTTATCGTGAACAGAATAACATTTCACTCCTTCAAACATGATTTCTAACAATTGAAACATGAAAAATACTTGTAACGGGAGTCGACATTTAAATTTTTAAATGAAAATAATTTAAGGTGAAGAAATAAAATTGTGTGACATTTCTCTTCTCAAATTCATGTAGGAAAACCGAGATGTTTTCATGAAAATGTTTAAAGCCAATTAATAATTTATTTCTGTATTAATTATTATTATATTAAATTTAAGTTACTTAAGCGTTTCCCTTCCTTAAGCGATTTTTCTAATTGTTTTCCATCCTTTCATTCATCCATACTCCTAGATATAGTTAGTTTTTTAGAGTATTTTACACGTAGTTTATTTTTAAACAATGTAAACATCGACTTCTTTTTGGGTTTCCATTTATTTAAGGTTTTGATTAATTCTGGGCAAAATGTATAATGCAAAAACCATTATTATTGTACTCGCTAAATTTTTAAGATTTTTATTTATTTATTACTTAAACTGTAGCCTCATTTTATTAAAATTTTTTTCTTCATACAGAACTTTATCCTAGCCTCCGTTATATGTATTAATTTAGATATCAGACTATTTTGTGCTTAAAATAGTCGTCATATTTTTTGTATAATAAGACGTCTAAATATCTTCTTTTTTTTTAAATTTATGATCGTCTATAATCATAATTGTGTTGTTGCTAAGGAATGCTAAGAAATATTTTGGCTCGATTTCTTTTTTAGTGCAGCGACCCACATCAAGAACCGAGTGCAGCAACCGGCCAGCTGGGTTTAAATTTAATAACCACAGAGTGTTACACAATTCATCGTTCTCAGTTTCACTACTCGCATAACTATACCTGTAGTTATTTGCAGAAATAGTTACGGTATTTTTAAATACAGAATGACTGATTTACTGAAAAACATCAATAATTTTTTATTAATTTCAAAATAATGCTACAATAAAACCTTCTTAAAATAAGAAAAATAAACAATAAAAGCATTTCATTTGCGCTTGTATTTGGCAACAAAAACAAAGTAATGTGTAGATTAAATGTAATGATGAAATGTCGAGTATTATGAATACACAATGCACCACATGTACTTATGCACCATAAACGTAGAATTTTGTCTATATTTTCTTACGAGTTTTTAAATTATAAGGAATTGTTCACATTAAGATATCACTTAAGTTGTTATTGATAATGATATTGTACGGAACATGCGTACATTTAAATAAAGCATTCTTTCATATGTTCGTGTTCATTCGTCTAGTGAAGTCAACCTAAATATTTTTTTAATCTTTATTTTTCTAAATATAAAGATTATTTTAATTTAAAAAATAATTTAAACATCTATAACGAGGCCTGCTTAAATTTTTTTATGAATAAAAAATGGAATAAAACGGCCTCCATTTCTGTGTGTTCTTGAATAATTTCTTTAAGTATAAGAATTTTTAACCAACTTACCATTTCCAATTTTTTTCCATGAGATTTATATGTATAACACTTTTTTTCATTGTACTTGTAATATCTCCAGAACCATAGTACTAGAAATTTATCAAGAATTTTACACCTAGATCATAAATATCCCTAATGAAACCTTTTAAAAAATTCATCCGCTGAGGGTAAAATAAGAATTTTATCTTTAGTAAATTTTGGCGTTAGAATTCTGTAATTTTCCCGTTTACTAAACTATTAGAAAATTAAATTGTGAATTATTATTCTAATAATTAATCTAGGAGGATTATAAGATGTTCAACACTAAAGATAACTCCTTCATAGTTCTTACTTTCGGGCAAATTAAATTTAAAATCATAATTTTTTCTCAGATCTCGTTTAAAAAAACAAACCTCTCTTACTTATTTATAAAGGTTGAATAAGCTATTATTCCCTAATTTCTAGATTCGGAAACTGATACTTTTGAGGGGCATATTAAAAACCACAACGGACATTTTAAAATATCAACACTCAAGTGATTATTTAGTTATCCTGTAGCCGAAAAGCCAGCACAGTTGTTTATATGGAGGTTCTTAAATCGTTGTAATAAACAGTCTTCTCAGTTATTGTTTCTGTGGTTTGTTTGAAATATATATTTATTGTGTACTAAAAAACCTTAATTAAGACTTGTAGTATGAATTCTAGTAAAAAATAATAGTTTAAAATTTTTTTCGTTATGGTTATTTTCATACAGTCACTCTCAGGAGTATCCCACAGCAGTATTTTATAGTAAAACTTTAAAAATTACAATATGTATATATATTGATATGAAGTTGGTCCTTTATAACAACTAGTACATTCAGATCGATCTATAAAATCAATTTTGGTGGAATTAATCGTGTTAAATAATTGATCACAACTATCCCAAAAACCGTTTTTTTTTAATTTAGTTTATTTTAAATATTCTATAAAATGTACCAAGCCCGACCAGGATTACCTTTATTTTTACTTCCTTATACGAAGTAAAAGAAGTATTGTGATCGTGAAAAATTTCGGTTTTCAGTTTTCAATGGAAATATCCATTTTGACTAGTTTCGGCGTGACGTCTGTACGTATGTATCTCGCATAAATAAAAAATGATTAGCCCTAAGATGTTAACATTTTGAATTTAAGACTGCTGTAACATCTAGTTGTGCTCCTTCCCTTTTGATTGCAATCGACTGGACCAAAAGTGTCCAAAAAAGCCCAAAATCCAAAACATTTGAATTTGGATTTTGGGAATTCGGATTTTGGATTTTGATGTTTTAACTGCAGTAATAAGTCCCCATTGTTAGCTTTTCAATGATATATCGTAAGTGGTACTTATTTTTCTTGGTTCCACAGTTACAGTCAAATAAAATTTTAATTCGTTTTTTTGAACTTTTTCTCTTAACTTAAATAAAATATTGATTTATTAATATATTAATCTCTCATTTGTAAACAAATTTTTACGATGAATAATAACACAATAGAAAAAAAAAAAAAAATGAAAGAATATCAGAAGTTTTTAATGAAATAAAATTTTATGTACTTTTAAAAATGTTTATATGTAATTTAATAGGCGTAAAAGGATGCTATGTGGTGTTCAAATCACATTTTAAAATTTATTTATAATAAAAAAATTCTAAAACTGCATATTTGTGCAATTTTTAATTATTTGTTGCGTGCAAGTATTTTATTACAAGAACAAGTGGAGTTGGAAAGAAAGGTTTTGAATAATTGAAGGGTACTAAGTTATTCTAGTACGAACTTTACAAGGTTTTCCGTCTTTATTTTAAATTTGTTCTAATTTCCCCAAAAAAAATAAATTGTACGCTTTAATGGTATTAAATGAATTCTTTATTTACAAAATAATGTATTTATTGAATTTCAGTGAATTGGTTTATATTACGTAATGAAAGTGGATAAACTTAGAAGAAAATATATATCTAGTAAAAAAGAAAAATCTGATGTGGACACCACATGACTTCCTTGCACGCCTTTTAAAGTACCACTTATGATTTTAGTTCCACTTACGATATATGTTGAAAAGCTCTCAATGAAGGCTTATTACTGCAGTTAAGGAAAAGTACAAAATCCAAAATTTTTTGGATCGTAGGTAGTCGTTTGCAATCAAAAGGGGCGGTGCACAACTAGATGTTACAACAGTACTAAATCCAAAATTTCAACATCCTATGGCTAATCTTTTTTGAGTTATGTGAGATACATACTTACGTCGGTACGTACATACGTACATACATGCGTACGTACAGACGTCGCGCCGAAACTAGTCAAAATCGATTCAGGGATGGTCAAAATGAATATTTCCATTGAAATCTGAAAACCGAAATTTTTTGCGATCAAAAATACTACCTTTAGTTCGTACAAGTAAGTAAAAAATATTTCACTTTTTATATTCTTGAATATAATAATAATAAATATTATAATTTTTATATAAGTTCAATGATTATTTAATTAAACTTTTTAATTATTTAATAGAGATTTTTTAGGAGTAGTTTGGATAGTGTAAAATGATTTACCGATACAAATAGATAAAATACGAGTATTTGCACTTATTTTTTATTAAAAAAAAATTACATCCGTAGAATATTGTGTGTATATGGACCCCTTAAGTGATCTGAGATAGTTCAAGGAAATAGCATTTTTTAATTGAAGTTCTTTTTTGTTAGAAACTTGTTTTTGTTATGTATGGTATTTTATTTTAATTCACATCACAAAAGGAGTGAAAGTACAGTATTAGGTTTGATTTTTTTAAAACTATGATCTCGGACGTACTCACACTGATATTTTAACGAGGGAGATAAGACAAATGGATTAATACGAGAAAACGTCAGCTGAGAAATTTTAAGTTATAAAGATTCACAGTTGGAAATGAAATCGTGAAGTGTGGTCCATGAAACTTTCTTTCCTTTTTGCATTGATCTTCGTTTTTAAATTCATTCTGTATTTAAACAAATCATTTGTGACTATACGTAGATATTTTAAATAAAATCTGTCTCGAATAGAACAATATTTTTACACGGTAAATTCTGTTGGGTTCAGTAGGTTGAAACCTCTATTACGTTTTTTTAATTTAAAGATTACAAATCTATAAAAAGGATCAACGGTTCTTTTCGGTAAGATAAGCGAGAAATATAAACTATTTTTGTCGTAAAATTTACTTCTTACGGTACGTATTTTTTGAAAATTATTCTTAATAATATATGCGTTATGATTTATTTCGTATGTTTTTCCTATGGAATATATTTCCTTTTAACTTTCAAGTCTATCGGTTCCAATATACAATTAGATATTTTGTAATTAGGATATAAAGTTGGTTATAAGTAACAGTGTTTAGTTATAAAAGAAGAACCGAAGATTAGTTGTATCTTACATCTGTAGTGTTGTCTGTATGTTAGATCTGGTGTATTAATTTTTTAATGAAGTAATTTAAATGAAATTAAATTTTGAGAGAAAAATTAAATTTAGATTATTAAAAGAATATATTTTGAGGTAATATACCTAAAAATGTATATATATAAATTTTTTCTTAGCAAATCTCTATTTCATCTTCGATTAGGTCGTCTTGTAGAAATTTCAAATGGTGAAATCAATTGGACAAAAGTTTGATTAGAAAGTTGGGATGATCCACAAAATTTATCTGTAAATTTTCGCTATAATTTTAAATTATTTCATTGGTACATCTGTTAGTTGTCTCTGTGTACTGGTCTCGCTCGAAATTTACGTTAGTGCATCCATGATTGTATTGTCTTTTACTGAAAGCGTTGTATTGCTAGGATAACTGAAGACTTCATATAAATATATATTTGACCTGCTTAAGTTCAAACAAAAGGAATTTGCTTGTTGTACTTTTGAAATTAAATGCGATTCAGATTTTCAAGATAAAAATCAATATAACTATTTATTTTAAATCCGTTATTAATTTTTATGCATTAATACAAGTATATTTATTCCATTTAAACATTTTTCGAGATATAACTCTCGATAGCGTACTGACACTCATTGTAACAAAGAATAATCTTATTAAACCCTCCCCCAAAGAAAACCACATAATTTTTTTCAAATATGATCTTAAGTATAAAATGTCAAGCGTACGGCATACATTTTTCTCTGTAAATATTCAACACCGAAAGATTGGATATATTTTGTTTTTTTACAATAATAATATATATTCTGACTATCTGCTATGTAAGAAGAGTATGTAAAATAAATTGGTTAATAAAAAAATGACTTTAAATAGTTTGCTATTTTTCAGGTTTTATTCTTGGATGTATTTTTACATGTCTTTATTGATCATTGACCTGAAAAATTAAATTATTGAATGCAAAAATAGTGTATTGCCAGCATTAGGCGGAAAAAGTTAGAATTATTTATTTATAAGAAATGTATAGAAATCCAATTGGCGAATGAAAGAACCGTTGATTTTTTTGTACGTAAAAAGGATTATTTTTAATGTTACCTGTAATAAATATTTCATAAAGAAATTTTTCTGGAAATAAAATATAAACAAAGGAGGTTTTGCTTTTAAACTCGTAGTTTACTGGATTTAAGAAAATTGAAGGCAGCTATAAATAATTTCTATTAAAATTCATTAACTGTTGTATTTTTTAATAATCATTAAATTGTTAGTTGTAAAATTCAATTACCTTAGTGTAATTATGAAGATAAAAATATTTGGAAAAAATTTTGTTTATAAGAATATGATAAGGCACGTGATTATTTATGTGGTATCGGCATGTGATTATATGCTTGAATATATTAGTTATCGATTATATGAGTTCAAATTAAGAACGTGCGAATTGAAAAAATAAAATTTATTGATACGCATATTTTTTTCTGAAAGCTTTAAATTTTTTTATGCAAATATTTACTAGAGTGTGAATATAAATCCAAATAAATCCTAAATAGCTTTTATCGTTAATGTGAAATTAGCGTAAGCCATTTACCACCCGACTTCACTTGAAGGATCATTCATAATAATTTTCAACTTGTTTTATAAACGCTTCAATATCGAATACCGTCTTCCACTCCTGTAAAGGATATCATATCAAAATTCACATCCATTTTACAAAGGACATCGTAGCGAGGCTCGACAAAGTAATTATTTATTATACTATTTTGGAATATATATAGTATTTTGTTCGTTGAAATTTTGATGTATTATAAATTAATGTAAATTACATTCTCTTTAAATTTCCTACAAACTCTTTCCAAAATAAATAACTCACGAGAACAGTGAAACCAATTTTAAACGTATTAATCCAGAATACGTAATATATAATACATTAAAATGAAATTTAATAACTTTTTATTTTAATTAAGTAATAAACAAAGTCTTGATAATTATGAAATAGTCTGAAGATTTTATGCAGCTTCTTTTTCTTTCTACGTTCTGTAGTTCCTTCGAATAATTAGCTTAGTTTAATTATTCTTTCAGTAATATTTTAAAAAGTAATAATTTATTACATTAACTGGTACATAAATACATACTAGTGAAAAGAGAAAGAGCAGAGAAGCAGACAGGATCGTTTAATCTTTTGAACAAGAATTGAAGGATTTGCATCGCTTAAAAATTATTCAACGATATCTCAACCATCTAAAAAACGTTCATTAACAATTTCAACATGCTATATTACAACGAAGATATTGTATTAATTTGTTTGATATTTAACTTCTTTGGAATAATAGAAGAAAAATCGTATAAACGTTTGGTTGAAAAGTTTTTTTTACATTTCAGAGTTGTAAATTGATAAAGCCGAACGAATAATAGTTTTCCTTTATTCATAGTTCCAGTGTAAAAAAGAACTGAACATGGTCTATCTATAAATGATGATATAAAAAATTCATAACATTATGTGGCCGAGGCAGTTGCATGAAGATAAAGAAAAATCTATAGAAACTTCGTATGAATCTATAAATCAATATCAGAAAGCGTTTATGATATTTTAAAATTATTCATAAATTACATTAAAATTTTTTTATTGTGAATAAAGTGGTATGTAAAATATGTTTAATATCATGATAATAATATAAAATTTTGGAAACCAGAACATCGATATGAGGTTTATTATAGAATAAAAACTCATTTAACATCGAGTGAGTTTATAAATATATTTTATATATAAATATATACCCTCCATAAATGAGGGTATTTATTTAATTTTTCTGTTAATAAATAAAACTATTTATTTTATATTCGTTAACTAATAAACATTTTAGTAGGTTATTTTTTCATGCAGATTTAAAAGCTGAAATATAATATTGAAATCACGATCATGATAATTCAGATTTCTCTAAATCACCAGTTTTTCTAAAAGAATTGACAACATAAGCTCTCTCACGGGATGAAAAAGCTTTTTAACTTAAAAAAAGTAATTTTAACTGAATTCAAGAACGGAGGATGTTCTCAGTTTTACTCGTTAGTATTTTTTTTAAATTTTATACTTGTTTTTATGTATGCACAAGCTCTATGTTCCCAAAATAAGTGATTTCGGTTTCTGATTTTAAATTTTATAGAGGATGTTCTTCCTCTGGTACATAGTTGTAATTTTTCTATTGATAATGTAAGTAAAAGATTTTTTTTTAACGAAAAACTGCCTACAAAATAGATTTGAAAATATATCTTGTCGTCATCATTATATGGCATTGAATTGATATAGGCTAACAATGTAGTCTGGTATCAATCTGATATTCATAGTATATTTTCTTAAAAATGCGATAAAAACAAGAAAACTATGTATAAAAAATAATAATTTCCTCATTCTAGAGAGATTAGCTCGCGCTCGAAACTGTTCTCTTTACATAATATCTCTTCATTTCTTTTCTTAATTTTATTAAGACGCAGGTTTCTCATCTTTGTCTTTCGAATGGCTGTTTTTGATATGGGTGGTTTAGCTTATCCATACATTAAATAAAAATGAATTAACCTTTTAACAAAATAAAACTGACTTACAAATCTAAATTACCAAAAATTATAATATTTTTCTACTATTTAATTTTGATTTTTTGAAGTCTGCTCCAAATTACTAACTTGTTCTGTTCATTTGAAGTCAGAATTTATTAAATTATTATTTATCTGAACGTTATTTAATTCTGTTATTTTAATCAAACAATTACATTTAAACTGAATTTATTAAAATTAATTTTGGACTGTTTATAGGGTTCATTAATTTATCTTTCTAAATTTTAATACTTTTCTAAAACTCTTTTAGAAAACATGAAACGATCTCTTACGATTGTGACCCATATATATAAAGAATCTGATGTATAATGAGCATTAGTCGGAATTGCTTTCTTTGAAAGTAATAATGTTCGCTGAACTTGAAAAAAGGCAACGGGTAACAATATCACTCTTTTTGCTTTCCTCAGAAAGTCTGGGGTGGAATTGCTACTTTGAGAATGCCTTGGCCGACTTCAGGAGTGACTTGTCTCTCATGTCAGGTCCCCTACAACCTTTATGATTATGAATTATGATACCTGTCTATGTATAAGTATGTGTACACATGCAAATACTTATTTTGTTTGATTTTTGTATTTTCGGAAACAAAATTTTAATTATTTTATTCATCTATCATTCTTTTTTTAAGAGTCCACGTAAAATTAGTGTATGAAAATAATGGTTTTACCAGTTTATTAAAATTTGGCATTAATTTAACTGATATTTTTTTTATTTCAGTTGGAGTGAATAATGGTAATGTTAGTTGTTAATAGTTATTTATTGTTAGATATTTATTAATAGTGTTATAGTTTATGCTTAAAAAAAATGTATTTGCGTAATTAGATTAACTACTTTTAAACGTTACAAATTCTGATTAATTCATATGCGTAATTGTAATTAATAATTTTTAAACAAGTTCCTAATTTATATAATATATGTTTTAAGTAAAAATAATTATTTTGTATTCGTAGGGAAGTGATGACTGTAGCTTTCTAAACTGACAGAAAAATGAAATATTTTCATAAAGTTACTTTCTTCTGACACCACGGCAGTCATTTCTAATAAAACCGCATTAGACGTGTCTTAATGAAAACTTTCTTTTGACTTCAGAGGCTCTCACATAAAAGTTGGCGGCTGGATGATGAATACTGCAGACCACCCATTCTTTCTCAGTTAAATTGGAGAAAACAATGAATTTTTTTTGTCTGATGTTTTGTTGCTGCCTCTCTTTTAAATTACCTAAAAATATGTCTAGTGAAATGTTTTGTTGGTTTCATTGTATGTTACAAACGTGATACATATAATTATTTAATATATTATAAATTTTACAATTCTAATTTTTATTACATTAAGACGGAATAAATTAACATTTTTATATTCATAATTTTAATTAATCGAGAATTAATTTATTTTTCAGTTAAGAATTTCATCATTATGGAAATTTACTATTTAAAATTTGTTTTAAAATTACTCTAGTGAAATAAAATAACATACACATTAATTCAAGATATAATAAATAGTACTCTTAAAATAATCATCTTTTTTTACCGCATTTAAATAGTTTTAGATAATTTATATAACTTTCAACTGTATTCTATCAGTTATGTGCTAGTAAAGCATAAATGATTTGCGGTCATTATTATTGCTTCATGTTACATATTCGTATTGGTATTAACCTACATTTTATTATTATTTTCTTTTTCCTAACAAAATGGTTAAAATATTACTACTCTAACATTTATTACTATTAAAAATTTGGATGATGGAATTTGTAATTTGAAGTAGGCCGCATTTTTATATATACTGGCTATACAACATGATGAAAATTACAGTTTTTATTTACTTCAAAACAATCATTCGTAAAGTATTATAACGTGCTATTTGGCATTTATAATTTATAGTTACTATTAATCAGGTTATTTATTGTAAAAATTTCGAACTTGAATTAATCTTAAATCGGCACTAATTTGTATATATTTATTGTTTCTGTTTAATAAAAATAATTTTCTTTTTATGTATCTAATTTAAAAGAAAATGAACCTCAATACATCGTGAATTTTTAAGCAATGGATGTTTACAAAAAGGATTTAAAGGAAAAATAGTTCTAAATCTTAAATCTTCATTTATAATTTAGGATTAGTGGGCAGAATTTTACTGAGCAAAGTGAAGAGTTGACTGGTTATCTATCTGGGTGTTTCAGGGTTATATACAAATATATCCAACAATAAATTACGAATTCCAGAATGAATTATAGTGAAATTTCATAGGATTGTTCCCTAAACTTTGGGAGTAAATAAGTTTGTCAAGGAAACAGATGGGATGAGGTATTACATAAAAATAATTCTTATAAAGATTAAAAAATTTGGTTGCTTTGAAGTAATAAATAATCCAACAGTATTTCTTTACGACTAGATTTTGCGGATTGTAATAACCTGTGGGTTGTATGTGGAGTTAAGTTACCAGAAAAAAAAACTGTTGTTCCAGTTTATTTTGCTTCAACTCATCGATACAAGTATCAGAAGTGTAGTTTGAATATACTATAAGTGAGAAACAGAACATAATTTGTGTATCTTTTCGTGTCCCAACTGACCTGATTCTATCTTATCTAAATCGATGTTAGCGTTACAAGAATTTTATTTGACTTGACTTTCAGATCAACAAATATAGGACATATAACATATAATATAGGACATATAAATTCGAGAGTATTCTGTAGCAGTATATAATATACTCGGATTTGGTTACAAGGGTACATGTACCAAATGAAATATGGTGGTTAGACTGTAATAAAAGAGATATGTTCTTTCAATATATCTATTTTATCTTTATTACGCGATTCACTACAATGCCTTCTCGGTCACTGTTTGGAATTCCATTGCCGTTCTTCAATAAGTGTTTTTGTTAAGATTGACAGTTCTTAAACTAACGTTTTTCCTATTAAAAATCCCAAACCTAAACGGAAAATCGTATGCTATCACGTTTTCAAGACTACCTAAATCCAGACATTTTCCGTTGTAAAAATTCATCGGAAAAAATTTCTAATTAACGATGTGAAAAAAGTAAAAAAATAATTAAAAAATAAACAAAATTTTTAAACGGTTATGAATCATGCTTATGTAGTTTATTGTCAAAAAAAAACAAAGCCAGTCCATTGGATTACTGTATATTAGGTTTATCTTATGCATCAACAAGGCTGTTGCGATAGAAATGCTAAACGTTACCTAAGGTCATAAAGTACTCAAATACTAAATTAGAAAGGATTTTTATAAATAAAAAATTAGTTTTTATTTTTATTTTTCTTCTTTGTTATGAATAACTATCAAGAATTTAAGCTGTGGGAGGAAAAAAGGCTCGTTCCCAAAAAAAGCTCTAGTTCAAATTTGAATTCTTCTTTTTCTAACATTGATACAAAATACGCTCGTAACAATGTAGAGTCAGCTCAGCTAAATAATAATTTTTCGGGTGGTACCTTCGTTTTTTCTGTTGCAGCTGTTGATAAGTATATAATATATTTAAAATATTGTATAATTATTATTATTTTAAAATAATAAAGTCACTCATCTACATGACATTTGTCGATCAAGAGAAAAAAATTTATAATGTAGAATAGAACGAAATGTTTCACATTTTAAAGAAAATTGGACTGAACTGTAAAGAAAAAAGATAATGTTATATAGTACTGCTTTTACAAAATTCAGAGAAAAATGATAAGAATATAAGGTACAAAAGGTAGGTTGTGATTTCAGAAACTATGAGACAAGATTATACGATCTAAATGCTTTTCAATTTAATGTATGGAAAAAGCAATACCAATTTTTGAAACATAAATTTAGATTTCAGTATCCTAGGAGAAAAAATAAAACTATTATGATTAGCTGTTGACATTTTTATTTTGGTAGAAATCAAATATGAGTTGGAAGAATTTATGTTATGATGGATTCATTGCCAAATGGGAAAATTCATTTTAAAAATAAATAAGTATAAAACAAAGAATAATAGAATGTAACAAAAAAAAAAAAAAAAAAAAAAACAATAATATAATGAGAAATCTTGTATTTATAAAGGTAAATTTGATATGCCAGAAGTTACAGAATTTTGTTATTTAGGTAGTAAATTTGAAAGAAATAAGTATGACTTTAAAAGTAGACAGCCCCTATCAAGGAAAACATATTTTAATTTAATTTAGTTTTTGTTATTTTTAAGAATTATTTCTTACATTGTTAATAATAAGTTTTATTTGTTTTATGTTTGTTGTATTATCATTCGTTTATTATTGTTATTATTATTTCATGAAAGGTAAGTGGCAGAGAGGTGAGAGGTGAGAGGGTGATATTAGTTGCGCCTAATATCACCCGCTTAAATAAAGGCAGCAAATTCAATTTACTCTGCGTATTACGTGTGCATTTATATCCTAAGTAATGGTAATTTTGCTTATACTTTGTAAAAATACCATTCCTTATTATTTTATTCATATTTTTTAAGCACAAAAAACACATTTTTAATGTTTTTGTGTGTGCATGTGTGTTTTACACAAAAAGTTATCTTTATTTTGATTAGACCTACAATTCTATAGCAATAATTAATAGACGAACGCTCTTAACAACGAAAAACCTACTTATGAATTGAAAAATTAACGGAAAACTTCAAATTTCAATCGATTTAATACTATATTTTAATAAAAAGTTATATCTTTCGTATTTTTACAGATGAATTTTCACGATAACGGTAAAAACTGGAGAATGTGCTAGTTTTATTCTTCTCTTACTTTTTTACTGTTTATGAGTTTCACTTTTGGCTATTTGCACTCAAGAATTTCCAACTACGGGCAATTTCAAGTAGAAGATATAGTGCTTCAATCACAATTGCTAATTTAAAAAAAAAGTAATATCCGTTTTGATAAGCTTAATGAAAAAAAAGTATGGTAATGAAAAAGAAAAGAAAAAAAATATATATATGATGAAGTGACTAACAGGTTACTGTTATACTACTGAATAGCAGTCTACAGTTACAAAGATACATTCTGTATTATTAAGCGCTCTTTTTAGTAATTTCTTCTCCGCAGCAATTGCTTTGAAATAATTTTTTTTTGAACGTGTTTTTTTTAATTCTCCATTTTTACCGTTTTTATGCGGCAAGTTATTAAGCTTCGTTGACGTAACTGCAGATGCAGTGCGACTTATTACCAGTTAAATAGATAAAATTTTATTTAATAAATAAAATGGTATCTATTTACTAATAAATATTAGATTTTCATAAAATAATCATACAAATTTATTTTGAAATGAATTACATTACGTTAGTTATCTTGAGTCTTATGTTAGTAGTTTATTGTGTTGGAAATATAATTAGACACTGTTTGAGAAATATTTAGATAAATCAGTAGATGCTATTATTTTAGATCACGAAAGAGTACCTTGGCTGATTTTGATACCCGAAATTTATAACCGTATTATTTAAAATCTTGTAATATTGATCAATTTATTTTAAATGGATCTGCAGAATCTCAAATTACTAACTTTACAAATTTCCCATTTTTTATGCTTTTTATTAAGACATGATATAGATCTATTATAATCGTATATCTCTTGGTCGCACTGAGTTTGCTTCGTTATTTATTTAGTATTTTAAATTAATTATTAAAGTTATGATACAAATCTGTTTAGTAGTATAAGTCACATCAAAAAATGTACAGGTAATGTAAATGAGATGAAGAAAGGAAAATCAAATTATGAAAGAGAAATGAGATTGAGAAAGAAGAGGAAGAAGAAAACTTCATGTTTTTTTATGGATTATTTTATTGATAAGAAATAGAAACAAAAACTTCATGACTAGTGACTTCTTTTTCTTTAATTATTGTTAAAATTACTCAAATCTTTATTTACTTATCCACATTCACAAGATCGAGAAAAGAATTTAGATGCGTTATTTATGAAAATCAGTTACAGAAAAGCCGGTTTGCAATTATGATGTCACAAATATGTAGAAAAAAATTGTCCAGATCGTTCTATCCTCCTTTTGTAGTTTAATAAAAAATTAAATAATATTAAATTTAAGTAATCTGAGTTATTAATATTAATTAACTACTAATTTACATTAATAAATACGAGAACTTTTTATTAAGAATCCGGCGTATGGAATAGATGTTTAAAAAAGTTCAGCAGCTTATAAAATACGATATTAACTTTTCAATATATCTCATTCTACATAGGGTTGAAAGAGGGGTTGCTTAGGCTTACACATAAAACATCCATCCCCTCAACCATTCTTTTACCCCTATCTATACTGTGGTACCATTAAATGACTCAGCTTCTACCCACGCATTTTAATGCCGCACCGACACGATTTCTTCTTTTGCTTTATGTTCGATAAAACTGTAATTTTTTTTTCATGATTCTATACGCTATATAGCCTGTAATTAAGTTTGTACTATTTTTTCAGTTATAATTATTAAAATAATCGATTTAATGAATTATAGATTTATTACTTTTTATTTTATTCTAGATTCATTTTTCATCTTATTTTTAGTAAAATATATAATGCTAGAATCTCAGAATATGTCTCATATAGAAATTTAGTAGGTGAAAACTGAATTTAAATTTCTGGAAGGTTTAATATACATATTACTTGCAGGGCTAACGCTAAAAACATGTTCCTTTCAAAGTGCAGAAGTTTTATCGTTTCCATCATAGAGATTTACTTCAGTTATTAAGTCAAGTTTAGGCCTAACTTCAGATTGTTTAATTTTGCAGACCTTAAAGAGATATTTTTATAATAAACTTTAAATTAATTTCTTTTATTAATTCCATTCAAGAAAATAAACGTGTAAACTTTGTTTGTATATAATTCAAATCATTGCGCTTTGATGTTATCGACTATTCGGCTATTGTTAAGTCTTTTTGTAATGATGAAGAAAGTATTCCAATCGTATTACAGGTTTTTGTTTACTATTGGGATGAAATTAATGACATTGTCTCAGGATCTGTCAGCTTGTGTCCTGATATTAATAACGATCGTAAGACTATAATTTGATTTACAGGCTGATGTGGGGTAATATAAATTTTTTTAATAAAAGATAATCTGATATCGAACAATTTTTATCAATTATTGTTGATTACATATTCTTATTAAAGAAAATATATCTGCTTGATGGACAGATTTTCACAAAACTCTAAATTTACATTAAAATCAATACAGTTTTGAAAATTTTTTAAATATAGATATGTTCGTTTATATATTTCATAAAAGCTAGTTTAACCTACCTAGTTTAAGCTAGTTTCCTACCTACTATCAGCAAAAAGCTTAGGTAGCACTTGAAGTTGGCCGCCTTCGCTAACAGTTTTAGTTATATTTTAACAGTCTTGAAAGTAGGGTTTTTTTTATAGTAATGGCTCTGTGAATAACAGAAATGATTTGTTCCCTCTTCCACAAACATTTCTTTTGCGAGATCTGATTGTCAGTTGCTGTTGCCTTGAGAAAATGAAATGGTCTACAGGCCGAGACATAACTGTGGTGCATTATTTGATTACCGATCTCATTTCCGGCGGATTAATGAAATTTAGCAAAAAAAAAAAAAAAAAACAAAAAGAAAGAAAAGTTAGAGATTTTTTTGTGTCACACTGATGGTGTGACACATTTATCAAACCATTATTGTGATAGTTAACCATTATCTATCCTGAAAATATTAACATTTAATATTAAATAACTTATTGCGGTTTATACGACTTAAATCATTTAGTGTTGAAAATGAATAATTCTTTAGGTATATATTTTTTTTTTATTTTGAAATTTTCTTATATTGCAATATTAGTTGTTTTTTTTTCATTTACTTTTAGTGTTGTATTTTTGAATGCATTTTCTATTAGTAATAATGAAGTAATTCTTATTCACATTTGTAATTGCTGTTTACGACTATTTTTTTCCAGAGTAAATAGCTTGCAGGGAAAATTATGTTTACTCTTACTGATGAATATTTTAAGTTTTCCACAACAAGGGTCTGTAGTTTAAAAAGTTTTCAAAAGATCTTGTTTATGAGAAACTTTACACCTAGCCACGAACTTTTACTCAAATGCATATTAAATTTTTTACTACTATTTTCTTTTATTTTATGAATATTAATAACATCATTGAAACAGATTAGATATGTTTGAATACTTTATTTGGAATCTATTTAATTTTTGTACATTAAATTAATTTGTAGTCAATCGAATATATTAGATATAATACAAATGTTCTTATTTAGATAGAGAATATTTTGAGACAGTATTAAAATTAATAATACCTTCTTTATTCTATACTAGTAATTGACCTCATAAATTCAAAGAATATGCTAAGAAACTTTTTTTGTGGGAAGTGAAACAGTCATACCCTGGATTGGTATTTGAACTCGGAACCTTGTGGATGAAAGACGATAACATTCTCTTAGTATGATTTTTTTCTATAATGCTATAAAATTTAGATGTAGCTGCTTTAGTTAATTTTATGGGAGTACGTTAATTAATTTAATTAACATATCAAATAACAAATGAACAATCTGGAGGAAATAATTTTCAAAGGAAATATATCAAATAACTTTTTTTTAACGAGTTATGCTTTCAATATACTCGTATGAATAGTATGTCTCACGAAGTGGTATACGATTTTGATTTAGTATTACTTACTCATTCCACCACCGATTCTATTGAAACTCTACAAACCTTTTAAGGAGGGTTATAAAAATGTTCTATGAAAATTTTAACCTTCTAGGATTTATAGAAACAAAATGGCTGTTTCAAATAAAAACATCAATTTCAAATATATCACATTTTTATTCATCACAAAATAGCTGGTAAAAATTATTAAAAACAGATGATGTATTGTTAAACAGCTGTTCACATTGAATATAAGAAGTTAGTTAATAATCAATTATAACCATTACTAATTATTCAACTTTTTAATTATTCTAGTTTTAATTATCATACATTTTTAATCATTTTTACCAGCTATTTTGTAATTAATAAAAAATATGGTTTATCTGAAATTGATATTTTTATTTGAAAGCCGCCATTTTATTTCTATAAATCTTAGAAGGTGAAATTTTCACAGAAAATTTTTAGAAGCTTCCTTACAAGTTCTGTAAAGTTTCAATAGATCGGTAAGGGAATGAGCGAATGATCCTAAATCAAAAGCGTTTACGTTTTTGATTGTCCACGAAGAGTTATAACTTTTTGTGGGACACACGGTATGTAACACTCGTGTTTTATATATATATTATTGATTTCATTAATGTGATGGTGAGGGAAACGTTTGACCTTACTTTATTTAATTTTTTAATTAAAATTTATCCACCATTTTCGTGGGTGTAGAATTCCTTCTCCGTTTTGTCTAGACAATGGAGAAAATCTAATTTGTTAATTTACTTTCTATGAAAAATAATATTGTTATTTTTCCATTTATCTGGAGGTTTATCTGGATTTGATATTCGTTATCCACTTGCAGTATTACATAACGTAAAATTCTAACCCGGCGCTCAATATAATTCTTAAATAAGTTGCAAGATTTCCTTAACAATTGTATTTTCGTAATTGAGAAATTACTACTGAAACTACTCTGCAAGTTTTTGAAATATTTTATCAAATCATTAATACTTTATTTAATACTAATGGAAGTTATTGCTTTGTAAACGTATAAAACATTTATTCTTGATTCAGCTTGAATTTAGACTTAAACTTATAAGTAATTTAATCTGAAATGAAATATTATTCTTAATCTTCTTCCATAGTCAGAATGAAATTCCAGAAAAAAAAATTCATAATACATGTTACATAATAATAATAAATATTATTATTATTATTTTCTCTTTTTCTTTTTTTGGTGGGGGGGGGGGGGGGAGGTGGTAATGCATTTATGCACGCAGTGTCGGGCTCCCACTGATGGTATTATCTAACTGCCATCAGCAGACTAGCGACCAAAACCACCCCCCTCTCTTCCAGTATTCGACCCGGAACAATTTAACACATTACTTCAGGCCGAGTCCTCCTATAGTAGCCTGAGAAGGCCGCTTCTTAATTTCCACAACTATCCAGGTCACCCTTCTTGATCCTGAGAATGCTGCCAACGAATCGGGCCACACTCTCTCAGCTGCTCAGGTCACAGAGCATCATCGTAACCACGTTACGCGGCTCAGTGCTCCGAGATCCTCCTCTAGTGTCCCTCGATCTGCTGCTCACCAAACGCATATGAAAGATGTGCTTGGCGTCGTCCCGTACACTGAGGCAATAGAGGCAGTCGGGGGACGGCGCTTTCCGTATGACATGGATAAGCGCGGAAATACCCGTGACCCGTTAAAAACTGGGTTCCGTAGTAATCCACTTCTACATGCCGCCGCTCTATTTATGGTCTGACTGAGGGATAAGCCTTGCGGTCGATCGTCCTCTGGTTTTATGGTCCCAGATCTCTTCCCATGCGAAAAATGTGCGAGTCCGTTTCTCCATGGCGATGGTCTCCCGGTCTTCGCTCGCCCACCGCCTCCTGCAGGCTCCCTGGCGCTACCTTGCCAAAAGAGCAATGGGTATGACGCCGGCGACCACCAGTACGGCAGGCTCGGAAACCGTCCGATACGCGGAAGCGACTCGCAAGGCCGCATTGCACCTGCGTGAGCCGCTTCCGGTTTCTTTCAAATCTTAATGTCTGGGCACACAGTTCCGCCCAGTATTACAGAACGGAATGCACCGTGTACATCAGCAGTTACCATCTGCTGGCATTTGTTCCGCCGACATTCGCTATGAGCCGGCTAAGAGCGATTATGGCTCTCGAAGCTGCTCAGCAAAGCTGAGTTTCCGGTCAATCATTATGCCGAAGTCCTTTGCGATCAGCTTGGTCTTGACACCTCTTTCATGATCCTCAGCGGGAGGATATGTCTATACGCTTCTTAGTTAGAACCACGATCTCCGTTTTACTGTAGGCTACAGATAACCCATGGTCGTTCAGCCAGGCACTGACTCTATGCGTAATTCGGCTGAGCCTCTGTTGGGCGCGCTCTACATCGCGGTCTGCGACAAGTAGAGCAACGTCGTCAGCGTACCCAACCAAGACCGATTCTTCAGGCATCTCCAGCCTCAGTAAGCCATCATAGACGGCGTTTCAAAGGTCAGTACCAAGAATCGACCCCTGCGCCACTCCTGAAGTGATTGCAGTCCTACGCCAGCCTATCGCGGTCTAGCAGATGAGACCACGGTTCCTCAGGTATGCATCCACCATTCTGAGGAGATATCGAGGCACGTGGAACGAATGCTTCAGAGTCTGAATCATATCGCTTCGCCGTGCAGAGTTGAAAGCGTTTTTTACGTCCAACGAAACGAGAAGGACCACACGGCACGAAAAATTATTGTGGTCTTCTGCTCGCCACACTGCCTCAACAACATGTTGGACTGCATCTAGGGTCGACCGACCCTGCCGGAAACCTTACTGGTTGGGTGACAGACCACCTACGTGATTCATCGCCGCAGCCAGTCGTTCCTTTAACAGCTTCTCCAGTACCTTGCCAGCTGTGTCAAGCATACACAATGGGTTGTATGAGGACGGCGACTTTGGGTCACCTTTGCCCTTGGGATTCAGCGCAAGACGCGCGGTTTTCAATTTGGCGCTGAAAACCCGAGCCTGTAGACATGCATTATACATGTCTAGAAGCAGACGGGGCCTGCAGTGCTCCGCCACCTTGAGCTCTTCGCCCGGTATGCCGTCGCGACCGAGAGCTTTTCTGGCCCCTTTATTGCTATAATAATAATAACAATAATAATAATTAATAATAATAATAAATTATTATTACCTGCTTTACTTGTGGCGAGATTGGCCACTTGCAAGAAAACTGTATGCAAGAGCCTCGGCGTCTCAAATGCATATTGCATGGACATGCACCTGGAGGCCGAAGGCAATTTCGCCCGCTTCATGAATCCGCTGGAGTCTGTACAACAAAGCTACGGTGTCTGTAGGGGTAGCCCCATCCGGGAGGGGTGGGAGGCACGGGCGTCCCACCACCAATGATCGGGTGGGGACTCCATTGTAGACGCCATTTGGGGGAATGCATGACCGTAGTCCGTGGTGGAGGATCCATCCAGGGGTTCTCCATTAGAGGCAAGGCATCAAGACCGGAGTCTCGGCGGGGGAATCATTTGAGGTTCCCCCGCTAGAGGCATAGTATGTCACACAAGACCGAGTCCCGGCTATCTTGGTGGGGCCTAGCGCCCTATCGCGGTAGTTTGAGACGAAGGCACCCCTAGGAGCTGAGTTTATGCGTAATTGCTGAATCGGCTTCGGGTGGCGGGGAGATTACAGACGAAAAAATGACGAATACGTTATACGGTGAATACCACTTGTCGCCTCTTTCAAAAAGTGTTAAGTTGATGTTTTATTTTTGATCTTATTCTATTTCTTAATTATACTGCTATAATTTCTGAAACAGAAATTATAGCCTCTAGAGAATCATAATTTCCAGTAATTTGGAGTGTTGTTTAAACTATTATTAAGTAATCTATTTTTTTATTATTGTAAAATAGAATAATAATAATTAGAATTTGATGTTTATTTAATTGAAAATAAAATTGTTATTATTATATACTATAATAATTGCCCTACGAAAAGGGCCTTATTATCCTACTTTAATTTTTTAATTAATTACTCTGTTTAATAGATTTCTCCACTAATTTCATTAAAATTAAATTAAACAATTTTCATTATTCGCAACCAATATTAACATTGTGATAAAGTTTTTAAAAAAAATTTTTATTTTTTTTTAAAAACTTTATCACAATGAAGTAAAGGAAGTATTGTGATAGCGAAAAATTTCAGTTTTCAGATTTCCACGGAAATATCCATTACGACCATCCCTGAATCCATTTTGACTAGTTTTGATGTGACGTCTGTACGTACGTACGTATCTCGTATAACTCAAAAACGATTAGCCGTAGTATGTTAACATTTTGGATTTAGGACTGTTGTGACATTTAGTTGTGCACCTCCCCTTTTGATTGCAATTGACTGAACCAAAAGTGTCCAAAAAGCCAAAAATCCAAAAAAGTTTGGATTTTGGATTATTTCTTAACTGCGTTAGTAAGCCCTCACTGAGAGCTTTTCAACGATATATCACAAGTGGTACTTATTTTCATTGGTTCCAAAGTTATAGCTAAATAAAATTTTAATTAATGAAATATTTGGATCTTAAGTGAAGGCGCACATCGGTTCGAATCAGACTTCATCTCCTTTTTTTTAACTTTTTTTTTTTAATTTAAATAAAATATTGATTTATTAATTATTATTATTAACCTCTCATTTGTCAACAAATGTTTACGGTGAGTAATAATCCAATAACAAAAAAAAAAAAAGTGAAAAAATGTCTGAAGTTTTTAATGAAATAAAATTTTATGTACTTTTCATTTAAAAAAAAAATTGAACATTTAATTTATTAAGTGTACAAGGAAGTTATGTGTTGTCCGCATCAAAGTCTTATCCTACGACTAGCATTAGCACACTACGCGTTTCTTACATATTTATGTAATATATAAAAGTATTCACAGACATAAATAGAATATTTATTTACTTTTCTTAATTTAATGTTTAAGATAAAAACATATTGAATATGACTGAATAGTAGTGTTGTCGTATACGACTATAG
Source organism: Lycorma delicatula (assembly GCF_047948215.1). Taxonomy (NCBI): domain Eukaryota; kingdom Metazoa; phylum Arthropoda; class Insecta; order Hemiptera; family Fulgoridae; genus Lycorma; species Lycorma delicatula. Next base: position 197,520,153 of record NC_134456.1, on the reverse strand, counting down.
ACCCATATGAGGAAAATCAAAGAGAAAGTATGGAAAACCACTGCGACTTGTCATTTTTCTCTTGTCACACTCGGTAACCGGATGAGGGTTGCAGTTTCTTGATGTATGCAGATTATGAATGAATCGTTGAAAAATTCTTTTTATAGTGTCGTCTGTCAGAAACGATAAATTTTTTACCATACTTTTCTAAAAGCATACGCAAGGCAATTAGTTTGTTAGTGGTGATATCTACATGTCATTTTAGTAAAATAAAAAGAGAAGATAAATTTCAAACATTTTTTATTAATAAAAAAAAGAAAAGAAAAAAAAGCAGTTGTAAATTATATTCGGTTTTTTTACGTGCTGTTTATGAATGAAATCTATATCGTTCACTTTATTTTTAAAAATCTTGAAACCTGTTCTAATTAAAATTATTTTCAATAAGTACCGGGAATTCACCAATAACCATGGCGAGCTAAAATTATGCAATCCTCCCGCAAAGAATTAATCATATACTCGTAACTTTCACCAAATATTACGTTATTTAATTTTTTTAATACATTCAACAATAAAAATTTAAAAACAAACGCGGTCTTTAATTACGATGAATATTTAATTAGAAAATTAAAATATTTTAAATGAGTAACCAGAAATCCTGCAGATATTGCTAGGATTAGTCCCAAAATCTTTCAAAATACCTACCTCTGTAAAATTGCATTATTTGGATGGAACAGATTATTTTATTAAAACCTCCAAATAAGTAATCTCTTTTCTCATTTTAGAGTTACTTTATAATCTGTCCTTACAAATGATAAAGTAACTCTAATCAAGTCTAGTTTCTTCAACTAAACCCACCGAGTTGGTCTTTTGGTGAACACGTCTTCCCAAATCAGCTGTTTTGGAAGTCGAGAGTTCCAGCGTTCAAGTCCTAGTAAAGTCAATTATTTTTACACGGATTTGAATACTAGATCGTGGATACCGGTGTTCTTTGGTGGTTGGGTTTCAATTAACCACAGGTCTCAGGATTGGTCGGACTGACACTGTACAAGACTACATTTCATTTACACTCGTACATATAATCCTCTTTCATCCTCTGAAGTATTATCTGAAAGGTAATTACCGAAAGCTAAACAAGAAAAAGAAAAGTTGCTTGAACTAACTGATATGCTTGAAAGGAAGGATAGCGGGAGATTTGTGTCTCTCTACTAATCGCAGAACCTGGGCAAAAGTCTCTTGCTGCTGTGTCTTTCTTTTATCGGGCGGATATTAATTACTTAGTGGCGGTTATATTTATATTGTTTTATTTATGGACGAAATTATTTGCTGCGTTCCGATCCTTTAGACCGGGGAGAAATTTTTGACAGAGGTTGATCTTGGGAGACAAGCCACGTGTGTGCTTCGTTCTCCAGGTGTGGTTCCCCTTCAATCCGTCCCCTAAAGTCCTTTCGCCCTTTCGTGCTAACGCCTTCCGGCCTAGCAGGAATACGCCTTTTGGGGGCTGTCGTGTTTGGAGGATACAATGCACTCCCGTCGCCGGAGGAAGTTGCATGTGCTGATAGTGATTTAATTGTAAGATTTAGAAAGGAAAATGGGTGGTTGGTGAAACAAAGTTAGGAAACTTTCTTCATCGGGCTGTCTTCATCATTGCATCTCGGCTGGATTCAGGTCGGTTCGGATTCTAGTCCACGGTAGTGGGTCGATCATTATTATTTTTTCTTTAGCCTGCCTTTCCGTAAAACCGGAAATATATATTTACAAACCGTAAGTCGTAAATTATCCTGTGGCCTTGAAAAGGGCGACACGGTAGAACGCATATTCCGTCGACGGTCTTCTTCATCTTTTTGAGTTGGGGAAGAGAATGTTTGGATCTTACAACTGATTTAGCAAAATTCGCGTTCGTGAGTGGTGGCGGCGATCGCCTTATTTTATTTATTCCATTTAGTAAGAAGCATTACTTGGTTGAAGCATGGTGCTTTAACCTAGTAGAGTAGGAAACTCCCAAATATTGTATTGTAATATATATATATATATATATATATATATTTTTTTTTTTGCTATCAGGTAACAGTAGTCTACCAGTTTTATTATAAACCATTGAGCTGCAGGTTCTTAAGATGCAATTATTTATTTCAAATTAAACTAAAACAACTTTTTTGACAAAATAAAAGTAATACTTTTATCATTATTCATATTGTTAATCATATTCACTGCATTATCTATCAACAAACTTTATGCTTCAAAGTTTTAAATATTGGACATGTACTGAAAAAGTCACCAAACTTGTAAATCTTATTCATGCATGTGGGCTTAATCATCGCCAATTCAGTAAATTTCTGGAAGAGAAAGAAGCGAAAACACCGAGCTACCTTATTATACAGAAATTCAGTGGCTTTTAATTCATAAAATTTTTAAACAATTCTTCAAATTGCTGGATGAAATTTCCATTTTTTAGAATATAGAAATTATGAATGCGTATTATTAAAACAACGAGTTCTGGCTTTCTCAGGTGACATCACAAATCACCTTAGTAGCTTAATCTCAAACTACAAGGCACACTTCAAATAGTTAGAACTTTGATAATATCAATATTTTCAAACAGAAATTATCATTGTTTAAAAAACAAATTCAAAAAGAAAATTTATTACAACATTATGAAAGTTGCCTGAAGTTGTTACAAAAATTGACAGAATTAAAATTTTCTGAACATGCTGCTCAAATTCAGTCATCTGAAAATGAATTTGATAAAAGATTTTTAGATTTCAAAAAAATGTGAAAATGTTTCAGTTATTCAGTTCTCATTTATTGATTGATGTTGAAACTGTTGACAAAAATTTACAATTGAGTTAATCAAAATTTATTGTGATTCTATACTGAAACAAAAATATATGGAGGTTGATTCCAGATTTTTATAATTATTTAGCAGTCGATCGATTTCCCAGTATACTATGTCAACAAGTGTATTTTAGCTTTGGTAGCATATATTTCTGTGAACAATCATTTCAATATTGAAGAACAATAAAACTGCAGAAAGATCCAGATTGACAGACCAGCATGTGCAGTCAATTTTGAAAATTAATGCAACACAATATTTCCAACTAAACTTTGAAGATTTGGTTAATGAAAAACGTTGCCAAATATCTTCCAAAAAGTAATTTTGTTAAAATTATATTAATTTGCATAACTTTTAATTTTTTTTTCAGAAAATAAAGTTTTAGTTATTGATAATGTTTATAAGGTTCTTGTAAAAAAAAAAAAAAAAAATTAAGAGTTTGGTTGTGGTTTAAAAATTAAAACATAATTTATTGTGATATATTTTAATATAAAATTTGAAAGAGGTTATAAGGAAATAAAAATAAAACCATACTGTGTTTTGTCATGTCTGTGGTGGTCACATCTATTTTTTTTGTCGAAAGTTGAATGAATGGAATGTTCAGCTGTCATTTCATTATGAGAATTTTTTTAAATACAGCCCACGGTAAGATGTGTAAATAGTTAACATAGCCCTCGATAGTAAACGAGTTTGATATGGCTGATCTTAACAATAAGCTAATCTATGTAAATTACAGGATACTTGGTACTCTCTGCAATGAGAAATATTTTTCTAATAGAATTTAAGCGATTGAATAAAATTATGAAAATTGCTGTTTATTATTTCTTCTTTTCAGTTATAACAGAAACTGTAATAACAAAAATATACATATTTTTACTTTTTAACTGTCTTCAAAAACCATTTTTTTCTTTTTTTTTTGAAAGCAAAAAACGCTTTTGTGTTATCATCACCCGTCCAAAAAACTGAGAAATTTCTCATTTCAACCACATGTATTTTTTAAATAGTATATCTAGCCTCCTTACTTTATGTGAAATGCACCCATTTTGATGATTGTTTTTTATTTTGTAGAGAAAATTTCTCAGGTGGTCTCATAGGAATTTACTCCCAGATTATTAAAATGGATTCTGTGAACAGTTTAATTTTTTAAACAAAAAATTACATACTTAAGTTGATGATTTGAAAGACAATTTTTTTTGTCATTATGAATATAAATGTTTTTTACATATTGTAAAAGGTGCATTAGAAAACAGATTAATTGCCAATATAAAAAGCATCTTTATACTTTAAAAACTGCCTTCAGCTGGAGGTACTTTGATGCATAATTGCAAGAGACTATTTCTTTTATTAATTAATTAATTTGTAACCTCTAGTATTTATCCATGTGCAGAGATAAATAAACAATATTTTGTTTCTAATTGAAGTTGACCTTTTCAAATTTGTGTTCAATTTTAATAGATGTTATTTACATCAATTTTCTCAGAATTAAATTCTCTATAATGTTAATTAGAAATATTATTTATTTGTTTATTGGTAAATTAACAATGTTATTTTATTCCATACCTATAAAAGTTTACTTTCCAACAAAAGGTTTTCTTGTTTTTCTAGTTTTCCTTAAAACCTAAGTGAAACAGAGGTCTGAGACCACTTTTATTCAATTTTATAGATCAAAATTTCACCCTCTGTGAAATAAAACCGTACTCAGATGTCACAGAGCTAAATGTTTCATAAGCCGAAACTTGCTAACAATCCATTTCCAAATAATAAAAATGTAATATTTATTTTAACTTTTTTTTCTTATTTTTGGCTACAGAATCATCTCCCGAGAGGTTGCAGTGAAATTTGGAATCACCTTATCTCACATAGGCGGGAGTCTTGTTTATATTTTTTCTGCAACCTTTTCCTATTTTTATGAAGAACTAGGACTCTAGCCTTTTGCGGAAATTATTTTATCATATGGCGAGCGTCTTTTTGTAAGCCTACACATGAAAACGTTACATAAAATCAATTTAAAAAACTCTTGTTCAAAAATCACACTCAATCAAAATATTTTGTGTAAATGAATCCAAAAAAACTGTAAATGTGGATTCATTTTTTGTAATGTACTTGCACTTTATGAAACAAAAATTGGCTCTTTTTTATTTCTTTGACTGAAAATATAAGTAAAAAAGTTTGTTCAATTTAAATTTTGATCTGCTTAAAATAAAAAAAAATGTTAATACTTATTTATCTAAGGTACTAATTTTTGCATTTTTTTGTCAGTAGTTTCCGTAACGTAATTTCGTCGTATATTGAGGGTATCATATTTTAGTCCTAATTAAACATAGAAAATTTGAAATTGCCGCTCAGCACTGATGATGAAGACGGAAGTTTGGTCACGAATCAGCTGACCTTGGTCTAGGCTGTCTATATGGATTTCTGTTTACGTATTAGATATAAAGTAAGTTATGTTATTTATTTTTATTTAGGTAGATTACATTTCTATTCTGGATCAGCGCTTTTAATCTACAATTGAGTTGCACGTTAATGAATGATCGTTTGGGGTTTTACTTGCTGTTTTGTGTTTTATGCATGATTTGGTAAATGGTATTTTGGTTAAAAAATCGAGGACAGGTTTCATAACATAACCTATTATGTTTTTATTTAAGTGGAAAATAGTTGCTTTGCCCATTCTAGTTATACGAAAATTTGATGCGGATTGGATTTTTGGCGGGGTAAAGATTACGCTGTGATACCTTTATTGGTTGTTGTTTCTTTAAAGTTAGGTTATGTACGTTGGCTAGGTTGTTTTAAAAATTATATTGCTGTGGTTTTGGTTGATATCAGTATTTTATAGATTCTATTGAAACGAAATCTTGGACTTTTTTGAAATACTTATTTTTTAATGTCCCATAATAAGCTTTATGTGTTTATTTTTATTTCAGCACTAGTCATTACTGTGAACTGTGGATCTAATGTTTATTTTCAACCTGAAATTTAAATCGCAAATTTTTAAATTTAAAATTATGCCTCGGATTTGTTTTGACATTCGCACCATAACAATTTTTGTAGCTCTGATTTTTTGTTAAAAATACGTAAAACATGTTTTGGATTATTTTCATCATTATGTTATTTACTATTGGGTTTTAGAAAGGGTAAATTATATAAAACATTTTCATTTTTTATGATTTTTTTTATTCTTATATATTGCTGATTTTAGTATTAATTATGGATTAAATATATATTAATGTCACATTTTTTGTAATAATTTATGGGTAATTTTAATTAACGATATTCATTGATACTCAGTTGATGTGCAGAGTTGGGGTGGATTGTTAAACAGTTAACTGGCCTCTTGCTACCTATGGTATCCTGTCATGATAAGCTATCCTTTTCACTGCAGTGTTAGCAATGCCATGATAACTTCATACACCCCAGATAGAATGTATGTGCATCTGTGTGTTTACACTTCCTGAAATTTGGTGATTTATATAAATGTTGGTTGATTCAGTTCTGATAAAAGAATGATTTTAAAAAGAAAAAAAAATTAAAAGTTTTCAAATTTTTTAACACATTGCCTACAGGTAGGTATTGGATTGTTATGCTAAATGAGTAACTTTCCCTGCTACTTTAGAGGATTTCTTAAGAAAAGTTTTATGAAAAATGTCCCTTCCTGAGTTTGTAGTTTTGCATTCTAGTAGTGTGTAATGATCATTATCAAATAAATAAAGTATAAAAATATCACTGACTGCGTGGTTTTTAAAATTCTCTTTCATTAGCACTTTCACAGTGCATACCACTTCAATAGTTGTTTAAAAACTTTAAAATTTAAAAAAGAAGAGTATTCTTTCCTAGTCAGTATTAAATGGCAATAAAGGAAACCGACATTTATTATCAGTAAATATTTTCCTTCATATTGCCATTTAATGAAATAACTAAGGTGTAATAATACTGCTTTTCTAAATTTGTTATTTCTAAACAAAAAATGCAATTTTGAACTGGCACGTGATTAATTACAAATTTGCATGATTTAAAATGTTTCTTTTATATTCTTAACTAATAAATTAGTTTTACTTTATGTTTTTGGTTATTAATTTATTTTGTTTAAAATATGTCAAATTAGTTATATCATAGAATTGTTTACTGATTATCATGAAAATTATTCATGATAAAGTTAATGTTCAATTGATAAGTCAGATTATTTGTTTCAGATGGGGACCTTCAGGGACATGGCTTTGGAACATATCGAACCAAAGTATTTGAACAGTCTGTTACACTGACAGCAAAAATGTGGCCTCAGGTTGGTAGCAGATTTTATGTTTTTATTAACATTATAAGTTAAATGGTCTGTGATGAAGCGATTATTATAAAATCAGATTTTTCCTGTCAGTGTCAGGAAACCTTTTTTTGTTTTTCTTTTTAACCTCCGGGACCACCATTAGGTATTTCTTCAGAGGACGAGATGAATGATTTTTAGAGTGTGTGGTGAAAATGCCATATCTGACGGTGTAAAACTCGGGAATCCGGATGAAAGGCCAAGATGCTACCAGTCATGCCATAGAGAGCGGGTTGTCAGAAAATCTATTTTTTATTATTTTACCAGTTGACATATTATTCTTTATTTACATCCATACTCTTTAAACCTAATTTAATGGTGTAAAACTATTGTATATTTTTATAATAAAAAAAAATATACAATAGTTTTACTATTAGTTAATAGTTTTACCATAAATAATATTAATGTTGATATACTTAACCCTAAATTTTTATGAATTTTTGAAAACTAATTTTTTTTTAAATTCAAATTTTGGCCTCAAATAACTCTGATGGGGTTAGTGATAAAAATCTCAAATTTGCACAACTTCCAGTGTTTTTGTAGATTTTTATAGCAAATAACAAAGCTTCTTGTGTATTTTACTAATAAAAAAGTTATAACCTCTCAAAAATCATGGAAAACCTGTTAAAAGCAATACCATTTTGACTTGCTAAGTAAATGCTCCAAGGGGGTTCTTGTCTTCTTAGCACTTGTAAGAATTTTATTCTTATTACTTTAGTTGAAATAGACTTATTTTAACCATTCAACTGCAGTGTTCATGTTATGAGAAGTGCTTAAAGTCATGATATTTACCAACACTAGTGATATCTGAATTAACACATAAAAAAAAATAAGTCGTTTGTTTTCATCAATAAATTCACAAATTTTAATGAGTTCTTATGACACTGTACCATACACTGTTTTATGATACTCTTCATTCTCATAAATTCCTATGGAACATAGTTCTTCCATTGTTTTACATGAAATTACTTCGAAATAATTAAAAATTTAACCGATTTTAAAATTTGAAAATATAATATTATTAAGAAGACTTATTTATTTAAATAGACACTTTCAAACACATGATGAAATTTGAGATACTTGGTAAATATGTGAACAGGTCACTGACTAAAGGTTACAGACTGGTCAGTCTGAAACTGCAAAGCTAAATAATGCATCAAGCATAAACGAGCATGTTGCAATGTGAATTTTCATGACTGGAGATTACTTTTAAGTGCCTGTTATAACATGAACACTGCAATTGAATGGTTCAAACAAGTCTATTTTAACTATAGTAATAAGTATAAAAATATTTAAGTGTCATAAAAACAAGAAACCCCCTTGGAGTACTTCTTTAGCAAGTCAAAATGGTATCACTTTTAACAGGTTTTCATGATTTTTGACAGGTTATATAACATTTTTATTAGTATAATACACAAGAAACTTTGTTATTTGCCATAAACATCTACAAAAACACATTAAGTTGTATAAATTTGAAATTTTTATGAACAGTCCCATCTCCCCGAGTTATTTGAAGCCAAAATTGGAATTAAAAAAAAAATTATTTTCAAAAATTCATAAAAATTTAGGGGTAAGTATATCAACATTAATATTATTTATGGTAAAACTACTAACATATACCTACATACAAAAAAAAAATTCAAACTGTGTATGCCATTCTTGCCTCTTGAGAAAAATTACCAAAGTGAAATTTCACAGTTTATCATGGTCAACTTTATTGGTAATTTTCTCATAGAAGGAAGAGAGATAGGTAAATAAACTATAAGCCAATCTTTTACCTTGAGAAAATATGATTAATGTGCTTTATGTTTCATCCTTCCAGGGCCAATAGGTTTTTAGTTATGATTTTTTCTGTAAATCTTTACAATCACAAAAATAGGTGTGCACACCATTACAAAAATTGCCGCCACAGGTAAATTGTTTAAATAAAAACTATAAACAAATAAAAATATTTTAAGGTCTTGAGACCAAGTGGGTAAGTTAAAATTTTTTTTTGGATTGGTAAAGCAACCAACCACCTTGGGTCACTGGATCGACCCTACTAGGAAAAAAATCAAATTTATTGTAAACTTATTTTTATTAAAACTAAGCTATTTAAAGTTATTTGTACTTTTTTTTTATAGGTAAATATTTTGCACAAAATTGTTACTTGTCCAAATATTATATCAATTAGTTTATCAGTGTTACTGGGTAAGCAATTAAGATTGAACCAATACAGTCTTAAGTACAGTTGTGACATATGACATTTTATGATTGAAATGAAAAAAATTAAAATGTAAATTAAATTACATTCTCTATCTACATTAACAAAAGTTTATGTATTTACCATATTTTTACAAAAGATGTTTGAAGTGAGTGCCCTGCACAGTGATTCACTTTTTGCTTGAGTGGTAGTCACCTGACTATCGAAATATTGAGAGTCACCTGGTGCAAAATGTCAGTGCTGTCAATTTCTTGTTGAATGTTTGCTCTCAGTTTACTGATAGTGTAATAATTTCACTTATTAACTATCCTACAAATTGCCTCAAAGGAAAAATCATTAACTAGATAAATCTGGAGAATGCAGAGGCCACTGCTTTCTGTTAATAGTTTGTTTTTCTATAGAAACCGAATTAATGCATGCTAGAGAATCATTTGATTGTGACATTTTGCTGTCATTTTGGAAGAAGCTGTATTTTTTTTCATGATCTGTTAATTGAGGTAGAATTCTTTGAAAAATTGTGTGGTATACTTTTGTATTGATAAATTGTAAATGTCCCAAGTTAATTTCTGAGCTTTAACTAGTTTGTTTCTTCTTATTTGGATCAAGGTTTTTTTTTGCTTAGGTTGTTTGTTATTGTTTCTCCAAAGTAATTAAATTTGGTTACTATTTTGATTTTATTACCATTTATGTTTACTTCTTTTAATCGTGTTGGTTTTTGGGGCATAATTTCCATCTTTTCGAATGATACTTTAAGGCTAGTTTAATTTGCAATGTTTTGAAGTTCTAATGTCTGTGTTTTAGCTTCATTGTTGTTTTTTGCTAGCAGTGCCAAGTTTTCAGCAGTACCAAGAAGTTTGCTTAGATTTTTTGGCCTATTTTTTACTTTTGGGGGGCATTTTGTGAGCTATTCCCTTATTACCATTTCTAGAGCACAGTTGAATAATAGCAGTGAGAGTCTTGGCACAGTCCTGTTTTGATCTCAAATGGTGTCGAGATCTCGCCTATGAATTTTACATTTGACTTAGTGTCTGTGAGGGTCACTTTTATCATGTTTATTAATTTGGTGTGTAGTCCGAAGTGTTGTAGAATTTTTAGTAGGGATTCTCTATGGATCTAGTCATAAGCTTTCTTGAAATCTACAAATGTATCACCATGTCTGTTTCTTTCTTGTTGTAATCCAGTATTAACTTGAGACTCATGATCTGGTCTGGACAGTCTTCCAGGGTCTGAAACCTCCCTGGTATTCTCTAGTTCTTTCTCAAGTTGTGAACCAATCCTGATGACGATGATTCTTGAAAGAATTTTGCTTGTTGTGTCTAAGAGTGTGATTTCCCTGCAATTTTTAGGCCCTAATAGTTTTTGCCTTTGTTTTTCCGATTCTTTGTAGTGGATGGATGAGGGCTGTTGTCCAATGTTTTGGTACTTCTTTGATCCAGATGTTGATGAAGAGCAATTTTTGCTGATATTCCTGCATGTTTTCAGAACTGTACAGTCTGATCTTCTGCTGCTGCTTTCTAATTCTTCATCTTGTTCCCGTGCTTGGTAGATTTCTTTTATTGTGGGAGGGTTGATGTTTTCTGGTAGTGTTGTTATGCGTTGTTGGTGTTGAATTTTCGGAGTTTTGTTGATTCTTTGCTATTTAGGAGTCTGTTGATATGTTTAGAACTTCAAAACATTGCAAATAAAAATTGCCTTAAAATATCATTTGAAAAGACAGAAATTGTGCCCCAAAAACCAACACAATTAAAAGAAGTTAACATAAATGGTAATAAAGTCAAAATAGTAACCTAAAATTTCAATACCTCGGAGGAAATAATTACAAACAACCTAAACTAAAAAACTTCAAACAAGAACAAAAAATCTAGTTAAAGCACAAAAATTAATGTGGTACACCTACAGTAAAAAAGTCTATCCATAAAAGCAAAAATAAAACATTATCACATAGTTATAAAACTGGAATCTACATATGCAGCAGAAACACTCTTTCACCTGAACGAACAATCAAAGACTGACAAAATCCAGAAAATTGAAAAAAGAATTGAAAGAACCTGCATCAACAAAAAGTACCAAAAAGATGGGTAGTGATGGATTGTGTCGACAAAGCATGTATAAAGAGTTAGAACCCATTATTGATACCATGCATAAGAGGAGACTAAGATTTTTTGGACACATCTTGAGATTGCAAAATTCGAGACTTCTGCAACAGCTGGTACAGTGTTGAATAAAAAAACACCAATATAGGATGCAGATGGATAAAGAAGTAAAAGAGGATCTGAAAAAAAATTGGCTTTACACCAGAAGACACCACAGGCAAGATAAAATTAAATGAAAAAATTGAAGACGAAACTCACTACATGAACATTTTCAACGCCAGAAGGGTACAGAGATTGTAACATATGTAAAAAGAACTAGGTGGACTGCAAGACCTGAACAGTCCCTTCAAAGAGACTTGGATAATGGACTGTCTAAACTGATCCTGTGTGGCCGTATAAAATGAAAAAAAAAAAAAGTTTAATTTCAGTTTCTGCTGCCTGTTTAACCATATCACTAATGTTCATTAGACCATGATTAAGTGTAAGACTACCTTTAGCTGAAAATTTGACAGGTTTTAAGGATTAACTACTAAAATTGAAAATACTGATGTAACTGTTGAGTTTTTTGTCACTTCTGTATTTTTTTGGAGATAAGTAACAACTGATATTTTGTGAATTCTTGATTGATTCCAAAAGGAAGAATATTTTTGGTTTAAATTACTTTTCTGGTCTTACAAATGTAATTTTGTTAGTAAATTATAGGGATAAATCTTGGTGATACATCCTTAGAAAATGCTGCTACTATATTAATTGTTTATAGGTGGCACTTTATAATTTTTTCCGTCAAAGTATATGGTAATTAATTTTATTTTAAGCAAACTTAAACTTTGTTTTATTCATTTATCTGTTTCTGGACACTTATAAATATTATTTTTTCTAATGCTTAAAGTGAATTATTGCATTTAATCAAATAATATTATATAAGCTTGTTTATCTGTGACTTAGTATATGGTGCTCAGTTGTAGTGAAGGAAATATATCTTTAATGGGCATGAGTAAGATAGTTTACTCAACATTGTCTCAAATTGATTGTGGAATACAAACTTTATACATTAATAAGTTTTATTTTGTTTTTTCGAAGTAGTTTTCTTTGGCAGCTATACATTTTTGTCAATAATCATAAAATTTTAAGACGTATTCCTCTAACCCATTCTTAAAGAAGTCTTTCAGTATCCAGAGTATCAAAAAAACTTCATAATGTGATTCAACATTCACATTATTACATTTTTTCTGGAAATAGGCTAGTATCATTTATTGAGAAACCCAAAACATTAAGTGCAATCTTACCAGCTAACTACAGAACCTTGAATTTCTAGCATAAAAGTTATTTGGTTGGTTCCATTGATGGGAATTTAAATTTGATTCAAGTTGTAGTGATGCTTGTCTGATTAATCCCTACTAACAATAATAATCTTGTTAATCATACCTTCTACTTTTTTTTGGTATATCAAGAGAGATGTTGCAAATAGAGATATATTTGATTGGTTTTTTATTCTTCATTCAGTTAATTGGAAATCCTGTAAAGTATAAAAACTGATTTTTATTTAAATTTCCCTTTTTTAAATTTTTTATTAACGTGAGAACTATTAAATTGATTTTGATGATATGGTTATATGTTCATTATGTAATACTGGGCGAGTTTGTCTAAAAATATTTCTGTTAATAAGCTGCTATAAAATTAATTGCGAAGATAATTTTTATTAAATTTTCTATCATTTTAGATTTTTCATTTATCTCAAGAACTGTCAAAACGATGTTGTATGTGAACTATTTCTGTGATTTGAAGTCAAGTCTAATGATTTTTTTAACATTTCATTTTATTGTCAATTGTTCTCTATGAACAAATTTAGGTGGTTCAAAGGATTCAGTAATTTAAACTGAGTAGTTAAATAGTAAGGTCATTCTTTCTTATTTGTATAATATACCTCTGCATCAGATGGTCAAAGTCACTGCTTTACTGGTGATCTTAAAAAGTAATTGGTTTTTATTGTATTATTTTTAAAAAAAAACTTTTAAAGTCTGTGATTGTAATATGAATTATGAATGTAACTTATATGAGGTCAAGGTTATTGATGAGATCATACAATGCAAGATGGAACAAAATGATCAAATGTGACCGTATATATATATATATATATATATATAAAATGAAAAAAATGTAAAAATATTACTTTTATGTTTTATAGGATAAAATTGTAAGAAACAGTTCAATGACATACTTTATTTAAGCTTAACTGAATGGTTGTGAGTAATTATAAATTATGATAATTAATAATTCTTGAACTTTTAAAAAGCACAGAAAAAGTTAGAAAACAAAACTACATTTTTATTAAATATATGTTCCATGTAGTCTTCTTTTATTATTGAAGGTAGCTTTGACCTCATCTCTGAATACTAAAATGTTTTTGTAATAAATACTTTATTATTTTTTTAAGCATTGTTATGTAAATAGATAGGATGGCGGCTGTGATTATGCTTTATAATTTTAATTTGAAACATTTAATGTATGCTATTTTTTATTTTTAGGACAATGGTACTTCAGCAGCAACAAAATGGCTATGGGGTTGGGGTACCTGGCGGGTGCCATCTGAAGATCTACCTTTATTAGTTGGAATTTTCTGTGGCTGTGCTTTAGTACTCCTTCTCATAGTTACTGTAATATTATGGCGTTGTTGTGTTGCACCACACCGCAACAAGGAATATCGTAAGTTTTTACTTTTGTTATTTATTTCAACTGATTAAGAAGCATTGTACAAATGTAAACCTTGTTTTGTTTCTTACTTTCTTTTGTTTTAATTATTACAACCTTGATTTCTAATATTGCTTATAATGTTGGAGAGTATAAATGTCATCAAAACATTTTTTATATGCTAAATGGCTCTTGAAATGAAAGTGAGGAAAACACTTGTTTACATGAAGAACAAACTGTTTATTAAAAATGAAAATCTAAGACTGTAAGGAGTGAAATAAAACTGGATGCACCAGAAAAATGTTGCGTTATCAATATCTGCAGAAAAATACCTTTGAAATTGTGTACTCTTTTTATCTTCATCAGGTTTCTGTAGCCATCACATTTTCTGACCATTTGATGTCTTGTTTGAAAATCAGTTCTTAATTATCTCAGGTGATTGTATACCATGCTGTAGTGATATAATTAACTGCATGAGAACATTGTAAAATGTAATGTGTTACCTTCTGTTAGCATGTACAATAATCCTGTTTTACATATATGTACTGTTAGGAGGTGAAAAAATAGTTTACATAAGATAGTTTTATGTGTTTTTGGATTTGCTGAATAGTTATTGAAGAAAAAAGAATATTTTTTTGTTCTTTCTTCAAAAATTTACATTAATCTTTTGGCGATTAAAAAACTGCTCCCCAGTCATTCATGTTCAGAGATGTGTGGTGTAACAACATGGAAATGCGAGAAAATGTTTTTAAGTATTGCAGTGGCTTTGCCTCCCAGTGATCACTAATTTTGTTCAATCTGTCTGCACTTGCATACATGTGGTAGAAAATGCTTTTTCTACCATGACATTTGTCATTCTCATAAACAAGGAATTTGTTTGTTATTATTTTAAAATATAATCAAACTCATATGTATTAAAGACATCTAACGTAAAGGAATAATTCAATAATTTTGCTGAAACTGTTACTTTCCATGATTCATCGTTTTCTTTATTTAAAAACTCTACTTCTGCATTTATCTGCCAATAAATAATACCTTATCTTAATTTAAATTGGTCAGTTCTTCCACTTGAACTGATAAAATTGCTTATTTTTTAGTTGTTTTGCAATTTCCTTTACTCTATCTTTCAGCAGTAACCTGTTGAGTGGCAGGTACAAGCCGTGGGTTAGATTAAATCATTACAGTAATATGTTTTTCAATTCTTCAAACTTTCCTATCTTTATTTTCTTCCTTTTGATTTCTTTTGTATTGGTCTCTTTTCAGTACCCTTCTGATTTTTAAAACATGATAATGCTGCTGAACTAGGGATGTTCAGATGTTAAACAAATGATCATTGTATAGAAAAATGTTGATTAAATAATTCTACAACTGTTAGTGTTTTTCCCAGTTTTAGAAGTTCTGGAAATACAATAATTTTATTCTTGTGGTTGTCGGTAAAAATGAATACACTTAGATCTATGTTTCATGAGGGATACTATATTTGTTTAGCGATGACAAATTCCAAGTGTTTCTATATAGTGTAAAGCATAAAATTATGTGAAGGCTGAATGAAAGAAATAATGTTCTATTGTATGGTAAAATTGCAAAATTTACATGACATGAAAAAATAGAAGGTTTTTTCTATAATTCTGGTATTACAGAGTGCCCTGCTGGTATAATAAAATATATACAAACCAACCTTAAGAATAAAAAAAAATATAATTTTAGAGATTAGTGTATTCAAAAACTATGTCTGCAGCTGAAAAAAATACAACTATATCTCATGAATGGTGGCTTTAATTTATGATCATTAAAAAGATCTTTTTAAATTGCATCAGATTTTACACGTAGCTATATCATTCTGCATTGAGTGGTCTGGTCAACTTTTTGTAATATAATTAGTGATAATTAAATAGTTACTGAAAAAATAAATAAGTAAAATAATAATTAATTTTTAAATGACCAGGTTATACATACAAAATTTGAAATGTTAGTTTTAATTGTTGAACTATGTGGATGGATAGCTTTGTATTCATTAATCATTAGTGAAATTTACATTTTTATCACTTTGTAGAATATTTTTTTTTTTTAATGGATTTTATTTGATTTTTTTAAATTGCTTGAAATTTTGTATTTAAGGCTTGCAATTTTGCAGGTAAACATGTTTATAATGTTTATAATTATTAATATGTTTTGTAATGATTTAATGTATATTTTTGTAACAAGATTTTTATAACAATATTTAGTAGCTAAAAATTTAATATTTGATATCAACAGCACTTGCAATTAGAACAGAAGCAAATGTTTCAATGATTGTTGGAAATTGCCTCATTTCCTAACTGTAAGATGAGGATTCAGTCTATTCAGCAGCTCAATTTCCTGTAATCATTCAAAGGGAAATCTAATCTTTAGGATTGAATTACTTTCAGTTCTTTACATCTATGTACTTGGGAAAAAAATTAAATGTAAGTTGTTTTCTAATTGTTACTGTTGCTGATTTTGTGAACAAAAATTGTGTTATTAAATAAAAATTAATAATATAAAAAAATAAATAAATTTGAGATAAAAAAAATAATTTTTATTTTATTTTTGTTTCTGTAAAGACCTAAGAGTATTTTGGTGTTTATTTACAATTTTATCAGTGATGATTTAGTTATTTCTATTGGATAGTGATGAATATGATTTGAATCAAATTAAAGTGGTATAAACATTATTTATATGCTATGCTATTATTTTATATGCTATTATATTTTGTATGCTCTTTATTGATATTGTTTGTTATTTTTTAATTAAATATAAAAAAGTACTTTACAGTAATAAACATAGTTGGGCAGTTGCAGCATAATCTGGAACATATTTTAATTGATTATCTACTAATATTGCTTAAACTATAGTTATTTTTATTGTCATTGAAGAAACGTATAAATTGTATCTCTGTAAGTAGATTGTAATATGTCTTTTCTCTATGTATTTGTAAATGAATGCAAAGAAAGAAGTAAAAATTTAATGATTGTAATAATTCTTTCTAACTAAAACTAAAAATTATCCAGAAGAAATGTTTAGTTATGTGGATTTATTGCTTTACATCAGTTATTTAGTAAAAGGAATAAAATTAAAGGCAGGCTAAAATATTAATTTTTGACTAATTCAATCATGGTTACATTCTTAATCTGGTAAAGGCAACCTGTAACTAGTCATTACTACATTTATCAGCTTATTCTGAGGTTGGATTCATGATAATTATGATTATATGAACTTTATTGCCAATTAAAACACCATATTGAAAATACCTTCCTCCATGTTTTTTAAATGATCTAACTTTTCCTTCATTTTTCAGTACTGTAGTTTCCACAAAAAAGTTGAAATTAGAAGGTCTATCAAATTTAAAAATAAGTAAAATTAGTTTGCATCCTAAATTATTCTGCAAGAGGAAAGAAAACTAAAATATAGTCATTGATGGACTTAAAAATAAATTTTTTTATAAAATTGGTAAAAGTTAATAAAAAAAATGTTGGGAAAACAGGCAGTCTAATTTAGAAATCTAAATAATTTTAATGTTAAGATAAATTTTTGTTCCTTAGGGTTGCCTTAAATGACAACTGTGTGTGTATATCTTTTATGCTTATTCTAAAAATTCTACCAAAAATACTTAATGATTTAAAAGTATTGTTTATTTATCTATAAATAATTTTTATTGTTATTATTTCTTCCTTTTTTCTTATTTGTTTACTTTTTTATATTCACTTTTTGTGCAGTATTTAATAATAATAATTGTTTTACAATTGAAATAGTCATTTAGGTTTTGACATTAAGTAAAAGAATTTTGTAAATAATTTTTTGAACATAGTCTTGGTTTCTAATGTATTTATTATCCATTCAGTGTAGCTCTTTACTTGTTTGTAATATGTTTAATTTTTTATAGAAACAATAACAACTATTGTTGTGTGATGTAATAATATGTCCACAGTAAATGCTTGAACATGAAATTACTAATCATTTAGAGAAGAATAATGAATTAAATATTTTAATAATTGACTTAAGTAAAGGATGACATGAAAGAAGTGGAGAAAAGCCATTCTTTGACTACCAGATAAATCATTCACAGAAATATTTTCAAAAGTACAAGTATGATAGAAGTGTATAATAGTAGTACCAATTTAATTTCATAGAAGTAATATTTGTAAATGAAATTGAATTTGTAATTATTAAAATTATTATGGTAGTACGTAAAGAGTAATTAATTAATTATGTATGATATATCTGTGAGTATTAATAATGCTTTAATCCATTCAATTGAATACAATAGAATTTGTTATTTCAGATATGGATACATATTTTAAATTCCTTTTTTACTATACTGATTGCTATTTTTTGAGAAAGTTGGTATTTTGTTCTGAACACGTACTGACTACCACTAATTGGTTTAAAGGTAGTGTACAACTATATGCCGTGCAGTAGCAGAACGCTGTTGATACAGTATTTAGTTGAACAGTTTAGACAACTGCTAGAAACAGAAAAACCTAATTGATGTCTGCTCATTTTTGAACACAGATTAATTGAAATAAGTTTGTAATTGACTTTCTGTCAGTAGTAAATTTGTCTTCAATTCTATCTTTAGAAAAATAATTTGTAAATTTTTCCAGTGAAAATAAGGGACTGAGCAAATCCGCTCAAGAATATTGAGTTTGTTACTGCTATCTTTTATTTTAGTTTGTTTATTTAGATTTTCATTAATGTATTACAGTCGACCTACAAATGAATATATGTGTATTATAAGTAGAGTCATTTGGCATCTATAAGCAGGATAGTATGTCTCTGTATCATATTGTAAACATTCTTTGAAATGCAATGTCCAATTTGAAAGATTTGGTTTACAATATTTATATTTTTCTTAAAGTAGTATAAATACATTTTTAAATTTATTTGCTGTTTGAAGTAAGAATAAAATACCAAGATCTAAATCTTGTTAGACAAATTGCTTACTGTAGTTCACAAAGATTAAAGAGCACTGGGTGCAGTTTGATTATATATTGCTAACATTTTTTAGTAGCCATCATAGCATTTGAGGCATATTAACAAAAAAATTATCGTTAATTCTATAATTAATTGACTTTTCAGTAATAAACTTTCATTGTTAATATACCTTTTTTAAAATAATTTAAGAATGTTAGCAATGTTAGGTACAAATAAATTGGAATATTCCTACTTTTTCTGATTGATTCAAAGAAGATAGGTGGCTAAAATTGGGTCTCCCATGGATTTTGAGATCTTTATTTTTAAATTTATTAAGCTTTAATGATTGTGTGTTGATTATTTATTACTTTGATAAAGAATGGAAATTTTTTTTGTCCTTGGAAATAACACTTATTGACTGCGATTTAGTCGTAAATTATTATTATCAGTAGGACAGCTGTATAGCTACAAATACATTTTTATTATCGTGATGTGGTGTTAACAAAAAACACAACGTACATGTACATTTTTAAAAATGTGAAAAAAAAAATGACTACGGTATTTAAAAATAACAAATTGTTTTCAATTAAAAATTATATATGAAAAAATTTATTTAACATTAAAATATATCTCAATATGTCTGTTTTTATTTCTAAAAAATGTTGACAATAATGCAAAAATAAAAACTATACACTTCATATGCTGTAATGCCATCTTAGCAAAAATTTAACCATTCATTTTTTATCAGTTTTATACAATTTTGTTAATATTCATACAAATTTTACTTCAGTTATATGAAATGTTTCATTTTAATCTTTTTGGATTTAAAAAAAATCCCTTTCGGTATGCTGGAAGACGGAGATAGATTTCACCGGTGCTAAGTAGGGGATAAAAAAGATTTTCACTTTAAAGTTAAGAAAAACTTTAAATTTACTCAATAAGACAATAGTTGCATGTGAAAAAATGTTTCACGTGTCTAGCATACGACAAGCCCCATCTTACAATGTTTGCAACATTTTCATCATCCCTTTCCATAAAGGTTGGTCATATCAAAAGTATTTTAGACAAATGTTAAACAGATTTGATTTTGTGCTTATTAAGGTAGGTATGATTTTTTGTCTTCGAAACCCCATTTTTCCCACCCCCAAAAAATGTGGCACCCATTTTTTGCCCCATTTTTGGCGTCCCCTGAGCCAATGGTTGGTGATATCTAAAAACTTTATTTTAATAAAGTTAAATAAATAATATTTTAGGCTGCTATCCAAAGAATAGTAGGAACTTAAAATGAATTTGATATTTTACATAATGAGAAAGTTATAGCAATATTTTGTTTTTTGAAAGTGATTGGCGAAAAATTACAGCGCTTATCATGTCCACAAGAAAGTAAAATATAGATATATATATAAATGTATATAAACTTTTGAACTGATGGTATTTTTGTGGTCTTGGGGATGTGAAATGCGAAGGTATGTCAAAATTTTTCAGAAGTTGAATCATGGTACTCATTACAATAGGTAGCTTTCTTATGAAATCTACCTAAAAAAGCAGACAATGAACTGCGTAACATTCATTATACTAGCAACAGAATTAAAAAAAATATGTATTAATGTTTTGAAAATTTGGGGGCTTATGCATAAAGAGATGGTTTTTTTTTGAATTTGGGATTTTCCCATTAGAAGAAGGATACAAGATATTTCAGTGACTATATTAACAGAATACATTTTGAACATTACAAATTTTAAAGTGCAAAAAATTTTTTTTTTCATTTTGGGGCTCT
Source organism: Lycorma delicatula (assembly GCF_047948215.1). Classification (NCBI taxonomy): domain Eukaryota; kingdom Metazoa; phylum Arthropoda; class Insecta; order Hemiptera; family Fulgoridae; genus Lycorma; species Lycorma delicatula. The sequence continues at coordinate 197,499,339 of NC_134456.1, read as the reverse complement.
CATAGTTAAGGGGAAGTACTTGGGTAAAGTTTACTTTTAAGGAAATAATCCTGAAGTGGTGATAATAATTTTAAAAAAAGAACTCGTTAAAATTGTCCAAAAAGTAGTGAGAGAGGGCTATAATTTTAAATAGACAAAGTTGTTATTTTCTTGGAAAGGGTTAAAATTTTTATTTTTCAAGAAATACTATGTAAGAGTAAGGACTATCAAAAATTAAAAAAAATTTGCATTTTAAGCGCAGTGGCTGGGTAACTTGTGAAATGGATTTAAATCTAAATCTAAAAAAGATTTTTTTTTTTAATTAAAAAATTATTGCTTTGTTATTACAGAACATTACCCATCTCAGTGAGATGGCAAAAAATCTTTATTGTGGTTTGAAGGTCTACTGATGTAGAAAATATAGATGCAAAAACACTCCCATTCACTCCTTTTCTGAAGCAAGATATAGCTAAAAAAGAAAAAAAAATATATATAATAATCTTTATTCTACAAAATAAACAGATGAAAATAAAATTATTTACAGTTATAAATTATTAATACATAAGCTTAGTAGACATACAACCAAACAATATAAAGTAGAAGTAAAATAATAAAAGTAAACAATTATTATATAATCTAGTGGAACTAGGTACCCCCTATAGTAATATCTGTATTGGAGATTACCGTCCATTATTTTTCAATGGGAAAAATAATATAAAGCCAAAATAATATATAAAATATATAAAGAACAAATGCATGTAATAGAAAAATATATTGAATTGTTTGCTAATATAAAAACTAAATTATTATTAATATTACTGTGATGTATATGTTATATTAATCCCCTTAAGGACTGGGAGCCTAACTGCAGGCAACAGGGTGCATCCCCTTGGGTTTTGGATGGGAGAACAGACAACACTATGATGAGTAAATAAGAGGTGTCCCAAATAAGCAGTTGTGGACAGGCAGCAGCAGGACCTGTGGTGTGGTGGAGTACTGTCAAGAGAGAGAGAGGCAGTACACCTAAAAAATACCACTAAGCCGAAAAGGGTCTTGTGAGATGGCGAGTATCAGCCACCAGTAAATAAGTCAATATCTCCCTCAAGCGCAGTGACAAGGATAGTAGATCAGGGACAGTGCATAGAAGGACCTGGCAGTAGGTTTAAAATGCCTTTGAGTGTGGTAACCCTATCATATACAAGCCTAAAATGAAGGTTGGTAAAGTAGATAGGAAAAGGCTAGGGCATTCCTCACAGGTGACACATGATCTTTGATGTACCAGCAAGAGCATGAAAAGGGAGCTACTGGGTTCAAAGAAAAGAGGGAAAAATGATATGTGGATAGGGACAGTAAATATTACGTCTCTTACTGGACACAGAGGAGCTGGTGGATTGTATGGAAAAAAAAGAATGAGGATTTTGGGTTTAAGTGAAACTGAATGGAAGGAAAAGTTATAGAGAGGATATTTGGGAAGGATATGTTCTATATGGGAGTGGGGTGGGCAAAAGATAAAAAATGGAGTTGGCTTTATTGTGGGTAAAGAGATAAAGGAGTGCACTGAGAGGGTGAAGGCAGTAGTTGATATAATAAGGCTAAAAATTGGAGGTTAGACCCAGGACATCATACAAGTGTATGTGTACCGCAGGTGTGATGTGTTGAAGAAGATATAGGACAGTTCTTAGAAAAACTGGAAAGCTTCATGTGTAGAGGATAAGTAGACAGAAATAATAGGAGACATGATTGCACAGGTGGGAAAATAGAGAAGTGGAATAGAAGAGATACTGGGACCACATGGATATAGAGGAAGAAATAGGGAAGGTGAAATAATGATATAGTTTTGTGAATGAAATAACTTAACAGTGGGTAATTCATGGTTTGATAAGAATTATAGAAAGAAGTTTAAGAGGTATGGATGGGGAGAGAGAAGAACAAAATTGGTAATTGACTGTGTATTAGTTGGGAGAGGAAGATAAGGAGAGAACTGATGGATGTGAGGCTGGTGAGTAAAGAAATAGTTATTAGAGGAGATTATAAGTTAGTAATGGCTAAGTTTAATTTCAGAAAATTCCCACCCTGAAGGTAATGAGAGTAAGGTAATAAGTGTGGAAGTTGAAAGAAAACAATATAAGAAATGAAAGAGATGGAGGAAGAGTGGAAATGCTTCATGAATGCCATGTTGGGTATAGCAGAGTGAGTTTGAGGTAGAATCGGTGGGAAAAGTAAAGGAAAGGAAACAAATTGGAATGATGATGTAAGGACAACAGTTGAAAATAAGAAGATAGCATGGAAGACATGGAGACAAAGACATAATAATGAAGACAGGGATAATTATAGAGAAGCAACAAGAGAATGGAAGAAAATGTAAGACAGAGAAAAGAGCAAATGTTGGAAAAAGTTCACAGAAGAGCTGGAACGGCACTCACAAGGGAATAAGAAAATGCTGTTTGGTATCATTAAAAGTAAAGAAAAGGGAGAGAAGATGCAAAGTTTACTAAGAACAATCTGGGACATCTGATAGTAAGGAAGGAAGAAATATTTTGTAGATGAAAAAATATTTTTGTGAACTCCTTATCCCAAATTGATTGATTAAAAGAAGGGAGGAAAAGGATAGGACAGCAGCTAGGAGAGTGAGAACAGAAGAGAAAATATAGTTATAGGCAGTTACATAATGATGTAATAATGAGGTAGAGGATGCTTTAATAAAAATGAAAGGAGACAAAGCGCCAGGAATTGATGAAGTAAGCACCAGTATGTGAAGGCTGTAGGAGTTTATAGTTTGCAGTGAGTGTAGAGGCTGTTCAGAAGTATATGGAAAATTAAGGTGTTTCCAGAAGACTAGATAAATGGAATAATAATTTTTAAAAAGGGGGACAAGATGTTGTGTAGTAATTACAGAGATATTACACAACTTCCACACATGGAAAAACTGTTTGATGAAAGGGTATTAGAAAACAGCACCAGAACGAAGACTGAGGAGGTTGGAAGATGAATGGTTGGGATTCAGATATGGTAGATCCATTATGAATACAATATTTGCGCTGAGATAAGTGAATGAGGTGGGATTATAAAAAGAAATTAGTAATGGCGTTCCTGGACATAGTAAAGGCATATGATAGCGTGGATATGGAAGTTGTGTGGCAAGTACTAGAAGAAAGAAATTTGGATAAAGCAGACATCCAGATTGTTAAAGGTATGTATGAGGGGAACAAGAGTTGCATTTGGACAAGACGGGAAGGTCAGATGGGGTTGAGATGTGGAATCTTCAAAAAAGTTTAAAAGGAAATAGCAAAAAGAACGAGCAATGTTATTTGCAGATGACCTGGTTATATGGTGGAGGGGGGGAGTCTGAAGAGGATTTGGAGTGTGCAATAAATATGTGAAGTGAAGAAATTCAAAAATGTGGTATGCAGTTTAGTGTTGAGAAGAGTAATTTTCCCTTTTTTTCCGTGCATGACAGAAAAAAGGGAAAAATCAATGGAAATAATTATGAATGGAAGAGAAATAGAAAGCGTAAAAGAGTTTACTTGGACATTTTATTCAGAGGATGGAAGAATGGTTAAAGAAATAAGTACAAGAGTACAGAAGGCAAGTGGATTTTATCAGAGTGTAAGAAGTCTGGTCTGGAGCAAGGAGGTATCTTTGCAATCTAAGAGAGTTACGCATAAAGCATACTTTGTACCAATTCTTACCCACGCGGCAGAATCCTGGACAGTTGGCAGAAATATGGAGGGCTGAGTACAGGCAGCAGAAATGAAATTAAAGAGAAACCTGTTAGGGAAGACAAGAAGGAATAGGGTAAGGAGCAGTATGACTAGAATGGAACTGAAATTGTGAAGCCTTTTTGAGTCAATTGAAAGATCAAAGCTCAGGTAGTTTGGACATAGAAAGGATGGATGAGGAAAGATTACGAAACAGGGTAATGCATGGAGAGAAATCAGGTAGAAGACCAAGGGGTTGACCAAGAATGAAATAGATAAATACGATGATGAGGAAATGTGCAAGGGAGAGAATGTGGCGACAGTGATGGAAGGGAGATGGTTCATAGATCAAAGCAGATAGAGAAATTTTGAAGAAGGGCCAACCCGAGGAAACTTGGATTAAAGGGAACTGAAAATAATGATGATGATTTTATATATTTTTTTATTTATATAAATATGTATAGTATTTTTAAATATATATTTGTATACTTTATTACACTTAATCACTTTGAGAAAGAAAAGTAGCATTATTACACATAGATATTATGTAATTAATAAATATACTCATTTCTGTTCTGGTAATTATTCCAAGAAAACTATTATCAGATAGAATTATATAATGTATATTAATGTGTAATACATTCAAATTAATAAAATTCTATACATTAATGAAAGTTTAATTTAACTTATAAATCTGATATAGGCTTGTTTCTTGCACTACTTAATTAGATCATGACAACATTCTTTTTCTTTGATTTTCAAATAACATATGATTAAATCTTAGAATTTTTGGCACACACATGTAGCGATATAAAGGGATTAAGGAACAGAAATCTGTTGACTCGTTGAATATTTTAATTTTATTTCATAATGTTATGTATTGGAAAAGTACATTCTACGTCGATGCTGAAAAATATTTCATTCATAATTTTAAAAATACAAAAAGTAAAGGGGATATGAAGAGGAACAAATAAAAGTTTATGTTTGGTAGTTATGTCTCTGCCAACAGAGTAAGAACCAATTAAAAATAAGATTTTAGGTTTAAGAATATGTTTAAAGATTGCATAAAAATTAATACTGAATAGAGGTATAAGAACGTACTTAACTACTCTGAGAATGTCTTAACTAAAAGAAAGTCAATTATTATTATTAATTTTTTTACTAAGCAAATACATCATTCTGCTTATTACCTGATTTTTTTTTTAATTTTAAATCTTTGATAGGAGGATTGGTTTATATTAATTTAGAAACAGCCAGTTAAATTTTATATTTTATAGCCAGAACTTCTGTTAAGCTAAGTTGATAGAGGGATTTATTTGTACTGTGTCATTGAGAAAATTTGCAAAAGATAATTAATTAAAATTTAATTTTTGTTGTGTAATTAAAGTGAAGTTGATAATTTTTTTTTTTAATTATCACCTATCAAAATGTTTAAATCCTTAACTATTTAGATTATATTGATTGGTACTATAGAAATTGTAGCTATTCTTACAGGTGTCAAACTTGGGGAAGTGAGCACAAATCACCAAAGACCTGTAGTGCCTGTGTTACCCAGGTAAGATTTGAATATTAAACTAATGTGTTTTTCTTAGTTTTATTTGTTTTGCTTAGTTTTTGAGTTTTTTTATTAATGCATATCTACTTAAAATGCATTATGTCATCATTTGCTGAAAAGTATCATACGGTATGTTATTTATGTTTTGTCATTATTTGCTGATATTCATTTATTGTTTAAAATTTTATTATTGACATTTGTACTGTTGTAATTTTGTAAATGAACAACCTTCTCTTGTTATTCTTTAATATGTGATTGTTTATTATACATTGTTGTACTTAATGTTTATTTATAAAAAGGAATTTATAAATTGCTTGTAAACTTTTATAAAAACTTTGTTTCTGGTCAAAATAAATGAACACCTTGATTGTTATTATTGTTGTTATATTGTCAAAATAACATCAAAATTGGTCTTCATATTCTGTACGAAGTTTAAGTAAGTTATTGCACAAAGTAAGTTATTGCACAAGAAGTTAAATTAATTATTAGGAATTAGAAGTAATGTTATTTATGGAGTTTATTTATTAATTTCAGGGCAGGCAATCCTCCACTTTATTCCACTGTTTCTCTAATTACTGTGTTATTTGCATTTATGTTTGTTGTTCATTCTGTTTATTTGATTTCATATGATATTCTGTACCTCACCTTGTTCAGGTATTAAAATTTCCATTTATAACCAGCCATTTATAACAATTACTAGTCATACCCTAATAGATATACTAATAAATTGACTCACCGATTATTGACTATTATTTCTCCCCATCTTCCTCCAATAAATCAACAAAAAACAAGAAAAGGAAAAGGAATACCATGTATGTACAAAGTGTCGGGCTTGCTAACAGGTTCCGCAAGATTAAGTGTGCATGTGTACCTGTGCCCTACCGATTAAACCTCCACCTCTGATAGTCCTCCCCTTTTTGAAAACTGCTGTGAGGCATTACTTCAGAAAGGGGAAGCTTACCTTCCTGCACCAGGCATCAGAGTGACCACAGGTTCACCACATCCAAGTGACCCCCACAGGTTCGGGAGGTCCCCTGGACACTCACCTGCAGCCCTGTCCTTCAAACCAGAGCTCTCAGGCACTCATCTGCTTTCTTGCTTCTTCCTCCGTCTGGAACATCTCCATAACTACTCTGGAATACTCAATACTCTGAATACCACAGACTCTGAATAATATACTCTGGAATACCACAGCAAGCCAGTGTTCTTCTTTGGCCAGCATGAAGTCCATAAGCCCCTCAGGCAGAAATAAAACCATCGTACCCAGGAGTGCAAGCATTTCACCTCTCTCCATAGTTGATGCGGGAGGGGCGAAACTCAAAGAAAATATGCTGCCCTGTTTCTTCTGTTTTGCAATCGGGCAGGTTTCTGCGCAGTCTAGTACAAAATGATATAAATACACTCTAAAGCCCCCATGGCTCGTCAGCATCTGAGTGAGGTAAAAATCCAACAAGCCATGGGATCTTGCAATCCATCTGCTAATATCATGAATTACTTCACCTGTTCCCACCTCTTCTGCCATGTCCTCAAAGTATCCTCCTCAATTGTCGCCTTCACCATCTTCCTATCTGCAGGGTCAAGCCACTAGACTCGTGCATTCTGGGCCGTAATGCAAGACAGGATCCACCGGCCAAAGTCTGCCTCTCCCAGACAACATCTCCTGTGTAGTGAATCAAGAATCACTCTATACGTGTGGTATTGCATAACAGACACCCGTATTTCCATCCTGTAAAGCTTGTACATGACCAAGCTTATTCTTAGTTGTATAAAAAAGTAAGTGTACGTAGTTGAATAATAATATTCACATGAAACTTGTAGATTGAGTCAAAAAATAGATACACAATTGTAATATGTGCAATGATTTATCAAGAACAAAAGTATTAAAAATAAAATATTTTTTCTGTTATTGAAATTTTGACATAAATTACTAGGATTTATACTAATTAATTTTTTTTTGAGTTAATATAAAATAAGAATAATATTTTTGTTACAGCCATTCAGCAGTTTTTGCAAACTCAAAATGTGGCCAGTGGAGTTATAACAGTCGCTTAGTACCTGGCTCAGAAAGCCCATCTAACCATTGGTTTTATAACAGCCATGTTTTAAGTCCTGTGACTTTAGACCGTTGCAATGTGCCTCGATCTGTTAGTGTACCTACTCATCAGGTGTGTACGTCCATTTAAATTCTTTGAAAATTTAATTTTATTTGTTACTTGGGCTGATAAACCTTCTAGAAATGAGATTAGATTTTTTAAATTGAAATAAAATAACTCTAAATTGAGGCACTACAAAATTGTAGTCCTACCAGAAGCACTGTATGGGGCAGAATATCGCAGTTTTTTTAGAACAATTAATAGCAAAAGTAGAAAAAAGAATTTTAAGAAAAAATTATGGACCAAAATATGAAGATGGAATCTTCAGATTGGAAAGTGAAAAAGAAATTTACAAATAAACAGAAAAAATAGGGGAATCAATCCTGAAAAAAGATTAAGTTTTTGGGACATTTGTACAGCATAAACAACATGATAAAACAAATATTTAATTTCTACTTAAACAAAGCCACAAAGACCAACTGATTTAAAGAAGTAGAAACAGATCTGAAAACTTTATTAAGTGTCTGTGTAAAGACTGAGGTAAATTTAGAAAAAATGATTCAAGAATCTAAGTTTCTAGAGAGAAAGAAAAAGAAGGGTATAATAAACCTGAATAGATGGATGAAGAAAGGCAACAACAACAGAGTAAAAGAATGAAAACCTTTTGGAAAAAGAAAAAGAAGTTGTAACTACGTAAACTTGATCCATAGTGGTCGGAATGAAAAGAAAAAAAAAATTGGTTTATATGATTAACTGAAGTTAAAGGTAAATTGTACTTATTAGTAACAGAGAAATTATAATTTTATAAGTTTTTATTAGATGAGTTACTGAAATGAATTCAGAAAACAAGCTTGAAAGTTGAATATTGATGTAAAAAGAAATTTTGGTTTGTCATATAATTGACATACGAGATGTGGTCAAAAAGTATCCCGTCTTATTTTTTTGTTGTGGTAATCAGTTGTTGGGTGGAAGGAGGAGGACCAATGTGGAATGTGATCATGACATGGATTGGTTTGTTTAGGATTCACTGTTTTACTGCCATTGCAGCCAGTTGCTGCTTAGCAGCTCTGAAAGTAAAATTTATGAGTAATGCTTGCCGTGTTTTCTTTGCCATTCAAAATGACTGATGGATTGAGCAAAGAATCTGCTAAAGTTTGTCAGAAACTTGGTGACATACAAGTAGAGATAAGGAAGATTCATACAGCTATTGGTGATCAAGCTGTGGGTGTTACATGAATTTAAGAGTGAGATTGCAATTTATAAGGTGGCTAAATGTCTGTTGAAAGTAACAAAAGCTCTGGCAACCTTGAGCAAGTGTGACAGATGGTGTAAGGCATCTTGGGGTAAGACTTGTAGCAACAAAATGTGTACCAAAACTTCTCACTCATGAACAAAAAGAAAATCGACTCAAAGTTGTGCTAGACATGCTGCACAAATTCTTGCCAAAACAAGGGATTGAACAACTTCAGCAAGCTGCTTACTCACCAAACATGAGTTTCTATGATGTTTAGTTCTTTAAGCTTAAAATTTAATTTAAAGGAAAGAGATTTGAAGACAGAAAAGAAATAAAAAGAAATGTGACAGGAGGACTTATGAACTTAATAAAAATGACTGAAAGATGCTTCCTACAAAGGAAACGTCACTGGGATAACTGTATTACATAAAGGGCCTACTTTAAAAGGACAAGTTAAATTGGTTAAGTATTTTTGTTTTTATGAGCCAAGGTCAGACACTTATTGTTCATAACCTCTTATATTCTGTGATATATGTAAAATTTAATTGTTAGATTGTTATGCTGCTATAGCTTACGACACTTAAATCAATTCAGTACTGCAGGGTATCAAGGAACATCCTTATACACAGCTCTGAATGGCAGCAGACTTCATGGAATGTCTGATACAATCTTTTAAATTGTAAAATATTGGTACTGTTGTTCAATGTAGAATCATTGCGAATAGTTCAGCAAGTGTGTATGTGTTCATAGTTTTTGATAAACGACAAGCAACATTGTTTCTGCATTATACATTTTTTCACTTTTTTTAAGAATATATCTTCAAACTTCAGTTCTTCTTCAACATCAGTTAAAAGTTTTGATTTTTATTGTGTTTAGTATGCTTAATTTGAGTTTATCATGAAATCAGTTATTTGTTTTTTAAATCTGATTATTTAAAAATAATATATTTTATTTTAAAATAATTATTTTACTTGAAAATAATTTATTTTAATAATAATAATGTTTTCCATCTCCATTACTTGTACTGAATTAATCAGTATTAGCATTGAGGTTGTGTAGCATAATTTTTTTTTATGTAGATTTTGTAGTAATTCTGATTTTAGACATTTTCTTCATTAATATAATGAAACTTCTAAAAACTTTGACTGATTTTATCTGCAGAAGAAGATTGAGGAATGGCTTGGGGCTTGGTTGGAAACTGATGACTGATAGCTATCTGTAATAGTAGTCATTACTCAAACTATTTTTAAATAAATATTGTGTGCATGCATGCGCCTGTGTGTTTAAAGAAAACCAAAGAAATCCTATTCTTCAGTAAAAGTTACTGTTAAATTAATTTGTAGAAAATAATTCTAAGAATATATTACCCAGTATCACACGTAAAACCTATGTGGAAACAGTTAATAATGTATATTTTATAATCATAATATTCTGATGTTATTAATAGTGTATCTAATTAAACATTTATGTCTGAAATAAATACATGGCTGTTCTGTTCCCCTTTATTGTGGGTCTAAGTACAGTAGCCCCCAGTTTATAATTGCTTGCTATTACAACCCATTTATAACATCCCCTTAATTTTTGCTCTTTAATTCTAAATTGACATTTTACACTTAGAGGTATTAAAACAAATTTAAATCCCAATATTCCTTTTAGCATACCTAATATAATTATATAATAAGTTTTGTACACAAGTTTTATATACAAAATAATAAAAGTAAGTTTTTGTACAAACTGTTATACTTCAAATATGATACTTATGAAGTAATGGACTTTCTTATTAAGTACATAATAAGTTCTATGCATAACTCACTAGCTGTTTTATTCTTCTTGTTCAAAAATAAGTATGTAAAAATCTTCTAAAGCTATCCAAATTTCTCCCGTCTGGTTTTAATTAAATTTTTTCTGCAATTTAATTAAATTTTTTCTTAATTTAATTAAGATGTAACATAGCCTTTCTCACGCTTCTATTTCTTTCTACAATCATCACTTCATTTTTATCTTTACTAATTTTTTATATTTTTTGCTTATCTGGTTATTCTTATGAAGTTGCTTTTTCAATTTGTAGCACTTTGTTACTCAAATCATATCATCTGTATATATCTTATGACTTTTTTCTCTTGTGGTTTTCACATTACTACTTTTTCCTCTTTGGATATATTTTCTGTAACATTGAAAATATTCAGTGGTAACACTTTCTTGCCAGTTATATGTAATAATTAAGTTCTATTTTACATCCTTGAGGCTTGCTGAACAGTTCTTCTATAAACTAAGTCATGCTGATTTTCTGTATCTATGAAAACTATCTTAATCTTATAACCAGTTCTTGTTGAGATTAGTTGTCTAGTATGAAAATTAGATTAGGTTTTCTCCTGCCAGCAGAATATGCTGTTCTTTACTTAAGTTTTCCTCGTTCTTTATCTTCATTTTAATCAAGCAATCCTTAAAAGGTATTTATTCACTAGTATATCAGGGTGATGCCTTTGTGATTTTTAAGCAATTTTCTGTTTACTTTCCTAAAAATTGTTATTGCTTTTCCTTTCTCCCAATCATCTTGAAACTTTTCTTGTTTATCGCATGCTTTTGATGATTCTATATGACCATTATTAGGTCATTGAACCTTCATTTACCATTCATTCTTCTCTATCTTCATAACTGCTTTTAATTCTCTCTCCTTTGATTATGTACAAGTTGCACCATTTTTAGTACATTGCACTTACCCACTTTCTTTCACTCAACTTTTTACTCAGAAGTTGACTAAGAAAATTGTTCCATTATTGCCTAATTTCTTCAGGCTCTTCAACAGACTTTCCGTACATTGTTTTCAACTGCACAGATCTTTCTGATGGTTTTCATTTGTTTTCCCATTGTCCTAAACTATTCTTTATTAACTGTGACATCTTTAATCTCTTTTTGTAACTTTATTCCATGCTTTTTTTCTTACTTTATAAATTTTGCTGTATTCCCTTTTTTTATAATTATAACTCTTTTTTGACATCATCATTATTCCTTTTTGTATACCCTCCCACCCTTTCTCCATGACCAGTCTCTCTTAACAGCTTTAAAGTGGCTTTTTGTTCCACTATTTACTTTGCATTATTTGATGCTTTGCCCTAATATTTTTCGATAACTCTGAAGCTGTTCCCTACTTTCTTCTAGCTTTCTCATTCTTGATCAGCTCCTTTAATATTTTTTCTTTTTTTCCTGAAATCCAATATGATATTTGTCTTCTTTATCTCTATGTCAAAATTTTTTGATTCTTCTAGCTTTCTTTTTATTGTATTTTTGGATGTGAAATCTTCAGCAAGAAATCTGTTTGTAATTACATGGTCAACCAGTCTTTCTGGTTGCCCATCCTTACTAGTCTGGTAATGATTGACTTTTCACTTTTTTAAACCCATGTTTCCTTCCTGTTCATGGACAATTTTATCGATGAAAGTGTAATAGTAGGTTTCTCTTCCTTCCTGTAGTATGATTACTATAACCAAAGATTCCTAAGGTATCTACTATCTTTGTCTGGGTGTTAATCATGCCAATTATATCTTATATTTGTCAACAGTGTCTTCTGACTGGATTTGAAAAGCATTCTTTTCTTCTTGATTGCTTCCTACATGGATTGTGTAAACCTGGATTATTTATGTGCAATCAGTGTTGTGTTTTACTTTAAGTATAATTATCCTTTCTGGGATATCTATTACTTCTACTAGTATGCCTCTTATTAAAGGCAGCCAACAAAGAAGTGGTGAAGAGCTTCTACTCAAACTTTCCCTTAAAACTTACAATTAAATTAGTTTAAATCAGCAATTGCGACTCCTCCCTAGAAGGGGGCGTTCCCTCCATATAGTTAGTGCCCCGTTGTGGCGTATTCCTGCTAGCCTATGTAGCATTAGCACCGAAAGGACTTCAGTGGACGGTCTGAAGGGAAATTACGTCGGGAGGACAGGTTTTCAAAAGCCTAGCCTTCTGCGGTCGGCCCATGAAATGGGTTTGAAATCGCTGGTTTAACAACGGATTGGAATGCAATTAAATCCGTCCTTAAAATCAAAATATAAAATAAAGACAAAAATTGAAAAATTAGACCCGTCATATAAAGTAAACCTTTAAAAACACGCCCAATAGAATCACCCAGCAGCAAGGGACACTGTCCAGGCTCTGCAATCCGAAGGGAGAATTTGCAAAATCCCTCCAACTTTGCATTCCATTCATTGTGTGAGTTTTGCATTCATTGCAGTTTTCATTGTGTGAAAACAATGTATTTTCACACATTATTCCTCTTATTTCTTTACTAATTATTACTGCTAATACTACATTCCTTGCAACCTTATCATTTCCTTTTCAGTATGATATGTAGCCTTTTTTCACTTTTCTTTCTCCTCCATCCTTACTTAATCTGTTTCACTCAACCCATCTATCATATATCCATTTGTTTTTCTTCTGTCATATTTGTTGTTTCATAAATTTCCCAGATTGTGAACAAATATATTCGGTGCTGTGATTCACAATTTATGACATTTCTTAGCTTTGTTATCCCTAAATTTAATTTGATTTGATTAAATTAAATTATTGAAAGCAATTGAATATTCATTACTGACCTGCCAAGTATAATGTAATTTCACAAGAGGTATGCCTAATAGAAATAGGCATTTTAGTGCCTAATAGATTTCTATTTTAGTTTTAGTTTTAATAGAAATTAGGCTTTTTCAGTGTCCCTAGCTATTGTAGTTGACTCAGGGCTTGTAGTCCTCAATGTGCTTATTCACCTGTAGGGATGATCTACTTCTTCAGTCTGTTCCTGCTGTAGAAGGTGGAGGGAGATAAGTGATTAAATTTCATAAGGCTTCTTAATGATTAGAATTTCATTACTATTTAATCATTTTTTTAAATAATGGAAATTCATGGACTAATTATAAAATACTATGGAGCTAGGTAGATTGAATGATAGGAATTTTATTGTTGTTTAATCATTGTTTAAAATAATAAATGGAATATATAGACTTGATAAATTACTGTACTGTTATGTAGATTATAATAAATAAACAATCAAAGGAGTTATTGATTGTTTTAGGGGTCACATTGAATGCGTTAAAATATATTGTTTTCAATGAAAATGGTCAGTAAAGTCTCTATTAATAATATTTCAAGTCTGTATATATATATTATTTACTTAAATATAATGCCATTTATTTTAATTTGGAATCGCTCATCATTTAGTATTAAGTATAATTTTAATGAAGTTAATGATGTACTATTTCCAGGTAAAAGAGTTCAGCAGTGATCATATTCCATTACATATGATACAGTTGTTATATTTAGTATATTGCTACTTAAATTATTAAAATTAAAAATTAACACAGTTGTTGATGTTGTAGAGTGGTGATGAGATTCTGCAAAGGCCTCCTAGACCTCACAGCCAACCATTAGCTCTGAGTCCCCGTGCCAGAAACAGCCTGGACCTAGGTCCGTGTTCGTTGCCTCAGATCTCTGAATTTAATCCTCAAGAGAATCAGTATGCTTCCAGTAGTGGTATGTGGTTTAAACAAGTTTCATTGGCTCGGTTTTCTCTTATTTTGTATGTTTGATTATTATTAACTGTACAGTTGGTTTTATTTAATATTTTAAGGAAAAAATATTTTATTTAAAAATCAAACTTCAGTAGAATTTGAATTGAATATGATAATCATAATTTGCATAGTTTGTGAAGATACTTTGTTGTTTCAACTTTTCTTTCTTTCATAGTTTTAATTTATTTCTCCTTGTTTTGTATGTTTTACTCTTGTTCAGCCAGTTGTTACAAACTTTGTCTTTCATTTTTTTGTCTTAAGTAAATTTGTCTTGCTAAAATGACTTAAAATCTGGAAGAAAGGACTGAACTATTTCTTTACATACGGAGAATAAAATAAATGTGCTAGAACTGCCCAAGCGTTTAATGAATGGTATCCAAATAAAAGTGTTTCACACTCTTACATTGTAAAATTTGTAAAAAAATTCCAAGAAACAGAATTTGTCATGAATAAGAAAGATGCAGGGCAAAAGGTTTTAGTTGAATTAACTTTGGCTGAAATCTTGGGAAATGTAGTAGCAAATCCTCAGACTTCAATTCGTAAAATATCCCATGTAACTGGGGTTTTTTACTGTTTTCACACATTAAAATTGAATTAGTTTTTTCGTATAAAATTCAACTGCATGCTGACAGAAAGATTGAATTCTTTGAATAGATTCCAATCCAATGTTTATGAAAAAAAATTTGGTTTTCTGATGAATTCTCTTTCTTTCTAAATGGCTTTGTTAATATACATAACTGCTGATACTGGAGTGATATAAATACTCATGTTTTCAATGCTGGAAACATGCTGCATCCTAAAAAATGGATGTTTGGGCCAGGATTTATGGTGATAACATAATTCGTCCAGTATTTATCAATGGGAATTTGTCAGGTGATAAGTATTTGTAGTTACTGGATGAAGTTATTCATCCACTAATATTTCATGCCTTAGAAAATCAGTTAGATGACAATGGTAACATGTTACTTAATGGGGACATGCTTCACTTTCAGCAAGATGGTGCACTATTTACCTCCATTTCGACAATGGTTGGACCGAATGTTTCCTGGGCATTGGATAGGTAGAAGAGGAACAGTTAGTGGCTGGCAAGCTCTGCTGATTTTTCACCACTTGTGGGGTCATTTAAAATCAATAATTTATAAAGAAATTTTTGCTAACATACAATAGGTAGAAGAGGAACAGTTGAGTGGCTGGCAAGCTTTGTTGATTTTTCACCACTTGTGGGGTCATTTAAAATCAATAATTTATAAAGAAATTTGTATTAACATACAATAGTTGAAAAATAAAGTTGTAAGAGCATGTAGGGATGTAACTAAAGAAATTTTAATGAAAATAAGATGTGAATTTCAATAAAGACTTTATTAATGTTTACAGAAAAATGGGAATCATTTTGAACAAATAATTAAAAATTCATCCTTTTTTTATTGAGGTAAAAACGATGTGTTTCATTTATTATCTCTTAAGAACTTTTATTGTTAAAAACCTTCATAACAAAATTAAGTAATGAATGATTTAAGCTTTATTTTTTGATTAACAATTATTTATTTATGAATTAGTTTTTTATTTTATGAATCAGTTGTTATTTTATTTGTACCAAATTAATTGTCATTCAAAGGGCCTTCCAATGATGTATCATAAGCTACATTGTTTCATTTAAAAAATAAGTTTTCAACCCTTGAAAATTTAGAAAACATTTAAGGGTGAAATTTTGTGTTTGTGATTTAAAAAATAATTTTCACAGTTTTAGTCTACAGATTATGATTATTTCAAATAATTTAAGAAGTAATATCACGTAATTTTAGAGTTATTTGTGTTGGACTGAAATTTAAACGAAGTACTACCCCAAATGGTTTTTTGCACCGAGCGAGTGAATGGTTGGGTGGATTTTCTTTTCACCAAAATTCATTCTTTTTTTGGGTTGTCAATTAATATAATTAAATGTTACCATCTCCATTTAAGATTTTAACTTGTGGTAGGTGTAGCGGAGAGAACCCACCGGGTTAGTCAAGTGGTGCATCCATCTTCGCAAATCAGCTGACTTTGAAGTCGAGAGTTTCAACGTGCAAATCCTAGTAAAGACAGTTAGTTACTTATATATGGATTTGAATATTGATCGCGGATACTAGTGTTCTTTGGTGGTTGGGTTTCAATTAACCACACATCTCAGAAATGGTCGACCTGAGACTGAACAAGACTACACTTCATTTGCATTTGTATATATTATTCTTATTTATCTTCTGAACTAATACCTGACGGTGATTCCCGAAGGTTAAACAGGAAAAAAAGGTGTAGTGGAGATGGTGGGTTCCACTCCCTTTGAAAATAATTTTAAAAAGGTTCACCTCGAGAATGGTGTACATGCCTGCAAACAAAAATATGATGTGACTGATAGCTGTTGAATATAAATGTGGTGACTTTTCAAATGATCACCTGGTATATGAATTACAGTTAACTATTATTTGAAGTATTTTTTTTGTAACAATATTCATAAATGTAGATCAATTTCAGCACAGATTATATTAATGAAAGTTTGGGGAGAAAGTTTCTGGGTGAGTGTTTTGATTTAAATGTTGCTTCAAAAAAAAGAAGATATTTCTTTATTAATTTTTTTTGTTTGTTTTAGTTTTGGATGAATATGGCTCTAGAAACTTATTCCCACCAACATATGGAGCTACTATGTTAAAAACTAGAAGTCTTCCAGCTTGTGTAAGGTCAAAGGCTCGCCCACATTCCACTGTTGATGATCCTGCTGAATTATATGCTAAGGTAAATTTTTTAAATTTAATAAATTATTGATAACTTGTTTGCATCTTTTGAGTACATTATTAGGATTTATAATGGATTTATTATACATTGGTTTTACTTTGTTTGGAACTTACTTAATGAAAATATTACTTCCTCATTTTGATTTCTTAAATCAGACTATTATTCTAATGATATTGGCTCACAGATATAACTTAGAAATATTTTTACAGAATGTTTTTTTTTTAAAGTAACTTGCTATATTTAGGCTTATTTGTTGATTGTTTGTTTACAAATCATTGTCAGTATTGCATCTTTAATTTATTCTTGTTGCATTGTATATTTATTTAGGTGTTAAATTTTTACTTTCTGTGGAGTTTTGAGGTTTTAACAATCCCTTTTGATGACTGGCTATTGCTACAAATTTAGAAAGATAATATAAAATTTATTCATTATAAAATAACAAATGTTTTACATTTTGAAACCAACTAATTATTACTATTTATTTATAATTTCTGTGTATGATTACTGTTTCCATTAATTTATGTAATGAAATAAAAATATTGAATTGGGAAACAACCAGCATTCCTAGAAGAAATATTGAAATGAAAGGCATCATACAGCTGATGAAAAAAGACACCGTTTCCATTAATTTATGTAATGAAATAAAAATATTGAATTGGGAAACAACCAGCATTCCTAGAAGAAATATTGAAATGAAAGGCATCATACAGCTGATGAAAAAAGACACCTGTTTTCTGAGACACTGTTCTGTATTTTTCCATCACAGAAAATGTTAAATGTCAGAGGCTTGTATGTGATTTTTTGTTGTTGAAAACAAATTTTTAAACAGTAAAATGTTAAAATTTAGTCTAGACTTAATGCAATGATTTTAATTATTTGACGAAAACAATTGACATTAAACTGTTTAATATTAGCTATAGATTTCTTGGCATAAACTAAGATAAGTATATTTATCTATGTTTTTTAGAATATTTTATGATTAGGAGTTAAACTGGGATGTTTAACTTTATAAGCATTTAAACTATTAGGTTTATTGTGCAGCCATAGATTGGAAATGGAGTGTTGTCTGAATCAATCCTTCACTAGATATGTCACATGTCAACACTCAATATCCTCAACTTGGACATGGACCTGCTAGGTCAGACGTTCGCTCATAACTGAAAATGGTGAAGAGAAATTGATGGTAAGGAAAAGGTGAGGGTTATGAAAAAGAATATTTAATCCTCAAAATAATGAGACTAACAACCTCATCAAAAGGAAAGTCAAGGTTCTTTTCTATGCTATGGGAACCAATTTTTCACAATCTCTCAGGAGGTAAGAGCAGTTTCATCCAAGTAAAAGACACATCTCAACCCCATAGGGGAAGCACCCGCCTTGTGACGCTTACGGTCCCTCCCCCTGTTCTGAGCCCTGATGAGCTTTAACGGGACCAAGTAAAAGGCAGTATACATTACTGATCAATGATTTTGCATAGGTCAGCCTATAAATATGCTGCTGCAAAAGTTGGTTTTCCTCTGGAAATTAAGAGCCACCTGAAGGCAGTTTCAGGATTCTTGAAGGTATCCAATTAAACCTTAGCTAAGGTATATTCAAACTTTTCAACTTTTATTACTCTTTCAGATCCCCACTGTCATGGAATTATTGAGTGTGTAACTTTTAAGTGTATCTGGTATTTATGCTAGAAAACAAATTGCTAAATGGAATAATCTACGAGTATGTAATAATAAGAAGCAATATTTTATTGTACGAGTTGGAGTCCTTTGAAATCTTTCCTGCTTTTTTTTTTGTGGTCTCAAGTTAAAGAATACTTATTACAGAATATTTCTAAAGAGTTATATCCTTCTCTCTGAGAAACTAAATAATAATAAAACTGTTTGTAAATTTTAAAAAAAAGATCATATATGTTTTTGTAAATTTTAAATATTATTTTTTTAAATCTGCAGTTTAGTATACATAATTCATTTTAGTATATATAATATTATGTGGGTAAATAATCTCTGTTAAGGCATTCTACATTTTTTGTCTGATTTTTATTTAGTATTTTAATCTTGCTTTACTACTATTTTATATATTTACTTTTTATGTATGAAATTTTCTCTTTTTTTGTAACTACTGTGATCAAAGTGTGAGAGGCAAGTTCCTTTTTCTTTTTTCATTGTGTCAAAAAGAAAAATCCCTACCTGTTTGTGATATGACTATATAATGTATACTTATTTACTGATCTGAATAAAATATTTATTTCTTACAGAAAATTGAAAAGAAAATAGTTGTATGATTGATTATTAGATTTTTGTTTGTTAAATTAGTTAATTTATCCTAAGAAGCAGTTTTTCTATATTTTGAAGTGTCTAAAATTAAAAAAAAAAATATATATATATATATATATATTATTGTTTTATATATAGCTAAGAGATAATTAATTTTGTTTCAGGTCAATTTCAGCAAAAAACGTAAAAATAGAATGCGTAATGATGAAGCTGCTATAATAGCTCTGAGCAAATCTCGAAGCCAATTTTTATATAAAGATACAGATTCATTAGTTGATAATGAAGCAGTCATTGTTTATGATGAAAGGACTGCATTATAATTATTACTGTTCTGTGATTCTTACAATATGAATAATATAATGATTGTATAATACTATTATTATTATTATTACTATTGTTATTGTAATATATGTTTAATGGTGCTAACCAATACAATAATTTTTAACTTCTTAAAATTATAATCAAAACAATGATAGACTAGGTATTAATTGTATTACTGTAGATAAATGATTATGCATAGATGGTTATTGTGTTTTTTTAAGACTTAATAAGACTGTCACAGTATTGTTTTATACATCAGGTATTGTTTTAGTTAGCAATTTCAAACACAGTGTGTGAAAAAATGTGTTCACTTAAAATGTATATTAACTCATATCATTTTTGTATATTTTGTAAATTGTGCTAAGTTATTTATATGAAAATGACTTATTTGTACAGTTAGTTAATTATAAATTTAATCTAAAAAACAAACTTTTTAATTATTGAAAAAGTTACCTAAGATTCTCTTTTTCGTGAATCTTAGAAATCTTTTAGAGGGGAAGCTGTAGTGTAGTGGTAAATAATTATATATATCTAGTTGCCGTTTTACCATATTCCTTGTTAATATTTTTCTTATCTGAATCTCATTGACTACAGATCTTTTTTTATTTCATTTGTAATCTATTTCATTTTTTAAGCCATTTTAAATCAGTATATTCTTCAGTTTTAGTATGGAAGTGTGCTATTTGCATATTTATTATATCCTAAACATATCTATTGCATTTAATAAGCAATGTACTTAATTTTTATACTTAGATGTATTTTTGTTTTGATTTGTTTTTATATATATAATATTATATATATTATTATTGTATTTGTATAAAACATACTGAAATTGTATAAATGTAATGTGAGTAATAAACATGTTATTTAGAAAAAGAATTCATTGCCTTAAAAGAATCAAACATATAATATGCTTCATACATTTTCATAAGAATTTTAAAGCAACAAGGCAATATTATATTAAGCAGTTCAAAAGTACTTAATCTTTTAACAGTTGTTTTCATAAGTTATTCTGAGTTACTTTTGTTTATTTAGTTTAAGTTATAATTTTTAATTCAGTTATTAATAAATCTCTTTTTAAGCTTATAAATTGTGTGTGTGTATTTCTTTTAAATACAGTATTCTTTCTCTTATCTGTTACAAGTCGGGATAACTAATAACGTGCAATAGTATAAATTTAAATCACATATGAAACCGTGAGCTCAGGTATTTAGTTCACAGTATCAATAAGGCTTGAATCGAGGATTATATATATATCTGTATTGCAATTAAATATGATGCCTAATTTTTATTCACAATAACTATTCAGAAGTGATGGTAAAAATGTATTTTTATTAAAAATATTAAAGAAATAATTAATACAATTTGTTTATTAATATGTTATTAAATTTGTTATTTATAGTGTCTAGTTTAGTAATTTTAATACAATGGTGTATTGTAATTATTGATTGTTTAGTATCTGTAACAGTATAACAGTTACTGATAAAAAATATTAGTAGGATTATTGAATTTTTTTTAATTTGAGAATGACTATATATTCTCAAATTAAACTTCTATTGTGATGAGTGCAAAAGAAATTATAGGTCTGCTTTAAGAAAGAAGGCACAGAATTTTGTAATGTTACAAATTTTTAATTAACAATTTTATTTTTAATTCTATTTTGAATATGTTTAAATAGCAAGAAACATTAAATTTACATTTGCATTTAGGCTTATGCCCTTTTTTCTCTGTAAGGAATTTCTGAATTTTATTACTTTTACATAAATAGTAACATTTATGTTATAAAACTCTTTAGTATTGCCAAATTCAGTAAATTTTAGATTAATAACATCGGTTAAAATAAAAAAATTTATCTTTATCCTCATCAAATTTTATATAATTTTTGTTACAATTTGGTTATTAGTGGGCGTTAAAAAAAACTTTGCCTCTGGTTTCAGTAGTCAGATAAAAATAATTTTTTGACTGTAGTAACAGTTTAGCAACAGAAGTTCAAAAATGAGGTCCTCTATAAAATTAGGATCATACTTATCTGGAAAAGGTTTTTTAAAATTTTCAATAAATTTAAATTTCAGTTAAATTTAATTTTGTAAATAAACTTCTTTATGCTAATCATCTGATTCTCTTGGTAGGGAGTAAAGATGAACTTCATTTCCTATTATATTAATTTAATAAAATTTCTATAGGATATGAATTGCATAGTTTCTACTACTAATTAAAAGGTGATGTGCTTTGCAGTGAACAGTCTGTTAGAAAAAACATTTTTTCAACAATCAGATCTTAAACAAGTCATAGATTTTATTAATTATTTGTTATGCAGTATTTTTTGTAATATTGAGGAAATTAAAAATTTAAATAAATAATTTTCAATGTAAATAATTTGGTTACTGTAATTGTAATGTTAACTGTAACTGTAACTGTAATTGTAATGTAACTGTAATTTACTGAAGGGAGAGTGGACACCATTATTTAATTATACAAAATATTGCTCTCCTGATGCTCCTACATGTCACTGTATAGTAGGTAATGTCTAAAAGGAAAGAGTCGAATAGAGACAGCAAGGTTAAAAGAGTGAAGGGAGTTACAATGATGGGTATACTTAGGGATGAAAGTATAAGAAGTGAGTTAAAATGTGTAGTTTGTCAATAGTAAAACATCATGTTACAGGGTTGAATGTGCGCCACAGCTGGAAAGAATGGATGTCACTTGAGTGCCCAAGAAGGGTTTGATTGTATAGCCATAGGATAATGGGAGATCGGATGACCATGCCTGAGTTGGGTGGGATAGTTCTTGTTAAATAATCTTTTATAATGATGATGGTGAAATTTAGTTGGATTTTAGACTGTACATCACTTTTGATTTCAATTAGTTATCAGTGGGCCTACATTATGTATTTTTAGAACATGATGATGTTATAATGATGTATCTATAATATCCTTATGTAAAACAACAAACTTTTTATAACCAAAAGAGGTTTGTTTATCTGATATACAGGAATTATTTTTTAGTTGTTTTAAAAAAAAATTAGCTGAATTGAAAATGTAATCATAAATTTACTTCCAAGTAGTAAATAAATTTTATTATGGATTTGAATTGAATTTTAAGCTACTTGAATGAAATAATATAAAATAAATCAAAATATATATCATACAGTTATAATGTTCTAAATATGCTTTCTCATACCTTTGAATAGTACTTATTTGTATGAATTAGCAGAAATATAGTGTCATATTAAAAACAAATTAAATGGAAGTGATTAGTAATTACAAAGAAATTAACGTTATTTTATGCAAAACAAAACATTAAAAAATGGCTATTAGGCTATAAAAGCTTTTGTATGTGTGCACACATGTGTGTGCAGGTATTCACACACACACACACACCCAAACGTGCACACATGCACACCTATATGTATATTTTTTCTTAAATTTTGGTTGTTAAAAAATAAAAAAATGATTATACTTTCTTTCACAAGTATGTTACAATGATTAAATATAATGAAATTAATATTCTGAAAGAGTTTTGGTTTCACTCTTTCTTTTCAACGAGCCATCTGACTACATAAATAGTAACATTTTTTAATTTCTGTTATAAAGCTGTTTAGTATTGTTAAAAAGGTTTTTATTTCAGTATCATTGCTAATGGTGAAGATATCTTTTTTTTCTTTAGATTGCTCACTGTTACCGAAATATTTAAATAATTATCTATATCTTTTGGAATTTTATGGTAAACTTATTTGGTAATTTAATTTATCATTAAAAATTTTACAGAATTATTATGTGATAATTATTAGCAAGTTCATAAATTCCATATTCCAAAAAAAACATGCCTATCTGGTAGATAAGCATGTTTTCATGCAGCTTTCAGCAAATACTTATATTTAAATTATATTAAATATAATTTAAACCACCTGAATATTGAGATAAGACATTTCTTAATTTTTCATGGAAGTACTTTCGCGAGATCCCACATTCTCAGTCACGATTAAAATACTTCTGTTATTGTGTATTAAAAATACTAAAATAATGAAAATTATATATTAATTTAAACAAGTGCAGCTACTTGTTGCAGTTTTTATAAGAACATCTCCCTCAAATGCTGTCTGATTTATTAAATTGAAATTTTGTTCATATTTATATATGTAATATTTTCATTATATATTTCATTTTATGTCATTTTTATTAATTTCTAATATTCCTAAATTTGTATTAATATCAGAAATAGAATGTATATTGTTTATTAGATGGTCTGCCATATTATGATGTAAAATTAAATATAGGAGAAAAATATTACACTTATAAATACAAACTAAATTTCAGTTTGATAAATCATCATTGTTTGAGCGAGACGGTTTATAAAAGCTGCAACAGATAGCAGCACTTGTTTAAATAATACACAGTTTTCTTCATTTTAGTATTTTTATTTTTATTATGTAATAATAAAATTATTTCAATCATGACTGAGGATGTAGGATCCCATTAAAGTACTTTAATGAAAAATTAAGGTAAGATTAATCTTTTCTCAATATTCTGGACTAGGTGGTTTATTTAATAGAATTTAAATATAATTAACAGTACGAAGAAATAATACGTATATTAAATAATGTAAAACAGAACAAGCTTTAATTTGGTACATACACAGTATGTCTGAAAAGTTCCTGAATTAAATTAAATGAAAATACAGATTTAAAATTAAACAAATTTACTCATATCAGCTCTCTACATAGAACCTTTCTCTAGTTATACACTTGTTGCAGCGCCGTTTATTTTGAGTTTCAGGAACCAAAAATAATCTGCCGGAGTCAAGTCGGGTGGGATAAGATGGTGATTTGATTTGTGGCATAATGACATGTTAAAACTGTTGCCATGTGTGCCAGGGCATTGTTGTGCAAGAGAGTCCAACTGCCTAGATCCTGGTACTCAGGCTGTATTCGACGAATGCGATGCATCAGTCATTTCACTACTTCCATATAGAATTTAGAGTTCACAGTTTGACCAGTTGTGACAAATCTATGATGAATCAGGCCGTTTGAGTCAAAGAATTTCAATCAACGTTATTTTCACCTTTGAATTTTGCTGCCTGACTTTCACCAGTCTTAATGTTCCAGGACTCAACCAAACAGCGGATTGACTCTTTGTTTGCTGATCAAACACAAAACACCAGCTTTCATCCCCAGTGTTAATTGTTTGCAAAAAATTTGGGTCGCTATTGGCAGTTTAACCTAAGTCTTGAGCACAAGAAAGACGCACCTGTTTTTGTTCTTCAATCAAGAAGTGCGGAACAAAATGAGAGCAGACCTTTTGGCGGTTCATTTTTCTGTTAGAATTGTACGTTCCATGTCTTTACTGATGTTTAGCTCTTCTGCTATGTTCTGAAGGGTAAGACGAGGTTGTTTGAGCAGGAGCGCGCACACTTTCACAATCTTTTCATCATGAACAGCTATTGACAGCCTCCCACGTGGTTCATTGTCATCCAACGACTCTACTGTCTTTAAACCACTTCCACTGCGTATATGGTGTAGTACGAGATGTGGCTTCATCACCAAATGCTTGCTGTATCATAGAATAAGTTTCAACAAAAGAGTTTTGAAATTGAACACAAAATTTTATCACACTTCTCTGTTCCATGACACAAGCTCGCACAAGGTCACAATATTTGTGACCGAATTTATCTCGAGACTGGAGTGATGAAATTTTGTTCATACACTCAGCAGACATTGTACTACATAGTTTCTTGGTTTTCTGAGAGGTGGCACTACCTGTATCGACTACAGAAATTTAATTTGGGAACTTTTCAGATCTACTGTGTATTATAATTTTGTATTAGTTACAAAATCATAAAGGCTCGAATTCAGCCATTTTTTTTTTGTTAGTTAAGACTAAAGGTTAATCTTAAAGATCATGATAAAGGAGCTATAGCTTTAGATTGATTAAAGGGAGAGAGAAATTTGGTTTGATATCACTTTTCTCCTTGGACTCTGAAAACCTATAGGAATTCACAAAATAGAACTTTATAGTATTCAAAAAAAGAATTAAAAAAAATATATATATATATACTTAAGAAATAATAACAGATAGATGTATTCAGAAATATATTCACAGTTTAAAATAAAAATAAATCATAAATAACTATGATATAATTATTGGCATCTATGATTCCAATCATAAATAATTCATTCATATAGTGAATTTATTAATATTTATAAATTATATCCTGAAACAACAATAAAAAAAACAAAAATATTAAAGTCAGTTATATATTACACAAAGATTCACTGGCCATCCCGACCAGTATTGATTGAATCTCTTAAAGATGATTTGCCTCACCATATCAAAATTAAATTAAATTTATTGCAATTAAACATCCTTCCTTTACAGTTACTCAAACCTATTATTAATAGATAAGTTTTATGTGATTAATACCAGATAATAATAAATAATTTCACTTTATTTAAAATAAAACACTGCATTTTATTATAGAGTGCGAGAAGCAGATAAGATAAATATAAAGTAAGTTAAGAGTTAAAAAACAAAGTACACTCATACTATATACCCTTAACAAGTACAAAATTGCAGTTGTTGTACAAGGTGGAAGTGAGAAACTCACATCGGGTAATCACTACACACATAAAACTCAGTTCAGGTGAATCTTTTTGGAGAGTAATATTTCTCAACCCCTTTATTTGTAATGTTTAATAATAAGAAAAAATACGATTACAACCATACAGTTCATGGCTGTCATGCTGACTTCAGCACGCATGGCAAATTTCATGATAATATAAACATTTTCAAACAGAGCCATTTAAACATATGTCATGTAAATTAATATACAGATTACTAAAACACAATTATGCTCTAAATAACACATTAAAAATAGAATTTGGATAAAAAAAAAAGTGGCAAAAGACTACAGTGAGCAAAACCAGCAGCTAACACAGGCACCCATACGAATCCTTTCGATTAGTAATTTACCTCGAACATTAATAATCATGAAAAATAATTTCTTTTTTTTAATAAAAATAAAGACAATAGATTTATAAGGAAATACCAGAGCTTTTAATGAGTAGCTTAAAATATCATTTTTATAAGAATCCATGGATCTTAATGTGAGCACATCAGCTGGTAAATTATTCACACTCTATATACTCTCCTAGTAAATGACTTAATTCATTAGTTATTTCAGTATGGTGGAAAGTACTTGTAAAATATATGTGTTTTTCCTCTTGTATCTTGAATTTACAGATGTAAGATAAATGGTATTTAAATAAGGAGAATAACCATTTTTGTAATTAGTAGGTGAAAAAGTCACAGCTAATAAATATTCCCTCCTGTCTTTTAATTAAAAAAATTAAAGCAGTTTAAAATATAGTATAAGTAATATGGGAATCCCTTATAGCATTTAAAACAAACCTCGCAGCTTAATCAAGGTTCACTGATAACTGATATACTTTAACAATAAACTTCAGTTATATACAATTAAAATAATACCACAGCAATAAGAAATAAAGTAATCAGCTCTGAGATAAACCAGTAACTTAGGATGGATAATGCATAGCAGAAAACACCTTATTGCAGATGTAGTGTACCTGATGTAACTTAAAATTTTGTTGATTCAAACACCTAAGAAAGTAATATATTCATCATACACAAGAGCCACACTATCTGTTACCTTTGAGATAAGTCCACACAAGCTAAAATCAAAGACTTTGACAATCAAGAACTGTAAGAAAGGTTTAGTGGTGAAGGGAATTACTGAGTTGTAAATGTCTTCACTTCTTTAACTTGAATACGTAATATATATTGAAAAATGAAAGCTTTTTGCATTAATGTTTGAAAATATTAACGTTACTGTATTTATTCTTTATTTTTATATTTGCAAGAAACAATTTTTTGAAAATTTAAAGAAATGTTTAATACTGCTTATTGACGACAATTTCTATGGCTGTGGCAACCCACAGTTATAACTGTAGCAGTTTTACTATGAGTTCTATGATTTGCTGTTGGTAACAGGTTGCATATCTGGACAAAGACAGGTAATACAAAGTAAGGTGTTTATAATAAATTATGATTGACCTTGCGAAAAAAAAATTGTTAATATTAAAATTTATTTTTTTATAACTAACATGCTATTTACAACGTACATCTTTTACTGATCTTGGTAATTTATTTTTACAAAATTTATATCGTGGTATTATGACAGAGTATCTAAAAAAAAAAAAAATTTCTATTATTTGGCTTTTTAGTTTATAACATAATTTAATATGTATAACTTTTATTTAGTTAAGACAAAAGTTACATACATGCGCGCATGTGCGTATGTGTGTGTTGAAGGATGGAATAACTGTGCAATAACCATAATTGTCTTTTCATGTTTAAACTAATATATATAGAATTGGAAAATGGTAATAAAAAATAGGGTTTTATTAATAGATTGAAGAAAATACAAGTAGAGTTAGTGTTATCTAACCGCTTGTGTTCTGTCTTGTATTATGATATCTATTCCCCGCATGTCGTTCCTCGCCTGTAGTGAATGGTACCATCAGTTACATTTTACAAATATCATCTACTACTATTACTTAACTGACAATCTTCAATCCATCTCTCATTCAAAAACTGTGAAAAAAATAAATTGACTAGTACATGAAATCACAAGCAAATAGACGACCTCTACAAATAGTTATAACAAAATTAGTTAGAAACACAGGGAGTAAATAATATTGCAAGCAGTAACAGCAAACAAGCCAGTTATTTGATCCATGGAGGTAACTGTTATTGTCTTTTTATGAATTCAACAGTCTCTGATATTTCTCTTAGTTCATACATTCTGCATTCATTGTTTTCTCAGGTCAGTAAAAAGTCTTCAATGGTTTGCAAGAGTAATTTATTATTTAAAATGACATTTAATTTTTTGCATATTATATAATTTACAGTATGTTTTATATGCATTCTGTTTGTAATTATATTTACAATAATTGATTTTTTTAAATTTGTGCTTATATTTTATCAAAATTATATAGATATGATTTTAAAGATTATTGTGTTTTACACCTGATAAAAAGTGTTGCAGAATTAATCAATATATCAAAATTAGAGTGTTGTATGTTAGTTTTCTGTATTCTTATTACAAACATATTCATTTCTAAGGTTACATCCAAATGAGAATTTAATGAAACTAGATTTTAAAAAACTATTTCTTATTACATACATTCTTTTACATCTTGAATAATAAGTTAAGCCTTATTTTTTCTGAAGTGTGATTTTTTTTTCTTAGAGTTTCTTGCTGATATCATACATAATCTGAATCCTCTTATTTGAACTAAGTCTGAAAAGCAGCCATCTATTTCACTAGCTTATTGGTACAGACTGATTTCAGTGTTGTTAATTTTTAATGAACAAACATTAATAATTTTAAAGTCACTAATTTCTTGTTTTACACAATAAATTAAGTACAAGGCAGACTATGAATTTGTACCTTATCTTTAAAAATAATTTTTACTGAACATATTTAAAAAAATAAATTAATGCATTTGTATGAGTATTGCATATTTTGCAAAATTATGTTGTACTTGTAATTATGTCTCGTAATTATATCAGTCTTGTTGGTTTATGAACACATTAAATATTTTAGTTTTGTGATGAACGCATTATTAAATGATGTTTCAAAAAACGTCTTTTTTTAAAATATCCATTAGATTTTTAGGTGTGCTAATAAATAAATTTATTAGCTTCGTTTCATTTTTTTTATCATTCTATTTATTTCTTTACTTTTTAAATGTGTAAACCTTATTATAATCTTATTAAGGTAATGCAGAAAGGTAATATTATGTACTATTGTGCGAAAAGTTCATTACGGTATTTACTTAAAGTAAATTTATCTGTGATTTAAAAGAAACCTATTGATTACTATTTGAATTACAGAATTTAGAGATATTTAGATGTTTGGTATATAAAAATTTATTGTAGACATTTTCTGTTATCAGTTTACCTTCTGAGTGCTTATGTTGTTTGCTTATAAGTACGCACTGAAAGTTTGTTATTTGTTTTATAATTGTAATAAAAAAATGTATATTATCATAATAAAATCATTGCAATATTATACATTTTGTGTTTTTATTTTTACATTGTAATATTTCCATTAACAATTTTTTTGTTCACTATAATCACTTAGATCTTAAAATGTGTATATTGGATATCCTTATCAAGTTTTGTGTTTGGGCTAGTTATCAGGATTTAAAATTTTATTCCATATATTTTTTTTTTATCCATGAAGTGTACAATTTTGAGGATAAAACCATTGTATAAAAATAATTTTTCTTTGAATGAATAATTATCATTCACTTTAGATCCCAAATTTAGAATCTAAGTCTAGTAGATTTAGATCTCACTTTTTATTTTATTTATTTTTAAAGTAGCTATTGTGAATGATTTTAAACAGGAAATTTACATTACATTTTTTATTATTTTAATTTTACTGTCTTGGCATTTATTTGATATAAAATCTTGTTTCTGGTAAAATAACAATTTTTCTTGTATCATAGTTTAAATAACAAGTGAAATTTTAAAGTGCTAAATTTTTTTCTGTCAGTTAAATCATTATCTTTATTTTCAACTGAAAGAGTGGCCGTCAGCATTGCTTTTTGCTTAAAAATTGATAAATAATTAAGAAAAATTGACTAATTTTTAAAAATATTATGTGATTGAAGCTATGAACTTTTGTATTTATTTATGTTAATTAAGACAAAGATCTTCAACCCTACTCAGTTTATATATAATGAGACTCTATATATATATATTACATTTGTTGGGTCTGTATATAAACTTACTGGATTAAAATGTAAAACCAAGTTATTTACTTGGTGTGTGGTTACAATATATGGTTATATACATGTATGTAATATACTAGCATCCTCATCACAGGTTCATCTGTGCTATAAGGTTTCTGTGTTTCCCATTACAATAAGGGAATATTTACCAGGTTAGGGGTTGCTTCACTTTCTTTTCCTGTTTAGCCAGGGGGCTCTGTTCTCTGGACCCCTCTCTATTCGTTAAAATCATGATTGTGAGAATAATAATGATAAGTAAAAATTATATAGTTTGCTCAATTTGTAAAAAATATCAGTGTATTGTCATTTCTTCAGAGCAACAGTTTGGTCAGCTTTGAGTGACCTGAAGAATGTAGGTTTCAAAGTAGTTGGCCTCCATCTTAAAAATATATAAAAATGTATTAAAAATGAACCAGGTAAAAATGTATTTTGCCTGGTTCTTAGCATTACCCAACAAAAACCAGTTGGAGGGACTGTACACCTTCATTTCTCGTTTGTAAAAAAATTTTTTTTATTATTTTTTTTTTTTAGCCATGTAATTGGAGCAAGTGCAGCAAATTGCATCACACTACAGTAACAGTGGCAATGGTTGTGTTGGTTAAGCCACCCTGCACTTCTTATCAATTCAAAATTAATAGATGGTTTTTAGATATTTATCTGAAGAGTACATCTGGTGAATATCTTGTTTAATATAAGTGAAAATGGGGAAAATTGGCAATCGTTCTTAAAATTTTTTTAGCATTCTTCACCCCTTTAAAGGTTGAATTTCAAAAAATTTAGAAATTGGTTTTTAGTTATTCACGTGTAGGTTCCACACACCAAAAATCAAATTGATATCTTCATTTGTTATTGATAAATTAAATAAATAGTAAATTTCATTGTTACTCCATTTTAACCATTTAAACTTGGAATTTCAAAAAATCTTTTCTTAGTGTGCACTTACACCATAAGAAGAGTGTGTAATGAAATTTTCATAAATTTATCTTCAGTAGTTTTTGCAAGGTGTTGATGAATCAATCAGTTAGGATACGTTGCTTTATAGGTGCAGATATACACAGAATGTTACATGTAAAATGCAATCCATAAAATGTGAATTGCTACTATCCTATTCCTATATGTTTTACTCGTATGGATCACCTGATAGATCTTTCATCATCTGATTATAATACCAATGTGATAGAATTACCAATAGCTATATAACAAAGCAATCAAAATGCTCAGTTCATTTCACAGTGACAGCCAGCCATGACAGTTATCTTCATAAGGTAGTTAGTAATATTGATTGTATTACTTTATTAGAGCATTGGTAAACTCCAGTTAGACAGAGACTAATCTCATTACCACAGTTACAAGAAAATCAATCAAATTTTGTCCTTGGCTATCTGAAAAAACAGATATGAGTATTATGATCTTGTGTTCTTAGGTACTTCTTTATATATATTCACTTATAACATAGTTGTTTCAAGAAAATCATGTAGTTCTTAAGGTTGTTGGTTTTTATCTTTTATAGAAATCACCTTTTTTTCTATGATCTTTCATGTTTTATATAAAAAAATTAATTTGTCTCAATTGATATATAGAATAGGACTTTTTGAAATTTTTAACAGGTTTTTTTTGAAATTTTAATTTACAAATACAAATTAGATTTTTGAGAATTTATAGGTCTACAAAAATTCTGCTAATCAGTTAAAAATAGAGAAGTGAACACACCAACAGTTAACTAGAAAAGAAGGAATATATTTTTGTCAATGCATGTTTTATATATTTTTGGTGAAGATACAACACATTAAAAGAAATTGATTCTAATTTATAAAATAAGATATCCAGCCATAAATAAAAAAGTATGTATTATTGTTACAATCTGAAACTCAAAATAAAAAGTACATACATATATTGAGTGAACTGTATATATTTGTGTTTATATATTCAAATCAGCTAATTATGTTATTGCTGATAGTTTTTTTTTATTAGGCAGGTCTGTTATATGGAATGTGGTTGAAAAGTGTGTTAGAATTTTGTCTGTTCATTTAGTACATCATTGTTTGTGTATGTTTGTTTACATAGTGTGTTTGGTTTGAACATAATTGTATGTTGAGAGATTATATTGTGTGCTGTAAATAATGTTTTCTGCAAAGGCTGGTAATCCTGCTTTGTGTGCAGTTTGCTTCTGCAGGCCAGTCAGACTGGTGAACCTAAGACGCATATACTTAAGATGCATATACTAGAGTATATGCATGCACAGAAATCATGTTTTTGTTCTGCCAGCAACCCACATGCTGTACATGAAATTCCTCTACATGATCAGAAGATTGGGATGTGGATTGCACTATCCAGGAGAAGAATAGTTGGCTTAGTGTTATTAGCAGAAACAATAAACTCAGCTAGTTATTGTGAAATCATTCACCAGTTCAAGGGAGAACTAACACAGGACAAAATTAATAATGCTTGGATTCAAAAAGAGAGCATGATTGTGTATACAGCCAGAAAGTGTGTTAAATTACTGCAAGACTTCAGAGATCAAATCTTTTCTAACTGAATGTTCTAACTCCAGTGTAAGTTCTAGCTCCAGCTTACTCAGTTTAATTGTGATAACTTGCACATCGAAATCTATTTTAATAATGAATATATTTTTTTTTGTTTCTGTCTAATAAATAAAATATTACATTATATTACGAAATTTATTATTAACAACAAATTAAACAGAAAACTGTTTCTTTAAAAAAAACTTATTAGGATATCATAAAATTATCAACAATGTCAAATCCATATGAAAGTTACTTCAATATTTTGGTTTTAATATAGAACTGGATTAGTATGGGTAGGAAGTCTTAATTTCTCAGGGTAAATTTCACTTTATCCAAAATTTCAGTTCTAGTTCATAGCTGACCCTTCCATTAATTAATAAAATTGGGCCCCCAGTGCTTTGTTTGTATAGTACTTTGTATTACTTTTTTTAGGAGAACTAGTTTAATCAACATTTGACATTAGGCTTATTGTGTCACTATCAGCCAGGAAATAAGTTCTAAATCATAGACCTTAGTTTGACACTCTTAACCAGATAATTTCGAAAATGTACTGGCTGTATAATATCTTGAGCATAAAAAAGAATCTTTATGGTAGTAGTTCTCCAGGGTAGAACTACTCCCATAAAGGGATTGATCAAGAATAAGGAAAAGGGGTGGATGGATGGTGAGGAAGGAAGATCTGTTCTCAAATATGAGTAATATAGTCATCGCCTGGTGAGTCATGACCACCCAGGTAATAAACATCCCTTCCACCCATGATCCACGAGTGAATCAGGAAATTTTTATTCAGTTGGCAATATGATTACATTACAAATTAATGATTTTGCATTAACCTGCTTTGACATGTGCAGTAACACAATTTCTTTTCTTAAAGGAATTAAAAACCACCCAAGAATAGGTGCAGGCTTTCTAAACGAACAAATAAATGTTTGTGGAATAAATGTTTGAGGAATGAACAATGTTCCTGGAATTGTGAGGAAGTATCTAACTATATCTCATAGCTGTTACTCAGGGTTCCAAGGTGAGTATCTGAGAATTCAGTTCAGCATGATTTGCAAATCATTCTGCAAATCATTTGCTAACTGTAATAATTTGTGGCAGTAACACTAATCAATGTTATTTAAAGTAAAATAACATTGATTAATGTTACTGCTACAACTCCGAAGTGACCGACCATTCATTTATGTCACGTACTCCTGGTATACGTGTTAGGTTAGGGTCAAAAAGAATATACTTCCTGTTTACAAAAGAAATTACACATGGCCATACATTTGTATGTATACTCATATGAACCCATGCCATTATAAAAAGAAAAAGTTTGCATTAATAAAAGAGAAACATTTCTTTACTTTTCAGTATTTTTAGCTTGTAAATAAACCTAATCTCAGTTTTGAATTTTTTTTTTATTTCAGTACATTCATTATTTTTTTTGAAATATGAAAGCTAAAGGGAAGCAGCTTTAAAAAAATACTATTGTATTAACAGTAGATATTTATAATGCAAAAACATGTATTTTTGCTAACAGTTAGCTTTTCTTGAGCAGGTTCTTTAAGTGAAATGAAAAAGATGTACAGAATAAATATCTGTAGTAAAGAATTAGAAGAGTAAAGTAATAAAAAGCAGTAGAAATCAATGATGACTATTAATTGGTTATAACTTCTTCTTATCTATAAGAATAATTATTGTTTTAAAGTGTTATTAATTTGCCATTTGTAACTGTGAAAATCAAGTGTAGTAAAAGAATATATTTTGTTATTTAATTTTTGCTGTAAAATATAAATTGATTATTGTATTATGCTTTATCACTAAATTTTTAAATATTATTTAGAAAGCTGAATATTTAATCTTTTTATCTTTAAGTGAAAGGTTAGGATAGAAGTTAAGTCTAATACATTTTTAACTTTATTGGTAAGAGAGATAATTACAAAAGGTGTTATATTTTTAATGAATTGTAAAGGGTGAAATATATAAAAAAGTACCAATGGAGATTTACCAGGAGATAGAAAAAAGACTTGACTGTTAGAACTTTTAATATTATAAAAATAGATTTAAAATTTGTATTGTTATAAGCCAGACATACTGTTCCTAAAATTTATTTTAATGTTAAAAAAATTGAGTGTTCTCCTTCCCCAACAATACTAATTTCACAATAGATTCCAAATATGCATGATTCACTTTGTTAAAGAAAATGAATTTTCAGTCTCATGGTTACTTACAATCAACTTTTAGTTCCATTCTAATTTTATTAGTATTACAATCAGTAATTGTTAACTTATTTACTATATAATGTCAACATGCATTTTGTGTTGTTTCTTTGCATAAAACAAAACAATGGCCAGCAATCAATTCTCAGTGGTTTTTAAATTGCGATTATTGTTTTACTCATCGTATTATTATCATTTAAATTATAATTTATTTGTTATGTCACAGTAGGCAGCTGAACATCAAACTGATCAATCCTAAGTTATTATTACTAATTGAACTGCAGTCAAAAAAATACAACATGAAAATTTAAATTTAATTAAAAACAAAAATAAAATTCAATGGATTTATTATCCCTCTTTCTCTAGCATCTCAGAAATTCTAACAATAATCACATTGAATTGGCAAAGATCAGACCATAAATTGTAAACCTAGGAAACCCAAGTTGGGTTTCCAATATAGGAATTGAGGAATGACAATGATGCTGTGAATTTTTATCCAGCTTGAATCTCTGTTGTTCACAATCTGCTACAATAGATTATTTCCCTAGAATGAAATCTTTAAGGTTGTATAAAGTGTTTAAATAAATATTCAAGAGAAAAACCACTGCTGTAAAAAAGTGGTAAATTCTTTCTCATTTTCTTCTCTTTCCTGTCAGTCTGTAACCTATTGCTATTATTTACTTATGTTTTACATTATTCTACTACAAAGATTATTTTAAAGGAATTTTGATCATGTTGAAAAAAAAAACAGAACCAATAATTGAACCCAGGATCCTTGATTTAGCATTCTGCCATGCAAACATTTTAACTAACAAAACTGTCACATCAATGATTTCAAAAAATAGGGTTAAATTTATTGTACAATATTTTGTGAAATCTAGTAATAGATTTCACAAAATCATTCTCAGGAAGAAATAAAAAATTATTACAGGCAATATTGTGCAAACATTAGTTTATCAGATATCATACAAAGCATAATAGAAACTTATTATTAGGATAGTTATATTAACTATGAGAATTAGGAAAAAAATTAAGAAAGCTCCTACTTTTGCTGGTGTTATAATGAGAAACTTGTTTCCATTATCTCTGTCTCTCAGAGATTGTGATAGTTCTAAAATGAATAATATGAACTGTTCAACAGAGTATTTCATAGATCATAGAGGAAATTTCTGAAGAATTTTAGGGCTTGCAACCGGCTAAAAAGTTATACGTGATAAGAGATAACTAATTTTTGTAATGCAGACAGCTGCATAATTTCAAACTACTGTTAACAGTAGTATCTATTGAGGATAGTGTGAGAATGGCAGCACCAGTAACAAAGATGGTTGGTTCAACATTTCAAGTGTTTGTAGTTTTAAAGATTAGCTTTCTTTGGGAAATGATGACTAAAGTATTGATATATATTGGTACATGTACACAATTATAAACTCACATATGCATTTTGTTTTACACTTTTATTCTAACACATGTACTTGGTAGAGCTTTTCAATATTTCTAATGTTACAACCTCCAGCTATGATGACATCTGATTTACACATAAGACTTTTAGGTATAAATAACAATAATCTATACCTACAATCATTTAATACATCAGTACATACTTTGGCTCCGTCATATCAATTAAAATATTTTATTTTGCAGTTTTAGTTCACAGTAGTTAGAATTTTTCAGACATAAAATTATATAATTTGCCAATTTGCCAATTTTTCTAATTCTCCTAAATAGCAGCCAAGTATTAAGTACAAAAATTGCAATAAAAACTAGCCCCATGGTAGATTTGACAGACCTAAAATGTGTACTTCTGAATTAAGTGATCATAAGTATTAATTGTTACCATTTATGTATTTTTACAAAAACTAATATATATTAATTGGCTACTTTAAGGGAATTTGGAAAATTATTAATTAATCAGATTTTGATTTGTTCATAATCTTAATTGATTAAATTCATCTTTTGGATCTTACATTTTGCCTAAATGGATTAAATAGCTTAGCTGAGAGGAATTTGTCAAGGTAGACTTACCTATTAATATATATAAACAAACATATAAATTATTATTGAAAATTTTTTTTTTAGAAAGGAAAATAATACTTATAAAAAGTATTAAAAAATCACTTTCGGCATGCCAGAAGATGGAGGAGATTTCACCGGTGCTAAGTATGGGACAAAAAAGATTTCCACCATAAAGTTAAGATTCTTCTTACAATTCCAGCAACATTTTGGTCATCCCTTGCCATAAGGGTTGGTCATATCAAAAATTGTTTTTTAACAAAGGCTTTAGGTAATGTTTTGAGGAGTAACAACCACTTTAATCTGATTCGATACTGTACTATTAAGGGAGGTATGATTTTTTTTTTGTCTTTGAAACCCCATTTTTTCCACCTCCTGGGCCAATGGTTGGTGATATCAAAAAAATTTACTTAGATAATTTTTAGGCCTTATCCAAAGAATAGTAGGAACTTTAAACAAATTTGATATTTTACTTAATAGGAAAGTTATAGAGATACATTTTTTTTCTAAAAGCCCTCTTATTTCACCCCATGGTTTGAGTTTGCTCATTAATGAACTCAACTGAGATTTTGGGTTGTTATATTTTATGTATCAATTTAAAAGTGATTGGCACAAAATTACGGCAGTTATCGTTTCCATAAGAAAGTGAAATAATATGTAAATGTATATATAAACTTTTGAACTGATGTTGGTTTTGGGGTCTGGGAGATGTGAAACGCAAATATATGTAGAACTTTTCCCGAAGTCGAATCACGGTACCCATTACAATATGAAATATTTCTTTCTTATGAAATCTAACTAAAAAATAATGTAAGGTCTATGAGTAAAATTAAACATATCTATTTTGAAAAAGATTATATTACTTTATATGTACTTCATTTATACATTTTTTATGTTATTGTTTAACAGTTTTCTACAAACTGAATCAATCAGATTATATCCATGTGGGCATTGTACTTTATCTGTTTCATAAAATATTGCTAATGGTATCAGCATAAAATTTGATTTGTCATTTGAAATATTAATAACTGGTAATAACTCCTCATCATCATAATCCTCATCAGCAGCTTTTATATTGCACATTGCACATATCAGGATTGAAATGAGAATTATCTGAAGATTTCTTTCATTCATTTCAACCTGTAGAAAACAACAAAATATTAGGTTTTTTATTAGTTATTAAGAAAAAACCAGGAAATTAATTTTCCCCTATTTCCAAGATAATATTCTTCTCCAATTACAATTTCTTGCTTTATATAAAGCTGCAGATATTTACTTTTCATCTTCTTCTAGCCAAAAAATATTTTATTTTGCTAATATTTCTCAGTTATTTCATTGGTAGGTAGAGCATGTGATATTCAATCAATGGAAGAAATTTTCAATGTTAACAGTGCTGCAATATATATTTAGTAGTTTTGTTATAGATTTTCATTACAAAAAGTGAAGTACAATAATGAGGGTAAATCTATGAAACTTTTAAGACAGAATCCCACTTCTGACAGATGATTTCATTAAATAATAAAGTAAAAGAAAACTTTCATCAACAAGCTTTTGTTTCAATAGCAACTTGTACACTAATTATAACATTTTGAGAAAATAACATTTTTAATCAGACTGGGTTTCAGATACTGATAAGCTTGCTGTATAGGAATATGCTTCACCATTCAAAGGCACCATGGATCTACTAATATTTGCTTCTTTTATATGTCATTCATAGCTTATAACTCTAGATGATTGTTCAGATTATTCTGTCATTCTGAGCAAGAGGTTTATCTGGTAGATCAGAAGTTATTAGCATCTGTTACAAAAATTTTGTTCAAATTTCAAGTCAATTAAGAAAATTTAATCTGGAATTCTGTTTGAGAAAGATATGAAACTCAACCTTGCATTACTTGATTAAGTGTATGAAACTACCAAAAAAGTGGAATAAAAAACAGAATGCAACAAAGCTCTTTTTTCTGGGTGCTCCAGTCATCCATGTTAAGGCCTGACCTCTTTCAATAAAGATTTTAAAAATGAGAGGGGAGGATTAATTCATGATACCACATTGTGTTGTTCTGTATCAGTAATTGTTAATCCAAGTGTTACTGGTTTGAATCTTTGATTTAGAGCAGTTAGAATTTTCAACTTAATGCATGAATGCTGGCTGTCATCTCCATCAAAGAAAGTTGTTAAGGAATATGATAAGGATGCATCATTAATTCAAGTGGAGAAATTAAGAAGCTCTACCTGCTTCATTCCTTTACTTCTTCACAGAGTGTAAGAGTTAATTTAAGGGATAAACTTTAATTTCATGACAAGAAAAAAAAAAGATGGATGTTAGTATAAAAGAAAACTAAAATGTTTATTTTCATTTGTAATACACTACACACAAAATTTCATTCAACTTTATTCAGCAAGATGTATGATCTTCATATGAACTTTTTGAAGCTACTATTTTCTGCTAAAAAGTCTTGAGTCACATTCTACAGTTTTTGTCTCCCGAGAACTAAGTGTAAAGAGTTCAAGATATGTTTTCATTTACAGATTAATGTAATCTCAAAATATACAATCAAAATATGTAATTAATATAAACTCAAAAGATAAAATCTATTAATAAATAAGATTTTAAATTTATTTAGATTGTTTAGATATTAAAGTTGGAATCTCCACATTTTTCATATTTTAAAATTTGTACAGATTAATTAATTGACTAATTTTTAATTTCAGTTATAAATCTGGACATGTGCAAAATTTTTTTTGTAAAAATTTGCACGTTTAAGATTATAAGGGACTTCTAAATGGCAGTTCTGAAACTTCAAGTTTCAAGGCAGAAGAATTCAAGTTTGTCAATAATTCATGTTGTGGTCCCTTCTTCCTTATTACTTTTTATTTATTATTAAAACCAAAATATTTCAGTAAGTTTTATGGTAATATGAAATTAAATAATTCTTCTTTTCAATAATTCATCATTCTTTGGGGAGCATAGAAAAATAAAAACATCAAAATGTTAAAAATAGCTTTTGTGTGAACTTCAAATCAGATTGGGATAAAGTAAATGTATGTTCTTAAAAATAAACAATTTAATAAGGATAAAGAACAAAATAAATGTAATATTACGTTATAATGTAAACATAATTTATCAATGAAATTTTTTTCTTTTACAAAGACATAACTTTAACTTTAAGTTACATAAATAAAATTTGTCTTTGTATTCTTATGTTTTACCTTTGTAATCTATTATTTTTCAGCAAACTTCATCTACACATCTAATACATAATCGTTTAGACAAGATTTTGGACGATCCTCAGTTATTCGTTCATCTGTGATAAAAACAGACAGTGGTATTATAGTAGTATTAGTAGATGATTCTGTCGGTTTAAAGATAATTGAAGGTAGTTCATCTTCTTCTTCATTTATTTTATTATCACTTTGATTTTTGATTGATTTATCAATTTTGAACATTTTGATCTTTGTATTTCTTTGTGCCCCCAAAGAGTAATGAATAATTGAAAAAAATTAAGTAAATAAAAGATAATAAAAAAAAGGTATTATGAACATTATTTGTTTTTAAATTAATAACAATTGAAATGATTGAATGATTTAAATTACAAGTAATAACATTAAAAGATCAGTTATCAAGAAAAGCTAATTTAAATTAAATTTATCCCTTCATATTTATTTCATTCTTTAATTATAATTTTACCTACCAGTCTACCAATCTCCTATGGTGGATTGTTTAACTAGTAGATACACTGCATTATTTTACAACAAATGAATGAAATATGATGAATGTAAACCTCTTAAGACACAAGAAGTACCAACCAGTAAAAGTTGCTTTCTTTGAAAACCATTATTCTCAAATGTTCACATAAAATGAGAATCAGTTCATTTTATAGCAAGTTCCTGTGTTGAGCAAACTAAAGATATTTTATTTGTAGGGTTAAATGTTGTTTTATTCTTTTTTTTTATTATAAAATTATTGTTATGTTTGTGAGTAATTATATAATTTATCGGGTTGGAATTAGCCTGGTTAAAACCGGCCAATCAAAATTCTCTCAAAATAATTAATAAACATTCCATCTATTAGCGCGAAATATGGCGAATGGAAAAAAAAACTCTTTGAAGAATGGATGTAATTGTGATTTTTAACTTACTGATTTATTTTTTTCAAAATTTGTTTGAATTTTATAGTGTAGCCGAAGTGAATAAATAAATATTTTACGTGCGATATCTCTGAACTGTAAAGACCGCTGGAAAATTTCTCTCCTTCACGTTGGTGAACCTGTGTCGTTCATGGACACGCTAGTAATGCACATATTGCATTGTTGTCTGTAATTTATCGCGTTGTATATCTTAGATTACGTATGAGTTATTAAGTTATAAAATGAATAGAAAAATCGATGTTGCCGCCGACCGCGAAATACGTGGAGTAATACTTTTTTTAAACCATCAAAACGTTAGGCCGGCTGAAATTCATAGAGAGTTGGTTGCTGTGTACGGTGATAATGCAATGAATAAAAGAAACGTTCGAAAATTGTGTGAAAGGTTTAGAAACAACAGATTTAAAGTGCATGAAGAAGAACGTTCGAGGAGGCCCTCGATAATCACCGAGAACTTGTTCAAACGCGTTGATGATGAAATCATCGATGAAGCTCGTCGCTCAACGACTCCCGACGTGGCCGTTCTTTTTCCTGATGTTTCAAGAGCTGTTGTTGGTCGCACTGTTCATGACCATTTAGGTTTCAGAAAGGTTTGTGCACGTTGCGTGCCGCACTTCTTAACAGAATATCACAAAAAAAAATCCGAATGGGATCTGCTTTGGAGATTTTGAGTCCCTGCGACTTTTTCCTGTTCACGATATTAAAAAAACAAAGGACACCATTTTGGAACAACGGAGAACATAAAAAAAATGTAACCGACCATCTGAAGGATATTCCGGTTTCTGAGTTCCAACACTGCTATTAAGAGTGGGAAAAACTGTTTGAAGCGTTGCGTGGCTTCCCAAGGGAACTAATTTGAAAATGATAGAGTCCATGTATAATTGGGATTGTAAATAAAAAGTTTTTCTGAACCAGACACATTAGTTTATTTACAGAGCTCGTGTGTTAAATAGAAAATAACTGACGAAATGAAAAATGTGAGCTTATTATACAATTATATTGATTTTAAGTTACGTAAGACTGAAACAATAAAAAAGAATATAAATCTGTGAATCATTGACCCAATATATTATATAATTCAAGACTTCAATATTTAAAAATTAAGGGAATCATTAAGAGAGACAGAGAGTGAGAGAAAAAAAATAGTATGTAATATATTTAAAATCTAATGTAACTAGAAGTTTCAACATAATGTGACTATGGATTCTGGTACAGAACAAAAAAATTTATTTATTTTAGCTACAGTTAAAGCGTGAATTACATATACATTTTAAACACTGTATTTATGTTACTGTATGGCGGTAAATTGATAAATGCAAACCGATTTTAATGACTACTTTCGTTTCGTCTTGGTTCGTTTGTTATTTTATGGGGCCGATGACAATTTTACTTGACAAATAAAAAAACGTAACAACTTACCTGATATTTAAATTGCAAATATCGAAACTCGAATTTTGTAGAATAATATTTATGATTAAAAAAAAGAGGGGAATAAGAATTTATTTCTTCCTTTGACGATTAAAAATGCTATTAAAATACAGAACAAAATTAGGTAAAACTTAAGAACAAAAAAAAAACCCTATCATTAATTATCATTATTTGA
Source organism: Lycorma delicatula (assembly GCF_047948215.1). Classification (NCBI taxonomy): domain Eukaryota; kingdom Metazoa; phylum Arthropoda; class Insecta; order Hemiptera; family Fulgoridae; genus Lycorma; species Lycorma delicatula. The sequence continues at coordinate 197,456,562 of NC_134456.1, read as the reverse complement.
CTTTGCACTTGCACACAAACCTTTGCATACACACGCACGCAGTACATAAATATATACATATATTAATAATTAAGCATGTGTGTTTCGTTATTTATATTAATAATAAATTTACGTCTTTAAGTTTTTAGTAATTTTCTTTTGTATGATTTTAAAAAGATAAAACGAAACAACAAATGAAGATTTTGTAAATGTATCACTGTTTTAGAAGAGAAAATTAAACATTACCTCATTTAACAATACATTAATAGGCGATATAAAATGTTACGTGCTATTAAACATACAAAACTAAATAACATAACTGAAGAAAAAATTTAAACAAAACTTACTCGTGAAAATAAATGATTAAGTTGGTATTATTACAAAAACGTTTCCATATACTTGAACCTTAGTTGATTTTATAAAGAGAATGTCTACTTCCGTCAAATATAAAGTTTAAATGCGCTAAGGTCATGTATGAATTTGTTGTATGTTTACCTTTTCCCCCTCCATCATACCTTTTGTAACAACTAATTTCACAAGATATCTTTCTGAAATTAAACATATTTTATAATAGTATATAATAATATAGTAGTGTAAACTTATTCCTTTGATAGGACTTTTTCTTCGAATCAAAAAAATATTACATAGTAGTTGATATAATTCGATATTATAATAAATAATTTAATGAAAATTTCTAAGAAAGAAATTGGATAAATAATAAAATTTTCTTTTATATTTATAACTGGTCTATATTCTTTCAAAATATTACATACTCAATTAAATATTATTATCATCTAAAAAATTATAAAAAAAAAGTCATTCCGATTAATTTTTGAGATATTTAAAAATAAATAGTACAGTAAATATTTATAATCAAAGATAACTATAAAATAGCAACAAGAACATGTCATTATTACTAATGTTTTGGAAAATGGGAGTTAATTGCCCCTAACTTAAAAAAATAAATTTAAAGAACTGAGCAAATATTGTTATTATTTTTTTTAGAGAAGTATTTTGTGTGATTAATTTATTATTTTTAAAGATTTATTTTTTTCCTTTTTTTAGAATTTTGTTGTGTAATATATCGTTAAAAAAGACTGCTCGCAAGGCAGCTTAATAAGAAATAAAAAATGTTAATACAAAGGAACAAAGTAAAGAGGCTGTTACGATTGGTGGTAAGTTAAGTACCTGGAGTAAGGAAATAGAATTGAAGTATCATATTTTTACTCTTATTAACCAGTCTAATCTTTCTGAGTTTTCGCATGAAAATACTTATATTTTCGATAAATGATATCTCCTAATTATCATAAGTTAAAATTTAATAAGCATAGTATTTATTGTAAAGTTAAACTAAGCAATTATGATGATAAAAAAAAATGTTGTCAAATCATCTATGTAAACAATGTAATTTTTAAAAATAAATCTTCTCTTGTTATCCAGAAACTTAACAACGAAATCATCAAGGAACCCCCTCTAAAAAATAAACCTCGAAATCTACCAATTGGGTAAAGGGTAAGCCTTGAAAATAATTTAAAATAAAATAAAATTCATACTCGTCGAAATGAGAACCTCTTCCTTTTATTAAATTTGATTCAAAAATAATAATAATGACATGTAGAGAAAACCTAATAGCAATTACTAGGGGATCCGTGCTGCTCCGCAGTTTCAGTAAATAAATTAACTTAATAAATAATTTACTTGTGGTTATAAGCTTCCTACCAGACAGAATTAGCTATGCGTCTGTCTATACGTTTCGTCTCTAAATTAATATTTTAAAAAAGTTTTCCGCTTAATAGAGTAACCTAAAAACCGGTTCAAGTAGGTTAATTTTCTATTCATTACAGAATTTGTCCTTGCGCCTTGTGAATGTCATGAAAAATGCTAGCCGTATAAGAAATTGCCTTTGTTTAAAAGAAAATGAGACATTTGTGTCAGACGGCTTCATATTGATAATATATTTGTTTTCATAGATTTTTTGAACTTTCAGAAAAATTAATTATTTGAATTAATTAGTTTCTTTAGGGATTAAGTAATTAAGTAATCGAGTGAGCGTATGGAGTGCATACTGGTTATCTGTGGCTTGATGAAATGAGTGTTTTAATATCTCAAACGAAGTCTGCAACTAAATTAGTTTAATTGGAGAGTAATTGGAGAAAAACTAAATTTTTAATTTGCTTACCAAATTTTTTTTAATATGTAGGTTAAGTAGCTGTCACATTAATCGTTAATAATATGGAGAGTATGGATATTTAAATTTATGTCACTGGAGAGGTTGTAGGTAATTATTAAAAAGTAGAAAAATATTTTGTATTAAAGAATTACCGTGATTAAAAAAGAATTCCTTTTACTTAGATTAATATATTCATTTTTTTTTTAACGTCAGCTCGTATGTTTATTTTGATAATATTTTTATCGATCTTTAATAAAAAAAATTTGTAAAATCCAACACAAGTTCCAAGTCTTGAAAACATTGTGAGTGAAAATTAAGATCCACATACTTATAAAATTGTGTAGTTTTATGATTCATTAAATATCATTCGTTTATAGTCTAGTTCGCCTTTGTGTACTAATAAGAAAAAATTAAAAAAAAAAAAAAATTAGCGAGTGCTAAATGTGAATAAAACGAACAGAGATTCAGCAGAAGTTATTCTTTTGTTTTTAATTCTTGATGGTGTTAAATTTAATTCTTTAAAAATAAGGTAATTAATACATTTTCTTTGCTTGATATGACTACTTGTAGTTCGTGCGTGGGATACGGAAATGGAACTTTGTAGCATATGAAAAAGGCCATTGCCTGACCAGGGTTCAATCTCCGGACTCCCGGATGAAAGGCCGAGACGCTACCACTTCGCCACGGAGAGCAGTGGAGTGGCGATAATACAATTTTTAATATAGTATCTATAATTTTACAAAAATTAATTTTTCCACTTATTACTTAATTTTTACTATATATTTATTATTTTAAATCTTTAAATATATTTGTAAATTTTTGTTATTAGTTATTTTATCTAATTTTCTGTTGCTAGATGAAAATTAAGTTTTTTAATTATTTATCACTATTTTTAAATAATTAATTGCTAATAATATTATTTAAATTAATGAGGCATAGAAATTATTTGTTGGTTTTTTATTGCCGTAAATTTAATTATTTTATTTGCCTTGAATCAAATCAGTTGATAAAGAGAAACTGATAAAGAAATACAGTATAAATTTTATAATACATTATAATTTTATTGACTTCGAATCAAGGCGATTTGCAGAGACGTCGTTTAAATGAATTTTGCTGTATCTATGTAATTTAAAATCTTTATGGTCTGTTGTAACTTCTATAAAAATACTTTATACTACAACGAATGTGGAAATAACATTATAATGCACGATTGAGTTTTTATATTTTCAATGAATACCTTGACAATTTATTATTACTATAAAATACTGAGTTCTTCAAGCGATCTGATCAAATAAAGATTTTCCAATTGTGCCTTCTATACGACCTTGCTATCGCATAAAAAATAGTTTAATGTGGTTTCTTTTGAATTCTAAAGTCACATCGACGGTTGTGCACGTACTCTCACGCGTGTGTGAGTGTTACCAACAATCTGATAACTTCACTTAGAATCGAGTTGTGTCCATGCTATTTGAGAATACTTTTCTGCTGGAGAACTGAATTTTGAGCATAGCCAGATTAAATCTTTGGTTTAATGCGATTTATAGTTGGATATAACAGGTTAAAGTAGAGAGCAACTTCGTACGGACACCTACTGATTTTATAAAAGATTACAAACTTCTACAAGTTTTCAATAATATAAAAATATTTTGTCCTATATATTGTTGTAGAGACAATTTTAAATTAGTTAATACGCCTCATAATAATAATAATAATAATAATAATAATAATATATTTTTTTTTTATTTGCCTTGTTTGTGCAACAGAACAGTTACAAAACCTTTGTATGCCGCACAATATCACATAAAGTCACAAAAGAACAGCCACAAGTCAACAACCCACATATAAATTAAAAATACAATATTCAAAACACAATAATAATAATAATAACAATTATGCAGTCAAATACAAAAAACAATTAGAACTTTAAAAAAGGCAGCTACGGAGTGATAATAAAAACACATAGATGAAAACATACAAAAACAAAAAGACAACATTACTAATACATTCCAAATAAAACAAGTTATAAGCAATAATCCTTAAAAAAACAACAATAATTTTAAAATCATGAAAGTGAGCATCACACCAAGGACAATGATCCATCGCCACGTAACCCTCTCAAATTTTTAACGAAGGTTGCCTCATCGTCCCAAAAGCTTAGCTTATCCTGGAACTCCACTGCAACACTGGTACACCGCTCAATCGGAGACACGGTGGAACCAACCGGCGTCACAAATTGCCTAAAAGACCTCACTGACCTGGCCTGGTTCCGCAAGACAACATGATAACGCGTCGGAAGTCTGTTGTGCAGAGCTTTATAAAAGAAAACCAAGAATTATTATTATTATTTATAATAATAATAATAATAATAATAATAATAATAATAATAATAATAATAATAATAATAATAAAAATATCCTCAGGGGGGATTCTGTCCCCCTACTGGGCGCGTCCTCAAGGTGGCGGATAGAGGAAGCCCTTGTAGATATACAGGATAGGTGGTGTGCTTCAAAGGCTCACCCGTGGACCATAACAGGTACTTTAAATCCAACGCGTCTGTTCCAGATTGGGCGGCGTCTGTTTCCCATGTTAGGGACGGCAGTTTCTAGAGGTGTCGGAGCTTTGCCCGCAGGAGCTTATCCTGTTACCCATTTGTTTTGAAAATTAATGAAGTACAACGATGTGAATAAATGCCGGGGCGGTAGGGTGCTGCGGGCTGACAGCCTTCGGAGCCGTCGTGATGTTCAGTCTGGGGTGAGGAGTGCTGGAGCTAGTGGCGGCGCCTCACCTAATGGTACCACACGGCCTGGAACGTCTTCTGTGGCTTCTGTTGTGGCTGAAGTTCAGTCACCCAGTGCTGTAGAACCCCGGGGTAGGAAGCGGTTTAAATGGACAGATGAACATAATGCCTTCCTTTACCGTACCTACCTAACTATAACAAAAATGGAATCGGACATAAACCGTATAGTGTTCCGCTGCACCAAGCGATGGTTGAGAAGTTCCCTGAGCTACGATGTAAGTCTGTCCAAAACATCCTGAATCAGCGCAGATCTCTTTTTAAGTCTAATAGGGTTCCTGCGGATGTGGTGGCGTTAATCCGAGCTGATGTTTCTAGGGAGTTAGGGTTGTTGTCCAGCCCATTATCAGATCAAAGTGCTGTAGTAGAAACGATAAGAGCCGACAATCCCCTCTTCGATCAATTTGCTGAGAACGAGATGCTGTATGGTGGTATGGATCCGTCGGCCAGACAGCGTATACCAAGGCTGAGGGTTAATTGCGGAACGAGGAACATAGTGAGCCTTATTAATGAGATTCTTGAAGAAAAATTAATATTAGTATCCTCCATAACTAAGCTCCATGAGTTAGTGTACATCGGTGCGATGACGGCAGTCAAAGCGAATGGCCAGCGAATCGTCGCTCCTGCAATGCGTAAGAGTCCCCAGCGTCCACCTTGGGAGGAGAGACTGTGTAGGAAAGTCGATAAGCTGAGAAAAGAGATTGGTCGTTTGTCCAGTTTCTTAACATCTGCTAACCCCAGTGGAAGGATCCGATCGGCGGCGGAGTCGATAATCCAAACATATGAGAACCCGGAAAACACCACCGGCCATGAAGTCCTGGATTTGTTAAAGCAACGATTGATGGTACTGTCATGTCGGCTACGGCGGTATCGGCAGAGTAACATGCGCCGGGAACAAGCTCACTTGTTCCGTACCAATCAAAAGGAGCTGTATAAGCGGTTGCAGGTTTCACCTCAGCAACAACTTCAGGCGAACGCGTCCCCTACTAGTGAGGAGGTCTTGGGTTATTGGGGCCCGCTTTGGTTGTGTTCCTCACAGCATAACTGTGGGGCAAGGTGGATTCGTGAGGAACGAAAACGAGTTGATAGAGTCCAGACAATGGTAGATCATTTAATCACTCTAGAAGATGTACAGGAGGCAATTAGGAAAACCCATAATTGGAAGGCGCCTGGGATTGATGGAGTGCATAACTTTTGGTACAAGCGCTTTTCTTCTGTTCACAAGCGTCTTGCAGAATTTTACTCTGCCATCTTGCGAGATGCAAGTCTAATGCCGACCTTTTTCACTCAGGGGATGACCTATCTGATCCCGAAATCTTCTACTGCGAAGGCAGACCCGTCCAAGTACAGACCTATTACCTGGCTATAAAGCTTTTTACTTCTGTTCTCACTGCCAAAATCAATAAGCATCTTGAGAGGCATCAGATCTTAGCTGAGGAGCAGAAAGGGTGTCGTCAGGGTGGTAGGGGCTGCAAACAGCAGCTAGTGATTGAATGGTCGCAGATTGAGGCGTGTGAAGTGCCGCAGATGGATGCTCCTGCACTCATAAATGCAATGCAGCGTGGTGAGACATATAAGTACCTTGGTTTCCTGCAGGATATTGGAATTAGCCATAGTCGAGCGAAAGAGGCCCTTACATCTGGCTTCAACAGTAGAGTCAGAGCCGTCATGAGTTCCCAATTGAGTGGTTCTAATAAGGTAAAGGCCATTAACATATTTGCCGTTCCGTTGATTTCCTATAGCTTTGGCGTGATAAATTGGACGCGGACAGACCTTGAAGGGCTTAATAGAATGATGCGTGTATCGTTCACGCGACACCGCTCCCATCACTCGCTCAGCTCCGTCGAGCGGTTTCACCTGTCCAGGAATAGAGGAGGAAGAGGCGTTGTGGATTTGCAGGAGGTTCATGCAAAACAACTGCTGAATCTCCGGAAATACTTCCTAGAGAAGAGCCAATCCAGCTTGCTCCACGGGGTTATAGTAAAAAGTGACAGTAGTCTAACCCCACTGCGCCACAGTGATGAGAAATTTTAGCCCCTTGAACATACCTTCTCCGAGATCAGTGTGATGGATAGGTGGCGTTCGAGGGAGTTGCATGGGAGGTACTATGCGGCGCTTATGGATGAAGCGGTTGATCGAGATGCGTCTGTAGCCTGGCTGGAGTATGCCGAGTTGTTTGCTGAGACGGAGGGCCTTGCATTTGCTATACAAGATAGGGTCGTCAGCACACTCAGCTAGAGAAAGCATGTCGTCAAGGATCCTGCTGTAACCATTGACCTGTGCCGTCTTTGTGGATCGACCAACGAGTCCATCGAACATGTCGTTAGCGGGTATCAGTTTTTAGCTCCAAGGGAATATAGAGTCCAACATAACAACGTGGCGAAGATACTTCATCAGAGACTCGCTTTGGACCTGGGTCTCCTTGCCGTTTCAGTGCCGTATTTTAAGTATGCTCCTCAGCCTGTATTAGAGAACGATCAGTATAAACTGTACTACGATCGTACTGTTCTGACGGACAGGACAGTGGAGCATAATAGGCCAGACATCGTTCTGACCAAGAAGCAGGAAAAGATCACCTTCCTGATTGATGTCACAATCCCATTGTCCACCAACATAGTGAAGAAGTACACGGAAAAACTAGTGAAGTATTGGGATCTTGCAGAACAAGTCAGGGAGATTTGGGACCAGGAGAGCGTAATGGTGGTCCCGGTGGTTTTGGGCGCGATGGGAGAGATTCCACGTTCTCTGCATGGTTCATTAAGATCCGTTGGGGCACCATCAAATCTTTTCCGACCAATACAGAAGGCTGTGTTGCTGGATACATGCCGCTTGGTCCGTCGGTACATCACAAGGTCGAGCGATAAGATAACGCCTGTTCTTGAAGGGCCACCTGATAGTCATCAGATGAAACTGCAGACGGGGGACAATGGCCGTTAACATCTGGCAGTTCATAAATTTTTATGTCTGGTATTTTGAATTTCATTCTTATATTTCACCCATAGTATTCAATAGTTCATGTTACCATATACAATGCATGTCAGAACAATAGTTATAGCTCCTGCGCCTTGCCTTTGGGCCGGCCAGAATGCTTTTAACTGGGCTTGCCCAAGAGAATAATAATAATAATAACAATGCCCTGAGGTAGGTAATCCCCACGTCCGGAACACAACATCTACGTTCCACGTCCAGGGCGGTAACAGCTGTACTTGTGTACAATACATATAGCTGGCTAACGGGGCTCCGAGTAAATTCCTCGGATATGCTTTTCTTTTGACCTGTTTCCACCTTCAGGTCCTCACATGGTTTGGATTTTTCGGCTACCTGCAGGATATGAACAATTTATTGATTAGGAAGTGGACACGTACCAAACTTAGAGCTGGCGATGTGGCGGCCAGGGTCAATGTTATTGCAGGTGTAACGGAGACCCTTCCGTTGTACACATGCCCCCTGCCATGGCAAGCATGTAGCAATGGTCCCATGTATGTCGGTGCATGGGAGCTCTGAAAGCTTCGGTGAGTAGGTGCCTGGAGTCAGTACAGAGATTGCGCATCCGCTCTCTGCCAGGACAAATGCCGGTTCCACCGGAGTACCGGATCGGACCTCCAAGGTTAGTAGCCCTGGAGTGGGGGTGTACCCCAGCGGCTAGCCTTGCTACAGAAGGGATAAATGTTCATGAATATTCCTGAACAAACTAACGTGGCAGAGGGTGCACGTAAACACCCTCGTTTAGAAACCGCCGATTCGCCACACGCGGAGAGGAAAAAAGTAAGGAGAGTGATAAGATTGGAAAAGATGCTGATAAAATCAGTAAAGATTTAAGAAAAGCTTTAATAATGTTCCCAAACTAAGATTTTTGGTCATTACGAAAGAGAATGGTAACTTCCAAAAGGTAACTCCATTCTTAATTGCTAGAGAGATTACTAATTGTGCTGGTGGTCCTGTTAAGGAAATCCGTAAGACGTTCAAAGGATTACATGTTGAAACCATCAACGACATGCAAAGCCAGAAAGTCCAAGCGTTGAAGAAGACCGGTAAATTTGCGATTACTGTCCAACCGCATAGTACACTTAATACATCCAGAGGAGTTGTTGTTTGCCGTGATCTTCTTAACTGTACTGAAGAAGAAATAGTGCAGGAAATGTCTAGTCAGGGAGTGACAGACATTGTCGTAGACTTACTATGAGACGAAATGGTGAGATTCTTCCTTCGGCCTCGCATGTTTGACATTCAAATCTTCCTGAAAAGGTACGAGCTGGCATCCATCGCCTTTATGTAGGAGCATTTATTCCGCAGCCGATGAGATGTTTTAAGTGTCAACGTTTCGGACACACTGCAGCTCGATGTGATGCGCAGGAAATTTGCATATGCGGAATGAAGATACATGAGGGTGATCCATGTAAAGACCCTCCAGTTTGCATTAATTGTAAAGGGCACCACAACTGTCGATCTAGGAACTGCCCGGTATACAAATTAGAAACAGCCATTCAGGAAGTTAAAACGCTTCAAAACGTTAGCTACCCTGAAGCGAAGAAGATTGTCAATCTACGTACACCTAGACCATCGACTACATACGCAGAAGCAGCTGCTGCTCCCCCCACATCTAAAATCAACGTGGAGCAGTTGCTTAATACAATGGCACCAAGTCTCGCGACAATGATAGAAAGAATCAATGATTCCAAGATCGAGTCGACTCATCAGACACAACAAAGTTAACATGAGAAGGCTCATTCCCGGACTGACGTCGTTGACATAAGACCCGTACCAGTGCAGTTAAAAAACCGGTAAAACCTTCGATTATAACGCCATCAATAGACGTAATGAGGAAACGTCTTGATTTATCTGACAAAGACCAAAAGATCACTCCGACGACGAGTCATAAAGCTAAGGATACTGTGACAAGAGTACAGGAAAAATCTGAGTCAACCAAAATGGAGGTGCAAGTAACTATTGAAAAAGCACCAGACACAGACGATAATAAAACTGTACGTACTGAGACTCCAAAAGCTCAGAGAACAACTGTGGCGAGAGCATCTGTATCAGTCGGCCCAAACACAGCCTTAGACATTGAATCAAGTTCATCAGCCGCCGAAAGTGCATCGTTTGCGAGTTTAGATTCAATTGCAACGATGCTTACAGCACCAATGAAGGTTTCATCGCCTGATATAAGCCGGCGAATGTCCATTGGTATCAGAAAGAGAAGACAATGCCATGTCCAAAGCCTCAGACACACTGTCATCGGAAGTTGAGGCCGTTCGCAGAATGGAAAAACGCAAGAAAGGATGGCCGAAAGGAAAGCCTAGACGATAATTTTTGGATTTGAAATTATAGAAGAATGTGAAATTTTGAACTTTTTTTTCATGAGAATGTGAATTATTGAACCTTTTTTTTTATTATTATTTTTTTTTTTTGCTAATGACCAAAGTAGTCGATGCCCCTAAAAACCTCAAAAAAAAATGATAATAATAATAATAATATTAATGATGATGATGATGATGATAATAATTCCCTGAGGTTGAAAATCCCCACGTCCGGAACACACCACTTACGTTCCACGTCCAGGGTGGCAACAGCTGTACAAATGTGAATAGCTGATTAACGGGGATCCGAGTACTTCCTCGGAAATGTGATTATTTTTTACCTGTTTTCGACCTTTAGGTAACTATGTTGGATTGGATATTCTCGGCCACCTGCAGATCATGTATGTTGTAAATGATTTGGAAATGGACTTATACCATATTTAAAGCTGGCGATGTGGCGGCGGCCAGGGTCGAAGTGATTGCAGGTGTATCGGAGACCCTTCCGCTGTCCACATGACCCCCGCGATGGAAAATGTGTAGCTAAGAGGCCCATGTATGTCGGTGCGTGGGAGCCTTGATAGCTTCGGTGTCTAGGGGCCAGGAGTCAGTGCAGAAATTGCCCATCCGCTCTCTGCTAGGACATATGCCGGATCCACCGGAATACTAGACCGGACCTCCAGCGTTGGTAGCCTTAGAGTGGGGATGTACCCCCGGAAGCTAGCCTTCCTACAGAAGGGATCAAATTATCTTGAAGATTGAACAGAAATCAAGTGTGGCAGAGGATTCACGTAAATACCCTCGCCTAAGGCGAAACGGTAAAGAGTCATGAGTCAGTAAGAATGAAAAATGAGGTTAAGTGTTTCCAGATAGCTTTATTCTAGCGCTATGTACCGAAACCAAAATATCTGATAATCATTAGAGAAGATGGCAATTTTTAGAGTGTAAGCCTATTTCTTATCGCTCGAGAGATAAGTAATTGCGTCGTAAGCCCCATTAAGAAAATTCGAAAAACGTACAATGGACTTCACGTAGAGACGACTATCAACATTTAGTCGCAGAACATCCTTGGACTTAAAAGTATTGGCGAGTTCGCTTTACATATCGATCTGCACAGCACACTCAATACCTCAAAGGGTGTTGTGGTCTGTCGGGATCTGTTGAATTGTACAGAGCAGAAAATCGTTGAGGAATTGATACTACAAGGCGTAATAGAGAATCGTAGGTTGAACATGAGAAGGAACAGCAAAGTCCTACCTTCTGATTCTCATGTCCTCATCTTTAACAGACCAACCTTGCGGGAGAAAGTGCGTGCAGGAATACACCAATTGGATGTGTGGCCTTTGTACCGCAACTAATGAGATGCTTCAGGTGTCAACGTTTTGGCCACTTCACTGCCCGATGCGAAAGACTGCAAATATGCTTTTGTGGTGAAGAGATTCATGAAGGGGAACCATGCAAGGATCCTTCTTCCTGTGTAAACTGTAAAGGACAGCGTTCATGTAGATCAAGAAACTGTCCTGTTTACAAAGACGAGCTTGCTGTACAGGAAGTTAAAATTCTGCAGAAGGTCAGCTACTTCGAAGTAAAAGAAGACCTACTTGCTACTTCGAAGCAGGCTTAGAGAAACAAGAATTATACTCAGGCTACGGCTGCTGTTGATGCAGACCAACTTCTTGGCCACCTTCTCGAAAGATGGAAAAAAAGAGGAAAAAAGGATGGCCGAAAGGCAAACCAAGAGATTAACTACTTAAAAAAATAAGCGAATCGATTCTTCAATGGATGTTTGTCAAACATACATGAACTCGTTGAGTTCATGATGTAGACCGAATTTGTATGTCTGCAAGAAACACATTCCGCCGGAATGAAAATTTCCATCTAAGAAGATTTAATAATTATCCGCGAGATCAACCGCAAGATATAAGAGTTAGAGGTGGAATAGCTACATTAATATCAACTAGAGCTACCATCGAAGCGGCTGAAATAAACACAAATCTGCAAGCGATCGCAATCAGGATGAAGCGTTCCACTGTAGATCTCTATCTGTAGCATATGGTTGCCGAATTTTGATTGAAAGATGACATAACACGATTAATTGCTCAGTTTCCCCCACCCATACTACTGGTGGGTGACTTCTGATGCACGTAATTCTCTTTGGAGATCGGATCGAGTAGATCCCCGGGGAAGAGAATTGAAAAAATTCCTATTAAATTCTGATTTTATTATTTTAAATGATGGTTCAGGAACTTTTTTCAATGCCAGAGGTGGATCGTCGTCCTATATAGATTTAGCATTTATAAGGCATCGATAGCACCGAGGTAGCACTTCCAAAGTTTTGGAAGATCTACATGGAAGTGATCATTTCCCGGTGCAAATTACAACCTATGATACAAGAAAATTATATCTCATGTCCAAAAGATGCCTGTTTTATAAGGCAGATTGGACGAGTTTCACAGCTAATACGATACTCACTGAAACAACTGGAGTTATCGAAGCCGATGTCAATGCTATAACGATATATTTCGATATATGTCAATGCTTTATTTGACTCGGCATCAAGATACATTTCCAGAACACTCGGGAAACTCAAGAAGCTACCTGTTACGTGGTGGAATGATGAAATAAGTAAAATTATGAAAAGAAAGGAAAAATACCTGAAAGGGTGTTGTGATCTGTCGGGATCTGCTGAATTGTACAGAGCAGGACATTATTGAGGATGGCGCCATCAATAATTTACAATACTTTAAGAAAGCCCAACATTAGAAAATCTAATTACCTTTAAAAAATACAGAACGTACGCAAAAAGACTATGACAGATTATAAAAAACGATTCTGCCAACAATACGTGTCATCTATTAACAGAAACACAACTGCATCAGACGTTTGGAGGAAAGTGAAGGCTATTTGCGGGCGTAAAAACTTTCCTCCCATAACTTGCCTTCAGTATGAAGATGAAGTTAGAGATACTCCAAACGAAATTGCGGAGTTACTAGCCAATCATTTCGAAGAAGCCAACAAAACAGCTAACTATGATGAATTTTTTAGAAGACAAAAAACAGAACTTGAGGTTCTGCTAAATTTCAGCAATTTAATGAATTATTCATACGATGTACCATTCAAAATAGAAGAACTTATGAAAGCGTTGGAGAAACCTGGCAACATAGCTTCTAGGCCAGACGAAATTCATTACGTCATGATCAGGCAGCTGGGTATCACTGCAAAACGGAGACTGTTAGAACTGTATAATTAGAATGGCGGGATGGAATGTACCCGCGGCAATGGAAAAAAATCACATATATTGTTTTATTCCAAAGAAAGATAAAAATCTGACAGATCCCAATAGTTACCGTCCTATTACCGTGACGTGCGCTATGGGAAAAAAGTTTGAAAAAATGAAAAATAATCGACTAGTTTGGATTTTAGAAAAAGAAAATCTTTTATCGTCACATCAAGCGGGTTTCCGGCAGTACCACTCAACCACTGATCAAATGACTAATTTAGAGAATATCATATATAACTGTTTCATCACAAGGAAACATTGTGTCGGAGTCTTCTTTGACTTGCAGAATGCATTCGATATGAGCTGGCGTCATGGAATAATGCTTCAATTACATGAATGGGGCATTCGCGGCAATCTGCCAGTATTACGAGGTTTATTTTTTTTTCAAGGTCCGATCGGTCGCGAAATAAAAACCCGCGCAAAAAACGGATGAACCTTTGCGCATATATGTTGCGCAGCGTCTCTAATATGGCCTTCAATCACGCCGCGTCACTTCGTTTAGTTCTGAACACGCAGCTAGCACGTAAACATGTCTACAACAATAGCATCTCCCGCCAAGTGTAAAGTGCGTGCGGTAATTAGATTTTTTGAACAAAATTGTCACAGGGGACGAGACATGAGTCCATTTCGAAACTGAAGAAACAAAAGAACAATTCAAACAGTGGATGCATTCTCGTTCTCCCAGTAAACCAAAGAAGTTCAAGCGATCCTTCTCCAACAGAAAGTGTATGGCTACTGTGTTCTGGGACCGGAATGGAGTTCTCTTGGTGGAATTCATGGAACGTGGCACGACCATCACTGCAGCCTCATACTGCATGAATCTTCAACGTCTACGAAGGGCAATTCAGGGCCGCTTCAATAAGCGGAGAGGAATTTTGTCATCAGGCATTGTCTTTCTCCACGACAATACTCGACCGCACACTGCAGCTGTAACAAAGAAGCTCCTGCAGCGTTTTAGTTGGGAATTGTTTGATCACCCACTATACATCCCGGACTTGGCTCCATCCGATTTTTATCTCTTTGCTCACATGAAACGCTGGCTAGGAGGACAACATTTTGGCACACATATCGAGCTGCAGACCAGCGTAGAAACATGACTGAAAACACAGGCGGCTCCGTTCTATGACGAGGGTATTGGAAAGTTGGAACCACGCTACGGTCGGACGTTGAAAAAAAATAACCCTCGTATAATTTATATGGATTTTTTTTTTTTTTTAGGAAGGAAAATATGATAAATCTATTTTATTTATTTTTCCTTTTTTATATATATATATATACGATCACAATCTATACGAATTTTGGAATTTTTAATAAAAAAAGAACAAACCGATTTTTTATATTTTTATTTGATTTTAATAAAAAAATAAATCGGTTGATGTAACTCAAAATAAGAAATAAAACCGTCATCAAAGAATTCATTTTAAAGGTTTGTTTGTTCACAATAAATTATGACTAAAATAAATTTGTCGTATTAAATTAAAACGACAAATTTATTTGTCGTACTCTTATATATATAATACCTATATTCAGTAGGGGAATCATTACAGAAAAAATAACCTTAATTTAAAAAAAAATTAAATTAAATTTTTTTATAAATTTATAAAATATAAAAAAAAGCTGACAACACAGTTGCAGGACTTTCCCGTCACACGGCTAAAGCCGCGTTCCAGTTTTAAAGTCCTAAACGGTGGGTTGTTTCTGATGCACAGCTTACACACACAACTTAATTTAAAATATTTATCATTTTATTTAAATATAGTATTTGTTCGTTAATTTAATTTAATGATTCTAATTAAAGCCCGTGCGCGCACCGTATTTAATTCACGCGGGTGTGGCGGTACTAGCGGCGATGGTCCGCACTAACTAAACTAATGTATTTTCACAATTTACATAAAAAAATGTCGATTGTACGGTCGGTAGACTGATGCAGCCTCGAGGCATAACGAACCAGGTACCGAGTAAACCGGGTGATCGAGTTTCAGAGACCCAGCCAGAGACCGAGTTCCTTTTTACGTTTTAAATATTATTGATTTATTTAATTCTACCGTTCACCTGTGCCGTCACAACATAACAGTACTTAACACAACATCTTTTTTTTTGTCTTCAGTCATTTGACTGGTTTGATGCAGCTCTCCAAGATTCCGTATCTAGTGCTAGTCGTTTCATTTCGGTATACCCCCTACATCGTACATCCGTAACAATTTGTTTTACATATTCCAGACGTTGCCTGCCTACACAATGTTTTCCTTCTACCTGTCCCTCCAATATTAAAGCGATTATTCCAGGATGCCTTAAAATGTGGCCTATAAGTCTATCTCTTCTTTTAGCTACATTTTTGCAAAAGCTTCTTTCTTCATCTATTTGCCGCAATACCTCTTCATTTGTCATTTTATCCACCCATTTGATTTTTAACATTCTCCTATAGCACCACATCTCAAAAGCTTCTAATCTTTTCTTTTCAGATACTCCGATCGTCCAAGTTTCACTTCCATATAAAGCTCAAACGTATACTTTCAAAAATCTTTTCCTGACATTTAAATTAATTTTTGATGTAAACAAATTATATTTCTGACTGAAGGCTCGTTTCGCCTGTGCTTTCAGGATTTTATGTCGCTCCTGCTTCGTCCATCTTTAGTAATTAACACAAAATAATAGTTGAGCACTTTTTGGGGTGAGGTTGCGATATTACAAAAATGTTTTTTTGCAAATATTTTATTTTTTAATTGTTAACAAATACGCCTAAGAAAAATATGACCTTAATTAGGCGAAATCTTGAGATTTTGAGAATGAGCTTGCTCTACAGCCTGACCCCTTGAATTTTTAAGTTGAAAATTTAATGACATCAATGCCCTATATATAGGAGTAATCTGACCAAGTATCTGGTCAAAATCGATCCAGGAGTTCTAGAGATATAAGGAGGTAAAGACCGAACACACACACACATACATATGAACATTAAAATCCGGAAAATTTTCATCCAGATTTTAGGTATTTGTGTTCCTTAGGTGTCAAAATATAAAGATCTTGTGAAAACCGGATATGCACAAATTGGACCGATCACAATACTTTCCCTTCTAAAGCTACAGCTCTGCTTTAGTGCTAGACGGAAAAGTAGTTAATTAAACGTATTTCAACTTTTCAAAGGTCTGAATTTATTGTACTAAAAGCTGTATTCATTACATTTTTCTGGTTAAGTTTTGTTCTAATCAGTTGTTTATAACAGATCATTTTCCAATCGTAGTAAAAGCTAGCAGTTTCTTTTATACGGATTTGAATACTAAACAGTGTCTAAAGGTGTACTTTGTTAGTTGGGGTTCAATTAACCCAACGCCTCAGGAATGGTAGGCCTGAGTCTGAACAAGACTACACCTTACATGTTTTACATATCATATTCATTTCATTGGGCCTTAGGGGGGAATGTTCATTTGTTGAACGGATTGCAACGTACACAATAGGAAAATGAAAAAAGCGTGTTATTCTGTTTTGTTTGTAATAATAAAAGTTGACTATTTTTTTGTTTTTCGTATACGTTATTACATAATTTTCCTCAGAATTAAATTTTCTACAAGTTTTTATAATAAATTTTCGAATTTATTGGCCATTTAACAAATTTTATTGCGCTTAGAACCTAAAAAATAGTGTTTTTTGTCACCAAATTTTTCTATTTTCTGTCGGATATCATGAAAACTACGTAAGATAAAGTTCTGTGATCTGTTTTATTCGATTTCTCGAATCAAAAAACATAAGAGATCCCTTAAATACGAAGTTAAAAGTTTCAGTATAACCTCCTTCAAGAGCGGGAACTGAAATCCAGGGGAAACGTTTCCTAACCGTAACGCAATAAGATACATTTGTATGAAATTATTTCGAAGATATAGTTTCAATAATCAAATAATTTCCCGTACTCCTGAAACATCTGTAAATAAACAAAAAATAATATTCCACATTTACACAACTAGTAATCAAATAAAAAATAATATAACAATAAAAATTATAAAGTTAATTTCCATAGTCACCATATTACAATAATGTTTAAGACATTTATTATTTAAATTCATTATGAGGAATAGAAGAAGAGATACTTGACATATATTGAATTTGAGCTGACAGAATTAAGAAACGTTTACTAAGTTACTAAGTTAGGAAATTTATTTTATATAAATACATATATGTATATATATATATATATATTATTTAAAAGGTAATTTTTTTATTGTATTAAATCTGTTTTTAAATGACTTAATTTTTGTTAAGATTAGTTAAAACTATTTAATTCCTTTAACAAAACGATTTTCCTTTTTCAGGATTAACAATTTTTTTCAGGTACAAATAAAATGAATATAATATCAAACTAACTAATTATTCAATATAAAATAAATATAGAATTCAAAATAGTATTTGTGAAAGCAATTGTAGAGGTAATGATATAAATTTATAAAATACTAGGATATAGGGCAATTTCTATTACAATAACAAACAAATTTTTTTATTCAAGGTATTAACAATTTATTTCAGGTATATATGACATGAATATAATAACAAATTAACAAATTATTAAGTTTAAAATTATTATTCAAAGTGATTGTAAGATATTTAATATAGTATTTGTGGAAAAAATATAGGATTTGTATATTCAAAAAATGTATTCTTTTTAGGGTATTAACAATTTTCTTTCAGGTACATATGAAATTAATATAATATCAAAATAAATATTCAGTATAATATTAAAATTAAAAGTGATGGTGAGAGATTCCATATAGTATTTGTGTTAGCAATATAGTCTTGTAATATTATGTTTTTTACAAAATGTATTCTTTTCAGTGTATCAACAATTTTCTTTCAGGTACATATGAAATTAATATAATATTAAAATAATTATTCAGTGGAAAATTAATAAAAAATTTTGGTAAGAGATTCATTATGTATTTGTTTTAGTAATATATTACTTGTTTTATGTTTTTAACAAAATGTTTTCGTTTCAGTGTATTAACAATATTCTTTCAGGTACATATGAAATTAATATAATAAAATAATTATTCAGTATAAAATTAATAAAATATTTTGGTAAGAGATTAATTATGTATTTGTTTTAGTAATATATTACTTGTTTTAAACTAAATGTATTCTTTTCAGTGTATTAACAATTTTCTTTCAGGTACATATGAAATTAATATAATAATAAAATAATTATTCAGTAAAAAATTAATAAAAAATTTTGCTATGAGATTCATTATGTATTTGTTTTAGTAATATATTACTTGTTTTA
Source organism: Lycorma delicatula (assembly GCF_047948215.1). Taxonomy (NCBI): domain Eukaryota; kingdom Metazoa; phylum Arthropoda; class Insecta; order Hemiptera; family Fulgoridae; genus Lycorma; species Lycorma delicatula. The sequence goes on along the minus strand of NC_134456.1, from coordinate 197,437,779 downwards.
TGTTGTTTTTAACTAAATGTATTCTTTTCAGTGTATTAACAATTTTCTTTCAGGTACATATGAAATTAATATAATAAAATAATTATTCACTATAAAATTAATAAACAATTTTGGTAAGAGATTCATTATGTATTTGTTTTAGTAATATATTACTTGTTTTATGTTGTTTTTAAAAAAATGTTTTCGTTTCAGTGTATTAACAATTTTCTTTCTGGGACATATGAAATTAATGTAATAATAAAATAATTATTTTGCTAAGAGATTCATTATGTATTTGCTTTAGTAATATATTACTTGTTTTATGTTTTTAACAAAATGTATTCTTTTCAGTGTATTAACAATTTTCTTTCAGGTACATATGAAATTAATATAATAATAAAATTATTATTCGATATAAAATTAATAAAAAATTTTGGTAAGAGATTCATTATGTATTTGTTTTAGTAATATATTACTTGTTTTATGTTTTTAACAAAATGTTTTCGTTTCAGTGTATTAACAATTTTCTTTCAGGTACATATGAAATTAATATAATAAAATAATTATTCAGTATAAAATTAATAAAATATTTTGGTAAGAGATTAATTATGTATTTGTTTTAGTAATATATTACTTGTTTTATGTTGTTTTAAACTAAATGTATTCTTTTCAGTGTATTAACAATTTTCTTTCAGGTACATATGAAATTAATATAATAATAAAATAATTATTCAGTAAAAAATTAATAAAAAATTTTGCTATGAGATTCATTATGTATTTGTTTTAGTAATATATTACTTGTTTTATGTTGTTTTTAACTAAATGTATTCTTTTCAGTGTATTAACAATTTTCTTTCAGGTACATATGAAATTAATATAATAAAATAATTATTCACTATAAAATTAATAAACAATTTTGGTAAGAGATTCATTATGTATTTGTTTTAGTAATATATTACTTGTTTTATGTTGTTTTTAAAAAAATGTTTTCGTTTCAGTGTATTAACAATTTTCTTTCTGGGACATATGAAATTAATGTAATAATAAAATAATTATTTTGCTAAGAGATTCATTATGTATTTGTTTTAGTAATATATTACTTGTTTTATGTTTTTAACAAAATGTATTCTTTTCAGTGTATTAACAATTTTCTTTCAGGTACATATGAAATTAATATAATAATAAAATTATTATTCGATATAAAATTAATAAAAAATTTTGGTAAGAGATTCATTATGTATTTGTTTTAGTAATATATTACTTGTTTTATGTTTTTAACAAAATGTTTTCGTTTCAGTGTATTAACAATTTTCTTTCAGGTACATATGAAATTAATATAATAAAATAATTATTCAGTATAAAATTAATAAAATATTTTGGTAAGAGATTAATTATGTATTTGTTTTAGTAATATATTACTTGTTTTATGTTGTTTTAAACTAAATGTATTCTTTTCAGTGTATTAACAATTTTCTTTCAGGTACATATGAAATTAATATAATAATAAAATAATTATTCAGTAAAAAATTAATAAAAAATTTTGCTATGAGATTCATTATGTATTTGTTTTAGTAATATATTACTTGTTTTATGTTGTTTTTAACTAAATGTATTCTTTTCAGTGTATTAACAATTTTCTTTCAGGTACATATGAAATTAATATAATAAAATAATTATTCACTATAAAATTAATAAACAATTTTGGTAAGAGATTCATTATGTATTTGTTTTAGTAATATATTACTTGTTTTATGTTGTTTTTAAAAAAATGTTTTCGTTTCAGTGTATTAACAATTTTCTTTCAGGTACATATGAAATTAATATAATAATAAAATAATTATTCAGTATAAAATTAATAAAAAATTTTGGTAAGAGATTCATTATGTATTTGTTTTAGTAATATATTACTTGTTTTATGATGTTTTTAACAAAATGTTTTCTTTTCAGTGTATTAACAATTTTCTTTCAGGTACATATGAAATTAATATAATATTAAAATAATTATTCAGTGGAAAATTAATAAAAAATTTTGGTAAGAGATTCATTATGTATTTGTTTTAGTAATATATTACTTGTTTTATGTTGTTTTAAACTAAATGTATTCTTTTCAGTGTATTAACAATTTTCTTTCAGGTACATATGAAATTAATATAATAAAATAATTATTCAGTATAAGATTAATAAAAAAATTTGGTAAGAGCTTCATTATGTATTTGTTTTAGTAATATATTACTTGTTTTATGTTGTTTTTAACTAAATGAATTCTTTTCAGTGTATTAATAATTTTCTTTCAGGTAAATATGAAATTAATATGATAATAAAATAATTATTCAGTATAAACTTAATAAAAAATTTTGGTATGAGATTCATTATGTATTTGTTTTAGTAATATATTACTTGTTTTATGTTGTTTTTAACTAAATGTATTCTTTTCAGTGTATTAACAATTTTCTTTCAGGTACATATGAAATTAATATGATAATAAAATAATTATTCAGTATAAACTTAATAAAAAATTTTGGTATGAGATTCATTATGTATTTGTTTTAGTAATATATTACTTGTTTTATGTTGTTTTTAACTAAATGTATTCTTTTCAGTGTATTAACAATTTTCTTTCAGGTACATATGAAATTAATATAATAATAAAATAATTATTCAGTATAAAATTAATAAAAAATTTTGGTAAGAGATTCATTATGTATTTGTTTTAGTAATATATTACTTGTTTTATGTTGTTTTTAACAAAATGTTTTCGTTTCAGTGTATTAACAATTTTCTTTCTGGGACATATGAAATTAATGTAATAATAAAATAATTATTTTGCTAAGAGATTCATTATGTATTTGTTTTAGTAATATATTACTTGTTTTATGTTTTTAACAATATGTTTTCTTTTCAGTGTATTAACAATTTTCTTTCAGGTACATATGAAATTAATATAATATTAAAATAATTATTCAGTGGAAAATTAATAAAAAATTTTGGTAAGAGATTCATTATGTATTTGTTTTAGTAATATATTACTTGTTTTATGTTGTTTTAAACTAAATGTATTCTTTTCAGTGTATTAACAATTTTCTTTCAGGTACATATGAAATTAATATAATAAAATAATTATTCAGTATAAGATTAATAAAAAAATTTGGTAAGAGCTTCATTATGTATTTGTTTTAGTAATATATTACTTGTTTTATGTTGTTTTTAACTAAATGAATTCTTTTCAGTGTATTAATAATTTTCTTTCAGGTACATATGAAATTAATATGATAATAAAATAATTATTCAGTATAAACTTAATAAAAAATTTTGGTATGAGATTCATTATGTATTTGTTTTAGTAATATATTACTTGTTTTATGTTGTTTTTAACTAAATGTATTCTTTTCAGTGTATTAACAATTTTCTTTCAGGTACATATGAAATTAATATAATAAAATAATTATTCAGTATAAGATTAATAAAAAAATTTGGTAAGAGCTTCATTATGTATTTGTTTTAGTAATATATTACTTGTTTTATGTTGTTTTAAACTAAATGTATTCTTTTCAGTGTATTAACAATTTTCTTTCAGGTACATATGAAATTAATATAATAATAAAATAATTATTCAGTAAAAAATTAATAAAAAATTTTGGTATGAGATTCATTGTGTATTTGTTTTAGTAATATATTACTTGTTTTATGTTGTTTTTAACTAAATGTATTCTTTTCAGTGTATTAACAATATTCTTTCAGGTACATATGAAATTAATATAATAAAATAATTATTCACTATAAAATTAATAAACAATTTTGGTAAGAGATTCATTATGTATTTGTTTTAGTAATATATTACTTGTTTTATGTTGTTTTTAAAAAAATGTTTTCGTTTCAGTGTATTAACAATTTTCTTTCAGGTACATATGAAATTAATATAATAATAAAATAATTATTCAGTATAAAATTAATAAAAAATTTTGGTAAGAGATTCATTATGTATTTGTTTTAGTAATATATTACTTGTTTTATGATGTTTTTAACAAAATGTTTTCTTTTCAGTGTATTAACAATTTTCTTTCAGGTACATATGAAATTAATATAATATTAAAATAATTATTCAGTGGAAAATTAATAAAAAATTTTGGTAAGAGATTCATTATGTATTTGTTTTAGTAATATATTACTTGTTTTATGTTGTTTTTAACTAAATGTATTCTTTTCAGTGTATTAACAATTTTCTTTCAGGTACATATGAAATTAATATAATAATAAAATAATTATTCAGTATAAAATTAATAAAAAATTTTGGTAAGAGATTCATTATGTATTTGTTTTAGTAATATATTACTTGTTTTATGTTGTTTTTAACAAAATGTTTTCGTTTCAGTGTATTAACAATTTTCTTTCTGGGACATATGAAATTAATGTAATAATAAAATAATTATTTTGCTAAGAGATTCATTATGTATTTGTTTTAGTAATATATTACTTGTTTTATGTTTTTAACAATATGTTTTCTTTTCAGTGTGTTAACAATTTTCTTTCAGGTACATATGAAATTAATATAATAATAAAATAATAATTCAGTATAAAATTAATAAAAAATTTTGGTAAGAGATTCATTATGTATTTGTTTTAGTAATATATTACTTGTTTTATGTTGTTTTTAACAATAAGTTTTCTTTTCAGTGAGTTAACAATTTTCTTTCAGGTACATATGAAATTAATATAATAATAAAATAATAATTCAGTATAAAATTAATAAAAAATTTTGCTATGAGATTCATTGTGTATTTGTTTTAGTAATATATTACTTGTTTTATGTTGTTTTTAACTAAATGTATTCTTTTCAGTGTATTAACAATATTCTTTCAGGTACATATGAAATTAATATAATAAAATAATTATTCACTATAAAATTAATAAACAATTTTGGTAAGAGATTCATTATGTATTTGTTTTAGTAATATATTACTTGTTTTATGTTGTTTTTAAAAAAATGTTTTCGTTTCAGTGTATTAACAATTTTCTTTCAGGTACATATGAAATTAATATAATAATAAAATAATTATTCAGTATAAAATTAATAAAAAATTTTGGTAAGAGATTCATTATGTATTTGTTTTAGTAATATATTACTTGTTTTATGATGTTTTTAACAAAATGTTTTCTTTTCAGTGTATTAACAATTTTCTTTCAGGTACATATGAAATTAATATAATATTAAAATAATTATTCAGTGGAAAATTAATAAAAAAATTTGGTAAGAGATTCATTATGTATTTGTTTTAGTAATATATTACTTGTTTTATGTTGTTTTTAACTAAATGTATTCTTTTCAGTGTATTAACAATTTTCTTTCAGGTACATATGAAATTAATATAATAATAAAATAATTATTCAGTATAAAATTAATAAAAAATTTTGGTAAGAGATTCATTATGTATTTGTTTTAGTAATATATTACTTGTTTTATGTTGTTTTTAACAAAATGTTTTCGTTTCAGTGTATTAACAATTTTCTTTCTGGGACATATGAAATTAATGTAATAATAAAATAATTATTTTGCTAAGAGATTCATTATGTATTTGTTTTAGTAATATATTACTTGTTTTATGTTTTTAACAATATGTTTTCTTTTCAGTGTGTTAACAATTTTCTTTCAGGTACATATGAAATTAATATAATAATAAAATAATAATTCAGTATAAAATTAATAAAAAATTTTGGTAAGAGATTCATTATGTATTTGTTTTAGTAATATATTACTTGTTTTATGTTGTTTTTAACAATAAGTTTTCTTTTCAGTGAGTTAACAATTTTCTTTCAGGTACATATGAAATTAATATAATAATAAAATAATTATTCAGTATAAAATTAATAAAAAATTTTGGTAAGAGATTCATTATGTATTTGTTTTAGTAATATATTACTTGTTTTATGTTGTTTTTAACAATGTTTTCTTTTCAGTGTGTTAACAATTTTCTTTCAGGTACATATGAAATTAATATAATAATAAAATAATTATTCAGTATAAAATTAATAAAAAATTTTGGTAAGAGATTCATTATGTATTTTTTTTAGTAATATAGTACTTGTATTATTTCTTTTCAACAAAATGAATCCTTTCAGCGTATTAACATTTTTCTTACAGATATAAATGAAATGAATGATTATTAAAAAATTATTCAGTACAAAATTAATATTCAAAGTGATTGTGAATTATTAAATATGTTATTTGTATTAGCAATATATTACTTGTTTTATGGTTTTTTAAATAAATGTATTCTTTTCAGTGTATTAACAATTTTTTTTCAGGTACATATGGAATTAATAAAATAATAAAATAATTATTCAGTATAAAATTAATAAAAAATTTGGTAAGAGGTTCATTATGTATTTGTTTTAGTAATATATTACTTGTTTTATGTTGTTTTTAACTAAATGTATTCTTTTTAGTGTATTAACAATTTTCTTGCAGGTACATATGAAATTAATATAATAATAAAATAATTATTTTGGTAAGAGATTCATTATGTATTTGTTTCAGTAATATATTACTTGTTTTATGATGTTTTTAACAAAATGTATTCTTTTCAGTGTATTAACAACTTTCTTTCAGGTACATATGAAATTAATATAATATTAAAATAAATATTCAGTATAAAATTAAAAAGTTTTGGTAAGAGATTCATTATGTATTTGTTTTAGTAATATATTACTTGTTTTATGTTGTTTTTAACTTAATGTATTCTTTTCAGTGTAGTAACAATTTTCTTTCAGGTACATATGAAATTAATATAATAATAAAATAATTATTCGGTATAAAATTAATAAAAAATTTTGGTAAGAGATTCATTATATATTTGTTTTAGTAATATATTACTTGTTTTATGTTGTTTTTAACTAAATGTATTATTTAGGTGTATTAACAATTTTCTTTCAGCTACATATGAAATTAATAAAATATTAAAATAATTATTCGCTATAAAATTAATAAAAAAATTTGGTAAGAGATTCATTAAGTATTTTTTTTAGTAATTTAGTACTTGTATTATTTCTTTTCAACATAATGAATCCTTTCAGCGTATTAACATTTTTCTTAACAGATATAAATGAAATGAATTATTATTAAAAAATTATTCAGTACAAAATTAATATTCAAAGTGATTGTGAATTATTAAATATGTTATTTGTATTAGCAATATATTACTTGTTTTATGGTTTTTTTTAACAAAATGTATTCTTTTCAGGGTATTAACTATTTTCTTTCAGGTACATATGAAATTAATATAATATTAAAATATTTATTCAGTATAAAATTAATAAAAAAGTTTGGTAAGAGATTCATTAAGTATTTGTTCTAGAATTATAGTACTTGTATCATTTTTTTGTACCAAAATATATTCTTTTCAGTGTATTAACAATTTTCTTTTAGGTACATATGAAATGAATATAATATCAAAATAATAAGTAAATGTTAAAAATAAAATTACTATTCAAAGTGATGGTGAGAGATTCAATATAGTATTTTAGTTAGCAATATATTAGTTGTATTACGTTTTTAACATGTGTTCTTTTCAGGGTATTAACAATTTTCTTTCAGGTACATATGAAATGAATATAATATCAAAATAATAAGTAAATGTTAAAAATAAAATTACTAATCAAAGTGATGGTGAGAGATTCAATATAGTATTTTTGTTATCAATATATTAGTTGTATTATGTTTTTAACAAAATGTATTCTTTTCAGGGTATTACAATTTTCTTTCAGGTACATATGAAATAAATATATTAAAATAACACTAATTTTGCTCTATAAAATAAATGTTCAATGTGATGGTGAAGGATTCAGCACAGTATTTGTTAAAGCAAATAAATTAACTCTATGGATGCCTTATGTTTTTTATAGATCAATTTTTATTGGCTTATACTGCACTTCTTAACTACTTGGATCATCCAGAACTCAGATGTCTGAAGAGTGCTGCCCTCATTACACCGTCTTCAATTTTCAATCTCCAATCAAAGAGGAGAAGATTGCTTAGTCCTTATTTACATGCTGAAAGGAATTTTCTTCTATTCCCAGGGTGTCCCCAAAACGAGAAGATATCTCCAGTTGCAAAAAATTTGTGTGGGATCCTAAAAAAATTTTGTAAGTGTATTTTTTTTTTTTTTGGTTTAACATATATTGAAGATGTGTGTGTGTGTGTGTGTGTGTGTGTGTGTGTGTGTGTGTGATTTGTGAATTAAAATATGTTATAATTGCCTAATTTTGTTAATGTTTGTGTACATACTAGGGAAATAAATAAAAGAATGTCATTTCCCAGATATAAATCCTAACTGTACAAATATTTCATTTTGATGATCATGTAGCTTTGTTATCCCATCTCTGGTTGCCATCAGTAACATTATTATTAGATAATCTAAACTTATTCTCTGAATATTTATTTTCAGGTTTAAATATCTGTTTCAAAACTACTATAAAGTATTTTGTTCCTTTTCAGACCGATATAGATGCTGTACTTCAATATAGATTTGAAGTAGCATTTTAATTCATCTATTGAGCTAGTAACTGGGTAAATAAGTTACTACTTAGTAAGTAGGCAGTTGGAAATATTTCTAGGTTTCCCCACAAGCTCATTTAATTCTATGTATTCAGGTTACAAATATCAGTTTCTTTTGGAAAAAATAGAAAATAATCAAATCTAATCTGTCGACATGATTTACATTATTGAATATGGAAAAAAAATCAATTAGAAATTCCAATCTGTTAGTTTGAAAAGTCTCTTGTCTCTTAATAACACGATAGGTCACTTATACACGATAACGTCTCTTAATAGACGATCCACGTCTCTTAATAGTCATACATATTAAAGTTGAATATTACTGGATTTGAATATACCAAAATTCTATCAATACATCAGTAATCAGTATTGTGAAGACAAATAACTGTATTGTAAATAAACAAGGATAACATAACTTAATTTATTAGATTATATATCATATAGACCTACCGGGTTGGAATAGTATGAACTTATCACAAATCAGCTGATTTCAAATTAAAGGGTTCTGAGGTTCAAATCCTAATAAAGGCAGTTACTTTTATACCAATCTCAGGAATGATCGACCTGAGACTACACTTTATTTACGAGTACATTCATACATATCATTCTCATTCATACTCTGAAGTAATACCGTACGGTGGTTTCAGAGGTTAACATATCATCCTCATTCATACTCTGAAGTATTACCATATGGTGGTTTCAGAGATTAAAAGAGAAAAAGAAAGGAGGTTGTCATATAAAAATTATAGTATGAGTATATAAAACAAGTAATTGGAACAAGACAAAAGAATCTACAAATACATAAAATTCTGTAGAATCATTCTGTAATAGAATCTACAGATTTCATAGTTTCAGTGAGTTTTTAATATTGATATAATTCTTACTTAGTTTTGATCATTCATCCAATACATAACATTCAGTAGAATCTACAGATTTCATAGTTTCAGTGATTTTTTTTTTAATAATGACAATTCTTACTTAGTTTTGATCATTCATCCAGTAAGTGTTTTCCTTCAAGAAGCTGTATGTTCTCTTTCTTTTAGTTGGCTACCTGCTACCATTACACACAATTTTATCAGTTTGTGTAGTGCCATAAATCTTGGATAAATTTTCTTTTACGGTGTTTAGAATTCAAAATTACTTGATTTTTTTTCTAGTTTAAGAAGTGAAGTCGGCAGTAATATGAAAATTTATCAAATTAAGTGCCAGATGATTAATTTACTTGACTAATAGCAGGAAAATACAATTAAAATGTTGTGTAGCTTCTAATAGCTAATAGTCGATAAAAGCAATAGTTTTTTTATATCTATGAACTTGTTTTATTTTTATAATTTAACAAAAAATAAATCTTTTGTCAAAGTAGATTCACCAAATAGATGAAATTTGATTCATTCATCCAATTTATAAAAACATATTGCATTTTTATTGTAACAAAAAAATTTCAGTGGTTAATTGAACCCCAATCGCCAAAGTAGACCACTATTTTTAGTAGTCTAGTATTAAAATTTATGTAAAAGCAACTAACTTTTACTAGGATTTGAACCTTGGTATCTTCAACTTAGAAAAATCAAACTACTTATTTGCGACTAACAATATAAACTAAAATAATCAGCTTAAATTTTTTGGGAGAAAATGAATTTGAAATAAGAATTTATCCGTAACCCATATTTTTGAAAGTTATTGATATTGTATGGTGCATGATTATACATGCTCATTAGTTTACGTGCTCAGTATATATTTTTAACCCTATTAATCGGTTGTTAAACCACGAAACAATAATTTAAGTCATATAACATAATTATCTTAAATAATTACGTGAAACTCTTAGTTAGACCAGAAAAAATAATTCCACCTCCGCTTAATACCAGGCAGAAATTCCCAAAAGCGAAGCAAAAATTAAAGAGGGATATTAGTTGGCCCACAAATAAAGGAACCGGTCAGAGATGAAATGTCCAACTGTGTTGATCGATGTAGAACTCGCTGCTTAGACAGCATTTAAAGAAATTTGCAAAGATTTTCTTGATAAATCACAAAATTATGAGGATATTGTACTTGTAGATAAACTGTTAAATCGATATAGAACTATGGAATGCAATATGTACATAAAGATGTAGTCACTAAAAGTATGTTTTCTGCATTTACATTTAGATTTATTTGCGGCAAACCTTAAGGTAGTAAGAAGTACCGTTTCCACCAAGATATTTCAGTATTTTAATTCGAGATGTACCTGAGGATACTTTCAAAAGAACACCTAGTAAGAAGTTTTAATGTAAGTATATTACATTCCGTAACGTTATATTAACTTTTGTATACCTGTAATTTGACGTTTCTATTAAAATTGACGATATTACGCGTATAAATAACCGGTTATAAATAAATTATATAATTTTCAACGCGAACCGACAAGATAATTAAATGCCGATTTTATCAAAGCATGATTATGGAAGAGTGGTTTTCAAATATAAAAAAAAAACTATATAGTTTTTTTTTAAACAAAGATATCAACAAAAAACAACATTACTAGCTACTTGATTTTCTACAACTTATCGATAATCGATACTGGTGATTATAATCACCGATGATTGATATCGATAATATTTATAAGCGACTACATTTTAAAAAAAAAAATAAAATAAAATAAATAAGGAAAATAGTAAATAAAATAAATGCTATACATCCGATAAGGTAAAGATAAAATGAATAAGAAGTTCAAGTTATAGTGAAAAATGTTAGGCATTCTATAAATTTAAGAGATCTTTATACAAGAAAACATATTTTTACTTAATTATCTGTAGATTAAATGTCAAAATATGATAATCTGATTTTAAGATGATTACATTATTAACGTTTCAAGGTCCGATCGGTCACGAAATAAACATCGGTCAGTGAAAATAAACATTTTTTTTATTTGTAACCAGTACCTACATAGTTACGATATTTCTCTGCATAGTCGCCACTCGGATTTAGACATTTGTCGTAGCGTGGTACCAACTTTCCAATACCCTCGTCATCGAACGGAGCCGCCTGTGTTTTCAGCCATGTTTCTACGCTGGTCTGCAGCTCTTGGTGGAATTCATGGAACGTGGCACGACCATTCAGAATAAGCGGAGAGGAATGTTGTCATCAGGCATCGTCTTTCACCACGACAATGCTCGGCCGCACACTGCAGCTGTAACAAAGAAGCTCCCGCAGCGTTTTCGTTGGGAAGCGTTTGATCACCCACCATACAGCCCGGACTTGGCTCCATCCGATTTTCACCTCTTTGCTCACATGAAGCGCTGGCTAGGAGGACAATATTTTGGCACAGACATCGAGCTTCGACTTTAAATTAAAACCACATTTTCACTGTGGTTTTAATTTCGTGACCGATCGGACCTTGAAAAAGAAAACTCTCGTACATAAAATAAATTTTTGTTCTCTTAAACACATTGAAGACGATGTATGTGAGAGAATAAAACTTCTTTCAAATGTTATAGTTAGGATGATGCCTAATTACAATCGGTCAGTTCCCAATTATAATAGTGAACCGTTGTTAAATTCTGGAAAGGGAAATAATTTGGGAACTGATTATAGAGCTCAAATTAGAAAAAAAGTTCGTACAAAAATATATCCGAAAACTTTGTTATAGAGTTACGGCTAACATAAGTTATGCTAGCCGTAACTCTACATACATCCGATCTCCGATCGGTCACGAAATTAAAACCACAGTGAAAATGTGGTTTTAATTTCAAGTCGCTCGGAGAAATAAAGGCATACGAAATTGGACGGAAAAATTCAAGTGCGTAAATTTCATCGTCTAAAACTTGTAGAGAATTTAATTCTGAGAAAATTGAAGTAATTGAAGTCTACGGAAAAAAATCGACGTTCATTATAAAAATTAGACATATTAGGTTTTTAAAAATCAATTTCCTTACATTTTAAAAAGTTTAATTTAAAAATGTTCAGTTTTAGTTTTTAATTAAAATATAAGAAACGAGGTATAGAATAAGTTTGTAAAGGAATTATCAATTGTAAGTTCCCCGGGATATCTTCAAACCTTTTAAAAAAATAATTTAAAATTTGTTTCAGATTTTTCAGTTTTATCTACTTTGAAGAACAAGTTACTGAGAAAGAAGAAGGAAGAACAAGTTACTTTAAAACAAACTGTTATTTTAATATAAAATTTACTTTGAAGAACAAGTTACTGAGGAAGAAGAAGAAGAAGAAGGAAGAACAAGTTACCTTAAAACAAATTTGATTTAAGTGGAAAATTATTAAAATGAAATACTGTGTTATTTTAATAAAAAATTTGATATTAATTTTTATTCGTCATTATTGCTTAATAGTAATGGATAATAATAGTAAAATAATATTTAGCCTCATACCATTTAATAAATATTCATAGTATTATTCAAGAAAATTTACTTAGAAAACTTAAGTAAAGTAAATAATATTTCCCGGAGAGACCTTAGCCTAAATTTAGTAATAAATTTAATTTGCCCCTCCGTTCACCATGGGGCTGACTGTCTAGCTCATTAGAAGATATTACAGAAAAACAAGAAAAATTGAGGCAGATTAAATTAGCTTAAATGATAATATTTTCTGTTATTTTTGTAAAAATTGATTTTTAAAATTTTAAATGTACTCGATATTTATTAAAAGTTAAACTACTCCTAAAACCAAATTTTTTCTGGATGAACTAATTGGCTACAGAAGTTGGCAGAAGAGTGTGAATGTAAAATATGGAAATGAAATCCACGTGCACAAATTAGATTTCATAGACATACCTCCTTAAAAATAAGTACTTCCTCTAAACATCGTTCTATTTTACATTCAGATCACCTTGTAAGATTTTATCAAAAAAATTATTTTTGTCAGACGAACGTTTTACGAATGTTGGCCTGCGTTTGATTTATAACTCTAGACCCCGTTAACCGATTTTCTTCTAACTTGATAGACAAGTACTACCGTCGGAGTAAAGGAATGTATCTAACTTTTGGAAAAATTGAAAAAAAGGAGGGAAGGTGTGTTTTGGCTGAAATAAAATTTTAAATCTTTACTGGGGCACTTTAGCAAAAAAACTTTCTTACAAAAGCTGAAGTTTTTTTATTGAGATTATATATTTTTATTTTCTGGAACGAAACAGATAAATACATAAATTTTGTGAGTATCATAATTTAGTAATTAGAATATGAGGATTACATTTTATATCGAAAGAAAGAAATCATAATAAAATTCACAAACAAATATTAGTCGTGCCAAATGTTGGAAATTTAATAACTTACCTCAATGATGTAAAGTGTCTTATTTTATTAAAAATTAAATAAAAATCTTAAAATTAAATAAAATCTTAAAATTAAAATCTTAAATTAAATAAACTCTTTCAAAAAAATTATTAACTAGCCCAATTCGTCTTCCAGAAGGTATAAACAAAAGCAATGGATTTTATAATATATTTCCTTCCTACAGCTTTTAACACGAACGTTATTTAAAAAAAAAAATCATTCTAATATCTTTTTATCCCCATCGTAGAACTAATTATTTTTCATTATTTTAACATATTTTCATATGCAGCAAATGAAAATGAACAAGATTTTTTTAAGTAATAAAAAATGCACCAATGAAATACATACTACTTGAAAAATGATTGATAAATAAAAGAATGAAAGAGAATATAATTAGAACATTTTTTCAATTTTTTTTTACGTGTGATTCATATACGATTAAAAATTAATAAAAAAAAAGTAAGTTGATTTAATTTTTCTTTAAAAAGATAAGTAATTGGGATAAGTAATTTAAAGATAAGTAATTTCTTTAACAGATAAGTAATTGGGAAGTAAAATAACAGCAATCTCCATTTTTTTCCCGTAATTATGAAACGAATTATTAAACTTTATATTCCCTCTACAGCTTGACAGGTATACGTTCTACATAAATAAAATACCAAAGTAGTTAAAAAATAGAAAATAGCACTTACAATCTAATAAAAACAGAGATTCGTATTTGTCTATTTGATTTGGTCTGAAACATTTTTTAACCACCTTTGATTGATTTGTTCTTGACATTGAATTATTCAGTCTCAAGTTGTTGTACTGTATAGTAATATCAATGGGAAACTCCTGTACGTCAGTGAGTTTATTGTGATCGCGAAAAATTTCGGTTTTCAGATTTCAAACGGAAATATCCATTTTGATCATCCTGAATCCATTTTGACTAGTTTCGGCGTGGCGTCTGTACGAACGTACGTACGTATCTCGCATAACTCAAAAACGATTAGCCGTAGTATGTTGAAATGTTTGATTTAGGACTGTTGTAACATCTGGTTGTGGACCAGATGATTGCAATCGACTGAACCAAAAGTGCCCAAAATCCAAAAAAATTGAATTTTAACTCTTTCTTAACTGCAGTAATAACTCGCTCAATGAGAGCTTTTCAACGGTACATCGTAAGTGATGGTTGTGGACCAGATGATTGCATTCGACTGAACCAAAAGTGTCCAAAAGTGCCCAAAATCCAAAAAATTGAATTTTAACTCTTAATAACTCGCTCAATGAGAGCTTTTCAACGGTACATCGTAAGTGATAGTTATTTTCGTTGGTTCCAGAGTTATAGCCAAATGAAATTTTAATTAATGAAATATTTAGACCTTATAAGGGGAAGGCACATCAGTTCTAATCAGACTTCATCTCCTTTTGTTTAACTTTCTTTTTTTTTTGTAAAAAAACTTTTACGATAAATAATTCAATAATAACAATAAAAAAAATATATATGAAAAAAAATATCTGAAGTTTTTTAATGAAATAAAATTTTATATACTTTCAATAGAAAAATGTGTACATGTAATTTAATAGGCATACAAGAAAGTCATGTAGTATCCACATCAGGTTTGCTGAAACGTCTGATTATTTATCGTTTTTGTTTTCATTTTGTTGATGGTTACATCATAATAATCTAAAAAAAACATAATTTTAGATAGATATAAGACTTACATTTATAGTAATAGTAATAAAGAGGATAAGATTGATGAATGAATTTTAGCAATTGTGTAACTGTCTACTTTAATAAATAGTTGGAGGATCGTATCTCACTTTCAAATAAAATAAAATAAAATAATAATAATAATAATAATTGCTCAGTTCTTTAAATTTTATTTTTTTAAGTTAGGATGAATCAACTCCCATTCTCCAAAACATCAGTAATAATTACATGTTCTCGTAGCTATTTTATAGTTCTCTTTGATTATAAATATTTACTGTACTATTTCGTTTCAAATAACTCGAAAATCAATAGGAATATCCAATTTTTTTATAATTTTTTAGAAGATAATAATAAATTGAGTATATAATATTTTGAAAGAATATAGACCAGTTTTAAATATAAAAGAAAATTTTATTATTTATCCAATTTCTTTCTTAGAAATTTTCATTAAATTATTTATGATAATATCGAATTATATCAACTACTATGTAATATTTTTTTTATTCGAAGAAAAAGTTCTATCAAAGGAATAAATTTACAGTAATATAATATTTTTTATTATAAAATATGTTTAATTTTAGAAAGCTTGTGAAACTAGTTGTTAGAAAAGGTAAGATGGAGGGAGAAAAGGAATACATACAACAAATTCATACATGACCTTAGCGCATTTAAACTTACATGTATTTTAAACTGTATTTGACGGAAGTAGACATTTTCGTTTATAAAATCAACTAATGTTCAAGTGTATGGAACGTTTTTGTTAATTAATACCAGTTTACTCATTTATTTTCAGTATTAAGTTTTGTTTAAATTTTTATTTCTAATATGTTATTTATAGTTTTGTATGTTTAAAAATACGTAAAGTTTTATATCGCCTATTAATGTATTGTTAAATGAGAAAATGTTTAATTGTTCTTTAAAACAGTGATACATTTGCAAAATTTTCATTTGTTGTTTCTTTTTATCTTATTAAAAAAAATACAAACGAAAAATTATTAAAAACGTAAAAGTATTATTAATTTAAATAACGAAACTCACACATGTTTAATTATTAATATATGTATTTGCGTGTTGTGTGCGTGTTTATGCAAACGTTTGTGTATAAGTGCGAAGTCGAACAATTTTATTAAGTGATAGGGAATGTTTTTATTCTCAAATTTTACCTAATTTCATTCTGTATTTGAATAACAGGATTAATCGTTAAAGAATAAAATAATTTCTTTTTCTTTTCTTTTCTTTTTTTTAATCATAAATATTATTCTACAGAATTCGATGTTTTGATATTTGCCGTTTAAATATCAGGTAAGTATTGCTTCATTTTTTGTTTGTCAAATAAAATTTTCGTCGGCCCCATAAAATAATGAACGAACTAATACGATACGAAGGAAGTCATTAAGATCGGTTTGCATTGATCAATTTACCGCCATACAGTAACATAAATGCAAACTTTTAGTGTTTAAAACGTATATGTAATTCACGCTATAACTATAATTAAAATAAATATAATTTTTTTGTTTCTACCAGAACACATAGTCACATTATGTTGAAACATCTAGGTTACATGAAATTTTAAATATATTACACATTAATTTTTTTCTTTCACTCTCCCAGTTTCTCTCTCTCAGTGATTCCCTTATTTTTTAAATATTGGAGTCACAAATTATATTGCTGCAATGTTACACAGATTTGTATTCTTTTTACTTCCTTACACGATAAAAGGGAGTATTGCGATGGCGAAAAATTTCGGTTTTCAGATTTCAACGGAAATATTCATTTTGACCATCCCTGAACACATTTTGACTAGTTTCGGCGTGACGAATGTACGTACGTATTTATCTCGCATAACTTAAAAGCGATTAGCCGAAGGAGGGTGAAAGTTTGGATTTGGGTCTGTTTAACATCTTGTTGGGCACCTTTTGATTGCAATCAATTGGACCAAAAGTGTCAAAAAAGCCCCACATCCAAAACAGTTTGGATTTTGGACTTTTTCATAACTGCGGTAATAAGCCCTCATTGAGAGTTTTTCACTTTCAGACAGTGTCACCTCGGAAAATGGAGTACCTCAGGGTGGTGTATTAAGTGCCACCTTGTTTTCTGTAGCCATAAACAGCATTACCAATTGTGTACAGGCTCCTGTCTCTTGTTCTCTATTCGTTGACGATTTTGTTATTTACATTGCGAGCCGTTCAACGCCCACTGCAGAGCGACTGCTATAGAACACTATATTTCGCCTTGAGGCTTGGTCCAGAACTACTGGTTTGACATTTTCATCCGATAAAACGAAATGTGTAGTCTTTTCTCGGCTACGAAACCCTTCTATTCCGCAGGTTTTTCTGAACAGAGATATTATTGCTATCTCTCCTTAGTCAAGTTTCTAGGTTTGCTTTTTGATAGCTGTCTTACTTGGGTCAAACATATAAAGGGATTGAGGACAGAATGTTCCAAACTTTTAGATATGATGCGGGTCCTTAGTAACACCAATTGGGGAGCCGATCAGTCATGTATGTTACGTTTTTACTACTCCTTTGTTTGTTCTCGTTTGGATTATGGTTGTGTTACCTACTCTTCAGCTCGTCAAACCGTACTTAAAATGCTGGACGTTGTACATCATGCTTTTCTTCGGCTTGCCACAGGTGCGTTTTGCAAGCCCTGTCGCAAGCTTACTTGTAGACTGTGGCGAGCCATCACTTTGATAGACGGGGCCAGCTTTTGTTGTCTTATTTTGCCCGTCTCAAAGGACAGCCAAATCACCCGGCTTTTGACCCAGTTCTTAGAAATCCTAATTTAAGGAAATATGAGGACCGTCCACGCTGTACTGCACATGTAGGTGTCCGTAGCCGACGTCTGCTGCAGTATATAAATGTTGACACTCCCCCGTTCTTTCCATCATGACCGTGCTCATATCCTTCATGGAGAATAAACCTTGTAAATTTTATATTTGACCCTACAACGTATGATAAACAATCAACACCACCCACTGTTTTCCGGCAAATGTTTCAGTATATACTCACCAAGATGAACCCAGACGCGGTGATATACACTGATGGGTCGAAACAATACGATACCGTTAGTTGTGCTTTTGTTGTCAATGAAAGAACTTATATGTTTGGCCTACCAGATTACGAGTGTGTTCACCGCTGAAGTTTATTTATTCGATTATTTTAACATTTATATTTTAAAGACTTCATAGTTTTATTTTAACTTCTTGACTCTTGTTTTAATAAATTTTTATTATATGATTATAATAAATAGTATTTATTATACTACAAGTATTAATAATACTAGTAATATATACACGTAATATAATAATAGTATTTATTATATCCCACGTCACACAGTAGACGTGGGAGTCGTCGTTCACATATTTCGTCCATGAATTCCTCTTAGCGTTCAAGAAGACCCGACGGCATACCGCTCTAGTCCTGCGGTACAAATTTAGATGTTCAGTTGTAGGTCTAGTATTAAATTTGCGTAGTGCTTGCCGTCGATTCTTAATAGCACATTTGCAATCATCATTCCACCATGGAACGGAAGGACGTTTAGGATTACCTGATATTTGTGGGATATATCTGCTGGCAGTTTCAAGTATCATGGACGTAAAAGAGGAAAAAGACGTAAAAGAGACGTAAAAGAGAACGACGTAAAAGAGGACGTTCGCACCATCGTCATACTGTGATTGGAAGGCTTTACGATATCCATCCCAATCTGCCCTCTCAACAGTCCACTTCCGTGGCCTTCTCTTAACCTCGTGGTCCACACCGAAACTAATAATAATTGGTTTGTGGTCACTGCCATGAAAGTCATCACAAACAGACCAATCAAGATGAGGGAGTAAATTCGGTGAGCATATTGAGAGATCGATATTAGACATAGTACCAGATGATAAAAACATGAATGTGTGAGATTCATTATTCAGCAAACAAAGGTCTAGGTCTTGTCTCACACTATGTACTATATTTTTTTCGAGTGGAGCAGAAAGTCGAGCCTCAGGAAACATGGTGGGCATTGAAGTCACCTACTATTAACGATGGAGATGGTATTTGTGTGAGGAGATTTGAGATATCCAGAGCACGGCGAGAGATACAGATTGCAGATATGTAACTTGAAGGGGACAGAGATCCTTACTGCAACAGCAGGAATGAGAGTGGTCAGTTGAATCCTTGTAGCCGATACCTAATCCTTCATGAAAATAGCCACTTCACCACTCTCTCTACCGTCTGCTATACAATCGTATCTCTCACAGAAGTATCCTCTGAGTGCTATTCGGTCATGTTGTAGAAGATGAGTTTCCTGGAAACACATGATTATTGGATCATGTTCGTGTGCCAGTACTCCAATATCATCGATGCGGGACCGAAGACCTCTAACATTCCACTGAATAATGATCATAAGGGAAAAAATATAAATTAAAAAAAAAAAAAACATAAATAAATAAATATACTTAAGAAACGATATAAAATTTAGTTGTATGTGATCCGGTTTTTCTTTTTCGTGTTCTTGAATTTAAATAACTCCAACGCCTTTAGGTCGGGAGGTTCCTCAACCATATCCTCCAGTATATGGGGTGATGGTGAAGGAGGTTTATTAGAATGGAACGCCGCTACTGACATCCCAGAACGGGTGGTTATGTGGGTTCCCTCTGTGAGGAGCTTGTTAGTTGGCTTACTGCCAGCTGTGGTAGCCTCTGCCCGTTCCGGTAGTACTTAGGGAGCAGGAACCTTCGTATGGACCCTACTGTTGGATTCATTTACTGCAACGTACGACTTTTTATTCATCATCGTCAGCTCTGAAATGGTGGCTGTAAGCGAAGTAACTTGATCAGAAAGCATCTGAACGAGTTTCTTAAGTTCATTGCAGGATCCGCACTGCTGATTATGAACATCTGAAGGAGTTTGTTTTGAGGTAGCGGTGGCGAAAGATACATCCGGTTTGATGAGGTTCCGTGAGCTAACTAGTTTTCTATATTCCCTGCGTGCAGCTGGGAAAGATAGTTTCTGCCCAGTACAGATCTTGAGAATTGCCTTCTCTTCCTTAAAGGTTGGGCAATCTCGGGAGCAGGCTGTATGTGAACCACTGCAGTTTGCACATTTTTCACTTTCCTCACAGTTAGTGTCATTGTGACCTTCGTTGGCACATCGAGCACAGATCTCTGTTCTCGAGCAAGATGTTGTAGTGTGACCATATCTTTCGCATCGGAAACACCGCCGTGGGTTGGGTATGAATGGGCGTACCCGAACGGAGAGGTAACCCACTTTAAACCTCTCTGGTGGAACAGGAAGAGCGAATGTTAGTATAAGAGACAGTGTCGGTTCTTCTAATCCGTTCTGCCGTTTCATTATACGTCTCACTTCTACAACACCTTGAGAACGAAGTTCGTCAACAATCTCATTTAAATTCATTTCCAGAAGGTCACGACAAAAAATTACACCTCGGCTGCTATTTAGGCTGGTATTTAAATTCTTAGTATTTTTATGAAGTCAGAGGTACTATTTTAATAGTTTACCAAAAATATTTATTAGATTTTAAAATGAAATTGGTATAACTGCAATTATAAGTGGTAATTAAATATATATATTTACTGCATAAACAATGGCTGTACTACGACAGTCAGACTACTCAAGATTTTTCTCTTGCTATAAATATCAGTGAGTTTAATAATACTACACAATTTTTACTTGTCAGTGAATTCAAAAAATGTTACATAAACATTTTATTAAAGTTGTGGGATCTGGTCATTATAATTATTCTCTGGAAAAATTTGAGAGTATGTTTATTATAAAAAGTAAGGTATAATAGGGGCTAGTATTTTGTTCAACTTAAATTTTGTTGTTCACTGTACAAATCTAAACTTCATTAATTTGCTTTTAACAAGATATATTCTAATTCCAAGAAGATTGATATAATTTACATCAAAGTTTTTACCTCTTCTAGTATTGGCTAATTCCATTTTCATAGTTTGAGCAATGTGTTGGTTCCCAGTTTCTTCCCCATTAAGAAAAATAAATAAATAAAATTAGCCTTCTTTGATTTTGATAAAATGAACTATCTTAAAAACTGTACTGTTTTATTTCTCATAGCTACAAAATATAAATGTAAAAAAAAATTTAACAAGAGAATTATCACAAAATCAACTTATACCCTCTTTATGGTGATTAATTAATTATATTTTTAGTTGTATATTACATTAATAATTTATGTTATATATTTATCTTCTTTACTATGCTTTGGTCTATAGTGATTAGCAATGAAAATTATTAAAAATTATCAACATTTGAAACAATAAACCGAGTCAAATTTATTACAAATATAACATTTTTAAAAACTTACATCAAAGTCCTTGTATTATAGTACAAGTCAGTTTTGCAAACATCTTCAGTGACTGTACTACTGTTCTCATCTTGGTATCAGCTGGTGTTACTGCTGGCAATTTTTTTTTTTATTAGACAGATACTAATCTTAAATAGCTGAAATGTTTATCAGATTTGTGTGTACAATTATATTATAAACTAAGTTACAATTCAACTTTAACATTTTTGGCCATATTTTATATACTTGTTTGCCTAATTTGATATCATCAATATTGGTTTATCATTTTTGGGTGATTGTAGACAAAAGTACAACATTGTTGTACCAACTAACTGGAACAATTCAACTTTACCATGCTTTTTATCCATTCTAAATTTCTGCCTAATTCCAAATTACTGTTAGCAATAGTATCAGCTAATGATAGTATGAGAACGCAGAACCATTCCTAAGATGGTTGATTCATAATTTCAAAAGTTTACAGTTTTAAAAATTAGCTTTCTCTGGGAAACAATGAATAAAGAACTGATATATATTGGCACATGTACAGAATTATAAACTCACATATGCATTTTGCTAGACACTTTTATTCTAACACATGTACTTGATAGAGATTTTCAATATTTATTATATTACAACTCCAGCTATGTGCCATTTGATTTACATAAAAAAGTTGTAAATATAAATAACAACAATTTGTACCTACAATCATTTAATACATCAGTACATGCTTTGGCTCTGCCATATCAACTGAAATATTTTATTCTGCAGTTTTAGTTCACAGTACTTAGAATTTTTTCTGACTTGAGATTTTATAATTTGACTTTTGTCACCCAAGGCAAAAATCAAATTGTCTAATTCTCATAAATAGCAGTTAAGTATTGAGAACTAAAACTGCAATATAAACTAGTCCTATAGTAGATCTGACAGACCTAAAATGTGTACTCCTGAGTTAAGTGATCAAAAGTATAAATTGTCACCATTTATGTGTTTTTATAAAACTAAAATATTTCTTGGCTACTTTAAGGAAATTTAGACAATTATAAATTATTGATCAAATTTGTATTTGCTCATATTTTTAACAAATTAAATTCATCTTTTGGATCTTACAAATCCTAACTGGATTAAATAATTTAGTTAGGAGGAATTTATCAAGATAGACTTATGAATTAATATTATATAAAGAAACATATAAATAAATAAATAAACTATTATTAGAAAATTTTATTTTTAGAAAGGAAAGTAATACTTATACAAAGTATTAAAAAAGAATGTAGTCTATGAGTAAAATTAACTTATGTCTATTTTGAAAAAGATTATGTTTACTTATATATAAATTCATTTATCCAGTTTTCAACTTATTGTTAAATAGTTTTCTACAAATTGAATCTATCAGCAAATATCCACTTGGACATCGTACTATTTCTGCTCCAAAAAATACGGTCAGTGGTGTCTATGTAACATTTGATTTCTCAACTGAAAAATTAATATTTGGTAATTCCTCCTCCTCCTCATCATCATTATTCTCATCAGCAGCTTTTATATTGCAAATTGTACATATCAGGACTGAAATGAGAAGTATCTGAAGATTTCTGTCATTCATTTCAACCTGTAGAAAACAATAATAATATTAAGTTTTTTTTCTAAACCAAGAAACTATTTTTCCTCTATTTCCAAGGAAATCTTGCTTTCTAATTACAATTTCTTGCTTTATATAAAGCTCTAGATACTTACTTTTCATCTTCTTCTATCCAAAAAATACCATGTTTTGCTGATATGTCTCATACTTTTTATTGGTAGGTAGAGTATATTATAATATCACGGTCCCCGTGATATTCAATCAAGGGGACTAATTTTCAATATCAGCAACACTACAATTTTACATTTAATATTCAAGGTCTGTCAATGTAGTAATGAGACTGGTTCAGAAAAACTTTTTATCTACAATCCAATTATACGTGGACTTCATCACCTTCGAAATAATTCCCTTGGGAAGCCACGCAACGCTTCAAACGGTTTTCCCACTCTTCATAGCAGTGTTGGAACTCAAAAACTGGAATATCCTTAAGATGGTCGGTTACATTTTTTTAATGCTTTCTACTGTTCCAAAATAGTGTCCTTTGAGATGTTTTTTTAAAGTCAGAAACAGGAAAAAGTCTCAGGGACTCAAGTCAGGTCAATGAGGTGGTTGAGGAAATACAGAAATGTTTTTCTTTACCAAAAACTCATTAATTGAGAGTGCAGTATGATGACAAGGTGCATTGTCATGATGCAGCATTATGAATCAAATCAAAACCATGCTAATTTGTTTGTTCGATAGTAATGACATTGTCCATAAGGAGTTTTTGCTAACAGTACATACTGTAAATCAATATGTTTACCAAAAAATTCTTGAATGTCTGCAGAAATGAGTTGTCCGCATAAAACCAGCCATCAAAGACAACTTGATGCTGCATCATGACAATGCACCTTGTCATCACACTGCACTTTCAATTAATGAGTTTTTGGTAAAGAAAAACATTTCTGTATTTCCTCAACCACCTCATTGACCTGACTTGAGTCCCTGAGACTTTTTCCTGTTTCTGACTTTAAAAAAACATCTCAAAGGACACTATTTTGGAACAGTAGAAAGCATTAAAAAAATGTAACTGACCATCTTAAGGATATTCCGATTTTTGAGTTCCAACACTGCTATGAAGAGTGGGAAAACCATTTGAAGCGTTGCGTGGCTTCCCAAGGGAATTATTTCGAAGGTGATGAAGTCCATTGTCCATTATAATTGGATTGTAAATAAAATGTTTTTCTGAACCAGTCTCATTACTTTATTGACAGTTCTTGTATTTGTTTGTTATAGATTTACATTACAAAAGGTAAAATGCAACAATGAGAGTAAATCTGTGAGACTATTAAAACAGAATACCAGTTACTACAGATGATGTCTTTAAATAAATAAGTTACTGAAAGAAAACCTTTATCAACAAGCTTTTGTTTCAATAGCATTATATGAACTTGTACACTAATTATAAAATTTTTGAGAAAATTAAATTTTTTAATCAGACTGGGCTTAAGGTACTGAAATGCTTGCTATATCGAATATGCTTCATCATTCAAAGGCACTATGTATTTACTAATGTTTACTTCTTTTATGTCATTCATAGCTTATACCTCAAAGTGATTGCTCAGATTATTCTGTCATTCTGAGCATGGAGTTTATCTGGTAGATCCGAAGTTATTATCATCTGTTAAAAAAATGTTGAAATTTTAAGTTGGTTGAGAAAATTGAATCTGGAATGCAGTTTGTGAAAGATATGAAACTCAACCTTGCGTTACTTTATTAAGTGTATGAAACTACCAAAAAAGTGGAATAAAAAACAGAATGTAACAAAGATCTTTTTTCTTGGTGCTCCAGTCATGCATGTTAAGGCCTGATCTTTTTCAATAAAGATTTTGTAAATGAAAGTGGGATTAGTTCATGATAGCACAAAGGTACTTTGTTCTGTGTTAGTAATTCTTAATCCAAGTGTTACTAGTTTAGAGCAGTTAGTATTTTCAACTTAATGCATGAATGGTGACTGTTTTCTCTGTCAAAGGAAGTTGATAAGGAATGTGATAAAGTTATATCGTTTCTTCAAGTGAAAGATTAAGTAGTTCTACCTGCCTCATCCCTATACTTATTCACAGAATAGAAGATTTAGTTTAAGGGAAAACTTTAATTGTATTACTAGAATAAGAAATAAATAGATGTCAGTGTAAAATAAATCTGAAATTTGTATTTTTGTTTGTAATGTACTACAGATAAAATTTATTTCTATAAGGTGTATGATCTTTATATGACCTTTTTGCAGCTACTATTTTCTACTAAAAAGTCAAAATGGAGTTTTGTCACCTGAGAACTAAGTGTAAAGAGTTCAAGATATGTCTTCATTTACAAATTAATATAACAGATTCAAAAGTTAGAATCTGCTAATATATAAGAATTCAGATTTATTTAGATTATTTAAAGTTGGAATCTCCACATTTTTCATATTTTTAAATGTGTAAAAATTATCTGCACTTGTGAAGATTTTTTTGTAAAAAATTACACATTTAAGATTATAAAGAACTTCTATGTTGTGGTCCTCTTCTTTAATAATTTTTATTTGTTATTAAAACCAACATGTTTTAGTAAGTTTTATGGTAATATGAAATTAAATAATTAAAATAATTGGGATTGAATGTGTAATGCAAAAGAGGAATATATATTATATAGTCTTACAATATTGCTTACGTAAGAACCTGTTTTTGTATTTAGTATTAAAATATCACTATCAAAATATTCATCATTTTGAATCATCCTATTTAAGTCATTATGTAGTTTTAAAATAAAAAAAATAAAAGCTGTAAAAAACATGTACTCGATGGACACATACAGGTACAGACTAGTCATTCAACTTGAAGTCAAACCCATAACATAGTTCATAAATGAAGCATTTCAAAGTTCTATAAAATTTACTAGGACATAATGCTCATCTAATCTCCATGACAGTAAATGTGACTAAGGAATATTGTAACACCATTATTGAGAAGCTCTTATTATGGTGTTTCAACATTCATTCATTTTATTTATGGTACTTACATTCTAAATAATGATTAAATAATACTAATTAGAGTGTCATTTTTTGAACATCTTATACATGCATAAGGGTAGAATTGATAACAGTGATAGAGAAAAAAATTTGAGTTTTTTGAAATAAATTCCAACCTTGCAGTGTTGATCCTGACTGTTCAGCTTGTTCTTTTGATAAAATTTAAATCCCTAACCAAGGCATTTAATTCACCTTGTGATATAAGATGTGGCTTATTGGAAGATATTCAAAATCAAAATCATTGTCTTCTTCAGTACTGCCTGATTCTTGATTGCTACTTTCAAAACATACATTCACAGGTGGCTCAGGAACTGGAATAAGTTCACTGTAAGGTACAGGCCTGATTGCAGATTGCAATGAAGGATATTTTACAATATGTTTAGGTTTTTTAGAATTTTCAGGCACACTAATTAAACAAAAGTAACAATTGGTTACATATCCTTTGGTTCACATCAAACCATAGGTAGACCAAATGGCAAAGCCTTCCGTGAACCTTTCAGCCACCCTGTTAAATATACAGAACAATTAGTGCATACTATATGAGAAGTCCATGTCTTATCCTGATCACCAGTTTTGCACTGAAAGTACAAATGATACGCTTTTCTATTAAAGGTATAATGTTTTTTCTATTTAATTTTACGGTAAACTTACCACATACACAACAAAAGGCATCCACATGATTTACACAATTTCAAGGCATTATGTCATTGCACTGTTAACAAAGTTAAGACAGCAATAAGACTGAAAAAAATTAATTCATTCCTAAATCCAGTGCTTAATACAAACAACACAGCTGTGTTTTCAGCTACATGTTTTGTCCTGTACAGACACAATTAATCTGGTCCTGTTTGAATAAGTTTGAATTTATTTTTAAAAATACTCAAAATATTTCTGGACCTTCTTCCATTTCTAGGTTTTATTTAACAATACCATTTGTAAAGGAAGACACCAACTTGAAGACACCAAATCTTAAAAGTTGGTATGCCTTCCACAGCAACTTGTGTGGAAGACACGTCATTTGTTAAAGAAGTGAGTAGTAAACTGGTTTTTTATTGTCTTTTTTACTGAATTCTGCATACATTTTGTATCAGTATGCCAGGTTCACCAAAAAGCAGGCAATATTTAACCCTACAAGTAATATCTTTAGTTTACTCAACACAGGGACTGATTATAAAATGAACTGATACTCATTTTATGTGAACATTTGAAAATAATGATTTTCAAAGAAAGCAGCTTTTACTGGTTGAAGTTTCTTGTGTCTTAAAAGGTTTACACTCATCATATTTCATTAATTTTTTATGAAATGATGCAGTGTATCCGCTAGTTAAACAATCCAGTAGAGAAAATTATAATGCTGATAGGTAAAATTATACTTAAAGAAGGAAATAATTATGAAGGAATAAATTTAATATAAATGAGCTCTTCTTGGTAACTAATCTTTTAATGGTACTGTATTAATTTAAAAAAATAATAATTTTCATAATCCCTTCTTTTTATTTTTTTTTTTTTTACTTTATTTTTTACAATAATTCATAATTCTTTGGGGACATAGAGAAATGCAAAGATCAAAATGTTCAAACTATCTTTTGTGTGAACATCAGGTTGGGTTCAGGTTGGGTTATCCCAACCAGGTTGGGATAAAATAAATGCACATTCTTAATAATATACAATTTAATAAGTATAAAGAACAAAATAAATTTAATATTATTTGTAATGAAAACATAATTTATCAAATGAAACTTTTTTATTTTACAAAGGCATAACTTTAACTTTAAGTTATGTAAATAAAATTTGTATTTTTATTCTTTTTTTTTACCTTTATAACCTAATATTTTTCGGCAATTTTTATCTTGATCTAATACATGACCCTTAGGACAAGATATTTGACTATTCTCAGTTGTTCGTTCCTCTACGAAAAAAACAGACAGTGGTGTTGTAGTAGTATTGGTAGATGCTTCTGTTGGCTTATAGTTAATTGAAGGTAGTTCATCTTCTTCTTCATCTTCTGTATTATCATTTACTCTTTTATCTTCGTTTGCAAGTATATTGATCAGAATGGTTGAAAATATTAATATTTTCAGAATGGACTGATACATTTTTCCTGTAGGCAAGTAGTATACATAATTATACCGCTCACTAAAATATACTTATGGTAATTATTTAATTTTGTATTAATTAATAAAAACAACTAAAAACGAAGAAAGAAATGAGATAAATCTTGCAAGTGCATGTAAACTGGGATAGATTAAATGAATGGAATTAATTCACAGAATGTTTTCAGTGTTAGTAACCTGTTTGTGTTAAAACAGACAACCTTATGATGATGGTTTATACTAAAAAAACTGCTTAATTTGAACAACTTATGAAAATGTAATATTTGGAAATCAAATAGAAGTAAAATCTGATTTATCTGCAAATAAAAAAAAAAAACATATACAAGTATTACACTAACAGTAATCATGGTTTTATTTTTTTGTGCTCTTCACCCTGCAGAACTGTAATTTATGTAAAAGATCTAAATTGTGATAATGTTTATAAATGAAACTTTATTACTTAGTAAGGCAGGTAATCTAAAATGAATTTATTTATAAGGAGTAAGTACTATTCCTAATTATTAATAAGAAATAAACAGGTGGAGTTATTTCTTAGTGAATTACTAGTCTAACATTTTCAATGAAGCCAACCTTTTATTTCAATAATTTCTGCATTGTACATATATCTACCAAAAGAGGTTGATGAGAGCTGATTAACTTTTCTTAGTTGGAGTGTCAATAAGTTAGTTTAATACATCAAGCTGATATATATTTTTACTAAAAACAATATATATATAAATTAGTTTTATTTTGCAGAAAAATTCTGATAAAATGAATATAAACCTTATTGATTTACATAATCAATTAAGCATTTTTTGTCACTTTTACAGTGTGTGGAATTGGATTCACTAATAAATATACCATTCAAAAGATTTTAGTCAACTGAAGTTACTTTTCTTTAAGGTTCAAGTCCCTACACCATACTGTAATACCAACAAATAATACATGAAGATCAGCAGTAGATTCCCATGAAAATATTTAAATGTTTGTTGGAAAACAAGCTCCCTATTTTGGTCAAAAATATAGTATAAAGAGTGCAATCCAATAAGACATTGTAACTTAATATATTGTTTTTAAAAAAATGTTTTAGCAACATTCTGTAATTTCTGTACATCCAAAAGATTAATTAGTTAATAATTGCTTGAATCAGTTTTTCTCATCTACAATTCATTTTCAAATCTCTTAATTCTTACTTCCCGATTTTTATTTTATTATGTAATATTTATTATTTTATAAGTCATTTTGTATTCAAATATAGTTTAATTTTGCCAATATTATGATTTCATCAGCCGTTTATATAGCCGTTTATATATATATTAGTTAGCCGTTTATATATATATATATATATATATATATATATATATAAAGAGAATTTACTTATTCCAATAAGGGGGCTGAATCCTAATTTAACTTTAAAATAAGTATTTTCTGAGAATTTATTTTCAGTTAGATTCTCTTTTATTTCATAAAACTGTTGCTATATGAAATCCTTTGTGAATAAATCACAAAATACTTTTTCAGTGGAAGAAAATATAAAGAGAATTAAATATATAAAGAGAATTTACTTATTCCAATAAGGGGGCTGAATCCTAATTTAACTTTAAAATAAGTATTTTCTGAGAATTTATTTTCAGTTAGATTCTCTTTTATTTCATAAAACTGTTGCTATATGAAATCCTTTGTGAATAAATCACAAAATACTTTTTCAGTGGAAGAGGAGAGGGTTGAAGTCCAGTTGAATAATTTAAAAAAGTATTTTTAATAAAGTAAATTTCATAAAATTTGAAGAAAAACTTATTTTATCTCTCTTAAAAAAAATTGGTAAAAAATCTTACTTTTAAAAAATAAGACTTATTCTTACTTTTAAAAAAGCAAGTACAAAAATTTCTGTTCTTTCTCAAAAGGTAGTAGTTTGTTATACTTTAAGTTAAAATGTTTTACAAATGAAGTAGTTCAAATACTTCAAAAAGAAAGGTTTCTACTTAAATCAGATATTGAATAAATATGAAAAATTATAATTTTGTAAAGTAAAATAGCAAGAGAAAGAAAATATAGAGAAAGAGTTAAATAAAATATTATAAAAGAAATATCTAACTTCAAGTTAGCTAGTGAAATTTTGTACTGCTATTGGATTCATATTAAAATGCAATATAAACATAATGGTTTATAAAACAACATTTAGAACAAGATAGCTATTAATAATGTTTACTGTGAAGGTCACTTAGAAGTATCAGCAAATCATAAAAAAATAGTTACTTAAGGTCACTTGAATCTCTTACAGTTTTAAGCCCTTTTTCATATTCTACAATAAGAACTAATAATTTATTTATGAGAAGATTTTTTTACATGTATCTTTAACATAAAAATTAAGTTGATAAATATCAAACTGAAAAAGTTTCAATGAATAGAAGAAGAAAACAAATTGCAATAGATTGTTGTCAAAAGATAAATAACACTGACAAACATAATTTTTGTTTCCTAGCATACGATACATGATTTTAATCTGTCTTTTGATGCTGAAAACAAATATGAACTCAGAATCTTTCTGTCACCCACCATTTTTGAAAAATTTTTTAATTTTAATTAAAGGATTTTTTTCATTTTTCAATGTAAAGTTAGCATTTTAAGCTCCTATACTGTATTTTGTTAGCTCATTTTTTATTGTTTAACTTTGTTTACATAATTTTTAAGCTATAAATAAACAATACTAGACAAAAAATTAAATCATATCATATTCATATATTATGACATCATATCTGTGAATGTATGTCATATCTTTTGTTATGTATGTGGTGATTTTACCGTAAAATCAAATAGAAAAAACATTACACCTTTAATTCAAAAAAGCATATCATTTGTACTTTCAGTATAAAATTGGTGATCAGGATAAGACATGAACTCCTCATATAGTATACACTAATTGTCTGTATATTTAAGAGGATGGCTGAAAGGTACACGGAAGGCTTTGCCATTTAGTCTACCTATGGTTTGATGTGAATCAAAGGATATGCAACCAATTGTTACTTTTGTTTAATTAGTGTGCCTGAAAATTCTAAAAAATGTAAACATACTGTAAAATATCCTTCATTGCAATCTGCAAACAGGCCTGTATCTCACAGTGAAGTTATTCCAGTTCCTGAGCCACCTGTGAATGTATGTTTTGAAAGCAACAATCAAGAATCAGGCAGTACTGAAGAAGACAACAATGATTTTGATTTTGAATATCTTCCAAAAAGCCACATCTTACATCATAAGGTGAATTAAATGCCTTGGTTAGGGATTTAAATTTATCAAAAGAGCAAGCTGAACTGTTAGGATCAACACTGCAAGGTTGGAATTTACTTCAAAAAAACTCAAAACTTTCAGGCTTTTGAAACCGACAAAAGAAACTTTCTCACTATTTTATTGATGAAAATAATTTGGTTTATTGCATAAATATTGATGGGCTTTTGTTGCTTTTAGGACAAGTTCATAAACCTGAGGACTGGTGCCTTTTCATAGATTCGTCCAAGTATATTTTAAAAGTGGTTCTACTACCCACAACAGTAACAAATATCCTTCAATGCAATCGCTTATGGTGTTAATTTGAAAGAGACATACGATGTGATTAAAGACGTTCTTGAAAAATAAATTATAAAAAAAATAGTTGGAACATATGTGATGATTTGAAAGTTATAGCTGTTTTGATAGGTTAGCAATTAGGCTGTACTAAGTACATGTGTTTTCTTTGCAAATGGAATAGCCGAGATAGGGATAAACATTATGTTACGAAAGAGTGGAAGAAACAAGACAACTTAACTCCAAATGGGAAAAATATTATTCATGAGCTCTTAGTTGAACCAAAAAAAAAACATTTTTACCCCCTCTCATAGAACTAATGATAAATTTTATAAAAGCAATGACGAAGGATAGTACCAAATTTTTGTACATCAGGCAGAATTTCCGTATGTATGTGAAGTAAAAATTAAAGAAGGAATATTTTTTGGTCCTCAAATAAGAGAGTTGGTCAAAGATGATGTATTTAACTAAATGTTAAATAATGTAGAAAGTGCAGCTTGGGCTTCATTTAAAGACGTTTGCAAAACTTTTCTCGGCAAGCAAAAATCTGACAATTACCACGATATTGTTAATCAACTTCTTACTTCATACAGAGCTATGGGATTTAATATGTCTTTGAAAATACATTTCCTCCACTCACATCTGGATTTTTTCCGACAACCTTGGAGACATAAATTACAAACATGGTGAACATTTCCACCAAGACATTTCGGTGATGGAAAGCTGCTATAAAGGGAAATAGAATGTTAGCCGATTACTATTCGACATTAATTTGGGATGTGCCTGATGCTATTTATAAAAGAAAAGCATTAGCGAAATCATTCTAACGCAAGTATGGCCATACAAAATTATAAATTTTACAGATTTTAACTATATTTTCCCTTAACTTTTTTTTAAGAATAATTTATTACAAACTAAGGGTGATAGAAAAATTGTATTTACAGATCTGTAATGTACGTAAAAAAAGCAATTCAAGAATAGTATCACACTTAGAGAAACATTAAAAACATTTTTTTTTCTATCAGTGTAATTAACTCCAGGTTAATGGGACACAGATAAATCTTTTGTTAATTTATTAATAGAGTGGCGTATACAGACTAAAAACTATTTAAGAATTCAAAGACTGCAAAGACTGGAATAAATGAAACCGGTAACCGATTGTGTATGATATAAAGAAAGTCTAAAGTTAAAAGGTTAGCACAAAACAGAGAAGAATAGAGGATAAAATAAAACCGATCGAGGGACTTATATTAAAAAATATTCTTTATTTGAACTGTTTAAATGATATTGATGTAATGTTATGAAAAGATATATAGACTAGGTCAGAAAACGTAGGTCAATTTTGTTGTAGTGTTAGGAGGATGCAATCAGTTTATGAGAGGTATTTATATTAAAAACGAATCTGAAAGCAATAAATCCCCGGTCAGAAAATATAAAAAATATTACATAAGTAAATTAAAGATGAAATTAATAACCTGAATTTAATTTTTGCTTTATATTTTTCTAATATTACACAACTCGAACTTTCATCTTAGTTCTTACGTCTGCTATGAAAAAAGAGCAAAATTTATTGTGAATAGAGATTAGAATTTTATTTTATTTTATTTTTTATATTCCTGATACTTTTATTTGTAAATTCTCAGTATGAAAACTAAATGTTATTGTAAGGTAAATTTCCATGCAATTCAATCAAGTAACCCATATGTTATATGAAACTGTCTTTATTTGAGATAATGAAGTTTACAAACGTGATCGTTAAAAGTTTAAATCTAGAGTGAACGAGATACTGTTTGATTTTAGGAAAGATTTCTGGATTAATCTTCTTAAAGTGATTATATTTGACATTATCATTAAAAAAACGTCATTCTAGTCAACTAAAAGGATCTTTTGCAGAAAAACAACAATCATAAAAAAATAAGGAAATCAATTAAACTAAACCTATGTAACATGAGAGATGTTATAAGAACATTCATTTCTATTAGATAAAACTATCATAATATTTTATCAAAAATTTCATAACTAAAATAATAAATCATTAAATAAAAGTATGCGAATGCCGGTATAAAATACCATTTTCTTGTGGCAATAAAATAAGGCTCTTAAAAAAAGATAGCTCAATTGATTTTTGGATATCATAGTACTTATAAATTTCTCTATTATTAACCCATTTAAAAATTTATTAAAAGAATAGTAATTCTAAAGATTGTAAAAGTGGAAACAAATTCTTCAGTCGCATCATGATTAGCTTATTTCCATTCCCCGTTAATGTGTTTCATAACCTAGTACCCATCTAGTGGGTACTAGGATTTCGGGTTAAAACCGGCTAACCTCAATTTTTTTCGAAATAACTAATAAACATTCCATCTTAGTAGCGAGAAGTATTGTGAGTGGTAAAACAAAAACTCTTTGAAGTAAGGTCTCAAATAAAAGTACAAGGTTTATAGATTCTAATCTGCCTTGGATATATTTGTAATTTTTAAGTTACCGATTTTTTTTTTTCAGAATCTGTCTCAATTTTATAGTACAACCAAAGTGAAAAAATAAATATTTTATTTTCAGACAGAAAGTCTGAAGAATTCACTGAACTCTTCGGAAAACATGTTATGGTCGGTAATAAACACTTTTATGTCTTTCTCAGTTCTATATGTTGAAAAGCGATCAGAAAGAAATTAATTAATAATAATAATAATACTCATTTTCAGTAAGTAATGGAGCTGTTGTTTTGATTGTATTGTTGCATTTAAAAATCTTGTGGACGCTCCCGTTGGTTTCATTTCTGTTCGACATAATTGGAACTATGAATTTCAGGCTTGTAAATGGTTTCAGGAAGAAATAGGCATCAATCAAAAGTGTATGAAAAGAGGGCTTCTCAAATTACGGGTGAAAAATGTTTATTTAATAATATGTAATACAAATAATCATGAAAATAATAACAAGAATTATCAAAATAAATTTAAAGACAATCTAATAAATGTAAAAATTTATACGATGAAAATTAAAACTAAATTTAATTAAATCGCTGTATGTATTTTACGAGTAAAAATAATTATCGGATTTATAATCTTATGACAATAAAAATAAGAGTGATTTAAAAAATTAAAAGTCTTGCATTTTTTAATTTTCGAGAATGAGGTGGTAACAAATTATTTTCTGAATCCTGCAACTGACTTTGGGTACATAAGAATTTGAAGAAAGTTTGAACAATTTTCAAAATATTTTAACTGTTCGTCATATCAATATAGTCATCGGATTAGAACAATTATTCCCCTTCAAATGTAGAACAATTTCCTGTTTCCTTTCTTTTTTATAATATTTATAATTTTTTTTTTAAGTGGTTCTGTGATAAAATTATGATGGCAACCGATGTTGAACTGTGCTCCTTCAGCCGTAAACTTAAAACTAGTTTCAGGAAAAATATCTAATGTATTGAGAAAATATTAATTAAAATTGTAGCAAAGAATAAAAGGATTTGTCTTCTTATCTATTTTTCACTAAAATGCTAATCGAGTGAGAAAATATGAATATGAATATGAAAATATGAATTGTTAAGATTCTAGAATGAGCGCCCTCTAGCATATTCTTTAAATTCTGTATAGCCTTTCTTTGAATCATGTACAAGATAAAACCAACTTGCAGGTTTCATTAAAAACCGAGAAGTCGCTCAAAAGTGATGTTCAAACAGAAAGACTGAGTTTCATGAAAAGTTGTTGTTTTAAATTTACTTTAGAAATTGGACTTCCTTCATTATAATGCGGTTGAAGGTAATATTATAAGATCGTGATGATTAAAAAAAAATGTAAAGAATTTTATTTGCGTTTTTTATTTTTTTTCATCTTACTATAATGAAAAAATATGTAAGTTTTGTCAGCTCCTTGTGCAAGATTATTAATGAAAGATTGATTCCTGTTCAGACATATTTTCATTTATATATATATATATATATGTGTACGTCTGTTACAAACTGATTGTTCAAAAACATGAATAATAAAACTCATGATTGTATTTAAATTTTCTGTATATTCACATTACGGCCATTTGTTACCTGTTTAATATATTTCATATTAAACTTTTGTGAACCTTCCGTAACCTTTACAAGAAAAAAAACAACCCGTGTTAAGTAGAACATAAAAAATGACATGAAAAATGTAAGTTTATTATTGTACGAGTACATAAAATTTTCACTAACGTAAGACTGAAATAATAAAAATTCTGATGGAACATCACATGACATCTTTGTACGTCTATTAGATTATATTTACACATATTTTTTAAATAAAAAGTACATAAAATTTTATTTCATTTACAACTTCTAATATTTTTCATTTTTTTAATTGTTATATTTAAATTATTGTTTATCGTAAATTTCTTTTACAATCAGAGGTTAATTATTAATAAATCAATATATTTAAATTAAAAAAAAGAAGGAGATGAAGTCTGATTCGAACCGATTTGCTTTCCCCTTGTAAGATCCAAATATTTCATTAATCAAAATTTTATTTAGCTATATCTCTTGAACCAATGAAAATAAGTATCACTTATAGTATATTGTTGTAGGCTTTACTGGACAATTTCGGTCCAGTCGATTGCGATTAAAAGGAAAGATGCACAACTAGAAGTTAAAACAGTCCTAAATCCAAAATTTCAACATCCTACAGATAATCGTTTTTGAGTTATGCGAGAAAATACGTACGTACAGACGTCACGCTAAAACTAGTCAAAATGATATGATCAAAAAGGATGATCAAAATTGATATTTCCGTTGAAATCTGAAAACCGAAATTTTTCGCGATCACAATACTTCCTTTACTTTGTACAAGGAAGTAAAAAGAATATAAACCTGTACAACATTGTCCCAAAATATAATATAACTCAAGACTTCAATATTTAAAAATGAAGGGAATCATTAAGAAAGAGAGTGAGAGAGAGAGAGAGAGAGAGAAAAGTAATGTGTAATATATTTAAAATTTCATGTAACCTAGATGTTTCAAAATAATGTGTCTATGTATTCTGGTAAAAAACAAACAAAAATTATTTATTTTAGTTACAGTTAAAGAGTGAATTACATATACATTTTAAACACTAATCGTTTGTATTTATGTTACTGTACGGCAGTAAATTGATCAATGCAAACACATTTTAATGACTTCCTTCGTATAGTATTGGTTCGTTCATTATTTTATCGGGCCGATGAAAATTTTACTTGACAAATAAAAAATGAAGAAATACTTACCCGATATTTAAACTGTAAATATCAGAACATTGAATTTTGTAGAATAAAATTTATGATTGAAAAAAGAAGAGAATAAAGAAATTATTTCATCCTTTAACGATTAATCCTGTTCAAATACAGAATGAAATTAGGTAAAACTTAAGAACAAAAAAAAAAATTCCTATCATTTATTAAAATTTTTTGACTTTGCACTTACACACAAACCTTTGCACGCACTCACGCAATACATAAATACATACGTATATTAATAATTAAGCATGTGTGTTTCATTATTTAAATTAATAATAATTTTACGTTTTGAATAATTTTTTGTTTGTATATTTTTAAAAAGATAAAACGAAACAACAAATGAAAATTTTGTAAATGTACCACTGTTTTAGAAGAAACAATTTAAACATTTTCTCATTTAACAATACCTACGCGATATCAAATTTTACGCATTGTTAAACATATAAAACTAAATAAGATAAGTGAAATAAAGATTTAAACAAAACTTACTAGAAAAAATAAATGATTAAATTGGTATTATTAACAAAACCTTTTCCAGACACTAGAACTTTAGTTTTATAAACGAGAATGTCTACTTTTGCTAAATATAAACTTCAAATGTGGTAAGGTCATGTAAGAATTTGTTGTGTGTTTTCCTTTTCCCCCTCCATCTTACCTTTTGTAACAACCAGTTCACAAGATATCTTTGTGAAATTAAACATATTTTATAATAAGAAATAATAATATTGTAGTGTAAATTTATTCATTTAATTGGACTTACTCATTCTTTAAAAAATGAAATAAACATTAAAAAAACTTCACGACTAAATGATGTCATATTGTTTCTTAGTAGTCGATAAAATTTTATATTATCATAAATAATGAATGAAAATTTCTAAGGAAGAAACTGGATAAATAGTAATAAAATTTTCTTTAATGTATGTAAGTGGTCTGTCTATATTCTTACACAATATTACTTACTCAATTACATTATTATCATCTAAAAAATTATAAAAAAAAACAAAATTGGTCATTCCTATTCATTTTTGAGTTATTTGAAAATAAATAGTACAGTAAATATTTATAATTAAAGATAACTATCAAATATGTACAACAACATGTAATTATAATAAATCTTTTGGAGAATGGGAGTTAATTACCCCTAACTTAAAAACACAAAATTTAAAGAACTGAGCAAATATTGTTATTATTCTGTTAAATGAAGTATTTTTTGTGATTAATTTATTATATTTAAATATTTATTTTATTTGAAATATTTTTAATATTATTCTTGTGTAAAATACAGTTAAGCTTACGTTTCAAAAAGACTGCTGGCATGGCAGGTAATAAAAAATGCATCTTTATAAAAAAATAAAAATATTAATACAAAGGAACAAAGAAAAGAGGCTGTTACGATTGGCAAGTTAATGATACCTGGAGTGAGGAAATAGAATTTAAGTATCATATTTTTACTCTTATTAACCAGTCTAATCTTTTTGAGTTTTCGCATGAAAAGACTTATGTTTTCGATAAATGATATCTCCCAATTTATCGTAAGTTATAATATAGTAAGCATTATGATGATAAAAAACATGTTGTCAAATCATCTATGACAATCATCTTCAATGTAATTTTTCATTAAAAACAAATCTTTCTCTTGTTATCCAGAAACTTAACGAAATCATAAAGGAACTTCCTCTAAAAAATAAACCACCAAATCTACCAATTGGGCAAAGGGTAAGGCTTGAAAATACATTTAAAATAAAATAAAATTCATACTCGTCGAAATGAGAACCTCCTCCTTTTATTAAATTTGATTCAAAAATAATAGTAATAATACATACAGAGGAAACCTAATAGCAATAACTAGGGGACCCGTGCTGCTCCACAGTTTCAGTAAATAAATTAACTTAATAAATAATTTACTTTGTGGTTACAAGCCTCCTTCCAGACAGAATTAGCCGTACGTCTGCCCTTACCTTTCGTCTCTAAATTAATATTTTTAAAAGGTTTTCCGCTTAATAGGGCAACCTAAAAACCGGTTCAGGTAGGTTAATTTTCTATTCAGTTCAGAATTTGTCCTTCGCCTTGTTAATGGAAGGTAAAATGCTAGCCGTATAAGAATTTTTTTTTTTTTAAATTTTTACGGGCATCGACTACTAAGGTCATTACCCTCGTCACGTTCTTAGAAAGAAATTAGTATCACCATCAGGATATGTAAGGGTATAAGGGCCCTTACATTTTATTTAAAAGCACAAACTATACAGAAACATTAAAACACCACAAAAACAAAAACAAAACAACACTTATGGGGTGTAAAGGGCCCCAAAATTAAAATTTGAGATAAAATTCTCAAAAAAGATAAAAGTAAAACTATAAAAACAATACCATACCATTCCATTTATTTTCTTATACCCGTCTCGTTTAGTTGTTAATTTTAGTACCCTCGGGGCGACAAGAACCGCCGTGAAGCAGTATATTAGTCACGCCAGGATGCCGTGGCAGTTGACTTCTTATAAACAGGCTACAGGCATCCATTGCAGTTACACATAGCCTCGCGCCCTCAGTCTACCCTTGAGGGCCCCCCATGCCATCATCGGACGCACCTCGACTCACTGCTCTTGAATACAGACGAGCCAGGGTGGCCTAGGTAAGAGGGCTACCTCCCGTCACTATACGTGCCACGCTTCGAGACTCCCATATATAAATAAATGAAACTACCTCTTAGAGACTCTTTATCACAGCTTTAAATTTTTAACTTTTACAGACTTCTAAGAAGTCCACTGGCGTGTAAAAATGCAACTATTTTTTCTTCATTTCCATTATCCAGATCAGCAGTTATATCATTTCTAAGACGGAACCTCTTTCTGAGGTCCTCATATATGGTATACTCTTCTATTAGATGCTTGACTGTCAGTGTTTTATTACAAACACAGCACATTGGTCTCTTTTCGCCGGTTAACAAATATGAATTTGTTAATTGCGTGTGACCGATTCCAAGTCTGGTCACAGCTACTTGTTTTCGGCAAGTCAACTTAAAGTTCCATATATGGAACATCCAACACCATGTTCGGTTTTAGAACCGTCAGTACAAATTCTAATATGTTCTTCGTAACTACTGACGGTTGCCAAACATTCCTGTTGGATGATCACTGCTGGCTTCTTTTTTATTTCTCCCTGAGAGAGATCCAACCTTGTATTTACCGCTGGCAAAAGCCATGGCGGTATTTCTCTTGTGGAAATTGCTATTGTATCTGGAATAGCAATTTCGTATTTCCTTCTTAATTCGTGGTACCTAATTCCGGCTGGTGTGGAATAGATAGCACGACGTTCATATATTGCAGCCATTGGATGATTCATGAAAAGTTTATTATTTATATGGGCAGGAAAAGCCCATACATTTGCTGCATATCTTAACAAAAGGATCTCTCTTCTATAATTTAGTGGCATTATTCCGGCTTCGGACATTAGGCTATTCGCCGGACTTGTGCGGAAAGCGCCTGTTGCATATCTTATTCCGCTATTATGAACTACGTCTAACTTTCTTAAATGCGACTTTCTAGCGGATGAATATACGTTACATCCGTAGTCTAGTTTAGATTGAACCAATGCAATAATACAATCTCAATAATATCTCTTTATCTGAGCCCCAGTTAATGTTCGATAAACATTTTGTAATGTTTAGGGCTTTTTTGCATCTATCACTCAAGTCCTGTATGTGAAATCCCCACGTAAGGGATTTATCCAATACTAGTCCTAAAAATCTCACATTCTCTTTGTATTGTATTGGATCATTGCCAATTCTCAACGTAGGACTTTGATGAGGAATTCTCTTCCTGCAGAAGTGTACACAGCACGTTTTTTCTGGTGAAATTTGGAATCCATTATTCCTCGCAACTTCGTTTAAGGCGTTAATCGCCCGTTGCAGTTTGTATTTCACCATAGCAGTCTTGTTGCTGGCATACACAATTGCCAAATCATCAACATAGACGATTTTGCTGATTTCTACTGGAATGGCTAACATCAATTTGTTAATGGCGATCATAAACAAGGTACCGGTCAAAGGCGAACCCTGCGGTATGCCATTTTCCAAGATTCTTTCAGATGAATATTCATTGTTGACGCGTACTTGGAAGGTACGGTCATTCATATAGTTGCTGAGCAGTACTGGCAGATTGCCACGAATGCCCCAGTCATATGTCTGGAGCATTACTCCATATCGCCAGGTCATATCGAAAGCCTTCTGAAGATCAAAGAAGACTCCGACACAATGTTTCCTTGTAATAAAGCTGTTATATATAACGTTCTCTAAGTTAATCATTTGATCAGTGGTAGAATGGTATTGACGAAAACCTGCTTGATATGGTGATATCAGGTTTTCTTTTTCCAAAACCCAAACGAGTCGATTATTAATCATTTTTTCGAATATCTTTCTCATAGCGAACGTCAAGGAGATAGGACGATAGCTATTGGGATCTGTTAAATTTTTCTTTTTATTTGGTACTGGAACAACATGAGCTTTTTTCCACTGCTGCGGGTACATTCCATCCTACCATATTTGATTATACAATTCTAATAATCTGCGTTTTGCAGTGGTATTATAACATAGTGTTAGAGACATTAGTGTCAAACGGCTTCATATTGATAATATAATTGTTGTCATACATTTTTGTTAACTTTCAGAAAAATTAATATTTTGAATTAATTAGTTTCTTTAGGGTTTAAGTAATGAAGTAATCGAGTGAGCGTAGGGAGTGCATGCTGGTTATCTGTGACCTGATGTAATGAGTGTTTTAATACCCCAACGAAGTTTGTAACTAAATTAGTTAATTGCAGAAAAACTAAGTTTTTTTAGTCCGTTTACCAAATTTTTTTAATATGGAGTATGGATATTTCAATTTACTTCACGTTGAGGTTCTAGATGTTAAAAGTACAGACAAGCTTATTAATAGCAGCAATTTTTATGCAGAAAAAAAAAAAAATTTTTTAACCTCCTGGTCCACCGTTAGGCATGTTTCAGAAGATGAGATGAATGATTTGTAGCGTGTGTGAAAATGCCATGCCTGACCGGGATTCGAACCCGGGACTTCCGGATGAAAGGCCACTCGCGCCACGGAGGCCGGCAGAAAAAATATTATTGTATTAAAGAATTACCACGATTAAAAAAAAGAATTCCTTTATTAAGATTAATATTTTTGTAATTTTTTTTACTTTTTGCGTCAGCTCGTATTTTTATTTTGATAATATTTTTATAAAAAAATTCAAAACTCCGACACACTTTTGATGAACAAAGCTTTGGAAGACATTGTGAGCGAAAATTAAGAAGATCTACTTATTTATAAAATTGGGTAGTTCTACGATTCATTAAATACCATTCATCTAGAGACCAGTTCGTCTTTGTGTACTAGTAAGAAAAAAAAAAAAAAAAAAAAAAAAAAAAAATAGTGAGTGCTAAATGTGAATGAAAAGAGTTTTAGGACGAAATTACTATTTTAAAATCAAAATAATGTGAAAAAAATTAAAATTAATTTTTAAGAATATCCCGGAAAAAGTTTTTTAATGACAGTGAGAAGTCTACCTTTATTTTTAATTCTTGATAATATGTAGGGCATTTCTCTAAGAAAAGGTAATTAATA
The DNA here is from genome assembly GCF_047948215.1 of Lycorma delicatula. Lineage (NCBI taxonomy): Eukaryota > Metazoa > Arthropoda > Insecta > Hemiptera > Fulgoridae > Lycorma > Lycorma delicatula. The sequence goes on along the minus strand of NC_134456.1, from coordinate 197,394,862 downwards.
ATTTTTTTTGCTTATTGATATCACCACATAAGCCCCAACGTGGGATATAGTAATAGAATATTTGTAGCGTATGAAAAATACCATGCCTGACCGGGATTCAAATCCGGGACCTTCGGATGAAAGATCGAGACGCAACCACTTCGCCTCGGAGGTGGCGATAATATGATTTTTAATATAATATTTATAATTTTATAAAAATTAATTTTTCTATCGATTACTTAATTTACTTTAAATATATATTTATTATTTAAATCATCTTTATATGACATCTTTATATGTCTTTACATATATTTGTACATCTTTTTTTAATAGTTATTTTATTTAAATTTTCTGTTGCTAGCTTAAAATGAAGGTTTTTGTTTATTTATTACTATTTTTAAATATTTATAATTGCTAATAACATTATTTAATTTAATGAGGCGTAGACAATTTTTTAATGTCTTAAATTTAATTATTTTATTTGCCTGAAACCAGTTAATAAGGAAAAACTGACAAAAAAATTCAGTATAAATATTATAATACAGCACAATTTTATTGACTTCAAGGCGATTTGCAGAGACGTAGTTTAAACGAATTATATTGTATCTACGTAACTTAAAATCTTTATAGTCAGTTGTAACTTCTATAAAAATACTTTATACTACAACGAATGTAGAGATAAAAATTTATCTCTAATTTTCATGTGAAAATTTATAATGCACGATTGAGTTTTTATATTTTGCAATGAATAAATTGACAATTTATTATTACTATAAAATACTGAGTTCTTCCAGCGATCTGATCAAATAAAGATGTTTTCCTAAAGATGTTTTTCAACTGTGTTTTATGCAATCTTGCGATCGCAAAAAAAAGTAGTCTAACGTGGTTCATTTAAATTCTAAGGTCACAGCGACGGTTGTGTTCGCCTCTCACGCGTATGTGAGTGTTACTAACAATCTGATAACTTCGCTTAGAATGAAGTTGTGTCCGTGTTGTTTGAGAATAATTTTCTGCTGGAGAATTGAATTTTGAGCAAAGCCAGATTATATTTTTGGTTAGATACAATTTATGGGAGATAACGGGTTAAAACAGCGAACAACTTCCTACGGACGCCTACTGATTTTATAAAAGAGTACAATCTTCAACAAGTCTTCAGTAATATAAAAATATTTTGTCCTATATATTTTGTTCTACAGACAATTTTAAGTTTTTACGACTCATAATAATTACAATAACCAAGATGTTAATAATAAATACAGTTATAAATTATAATGTAATATGTAATTAGCAGCAATAGTATATACGTAGCTAATGATTATTTATATGTAAAAATAAATTCTTGTACCTAACATTACGGTTTAAACAAGAGGTCAATATTAACTCTTTAGTGTGCGTGTGGGAAACAAAGCGAAACAGGTAAACACTTAAAATTTATGCGCATCATATTACAGTAATTAAGATATGAAGGATTACATTTTTCAAGGACGATTGTTCATCCTTGAAAATTTACATTTAAAGAAGGAAAGCATAATAAAACTCGCAAACAATACCAGTCGCACTAAATGTCTGAAATTTAATAACTCACTTCAATGAAGTAAAAAACTCTTATGTGAACACCACATGACTTCCTTGTACGCCTATTAAATTACATATATGTATTTTTTAATATGGAAAGTGCATAAAATTTTAATAACTTTTGATATTTTTTCATATATATGTATTTTTATTGTTATTATTGAATTGTTATTTTGGTAAAACTTTTTTTACAATCGAGGTTAATAATTATTAATAAATCAGTATATTTAAATTAAAAAAAAAGTTAAAAAAAGGAGTTGAAGTAGGATTTGAATCGATGTGCCTCCCTTTAGTAAGATCCTAATATTTCATTAATTAAAATTTTATTTGGCTATAACTCTGGATCCAATGAAAATAAGTAACACTTATGATATATCGTTGAAAAGCTCTCAATGAGGGTTTGTTACTGCAGTTAAGAAAAAGTGAAAAATCCAAATGTTTTGGATTTTGAGCTTTTTTGGCCCTGTCGATTGCAGTCAAAATGGGAGGTTCACGCTAGATGTTACAACAGTCCTAAATACAAAATTTCATCATTCTACGATTGTCGTTTTTGAGTTATGCGAGGTATATATGTACAGACATCACGCCGAACCTAGTCAACATGGATTCAGGGATGATCAAAATGGATATTTGCGTTGATTCCGAAAACCGAAATTTTACGCGGTCACAATACTTTCTTTACGTCGTGCAACGAAGTAAAAAGCTTTTAGGCCTGTTGTGTTTCTAGTTAAAATGAATATGAATATTGATATTGTTTAAATTAGAATTTCTTTTTGGTGAGTTATTGATTTATTTTTTTTCTATTAGTTTTATATTTAATCTATTAATTAAATTAATCTATTAGTTTTATATTTCTATTAAATAAAAAAATCCCGAATATTTATTCGGGATTTTTTAGTTCAGTATCATTTTGGTATAATTATTATTGTTGTAAAAATAATTATTCAGTTTCTCTGAAGTATTATAGTTGTTGGGTCAAAAGTTGAAAATAGACTGGTTTTCATTTTCAGTTTATATATATATTTTTTTATTTTTAGTTCCTTTATTTTTTTTAATGTTTGTTATGAAGAATATTTTTGTTATGTTTATTATGATTGTAGTTATTAATAGTATTAAGTTTCATATTATTGGTGATATTTGTGGAATCAAGATGCACATTTTATGTATTTTTTATTTGACAATTAAGTGTTTTTTTTTAAACTAGCATCTTTCATTAAGAGTATTCGATGTTTACTATATTTTGGTTTAAGAGACCATTACTTTCTTTCAGTCACTTAATGTTTAATTTTTTTATGTTTTTTTTTTCATTTGAGATCATAAATGATCTTATGTCGACTTTTTCTATTGTGATTGGTATAAATCTATGATTTATTCCATAAATTTCTGAACATTGTCCAAAGAAAATTCCTGGGATTTTTTGTTATTAATCTAATTTGATTAAGACGTCCTGGGATTGCATCTATTTTTACTCCTATTGATGGGATTGTTTAAGAGTGAATTACATCTGATAATACAATTACTCGTATTTGTAAATACGAGTTTCTTATTGTTTATTTTACTCCCACTTCCATTTTTTTTAAACCTTTGCAATTCATTACTGTAATTTTTCTTAAAAAATGAGGTAAATTACACTTTTTATTGCTTTTTAACTTAACTGTACTACTTTATAATTAAAAAATAAATAACATATTTACTGCCAAACTACTTTATCGCTTGATATTACTAAAATCTATTTTGGATATTTTTAGACCACTAGTTTTTATTAATCAACCGGTTTTTAAATAACTATTTCAGTCAGAAATAGTTATTTAAAAATTAAATAAAACTCTAATTAAATATTTCACGCTAGTGCAAACGTTCCAACATTAACTCTTTCAAGAAAATGATTAGCTAGTCCATTTGTCTTAAAGAAGGTATAAACAAAAGCAGTTGACTATAATATATTTTTTCTTACAACTTTTAAAATTGCAGTTATTTAAAAAACATAATTCTAATATCCCTTTATCACCGTCATAGTACAAATTTTTTTCATCATTTTACACATTTTCATATGCAGCTAATGAGACTGAGCACACAAATTTTTTTAACAATAAAAATACGCCTTACGAAATACATATAACTTGAAAAATGATTGATAAATAGAATACCATTGGACCCAAATACCCCCAGGTTGGGCGAAGGCAATGAAAGAACAATTTTTATTTCTAATATTTTTTAATGTACTTCAAATATTTGTAATTCATATTAGATTAAAAAGTAATCAAAAAGAATTAAATTGATTTCATTTTTCTACGTGTTTTTGAAGAAACGTTTTCGCAGTGAAATGAAACTCTATGTATGTTAACAGATAAGTAATCGTGAAGTAAAATAACATCCTCAATTTTTTTCACCGTAATTATGAAACGACTTATTAAACTATATACTTACCGGAAAAAATACAGCTTGAAAAGTATACATTCTAGATAAATGAAATACCAAAGTAGTTAAAATAGAAAACAGCACATATTATAATCTAATAAAAATAGAGAATTCGTATTTATCTGTTTGATTTGGCCTGAAATATTTTTTTTAACCATTTATTAGTTTTTTATTGAAATTCTTTGACTGATTTGACATTAATTGAGTCTTAAGCTGTTATATAATATGTACGAGTATATGGAGCACACACCTCTCTACGCCAGGGAGTTTATTTTCCTATTATTTTTACTTGAATGTCACTTTTGTAAAAAAAATCGTCAGGCGATAATTCAGTTTATGTAAAATTAAAAAAAAAATTAATAATGTTTTTCAATAACCGTTACATTTTCCCGGCTATTGGAGTAGGTTAAGAATAAAAGTACACAAAAACTTACAACTGTTTGCGAAAATATTTTAAAATATTTAGAGAGATAACATATTTATTGTTATAAAAGAAATGAATATAGAAAATTAGATGGCGTCTGTTAGCGATGTTCTCTAAGGTGGAAATAACTATAGAAACTTCAGTAAATGATTTTTTGAAAGTTTTTCAATAGTTTTTTGAACATTTAAAAAATGTAATTCCTTAATCTAGAAAATTATAAAAAAAAGATGAAAAATAACAGGGTTTTCTCTCATTCCGTATTTCTTTACTTTAATGTTATGAAAACATTACTGTTACTGTTTTTTCATTACTTACATGCATCTCATTATTTCTTTAAATAATTTTGCAATCATTAAATTAAAATTTATTTTCTATTAGGTTTTCATATACATTTTTGAATTATTTAATTTATCAAATTATCTTTAATTTTATTGGGTTTTTTTTGTGTTATCTTCATGGTTAATTTAACTACCAGGTTAAATAAGCATTTCTTATTTTATAATTGCTTTGTACTACTAATATTGTTAGAGACTTTACAATATTTTTGCATATTCGCGGTTCGACGAGGATACTGAGAGACTAACAAACGTAACAATTTCTTATAAATACAAAATAGTGATTCAAATAAAAAGACAAAATTGATTTAATGACAATTAATTATAAATACCAAAATATAATTCACTAAAAACGTTATAATGGCTGATAGAAACTAATAATAATAATAACATATATTATTTTTTATTTAACTTTTATGAAGATAGAAAAATAAAAATAGTGTGGCACCGGGAAATAAACCAAGACCTAGACAAACTAAATAAACATAAGAAAAAAATAATAGAATAGAGTTTTGAAAGTATTTTTATGTTTATCAAGTTATGATGTAATACAGTGGTAGTCAACCTTTCTATACCTACCAATCATTTTTGTGTTTCTGTTAGTAGTAAAATTTTCTAACCGCTCACCGGTTCCACAGTAATGGTGATTTATAAAGTACGAAAGTAACTTTATAAAATTTATAAAGCATATAATTTATTTATTTAGCGTATTACACCAAAACACAAGATCAATTACAGTCAAAAATTACAAACAAAGATTTAAAAAATTAATATAAGCTACTAATTCTGGAGTCGCCATCAGGAAATCTTCAGGATCCCGTTCATAAACTTTCCTAGGGCAAACTTCTGTGATGTGTTTAACAGTTTGACTTTCGCTACACTCACAAAGGGGCGTCATTGTTTTATCCCATTTATGCAGGAAATAGGCTGAGTTCGTAATCTGTTTAGCGTTGACCATGTCTTACGTGGCAAGTCAAAACCCGGCGGCCTTTGAGTAATACATGGGATTTGGTTATTCTTTTTTGTGGTCCATTCTTGACGCCAGGCGTCAGTTAGGCTAAATCCGTCCTCTGTGCAGCAATTGATGTTTTAATAGGTGGCTTTCTAGATCGAAGGCGACCACGATTGGCATCCTTAATGTCCTCATGTATTGGTAGGTTTCGATTGCCCATGATCTTCTTGTACTCTCTTACAGGAGCGTTCATACGGCGCAGGTTTGGGGGTGGTATGTAGCTCAATACCGGGAGCCATACCACAGGAGTAGACCTGATAACCCCAGAAATCATTCTCATAGTGTTATTAAGTTGATCATCAATCCTATAAACATAAGGGCTGTTAAGCCACACTGGCGCACAATATTCAGCAGCCGAGAAGACGAGGTTCAGAGTCGATGTGCGCAAAGTGGAAGCCGATGCTCCCCACGTTGTTCCACAGAGCTTATGTATAATGTTGTTTCTCGCTTTCAATTTCTCTGCAGTTTTCATTAGGTGCTCCTTAAAGGAAAGCGTTCCATCAAGTGTCACGTCTAGGTATTTTGGTATCTTATTGTGAAAGAGCCATGTATTCTCGAATAGAATTTTAAGCTTTCTATTAGCGAACTTGTTACTCAGATGGAAGCATGACAGCTCTGGCTTACTAGCATTTGCTTGGAGGCGCCATCTCCGGAAGAACCTTCCCAGTTTTTCCAGGTCAGTCATCAGGACCTCCTCTGACTCTTCAAATGATGTACATTTTGTTGTTAGCATCCGGTCATCGGCGCTTTTTAGATTTTGTCTCTGGCATGTCTGCAACATAGAGGCTGAAAAGGAGAAGCGCAAGTACGGACCCTTGTGGCAGGTCGTTCTTGAATTTCCTTGGTGAGCTTATATCGGATCCCAAGATAACTTGGAACATTCTGCCGTTCAACATGTTATTAAGGAGATGAGCTGTTAGTTTGCATGGGATTACACGGAGGACCTTACAAATCGTGCCTTCTCTCCAGACAGTGTCGTAAGCGGCCGATAAATCAACGAATGCAGCAGAGGTTTCAAGATTTCTTTGGAATCCCGCTTCAATGTACGTTGTGAGCGAGAGAACTTGGTCGGTGCAACTTCGTTTTGGCCTAAAGCCTACTTGTTCAATTGGTATAACATCAAATATCTTCTGATAGATTCTGTTGTAGATAAGCCTTTCTAGTAATTTATATGTCACCGATGGCAATGCTATAGGCCTGTAGCTCTTAGGTAAGTTTACTGGTTTCCCTGGTTTTAAAATGGCTACTACCTTCGATTGCTTGAACTCTCTGGGTACGCTACCGATCTAAAGCATATAATAATAATTACTTACCAAATACTTTGTCGGACTTTCGCTAAGTTTGGCAGAATAAATCTTTATAAAACAACTTACTGTAGTTAAATCTATATTTTTATTTATACTTTGCATACGTAGAAGCATGAAGTCTGATAAAATTAAATTTAATTAATTATTGTATTAATGAGATCTCTGAGGCTGATACAAAACTAAATACTGAATATCTGGCTCAATTTTTGTAAGGAACAAACGAAGGTCTCCTCTTTCGGAAATATTCAGGCGGTTTCTTTCTTTGGTCGTAATATGATTAACAGCACTAAAGCCTGATTCCACAAGATATGAGGTAGGGAAGATATTAATAAACTGAATATCACTTTCCACATATTTGGATATAAGACAGGCATTTTTTTATTTTGCCGTAAGTTTTAATATTCATTACTATCGAATTTATGTTTACTTTCTTCATCCATATCTAATTTCTAACAGTTCTTCTTGGCAAGTTGTATCAGCCTCCTCAATATTTGCGGTAAAAGGATTTTTCATCTAGTCATATATCTTCAATTTAAAAATATTTTCAAATCGTTTTTCCGTGTCCAATTTAAGTTTCGTTGAGGTGGCTACTGAATCTGTCAACATCTTCTGGACTTATATCATCTTTTATAAATGATAATTTTGGAAACTGATGAAATTCTCTCTTCAATAGATTACAACGAAATAGTTCAAGTTTGTCAATAAATAATGACACAACATTTTGGCAATATATAAGAATTTTATAAGCTTCTTGAAGCTACAAATTGACATCATTAACTCTCTTGAAAATACTCGTATCTGCCAAATAAAAGGCATCATTCTTTACTGTTTTTAACTGTTGACACAACAGTTAAATTATTACTTCATTATTATTATTAAATTATTAAAAATTGTATGATACTATCATATAATGCTACAAAACGAGCCAAAGTTGTACTCTTTGACAGCCACCGGTGTACAAAAGTAACTTAATAAAATCTTCAATATTGTCCTGGCAAAGCTGTCGAAACATTCTATCATTTCTTGCATTGGATTTGTTCTTGTTTACGGCTCGAATTATTATAGTTAATGATGAAAGGAGACTTGTACTTAGATGTTTTCCTACAAGATGTTGTCTGTGCAGCACACAATGAATACATAAAACATATGGCACTTCTTTCTTCAAATAAGCAACAAATCCGCTATAGCGACCTACCATTGATTGTGCTCCGTCAGTAGCGAATGCAACAATATTATTCAAAGGAATATTATTTTTTGTAAAATATGATTTCACAGTATTAAATATAAGTAATCCTCTTGTATGTATAATGAGATTTATTGCGAATAGCAGTTCTTCTCGTAATGCATGGAAAATGATGAATTTTGGAGAATACTTATAAATTTTTTTCAACATTAACTGGCATTTCTTCAATTCGTTGCTTTACTGTGCTATCGTTTAGGGGCACCGTTTTTAAAATTTTAGTTATATCCTGATACATTACTGTTGAGATAAATACTTTTATAGAAGGTATTATTATAGTTTCTTCAATATTATAGCTTTTATTACTTTTTTCAATTAATAGTGAATTGCGATAAGCGGCAATTAATCCATCTTCGTTCTCTGCATGTTGTTTTATAATGATGCGATTGTTGAACGATTTTGAAATTTTGTATATATTTCCTGAAAATATTCAATGGGCTTGTCCTTATCATTTGGATACTTTGTAGAAAGATGTTCTCCCAATCGACTTGACTTATTGGATAATGTTCTATGACGCAATAAACACATTGGATGTTGTTTATTTACAACAGATTCTATGAAACCCACCTTCAGATACTTTGGCAATTAGCCACGTACGTATTTCTTTTTTTGAGACATGGGCTCACAATATTTTCTTTGAAGTAGGCACGTGTCACTCTCACAAATCTAACTACGTACTGACCAGTTACCCTAGCTATTCTGGAATGAGGCTCTTTTGTTTGCGGTTGCACTATAGCGCCATTTAGTTTCACTTACACAACGTGAACTAAACTTAAGCGCGGGCGATACAAATAGTATATTTTTAGAAATTTTAATTGTCACGGGGAATTTTATGAAAACCTAATGAAATTTTTTTTAAATAATGCTATGAGAATTTTTTAAAAAGTCAATTAAATTAAAAAAAGGAAAGTGCTATAGTATCGGACAAAACCCCTGCCGCTCACCACGAAAGCTGGAACGCCCATTAGTGGGCGGTAGAGACCAGGTTGACTACCACTGATGTAAAGTGTAAATTATAACCATTATTGGAAAACATAGTTATATAAAGTTATGTAAATAAAAACAAAACAACTACTAGTGTTATAATCAGAATTATCATTAAAAAAAAAATCGGCTTTTTTTTAATGGTTTTTTTATGTTTAAAATCCTATACTAGGATAGGTCAAATTTAGTAACTGAAATTTAACACACTTCAATCAAGCTGAAATTTTGCACACAGCTTTGGTTCTAATGACAATATAATGCAGCATATTTAATATCGTTCTAAATCCAATATGGCGGATATTGTGAAAACATATTTCTTTGTTTACATTAGGGTAACAAATCATATAATTCGGTAACTAAGGATTTCTTGTAGCAGCGAAACGATTTTGTTGCGGTAAAAAAATGGATTTGTTAATGTAACCTATCATTATTGATATGTTATTGTAAGTGATCTGTTTTTTGTTACGTAGATAAACCGATATTACTGAAGAATTCGAATAGGTGTTCTGTGAGAATCCATTAAGGAATCCATTAGACAAGATAATATTTTATGAGCGCACGATGGTTTTCTTTTTGGAAATGTTGAAAATTATTTTGATTATCTTATAATCACTAAAAAATTATTTTCCACGTTTTAGAGCAATTTCGTTTTAAAAGAAAACCATTGTTTTAACATTTTTTTAATTTATTTATTTTGGGTGTAAATTACGACAATAATTATCTTAAGCATGTACCTAAGCCCTAAAATATAGCAAACATGGGGGTCATAAAATGATGTTATTGTGTACTTAGATTTTTGTTACAAAAAGAATTCAGGATTCCAATTGAGGTAAAAAGGAAAACCAAAGAAGAGTTCCAGAAAATTTACAGAAGAACAAAAACAACCACTCTTGATAAGAATGAAAAAGTACTGGAAACAACGGAAAGAAGAGGAAAAGAAGAAAGAAAATGTAACTAGTTCTAAAAAGATCTAAATGAAAGAAGACACAGAGAATGAGAGAGAGAGTGAGAGAGAGAGGGATATTTTGCATTATGTATGATTTATTTTAATTGCATAATAATATTTCACGAAGACAAGATTTACTTCACACTGTTCAATTTACTAGAGTGTATTTCTGTGGTTTGCGGTTTTGTTCATTTCTATTATTAGTAAACCGGAAAAGATTTTTCCATCTGTTATTAAATAAGTGTATGTGGTAATTTCCAGGTATCGTGAGCAGAGATTGTTTTTTTTTAAATTTTTTGTGTTATGAAAGCAGCTGCTTATTAAAGGCTTATTATACTCTAAATACCGTTAAAAGTGTAATTCAGAACAGACTGACTAAACAGATTTTTGATTTCTTCATGAAGAGAAAAATCAAGACAAACCGATGCAAACACACTCTAAAATATACGAAAGAACTAAAGATCCACGAAAACAAAACCGACAGATAAAAGATCAGAACGAAACTGAAACATAAAGTACTAAGATTTCAAAAAAGGTCTCAGCCAAAATAGGAACCAAGATTCGGAAGAAAGGAGGAAAGCCACTTCAAAATAATGAACGATGGAAGAAGAGAAAAGAACAACACGGAAATAACTTGATCTAATGTGTACTCCTAGGCGGGTGATCCCAGACAAAGAACTCCTTACCCTCGTTCTCAGTTCTTCCTTATTTAAAATATTTCTAAATTTAAAGTAACTGACGTACATTCTAAATTTTGTAGCTTTATTTGTGAGTAAAAACAACATTTCATTCAAATTTTGAATAATTAACAGTTACGTTGAACCTTTAGAACTAATTCCTTTATCAGTTTCAATTTTGTGTTAACAACTTCAAAAATTATTAATATTTGCGCTTAAAAGAGCCACTGGTCTGTAGCTTTCGGGTTGAGCGATGTCCTTCCTAGACTTAGAAATGGCAATTACTTTACTTTTCTTGAAAAATTTTGATAACTTACCCTTCGCAGGATATCATTATAAAAATTTAAAAGCCATCGTTTCGTGTTCGGATCTATGTGTTTAATGAACTCGGGATATCTGTTGTCTAATCAAGCAGCTTTTCTGCATTTTGTTAAATTGATTGCAGCATTGAATTCTTCCATTGTGATATGGTCATAATGGGGAGGAGCTGTTGATGACTTTTACGAATTTCGCGTATTGCATATCTCACTTAATAATGATCTTCGATAGGTTCTTAATTCTTTTGGCTATGGCTTCTGGCCTAGGGGTGTTAGTGCTAGCGACGGGGTGTTTTGTTCGGTTTCCAGCTTGCGTAATAAATTCCATGTTCAAGAACTTCAGATCAAGAGCAGGAAAGTGAGAGCGGAAGGGTGTAGTAGAGCTGAGACCGAGGCGATGACTCGACAGTGGTGAAAGGTAGTATGGGCATAGACTAACGCTGCGGCCTGGACCAGAAGGTTAATAAGTGATTTGGACGCATGGCTGGATCGCCAACATGGCGAGGTCAAATTTTACATAACACAGATGATGTCGGGTCATTGATGTTTTGGTTACTATTTAAAAAGATTCGGCAAGAGAGACACACCCAACTGCGATTACTGCCAGGAGGTGGACGACGCAGAGCATACGATGTTCGAATGCCGGAGATGGGCACAATACAGACAATTCATAGCAGTCAATAACCTGAACGCGAATAACATAGTAGAGTGGTCGCTAAGGAGGGAGCAGAATTGGAACGTTTTTAACAATTTCGCCGGTACGGTTCTTCGCACTAAGGAAGAGGAGGCGCGACGAAGGAATCGTTAGATTCAATCGTAAATAGGGATAGGTGGACAGCCCTGTCTCTGAGAGCCTGTATGCCCTGGCGTGCAGGTTTCGGTGAGGGGACGGGGACTCCGGGGTGATTTCGCGGGGATAAAATTAGACCTAGACCCGGCCGGTGTGGCTGGTTTTGGGGGTGCGTGCGCTCCTTGTGCTGGTCGCATCGGTTTGAGGCAAATGGAATAAAGACCGAGACCCGGTTTCTGTCGGCGGGGGTGGGGAACGGCATAGCCGGGCTTTGCCCTCGTCGGCGGGAATTAGAGGCAGGCAAGAAAAGCTCTAGTACCGGGGCGGTTGACCTGCCGTGCCGGGTGTAAAACCGGTGGGCGGGAAGACCGCATTAGAGTCAAAAGACACGTCCCTGGGCCGAGTATACTTAATTGGATGTCCGGCCCAGAGATGTAGGGGGAAAAAAAATTGACGATTGTCGTTTCTTCGAACTTTACAGCTAGTACAAAAAGATCTTGTGAGGAAGATGAGTGGGTTATCGAAAATTTATCAATACCTATTCTAACATATGTGGCAATTCCATATTTTGAATTATTTATTGCTGCAGCGAGATTATACCCTCGTATATAGCCTCGCAATTAAATTTGACAATTGTCAGCTGCGTGTGTTTCCTGGAGTCTGATAACGTCAAATTTAAATTTAATTGGTAACATACTAATGTATTCACTTTTACTGATGCGTTCTATTTCTATGTTGATACTCTTACTCAAGAGCCAATTGTTTTTCTTTTGTATTTTCTTTTAAAATCTTATAGTATCTTTTAATTTTTTGTTAATTTATTTTTCAATTTGGTCATATGCTGTAGTGAAAATTGTACCAACTTCGCTGGTCCCTGACAGTATTTATATCTCCGGGCATATATCCTGACCTGTTACTCGTACCATTACCGGATACGTCCTTTTGTTTGGTCAACCATAATAATCTTCATTGTTCGCACTTTCTATGTTTTTCTCTAAATCCTCCTCTAAAAAGAATTCCTATCTCGTTTTTTCTAAATTTCTCTTTCTTCATTTTATATCTCTTCATTCTGAAAACTTCTCTACCTTTTACAAACCTATTTTGTCAGACACACTACACACATTAGCTGCTCTCTTTCTGTGAATTTTTTAGTAATATCACTGGAACTACCCTCAACTTACGTACCACATTATTTTGAGAGCTTCACCATGCAACTTTATCCTTCCAGTTAATTTAAAATAGAATTCTGAAACATTTCCCATTTTCAAAACAAATAAAATTTAAAATGTCTATTAATAGGTTATTTATTTAATTATGTAATAGGTTTTAGAAAGAAATGAACACACACAAAAAATAAAAGAATATAAATTAAACTATAAATGTAATTTAAGAGAAAATTAATTCAAACTGTAATCTATGAATTGCATGCTGATCTGGACTTACATTATCAAGAGAAGATATGAAACATAAGAATTAGTAGGCCACCAGTAATAACCCACCGGGTTGGTTTAATGGTGAATACGTCTTTGCAAATCAGCAGATTTTGAAGTCGAAAGTTTAAGGTTCAAATCCTAGTAAAGGCAGTTACTTTTTTATACGAATTTGAATACTAGATTGTGGTTACTGGTGTTCTTTGGTGGTTGGGTTTCAATTAACCACACATCTCAGAAATGGTTGACCTGAGATGTACAAGAATAACACTTCATTTACTCATACATATTATCCTTATTCATCCTCTGAAATAATACCTGATGGTGGTTCCAGAGGCTAAACAGAAAAAGAAAAGAAAAAGGACACCAGTAACGATCCGGCGTTTGAAAATTAGGCAACATCAAATAAGAAATGAGTGATGGTTTTTCATGCTGTCTAATCATTACATTATACCTACAAATAATCTTTACATACAGTTCTGAACTGCAGGAATGACTCATGGTTTTGGAATGATATTTACACAAGCCTGTTTCTTATTTTTCACCTCATCTTTCACATCAACTTGCTCTATATCATTAAAATAATTCTATTGTACAAGTGGTACTAATTAGGTTTGTTTTCTCTGACAGTAATAATGGTCAGTTTACTCCCAGTCCTTGTGATGAGTGAAGGTATCATTTTTTCAAAAATAAATTTAAATTGTTTCAAGTACAATGATTATTAACCACTAACATAAAAGCAACAACATCTAGTTAAACTCCAGCTTTAGTGATCTATTGGAACCATTTTACTGCACTTGGCTATTGGCATTTCATTTCTTCAGACCCTTCAATTTCCAGTTTTTAGACATCCCAGGTGTTCTTGAATCATCAGTTATGAGAGAGCATTATATATTACTTGTATTGCTGACTATCACTGCATTACAATGGGTTTGGCATGCTGGTTTGCAATAGATATTTCACTTAGTGAAGAAGTTAATAATAAACCACTTTACTTCTACTAGTAAGGTCCTAGTAAGCTTGGAATGCCTGTAATTTTTGAAAAATCAATACATGTTTTGAGAATGACTTTTTATTTATGTCAAGTAGCATACTACTGTTTAGAAAATTAAATCTAACAATCAGATAGCTCCTCAGAGTACAGATTAACAATTTCTAATCCATCTAAATGCCAATATAACTAAAATTGTTGTAGAAATGGTCCAAATGCTGTACCAAATCTAATTAATAATGCTGAATAAACTGGAAGAATAATGTGCACTCATAAGAAACACGATTAATTTAAACATAACAACATTCAAATTACAATCAATATTTCCATTTTTTTTAAATTTTCTTAGTATTACCAGCTTAAAATTAGTCATCTTTTTCTGATAATTTCCAAGCTTACCTATCAGATTAAATAAAAGCAATCTTTAAAAATTTATTTATCTCTTTTTTATAATCAGAAACCTGTTTTCCTGCCATATACCCTTATTTTTCCTACAATTACATACATAAGATCTACTTCTTCAAATAAATAACTGGATATAAAAAAAATATAAAAATAATTATGTACACACATTACTTCAGATTTTTATTAAATTTTTTTTTATAAAATAGTTAGCAGTAATTAACAATTTAATCTATAGTACACAAACATAAATTCATATAAAGACAGTAAAATATTGCACTTACAGTATTGCACATTAATCATTTAATGAAAAAACAAACTTCCACAATAACCCACTTATTCAAGTAGTATATGTTTAAAATTATTCATACATAATACTTTATTTTGTACATTAATTTAAATTTATAATAAATTAACATTTAATTTTTTTACAAGGTAGGAAATAATGGATTGGTAGAAATGACATAGAATAAATCTGGTCTCTGATCGAGTCAAAGTTGGCCTGCATAAAAATTCTTTTATTTTCTTTTTAATATTTATATTGATTTTACTTTTGTAAACAGTATTAAATTTGTATGGGCTTTTACTTATTGTTTTTGACATTTGGGGTTACTTTTATCTGATTTCATCAGACTCTAATCATATTAGCTTATATTTATGTACAATTTAGATAGATATTAATAAAAGAAATACACATTAAACACAAATTAACTATTAGTTAAAAAAGATTAATAAACATTTTATAAGTGTGATTATAAACCTTTTATAACCTGATTATATGTAGTGATCTAAAATACTCATATTATAATTATTATTTACTCATATTTTAGAGGATGAATATGATTTACTTCTTCATTTATGATGTTAGATTTTAGAAAGATCAGTTCTATTTGATACGTACCTCAGTTACTTGTACAGAGTTTTGTGCAATGTCTGGATAGAAGTTCTGGTTAGGAGTCCAAAAGCTGACTCATCATCCTACTCAAATCCAGTAATGAAGCAGGTGATATGCTGGTAACAAGTTATTGCTGGTATAATTTGTATGGTATCTATCCAAAAATAGAGATGATTGTCAAGGGAAGGAGAAGGGTAGGGGAAAGGAACAATCAGCCTATACAGAGTCTACCTCTGTGTTAAACTGGTGAAACTGGCTTTTCCAGGTATATATTTATAATGTTAAATATTCATTATGTTCTCAGCATTTAGTATGAGTCCATTTTCAGGTAATTAGTAAGTCTAATAAGTATCAAAAAGTATATGTTGTGTTGTGGTCTATATATTTTTTTTGTCAAATGTAGGTGACTGATTAAAATTTAACATTATAATGTGATAAGAACGCACGATAAGAACTCTTGTTATAATGTGAAAGAACTCTTTTCTAGTGAAAATATTTTCATCTAATGGTTTATATTTTTGTATTTTTAAATATGTGTCCTAATATAAATATTAGGTGATTTGAAAAAAATTATGCTGTTTTTGTAAGAAATACTTAATTGAATGTGTTCTTTATGTAGTAATCTGTGGTTAGATGTGTGTCCTTTCAAAATAGAGATAATTTTATTAATAATATAATGAATGCCATCTGCATGGAATATTGTGTATGTAATGTCACAAATGAAGTAGCTAAAAAAAACAAACAAAAAACACATTTATAAAGATCTCCTGATTGACAACTTTTACATTTTTTTTACAGATTTATACTTTGTTTCATCAAATAAATTGTTATGTATATTATTTTTTATTATATATTGCAAAATCAAGTTATTCTGTTATTTTTATTTTTTTAAATAATAAAAAGTGATTATATTTGTATTTATGATTAGTTTTTATAAATATAATTAATTATTGAGTCAAGTACATAATAAAATCAATGAATTTAACATAAACCTTACGTTAATCACAATAAATCTAAAACTTAACAAAAAAATGTTAATCCTGACTTTTAGAAATTGTACATTACAACAAACTGCATAAGACTTTTCAAAACATATACCTTAACCCCTCAACTATATTATTTTGAAGCTGCTGTGTGGCAAAAAAGAACTGATATTGGTATTTATCTAAGAATTACTTACATAATAGTAATTTTTTAAAGAATAAAAATAAAAATGCATTTTTAAAGATTTTTAATCTTATCTTAAATTCTAAATATTTTCATTAAATGTTATAAAAATTACCTTATACCCTATTTTTGGTACAGAATCTCACTTTGCCGTTATTTGACCAGTTATTATTTATGAAATTCAGAAATTGGTGAGGGTTTTTTCAGTTAAATCTTTTGGTATTTTTAAATAATTTTCTGTACACTATTTTGATTGTAGATTCCAGTTTTAATTTATTTATGCCATATATTAGTAGCTCCAAAGAGACACACAAAAGACAATGTCGAATATCTTCTGCCATTGTAAATAATACATTATTCTTAATAATACATTACATTATTATATAATGTAATGTGAATACATTTATTATTCAAGTAATGTGAATTATTTTATTACATTATTCATTACATTATTCTTTATGGATTTTATTAGCAATAATAATGTAAAGTTTAAGTAAAATTCCTGCTTTTTAATTTGAAATTACAAATGAAACTACATCATTAAAAACCAGTTGCAAACGTACATAACAAAAAAAGTCAACAGTTTGTAAAATAATACTATTTTATCTTTCTGTTACAGTGATTAACTTTTCTCTACATTATAGTGTAATTAAAAAAAAAAATCAATATTTCTTGGCACATATACCTGATAAAAATTAATCTACATGTTACATTTCAATAGAAAAATAATACAAATTTTCTATACTGTAACTATCTTGACAGTTTAACTAATATCATTATAATTTAACTAAATTTGATGCTACTTTTATTAGAGTTTTATACAAGTTCATTAGACTTTTAATAAAAATAAAGAATTGTGCTAAACAATTATTAAAATAAATTGAAAAACAATATTATGCTCAAAAGCTGTTAACAAATTTCACTTCTTAAAATCTAAACAGAAATTTTTTTACTTAAAAAGATTTGATGAAGACATAGTGGGCAATGTGAATTGAAGATTTTAATGGGTTAGATATTTTTGAACTAATTTATGTTTTCTATTGAAATTGCCTAAAAAGCAACAGTCATTTTACATATTTTACTCTTATTAAAAAATAAAAACACTAAAAGTACTTATTTTGTAGAATTTTGTAAGTACTGTTTACTTTTCAATTGATTTTTTATTACTATTTCTTCTCTTTTCATTTATTTATTTAATTTATACATACATACACTAATTACTCTCTGTTGATAATGATTGTTTAATTATTGAAATAACCATCTAGTTTAGATTTTAAATAAGGTATTAAACAGTTTTTTAACATAATTTTTTTCCAATTTGTTAGTTTTAATGTTACATTTTTGTTTGCTGTACTTTTTTCCCAACAGATTCAGGACTAGATGTTGTAGATAAGATTCATAATATAGAAGAAATTATTGATAACAATATTATTTTCTCTTAATTGACTATTTTTACAATTAGAACAAAGAATTTATAGATTTATTTTACTATCATTCTATTTATTGAAGTAAAAGGATATTTGTCAGAAAACTGATAATATATGTACTCAATTTTTTTCATGCAAACAACACTTGGATGTGCACTTATACTTATGCGCGCGCGCGCACACATACACACACACACACATTTACCAAGAAGCAATATTTACAAGCTCCTAAACTCATTTAATAAGCTGTATTTATCAAGGTGTTTTCAAAAGTTTACTATGTAGTTGTTTTTCTTATAACTGCTCTTAGATGTGTCCAATAAGTTACTTTTCTTTTTTAAAAAGGAAAAATTGCCGAATCAATGCATACACAAAACAATCAAAGTTTAATTTCTTGGTATTGAATATCTATAAGATATAATTTGGTGCTAACATGGAAAACTACCAGTAAATAGAGAAATTAACTCGTTAATTTTTTAAATAAAAAATTAGTTACTGGCTGTAGATGTAATTGCTAGAAAGTACATTTAATCTGATAGTTCTCAATTAAAATTCTTGTTGCAAGCTATTCATTATGTAGATATTTTTAGTAAACAACTTAACATTAATTTCTAACCCAATTTTTTTTTAAGTTTGAATTATTGTAACTTTGTTGAATAAATTAACACTGGTATGAAATATGTTTACAAAAAATAGATTTTAAAAAATCAATTGAAATTTTGGTTAAATGGATTTAAATGTCTGTCAGTGCACTTGGGTTGCTGGAGTTGAATAAAATGTTCTCTAAAGAAGAAAACTAACTGCTGAGTTATTAATATAGGGGCTTACAGGTTACACTAAAAAGGTAAATTTTAAAATAAACAAAAAGGAAGTACATAAAAAAAAATCAGTTTCAAAGCAAAAGTAAATAGGTAGAATTGTAGTCTTATGTACAAATAATGATTTGATATCTCTTTGGTAATTTATTCTCTTAAATGTTATTACTAGTCTATTATTTTATGAATTTAATTGAATTAAATACAGAGGTGTTTTTGTATGTGAAATGATGCTGTGGTGTTTGTTAGGTTGGTACAGAAGCTAATAGATAAACTAACAAAAAAGTATAATTAAGTATAATTTTATTGATAACAATTTTATTTGAATATTATTTGAGGAATTTAATTTTGCTTAGGATAGATTGATAAAAATTCATTCTGCTATCTTGTTATTGAGACTGTACTAAAGCAGGGGTAGACTAAAGAAATAATTTTTTAAAACAGTCATCTGAAAGCGATGTAAAATAAATGCAGGAAAAAAACAGTAAAAATAAAAATCATGTTTAAAAGTAAATACTAAGCACTAAGAATTTACTTTTTGAACACAAGTGGTTTGGCAGTTGTAACACAAATTTTGTTTTGATATTTATTATGAATTTATTTTTGAAAGAATCTAAAGCACTTAATTTGAAAATATAATTTCTTTTAATAAAAATATAATTTACAATATTTGATAAAACTCTATTATAATGTTAATTTTTAATAAAAAAGAATTCTTAGAACCATTTTTATATAAGTTACAATTCTTTGAATAATATGTACCTATTATTGAGTCATTTATATTATAGTTAATAAGTAGATTTTTTCTATATTTCAGTAACATAAAAAACAAAATGGTTTGTAGCATCTTCTGATTAAAAACTATATGATTGTTAAATTAGACAATAATTTTTTAAGGTAATCCTTTTTTATAAACATTTACTATTAACTATTAATATTCTTAGCGGTGTCATATGCTATTAATTTTATCCTATATTGACACATGCTTGAGAAAACGAAACCAGAAATACAAAGTCTTTGTTATTACAATCATAATTACTGCATACAATACAATCTCTAATCTATGGACTACAAGGGACTGTCTATTAATATACCATAGTTAGACAGTATGAGTGTAAACAGCATATGCAATGACATGCTGTCTGCTTGAAAGTTATTTCTGAACAATTTACCTGTTTTCAATAAAATTTACACGTT
Source organism: Lycorma delicatula (assembly GCF_047948215.1). Classification (NCBI taxonomy): domain Eukaryota; kingdom Metazoa; phylum Arthropoda; class Insecta; order Hemiptera; family Fulgoridae; genus Lycorma; species Lycorma delicatula. The sequence goes on along the minus strand of NC_134456.1, from coordinate 197,374,534 downwards.
AATAAGGTTTGGTCATGAATCAAACTTAGGCTATGTAAATTTAAAAATGTTCTAGAGTTTACCCCTTGGTTAAAAAGGAGTTTTTTTTTAACATTTATTCACTGGAATGTTATTTTGGTAAAATATTTAATTTAATAAGAACATAATTTAAATCTTCATAAAAAATTTTATCCACAAAATAATTTTTTTGATAATTTAGTACTTTTCCAGCTATTCATATTCTTCCTAATGAAATTGGTTTCCATTATATTAACGAAAGATTTTAAATGAATAAAAGATAGAATAAATAAAACATTTGAGATGGAATAAGTTGAAAATTGAGTAACTTCTGATGGCATGATTCCTTAAAATTATAATAGATTTGAAAAGAAACAGCATAAACATTATATTATACATAAAAAGCATTCTTTAAAAATATTCAAATCTAGTTCAATTAACAGTATTTTGAAGTGAGTTAATGCTTAGACCATGAAAATTGATAATTTTACCAATTAATAATCTCACAGACTATTATTTTCATTGGCATTTTTCCCACTAACAATAAGTAAATCATTTTTAAAAATAATTTCTGGTAATTCAATTTAAATTTGTTTAAATTATGAGCTTTGACAGAAAAGTAATGACAATATAATTTTGTATTCACACATGACCAGCAAAACAAGATTGTCCCCTTCAAATAATTTCCTTGTGACAAAACACATTTCCACAAAGACTGGTCTCAATATTCACAACAATGTTGAAGGCAGCAACAGAATTACTTTCAGCTAATACTTAGCTTCTTGGATATCATTAATGGTTCCAAAATTATTACCGTTTACGATAGCCTTTTAAGATCTAGCCAATGAGAAAGAGTGGAGAAGTTTACCATCTTGTCCAGGATTTACACCCTACCAAAATCATATAAAAAATATATTCTTACAAAAATGAGTAAAATTATATATTATTTGTCAAAACTTGTTCAATAGTTTGCCTAAACAAGTCATGGTTGAGATTGCAGAAGAAGGAAGAGAAAGTGAAATTTTCAAGCTTAATTTTCTCCATTAATCATCAGCACATTTTCAGATTGCATAAATATTTATTGTAATAAATTTCTCTCTTGTGGTGGGATAAAAATAACTTGGAACTATTTCAGAAATATGTGTTTAAAATATTATATTTAAGTCCATGAATTCATTTTTCTTCAGAATAAATATACATATGATACACATATCATTGCAGATAACAAATGTGTAGTGTCATAAATCACATTTCATTGCTTGATGCCTTATTACACCTACTGGGACGTTAATCTCAAGAGGAGGTGGACAAATTAAGTAAAAATTAAGTATTATAAGTTAATCTATATTTAAGAAAAAAATTAAATATTTTTAAGTATTATAAGTTATTAACCAGTATTTAAGGAAACTAAATATTAAAAGAAAATATGAAAACAATTTTTGCTATGTACCTTAATCAACTATTATATAGGGTATGTACTTTAATTTGAAGAATAATGCAAATATGTATTATTTTACTGTAACAGCAAGCTTAAAATTTTAATTATTTCTTGAAATTTACAGTTAAAATAATTAAATACAGAAGATCTAATTTTTTAAATTCTTTTTGCTTCTGCGAAGGCAAAATTAATAAATGTATGTAAAAGTGTATTGTCTATTAATTTTATACAATAAATGAAATATTTGGCAGTTTTATTTTCTTATATTATAAGAACTACTTTATTTATTTACAAGTTATTGGTCTACTCCATCACAAGTCCCAATGTTTTCACCAATATAATTAGTGAAATCTGTTATTCCAGTATGTTTGGTCCATGCCAGTTCACGTATGCAACCATTAAATTGAACTCTATAAAGACCATGTGTTTCTGCTTCAATATCAGACTCCTGTGGAAAGCCACCTGCAAAGAAATAAGAAGTTACAATCTGTAATAATCTGAATGACAAAGTCTTAACTTGACATAGTATATAAACATTAAAAAAAATTAAAAGTAAAATATCTCACGCAATAAAAAAAACTCTTGCGCAGTTCTGCACTAGAAGAAGTTACTTAATTATGTCTCCTTTTGAAAAAGTATCGACTCAATCTAATCTAAAATTTTACAAAGAAAGTGAAATAAGAAATAAATAAGAAACAAAAATAAGTGAATAATCAAGAAGCAAATTAAAATAAAACTATATACATATATAAATAATAATAAAAAGAATAATTTTAATATACTGTAACAAGAAAATCAGTAATAAGTTAATAATTCTGATGCCCTAACTATTTTGCAGGCAAAAATACACCCATTTTCAGAGTACAGTGCATTACATATGTTAGATTAACCAGTAGACCCTACACATAAGCATTAAGTTTCAACTCAGTCACCACTGTGACTCACTATATAAGGGCGTATGAAAAATAGATAGACCATTACACAATTTACGTAACCCTTAGATAAAAAACATACCCAGACTCATCATGACCCTCAAAGTAGGGAATGCTACCTGAATACGATGAAAAATATTACTAACAATAGATACTGAAGATAAAGAAATGTCAATGTTCCAACTTGTAGCATCATAATGAACCATGCTTCTAACTTGCCCTGCTCAAATTTTTTTGATCATAAATTGAGTGTAACTCAAGAATGACTTAACTAATCTTCATCAAATTTTCAAATGTACTACTTCAGATACACTACTATAGCGTACCTAAATTTCAGCGAAATTGATCTAATAGTGTTGGAGATTTTTAACCCATAAAACTTTATACATAGGCGTATTTAGAAATAAACATATAAGGGAACCATGATTTAAATGAATGTTATTTGAATATTCCTCATACCTCAAAACATAAAGAAAATTCATTTACATCCCTGTCACTCCCACCATGCGACTGAAATTAATACCGTAATTCCTATGAGAAGTCTGTAAAGATTACTGCTACAAATGAAATATAACAAAAATATTACAGAAAGATGAAATTGATATGAGGGCATTTAATAATTAAAGACAAAAACTGCTCAGGAGCTAAAGTGACTTACTTAATCAACATGACATTTTTTTCACTTTTCAATATAATGTCTGGGAATATAATATATTTGTCCCATTTCTGAATCAGCTTTTTGATGTTGAGTACATTTTCTTTGATGAAGTAATTGCCATTAAACGTTTTACCATGTAGTACCTCCTTAACTGAACCAAAAATAAGAAATTCCCATCTTGACCATCAGTAGAAGAAAGCACAGTGACAGTCTTTTGCAATGAAAAAGGACCAGTTTTTGTAGAAGATCAGCAAACAATTAAGTAGCGCATACTACTGTAACTTCCTTATCATCAAAGTAAAGCCAGCAGTGGTGAAAAAACACTCTGGATCTCAGCGCAGAGGCATCATTCTGTTTCACAATAATGCCTGATCTGCGCGCGCATGCCTAACACAGTTTAGGTAAGTCAAGAAACCAAACAAACTGCATTGGGAAGAAATGTAGTTCCCTAATACAGTTCTGACTTGGAACCATCGAATTTCCACATCGACAGTTGAATTTGTGTGCTTTGATTCTACACTGTATTTTTTATTCTACTTCATAATGAGTTCATATTTTATCACAGTTATACTGTGCACAAAACATCACCTTCCTGTTGATACTGTTGTTTCAGGTCTGTACCCATACAAAGTCCTTGTCTTGTTATGGTGATCTGTGAACTCTCTTGGAACCCATTTTGTGCTTGTTTTGTGGCACTTAAGCTTGTTGGTGATAATGTTATGAACTGTACAAACACTACCTGTAATTTTTCAGCTACAGTCTGAACTCTACTCTGTTGATCTTCTTGATTGAAAGAGTCTATGTGAGTTTTAAGTCCTGGAGTTGAAAATTCAATTGGATGTCCAGAATTGGATTCATCAGTCACTGAATTTCGACTTTGTCCATATTAATTAGTCATATGAAAGTAAATTTAACTAGGTTTTCACCTTCAGATAGCAAAAAACAGATCACTGCTTGCTGTTCAACTAATCTGCAAACTTTTAAGAGGACAGGCTATCATAAAATGAGATTTTGAGGATACCAAAAAAAATTTTACTCAAACAGCTGATCAAAAGTCATCATACCAACTTACTGTTCTGAAAATATCATAATCCTCATACCAATTGTTTTGTTTCCACAGCTATTTGTGGCTTTAATTATTAAATGACCCTCTTATTTTGGTAGAAGAGAAAGAAGGGAATTAGATGATGTCTCATGACAGAATTTTGTAGACCAGAGATTTCTGTAGACAGGTCAATGAAATAAAATTTATTAAAAAATAAAAATAAACTTCTTTGTTTATTATTAAATTAATTAAATATTCCTTCATGAACTTTATAGAAATCACAAATAATAAATAAATACTGTATTCAAACCAACCCCATTGGTAAAAAGTTGTAAGGTAACAGAAAAATAAAAAAAAAATTCTGAAAGTTACATACTTTTTCTGGTGAAAGAAAAAAATCTATTACAAACAATTAAAACTTATGTTCAGGTCAAGGGTGGATGTAAAAAATCCATTGATGTAGTTAAGGTACTTTTATTCTAAAATCATCTTCTTCATAAGAAAGCAAAATTAACAAGAATGTAAATTCTTTAAATTCTTTTTATATTTCTATAAAAATATTTTTATAACAAAGTAGATGTTAATAATCAGTTGTAAGTCAGTCTGATTATTAAAATCTGTTTATCAGTTACTTGAAAGTGGTCTCTCACTGAAATATTAGAAAAAAAATTATGAAACTTTAGAATTACATGCAACTGTACTTACCCAAATAAAAAATACCATCACTGTTAAGTAGACGATTGGTTGATGTCGGAAAAGTTAAAACATTGAGGTCAATGAACAGGGTGATATTTTCAGAACTGAAGTGAAGGATGACATCATGCCAGCCACCATCAGCAACCCATACTCCAGGTACTTTCACAACTGATGCATCAGTATTTTCCCATGCCCATACTACTTTAATGAGGCCACTTTCAACACCCACTCCAACAAACTCATTAACCTGTCAAATAAAATAATTAAAATCAATTTATAAATAACTTGTTGATATTAAAAAGAGTTTAATGAGTCTGAATATATTCTTTCCCAGTTGTTATAGTACAGAAAAATACATTATAACTTCTGTGTCCCATAGAAGTGAGAAAGCAATTTGTTCAAAAATAACGTTTTGAATTTTATGTTTTTCCACATCTTGATGTCTCGTGAATACAAAAATTCTAAAATCGTACAAAATGATATTTTTTTGAATGTGGTGTGTGCATGCAAGTGAGAATTTTTGCTAACTGGGAACATACAACTCACAGTCATGAAATATATCAAGGAGTATAGTTCCATGAAATTTCTGAAAATATCTGATAAGAAACTTGGGAGATATTAAGGAATTCTCTATCTTGAAGGAAGTTCAGACTTCATGAAAATATTTACTAGTTCATAGCTTTTAACTTATAAGAAATACAGTATGATCACAATTACTACTGGAAGAAATACCTTTGTACAGTTTTTAAAAAAAATCTACCAAAGTAACCCACCCCCTTCATAAAAATACTATTTTCATAAAGTCAACTGTTTCAACCAATAAATTAAAAATTTTTAAAAAAGGTTTTTTTTTAAAATAAGACATCATTCAAAATATTGTTTAAGATTTAATGCACAGATACTTTTCAATTTTTTCTGAGGTGCTTACATTTTGTTTCATGACACTATCGTGTACCTTTGTACGTAAATGAATTTATCTAATTTTTAAAACTTTTACTAGTTTAACAAATCACTCCAGAACAATTTTTCTTTCAATAAGAAAGTAAGTAAAGAAAAATTTTTTATGTCATAAAAGTAATAAGAGTTTTCAGTTATTAGTGAGTTCAAGTGTCTAGAAACTTCAATAAAGGTATAACTGGAATTAATGGCTCAAAATTGATATTAGATTAATAAATTTTATATTACATACACATTAAAATCATATGAAAGTGAATAATAGTAATACAGATATTTTTGTAACCAGACCTATTTTAGAAAGCATTTAAAATAATACAGAAAAATATTACTTAGTTAACAAACTCAAAGCCAAAATTAAGTTGTGCATGTATATAATATTGTTTAAAAATATTGCTAAATAAATAATAATTTTTCAATTACTACCCAATCTCTTTTCCAATTATGAGAACTTACTAATCCTGATAGGTTTCTGATTTGCCAAAGGTTTCATGATGTTACTCTCTGTTCTTTCTTAGAAAGAGATATCACATAAACACACTGCAGATGACAGACCACTGTGGAACAGTATGCCTAAAAAATATTCCATACTAAATTTACAATTTTTTGTAATTCCTCACAAAATGTTATATTCAGTTTAACTTAATTTATTTAATTATAATTATTATAATTCTAATTACTATACAATTTATTTAATTATAATTATTTAATTTATATTTACTTTATACTAAACTTATAACGTTTTAATTCTCACAAAATTTTTTTCAAGCAGGATTTTAATGTGTATTATTATTTCGGGCAACATAGCCTTTTACTTGGCTCCACACTAACTCAGTTGGATTAGGTTACAGTACTAAGGGGGAAGCTTTAACACCGTATGACCTTTCATTTCAGCAAAATCATCAATTAAAAATTTATTCAATTTGTCATGGTTGTTTTTTACATGTTCAAGGAGTTCTGCTTTTAAACTTTTTTCTTCAAAGTGGATATTTTTTGACTGCAGCCATAAAGCAATTTCTTATTTCCTCCATGAACTGTTTGGAATATTTTCTAGTTTTACACTATGGTATGGAGCATTGTCCATTACAACAATACTACTTTCGGGTAAAAGAACACTTTTTCAAACCACTTCCTAAAAATATCTTTGTTCATGTCATTGTGGTAGTCTCCCAATTTTTTTGATTCAATATGAGTAATCCCTTTCTAAAAATCCATTTTCATTGCCAATATGTACCACAATTAGTCACTTTCCTTTATTTTTTTGGAGGTTGCAGGCCCCTACTTAATCCTGAAGATATGCTGTTTTTACAGATGTAAATGTCATATCACACCAAATTCTTGAAGTGGTGTGGCCTACCCACCTTTCATCCAAATAAAATATATTTCTACCTGCTTTTCTATAATTTTCTATTTTTGTTTGAAATAATTACGCCGCCAAATTATGAACTCTTCTTGATCAACAATTGCACTTTTTTTATTTTTTTTAATAAATTTAAAATCCATTGACAACAGTAATTTGTATAAACTAGTGTGTCCAATCTTTGATAAACTTGTCACCATTTATCACAGCCAGCAATTTTTTTTAGGTTGGTATTTCATTTTGAAAAAAGAATTATGTACAGTCAATCTTATTACATTTTTGTAAAATTCATCCCATTTTCCTACCACAGGTTTTCCACATTTTCTATTTTTAACAGGAGTTTTTACCTTCCTTTCCTATTTATTTCAGTCCGTAATCTATTAATACTACTAACTGACACACCAGTTATTTCAGAAGTAAGTTTCACTTCTTCCTTTTTAAGCAATGTAGGAGTTTTCTTCAGCAGTTGATTGAATATGTTAAAACTATTTTTTTTTTTAACCACTTTGCAAATGTTTCTCTTTTCTTTGTTGATTAAAAGATCTTCCTGAATTATCAGCCATATCGATAAACTATTCAAATACACACACATATAGGCTAATCACACTATCAAATCTCACAATAATCAGTAATAATCGTACAGTAAATAAATCGCACAATAACTGTACATACATACATATACATAGTCACACATACCAAAAAAGGACTGAAACAAAGAACAACAATTAAAAGAAAATTAAAAATATCCAGTATGGAATAAGAAAATTTATACTGTTATTTCAAAATCAGTGATAAACAATATTTTGTTTATAAACATCAGGTAGTTACAACAACTCGGCACGTACAATAATTTGCTGTATATACACGCACTACCACACTTGCAGTTTGTTTATTTCATACATCCTTCTATAAATGAACAAATTATACATGTCTTTACTTGGAACAGACTTTTATTTCTTCATTTTCTCTTAATTCAATTGTTAATTTCAAAACAGTGACTTTTAATTACTAATAAAAGTACATTAGTTTTATCACATCATCTATTATTTTTAAAAATCTCTTATGTAGCTGCTATTAAATTATTAAGTGCATATTTATATTCAAACAATGAAAACTTTAAAATTATACATCTATAAAATGAAGTTTTCCTCTATTGACTGGGGAAAATGTACATATACATTATTTCCAATGAAAAGTAATACATTAATTTATTAGTATTTGTTCTAGTATTTTCTAAGGCTGTGATGTATTAAAATATCTCAGATTCTAATCATAATGATCTGAATTGCTTTTCTTAAGAATAATGATGTTGATTATATAAGTTTATTCTATTTGGTAAACAGAATGAAAAAAAATGAAAGTCACATCTGTATATCAGTGGTATAATCAGTAAAGAAACAGTCACAAACCATTCCAATCCTCACTTTTCATAAAATGCCTGGAATTTTATTCTTGAAATTGACTGCCTTTTTTGTGACTAGTTCTTTAAGCCAGGTCATCTGCAATTATTATGGTTGTAAAATATAACATTCATGTACAGTAAGAAGCTGAAATTTTATGAAATTGAAATTATTGACACACATAGAACATCATGTATAAAAATTTGTAATAGAAAAACACATTTTGTATTATTTTTTACCATTGAGCTCCAAAGAATCATTCCATCAGGCTGAGCAGTTGAAAAATTTACATATAAGAAATCAATTTCATTCATTCGAGTTTGTTCACTTAGAATATTTCCTCTCTTCTGTAAGTAAGGACTGGAATCTACCACAATGAAACTGTCACCACTAAAATGTGGAGCTCCAACTGGTACTTCTGTGAGTAATAAAAATTACAATGAAACATAAAATTTTAGAAAAGGTAACATACAGTTTTATTAAGTATAATAAGAATATAGATTAATAATTTCATATTTTATTTCTTGTGCACTTTATTACTGTGTTTTTGTATTTGTTGGTATCTCTCTCTCATGTTTCTATGAGTCAATCACAGATTCACAGCATTCATTCACAGATGTCTATGAGTCATTCACAGATTCACAGAATCACAGCATTTTCTAACAGCATAACTAATTTCTTACTGCAGTTCATTAATTTGTTAAATTAATCACTGTTATTTGTTATTTAAATCATAAGCAAAGCTACCTGATATTTCAAAAGGTAAAGGGCTATTTCACGATTTATCTTCACATTACTTTAGTATGCAAACAGTTTGTTGACTGTACAAGTGAACTTCTGTTTAGTACAAGTCTCTGTTGAACAATGACATTATGCTCTAAACATCTTATTGGCAAACCCTTACATAGCAAATGGGAGTCAATTTATTTTTTGAGGCAGTTGTAGTGGTTAACGTGCTGACTTCAAAATCAGCTGGTCAGATTCAATTCCCAGAAATGGCTTAGCCCTTCATAATTTCATCTTCCTTTTTAAAATATGAGTGCAACATGTCTGAGGTAGCAATAATAGAAAATGGAAAAAATTCTATGGTTCAAGATTTATTTTAAGTGGTTTCAGAATTCAAGAAATTAATATAATGCAGGATCAGTATTTTTTTATCACAATTTGTCAAACTTTTTGGGAACTTTATATTTGTGTTGTGATATTAATGTGTTTGTCTTATCCTTTATCCTTTCCATTTACATAAGCCAATAAGGAAACACAGCAGTTAATAATAAAAATAAACAACCTGTTTTATTATCGATGAGATTATTTTAAAAATGTACACACTAATCCATAAAAAAAATTAGGAAACTCACCTAGTTCACAAAAGTGACCTCCCCAACCACTTAAACACTGGCAGGTTGGTTGTACTCCTTTTTCTTTAATGCACTGCCCACCGTGTTGACATGGTGCTTCAGCACAAGATAATATTGTTTCACATTTATTTCCAGTAAAATACTGTAATTAGGAAAAAAAACATTGTATTAGAATAAAGATCTCTTATTTAAAATCATAATGAAAATATTATATATTTTATTTGGTTTAATTATTAATATTATTTATAAGAAAAGTTAATATTATGTTATAAGAATAGGATTTCAGCTATCATGAAACTACACTCCTATAATTCATGTTTTATCTGTTTATTTACATGTTTTAATAAATCAAGAAGTCATTTTTTGTTAAAATATTTGTTATTAAGATAATAATTACAGTTATCTTTTCTGCTAAGATTACTTTGGTTTCTATGTTTAGTACTGCTTACCTTTCTTAGTTTCACTTTTTTATCTCTAGTTGATGCGTTTCAAAATCACTCCATTATCAAAACTTATTGTACTAGTACTTTTAAATCTCTGTTAATCTTTATATAGTGTTTAGTCAACACCCCTCCCTATATTTGATGTCATGCCTTATTCTTGTTTATTTGTTATTAATGGCTATATATTGAGGCTCTTGAAAAGGACATTTGCTTGATTGTTGATCTGTTCATTTTGTTCTTCCTTTAACATTGAAGAAGAAAGATTTCTTGAAGATTTAAAGATTTAAAGATTTGAAGATTTCTTGAAGATTTCTAGTCTTCCTTTAGGAAGACTAGAAATCTTTAAATTAAAAAGTAATAAAACGATCATAAATGAACAAGTTAACAATCAAGTGCCTTCTTTTCATGATCCTCTATTCATTGAAAACAGGAAATAGGTAAATAAAATTAAAAGATAAGTATAACCATAATGATAAATAAACAAGAGGAAGGCCAGATAAGGCATGACATCATTTTTTGTCCATTACAGCTGGCAGGAAAATGTTCGTAAAATAAGAAAAATAAAAATGATAATGTAAGGATATATCTTCATTTATTTGTATCATTATTATTTCACATGGTAATATTTTTTTTGTATATTGTTATTGTCTAAGATAAAGAAAACTATAAAATATAAAGAGAAGTAACCACTTTTCTTTCTTTATTGATTAATATTGTTATGTTGTGATGCTGCTTTTAATCAAGATTTTTCTATATTTTGTCTTGCTAGTTTATAGCAAATGATTGAGCAGTTCCTATTTGTATCCATAGAATAGTAAACTTAGTATTTCAGATGTGAATTCATAACATATAATAATAATAATGTTATGATCTGAATAAAAAATTCATTTATATATATAAACAGATTACTATTTGCAGTAAATTTCTACAGTAAACACAATCCATAATGAATAGTTAAGTCTCTCATAAAAATATCTTTTTTCTTAGCTGAGAGTTTGGCACTTACACCATCAAACCCAAACTCTCAGCTAAGAAAAAACTTATTTTTATGAGTGATTAAATGACTATGGGCTATGTTACTGAAAAAAATCTATTGCAAATAGTAAACATTTTTTGAGGCCCATCTAGCCTTTGTCTGTGGGCAATATGATCAGTTTGTAATACAGTGGAACTCACAGTTGAGAGTACGAAATTTACTCTAAATCTATTGTAATACTTCATTTGTAACTATACGTGTCAATCTAATAACATGAAACATATTTAATATCTTAATTCTATATCTGTTTACTTTCTAGTTTTGTTTGCTGTAAGTGTTTATGTTAATATGAGTATTGTTATCAAGTGAAAACATTTTATCAGTACATAAAACTTACTGACAGAGAATACTGATCCTCTTTATACATCACCAATAATTTGATCAGTTAATTGCAAGTAAAATCTATCTTAAAACTTTATATGTTACTTATATCGCAGTATATGTACTAACATATCATCACATGTGTTTCTTGTTTCCTTAAGGAAAAATATGACACATATTGTCATGTAATGACATGATATGAAATGTATAATATATTAGAAAAATTTTTATAGGTACCTGTAAGCAAGTACAATGAGGCCTAAATGTGGTATCTAACCAGCAGGTTCCTCCATTTTGACAGAAATCACCTCCACAAGCTGTACCATCACAGTCAGCTATGTTTCTTGCTGATAGTACTTTAGTCTCATCAAGAGGTATATGTTTCCAGTTGACCGACAAACGACGAATACAACCAGTGTATGCAACAGGCAGATCAGCCATTGTGCCATATGGTAAATCAGAAAGATCTGGAATTCCACCTGACAGAATAAATTAAAATAATTGTAATGAAAATATTCACATGTGTTTGTATTGTAATACAAACTCTGTATGCAAGCTAATAAGTTTTGTTAATTTACTACTGTTATTTGCTATTAATAACTTTTATTACATTTAGTGGAGGAAATAAAAACAGGTAAACAATTATCAGCTTACATTATGGTGCTCAAGTGTACTGCTGGGTTAATTGTCTGTAATAACTCAATTGTTTGTCAACGGATTTTTACAAATGAGATATCATTTTGTTCAAAATAAGATGTTTAATACATTTTGTAAAAGTAAAAATTTGATCAAACAAATAATTACAAAGATATTGAAGATTAAAAAGATTTAAGATTGAAATCTTTTAAGGTGACGTTTTCAAATTTTTTTATTTTGCAGAACAAGACCAATCTTAGATTTGACAAATTTAATTAAAGTAGGTTTTCCTGTTCCTGAGAAATAATTTTTTTGTTGAAAATCACAAAATGGCATCCAGAAGGAAAACAAAGCAAAACAGGACGTATATCGACATGAACCGTCTTGCTCATTTTGATATCTTGAATCAGTTCCTGAAGTTTGGCGAATACGTCCTGGAACACTATATCTACAAGTACATAAAACTGTTTTTATGAAAGTTAATAACTGATAAAGAGAAAAAAAAATTAAAGTAGGCTTCCAAATTTTGCTTATCTGGCAGATAGGCCAGGTGGCGAAGAAAATGCTAATACTGAGGTGGTGATGTGGTTTATGTTACACAGTAAGATTGGATGGAGGTTATGTGCTAAATAATCCAGAGCAGTCCTACATGTGGAGATGCAAGTAGAATAAAGTGTGAAGGACTAAGAGTGGAAAAGCAACTGTTGTTAGGTAGGAGTAGGGAAAGGATAGCCTGGACGAAGAGGGGGTTAGGTGCACTCAGGAGTAGTCAACTACTGTTGAGATGACTCCCTGAGCAAGTCTGAAATCCTGTGATTTACATTAACAGCCAAAACTGCCGAATATGGAGCGCTGAAAATCCTCACGAGTTTCATGTACAACTATTACTCGCACGTAAAATTGATGTTTAGTTGCGATTATCTCCCAGGGTCATGTAATAGGACCTTTGTTTTTTGAGCAGTCTGTAGACGGTGTGGTTTATCGCAACTTAATCGAAAGGTTTATTGCCATGTAGTTACACGAACGAAAATGTTGGTTCCAGCAGATCAGATCATAATCATCATCATTGATCATTTACCTTCATTATACAATTGATCAGGATCAGTATAAACTTTTGCCCAGTCACTAAATTTATTTTATTTTTATTTTAAGAATTAAAATTTGACATTTTTCAGAGTTAAGTTATTCAGTAAAATAATTTTAACTATTTAACCAAAAATTGATTGCATAGTTGTATCCTTAGGGTAAAATTCATGGTTTACTTCAAATTTTTTTTTATTAAATTGTATTTTGTTTTGTTAAATTTTTTTCTGTTCATAATATAAATTTTTAATTACTTTTCATTTATTATAATAGAAATTACCTTTTTTTTTTATTAAAAAATAAAAAAATGAATTACCTATATAAAGAGGACTAATTGTAGGCAGAATGGTTTCTCCGAATTGAAGTATTCCAGCATTTACTGAGCCATCAACTGATAAAAATAGTCGTTGTCCATAACGACCTGCTCGAACTCTGTGCCATACACCAAGAGGAAGGACTCGTCCACTTCGAACAACCACTACTTCCTCCAAACGTCTTTTTCCACCTGTTCAGACTGCATTCCTTCTGAATCTGAGTTTTCTCACAATTTATTTTATTACTTAATAAATATTACATTTTTAAATTTTGTTGCAAATAATATAAAAATACCATTAATTTTGTAAAACAACATTTTTTTATTATTACAAGAGAGTAATTAGAATAGTAATAATATATTTTAACAATTATGGGGTAAAAAGTTAAGTAATAAAAAAATTTGCATCGCATATACTGAACAATTATATGAATTTATATAATAAAAAGTTCTCAAATTTTAAAAGTAAGCAGTTAGAGTAGTGTTGTTTGTATTGAAAATATTGCTGTGTAATCTATTAATCAATGAAAGTATTTTTTTCTCAGAATAAGTAGTATAAAATTCAGTATTTACTTCAAAACTGTTCTCAACAATATGAGATTGCAATATAAACTACCAAGTTAGGAGATAATGTTATTTTGATGCTTAGATACAGTTACTGGGGTCTCTAACAGCTGCTGAACCATTCATCAGTGACAATGTAAATGGTTACAGATAAATATCTTCACTTGATTAGATGAAGATGTTATCAGTTAATCAAATCAGTTATTTTTAGTGATACAATTCTGTTTTTTAGGTTTGTTATTTTGATTTACCTTTTTATCATCATAGAAAACAGAATAGGTAGTAAAAATATTAAATGAAAAAGTTGTTATTAAAATCTTATAAAAGTCAGAATAATCTTTACCTAAAGGATGAACTCTAAGCTCAAGGACTCCACCATGCAATGACAATGACAAGAATGTTCGAGAACCCTCACCAGAAAAAATAACAAGACCTCTATTCTTTAGAGGGCGCAATTCAAAGTCAATGCAGATTTGTTGAAGATGGAAGTCAGCTGTTGGTAGAGACAGGTATGATCTTATTCCAGAAAAATTTACATCTGACAGCTTTTCAGCTAAAACAAAAATTTTTTTAATGTAAAACGGATAGTTAAAATTACAAAAATATAAACTATAAATAATGCATCATCTTTTTTTCTAGAATATTTTCATTCAACTATATGCAACAAATATATTACATAATTTATTATAAATGTCATGGATTTACGTGTTGTGTAGAAGACTCAGATTTTAATATATCTAAGCAAATATAAATTAATTTATTTACATACTCCACCGCTGTGCATTATAAAGAATCCTGTTCCTGCTATGTGATAGCAATAAAATATCATGTGCATTTCTCCTCTCTCAGTTTCTCTTTGATGTCAAATTTTTTTTTATCAATTATCCATCTCTAACACTCTTGTTATCATAACAAGAGTATGAGAGAGTAAGGGAATAAGTTGAATTCAACATTACAATGATTATTAATAGTATAACATGCACTGTCAGCACTGTTAGGTGAACCCTTATCTTGAGCAGGAATGCTCAAGACTTGCTTATCACTTAATAAAGAAAAAAAATTAATGTGTGAGAAAGTTGAAGTGAAGAGGAAATACAGTGTCAGAAACTTGCATCATTGGATCAGTATTTTGGACAGTAACTGTCATTGTTAATATAGACAGATGTCTATATTAACAATGGCAGTATTCATGTAGATACATGAATACATTTGATGAGTTGTGAGCTCAACTCACTGAAGGGAATAAATAGATATTCTTTATTGTACATGCCTCACATTTCAGGTATACTTGCAACAAGCCTATAAGATCTTCTCTAAGAAATGAGCAGTTACTAAATACTTCTAGTCATCACACTAATGGATCTTTTTTGCTGTATGTCCATTTATCATTGTAGATGGTACTTCACCACATCAAAATAGAATAGGTCAAAGATTGAATACCAAACAAGAAGTATGATGCACTCATGCACATGCACTAACTCTAGAGAGTAAATCTTCTTTACTTATCTTTTAAACACATTTTACACTTTTTATTTATTATTTTTATTTAATTTTTAATTTAATTATTTATTTTTATTTTCTCTTTTTGTCTATTTTATTTTTTTTAAATTTTGTCTTATTAATTATGTTAAACTTTTAATTATGTAAAAAATTATGTAATAATTATAAATTTTGTTTTGTTATTTTTTTATATTTTTGTCTTACTTGGCAGATAGGATTTGTCACTTTGAATTCTGAAATACATGTAGATACAAAAAGTGAAAACTAGATATGTGTAATTACATGTTGTTACAGCAAGGAATCATACCAAAATATTCTCTGAAGGTAAGATGTATTTACTCCTGTACTATCTACTTCTCATTCTACATTTATAAATTATTGTATGCCAGACTAATTTTACACATTCCGCTTACATGATGTAAGGTGTAATAAATTTCAATGGGTAAAATTGAAATTCATCAGTTCAATTTTAATTAAAATGAGACAAAATTAGCACTCTATGGTACAATTTGTTTGTTAACCTTGAGTAAAACTTTTCAAACTAATTTCTCAGAGACTTATAGTCTAGTGACTGAAAAATCTTATTTTTGAGAAAGTTTTGACATCAATACTGTGGTATGTATTTATTATGCAAGCAATAACAGAATTATGCCCAGTTTCAGTCAGTTAATAATGACTGACGAATTTTATTTCTTGCAAAATATGCCAAGCCTGACCAATTTTAAACCCAGAATCTTCTGAATGAAAAACATAGCTCTACCACTCTGCCACAGGATCAAATCTCAATTGGACATATGTTGTTAATACTGAAAATGATTAAGTACAGTTGAGCTTATTGTTAATTTTTTTGTATTTACAGTGGACTGCATTAGTAAGTGGTGTAATTTTTTTACACTGTGCCTAATCATGCAGGATTCAGTATGCTTGCAGGTAACCAATATAAGTTGCTTGGTGAAGAATGTAAGTATTAGATGCCAAAAGTTTACATAATAATTTTAGGTCTATATCAGAAGATTTTTAAAATTTGGGAAATTTAAAAAAATTTTGATTTCCAAAACATGGGATAACATGAGACAACTACACATTAATTACAACATATTGTCATAGTTTGCTTTTTATTGGAAGTCTCATAGAGGTAAAGCTTGTATGTAAGCGAGGAGGATAACTATATTTATTAATAAAAGTATATTCCTTGTTTTGCTATGGTATCAGTATTTTTATGCCAAAACAGACAGGTTGGCACATAACTACTCACTAGTGGAAAATCAATAAATGTAGTATTTTACAAGTTATATGGAATAGTTAGTAGATTATCTGAATGTAAAGTTAATAAACAATTTTAATTTTTTTAATTCAGTTTTAGTATGGGTGGTAAAGATTGATTACATACTGGTCTTTCAGTAACTATAAATTCAAATTATGCTGTTGAAAAATTATGTTTAAAAATATATATATAAAATTTCTTAGATTGGACGTTTTGAAGTTTATTGATATATAAGTATTTAAATATATTTCCTCAACAAGTGTCATTTACTTTTTAAAATGTTGGAGAAATTTATGAAACTGAAATAAGTATTGCGTTGAGAAAAAGAATTTTTATTTTTTTCCTTTAAAGTTATTGATTTAATATACTTATTTAAAAAAGTTTATTTAAAAAATTACAATTGTAGGAATTTACCTTTCTCACATAATTTGCCTGTGCGTCCTAAAGAACAGTCACATGCATACCCAGACTCAAGAGGTATACATGTTGATCCATATGAACACTTATGGTGTGTTGAATCACATGGGTTTTGTCGGAGTGCGCACACTGGACCAAACCAACCATCCTTACATAAACACCTAAAAACATTGATTTTTCTTCTGAAATTTTCCATAATAATTATACTTGTATTTATACTATCAGTCATATTTCTTATTATAGTAAAATAAATAAAATGTGTTATAAATAAGAAGTATATTTTTTTTTTTGTACGGGTTAGCTTACTATATGTTAATAAAATATAAATTGTTAAATTACATTCAAACTTACATTTTTGAATAAATAGATTTCTTATTTTCTGAATGATAAAAATGACTTTAAGGAGTGTACATAAGAAATACATAATTTTATTGAAGAACTGATATGGTAACACTTGGAAATATTGTGACACAAATCTATACCGGAACAAAAATACTGAAACAAAATATCAGGACATTTTCTTCAGTAGGACCATTAATTAGCAACACCTAATTCCATGTAGTTATGAAGAATGCTGTAGTTAATGGTCCCTTATAAAAAAGATTAGTAAACTCCTTACATAACCAAATAATATGTTTTATGTATGGTGTGTTTCTTTGTTAAATATGTTTCCTTTTACAGATTTTATGGCTAAGGATATGTCTGAAGTAGGTTAGCTAAGTATCTCCTTAATACCCAGTATTATGAAATTGAGTCATCTATGATTTAAAATGATTAATTATAAAATATAGAAATTAGTAATTAATAAGTTCTAATTAGTTAATTAATTTAATTAGTAATTAGTATAAATATAAAGTAAATGTTTTCTAATGTTTTAAGTATTATATGTAATTTGGTTATTCATATACATGAATAATTAGATTTTTTAGGATCATTTTAGCATTAGGAATATTGAAGGAATATTTATAGAAATCTATGATTTTATTTTTTACAGTTTTTAAGTAATAATAAATGTATGCTTCTGGATGATTCACAGTGTTTTTGTAAAATTGAATTAATTATCAGTTATTTAAAAAAAAAATTATGATTTTTATATAATTATGAAATAAACAAATATTATAAAATAAACATTCAGTTGCACATATGACAAAATTAATGTGATTTTTGAAAGTCTAACAATGCATTGTACATTAAACAGCTAAAACAAACAAACAAATGTTAAAAAAAACATAATACACATCCCTATTAGGAATTAATAATTTTAAATTCGATTCTTACCCTTGAAAAAATATAATTTTATTAAATATAATTAAATAATAATAAAATAAAAAACACATTAATGATATAGATAATACTGAAACTATTTGAAAATTAAATTCGTCATAGGGTGTAACACTCACTGCTTAATTTAACAACTCATTCTTTCAACATTTACGAAGATTTTTATAAATATAAAAAAAATTTTAAATTTTTAAATCAAATGATATCAATTGTAAGATATCAAACAATTTTGAATTTAAATAGTTAATTGATTTTTTATAATATTCCATATACATTAGTTATTTTGATTTAAGGCCGGTGGGCAGCTGTACCCCTTACTCATATATAATAGTTTTTTACTCTGTTGTCAGGCCAGGATGTGCTGCTTATTATTATATATATTAAATACTGAGTTAATAACGCAGGACATGTTAATATTATACTTATAAATATATATATTTAATAACTAGAAGAGGTATAATATTAAAATTCATACGATACTTAATTCAGAATGAATACTAACGTAAAAGTTGCTCCGTGATCAAGGCAAGCACCTCCATTTAAACATGTTGCATTATGACATTGCTGAGTACCGCATTGACCAACCCCTCTACCAACAATAGCTCTTTGCCTCAATTGTCCTACAGTAACTGTCACTTGACCTGTTCGAACTTCAACACCATAGATACAACCTGAAAATCCAGTATGCAATGGAAGGTCATGGGGCAGTCCCGTGAAATTCATTGCTTTATGACCGCCTGTAATAATTAAAAACATAATATAAAATTATAATTCTAGTTATATAAAACTAGTTGTTTGATTTCAGACAAACAAAGAATGATGATTTTTCTTGTAAATGAAAAATTATTGTTGTGCATACTACCTAATGTAATGATTACAGTGCAATTACAATTTTATTTATTGATAAGAATTAATTAACAGTTGTCAGTTAGGTAGATGCCATAACCAAACTGTCATGGCTACTTGACATGAGACTAAATTTATTCATATTAGTGGTATTGTCATTTCTCAAGAATAACAGACATTCCACGCCCAGAAAATTAGAAAATTGAGATTTGAAGTGGTTTCCAATTGTTGTAATTACTGAGCAAAGATATTGATGCTTATCAACAAACCCAAGTATATCCAAATATAGAAGGATGAAAATTTAACTGTGACAAAACAGCCTTTACAGAAATGCCTTTCCAATGCCTATACAGAGTAAACAGTGAGTTCTACTAATTGCAAGTAATACTTCTCACAACATTTTATAAAATTATAATTCTAATTAATCAATAAATGAAAATATAGGAATACTTATTTCAAATAAAATTGTTTCATTGTAAAATAATCTAAAATATTTTTGCTGGAAAAAAGCCAGTGAAGTAAACATTTAGACAAAATTATTAGTTTGAGAATCAGGGATTCAAACTTAAATTTTAACATATTTTAACTTAAAAGAAAAAACAAAAATTAAATGCTTATAACTTTTATCATTTATCTCTAGTGCTGGTTTTGTATTATTATGGCCCCATCAAACTTATTACTGATGATATCTCGAGTCATAAAGCGTATGTAGAATGTGGTTAAAAAGAGTGTTCAATTTGTGGTATATTTCATGTTAGTTTGTTTAAATATGATACTTTTTTGTGAAAATAATGGTGGTGCTGTTGGTGTGCGCGCGCGTCCGCAAGCGTGTGTTTAAACGACGAGTCTTAAAAATCCGATCAAATGTAAATTACTATAAAATTGCTATTTTAAGAATTTCATTAAAACAAGGCAGATATTTTATGTTACTTGCACATATCTTAATTGAATTTTAAATGAAATACGTTTTAAAAAAAAAAAACATTCCAACACTCTAGGTGCTAGATGAAGTGAATATAAATGTGAGCACGTTTAAGTAAGAATAATCATGATAATTTCTTTTATCCTATTCTTAATTTTGTAAATATTACCTTTCACGCAGACGATAAATTACAGAACTCATCTGGCAATAGATTTTTCGGGTCACCTGACCATAGAGATTTATTTAGAATAAATTTAACTGGAATAGTTAACCGTATTGAAATCTTAGGAATGTAAGCAATTCCGTCAATTTAATTTTTTACCAGTCAGCCTTCATCTTGACGATAAAAGGTTTTTGTAACTTTTTCTCAATTAAATTAAATGATAAAATAACTGAATTTCATTCATAATCATTTTGCAATCAGTTCCGATTTAACGCATGGTGATAAAGTAATTATTTTTGTAACTCACTTAAGTGAAAAATGAACAAAAATTGAAAAAAAAAGTTTAACATTCTTTGTTGCTACGAAAGTGGATTTTCATAGAAATTTGAATTAAGTAATAACTTTCAAACGAATACGAGATTTTTTTTATACACGCCGAAAGTAACAAGACTCATCTTATAATGGGAATTAAAATAATAAAAATAATAATAATAATAATAATAATAATAATAATAATAATAATAATAATAATAATAATAATAATGGGAATTAAAATGCCTAATTACTTACTTACATATTCAATTACATACTTAATATAAAACTGAATTTTTTCCGTTCTCATTAATAAATTATAACTATAAAATTGCTTAAATTTTAATTTTAAACTAACATACAGTTCCTTCTGCTTACAACAATTCGAAGTTCTAATGTCATAAAAGTTCTAAAAGTCATAATGTCTGAATATATTCGTATACGTATAAGTTTCATGCGTTCATATCGATAAATGAAATTTCTTTATGTTTCAAATTAGTTTCGTTGAGGATAAACGAGTAATCTCTACACATCATCAAGTAATTTTGTGAATAACAAAATATAATTATTTTATTGTACACTAAATGGCAATCTCTCATAATCTAATCGGGGGTTATACCTCAAACGGCGAAGGTATTTATTGGCTAAGACAGCGACCGGATTACGGTTTCACAAAATCTAATTCCCGTCTCTCTTGTTTCATAGGAACAAATAAGAAATTTAAAATACACTCGGATAAAATGAGATACAGTGTTATTTTCAAAACGAAGTTGCAAATCTGCATATGTTGATTTTTAAGGAGAACGACATTCTGTTTTTCAATTATAAATTAATAAAACTTTATATATTGTTTATTAAACATGTCGTCTGCTACGTTTTAATTAATATTTATTAACACCTCTGAACATGCACGCGTGCACGCACACACATCTAGCGTACACACATTTCATAAAGAATAGATTTACACCTTTAATAAATTAACACCTTTATGTTCATTAATATTATTGTATATTAAAGTTCAACAAAATTATTTTTCTTTCAGTTTTAGATTTGAATTTATGAGTTATGTAAGTTTTTTTTTTACATTGGAAGAACTTTCTAACCAATTCTTTGGAACAGTATTTTAATGTTATAAAAATATTTGATAAAGTGTTTTAACTATTTTTCTCTTTTCTTTAGAGTTAAATGCAATACATTTTGTTTAAAATAAATAATTAACAAATGTAAAAATAATACTTTTCAGTATTACCTACAAACATAATAGACTGTGTATTGAGTTCAGAAAGTCGTCCAGGAGAGTAACCAGTAACATTTTCCAAATTGTCTACTTGTAACCATGATTGCTGACCTAATCTGCCTAGTCTTACCAGGTGTGTACGTCCAGTTCTACCACTCAGTGAACGTGGAGTGAATATTCTTCTTGGTCCTAGAATTGTTAAATTGGATTTTAAAATTACTAATTAAAAAAAAGAAAAAACAACAAAAAAACATTAAAATATTTGAATGTTTACAACACATATTAGCTTACAAGTTTGTTATAAAGTTACTTCATGAGTGAAGTAACTTTAGTGATTTTTTGAAATACGAGTATCGTAGTCTAATATTAATATTGAGTGTTATTCTATTAAAAATTTTCTGTATGTGATTTTGGATGGTACTGTTTATGTAATTGCCTATTTCAGAAGTTCTTGAAATAATTTCTGTGTATTATTAAACAATTTTTGTTTCTCCCACCTTATATAACATATTTCTTTAATACTGATGTTAATGTAACTTTTATAGTTCTGTCTTGATTTACTAAAATTAGTGATTTAAAGGTATAAGTTAAAATTTTAAATTACATTTAATGATGTTTTGCTTCAAAAGATTCTACTTGCCGAACACTGCATCATAATTATATTTAAAAATATTGAAAATATATGGCTCCAATTATTATAATTGTATAAAATCCTTTTTAATGAAACTTCACCTTCCTAAAATTAGATTTCATCTAACTTTATCCTTTTCTAATTAATATTACATTTATTTTTTAATAATTTAATACTTTATTCCGTTGTACCTGAACCTAGATTCCATGTAAGGACAACGTAGCCTTTAATAAAACTGACAGCTAAATGATCAGATGTGGAATCATGAGGACGTCCTTGCCCAATAAATAACATTAGTGCTATTTGATCCATGGAGACAGGACTAAATCGAAACCTGATTTCGAAACTGTGGTGTACAGCACTTGGTAATGGATAAGCTGTGAATGATGAAATTCCTCTAACTGCTGATGAATAAGATGGTTGACCTATTTCTAAATCTGTAAAAAATTAAAGGAATAAGCCAGTTTATTAATTTTATGTCACAATTAACATACTAAAACTAACTAAAAGATCAGTAAAATGCTGAAATAAAATTCTGTAAAAGATTTTTGTATCAGTTTTCGATTATGACTGATTCACTTAAAATTACAAAATTTACAACATTGCTAACAAATTTTACAATTAAGATCCTATGACTAATATCGATATGGCTATCGATATAGTTTACAGATATATATATCATAACCAAATAATTTAGTGATATTTGATATCACTATCAAATATGTTAATGGTTATTCACTAAATGTTAATTTTAGCAATAGATGAAGCAGATCTGTCAACTTTCATGAAATTCAGTCTTAAAGCCAACAAAGAACTATAAAATGTATTATTGCTATTTGCTACTGAACTGTAATTCTATTATACGAGTATAATACAAATTAAATATGCTGTTTTTAATATTGTAACCTTTTTTAAGTCCAATGTGAAACTCATTCAAAAGTAACTTAATTGTTGGTTAATTAGGTCATCTTATCTCCTTCCTTAATCTCTTTAATAAAACTTTCATAAAATACTATATGTATTAAAATTAAAACACTAAATGTAAAAATGTATTACATCTTTCAGTAAATTACAACCCCCCCCCCCCCGCGAATCACTCTTCTTTTGTAATGAAAAGATATTGATTTTGCATCTCCTTATCTAACATATATAAAATTGTAAAATTTTCTTTTTAAATATTTGTGGAACTTGTATATAAAATTCTCAGACTCCTGTACTGGGGCTTATTATTTTCACTTTTCCAAATACATAATCAGTTTCACTTACCTTAAATAGTCTACCCCAATAAATCATCTTTTACATAAAGGTGATTTATTATGTATGATTGTATAAGCATATACAAAGTGTGGCAGAAGTATCTCCCACATTTGAAAACTGTGCTGTATGTGGAAGGACACTGAGATGAGCAAAGTCTTGCTAGTTTATTTTTTAGTCACTACCATGTCTTGGATGGGAGAACATCATGGAATTCTCCACAGGGAACTTAAAATGCATCCCTATAAAATGGTAGTTGCGCAAGAATTAAGTGAGAGGGATTGCATCAATTGTAAAAATTTGTGTAACTAATTTTGGCAGCAGATCCCCTTTGCAGCTGTTGTGCTGTTTAGAGATGAAGCACATTTTTATTTCTTTGGCAGCGTAAATTAACAAAACTTTTGTTACTGGCTGAGACAAGCCTTCTCAAATTTCATCAAAAATCAGTGCTCAGTCCTCTCATTACTGTTTAGTGTGCAAGAGGACAAATTGGCATATAGGGCCTTTATTTTTTTGAAGACATTGGTTATAGTTATTGTGACCTCAGATAGTACATGCTACAGAGCTTTCTGCGACCTAAATTAGACGAATTTGAAGATTCAGCAGATGTTTGGTTCCAACAGGACGGGCAACGGTTCACACTTCTAAACATTTGTTCACAGTTTTGAGAGACATGTTTCCTGTCATCTAATCTCTTTATGAGGTGACAATGGGTGGTTTGCATGGTCACCAGATTTGATCCCTTGTGATTTCTTTCTGTGGATATACTTAAAAGAAAGAAATTTTAAACATCGTCCACAAAGTCTAGATCACTTAAAGGATGCGATACAGTAAGACATTGCCGCCATTCCTCTCAAGATGTACCTGAGAATATTGAAGAACTTCTAAGAAATATTTTAACAATTTATCGCCAATGATGGTCGACATTTCAGTGACGTAGTATTCAAAATTTAGTTTAAAATAACTACATTATTTGTGTTTTGTAATAGTAAAAAGATTTTTTTAACTCATTTAGTTTTTTAAAATTAACCTTCAAAATGTGAGAATTACTTCTGCTGCATCCTGTTGTATTGTTTTTTTGTAAAGCAACCCCTCCTTAGTGTTAGTAGTTTTTTGAAATTGTCAGCCCAAACTTCTACACTAATCCTCTCTGTACATATTCTATTATAAATAAGTAAATTTTTTAATAAAGAAATGCTTAAAAAACACTTTTTTTTTAATAAAAAAACAATTTTTACTCTATAACTTAAATACAAGGAATTGCTCATTTTAGTGGTGGAGTGGTAGAATAGAAATCAAGGAAAATCTTTTGTCAATTATAGCACAAAAACAAAGCTTTTCAAGGCCTAAGTTTGAATGAACGTTTTGCTTGTTTTCACTAGCAGACATGAAATACTTCCATTTCTGCATCAAACATCTTTAAATTTCATCATCAGTCATGTAACTCTTGGTATATTAATCTGATAAGTGGTACATTTCAAATGCCAATATTCTTTTTTTGTAAAATTTTACAAATTAATTCTTTTATAATATTTAATAACAAAATCTACATTATATGTTTTAATAAATTAATGTTCTAGTTACCGTTTTGACAGAAGAGACCATGCTTCCCAAATGGACAAAGACAGATAAAACCACTTCCTGGGTATTCAGCACAAGTTCCTCCAAATTGGCATGGGTTATTGGCACATACTGATTGATTACAGGTTTGCCCAACATACCTGAAATTTAATTATTTAATAATTTTTTACTGATTGAAGTAAACAGTTCTTAGATAGTTGTTTACAGTTGTTTTACAGTCCAAAAATTTGCTGATTTTTATAATATCATATTCCAAAAAAATTAATATCGTTCCATAAAATCTATAACATATAAAAATAATGATAAGTGCTACATTTACTTAATAATAAAAATGTTTCTGAATTGAGTGTTTATTCTGTTACATGTGAAATCAGATTTCATTAGTATTTATGAAGTAGCTACCTGGAAATTAGGAGACTCATAAATAAACAGACAATGCAATAAATAATGATGGCTCAATAACCAATGAAATTCCCTAGCCCTGAACTGTGTGATCAGTATTTTGCATAAATTGGGATAAGTTATTCTCTAAATTAATTTATTAATTAAATTTTAAAAGTTAGTAGTAGATTGAAGAGTAGAACCTAGAATGTTAAACAGACATATTTAAAGATAGGAGTAAATTTAATTGAAAAAAATACCAAAAAACTGCAAATAAAATATCTATTAATAAATTAGAAAAAAATATGTAAAGAATATCTACCCAGAGGGGCAGAGGCAGTTCCAGTTTTCTTTGTGTTCTACACATGTAGCTCCACCATAACATGGATTTGAAAGACAAGCAAGAGAAGCACATTCTGATATCTCAAAACCATCTTTTGCATCATGATATATATGCCTCTCCTCTCCATCAATCTGAAAATATATAAAACAGTTATTAAATTTTGTTTTGAGTAGATCATAGTATAAGACTGTTAGAAGTAATTAATTAAAATTATGCTACATTATCGACTATTAGATATATATAACTATTTATGAACTGATCTGCTAGCATCAAATACAGATGTAACCTTTAGAAAAAAATTTATGGAAGTATTTGTGGAGAGAGTAGCATTTTATGAGAGCAAAATATGGGCAGAAAGAAACACATGGAGGAAAAATATTACAATCTTTGAAATATATATATATTTTTTTTTTTGTGAAAAACGCTTTCGTGTTATCATCGCCCGAGACAAAACTATAACAAAAAAATACCCCTTCTCAGATATCAATAAAATAAGATTAAAACTAAGATGAAAACTATGATAATAAGAAGAATAAAACTAAAATAATAAAAGAAACGTAACCATTAGGATAAAATATACAACATGAATAACAAAATAAAATCAAAATTTATGGTTGCTTAACATTAAATTTTATGAAGTATATTGATACTTCAATACACTTCATAGAAGTAGCAATATCCACTCTAATATATTTTTATCATTGCCTAGGATGCAGCTAATGTACCTCGGTAATTTAAATTTACTATGTATGGCTGCATAACATATGCCATCCACAAGGATGTGGTGCACAGTCAAGGGATAGTCACATTGTACACATAGTGGTGAATTTTCTGCTGATATCAGGTACCATGATATCATGATATCAGGTGCTGATATCATGAGTTGCTCTAATTAGAGAGGATAAAAAAATCTGATGAGTTGAAAATCCCCACTGAAGAGGTGAGGATGGGAGAGAAAGATGAATAGTAGAGATAAGAAATTTATGGCAGTCTTGTAAAAAGAGAAATTAGATTAGGGGACTATCTATTAAGACTTCCAGGTTTAGTTAATTTTGTGATGGAAAATGTGTAGAATGTAAAGGAAAACAAAGACTGGGAAGTATGAAATAGATAATTGTTTACGCCATTCTGGCATAAAGTTTTTCCGTTATTTCTACGAGTTCCCAGCTAGGGTAGGTCCCGTTGTTTTGTTACAAGGAATGTTTGAATTCCACTTGGTTTCGTATTGCTGGGTCGGTAAAGTCCACCTGTCTCTATTATTGTTCTCGTGCGAACCTCCCCCCGTCATCCTTAACGACCGCGCCCCTTATTCTATCGAGTGATTTCTGACTAACCTTTTCAAACACCCGTTATCTTTTCGTCCCCTCACTAATACAAACACACACTATCCTGTACACTACCTGGATCTGGTTACCCCCGCCTTTTTTCGCCATCTTTTCGGCAGAGTACCTCCAACATCTCACCACTGCAGTCGCCTCGGGCAATACTCTCCTGCAAAATCTGTGTTAACATTCACGCTCAAGCAGAATTTCAAACTCATCACAACACATCTGAGATTCTACACATCACGCTACCACCAAACCACATCACACCTCTGTATTCCTGATTCACCGTGCGGACTACGCCCAGGACTACATAGGTATTCTTCCGTACTTGCTGTTACGAGGTCATCTCTGGCAAATATTTGTGTGTTACAGGCAAGCTCAGTTTTTCTTTACTCATTACGTTAAACCTTTATGTTATCATTCAAATTTGTGGAACATTCAGTTCATCCTACCTATGCCGTTCAAGTTTCAATTTCACTTCAGTACAGTCACGACAGGTCACTTACAGAAGGCTGTCATTTCAGCTGCAACCCATTTCATGTGCTCAATTAAGTTCAGTGTGATTATATTGTAATTAACTCTTTTGTACTGTAATATTATTGTGTATTTTTCTACGTCAAACTAAAATTACATTTTTACATTATTTAACGTTAAGTTTGTGGTTCATAAATCAGGAAAGGCCAATGCCAATCAAGATTTACTTTAATTTATTTTTCTAAGGTTATGACATTTGTTCATTGCTAATTTTTCAATATTACAGCATTTGTCAGTAATGCAATAGTTCTCCAGTTATATTATGTTTATTGATGTTTTGTTTTTCTAAGTATATAATTGTAAATCTCATTTTAATAATATTATTACTGATATGCTGATTTCAGTTGATATTTCTTATGTGAAATTAAGTTATGTTTAGTTCATAATTTCATTCAATTTAAGGTTATGCTTTAACATAAGTTCAGTTGTTTTACATAATTAAAGTCCAATTTCTTTTGGCAAATACTAGCTGTGTGTTTTTTTTATTTTTTAACTTTACCCAACATAGCTAGTTGTTTTTGGTCCTCCGGGTGCCGGATATCATTCCGGATTTACAGTTCATACTACATTTCTTAAAGTAAATTTTTGTCATAAAATCTCTTTCAAACATTTTTGATCTAAACTTTTTCTATTATATAAGTACTTTAAATTGTTCTTTCAAATTTAGAATATCTTATATTGTATTGTTTTTAAGCATGTTACTGAAAGTAATGATGTCATGAAAGTTGTAAACAACTACTAATTACAGTAATTATATAATTAATTATTGCTTGTGATAATTTAATATAACGATTATCGTATCTATTAATTCTCTGATAAAAAATTCTTTCTGATTTTATATTATTATTGTTGTATAATTAAGTTGTTATTTTTAAGAGTGGTATTTCATATTGTATCTAATCTTACTATTTAAATATTTATTGTAAACTTAATGCACAACATGACTCGTGCTCAGGCCACCATCATTTCAGCTAACGCTGCGCTGTTAGCCAAAGCGCAGCTTCGTGTTAACAAACTCAGGAGAATCGTCAACTTTCACGGAATTTCCGTATCTAGTAAACAATTTGATGATATCAAAGCCCTCGATCAACAGTTTTATGGCATCCTCGATGAAATTCTTGTTAATAACTCAGAAATAAAAAACCAGTCAGAAATTTGTGATATAAATTTAATCAGCACCGAATGGGATTCATTATTTTGTCCCATTAAACGTATAGAATCAGAAACTCCCGATTTAAAACAGAATATCAAACCAGTCTTTCATTCCTTGTTAGAGACTCCGAAATTCAAAATTCCCATTTTTTCTGGAAATTTCCACGACTGGATAAATTTTCACAATCTGTTCAAAGGTTCCGTCCATGAAAATTCACAGTTATCTTCTGAACAAAAACTGCAAATTCTAAGGACACATTTATCTGGTAATGCGCTCCTATTAATTGAATCTCTGCCAATTTCTGCGGAAAATTATCAAGTCGCTTATGACATTTTGATTTCTAGATATGACAACAACCACTTAATTCGCGTTGGTGGACGTCAACAGTCGTCACTGGCCTATGATTCAAAACATCAGCTGTTACTGCCCAAAACTTCCAATTTATCCAAACTTCTCATCAGAAAACATCATGTCGATGGCATGCACTGTGCTCCTCGACACACCCAAGCACTCGTCGCGCAACGTTTTTGGGTCATATCTGCACACACTGTAATTCGTCAAGCCATTAAAAACTGTTTGACTTTTCAACGCTTCAGACCCTTCTCAACCCAACCAATCATGGCTGATCTTCCTGCTGATCGTGTCATTCCTCAACGGGCCTTCTCTGCTGTAGGCACTGACTTTGCCGGACCCTTCCCTTATAAATCTTCTAATTTACGAAACGGCAAAATCCAAAAGGGATATTTGTGTATCTTTATATGTTTGTCCACCAAAGCTGTGCATTTGGAATTTGTTTCTGATCTATCCACTCAAGCCTTCCTCGCATCCTTCCAACGCTTTAGGCCGACCTCATACAGTGTACTCGGACAATGGTACAAATTTCGTCGGCGCTTCGAAGCATTTAAGGGAAGTTTCGAATCTCCTTGCCAATTCCCAAGATCAAATCTCAACCAATCTGTCGTCCCAAGGCGTCACTTGGCATTTTAATCCACCTTATGCTCCCAACTTCGGTGGTCTGTGGGAAGCCGCTGTCAAGTCAGCCAAAACGTTACCACATCGAACCTTCGGTGACGCCCCCTTCACCTTTGAAGAATTTTGCACAATTTTTCGCCCGTATTGAGGCAATTATGAATAGCCGACCTCTAACTTCTCTTTCCTCGGACCCTGCTGAAGAATCCTGCACGCTTTCCCCTGGACACTTCCTTATCGGATCTCCAATCCTTGGACTTCCCGAAAAACCCATTGGTGTCATCTCGGAAACATTTCCTGGTAAGGATGGTATCTGCCGTGTCGTCCGTATCAAACTCTCTTCCGGTTTCATCACTCGTCCTGTAAACAAGATTCATCCTCTGGTCTTCTCTTCATGATTCTGCTCGCTCGCCCCCCAGTATGTTTACGCCATTCTGGCATAAAGTTTTTCCGTTATTTCTACGAGTTCCCAGCTAGGGTAGGTCCCGTTGTTTTGTTACAAGGAATGTTTGAATTCCACTTGGTTTCGTATTGCTGGGTCGGTAAAGTCCACCTGTCTCTATTATTGTTCTCGTGCGAACCTCCCCCCGTCATCCTTAACGACCGCGCCCCTTATTCTATCGAGTGATTTCTGACTAACCTTTTCAAACACCCGTTATCTTTTCGTCCCCTCACTAATACAAACACACACTATCCTGTACACTACCTGGATCTGGTTACCCCCGCCTTTTTTCGCCATCTTTTCGGCAGAGTACCTCCAACATCTCACCACTGCAGTCGCCTCGGGCAATACTCTCCTGCAAAATCTGTGTTAACATTCACGCTCAAGCAGAATTTCAAACTCATCACAACACATCTGAGATTCTACACATCACGCTACCACCAAACCACATCACACCTCTGTATTCCTGATTCACCGTGCGGACTACGCCCAGGACTACATAGGTATTCTTCCGTACTTGCTGTTACGAGGTCATCTCTGGCAAATATTTGTGTGTTACAGGCAAGCTCAGTTTTTCTTTACTCATTACGTTAAACCTTTATGTTATCATTCAAATTTGTGGAACATTCAGTTCATCCTACCTATGCCGTTCAAGTTTCAATTTCACTTCAGTACAGTCACGACAGGTCACTTACAGAAGGCTGTCATTTCAGCTGCAACCCATTTCATGTGCTCAATTAAGTTCAGTGTGATTATATTGTAATTAACTCTTTTGTACTGTAATATTATTGTGTATTTTTCTACGTCAAACTAAAATTACATTTTTACATTATTTAACGTTAAGTTTGTGGTTCATAAATCAGGAAAGGCCAATGCCAATCAAGATTTACTTTAATTTATTTTTCTAAGGTTATGACATTTGTTCATTGCTAATTTTTCAATATTACAGCATTTGTCAGTAATGCAATAGTTCTCCAGTTATATTATGTTTATTGATGTTTTGTTTTTCTAAGTATATAATTGTAAATCTCATTTTAATAATATTATTACTGATATGCTGATTTCAGTTGATATTTCTTATGTGAAATTAAGTTATGTTTAGTTCATAATTTCATTCAATTTAAGGTTATGCTTTAACATAAGTTCAGTTGTTTTACATAATTAAAGTCCAATTTCTTTTGGCAAATACTAGCTGTGTGTTTTTTTATTTTTTAACTTTACCCAACAGAAGATATAGAATTTGCTACATATACTGAGATTGAACGGTACATAGAACAGGATTGGAGAATGGAATAAAACTAATAACAAGAAAAGAAAAGATTAACTGAAAGTAATGATGATGGCATGCAACCATTGCTAAATTAATAAACTGATTCCTTAGACAACCATATATACATGATACTCTAGACATTTTTCTGTTGGATGTTACCATTATTATTTAGAATCTAATGACTGCAGAAATAGATACCTTTATCAGAGATAAAAAAAATTATAATTGGTGATGAAAAAAGAATTATTGAATTGTTTTGCAAAAATTTCAAAAGAAAGAAGAAAACAATAGAATACTTTTACCTGAAGTTGATCCATGCATCCGGTGATACCAGTAGTTACAGGTATATCTGTTAAATGGATTAAATGTGGCGGAAGTCCACCCAAATGCAGTTGGTGTGAATTGAACGGATCGACATCATGAAGCACATTCAATGCACGTTGTTCTCCACTCATTGCTAAAGTGTCATTAAGTCGTAAAGAAGCTGAACATTGTAGAGGATCATTAACTGTTGGAACAAGTTCTATCCTATAGTGAATTAAAATAAAAAGTATCAATTTCATGAAAAAATACCGACCTAAGTCCTTACAATTTATTTATATTAAATAACTCATACTATTATTGTAAATATTACTAAATAAAACATAAATATGATAGAGCAACAAAAGTGTATTAAAATTTATTAAGTTGCTTGAATCTTGCCTGATAAAGAGATTTATTTTAATATATCACTTTAGAGAAGTATATAGTATATTTATTGAATTGATAATACATATTTATATGTATTATCAATTCAATTCAATACATATAAATATGTATTATCAATTCAATAAATAATTAAATGATAAGACTGCATATTATAATAACTGAAAGAGAGCCCTTTAACGTTGTGACCCATTACCTGTCTTCTGACATGTTAATTATTCATATAAAATTAATAAAAAAATGTTTTAAAATCTCCAATAAATTCCATTTGCATAATGGTCAAATTTATTACAACACCTTTACTCTGCTCAATAATAATCAATAGTAAAGTGCTGAATAATGCTCCTGAACTTGTCAAAGAATTACGAATATTATATTTATAAGCAAAGAAAAATTGCATTTGTTTTATTGTTATGTTCAAAAACAGTATTTAGAAGCAAAATCAATAGCACATTAAAATTTGAAAATGGTTAAGAAAATAATGAGTAGCCATCATTAGTGATGAAACTATATGAAACACAATATCTATCACTTACAAGATATTACACTTATCTAGCAATTTGGCTGATGGTAGTATTTATATGTACCATTAATTGTAAATCAGGCAAACAGTCATTATAATATTAAGAATATAAAAGCACATAACACTATGTTCAGTCACTATGAAAACTTTGTCATTTTCTGTATAAATTTTGCAATAAACCATCATCCTAACTGCGTTTATTGTTCTGCTCTACTCTTGTCTCAATATTGGTGAACGTAATAAAATTGGATGGTAAGCTCTTCTCCAACCTTCCTTGAGTATGCCTCATTGTATTATTATTTCATAAGGATCATTATGAGGCAAACATTATGGGAATTCAGCAGCATCTCAAGAATTTGTATATATGAGGATGCTAGAACCAAATTTTATCACAAAGGTATTTCCAAACTTTCAGAATGACTGACAAATGGAGTAATAAGGAATGAAAACTATTTGGAAAATTAAGTAAAAATTAATGTATACCTGTTAATTCTTAATTCTTAATTCTTTATTGATAATTTCTTAATTTTTAAATAATTCTCTTAATTCTTAATTTCTTAATTCTTTTTGTAATGAACAATAAAAAAATTAAGAAGATAATAGCCTAAAATTAAAATGAACTGAAACCAAGTTCATTTCATAAATTCATTATTGAATCTCCTATAATAGGAGAAAAGAATCTCCTATTACAGGAGAAAAGTGTTTTACTCGTAAAATTGCTTTTTAACTAATTTCATTGTTCTTTTTAAGAAATTTGGGCTGAAATTTTTATAACTACACAGTTGTAGAACATTTAAAAAATTAAAACTGCAAATAAAATATCTATTAATAAATTAGAAAAAAAATGTGTAAAGAATATCTACCCAGAGGGACAGAGGCAGAGGCAGATTTTTTTACTAGTTCTTAGTTACTTTAAAATCAGTTCAAAAGAATGGAAAATATACTACTTCATGTAAATATAAGTTTAATTGTTGTCAGATTTGACCTCAACCACAAGGTTGAGTAACTATCAAGTCTAAACTATTTTGATAGTTCATAATTCAGAGAGTGAAGTCACTGAACAAATTATTTTTTATGATTAAAATCCATCATTGTGTGACAATTTAAATAAACAGTTATATCCTGATTTTAGCACATTGTAAATCAGCAGAAATTCAAATCATTGATAACTTCTTTATATATCTATCTTCAATATTTCTACCAATATGATTTACTTATTGATACACAGAATGAATACTTATTTTATTTTCTTGCCTGATTGATTAAATCTTACACATTTAATTCATCCATAGACAGTCTTTTTATTTTTCAGATAAAGAATATACATTACCTATTTCTTAATTATTTAATAATAAATGAAATTATCATCTAAAATGTTTCATCTCTTTTGTTTATTTACTTAGATTCTTTTTCTGAATAAAATGCAAATTTTACTAACATATTTCTTTCTTTTTTTTTTTTTTAAGAATCCAGATTATCGAAAGATTCTAATTAACCAAATGTTGTGATCTCTTTGCTCTGTGACTGTGCAATTCTACACAATGTACTTATAAGTTGTAATGTAGCTGATTGATCTAAAAGTTGCTAAATTAGACATCTGAAAGAAACACCTAAAAATCCTATAACTTTATAATCATAATCATTATAATTTTACTGATGATAATACACTAAAAAAAAGTTTCATCACTCATTCTAGAACTTACACAGCTACAATATTAAGTTGATAACCATTGTTGACACGATCTTTTAGTTCACTAAACAGCATTGTTTGTAATCCACATGAAAACAGAAATTTTAACAGTCCATTATGCAAATAAAGTGCCATATTAATGAAGGAAGTTGTTTGTACATAGAATAATAATCCAGTTGGTGAAAGAGTACGTGCTCTCACTCCTACCACTGCACCAGTACTGTTACTGAGGCTATGAGTCAAGAATGATACTCCAGTAAATGCTGCCACATTAATACCTAAAAAATGAAAAATAAATTGAGTAATACAATTTATTATAAAATAATGCAGAACATAGCATATACTGAAACAAAAAGATCATATTAATACTAAAAATTATTTAATGTTATTAACTACAGTGATATGAAGTTATTTTTTGTGGTTGATATCACATTTAAAAAGTTGAATAGGAGTTTAAGAAATTAGTACCGACAAAAGTAAAATTTTACATTTCTCTAAAGGATTTATTTGGTAGATGCAATAATTAAGTGGTTAGAGACAAGCTGACATGGAATGGGGAAGTTTCTCCAAAAAATAAGCATTCTGTGTCTTTCTTTCTTTCTTTTTCCTGGTTAGCCTCCGGTAACTACCTTTTAGATAATTCTTCAGAGGATAAATGAGGGTGATATGTATGAGTGTAAATGAAGTGTAGTCTTGTAACATTCTCAGTTTGACCATTCTTGAGATGTGTGGTTAATTGAAACCCAACCACCAAAGAACACCGGTATCCACGATCTAGTATTCAAATTCGTGTAAAA
The DNA here is from genome assembly GCF_047948215.1 of Lycorma delicatula. Taxonomy (NCBI): domain Eukaryota; kingdom Metazoa; phylum Arthropoda; class Insecta; order Hemiptera; family Fulgoridae; genus Lycorma; species Lycorma delicatula. The sequence goes on along the minus strand of NC_134456.1, from coordinate 197,338,760 downwards.
ATAACTGGCTTTACTAGGACTTGAACGTTGGAACTCTCGACTTCCAAATCAGCTGATTTGGGAAGACGCATTAACCACTAGACCAACCCGGTGGGTTAAGCATTCTGTGACTGGTTTAAGGAAAGTGAGAATTGAAGACATTTTCCATTGTCCTTATCGCTGAGCTAAGTATATTGTTATGTACCATGTCAAGCACACCAAAATGCAGAAGATATTCAGCCTTAAAAGAGATATTTTTACTATGTTCACCACAGGAACTCATACTTTAATAAAAATGTTACTCTCAGAGAAAGTGATCGTGACTTTGTGACGTTCAAAACAAACATATCTCAGATTCAAAACAATCATACAAAAGATTGGATTGTTTAGTATGTGCAACAAATTAATGTGTCTCTGTATGTTTCAAAATAGTTTCAAACATAACTACCCTGCACAGTAATAAGAAGGATTAGTAGTAGTCATATAAAACTCATCAGTATTTGATTTTCATTAACTAAATTTATAAATTTTAATTTAAATCCAATCAGCACCTAAAATCTCCAGTCAACTTTTCACCTTTCAGGTTCACCTTTGTCAACTGTCACCTCAAGATTCTATAAAGTGCCTTAAATCAAGTATTCATCATAATCATTGTATTCCAGTTTACTACATCGTTAATCTCTCATTTTATATTTAAAGCAGTAAAAAATTTAGCATAGGCAACACAAACAAAGAATGTGTTTTGCACAGACAGAACTCTTTTAGTGTCGTACACACTTTTCATGTTTAAAATTAGCAATATAGTTCCTCCACTAATAACAACATGAGGGAAAAGGGAATATTTGATGAATGCAGGTTGGGTAATTTGGATATTTTTTGATATTTATTTATCTTTTTAAAATTTAAATCAAGTTTAATAAATGTTAGTGTTTTAAATAAACGACAGAAAAGAGCTAGAATTGTTTTAGAGTCATTTACTTTAAGTAAACAATAATTAAATTTACCATCTGCATAATAAAATTTTTTGGAAAAATTAAACAAAATAAAAAATTGCAATAAATATATATAACTCATAAACTGAGGTTGACTAATGCTGCCCAGAGCAATCTAATTAAGATAAATTTATTTTTTATTTTCAAATTTATTTATTTATTTAAATTCATAACTACATGATCCTGCCCAGAATTATATTTAACATACCCTTTTATAATATGGATGACAGATACACTATGTCAAATGTTAAACCTGATTGATAATTTAACCTTCCAGTTTCTTTCTGCCTTCCAGTTGAAAGCCAGAAATTGAATTACTTTAACATTTAAATAATATTTTAATTTAAAAAGAAATTCATATAAAACTAATTATGAAGAAAAAACTGAAAAATTCTGTTTATTTGCAAATGAGGTAATCTTTTTAAATTTATCAAAGAATCCCATTACTCTTATGTTTCAAGTGGAGAACAGTTTTGCAAATATTCAGTAGATCATTTAAAAAACAAATGAGAAATTAAAATCTTTGAAATAAAAGTTTTGGTAATTGCTTCATTTTGACTTAGAATTAAATTTTTTTTATTATAATTCAAATGTCAAAAATTATTTTAATTAAAGTGAAAATATCAGTGTGTTAAAGTTTAATTACAGTTTCTTTAGTGTTGGAATAGGAATAATCCTATTAACTCCTAACTGATCATTAATATTATGCTCTAATTAAGTCATAAGACTTAATTAGAGCATATTATTAATGATCAGTGTGATAAGTTCAGTAAATACTTCTTTTAAACTTTTGTTTTATCAGTTGAAATTAAATAAAAAACAAAACGGATATATAAGTACATTTATAATTTAGTTTATCCTATTTTTTTCCTCCAGCCACGAACAGTAAATTTGCATGCAAGAAGGCCAATTATTAAAACTTTGTTTTTTAAAGTTTTGTTCTTTATAATGAACATAAGTTCAAGGTTTACTTTTTCACTTATAAATTAATTAAAACAAATTATCAGTTTTATGTCTGTTAAATTACAGAAAGAAAGTAATATTTTGTGTTAAACATTAAAGCAAAATGGTGAATAAAAAAAAGGTAATAAAGAAATAAATGTAAAGATATTTTATGTTAGTGCTACTTTCTTCTTTCAGTCTATGTTGTAATTAAATGTAAATATTATAAATACAGAAAAATAATAACGACCAAGTATAATTTATGAATGCATTGAGCAAATTTGTCTATAATATAAATGCAATTTTGATTTAATAATGTTATTTTTAGTTTTAGTACTAACATAAATATGTTATTGATAGCAGTTGAACAATGAATATTCATATTTAGCTTGTACAGCTAAAATGTATCTTGCTGGATTGACAGAAAGTTGTACTCAGAAATGTCAAAATTCTATTTTATAGGTTAGGCACACATTTTATTGATGTTTTTACCGTTTGAAACGTTGTTTATAAATATATACTGCTGAATTTATTTAACATGAAAATTTATTTATACCGTAAATATATTTTCCGAATAGAATAAATCATAATCTTCTTGTATACTTATCGATATTCTTTTATTTTTTTTAATCTTCGGGGCCACCGCTAGGTATTGCTTCAGAGGATGAGATGAAAACTTTTTAGCATGTGTGAAAATGACATGCCTGACCGGGATTCAAACCTGGGACCTCCGGACGAAAGGCCGAGACTCTATCACACGCGCCACGGCGACCGGCTATCGATGTTCATTAAAACTCAAAAACTGTTGGACAAAAATAAGTAATTTTTCTTACCTATGTATTTATCGAACTTTGAGGATGATTTAAGTTTAACTTGATCCAAATAACACGAAAATTAGATTGTATTAAGGTTTAATAGAAAGCGTGTCGAATTTTACAGCGGTTTTTTCGAGCATTAATATTTTTATTGTTGACTTAATAAAGTTCAATTAGATATAAAATTTTTCTTAAGTAGATGATTTTACGTAGAGAGCGCTTTCTCTGCATTGTACATATAGTTAGTATTATCGTCTGACATATGTTAAAAGTTTGTTTTCTACGTGTCATATAAAACTACAGTAAAAGATCTTTTGATTTATTGATTTTGTTTATTTTAATTTGTGTCCTTATTCTAATTTAAGTCTGTTGAACGAGGTTAGACATGAAGGACATGGCCCGTTTTAACGAAACTTAACATTGCTTATACTCAATACTTTTAATAGGTTGGTAGCACTTTATACTATTGAAATATTAGAGATTTATTCTACTTTTTCACTTGAAATATTTATCAGTGGTATAGCCTCTCTTGATAAAAATAGATTTTTGAAAGTTATTCGTTCAAGATGCACTTAATAAAAAAAGTAATAAGACAGAAGCTGAACTAACTTCCATTTTTTAGGTTTTTTCAGTTTTCATACTCAATATGCATTTTAGCATTAGTATTAACCGGCGAAAGTTAACGTAAATAAAATTACATATAAATTTTTGAGAAACGTCTTTGAAATTTCAAACGAGAGTTTTTTATCCCATCATACATTTTTCTTAGTTATATTTTGGTATGATAAAGTAATCTATTTTTTGTACAGTAAAAGATTTCAGGGGACCAGAATTGAAACAAATAAAATTAAAAAAAAATTTCATGCAATTTTTTTTTTTGAAACTTTTACTGAGATTTTCCTTATGGGTAGAAATAATATATATTACCTAGAGGATGATAGTTAAACTTCTAATATTATAAAGATAATATGATTGCAATCTATGGATTCCTACAAAGTGAAAACAATCTTTCTTGTTTAAATTTTTTATAACCTATTTTCTGTTTAAATTTAAATAAAATAATAAATGAATAATTTTTATTATATTTCAGAATTAAACAGCAGTTTTAATCATAAAAAATAAAGTATTGATTATGAGGAATGCTCTATAAACATCATCAAAAAACGGAGAATAAATAAATACTTACAATAAAACAAGAGACTAAGATAAAAGACATAAATGTTACTAAGAATATTTTGTATCAAAAGTTGATAGTCTTTACTTCTCAGAAGTAATAAAAATTGTTACTTGCATAATTTATGAATCATCTAACAAACAAATGGGAAATTATCTTCATTAAAAATCTACCATTAAAATAGATCTAATAATTTGAAAAAAAAAGGAAAGTACACAGCTAAGTTAAAAACTGAGCTTCTGTATTTCTTGACATAGACGCACGAATGTGTGTGTGTGTGTGTGTGTGTGTGCGCGCGCGCTAAGTTAAAAAGAGTTTGAAACATGTATACATGCATTAATAATTTCCTTACGCAAACAAAATTTACCGGAAATTAATTTTTGTATAACTCCAAACAAATCTTTTACTTTGGTAAATGAAAGCAGACTGTTACGTTAGAGCAGACATAAAATTACATTAAAATTAAACTGATTCTAATATGAATTTTTAATAGTTTTTCCTTCTCACTAAAAATAAAAAATAAATCGTATTGTACACAATTTAAATAAATTTCGTTAATAATACAATGACAGTCAGTAGTTAATAATAAATTGACATAAATCGAGTTAATAATAAAATCAAAAATAAGTATTTCATACTTATTTGTCGTTTTTCAACAAAGTACCAATTTTCTTAATAAATAACTTAATTTAACCATTTATATAAGATTTAACCATAAATAAGACATTTTGTAACCATTTCTATTACACATAATTTTTTGCGTATAGCTGAATTCTTATTACTTTAATTTATTGTTGATACTATCAGGCAAATAATGGATAAATAAAAAGACATTCAAATTACCCTAATGAAAAAAAATTTTTTTGGACTCAACGATCCTCAAGATGCTATTAAAAAGTATTGAAATCGAATATTTGGATGAAAAAATTTATAAATATTTAAAAAACAAAATATCTTTATGAGAAGTAATATGAGAATTATTATGAGAATAAAAATTTAACAACTTAGGTTAATAACTGTCGAATGTAATCTGTTGACATTATTGATTTATATCTATTACTGGCTATTTTATCACGCAAACTACATTCAAATAATAATTAGTATTAGTTAATAATTATTATTAGTAATAATAATTAAGTATTTCATTTTAGCTTTAATAGAGAATTAGAAAATTTGTTTAATTTGAACATGATTGTTATCTTTTAATGTGTTTCCATGCCCTCCCCTGCAAAAAAAAGAAGAAAGTGAAAAAAGTTTTAAACTGATGTGTGCTTAATAATTTATATTTTGACCATTGTTTAAAATTTATCCAGCGACTGAGTCTTATCAAATAGAAATAAGCTACAAACATTTTTATTAAGTCTATGTAATTCGGTAACATTATTATACATGAAAAATTGATAGATTAAAAAAACAAAAATAAAAAACTTGTATTTAATCAAACTATCCCGAAAATTATATATTGTATATTAATAACAATAAATTATATTAAACTATATTAATTATTATTAGCAAAAATAATTAAAATGAACAGTGGATTTTAATATCATTAATAAATATTTAAATCTTACGAATAATTAAAAAAAATAAATTAATATAGAACAGATTTAAAACGAATTAACGGAAATTCAAATAAAAGGTTCAAGATTGATACTAAGAAAACAGCAAAAGAAAAGAACAAGTGTTAAAACTAAAAATACCCGTACTTTAGAGAGTAGCTTACTGAGTTCATTTTTTATATTTGCAATCTTTGTTCTTTGATATTTATGAAAAGTAAAATAAAAAATATCTGTAGTAGGTCGCTGAACAAGATAATCAAATATCAGAATTCGATACGTAGAAATAAAATGATGCTGCAGATCAGCTGGCTTCTTTGGAATTGCGCCATATTTCCATCCTATATATGGTGCTCAGCACGAAAGGCAACGTCAGTTACTTAGTGCTTAGCAAAGGAGGTGTTCCATATACTGCGGAAGTAAATTTCAGTTCGTTACAGCGGCACTTGATACGCATGCATATAAGTGAATTTGTTCTGTAATAAAATTCTACATTATATTATATAAATATAAGATCATTTTCATTAAATATAATTAGGTTATTTACGAATTTATTATTCAAACATTATTATTCAGTTTAAATATAAAATGCGTTTTTTACAAAACGTTACAAAGTAGAAATTGTTTAAAATGAAATTAATGTATTTTTTACAAGGTATGTCTAAAATATTTTATATTTTTTTATTTAAGATAAAAAATGTATTTAAGATTTATTTACGGCTTAACGCATTTAATGAATTAATTTAAATATTAACTGCAACAATAATAATTTAAAAATATTTTTATACATTAATTTATTATATCAAATATTTTATTAATATCAACTTATATCAATATTTTAAATTAAAAATATGAAATTTATAAAAAAAGTTAGCTTGATTCGGATTTTTTCAAAAATTAACACAAAGGATAATTAAATTAGAATTGAATTGATTGTAATACGAATTTTTAACAATTTCCTTTTCAGTACAAATTAAAATAAATTGTATCGTATTTAATTTTAAAAAATTAATAAAAAATTAAATTGAACAAATTTAATTCTATTTATTAGTTTTCATTAAAGGATCACTTTAAGTAAATATTCCTTATTATACGTTAGTTTTTGCATATAGCTGAATTCCAATTAACTAATCTATTACTGAAAGTATAATTTTTTTAATGGGTAAATAAAAAAAAAAATATGTAATGTTTAAGAAAAAATCTTACATTAGTATTGTTGAATACTAAATATTAAAACCACGAATAAATAATCTGATCAAAATTAAAATTTTTATTTTTATTAAACATTTTGTAATTTACGTTTAAACTTTATAATGACCATAAATCTGAGCTTAAAAAACTAGTTAAGGAAATTTATGTAAAGGTTAACTCTAAGAAAGGTAATTAAATTATTTAAACTTACAAACATTAATACAAGAAAACTGGCATTACAACTCAACTGTAATAACAGTTATAATTAATTGTACGTATTAATATGCTGTTAGATTATAATTACGCAACAAATTATACAATTGATATTTATAAGATATATTCATAGAAGATTATGATTAGCTAACTTAATCTGTTTAAGAATTTAAAACTAGTTATTTAAAATAGATCAACCTTTATTATACACAATTGTAACTTATTTAATAAATATTAATTTAACATGAAATATAGTAATTTATTCTTTTATGGTCAGTTAGAAATAAAATAATAAGTAGGTCTACATCATAATTAGCTTTAAATTTAAAACAGTTACTTAATAATAAATAAAGTCGTTAAAAAAGTTAGAATTATATAATATTGAAAAGACTTGGTATATAATGAATGTGTAATCGTATTAATGAATTATGTAAGACTAGCGCCTTCATAAAAGTAGTTAAACAACACATAAATGTATACCAATTTGCATATCCTACTCCCTGTACATTTTATTAAAAAAATCTCTTTTTAATTGTTTTTTATTTTATTTATATGTTTGTTTGTATTTTCTGTAGTTTCCATTCGTTATTAAACGTAAATTTATACCCCTGGGAAAAACTCATGTATATGTGGTAATTACTTATAAAGGTTATTTGTAATGTGGGGTACTTAAGCGTTATCAAATAACTTGCATTAAGCAATACACAATAGGAAATAACATTGTGCATACAGATTATAAATGGCATTTATTTGTACGTTATGTTTAAATTTGAATTCATATTTTAGTGTAACTTATTGTTTCATTATTAATTAAATATTGGAATTTTGAAAACAATTTTTTTTTAATATACGAATATATTTATTTATTAATAAATTATGTAAAATAAATCAAATCATAAAGATTTTATTACTGCTCTTTTGGTGACTATACGTTTTTTCTATTCTGTAGAAAAAACTAGTGAAATAAAGTAATTTAAAAAAAACAATCATAAATATTCAGTTTAAAAAAGATCAGGAAAATTATGTAATTAAAAGATTAATGAACAATTAGGGATTTAACTCATGCTTTAATAAAGATATTTCTCTTAATAAAGGTAACAAATTTGTTAGTTTTACTAAAAAAGGACTGTATTTTAGCTTGATTTTTCAAGCAAAAAGTTTTTTTAATTCATTGATAATTTTTGATTGTAAGGAAATCTAATAAGCATTTTTTTCTTTTTTTTTTTTTAATGAGTTAGTTGTGTTATTGAACATATCAAAATACTAAAAATTGTCAATATATAATTTTTTTTTTAATTTCAAAGATAAAATTAGTTTCATGAATAGTTAAACTTATTTTAAAAAGAATTAATTCTTTAATTAGTTAATTAATCTTATCTTAAAAAGAATTAATTACAAATGGAAAACTTTACTAATTATTTGTAATAGAAATAATAAAAATCAAGATAATTACTATCAGCTATAGTTTTATTTCTTGAAAGAGTTAATAAATGAAATAGAGTATATCATATTACTTTTTCATGCTAACTGAAATAATGCTTCTTAAATTCTGAAAATATAAAATTACTTATTCTTGGCCCATAATAATAATAAAAGTGACTAGAAAAAAAAGTTAAGGATTTAATTTTTTTAAATTATCATTTAGAGAATGTAAAATTTTCCTTTTATTTTCTGTAAATTATTGCTGATTTTAGTAAGCTTTTTTCAATCGTTTTTTGACATTTAGAAAACTCAGTTTACAAGTAAATCATACGTTTTTACTTAAGTCAGGTCAATTATTAAGTGATAATATACTTAAGTATAAATTATTATAAACGTTTGAATAAGTAAAATTTTGTTTTCTACTGTACATAAAGAAAATAACAAAATATTTTTAGATAACCTTTATTTTTCTTCTTTGTAGAAATAAATGTGCCGTTGAAACCGACTTCTGAGGTGGCAAAGTTATATTTTATATAATTTCCGGAGGGTTACACGTCAATATTAAATTTAGAATTCCTATGTCTTTTAACCTACACAATTACGTGTGAGGGTAATTGAAAATAATTATTTTTTTCAGGACAATTTCATGTTTTTTATTACTATAGTTCAATTGATTATAATAATAAAATAGTAATACAGATAGATACCTCACTATAGTTTCGTTAACTCAATTGGCAGAGCCACCAGTGTCTGAAGGTTTCAGTTCAATTTCTTTCTTAAACCGAACATTTGTGTCGTCAGTAGCAATTAATTTCAATATTTACGCGTAAGCATTATTATTTTTAATATTCTGCTTATGCAGAATTCTTCCAATAAAAAGTAAATAAAAAATTTTAAAAATTGGTTTTTTATTGGGCAAAGAAAAATAGACAGAAAATCGTATTTTCTTTTTGTATGTAATGAAGTTTTTATTTACTTTTTATTGGCTGTATTTACATTAATTTTCTCAAAATTAAATCCCTAAAAATTTTGTTTATAAATTTTCCGCATTTATTAGTGTTTCAACGAAGCTATTGTACTATAAACCCCAAAAAAAACTTGTTTTTTGACACCGAGTTTTGTGTTTTACGTCGGATATCTTAAAAAATACTGGAGTTACAATTCTGGGACCTAATTTATCCCATTTCTCAGCTCAAATTACATAAGAAACCACCAATATTACTCATAATTTCGGTCCCTAAATTTAGAGTAGGGCTTCTTTTTGTTAAAAGAGCTGAAATCCGGGCGAAATATTTGGCTAACCGTAACTCGAAAACAAAGTGTTTCTGGACCTAGGTTTATGCGAACGTTTTTCGGTATTTTCACCAGTAGAACATGTCCTGAAAGTTTCTCCGTTTATTCGTAGGACATTCTGTATATTTACTAATATGACGTCTGTTATTTGATGGTAAGTGTACATAATCATATTTTGCATGGAAGTTAAAGTAAAAAAAATAGTTAAAGTAAAGTAAAATATTCACATAAAATGCAATATTTTCTACCTTGTGGAAACTTACGAGCTATAAGCAAAATGTTTTTAGATTTATAACAAGATATCTTGGGCTTGGGGTTTTTACATTGTCTCAATCACGTTTTTCGTTATCTATCTGCGAACATATCTAATCTATTAATAAATGAACAAAAATAAATAAACGTTCGGAAATCGGGTATACTTTTAAAAGTATTATTTTCTCATGTTTAAATTCAATAAATACCGAATAAAACAAGACTTGATATTTTATAGCTCATAAAAAATAATAATAAAATTACATAAAGTGGTAAATTGCTAAAATAATAAATATTTTGCTCGTTACTATTATGATAAATCTATAAATGTATAACCTACGGATTGGTGATTTCGTTTACGTATGTAAGAGAGTTAAAAATAAAAATTCTATTAAAAATTTGATAGTTTTATTAAATCAAAAACAAATTGGGAAAAGATTTACTTTGAAAAAAAAATTTAATAATCTTTAAAATGCTTTCTGTAACTATCTATTTATCTGGCGAAAAAGAAATGTAAGTACCAAAAAATTATTTAATTATTTATAAAGAAATTTCTGCAAAAACTAATTTCTAAGAAATTTTTATGAAGAGTACATACAAGAAGTGGCTTTAAAATTTATTTAAGAATACCAAATTAATATTAATTCAAAAACAATGTATAATAATATTAGTATTACATTTTAATAATTAAATTTAAAACAACCCGACCAAAATTAAAACAGGAGTACTTGCATAATCTCTATTTCTACTTTTGTTACAGAGTAATTTAATATGCTCTACACTAGTATTTTCTATAACAGTTGGTGTTTATGTAATATCTGCCTCTATTTAAAAAAAAAAATGAACTATTCTTGTCCATCTTAGTAATTTTATTTCTCACTTCCTAATAATGAAAATAATTGTAACTACGGACTCAAATAAGGTTAAAACCAAATACGAATATATCGACTGTAGATGGTTGATATATCTACATAGGATATTATTATTTTCTTGCAACTGTTATATTAATAGGTTAGATAGCAACCTATCTTTTTGTTATTAATCCAATTTATAATTGGATTAATTCCTCTGAAGAAGATTTTCTATAGTTTCCCTTGATCCTTCTAAGTAAATAATTGTAGTGGTCTCTTCTTGTTGTGGAATAGCTCACCAACCATATCTGACTTGATCATGTGTATGATGACGATGTATGTGATCTGATTTGATCAATATGTAATTATTTTCTAATTCAAATAAAATACTTTTTAATTTTAAAAATTATACATCCCTCATTTCTTTCTAATAAAAGAAAATTTAAAGTTGATGTAACATAATTTGTTATAGAACATAAAAAATATACTTTTTATGTTAATTATATTTTTTTAAATATATTTTTTATGTTCTATAACAGAAAAAAACTTAAATGAAAATATTCTTTTACTGTTGAAACATTAAAAATTACGTATCACTTTCAGACTACACACATCTATGTGTGTGTGTTTTATGTGTTTTTTTTTAATTTTACTTAGTAAGAAATGCGAATTTTGTTTTAGTTTGATGTAATTTTACTGAAAATACTATCAAATTTGAAAATTTACCCCTAAAAGAAACACCTAATGTAGATAAGAAAGAAGTATTAAGTAGAAATAATATATAGATTCCAAAGAAAGGTTGATTTTTTCTTATTAAAATAAAATTTTCAGAATAAACTTCGTACAGAACCAAAGCCATCTCAGCTCAAGGTTAATGTAAATATAACATTTATTCGTAGATTTATTTATAAAAATAAAATGTATAAAAATAAAAATAGGATCGTGATAAAATCGAAATTATTATGGAAAAATGTGAATGATAAAAAGATTATATATTTATTATATTGATTTCTTTTATACAAATGTGTCTAAATATAAAATAATCTCGTAAAAAATAAATTGATTTTTAGCAGGAACTTATTACCATATTGCGTGATACTACAGACGTTTATTTATTTTGATCCGGTAGTTTTAAAATAGTAATGGAAGTAACGTATTTACTTCAATGATTGAGACACTTTTGTAATTACAGAACATCTACTTACCAAAGTGGTAGATCATATGTGATATTTTGGAGAAGGGATTATCACTGAGATTTAGCCAATTTTAGAAATCTGAAATTTTTATATCTTTCTTTGTTTTTCCTATTTAGCCTCCGAGAATTACCGTTCAGGTATTATGTCAGAGGATGATATGTATGAGTGTAAATGAAGTGTAAGTCTTGTACAATCTCAATTCGACCATTCCTGAGATATGTGGTTAATTTGGAATGTAACCACCAAAGAACACCGGTATCTACGATCTAGTATTTAAATCCGTATAAAAATAACGACTTTACTAGGAGTTGAACGCTGGAACTCATTACTTCCAAATCAGCTGATTTGGGAAGACGCGTTCATCACTAGACCACTCGGTGGGTGAAATTTTTATATCTGCATTAGTAGTTAAATGAAAAGAAGTAAACATCACATACAATCACTTTATTTTATGTTTAAGAAAAAATAGGTTGTTATTCGTCATCCGGGCTACTACGAAGTTTTAATTTTTTTTTACTTAAAAGTAACACATCGTTTATCGTATTTAAGCAAAATTGAATTGTCATAATAGATTGTAAAATCGCGGTTTGGTAAACTAAATTTTTTTTAGGAATCTAACGACGTTAGTAAAATGTATGCTCGTGGTAAAACTGACTAATATAAATTTTTTATATCTGATTTTTTTAAACCTCCGGGACTACCGTTAGGTATTGCTTCAGAGGTTGAGATGAATGAAAATTTTTGTAGCGCGTGAAAATGCCATGCCTGACCGAGATTTGAACGCGGGATCTCCGGATGAAAGGCCGAGACACTACTACTCGCGCCATGGCGGCTGGCGTATCTGATGTTTTTATTCATCTGTTTCTCGTTTAATTTTTATTAGGTAATATTATTATTTCAGAACCTCTATTTATTAATTACAGTTTATGTAATATATTTATTTACTTTGTTTTTGAAATTGTTTTGTTATTAATAAATAATAAATAACAAGTTAGTGTAACATATAATTTGATTTTACAAGATAAATATTCTATTTATTTATGAAATAATTTTATAATTCTGCATTGCATAACGATTAAGAAATAATCTAATCTCATCCATGGAGTATAAAAAAATATTGTCATTTGTTAAAAAACTATCTTTCTTTCGGAAAAAACCCATAGAATAACGCTGCGCCTTATATGAATACGCTTCATTTTGAAAGAACTGTACTTCTGAATTGATAATTAATGAGGAATTATCTAGCTTTATTCGTCATAGATAATAAAGATGTACGCAAAATAGTTAATGTAAATTAATTAAAAAAAACTGAATTAATAGTATTTTAATCATTTAATATTATCTATTATGATTTAAATTAGAGAAAAATTCAAAAAGTTAATTTTATCTTAATAATTAATTATTATAAACCTTCCTTATATAAACTTGCAATATAGCAATATTTAACTTGCGATGTGGGCATCTTTACTTTCTCTAGCTTTTTCAAAGGATTGTAAAATGACTGTTAAGTTATTTTTAAAAGTATTTATTGAAGTAGTTAATCTAAAAATTATTAAAGAAAAAATGAATTAAAATACATAAATATATACATAACTCAGTTGAAATTACTCTACTATCTTTTATAGCTTTTTAAATAAACATTATATTACCGTTCAATGTCATTTTTTGCTTTTAATGCTATTTTATAATTATAGGATTAAAAACTGATATTATTAAATTGTATAATAATTATTTACTTATGTAAAGATGAAAGAAAAAGACACAGATAGATAAATTTTCAGTACTTATGACGCATACAGTAACAATTTAATGAGTTTTAAATCATTAAAATAAAAAAAACACGACTGCCAAACAAAACTAAAAAATAAAATAGATTTTGCCATCTAACTGTCGAAATCGGAAACTTCTGAGCACGGTTTTTGAAATTTGCATCTGATTTTTAAATAGCACATTCTGAGCGCGTTAGGCGTGCGGGTGACAAACAGTGCTTTTTAATATTGGGCAATTACTAATATCAGATAATTAAAGAGCGTGCAGGTGAAAATTTTGTATTTCATTTTTTCAAATTTTTACAATTTATTTAAACATAAATTATATATAGCCTATGATACTCCCAGTAACGTAACGAATCCAACGCGTGGTCATACATCTAAATCGGTTCAGCCGTTGAGCTGCTACGAGGGAACATATATACATACACCCGAAATAAATTGTTGCACTCCTTTTTGGGCAGTCGTGTAAAAAATGATTTGCCGCTTGAAATTAGAAATATTAAAAAATAAACAATTTTTCACCATGATCATTACTCATCGGAAATAATTTTAGAGTGTTGACACAATCTTATTTCCCGGTCGAACTACTTTAAAATGATTCTTATGAAATTAACCATTCTTTTTTTTATTATTGTCATTTAATATCCTGAAGCTTCAGTCATTTATAAATCGAATAGACTTCTACATAACTCCAATAATTCTAATGAATTATAGGATAAATTACTAATAAATTTGTTTTGTCTTTTTTTTATTTAAAAAATATACTTATGATGCCAAAATTTATCCTATAAGCTACTGTTGACCTATATTAGCAATAAGTATTTATTAAAGCTAAACATACAAAAGTCTACCAATTTTTAACATACAAAAATCAAATAAACTTCTAAAATAAACTAATATTTTTTTGTAATAAAATTTTATTTCCGCTAAAATTTTATTTTTATATTTACAAATGTGTAAATTTCGTATTAATTTTAAACTTACGTAAAATAATTGGTAAATTGTTCTTGAAATAGGCTATATTACTTAATTAATTATGTGTATATATGCAAAAATTGATGCAAAGAAATCACTGTTCTTTAATCACACAGATAATTTAAAAAAAAAAATAATATACTTATATTGTAATTTTATGTAGCTAACCCTATAATTAAACATAACTAGGATTAAACCTAAGGTAATAAAAATAATTTCAAAGGATACAAATTATATTTATATTTGTTTTAGTGAAAAAGTTTTCACAGTAATTTTAACAGATCAAATTTTAAAACTGTCATTTCATTTTTTAGAATTAAGCACTGACAATTTTCGAAAAAAATTAATCTCTTTTTACGATTTTATTGCTTTTAACAGAACCATAAATATTTTATGAATATACATTTTTTGATGTTTGAAAATAATATAATTTTCTTTTGCATGGTAAAAAAATTCTATCAGTCGTGAGAGTTGTTATTGAATAAGCAACCAATATCTAAGCTTATTTGTACTACTTGTATCATGGCAATTGCTCTTTTTTCAAGTAAATATTATTATTATAATTATTATTTTAAAATATTAAATTAAAAATTCTATACTGGGTGGGGAAGTGTGGAAAACATTTTTTAAATACTCTAGTAAACCATTTACTCTGTTTATGAGCTTTTATTTATTATTATGACTTTACTACTAGAAGTAAATGTACATTTATGTAATTTCTCACTCATGTACTGTTAAATTGTTTTAATAAAAATAAAAATATAAGAAGTATTCAGATATGTCTAAACAGTAACATCAATAATTTAGATTACGTCATTTAAAAAATCAAGTTTGAATTTCAGTTCATAAAACAAAAAAAAAAACTTAATGAGGAATATGTATTGCTTTAATAACAATGTAACATGAGTCGCTAAATTATTTGAATATATTTTTTCTAGAAATTAGTCGTACTGTTTTTCAGGAAGTAATTTTTTTATTTTTTGACGAGAAAAATAAATAAAATAGCAGAAATAATTTTTACTGGTTGTTGATATAAATTGAAACATGAAAAATAGGCAAAATATCCATAGATGTAAAGGAAAAACAGAAAATCATTGCTTTAAAAATAAAAGGCAATTGATTTACAGGCAGTCAATGATATATTTCTTATATATAATTTTATGTACCATGCGTAGCTAAATAACGGGGGCCACAATGAACCGAGCAACTAAAAATGCATCATAATTGAGTAAAAAAGTATTAATTCGTCTTTTTATTGTATATGAAATGAAAACAGACTTTCAGTTGTTTAAAAATAACATCTCAAAAATGGCGATCATTTTGTTTTACATATTTCAACAGTATAGAGTGTAGATTACCTATAGCATTTTTTGGGGAAGCCACCTTTTCTCGGATCTGTTTTTTAAGGACTCAAGATGTGGTTCTTTAAGAATCCTTTGAAGTTATTTGAGGGTATTTGAAAAATGTGTGATTTCAAGTATCACTAAAGAAAAATGTCGCAAACAGACCATGGTTATCTTGTGAGTCAAGGAATAATCTCGTTCTTGAAGATGACTAAGTTGTGAAACAATTTCCTTGTACTTGTCACGGAAGTCTTTGAAGAGTCAAAGACTCCTGTGACAAGTGCAAGGTGTAAATGTGCTATGTGTGGCTTGTAGGACATCTTATTGAAATAACAGATATTGATGATTTTGATTAACAGGATGATATGTTAATTCAGGTTGAAGGAATTTTACAGTAACTTAAAATTAGAAAGCATACTAATTTCAAATTATAAAATGGCACATTAGACGGTCACTTTGACACTATGGAGAACCTTTCCGTGTAATATTTGAAGATTTACACTTTCTCAGAAGTAAAAGTTTTGTTTATTGATGAAACCTGAAAGGTGGAAATGAGCCTCATTACTTATCAAAAGATTGTTAAGAAAGTGTGGATTAACATTTATCATTTCCAGTAACCGATGATAGAAAGTTAATCAGTTTGTTTGATCAACATCATTCAGTACATGCCCAACCTGCATACTGATGGTACTGCAGTCAAAAATGCCTAATGATACTGCATGTGCTGTGCTGACTAAGTAAGAGTTTGCTGTAGAGCAGGCTCCATTCTCGCATATTTTCTATGTCTCCAAATTTTTAAGGCTTTCAGTTCTTTTTAATGTAGAGCCTGTTTCTAGAAGTTTTTATTGCATGGACAGAAGGCATCAAATTATTTTGAGGAATATTGAAGTTATTCTGAAAGTCTTGCTATGTGGTAACATAACTGTCACTATTTTTGTGATACACTTTAACAGCAAAAGCATGGTGTGCATCGCTCTATGACACCATTGTAAGTGAATGGTAAAACTAATGCTACAAGATACTTTCATTCTCCCCTAAGATTTAACCAGTGTTGCTAAATCCATTTCGCACCCGTTATATGACATGCGATAGGAAGTTGGCCCCCATATAAAGTTTGTTTAGCAACCAAGTGTATGTTATTTATTTAGAAATAGGAAATTGTAGAAAAGAAATAGAAAAAGAAAGGAAACAAATATGAAAGCTATGAACTAAGAACTATTAAAGTTTGTGAAATATCGAGGTTACATGTCATACAGAATGAAAGAGCAAATCACCAATAAGTTGAGCACGCAGAACTGCAATCATAAAAAAACTGATTTAGATAATTTATAACCCTATCGCATTTTGCACTCCGTAAGTGTAAAGATGAACATCTGCTAAACTTTCTTGAAATTTAATGAAAAAAATATCTGTAGTTTGACTTTAACAGGCTTACTGTTGAGGTATAGTCAGACTTAACTACATATTCAAGTAGTTAGAAAAAGATAGAATATATGCATATTACAACAATCAGGAATAAATATTTATTTGTGTGCGATCACTTAGGGTATAATACTTTCCTTTTTTTGACACTTAAACTAATATTTTTTATTCGCTAATCTTTAATGTTTGATCCTATCATCACTGCTTTACTTAGTAATAATTTTTTTTTTTAAAGTACACATTTCAAGAAATAACTGAAAAATATCACGTCATTAAAATACAAAGATAAATTCCCACTTTCCAAAAACAAAATTTACACATAATGAAAACAAAAAGGATGAAAATTTTTTTTCACCAATTTTTTAATGTTATTAAAATTTTACATTAAAAAATGTTTAAACAAATATTTACCTAAATATTTAATATTATGAAAGCACGTTTTTTGATTTTTAAAAATATTTTCCATTTTACTGAAATATAGTGACTGTCATTTCATTTTAAATATACACAACTATTAATGTATGTAGAAACTAATTTTAGTCACCAGTTCTTTAGTATATATTTAACAATTTTAGTGGATTTAACAAAGTTTAATTACTAACAACAAATTTCACAATTATGTTATTCACTATAAAAGTGCACACAAAAATATTTTCATTTTCCTTTTATACTTCTATTTCTACTAGGACTACTATTAATATTAAGAGGTAACATAATCCTCACTTTGAGATTTCTTTACAGTATCAATAATTCTAAGCCTATCTTACATTAATAATTAATTAGCAACTAAATGAATGTAATGGTAAAAAAATTACTTTTCTAATCTTAATATTGCAAACGTTTTGATTTTTGTTACAATTTTGATTTTTAACTAACATATAAGTAATTAATATTATGTATTGAATTAACAAACTACAATTAAGGATACATTAGAAAAAAAAAGTATTTTGAAATCACTAGTCATTAACCTGCTGAAGTATTCTATTTCTTATTTTTATGAAGGTTTTAAGTAAATTTATGATCTATTTCAATTAAAATATAAAAGTACTAGTTATGAAAATATATTACATGATGTAAACTTTTCTAATTTCTTATTAACATGCATATCGTTAAAGTAATATTAATGTATTATTTTATCAATGTTACATTTTTATGTTCAAGATTATGATAGATTTATAGAATAAAATAAAAATTAACAAATTAAATTTAAAAAACCATTAGTATGTTGATTTATCAAATAATTTTGGATATTTATATGTTACTTTTTTTTATAAAATTGACTGTCTGTTAATATTTGTTCAAAAAGACATACTGTAAATAATGTAAACACACCATAATAGACAGCAGGTAGTCACAATGATATATAATGTTAACATAGAGATAACTACCACCAAAACCATGATTTGGTGGTAGTTTAAGTTTATTAATAAAAATAAAAATAAATGATTTAAAAAATTAAAGTAATATTTTATAAGTGCTTTTCATGTATATGAGAAACACATACATTATCATTGAAATAACTAATATAATCACTATGATAATTATTTAATATTAAATTATATTACTGATAACTGTTATATTAATGCTATTAATAATCCAATCCAATTAATAACAAAGATGATTACTACAACCTTTATGAAATTTTGCATAATTTAATACATATTTGAATATGATACCTTGCTTCCAAAGTCTACCAACAGAGAGCCTTCACTGCCTTTTAAGTAAAGCAATACCAAGTCTGCTTTTTTTTTACTTCCTTTTTCGAAGTAAAGGAAGTATTGTGATCACGAAAAATTTCAGTTTTCAGATTTCAATGGAAATATCTATTTTGATCATCCCTGAATCCATTTTGACTAGTTTCGGCATGACATATGTACATATGTATCTGGCATATCTCAAAAACGATTAGCCGTAGGATGTCGAAATTTTGGATTTAGAACTGTTGTAACATCTAGTTGTGCACCTCCCCTTTTAACTGCAATCGACTGGTCCAAAAGTGTCCAAAAAAGCCCAAAATCCAAAAAAATCTGGATTTTGGACTTTTTTTTACTGCAGTAATAAGTCCTCATTGTGAGGTTTTCAAACAATATGTCATAAGTGATACTTATTTTCATTGGTTCCAGAGTTATAACCAAATAAAATTTTAATTAATAAAATATTTGGATCTTACAAGGGAAGGCACAATGGTTCAAATCCGACTTCATCTCTTTTTTTAAATTTAATTACATCAATTTATTAATTATTATTAACTTCTGATTGTAAAAACATTTTTACAATAAATAATAATTCAATAATAACAATAAAGAAAATGAAAAAAATATCAAATTATTAATGAAATTAGATTTTATGTTCTCTTCATATAAAAAAAAAGTCTATATGTAATTTAATAGGCGTACAAGGAAGTCATGTAGTGTCCACATAAAATTCTTTGTTTCTATTTCAAGAACCAAAACCAAAATCATAAAAAGTAATGGTAGAATAGAATAAGAAAAGATACAAACAGAAGTCAGTTACTTCCATCCAGTAAAAAAATGCAACAGAAGACTAATATTCTTATTTTGGATTTTAATAAAATTCTAATTTATTCTAACTTTTCTTTGCTTTATTCAACTTATCTTACACCATTTTGTTCAAAATTAAATTCTCTACAAGTTTTGTTATTTATTACCCATTTAACAAAGTTATTGTACATCAAACATAAAAAACAGGGTTTTTTACTGCAATTTATTAGTTTTCACCCCAGATTTCTAATAAACTACTGCAGATACAGTTCTGGGACCTATTTTATTTTTTCAGGTCAAGAACCGTAAGAAGTCATTAATTTTGCCCCATAATTAATGTTCTAAAAATTTTGGTACAATCTCATTTCACTGGGGTAACTGCAATCCGTGTGAAATCTTTCATTAGCTGTAACATGCAAACGAACCATTTTAGGACATATGAACTTTTTCCATTATATTCATAAGTAAAGTAGCTTATAAAAGTCCCGGGAGAACTTTGTGATACATTCTGTATGTGTGTGTGTGTGCGCGCGTGTGTGTGTGTGTGTGTGTGTGTGTGTGTGTGTGTGTGTGCGTGTGTGTGTGTGTGTGTGTGTGTGTGCGTGCGTGCGCGCTCATGAATATTTATATATATATATAAATATAAAATATAGTATTATGTTTTTAAACAAATTTTAAAGTAATAATAAAAAATGGAAGAAGATGCTTTAGGAACATTTACCTATACAGTTTCTTTTCTAGCTACATGTCTTTATTCATAATAATTAAGAATATGATTTGAAATTAAAATTGGCAAATATATTGCATATGTGTTGTAATAATTTTTTTAAATTCTTATATTTTAAAGTTTAAATTCCCAACTATTCCATATACGTTTTCAGTTACATAAATATTAGGTTTTTGGTATCTTATGTTTGAATCAGCAACAAAGGATGCTATATGAACTTCAATATTATCACTGATAATTTAATTCTCTGAAAAAGCCTTGTAATGACTGAAATTATTAGCTATTAAAAAAAGTTAGTGTTAATATTTACATAATATGGTGGTTAGTTAGTATAATAATCACTGTAATGAATTTATAGCAGATCATATTTACTATGCTCTAGACTGAAATTTCAGGATTTATTTGAAAATACAAAAGTGTTCATGATAAATATTTTCCTACAGTAATTTTTTACAATGTATTAATAAAGACTCAAAAAATTACAATATTTGGCAAAAAAAAATACTAGTGAATTATTTTCTGATTATTATTATTATTATTATTATTATTATTATTATTACATTATAGAATTATTAAAAATAAATTAAATTTACAAATTTCAAAAATAAATAAGGGAAACAAGATTATTATGTCAGTGTTTTGATGACACAGATCAGTATTCATTAGTAAAGTTTATAGCTGTTTCAAGTTAATCATTTTTTTGTGGAATGGTCATGTAGATTACATTTAAATATTACTTCAAATAGTTTTTCTTTAAGAGAAAATGCATACTGTTGATGAATTGATATTAAGAAATTAATAGGAAATGTGAAACTTATAGATAATATTTTAGTAATCTATAATTAAATGACTGTTCTTTCATCATTAATTTATGACAGTAATAGACTGAAATCAGAAAAATTTAATAGAAATATAACTATCATAATTATTACAAATGGAACAGTACAAATGGAATGAGTAGATTAAAAACATAAATTAAATTCAAAAAGTAATAACTGAAGGAAAGATTGCATGTATGAGGGGGAGAGGAAGAAGAAAGATATTCGATGATTTGAAAGGGAGATGAATGCTGTAATTTATAAGAAAAAGATCAGAAAAGACCATCATGGAGATTGCTGTTTCTTGATACTTGTCAATATACAGTTCCACTAAGAAGAATAAACTAAATATTATTTACCATAACATGGTAAGGTAATTTTTTGCACTCATCAACTTTCCACCCTAATGAACAATTAATGCTTCCAGCCATAAATGATTCTAAAGGGAAGAAGAATAAAATGAAAACTTTTTAATGAAGGAAATGAAGTGCTGTTCATCATCGTGTGATCATCTAATAATTTACAATATTGGTCTTCAGATTCATTTCAATTTATAATTATTCTCTTAAACTTATACAAGACAATTTTTTTACATTTTTGTGTTTTGATCTTTCTATAAAAACAATAACTGGAAAATAATAATAAATAATAGATTAGTAATACTAAATATGCTATTTATTTTTTTAAATGAATTTTTACCTGTATGCTCCTCACAATGAAATCCTGTCCACCCAAACTGACAGCTACACTGTAAAATTAACAAAAATTGCAGTTTTTTTTAATATAACATTAGTTCTTTATCATAAAAAAGCATGAATTAATTTATGATTTTTCCTAAGATCTAAATTTATTGCGTTATTTAGAAAAACATAAAGAATTACTGAGCCTTTATGGGCTTTCAACTTCATATAATTCAAATAAGTAAATATGTAGCTCTAAAAACGTTTTAATTTATAAATTAGTACATTTTTTATTAACTAAGAATATCTATTTATAAAACTGAAAGTTTAGTTAGCATTTTAAAAACTTAGAATTATTGAAACATTATCTACCTCTACAAAGAATAGAAAAAATTTTATGGTGAATTTAATGATAGATCTTCCTTCTCTTAAGTATGAAGATTTTTTTTTGGTAATAAATATATCATATACTGACATAGTTAATCTTGGATAACATTTCACATATTTATTATAATATTATTATCTCACCTCATTGTCTGCCTAGTAACACACAGTATGTATATCTCATGTAGCATTCTATGCTAGCTTTTAATTTTCTGACTCTTCCTGTATTTCTTACCAACTACATCTTGCATTTGGTATTATGTCTACTTGATGAATTAATTAATTGACTTCAGAATGAAAGCAAGCAGATAACATGGGAAATCCAAACCAGTTAAGAATAACTAAAATATAACTATAGTAATTCATATTTAATTCTTCATTGTAGATATTCGCATTCAGATTATCTGAGATTTTTTATTTCTATAGTCTTTTTTCAATGATTTTACTAATGTGAAACTATTTATTTCTTCATTTTCATAATTTTTTGTATTATTAGATATAATTTTAATTTTGTTATTTTACGAGTTGATTTACTATATTTTGCTAATTTTAACAGACTGCTTTTTGCTTACTTAGTATTCACGCTTGAAAGTGAGTTATGAAGCATTTTATGGGTTATTGTTATGCACGTTGAAAGAAAATAAAAAAAAAAACATTACTATAGAATGAAGTATGGAATGTTTATTTGGTTTGTCTGTAAAGTAGGTTTTAAAATGTACTGAGTGAAGTGAGAACATTGTTCAGATGATAAGAAAGAATAACAAAGTCACTGTGTAGGTGTTTTACTACCACAATATTACAATAAATAATTATAGCATGTTCTACAAAAAAAAATTTTTCTTTTATATGAATTCAATAAAATGTGTCTGAAAGTATTTTTTACGCTGATTTCAAATCTGCAAACCAAAATTAAATATGTGGCAGGGTGTTTTAATAATATTTATTTTATGAAAAACTGATTTTTATTTAGGTATTATTCAATCTGTAGTATGATATTATCTTTATCTGGTTTTCTTTATTTTTCTCCTGCATTAGCCTCTGGAATGACCCATTTTCACTCTGTATTTGTAACTGAAAAGATATTCAGCCTCCATTTGCTCTGGTAGCAATTTTTCATCACTGACATATCCTGTTCGTAGCCTTCCTGTGCTCATCACTTACATTGTCAGGATTAGTTGGAAAAAAAAACAAAAGTGAAGCTAATATGTGTATTTTTAGGGACATATAGCATCCCAGTAATGAAGAATTCACCAATTGTACATAGTTCTCAACATTTTTGCCCAGAATGATTTAACTTTTTAAATATTACCGATGCTGTTTTCTCAGATTATTTTTAACTCCTCTCAAAATTCAAATCCTTCATTAGCTTATGTATCTGTAGTACAACAAATTTTTCTTCTTTGATTAACCTTGACTATTACACTCCATTGATTTGACTAAATTTTTCATCAAGCCATGTATGTGTATTAGTGGAAGACACACATTCTTTGGATTTAGAAAAACTTGACAGATTAATTTTTCTGTCCAGGTTTGAGTGCTTCTCTCTTTGGCCAGTCTCTCTTAATGTTATAGTTTTTCCTGTCTTTACTCTCTTTCTTGGATAAGAAACAACAGTACTTAGAATAATTGAGCCATCCTGATAAAATTACTATCATCTTTAGGCCTCTACATTTGTGCCAAGAATACTTTTAATACTGTATCATCTTCAATAAATATTTCTTATTAATCTTATTTTCTATATTTCTTATATGTCTTCATTTTTTTTGCTGGGTATTACAGTACTCTAAATTATCTTGTAAGGAGAACAGATGCAGACATTCTTGTTGAATAACATGAAAAAAAAACTAAAACATAATTTAGTTCCATTTTGATTTCAGCTTTCGGCCTTTCAGGAGATTTCAGCCATTTAACCTAGAAGCCAGTAACTCTCACTGCATTTTAAACAGATTAAGATCATGAACAAGATTATTAAAGTCTGCTTGAGTCATTTTGTGAGAGTCAGTGCTCACCTCTTTTACTTCATTATTTTGTAAATCACCATAGGATTCTCCATCATCAAAACTTTTTTCTGAATTTTATTTTTGCTGGAGGAAGTGGAACAGGTAACAATTCTTCAATGTGCAATAGATATGGTTGAAAAAAGACTAGAATATACAAAAGATCTTTTGAATTTACTTGTGATGTCTTTAATGTTTGTAATACAAAAATAACAGTCTATCTAGTGATAGTGATTTGTTAGGCTCTCTCCATACAATAGAAACATCAAAAGCCAATTGTTGTGGCTTGCCACTTAGCCAGCTGCTTAGTATAATTATGCACGAATTACAACAGATACAGTCATAGTTATTAGAGTCTTGGGTTCCTTTTAAGGAAGCTAACAGTTTTCCAGTTCTCTTATTTTGCACTCAAGACTTCATATAATTATTTAACTAAAGGAATAACATTTCTTCTACGAGATTTAAAAATTAATTCATCACACACATAGCAAAAACTGTTAGGATGATTTATACAATCACAATGTTTTTGTATGTAAATTACTAACAATACATATTTTAAAAAAAATTATAAAGAATAATAGAAAATTATAACAAAAATAATACACAACTGTATCAAACAAGAATAGGAATAAAACAAAAGACCATACTAGATATGGTATTTTTGCATGAAATTCAGAACAAAACTGATTCTCTAGTCTAGGTATTTACACATTAAAACGTAGTGATAGAAATGATTATATCAATTATGATGTCATTATAAAGGCTATTAATTTAATCAAAATACTCTGATAGATTTATTTTTCCTAGAAGGAATGAGCCATAGTAAACAGTTAGTTTTGATGTCATTCTATGATTAATACCATATTAGTCACACTGGTAACTCCTTCAAATTGTTCCACTCTGAGCCATTCGTAAGTATGGTTTTTTATAAATATGTTCAAACATTCAAAGTTTATTATGAATATAAAAATTGACTTATAACAAAACTTAACGAGTATTTAGTCTTAATAAAGAACATAAATTGTTTTAACAAATTTAATTTTCTATTAGTGACAATTACAATTAAAAAATGAAACCTTTTGATCAAATTTCAAGGTATATTTGGATTCAGCGCCAAACAATACATAATAACTCAAAATTATCTGCGTAAAAAAATTGTTGCAGGTCAGTGAATCAGTACTATTTTATTATTGTTATACTTTTTTTAATTTGATAAATAATAGTTTATTTATAAGTGTAGTTTATTTTTATAAGGTAAGATTATAAACATATCAAAAATAAAATTTATACTATTTCAATTAAAAACTGGGAAACATTATGATACAAATTTTTTGTTAATTTGTCAGAAGAATATTTTTTTCTTTGTTAATTTTTACTTCCTTGTATGAAGTAAAGGAAGTATTGTGATTGCAAAAAAGTCGGTTTTCAGATTTCAAGGTAAATATCTATTTTGATCATCCCTGAATCCATTTTCACTACTTTTGGCGTGATGTCTGTATGTACATACAGACGTATGTACATATGTATCTTGCATATTTCAAAAACGATTACCTTAAGATGTTTAAATTTTGGATTTAGATCTGTTGTAACAATTAGTTGTGCACCTTCCTTTTCATTGCAATCAACTGGACCAAAAGTGTCCAAAAAAAGTCCAAAATTCAAAATATCTAGATTTTGGACTTTTTCTTAACTGCAATAATAAGCCCTCATTGAGAGCTTTTAAACGATATATCATAAGTGGTATTTATTTTCATTGGTTCCAGAGTAACAGCCAAATAAAATTTTAATTAACAAAATATTTGGATTTTACAAAAGAGAGGCACTTCAGTTCAAATCCAACTTCATCTCCTTTTTTTTAACTTTTTTTAAATTTAAATATATTCATTTATTAGTAATCATTAACCTCTGATTGTAAAAATATTTTTACAATAAATAATAATTCAATATAACAATAAAAAAAAAAAATAAAAAAAATATCAGAAGCTATGAATGAAATAAAATTTTATGTGCTTTTCATTTAGAAAAAATGTGTATATGTAATTTAATAGGCATACAAGGAAGTCATGGGTGTCCACATAAAATTTTTTCTTATTCTATTAAGCCATTGTGAACAATTTTATAAACATTTTCAGCGAAAAATAAAATTATGTAATCTAATTTTACTTCTTTTTGAGTTCTGTGTTTTAAAAAAAATTAGATTATTTTATTGTTGATGTAATTATACAGATGTATAATTACATTAGTCAAAAAATTATGATAATAATAATGCCTATAAATGTATTAATGAATAAAATTTGCTTATTGTGCCTGTTCTTCATTAAAAAAACATGATTGCAATACCATACATTTCACATGTACAAAGATGTTTTGCTCAAGGCTGTGTATGCTGAAAGATTAAGTTAATCAGAACATGATAATAAAAAAATTACAAGTACAACTAAAGATCATGTCTGATTATTAGGTATTTTAATGATGAAGTTAGTATTAATGCAATGGTAAGTATTGATGTTTTCATTCTGAAAAGATGTGTAAATTCATGTAAACAGAAATAAGAAATAAATCATTACTGTATACTTTAAGGTACAAAGTAATGCATATTGTACTTAAAAAGAAATTGTAATAATATACAGCAAAAGTATACTTTTACATTATTTTTGCTGACTTCTGCAATGAACAATACCAAAAAAAAATATCAGTAGAAAACTAAAAAAAAATTTAACTTTACTTTTCTAGCATTTCAAAATAATTATAAAATATATGTAATATTTATATGCTAAATAAGCAATTTTCTTCCATAAAGACTGTCATCCCTTGTTTACTTGTTATTGATAAAATTAAGAAAAGCCAGATTATTGAAAATCAGTAAACCTCACCTCATTAGAGCAAAGAATATATTTTAAAATGATATGAATTAAATCTACTGCATCATAACAGAAAAACTGTTATAACAATAGATTACTGATGAGAATGATAACCACTTATACATCAATTCTCCTTTGAAAGTGGAGGGTACTGCTCATAGTTCAGTTAGGTACTTCTCAATAATGCCACACAATTTTGGAGATGAGTGGAGATTTTCCTTAAAGAAGTAAGGACCTGTTTTCTCAGGTAACTAGTAAATAATTGAAGAAAAAAATTTGTAACCGCATATACTTGAAAGATCAATGCAAAACCATTGATCAGTAATATATAATTATGTAGTACTCCCATCCTGCATAAAGATATACTACTGGATTACCACTGCCTGGAGGAAATCTCTAGCAAAACTCCTTAAAATTTCTTTGAGTAGGATGTTTGTTTCACTGTGGCAGACTGTCCCTTTCTCGTTATCCATCCCTTTTTCTTAGATTCCTTTTTTCGCAGTGATATGTTGGTTTTAATTAAATTCTCACTGAATACAGATCCAGATTTCATAACTTCATCACAAGTGAAGGATATAAGGATCACCAGAAGCAAAGCACCCTTGATAATTGAATTTGTATGGCTTGGGGAAAGCAGCTCTGTATATGGTCATATCTGGAGTCTTTTTCCCATTTTATGCCCATTTATAAAGCCACAGCTGGGTATAGCCAGGCTTTCTAATCCTTCCTAATTCAATACAGAGGCAATAAGTAAGCACTAATTTTATGTTATAGTAATAAACAATTTATTAATTTTATTAATAATATTTGTATTCAATTTTGAATTAAATTTATTTACTTACCTTAGGAATGCCTTTTTCAACAATACATTTTCCTCCATTTAAACAAGGAAGTTTTGAACAGTCAAAATGCACTTTGGTCACAGTCTCTGTTTCAGATTCAGTAATTGTAGTAGGTGAGTAATAATCTGTTGATACTTCAGGTAAGGGAATTTCAGTGAAAAATTTTGATGTAGAATATTCAATAGTTGATTCTGATGGAGTACTTGTTTCTATTGGAACTGTCATGAGACTTGGAATCATAGGATGTTCTGATTCAGTCACAAATATTTTGGTTGTTAATTCTTTGGTAGTTTCAGTTAGTATTGAATGGATAGTTGTCGTCTTGTCTGTTTTCTCTGTTGGTATTGGAGAACTTTCTGGTATAAATGTTGTAACAGGTAATTCTGAGAATAAACTACTTGCTTTTTCACTTGTAGTTGTAAATTCATACTCTGTTTTAATTTGTGTGTATCCAGATTCAGTAGTAGTAACAGTATCTGTTTTTCCTGTGAAAGTTATTTCTGTGATATTTATTGGTATTCGAGTTTCTGTTACTTCTTTGTTAGTTGAAAATTGGGGTTTTATTGAAGATGGAAATAATGTTGTACCTACTAAATCAGTTTCAGTGGTAGCTGTTGTAGTGTTATAAAATAAATCTGTTGTAAAATGTTCTGTTGTCATGTCAGTAACATACTTAACACTTGTCAATTGTAATTCAGTAGTAGGAGTGGTTTCAACAATTTTAGTAACCTCCGAAGAAGATTCTTCAGTGATTGGTTTTGATATTATCTCAGATGTTAAATCTAAGGTTGATTCTGAAGTTGTTGGCAC
Source organism: Lycorma delicatula (assembly GCF_047948215.1). Lineage (NCBI taxonomy): Eukaryota > Metazoa > Arthropoda > Insecta > Hemiptera > Fulgoridae > Lycorma > Lycorma delicatula. Next base: position 197,309,752 of record NC_134456.1, on the reverse strand, counting down.
ATAAGTTTCAGGGATTTCTGTTGTAATGAAGAAATGAGTAAATAATGTTTTATTTCCTAATGAACTTTCTGTGGTTGATTTAACATAATGGATGGTAGTAAATGGAAGCTCTGTTGTGGTCAATGTGTATGTACAATCTAATTGGTCATCATCCAAAATTAAACATTCACAGTGGCGTCCAGTAAGCCTTGGTGGACATGAACATGTATAATTATCCACTCCATCAATGCAGGTTCCACCATTCCAACATCTAAGAAATTTAAAACAGAATTATATGGTTATGTAGTACTCCCTTTCATTTTTTAAATTAAATGTCTGCTTAAACATATAATTTCTTATTCAAAAAATTATGTAATCTAATTGTTTTTAAATAATATTATTTCTTATATAATCAATTTTAGTAATTCATGTGATTCATGAAGCAGTTTATTTTATGATCCACTAAATTGTTGGCTAAGAGTTATCTCTATGAAAATTTGACTAAGTTACTGACAGTAACCAGAGCTAAAAAGTATTTCATTTATGTTAGTTAATTCGCTGGAAAGTTTTATAAAAAGTATTTTATAAAACTAAATTACCATTATAGCATAGAATAAGCACCACGATTTTCCGGACCGAAAATCTAAAAAAAAAATCCAGTACATACCGGTATTTTAAAGTGCAACAAATATGATAAAAAATACGAAAATATTCAGAAAGTAAAAGCATTTAATTCGTTCATTAAAATTACAATATTAATATTACATTAATAATTAATTACCGTAAGATCTAGTTTAGTTCAGAATCAGTAGGCCAGTAAAACGAAAAGAAAGTATCATGTTGAAAAGGATCATTTCAATACACTTTTTAATATGCGATTTTATTTTTAATTAATCACTGTCACTGTCAATGTCTGTAGAAGAGTTACCGGTAGTCTCCACGTCGCTCTGCGTTAGGTGATCGTCTTCACTACCATCAAGTTCGTTAGATATTCCGCATTTTTTTAAACTTTTCCTTACTAATTCCGTGGAAATACCTTCCCAAGCAGCTTTTATCCAAACAGAAATCTGGTTAAAATCTGGGCGTTTGATTCTTCCTGTAGGCGTGAGAAAAAAATTTTCATTCGCCATCCATCTACTGTACAATTGTTTTAATGCAGATTTGAACGGTTTATTAATGTAGACATCTAGTAGTTGCAATAGAGATATCAATCCGCCTGGAATTATTACTAGGTCTGTCATAACCTTTTTTAAAATGTCTTTCACTTTATCAGTCGTATGTCCCCGATAACTATCCATTACTAGCATACCGGTATTTTTTTATTTAGTAAATCTCCTGATCGCTTTTGCCATACACACCTGATCCGATCTAAAATTAAGGTTTGGTCCATTCAACCTGATTCCTGTGCTCTGATAATAACTCCATTTACCTGTACGGTAGGAAGAGTTTTTCTTTTAAAAACAATGTACGGAGGTAATTTTGATCCATCAGAAGTAAAGCAAAGCATAACACTACACCTTTGTTTTTAATTACCACCAGTGCGAATCGTAACACTTTTTTCACCTTTTTTGTTTACGGTTTTGCCAAATGGCATTTCAAAATATACGGGGGTTTGATCAGCGTTTCCTATTTGAGAAGGCAAATAGCCTTTATATTTTCTAAGATTTATTATGTATTTGTGAAAATGTAATAATTTTTGTTCATAAGCATCTGGAAATCGTTGAGAAATGGTCGTCTTTCGTCTTATTGACAAATAATTTCGTGTAAAAAATCGTATCATCCATCCACGGCTTACTTTAAAATCAACTTTATTCAATGATTTAGCGATTCCACGAGCATATGATCGATACATTTATGTCGTGACAACATACCCGCGTTTCCTTTTTTCCATAACAAAGTCATATAATTTTTTTTCTATGTGTGTATATTTTGGTTTTAAGCCACGAAAAGCCCTTTTATTACCAGTGCCTTTCTCCAGAAGTTGTTTCTTACGCCAGTCTCGAATGCAGCTTTCATCTACGTCAAATTTTCTTCCTGCCACCTGATTTCCAATTTTTTCAGCCTCTTCTACAACGCGCAGTTTTTCATTTACTGTAAAATATCGTAGACGTTGTCCTTTTGTACTCATTTTAATGCCGTAATTAAAATAAATCACCGTATTAAACTTTACAAGATAAACTAAACAGATAAAATGCATATAACCGTCCACATTGTACAAACAGTACAATGACTATGGCGAATAGACAAGACGACGATGGGTACCTGATAATGTAACTGTAGTGTCAACCGGATGCAGCCTATACAGAATGAATCAATTTTATAAAAATATGGTAACTTCGTTCCTATCGATAATATGCACAGGATGTTAATAGTTAATGATGTATAAGCGGCATCCGATATTGATAAACGAAAGCCTAATGTAACTATATTTATGTGATTGAATTTAGGTACTTCTAAGTAAACGTTTACTTTACATAAATTATCCTGGCTAAAGGCTGTTTCAAGTAAGCCCCGCACCCTTATTTTTTTCTATCCAATTCCAAGAAAAAAAGTGCGGGGGGTACTCGAATAAATACGGTAATAACTTTTAAATGATTAAGAAATAGTAGTAAAATTTGAAATACAAATCTTAAATATTTTTATTCATTTTGTTGTATTAATATTCAAATAATTATTTATTTTGATTAAATTTATATATTTATTTACTGAAAATGTGGATTATTCAACATTTTAGCTTTTAAATTTCTGACAAATTATATGCTGCATCATTAATTTAACAGTTGGTTGTCAGTGATGTAATCATTTTTGTTGATTTGACAAAAAACCATATGGATGATCTTTATATTTATCCTTATGTTGAAGACAAAACAAAAAGAATGAAAATATTGGAGAAATAAATCTGTGTATTTCAGATAATGTATTAAATTATCACGCTGTTAACCACTGAATATCCTAATTGTTAAATAAGAAGAGCATTATTTTTATTGAATTGTTGATTATGTGTTACACAGCTGAGGTCATGAACATAAATTTTTATTCTGATATTGAATTTTCTGTAAATTATGGAAAACTTATTTAATACACATCTTTTTCAAATTTATATATACCTTGGTCCCAATTGGCATTCATCATACTGAAATTGACAGCGGTCTCCATGATAGTCTGGGACACAGTAACATACACTCATTCCATCCTCATTTAAGCATAAAGCATTGTTTTCACATGGACTCATTTCACACAATTGAAGTTCTGTATCACAGTTCTGACCTGTGAAGCCTAAAAACATATTAAAGTTATATCAATTTTCAAAAATTAAATTGGATCACATTATATTGCAATGTTAAATAGTATTTTACAATTCACAAGAGAACTAGTGAAGTTTATTAGGAAAATTTTAGTTCAAGCTTAATTTTAATCACATATTCCATCCTAAGTTTTTCTACAAGTGAAATTTTGATGGGTCAGTTCAAATAAAATAAATAGAACTATAGAAAATATAACGTATATACTATTAATAACAGTAATGATTACATTTTTTGGATTTTTTTTAATAAAAAGATTACTTTCTTCATCATAACAATAACAAACATTTATTTTTAATCCACTTCAGGTTTCAAAAAAAAATATTAATAATAGAAATCAAAATATTTAAAAAACCAGAATTATAATTATAACACATTTAATACATGTTATGATTGTTTTAATGTTGTTGTATTAATAAAATATTATTCTAATTAATCATTACTGAAGTATGTTTATTATGGTTATAAAGTGCCATAACATTAACAGTTACAGATATCCTGTCATGAGTCATAAGTCACTCCCAACAATTTAAATAGTTATCTTTAAGAACAATAACAATTACAAGTTTGGCTTACTAGGGAAAGTGAGAAGTAAAGTGGTTAGAACCAATTAATAATATTGCAAATCAATATGCAAAGCACATCTAAATGCAAATAATATTCTGTCCAGCAAGTGACAATTTCATACCATTCACCACATAGACACCGAGAAAGCAAGTCTGGCAGAAACCTCTTATACCTCTTATATACACGTACTTAATACATGTCAGAGCCATAAGAAAGACTGGGACAGATAGCATAAAGAGATTAGTATATATATATACCTTTCTGTAGAAAAACAATGCATTATGGATGTTGCTTTAATTTAGGAAGAATTTGTAATAATTAATTCTTACTAAGAGAATTGTTATTAACAGCTTAAAAATGGTAAGTTTATTATATAAATCTTTAATCATATATCATACATATGGAAATGTATTAAATAAATTATTTTTGTATTTATTATGTATATTTTTTAATTATAACTTTGTGTTAAAAGATGTTTAAATAGTATAAATCTTTTCAGCAAAGATCAAGAACACAACTGTGAAAAATATCTTCATAAATAAGATTTTTATAAAAATAACCAGGAAATTGAGTTTTTTTAATCTTGTATTCTGCTTGTTATATATGATTGTTATGTGTTATTTATAGTGGAGGCAACAAAATCACAATTAATAATAGTTGTAGTACATGTAAATTAACCAAATCTTTAAGACCTAGAACAATCATCAAAAGTTATACTAACAAGAGATTTATTAAAACAATTTATAAAAGCAATTATAATATATTATAGACAAAATAAAAATAATTTTAAATGAGTATATTTGCAGTAAATGGCTTTTAAAGATTTCATTGTTATGTAGAGTGAGCCATGAAGAATGTAACAAACTTTCAGGACATGTTCTACTGGTGAAAATAAACAGGAAAGTTCATATAAACATAGGTTCGGAAACGCTTCATTAGCGAGTTTCAGCGGGCGAAAGAATTTGCCCTGATTTTTGCGTCTTCTGTATAATTAAGGTACACTATAATTCTTGGAACCCAAATTATGAGGTAAATTTAGTGGTTTTAAAAGAAATCTCAGCTGAAAATAATAATTCCCAGAACAGTGTTTTTAGTAGTTTTTGAGTAATCTAGAGTAAAAAACAAAAAATACATATTTTATATTTGGGATAAAAAAATTATGTTAAATGAGTAATAAACACAGAAAGGTTTTAAACAAGACTTGTATAGAATTTGATCCTGAGTAAAGTGGCATGAAAAAGTCCCCACAAACTAAATATAAATTAACATTTTGAAGTTAATTTTTTCTCAAATACAGGTAGCGGCAGAAATAACTCCCCAGTTTGAAGGGCTAATAAAAAAAATACATAATAGATTTTAGTCAAACTTTTATTATACCATAATAAGAATTATCATTGCCATTTATTGTATGTCTAAATGATTAAAAATAATATCATTTAAATGGCAACCGTCATTGTCTATACACGACTGAAGCCTCACTCGGAAATTGTGCATTACTCTCGTCGTCATCTCTTGTGGAATTTCCGCGATTTCGTGTCGGATAGCAGCTTTGAGTTCGTCGGTTGTCCTCGGTTTGATTTTGTAGACTTTACTCTTTAAGTAGCCCCATAGAAAGAAGTCACAAGCAGCAAGATCGGGTTAACGAGCTGGCCACGGTATGTTACCTCGCAGTGAAATTAAACGCCCTGGAAACATTTGTCTTAGGACTTCCATAGATTGTCTTGCTGTGTAAGCGGTTGCACAATCCTGTTAATACCATACAACACGATTTCCAATTTCATTCGGTTTCGGCTTCAGGAAGTTGTTTAGCATGTGTACATAACGTTGAGACGTAACTGTAACTGTTCGCCCTTCCTCCTTCCAAAATTATTTTACACCAAACTAAAATAGTGTGGTTTTTTGACCCCAATATTTTGTCTTTTAAGCTACCTCAGATTTATTGAAAACTGCAAAAAGTATAGTTCTGGAATCTAATTTAATTTAATCTAATTTTAGTAAATTTTTCCTAGCAAACACTCACTATTGAAGAATTTCTGAACCTGTGTTCATATGAACTTTCTTTTTTACTTTCACCAGTAAAACATGTCCTGAAAATTTGTAAATCTTTTATGAATCACTACGTATTTAAAAAAATATATTTTCTTATTTTGTTAATATTATTCATAATTTAAAAATGTACAAGAAAATATTATAATTAAACATTGATAAAATTTAAAATTATGGTACAAAATACTATTTCAGCAATAAATTTTCAGAAAACCTTTAAAAAGATATTCATACCAACTAAGAAAAAATGTGTTAATAAAATCCATTAGAAAAGTTGTCTCCGTATTTCTAATTATAACAAAATTAATTCATCTTCATTAATTTCAAACTTTCATTTCTTTTAGTGGAATAAATGAATTATATTTTTAACTCTTTATAACACATTTCTGTTTTTAAATTATAAGGCTTTCGTTTTATGTAACAGTTCAGTCAGTTAGATAAACTGACTGAACTGTACGTAAAAATAAACAAATTTAAACATATATTTATTATGTAAAATTTTAATATAAGTAGATTAAGTGAAACACTGAATAACAAAGTACAAAATAATTAAATAAATTATTACACAGTGAATAAAAATAGCTGTGTATGAAAATTAAACAGTGATTTCAAAAATAGCCAAAAAAATATGTACTTAAAGCACACCAATGTCACATAAGCAAAATTCAAAAATAAATTTTCTGATAAAAATTAAAAAATAAATAATGCATCTTATCAGTTGTTAGTGAAATAAATAAATGAAAACAATATAAGATAGTGCTATATAAATAGCAATATTTGTGCAATGCAGAATTCAGTAAAATAGAAAAAATATACTATTTGCAAATTTATAATAAAATATGAGTATTACATAATAGCTATGAGTATATTTTTTAGGAATTCTAAATTATTCTTTCTTATTTATTTGATGAATTAGGTTAATGGGACAAAAATAAAAATAAATAAAAATCGTATGTGAAGTAAATGTTTTTGCAGACCTACATTCTTTTTGAACAGAAATCATGGGTTCTAAATTCGTGTTTATTTTTCCTTTATGAACAATAACTGCTATTTTATAATTAACATTGAAATTTTCTCTTAGTAGTAGCTTAATGAACCATTTTTATTTAAGAAAACACAATAAAATATTATTTTAGTGATTGCAAAGAAAGAAGTGAAAATTAAGATTTGACTAGGTTGGGCCTAGTAGTAAATATAATTCAATTCAACAACCCTTATTTAAATAAAAATCTAACAACACATCTGAATTAAAGGACAATTTATTATCACTTAACATTAATAAAATGTTATTCTGGTTGTGGAATATATATGTTACGGTAAAACCCCGAATAACGGAAAATTTTAAGTTTTACTGGTAAATTCTAACATTTACCAAGTTACTTGGTAAAAGTCCGAAAAAATCTTGAAAACATATTTAATTCGGACTTTTGCCAAATCGTTTTGGTCATTGTTGACAATTACCATATTCTGTTGGTAAAAGTTGACAATTCTGTAACGAAATCACTTCTAAATAGGAAAGAGCATGAATTTAAAAATGCTCTTCTTAATTTCGGGATTTCAGTTCAAAAATTGCATTAAAATTAATCATTTTCAAACATGAGAATAATCAATTAATAGTTAACTCTTAAATACACAGTCTGGGTCTAATACCCAGATTCTTTTTTAACCCAATTTATTTTCAATTTTTGGATTTATTTCCATTCTAAAACTTAAGGAAAGATAAAAAACCTAAAAAATATAACTAAAAATTCTATTTTTTAAAATATAGCCTTCCAGCTTTCTGTTTATCGTAAAACTCGTCTTTCCTTTTACAAAACACCATGATTAAAAAAAAGCATGCTGCTAAGAAAATGTGATTGAATTTTATTTAATATTATTAAGAATAATTTTTACACAAAAAAGTTAATAGATTATTCTTAATGGTAATTGTATTCTGCAGGCTTTACTGAAAAGGATTTACTCTTTCAAAATCATGATTTCATATTTATTTCTCACTTTATACGTTGATTTTATAATCTTTTGAATGTTTTGTTGTAATCTTTTGATTACAGCTAATGTTTTGAATCTTTTGTTGTAATCCTTTGAAAAAAATGTTTCATTTTTCACCTGCAGTGCACTGAAATTCCGAAAGTGGGAAGAGCATTTTTAAATTCATACTTTTGAGTGATTTCATTACAGAATTGTCAACTTCTACCAACAGTCTATAGTAAATGTCAATAATGACCAAAACTATTTGGTAAAAGTGCGAAATAAATGCGTTTTCAAGATTTTTTCAAACTTTTACCAAGTGACTTGGTAAATGTTAGAATTTACCGGTAAAACTTAAGATTTACCGGTATAAGGGGTTTTACCGTAACATATACAAATTATGTAATATGAATATCTACATGAATATATCAGTTTGCAAGTTTGGATTGAGTTTGTGTTTCCAGTCAGTTAATAATTATGAATTTAAATTGTTGAAATTCTACTTCAAAAATACTCTCATTTTTGCTAATCAGAAAAAATTGTAATTATCGTGATATTTTTTTAAAGACAGTTCTTCAGTTATTTTCTTTCTTTTAAACCACAAGGTTGCAGAGTTTAAATATTTTTGGTAAGGCATGAAGTCATTTCCAAAAATGCCATAGTAGTGCTCAAGAACAGCAACATTCTGACAATATTAACCAGGCATTTTAAGGATTCTGTGCTGAACATATTGTAATACATCAGTATGCTGATACCAAAGGCAAATGGTGTTCATTCTTGCATGTACAACTTTATTCTCTCATCACAGGAAGTGCAGTAATCACTGTTATTCACAGAAAAAGCAACACTAATTGTGCCTCTTCTTGTATCATACGGTACCAACAGAAATATTAAGACTGTTAGTGAAAAATAATACGTTAAATTACTCTTTCTGTTATAAAAATTCAGTATTTATAGTGTGTTCCACTTACACACTGCATTTTTAAAAATTGACTTACTGTTTTTAACTAACAGACTTGTTTAATTATGGAATTGAGCATTCTCAGTGTTCATCAACATAAATATTCCTCATCAAGAAGAACAATGTTCTGTTTTGTAAATTCTTAATACCAGAATGAAACTGTTTATAAAAAATAGCAACTTCAATATCAGGAATTTAATTTTTATTAGTTGTACAAATGCAGAATTCAGTAAGATTAATTCATAATGAATTCAGTAATGTTAATTTCTTAACTCAAACTCTTAACAAAGATTAAACAAATACAATATTGCTTAGTTTTAATTACTAAATAAGCATCATGCATCAGATTTTTCTTTTTTTGAAATTAAATAAATCTGTTATCTTATTAACAGTCTGACATGAATGGAAACTGATGAGCATTAAAGTTTTATGAAAGGAAAAGCTGTGTTAAGTGAAATTATCAAACAGATTTCAATACTGGGATTCTGGATTACCAAATAAACAGGCACAAGCATAGCCAGCTGGCATGTCGATGCAGACTGCTCCATTCTGGCAAGGGGCTGATGCACACTCGTCTATAACTTCATCGCAATGTTTCCCCTTCCATCCTATACATAACATACACATACTCCCATATGTTACAGCCTTGAATTAAACAAGGCAATGACAAAAATAAATCTTATTTATGAACAAAAAGTATTCTATATTTAGCTTCGATCTTAATTAATCAATATTTCAATAATAATTTTTGCTAAAATAAATTCAGCAAAAGTTTAAATTGCTGGTTTCAGTTTAATAACATTAATATTTTAAAAATAAACTATAATCACAGTTATCTAAATAAATTGTATATATATCTTAATAAATGAGTAATTTCTTTTTTCTTCTAAATAATTATTTGTTATGTCACATCAGAGTATGTAGAAATAACACAAATCGTGTGATAAGAAGTATATTATTTTTGGTATTATTCTAGTAATAACTCTTTTCCAGCAACTCTTTTTCTTTTTTCTATGAGCTGAATGAACTACACAATAGTCCTAACCTATCAACAAAATCAGTATGTTGCTGCAATAAGACTGAGTAGGACTTTAGACTTTATTTGGACTACTGTTCAAATTAATTTTTTTGTATGAAAGTAATGTTGTTAGATATAAAGAGAATCCTTTAATATAAATATTGACAAAGTGAGCATTACAAATAGACTCAATTATGAAATCATCTTCTGTTTTAATTATATGAATTACTTCCTTGTATTATAATGATTTTAAAAAGTTTACTGGAAATTTTGAAAGTTTGGTAGAAACTTCATGCAGTTTAAATTAGATTTATTAGATATGAGTAAACTGATATTCTAATGATTGATAATTATGATGTAACTATTTCTTTTATTTTTTATAATAGATAAAGAGTTTCTTCAAACAAGATTAAGGAATTTAGATAGGAATAAGATACAGAATGTTTGTAGCATATGAAATGTCTCAATTCTGTACAGGATTCAAATCTGGAATAGTATTATAGAAAATAATTTTGAATTAATTGTAAATCTAAATTGTCCTATAAGATAATTGAAATTAAAATTCACTAAATTTCAGAACCACTGTTATTTGTACATTGAAATAGTATATAAATATAAGTGTTTTAATATATATCAACAAGACACAGGTGTTGATAATCATGCATCAACTGATAGTCTTAAAGAAAATAACACAATAGTGTTTTTATTTTCTTTAAGACTATCAATCAATTTAAAAATACATAATTAATAAAAATTATTATGTCTGAATTTTATACAACTATGTTCAACCGTGATAAAAAAAAAAAACTGAATATAAAATTACAAAGATTATTCTTTATCATTTTGTCAGTTTATATATAAATCCATCCTAATTATGCTAAATTAGAATCCTAAAATTATTCTCTTGCATGCTGGCCAAATTTCCCTCATAATGTATAAAATGTTGAGCTTACTTTTATACATTAACCCAGTTTTTTAAACATCTTTATAATATTTTATTACTCAGTAAGGCAATTAGTATTACTAAGTAATGCAATTTTTAATAAAAATCTTGAAACTCAGAAATTGAAAGCATTCATACTCATTGTGCTCACATAAGCAATGTTTTGCATTAAAATATTAATAGCTAATAAAAATAAAGTTTTGAACACTATAATCCATCAGAAAACTCTATAATTTTTAGTCAGTAATTAGGCATAAGAAGTTCCCATCTTAAATTGTTGGTGGGAACATTATACAATAAATCAAATCTAAAGAAAAAATCTTAATTAATAAGAAGATGTTTTGATCATGACAGCAAAAATAGATCATTTAATTATAAGATGACATACTATGAGAGTTCCAGTGTTAGACAGTGAGAAGAAGAAACAATCTTAAACTTATTTTAAAAAAAAGAAAAAAGTTTCTATTTTTTTATTGTTTGTAAATAAAATAAGTTCCATGAACCACATATTATTTTATTACATTTATTGGTTGATCAGTGGGCTACATCATCCAGCAGAGATTGCCATGATAATTTTGATAAAAAGTTTTTGTGTACCTCTGTTTAGTTGGAACATGAAAGAATTTAAGAACTAAATTCTCATAATAAATGTTAAATAACAAAAGTGCAATAAATTTAAATTTAGCTACAGAATTGGAGAATCAATCACAGTTGCTGAAGTAAAATCATATACATGATTTTTTTTATGGTGCAATAAAAGAATATGAGTGGTAATGTAAATCAAGAAATACTACTTAATTTCAAATGTGTAAGTTTGTTAAATATCCTTTTGAGCATTGCTTTATTGTATTTTAATATTACATAGAGTATAAAAGAAATAGTAAAATAAATTAAAAATAACTTTTTTTCTTTTACCTGGGGTGCAGATACATGTGAATGTCATACCAGGGCCTTCAACACATACTGCACCATTATGACACTGAGCCTCTTCTGTACTATTACACACTGCAATGTCTACTTCACAGTGGACTCCTATAAAACACGGATGCATGAAATTAATTATAAATAAGTTTAATATTGAATCTGTAATTAATTTTTAACTACTAATGCATTTTCTCTTTTTACAATCATTATGTAACTATTTTATATTTATTTTTGGTAAAATCATCATTTATTTTTGGGTTTTGTTTATGTCATCAGTTGTTCTTCATTAATATTTTTAAAAAAACACTTAAGAAAACACACTAATATTTAAGAAACACTAAGAAAATAGTCACATTTTTGCCATATGACAGTTTAATAATATTTTCAGTTTTTCTCAAAATATTTAGCTTATATGAAATTTATTTAATAATTGCTGTATTTTTAATAAGATTAATCCAATGGAGAATTCAAATGGTCATTTAATGCTGTTGATTTTCATATGTCATCATAAACTAACACTTTTTAAGCTGTATGATGAAAATTAGAGAATTATTAATAAAGTTTTTGGTTAACATTTTTAGGTCAGGATTATTAGTACTAAGGACAGGATTAAGTACTAAGGATTAAAAAAATATGTTTTAAAATGACAAATAACTTGCTTTCAAACTACATAAAACATCTTTTTTAATCGACTTTATAAAATGAGGAAGTTCTCAATTCAACTGTATTTTTATTTATTTTTTTCATGCAATATCTTTGACATTAGTCCACCAATTTTGATAATTTTTTTTTAATCGAAAGAGTATGCTTTCACAGTGGTCCCATATAAATTTTGACCAATTCCAATGATAATTTTAAGAAATATAACAAAAAAAAACCAAACGGCTCAACACCCTTAGCTGCTTACTACTGCACCACTATGTGTTGCTCTCTGTTGCCTGTATGACTAGGATACTAATAACAGTATATACGAGGTGTGTGAGAAAAGTAATGAGATTGGTAACACTGCGAGCGATCTGGCAACGCTGTGTCTCCCGGTCTGTGCTAGACCTGTTTGTTCATCCCTTCCACATGCTCAGTACGAGTTTCAACTCCGTTCAGCCAACACATTATTTTCGACAGCTCCATCAGTGAAGTTTTGTTTTTGTTGTATGTTACGAAAATGGAATTTAGAGCAACGTTGTGCAATCAATTTTTGTGTTAAACTTGGGAATCCGCGAGTGTGATCTTCGAAAAGTTGAAAAAGGCCTATGGGAAACATTGCTTATCAAGAGCACAAGTTTTCCGCTGGCACAAATCATTTTTGAAAGGCCGAGAACATGTTGAAGATGAACTTCGCTCAGGAGACCTTCAACTTCAAAATCTGACGAAAACGTTGAGCCCGTGAGGATTCTTGTGAGATCAGACCGTCGTTTAACAATAAGTATGATGAGTGAACAGTTAAATTTAAAAACTTTCACCGTACATCAAATTTTGAAAAACGATTTGGACATGCGAAATTAGTGCCAAAAAACCTCACAACGGAACAGAAGGACAATCGAAGAAACGTATGCATTGATCTTCTTGAGAGGATTGACAATGACCAAGAATTCTTCAATCGTGTGATCACAGGTGATGAATCCTGGATATTTGAGTACGATCCTGAAACAAAGCGGCAAAGCGAAGAGTTGCACACTCCGTCATCTCGACCAAAAAAAATGTCGAATGAGCAAATCAAAGATCAAAACCATGCTGATTTGCATTTTTGACAGTAGGGGTATCGTGTAAAAAGAATTTGTTCCTCCAGAACAAACGTTCAACCAAGAGTTTTACAAAGGTGTCCTTGAAAGGCTCAGGAAAAGAGTGAGACCAGACATTGCAGACAAATGGATGCTTCATCATGACAATGCCCCCTGTCACATGGCCATTTCAATCACGGAATTTTTGACCTCAAAACGCATTCCTACGGTTCCTCAAACCCCTTATTCACCTGATTTGAGTCCTTGTGATTTTTTCCTTTTCCCGAAATTGAAACATGTCTTAAAAGGACGTCATTTTGGAACTCTGGAGAACATTCAAAAGACTGTGACCAACCAGTTAAAAGCCCTACCAGTTGAAGCCTTCCAGCGCTGCTACCAAGGGTGGGAACAATGACTCCGCCGTTGTATAGCTGCCCAAGGGAACTACTTTGAAGGGGATAATATTGTTGTTTGAAAAAAATAAAAACTTTGGTAAGTAAAAAGTCAGTCTCATTACTTTTCTCACACACCTCGTATTATTGTTGTTTAGTCGCTGTGGAAATATTCATGGCATTTTTTTTCTATTTTTCCTTAAACGATCATTCCTTTCTTGGCCAGTTTCCTTTAAACGTCGCTGTCTCATTTGAGCAGCATGTTTAAAAATGTGAGATATAAAAATATTATATAAGAATACTTTATAGATGCTCAGGTACATATATTATCACCAAGTATGTATGCATTTACAAACTGAAGATGAGGTATGATTTTGAGACGTCTCATTTTACATGTGGGAATCCATTTAGCCACCTACTGGTCGGTTGAGGTACGAACTTTATGTTTAACTTGTGTTGGCTGGCACTGACTTCAAATCAATTATTTCTTGTAAATACTTTTAATTTAGTTAATAAATGAAAATATAATTATTTGTAACTTTTTAGTAGTATAATTTTTTAAGTTGGTTTTTATTTTTATTTTTTAAATTATCTTATTTAAAAAATCTTCTGGAGTTAATTGTGAAGCACCATCTGCAATGGTTACTGATTACTGGTAGCACCAGCAGCTTCACTGAAGAAGATACTGGTAATGCAGCAAAAGTTCTTTGGATGAACAGTTTCCATGAGATATTTTGTTTTACTATGCCCTTCAACAAAAATAATGTCTGATTTGTACTGGAATTGTTTGTTAAGATTGTGAGAATAACATAAAATGAAAATAATAATACAGGTGTGTGCTTATAAATTTTAACATTCTGTTCTTTATCCTTTGGTTCTTATTCTGTTTCATCCTATTTTATAACTTTTCACATTTATTTAATATATATTTAAACCACTTTATGTAAAATCTCCAATTGTTACCAGTGATGTGATCAGCAAAGTTGGATTGTGAGGTTTATGTTATGAATAATGTTTCAGTGAGTTCTGCTATAGGCAGTTCTAATTTAATATATTTTTAAATAGAATTCTGCGATAAGAACTTAAGGTAGATTATCAACTATAACAAAAAACCTACAAAAGTAACATTAACAAAACCTGATTAACTGAATTGCAATGACTGACCTAATGACTGAAGCAATGATTATTTTTTAAAAATATCTAACAAATCTTACAGAAAATATTTAAGAAACAGACCATGGCTGTATAGAAATTGAAAAAAAATGGAAGTAAAGGAACAGAAGTTATACCATAAAGATAAAGTGAATTATGAAAAAATGTATAATGCTTAAGTATTAGAAAATTTGTAACAGAACTGGACTTGGGGAATAATACAACTATATAGTAAACAGTTTAATATTATAATAATTCTTGTCTGAATCCATCAGTATTTTTAAATATATCTTTAACATTTTTTGCCGTATACGTTACTTCAAACGTATGCAATTTTCATATTTTAAATGTTAAGTAAATTATTTAACTAATCTAATCTAATTTATCTAATTGTATGTTATCTTGTCCGTTATTGTATTTTAAATGTAATGAATACTACGGCTAACTTGAAAAAAGTCCCATGATGAAGTGATTAAATCTGTTTGTTATTGAAAAATAAAAGTGTAGTAAAAAAGAGTTTTACTGGTATAAGTAATTTTTCTTACACTTAAATTTATATTTCTATACAACATAAACCAAAAGCTACAGTAGAGATAGAATTAAATAAAATATTACAATTGTTGACACTTTAGAGATTTTGGTTCAGTCTACCTTCCCTTCATCTATTTATATTGTTTATCTAATAACATGTGTTGAAAAGATTATATTTCTTTTTAAATATAAACAATCAGTTGCTGAAAGAAAAAATACATGTACATATTTTCTAGTAAACCAGTTTTAAATGGCTTCTGAAAATAATCTAAGAACAAATTCTACTCTTAATATAGAAATAATTGCATTTTGAAAGTGATACAAGTTACAGTTATCAAGTAACAACCATTCTTAGTTTGAAAACCTATTTAAAAAATTTGTTTAATCTCTTTTTAAATTTATGTTGTATTCTGAGGGTAAAACCAAGTATGAACTGTTGATGCAAAGTAAACCTTTTAAAATAGCTTTTTTTAGATTTAGTTCTTGAACTTTTGACAGTCTAGCTTCCATTATATTATAATTATATATCATATTAAAATATTTTAGTAGAAATCAAGGCCTGGATCAGTTTAATTTAAAGAATATTTATTAACTATGAAAATATTTCTGTGTATAATTAAGTAAAAAAATTACCTCATAATCATCAACTTTCAATTAAGACAAAAACAAGACGGCCTTAAAATAATGAAATATTTTATAAAGTAGTTATTTATATATGCTACCTGAATATCCAGGAAGGCACAGGCAAGTGTAACCATTAGCCACATCAAGACAGGTAGCATTGTTGAGGCATGGATTAGAACTACATTCATCAACATTCTCTTCACATAAATCACCTAGATTAAAAATAGAATAAAAACAATACAAATTATTACATTAT
Source organism: Lycorma delicatula (assembly GCF_047948215.1). NCBI lineage: Eukaryota > Metazoa > Arthropoda > Insecta > Hemiptera > Fulgoridae > Lycorma > Lycorma delicatula. The sequence goes on along the minus strand of NC_134456.1, from coordinate 197,293,371 downwards.
TTTTATCCTTCAGTAAGATACATAATAAAATACAGCTAGTTCTTCTTACTTAACAGAATAATATGTGTATTCCTTTTTTCTTTCATTAATATATTTACCTCAGAACATTTTATGCAAATATAAATAAAAGTCATTCAGTTTTTATTGATATTCTGCTTTCTGTCATAAAAAAAAAAATATATATATAGCAAGTTACTTGTAGAATTAATGTGTCAGTATTTTGGTATAATTGCTTTTGACAGTAATATTTTACATAGATATAATTATAAAAATCTATTTTTTATAGTTTTGAACTCTACTCTTAGAATATAACTAATGAAAAACGTCACTTGTGAAAATAGATATTGTCTATAGACATATTAAAATTTAAAACGTGCCATGGAAGAAATTAACTGCGTATAGTTAGAGTTTATTGGTTCCAGGTATTCAGATCATCATTGATGGTAATATGTTCATCACCTTGAAGTATAAAAAGATGTAATTCAAGAACAGAGTTATCAAAAGAAGGAGTTGTGATTTCACGACTAAATAATATATAATTTAATTTTATACTAAAATTTTACAGAAAAAATTATAATTTTACCTGTTTTTAAAAGTATAATTTTAAAACTAATTTTATAATTTTTTGACCCTTTCAGTATAGCTAAGATAAAAAAAAAGGCTTTTGGATAATAACCGTAGGGTGTAATTCTTTTTCTTAAAGAATATAAATGGACTCACAACAGAATTTTGCATTACTTCACATTATATATTTTGTTTAATTGAAAGAATCACCGACAAATTTTACAGTTGTATAGTTGTCAAAACAATTTATATAGAAAGTTACCTTATTACTAACCATAGTGCTTACTTGGAAACTATCATCATCACATGTTTATGGAACAAGTATTCAGTGAATTCAACTTGCTTGGGATGGTGGCCCATCATGATTTTACGTTATAGCTAAATTTGTGATTCAAATATTGTGTAGTTTCAAATGCTTATGAAGCATACTTTGAATGCTCATTTTAGGTATGCTAAAACTCCAATCCGGTACTTGTGATTTGTCTTACACACGACTGTATCTGATGCTCCATGTTAACTTCTGACATAGCAGATTTCCTAATGCTTCCTGAATCTCATCTAAACATCTAATTTTGGTCTTACCAATTAGAGAATTTTAAACATAATTATATCAATATTGCTGTTGCACTATTAGAACTGATTTAAACCTCAGTGTATTACAATACACACTGTAATTATTGCTACATTGTCATTATTGCACTATTACTGATGTATGTATATTTATGTATACACACATACATACGCATCTACAGCCAATGTAGATGCATGAAAAATAAATTTACCAAAGATTTAAAATTTGGTTGTTGCAAAAATAATTATTTGAAAAAAAATTACAGTAAAGTATGTTACATTTGATAAACTGGTTTCATTGGAAGACTGAAATTAAGCGATCAGTTTTAGAGGTTTTTTTGTATACATTGACTAATGTTGATAGCTGATAGCACTTAATGCTAATATAAAAAAGTACAAGCAAAGAATGGCAAATGTTTTCTTAAGAAATAAGCTACTTACCAACTTTGGGAAATAATTTAAAATCTTCACTGTTTTTTTTTTTTTTTTTTTTTTTATGAAAACTAGTTTATTATTAAAATAAGTAAAATATATCTCATAAAAAATAACAAGTTTATCAATCCAACATAACATGGAAATAAAATTCTTAATTAAAAGTAAGCACAGGAGATTTTCTGAAATGCTTCTGATAAAGCAAAAAAATAATATATTAATCTATATAAATAAAAATGTAAGTGTTTGTTCAAAATTTTAAATCTGAAAGTTCTTCACCGATTGCTTTGAAATTTTGACACAATATTGCATTTGAATACGTGCATTTTTTTATATACTTACTATATATACCTAAGATGTCAGACCTGTGACAGGTAAAAACATGCTTTTTTTTAAAAACAGCACTACCTATTGGACATAAAAGCAACACACGCTATACTAAATATTTTACATTTCCATTTCAATGTTTCCAATATGTATGTCTGCTGTAGACTAAAAAAGTAGTAGACTGATTTATGCACGGGGAAAAAGGGAAAAATCAGAGAAGGGAAATAGGGAAAAATCAGAAAAAAAGAAAAAATCAAAAAAGGTAAAAGGGAAGAAGAGGAGAATTTTAAAGAGGAAAAGGAAAAACGGGAAATGGAAAAGGGAAAGAAAAGGGGAAAATAGGAATGGGAGAAGGGAAATAAGGGAAAGGAAAGGGGGAGGAAAAGGGAAAATGACAAAAATGAAAATGGGAATAAGGAAAAAGAAAAGGGGAAAAGGGAGAAAGGGTAAAGGGGAAAGGTTAAATTTTGTGAAGTTATGTAATGTTCATTTTGTTAATGTTTTATCAAACTTTTAATTGTATTCATTTAATCTACATATATGCTCAAATCTAGCAAAAGTGAGGCATTGCCAGGTCTGCTAGTTTATAGTTAAAATATTATACATATATGACTTAAATTGTAATAAGTTAATTTTTTACTAAAGTAAATTTATAAGTATAAAATTTTAAAAGAATTCTATTTGAATTTGATTGATTACCAAGGAAGCCTGGAGGGCAGGAACAATTGAAAGCTGCAATGCCATCATGGCATGTACCCCCATTGAGACAAGGTGAAGACCAACACTCATCCCAGTTTGTTTGGCAGTGTATTCCTGTATAACCATCAATGCAGTAACAGGTGTATGTGCTGTGAAAAAAAAAGATTAATTATTGAAAAATAATTGTGCTCTTTTAGATTAATGATTTTAGGTCTACAAATTTGGTAAATATGATAACATATAGTTGTGTTCAATATTAAAGTTACAGAATGATGTTTTATTTATATATAATAAATAAAAATTATGAAAAACCTTTTAATTCTAGTTTGGCTGAAAAAAAACAAAATGCAAAAGAAAATATTTTTTATTTACTTAATTCCTGAAACAGATAAAATTTGCCTCAAGTTCAATAGAATGAATTGAAAGGGCTAGAATTATGTCTATAGATGAGTACATATGATGAGCTTGGTGGTGTTACATAGCACAAATAAAAAAAGCTATGGCCAGAAGCCAGCCAAATCTATATCCATTTTAAAGGTAGGACTATATATATAAGAAACCAGATGTTCTTGTATAAGTAATTGGTACTTCTAAATACAATTTTCTTACCATAGTTATGCATTTTTCAATTCATAGATTCATCTAAGATCATGGGAATTTTTTCACAATAAAATATTAGGTAATGAACAACTGTTGGGCTCTAAGAATGTATATACTTTTTCTTTCATGATAAGATTCATTTTATAAAATTGACCTACACTATTATTTTTCTAATAATCAGACATCTAAAAAGATTATTATTCATTAACCATTAAAGAAAACAAAAGATTAAAAGAAAGAAAGCAATCTATGGTGTAAGAAAAAAACACTTATTGAGACTTCTGCTTCCTTATGAACAGTTTTTTCATAAGATTTGCATTTTTCTAGGCCTATTAATACTTTAAATATAGTAATAACAAAATATTAAATAAAGTAAAATTAGAAAAAAAAAATTTAAGTCTCTACAAAAGGAAAAAAAAAACATTTTCATTTCTTTATATTTTTAGCTTTTTGAAGAAAGAACCAAATTAAGAAACTAAAAATGGTGATAATAATTAAACCATCTTCAATTAATTGAAAGTAAAAAACTATTAGATTCTTGAAGTTAGTATTATCTTTTTAAGAATATTTTATTACCTGTACTATAATTTGTCAGTTGCATAGACAATCAAATTTCAAATAAGTATTTAAATTTTTATATTAATGCAAATGTTACATTTATTTAAATTGTTTATAGTTAAACTATTAAAATAAGTTTATAATTTATTAATTTTATTAAAATTATGTCTTTCAATATACATTTAAACTATTACTTCATAATATTTATAAACCTGTAAATGATATATAAATTGTAATAAAATTTAGTTAGTTTATTTGTTAAAAACTGAACTTTATCTCTTACTTTTTCTGTAAACTAAAATGAATTCGTAAAATAAATGAAATAAAATTAATATCTTGTGTTTTGTTCAATCAACATTACGATACAGTGTATCAGTTTGTGATGAAATTTTGATTCTCACATGAGCACTTTATTTTATTATGCAAAAAGTAATAGTCGAAAATATATTAAATAAGCATAGAATCTGTTCAAGCAAATAAAATATTTTTGGAATTTGACGCTGTGACTGTAAGACAGTTATACATTAAAAGCCAAATGAGGCACATTCAATGTAATACATGACAATTTAAATTAAGAGCCAATTATTATATTTACTTACAAAGAAATTATACAATTAGGAAATAGGAAGAGTATCATTGTAATTTGACCATTATACGGAGACTATCAAGTCGTTCGATGAATGACGCCGGCGAGAGTTTGTCCTCACTGAAATACTATACGCTGACCAACTCGCAAATCGAAATTTTAAAATTGTTTAAAATATAAAAAAAATAATAATTTTGATGAAATAAAGCTACATATCATCGCAGAAATAGATGTTCTTAAATGAATGTAGGGTTTTTCGATAAATATGCGATAATCTTCGTAATTTCACGTTTTTTAATTTGAAAATGCGAAATTTTCGTTCTTCTAACCCTGATTTTTTTCTCCTAACCCGTTTATGAATCGCGCCGCTAGATAGCAGTGTTGATAGTACTAGGTAGCGTACAAATGCTAAAATTTAAAAGAAAATATATTACAGCTTGTTTTAATAGTAAACACTCTTATTTAAATGAAACTACTGAAGATGAAACAATTATTTTAAGCCCCATCACTTCATTAAAAAAAAAATAAATAAATATTAATTTACAAGAGATGATACTAGATTTATTAAAAAAGTAATAAATAAAACTGAAATAAATTGGTTAAATTTTTATTCTACAATTAGAACTATTTGATGGCGTTGGGGGTCTGATATTTCGAAAAATTGTACATAGTATAAATGAATATTTATATGTATATTAATACATTACATATAAATACACATGTGTATATATATATATTTATTTATTTATTCATTGCTTTATATTTATTTAGAATTAATATTCAACTTTTTTACCGTTTTGAAAACTGCATTTCTTGAAAATTTTGTGTCAACACTATTAAAACATTTCTTTTAATAATGCTAAACCGTTTTCACATTATTATTGCAATTGCTCAAATCAATGAAAATAAAAACTCAAATACTAATTGATGACTAGATATCGATTAGAAAAACTGACTGATATGAACTAGATCAGTATTAATTTCATGTTTACTGAGTGAAAAGAAAAAGATTTTCATTCATGAAGATCGAGTGCTTTATTTGATGAGAATTTTGAAGTTGTTTTTTCTTAAAAATAAGAAGAAACTTATTATTAATAAATTACTAGTTACTGACTAGACTTGATAAATCGTGTAATATTTCACAGAATTTAACGACTGAACAGAAAATAAAATAATTGTTAAGGTTTCGGCGAGAGTTTGCCGTCAATTGAAAACATCAAAAATCAAAATTCCACAATTTATTAATTACATAAATAAGTTGTTGAATATAAGTGAGATAACAATTATTTTCCCGCCTTTCATACATATCTGTACATTTTTGTTTCGGACAATGTCTTTTTGAAGAACTATAAATAAATAAATTGTTGAATTTTGATTTTCGATATTTGGAGTTTTCAATTCACGACAAACTCTCGCCGAAACCTTAAAAATTTTATCGTTTTGATTTATTTAATATACGACTGATGAACCTTGCACCAAATAAATTTTTTGAAGCTCAAGTTATCAAATAATTTAAAACCTGAGTAGCCCTAGTCTTCCAGTAAAACCCTTTTCGTTAGCAGAGGTTCTACAAGTTATCAGGAGAGGACGGAATTCAAAGAAAGCTCTTTGGTATGACTTGATAACTAACAAAATACTGTTTATGTTTCTATTCAAAGCCATCCGATACATCTTTTTAACGGCATCTTTTGATTACATATTTCCTGATGGAAGGTGTCAAATGATAATGGTCGGAAAACAGGGTAAACCATAATTATATAAGCCTATTGCCAATTCTATTGAAGTTATTTCAGACTACTTCTTCGGAGACTATGGCCGATTCTGGGGAAGGGATGTTGTGTTATTCCGGACCATCAAGTGGTCAATCGGCGATCAAAGACACACACACCGGATTGTGAATGTTATCAGCAATTGTGTAGAAGAGAAGATGAATTGTTTGGCTGTTTTTCTAGATGTCTGGCCTACTGACCTACTCTAATTAATCATTGGCTTTCTAAATGGAAGATGAAGATAAATCTGGCAAAGTCTAAACTTTGCCCTCTAGTTTCTATGAAAAGTAATGATAAGAAGTAAGCTCTTTATCGTTATTTTTGTGATGAGGAGGGATGACTGCCTTCGAGTGAATGGCGTTTTCATCCCGCATTCTAACAGCATGCGACACTTAGGTCTGAACCTGGATCGCCGTCTGACGTGGAGGACTCATATCAGGAAGAAACGGAAAAAACTTAACGTTAAATTCAAGGAGTTATATTGGTTGCAAGGGAGGGGGTCGCAATTATCATTACCGAAAGTAGCTGGTGTATACAACAATCCTGAAACCTATTTGGTTTTACAGAATCTAGTTGTGGGGTACTACAAGTGAGAGTAACATTGGCATTATTCAGCAATTTCAGAATACGTTATTGAGAACTAAAACAGAGATGCCGTGATTTACAGAAACACTGAGAAACATAGTTATCTGGAAATGCTGAGTTTCGGGAGGAGATACAACAATTCGGTATCAAATAAAAAATAAGACTGAACAGTCGTATGAAAAGCTAGCTTGAGTTGATCTCTTGGATAATTGGGAGGAAGTTCGGCGGTTAAAGAGGCTGCATGTATTGGATTTATAAGATTCTTCGAGATTTGGATGAATCCACTATGTTGGGACATTACTCTTTTTCAAAATATCTCGTTCTTTTTAGCCGTTTTGTTTGATCATTTTTTATTTTTTTAACTTTAGCTATTTATTTATTTTTCCTTTCTGATATTTCTTTGTTTAGAAAACGACATTTTCTTCGTCGTTTTTTGTGGTTCTTTGTGTAACTGTAAGATATACTTTTTGGTGTTTTCTTTATTTTCTTTTAATGTTATGGACTTGATCAGTGTTGTTCTTTGAACTCATCAGTGCAGTTAATTGCTTACATTTATTATATATTTGAGTGTCCTTTGTAAAATTTGTGTACATATGCGTACATGAGTATGCATTTATAATTCTTGAGAGATTTCAATGAAGAAGTCTCTGTGCATGTCATTTGTTTATCGTAATTAAATTTCCTTATGAATATCCGGTTAATTGCAACTGATTGTAAATAAAAATAAATACTGGTATAAAATATATATATATATATATAAAACCAACAAAGAATTAACGACAGGGATTAAAAATATTTTTTTCTTTAATGCAGTTAGTTTATTTTATTAAATATTTTTAACTAATTTACATCGTGGTTTTTTGTCAAGGCATATCATTTTTAATTATTACTAAAATTGCAATTAACTGTTATAATTTTGATGTGCTTATGAACTAAGGATTGCATTTTCAACGTTTCTTTTTTATTGTATCGTCTTAAGGGCTGTTCTGTTACTATAGTTAAATGAATGCCCTCACTAGCAAACAAGATCTTGTACCTTTTGCCGGTGAATCCAGAATAATAATGTATGTTAAATATATTTGTAAAATAATATTATTTTTGTTAGTTTAATTGAGTTAACTTTTACTGTATTTCTTTTAAAAATCTATAATGTATTCAATGTTTTTTTTTTGTATTTCGTATTTTAATGTATTTTGTTAAATTATTAATTAATATTTTTATTAATAATTTCTTTATATAAATTTGTAAAATAATTAATTCTTCTAATTTAATTAACATATTTAAAAAAATGTATCATGTTTGTATTGCATCGAATATTTGTATTTTATATTTTAGTGTATTTTGTTGTTGGCTATAAACAAATAAATAAAAGAAGTAGTTGTTGAGATGTGTATAAAAATAATAAGCTATTAGGAAAAATATATTATATGTAATAAAAACTAACGGATTGTTTAAAAAAAAATTCTGAGTACCTAAATATTTAGACACAAAAAGAAGAATTTATCAAATGTTAAAGATATTCTAAATAAACTTATTACAAAAAAAGTGTAGAAAATGATTTTGATATTTTGGATAAAGATGATAGTCACAGTACGTTACACTAAGAAGTAAATTATACTCTATCTATTAACGTAAACAGAATGTTGATTTGATGAAGGAATAGGAACATTTTGAAGAATGGGTTGTTTAGTTAGTACATTACAGATTTATTACATAGTTTTCTGAATTTTTTCGTAACAAAGTAAGTAAAATCGTTATAAAATGACGGATTGCACTTAGAATTTTGTATAAAAATAATGGCAAGAGAAGAATAACTGGTAAGAATAAGAACAATGAGCTGTATGACATAGTTAAATACAATATATATATATACACACACGTTAGTTTACAGAGATAATTGTTCTCCATGATCTGAAATTACCTTTCAAATATTTAAGAGGTTTCTAGCCAGTTATTATGAAGATATTATTTATATGAAGTGCATTAGCGCACAAACCAACAGCTTATTTGTGGTTTCTTCCGCATGTTGATATCTAAAGCAATCTAACTCATTGAATACTCAAAGTCCCTACCGTATCATTTTATGATTATTTTGTTCCATCATGCGCTAACTTGACTATCTCATGATAGATCATGCATGATGACAGTTTCTTTACTGAACATACAATGCAAACGCCACTCACTTTTTATGTTAAATTATCGCTCAACATGTAAAACCGCTGAAAATAAAACCTAAAATAAATAATACCTAAATAAATAAAACCTAAAATAAAAACTGCCAAAATACAATGATCAGCGTCAAATTATAAAAAAATTAAAGCAGTCAGTTTCGGAAGTTGAATTTATCAATTTAAAAAAGTAGGTTATTTTGAGCGGAATAAAAAACAGAAAAGAGATGGATTTTTTTAGCGTAGTGTTTGGATTCAAATGCAGAAAAGATTTGTATGCAGTCAACTACGTGAAGACAGGCAATTAATCTGTCATGATTGAACAGTTTTCGCATCATTGTCAACTAAAAGTAGTGATGTGTTGGAAAATATCAAGATTAAACTATCTGGTGTTTCTCAGAAAAAAAAAAACGACTGTTCTTTCATTCAATCCAAACTGGTTTTTCCGCCCAATAGTAATACTGCGTAGCAAACGCACTGAATCACCAAACAGAGCTGTTAGCTCACTCTAACGTTAAGTTTAAGGAAACGTATGAAATGAATAAACTGTTCGCCGTTTACTGAGATCAAGTCATTTGCCCAGCAAACTGTTGTTTTATCAGTATTACTCGTATGTACGGTGTGAGCTGAGATCGAACAGTTTCAAAAACCAAACAAATCTTATTCAGTATTAATGGGTAGTACTCAGTTAGCATCCCATCTGACACGATATCAACATAACGTTTTTTTTCCTGTTTAGCCTCGGGGAATCACCGTCATGTATTACTTCAGAGGATGATATGTATGAGTGTAAGTGAAGTGCAGTCTTGTACAGTCTCAGGTTGACCATCTCTGAGATGTGTGGTTAATTAAAATCCAACCACCAAAGAACACGGTATCCACGATCTAGTATTCAAATTCGTATAAAAGTAACTGCCTTTACTAGGATTTGAACGTTGGAAGTCTCCATTTCCAAATCAGCTGGTTTGCGAAGACGCGTTCACCACTAGACCAATCCGGTGGGTAATATCAACATAACCTTCTTTCTTTTTTCCTGTTTAGCCTCCGACAAGTACCGACAAGTTACTACTAACCGACAAGTACCTATTAAAGCGCAGAATAAAAGGGTCATGAAACTATCAAATCTACTGATAAAATGATATATGGTATTCGTTGGTGTCAACCGCAACATCCTACTGCCAGCGCGTCGAAAAAATATTAAAATGAACTGTTGCTTTTAAAAGCAAAAAACAACAGTTTAGCTATGTAATGGAAAACTGAGTCATGAATAAAACAATAATTCACCTTGTTTTTTCATAACGGTTTCTATAAACAGATGTTTTTTTTTCCAACAAACTGCTTTTTCGTTCGGTAGAATCAACAGAAACGCCTACCTCAGAAATTTTTTTTGGAATTTATTTGTGTTTCCTGTAAGTTTTAACTGAATATACTTGTTTGAAATTAAAATTATTTTGCAGTTTTTTCTATCAGTAAAACGACTCTAAAATAAGTTTAGTTTCGAGTGACAGCACAGTAATGTTCTGCGCGCATGCACTGAACATTACTGTGCACACACACACACACACACGAAAGTCTATAATGTTAAATACATTTGTGTCTATTACGATCTGAGTTGTTATTATTTATACATTTGTATATTTTTTAAAGAAATGCTATTATGAAATAAACTAAACTTTTTATGCTAAACGGAAATTTTTCCTGTGCATCTATTTGTGAATGTAACGATGGCATATAAATTTAAAACATACGAGAACATTCGTGTACAATATTACATACTTAGAATGCAACATTATGTTCTCGCTAAAATGGCGTTTATTTTTGCATTAATGATTTATGACCATTTTAGATGTTAGCTTCCTACTTAGGTGCAAAGTCATTTATATATTTTGTAGAGAAAAAAGATCATCATATATTTAAGTAAATTTTACAGTAAAATGTAGGGCAGTACTGTGTCACATTGTTTAAATCATTTCATATATATTCCGACCACGTTTATATGAGGTGGCATATAATGCGTGCAAACTATGTGTCTTTGAGCAAACCATTTTATGAAGAAGTGGTTTTAAGTGAGTTTATCGTGTGGTACTTTAACTGAGCATTGCAACGTTTTATATTTACGTTACAGTAGTTGAGAAAGATTTGTGCAAAAGCGCACCTGCTGTAGAATCGCGTGACCTTTGCTCACTCACTTTGACTCAATAAATTGTATGATTTTGTCAGAATGTTGGTGATATATTGAATGATTTTATGATTTTACTTTGGAGAAATTAGTATAATATACGCTCGTATATTAGGTTTGGTGAAATTAACTTCATAACTGTTTTACTCTTAAACGTTTATGAAATAGTAAATTTATTAAATAAATATGATTACACTTCTATAAAAGATCACGGATAAAAAGAAAAAAATTGGTAAGCAAGAATTGTATCACAATTACAGTGCCGGTAACCTGATATTAGGCGAAGTAATAACATATTTGTATTAAATCTTGATGGTTCTGGGTTCAAATCACAATGTGTTATTGTAAGAAATAAACAAATATCATTAATTAATTAATTAACACAAGTAATCATTTCCAAACCTCTGTATTAAATTAGATTTTAATATACTTTCTAAAACTTATTCACATAGTGGAAAAACATTTGAGGTAATTTCGTACAAAAGGAGTTCATTAAACTTTTTTTTATGTTTTATTAAAAAATCAAAATAAGTTGATTAAAAAAAATTTAAATAGCCAATTTATTTTACTACAGAGGCCTGAATAATACAATAACGAATGGAAGCCGTATTGCAGCAGGATAATACATTTTATGTAATATTTTCTAATCTCCATTGACGTTGTATATATTCAATCCCTGATCACAGTATTGCTTTCAAATTTGACCTTTCTTCATAGTGCTATTAAAACATTTTCATTAACCTTTGACATATAATAATAATACATTTAATTTTTCATTTCTTGAAGGTTGTAATTGTCTCATATTTTATTAAAATTTTACATAGGCCATATTCTATATTCATATATGAATATATAAGAGAATTAACCATTTTTTACCTATTAATGTAAATTACAGGACCAACAAAGAGAAATGAGAAAAATTACGAGTATAATTAATGAGGTTTATTTTATTTTCTTTACTTTTTTAAAAATAACTTACAAATGCCTTCTGTTATTGATAATTCATACTATAATCCAATTCTTCTAATCTTTTTTTCTTTTCGTATCGACCACTACGGATCACATTTGCATAGTTTTATCTTCTTTTTCTATTCCCAAAAGGTTTTCATTCTTTTGCTTTGTTGTTATCGCATTTCTTCGGTTCATCTATTCAAGTTTATACCCTTATTTCTCTGGAAACTTAGATTCTTGAATGACTTTTCTAAAATGATCTCTTTCTTAACGCAGATCTTTAGAAATGTTAACGTTTTTAGATTTGTTTCTATTTCTTTAAACCAGATGGTCTTTGTGGATCTGTTTACGTAGAAATTAAATATTTGTTTTGTCAATCTTTAGTTGTTCATTCTGCATAAATGTCCATAAAAATGTATTTTTATTTTCTGGATTAAGCCCCCTTTTTTTTTGTACGAAAACGAATTTCTTTTTCCCTTTTCAATTTGTAAATTAGATCTTCATATTACGGTTTATAAATTTTTCTTAAAATTCTTTTGTGTACTGCTATTTCTTGTTCTGAAAAAAAAACTTCAGACATTCTTCCCTATTCAGTGCTTCTGGTAGGACTACAGTTTTATAGTATCTCAATTTATACGACAAGGAGTTTTTATTGCAAATTCCGTTTTTCGTAAATTCGTCTCCCATATTTTTCAGTTATATTCAGTGTCGTGATTTCTCCCAAACATTTAAATTTTTGAACTCTACTTATTTCTTTGTTGTCGGAAATTTTATGGGTTGAGTTGTGTTCTCTTTGTCATTGGAATACCAATAAGTTTTTTTTTTATAAGACATTTGAAGAACAATTTTGCTTGTACATTCGCTTCGGTTTTGAATTTTAATTTTAGCCTCGTCTATATTTCTTGTAAAAGTTGTAATATCATCTGCGAAGGCCAGAATGTTTGTATTTATCAATTTAGTTGTAGTACTCTTTTTTATGTATTCGTCTGCGTTTAAGTTTTTAAATCATTTCTCCCATTCTCTTTTAACTTTTTCAAGCGTACAGTTAAAGAGAAGGCGTAAGGCAAGTAGATGGATTGTTTCCAGTCTAATTCTTTGCCTTAAGCCAGTTTTAATTTCTAATGGTTCTGAAAGTTTCCCTAAGAATTTCACTTTTGATTTTGTGTTTGTTAACGTTTCTTTGATAATATTTATTGTCTTGGAAGCTATTTTAAATTCTTCAAGGATTTTAAGTAGATCCTCTGGATGGAGTACCAGGATTTCTTGCATTTTCTGATAGCAATAAATACGGTACTAGAATGTTGCTTTAATTTATGGTTTAGATTTTGTAAAATTGATTTTTTTTATGATTGATGTTTCTGGAGATCTGATAGCCAACCAATATTTCAATTTTGAGAAATCAACTGACCAGAAAATATTTTTCCTTAAAAACTTTAGATATCCCCATGGAATGCGATGTAACACCATTTTGCTAGAATTTTAAGTTCATTTTTCTTTAATCTTTGTATTCCTACTATGAAGGTATTCTTGAATATATTAGCACACCACTGTGCTGTATCTGTTACTGTACTCCCGTGTTTACTTCAAAGAAATGAAAATCAATAATTACAGTTATTGTCACTTCTTACTTAACTTTTCATATTGTTGTTCATATATGAAGTAAGATTACTAGGAAGGCTGCTATCAACATTATTGTTTGTTAACATACCTTAAATTTAAAGTAAATTAATGAACTTCTTTCGACATAATTAAACCGTGTAACACTTAAACATTTTCACATGAATCATAATTTATTCAAAAGTCAAGGCGACTCGCTAATCATTAAGTATAATTCCTGGAAAATTTGAATTTTTCCGGGTGAAACTAAGTAATATCATGTTGAAATATACTCCATACCGTTCTATTCGATACATTTTGTGATAGCGAATGTTGCCGTACTGAATGCTGAGGAGTATAAAATAACTTATCTTACCTATTTAATGTTTGTCAAAGTCTGAATAATTAGCAACGAGCTGACCAAATTATCTAAAACATTTTTGTTCTTTTAATACTTTCTAATTTTTTCACAACCTTAAATAATACGCCGATTGAAGGGATTGGTCCAATAATTTAAGCGGAGTGATCACAGTGACCGTAAACATATGACCATGGAATACTTTCCATAGTCATCTCCGATCGATCAGTTTTTCATGACTACTGTATGGGTTGTAGAAAACTGTAGGCTAATTTATGTTTTATCCAGTTCAGTTATTCCTAATTTAAATTAATGAAAAATAATCGGTTTTAAGCTAACTTTCTGTTTTTGATGGGGATTGACTAAAACGACCATGGCTGTTTGATTTTTTTACTTTATTATTTTAACACTGTTAGAAATACAGGCTGTCCGGGCTGAAGGTATCCGAAAATAAATGGACTATATTTAAAAATCCAGTGGTCGTAATCTCTTAAACGTAGGCTTAACTGACAGGAAATATCTCCAAGGTTTATCCCGTGTACTAACAAGTCGGCGGAATACGCGTTCTTAGGCAAATCGACTCACAGAGCTGTTGTAGTCACTAGAGATGTAGGCCCTATAACAGAAGGTTGAGTGTATGCTTTGATTAGTGGAGTTTCAATCAGTTGCGCTTGTTCAACGGCGTGCATGAACTGAATGGAACTTTCTACATCCAAGTCTATTTGTCAGTGGGATACGACTTTAAGAGAGACTGAAAGCTTGTTTTTGCATACCGTAAATCATCCAAACGTTTCAGTTAGTGACAAAATCATATACGCGATGCATTCACTGCCAGTCCTGGAACGTAAATTAGGCGAGATAGTAACGAACTGAAAATTCCTAGTTCCACTGTTCACGACATTCTTCATAAGCGGCTCTATTTGCAAACTTACTAGTTACAACTCCATCGTATTAAATCAAATGATACCCCTCTATGAAATTATTTTGCTGCAGAGGTAATGCACCTGACGAATACAATCCTAATTATCTTGATACTTTGTTATTTAGTGATGAACTAACCTTTAATAAGTGCGGGAAAGTTAACAGACGCAATTCGAATTTGGGATACTGAAAACCCCTAAACAGTAATGGACAATGAAATGGGCTGCAACTGTATTCTGAATCGGTTTGCCTGCGCAAGCGTATTCCGCTGACCTTGAGAATATGCAGAACTAATCTTGAAGATATTTCTTGTCGATTGAGCCTACATTTAAGAGATTACGACGACTGGTTTTCTAAATATAGGTCATTACTTTTGGATACCTTCAGCTCGGACATCCTGCACTTGTTTTATATTCTTCAGTAAGTATTGTTTCTTGGAAAATTAATATTCATTATTGTTTTTTTACTTCCATTTTTTCATTTTTTTTTTAATCACCATTTTATGTACTTTTTCTTCAATATCTACTGACTTTTAATAATGAAAATGGACGTTCAAGCGTCTAGATTGTAAGCAAGACTAATTTTAAAATATTTTTTGAGTTTTAAATGGATAAAAAATACCTCTAAACAGTCCGGATGTCCGGCTTCAGTCAGTAAAAAGATTAAAAAAAATCTGTGTTCTTTTATTTAAAGAGTTTGTACCGTGTAAACCTAATGCTCCTCTTAAAGAATTTTTATTTCAATCGAAAAATGAACGGCAGCCAAATTTATTATTAGTGCAAACTTTGTGGAGTATCTGTGTTAAAGCCGATCAAAGCGTTGCTTTTAACAGTAAAGTATATCTATTGAAATTACTGTGAAAGTAAGTTTCCCGTAAAAAATAGAATGGATAACTTAAGTCTTCAAAAAAAAAAGGAAGAATTATAAAAGCAAACTTTTGAACGCTTTTTGATGTACTTAGGTACTCGTAATAATAATAAAAATATGATGAATTTATTGATCATTAGAGATTAATTTTAGTAACTACTTACCTTTATAACAACGTTAAAAATTCAACAAACTAAGTGTTTTTATTGAAATTCAATGTAGTAAAATTATTTAAATAAACTTGAAGTGTATATTTTACGGTTAAATTAAGGGTTAAGTTAAAGGGTCATATTATTCTGCAACAGATACAGAACGGCATTAACAGTATTTTTCTTTAATTTGTTGAATCATTTTTTTTTTTTATAATCATATTTCAAGATTTTATTTTATTAATGTTTAAGCCTTCAAAGCAGGGTTTTTTGTTCTTATGTATAACAAAATTTATAAGTATAATTTTTAATGTAAATGCATAGCAGTAAAATTCTAATGTCTTTTTTATTTAAACAGTATTTATATTGTTATTGTACTTAATTTTATGTATAGTTTTCTGCTGTTTAAATAAAAATATTTTCCGTCTTAATTGTTAATGGACTATTTCTAAAAATTTTGAGCTTAGAAGGCACTACCATTACTACTCTAAAACAAATAAAAACTTCATCATATCAATAAAAAAAATATAATACCTTTTTTGAAATGTTCTTTGTTTAAGTCACGATTAATAAATAAATCAATATACACATATATACATTTATATATATATATATATATATATATATATATATATATGTATGTATGTATATATATATATATATATATATATTTTAGAGCTTATTGAAATTACAACTTTTAAATATTTTAACACAGACATGAAAAATTTATATTAATCAAAATAATAAAATTAAATAACCAATACTAATGTCTTTACTTCACGCTTTGATTATAAGTAACTTTTTTAACTAACATTAAATAAAAATTACCTGTTAAGATCATCTATGCAAATTCCGTACACACAGGGATTGCTGAGGCAGGCGAATCCGGCTGACGTCAACTTGAGTACGAGCCATGAGGCGGTCACAGCCGCCAGGAGGACTCTAAACCCAGGCACCATCCGGCATCCTGCCGCTTCCTATAAAATTATAAATTTAATACTTTTTGAATGTAGTTTAAAGTAATATAATTTATAATATTATTGCAAATACTTTTTTTGGCTGGACTAAAACTTCTTACAAAACTATGATGACTATTGAGTAATTACGATTTGGTAATTCGGACTTTCATAATCTTTTGAAATGAAGAACGAAATTCAAAATTTCTGATATGGTGTTGTCATACTACTCGTACATAGGTTGTGTAACTATTTAAAAATCGGTCAAGTCTGTTATTTCATTTAAACTGCAATTCAGTATTATGAGAATTATGAACCAATTTGGCGGGTTATCTGTTTGTTTTCTATGCTAAAATTTACTTTTATTATTAATATTATTTATTTTTTTTTAATTTTGTGATTTGTATTAAAATATTAAGAGTTCTGAGAATCTTTAAATTAAAGAAAACAACACCGTTACCTCCTTTTCTCTCTGGCTTGTAAGAAAAACAATATACAGACGGATAAAATTGATGAATAATTAGCAAAATTTTCCAACACTTAAATCTTATATATATATAAATGAATGCTTGTTTGTTTGTCCCGTATGCGTTCCTATACCATTCATCCGATTGTGATAAAACTTTGGTGAGTTGCTGCGCGCACGCCCGCGAAGGTTTCTGAATTAGTTTGGACCAGCTAGGTGGCGCTGGGGGTCGAGATATTTCGAAAAATTGTATTTTATGGCCCGATATGGCTCATATTCAGAATATATATTAGTTACGTAAAAAGAAAAATAATTGCAAAAACTGTACCCGCTAGGTGTCGCGGGTGTGGAGATATTTAAGAAACAAACAAATATACAAACAGACTTTCTTCTTCTATATATATAAAAGGGTATGTCGTATGTGTGTCCGCTATAAGCTAAAGCCCTACTGGACCGATTTACGTGCGGAAAAAAGGAAAAATTAAAAAAAGGGAAACGGGGAAAAAGAAAAACAAAAAAGGGAGAAAAGGAAAACTGGGTAAAGGAAAAGATTAAATTTTGTGAAATTCCGTAATGTTCAGTTTTTTAATACTTAATCAAACTTGCAATTGTGTTCATTTAATCTATATATACTCAAATCTAACAGCAGCGAAGCATTGCTGGGTCTGCTGGTAATAAATAGATTAAAAAGTAAAGCCACTTAAGCGTAGTTTTTGAAAATCCTCGCTTAAAATTAAACTAATAATATAATACGTATTAACTACAAGATCTGTAAATTCCTACTTTTACAAGTCAGCGCCAATTAAAAACAGTTGTTGACTACCTATTCTTAATTTTGACTTAAAAAGTAGAAACTTAAAAATTGAATAATAGATTAGTATTGCTACTTTTTTGTGCTAGTTTGAAGTGGCTTTATTTTATTTAAAGTTCTTTATTCAGATTTTTTTTTGTTTTATATTGATTTAAAATATAAATATACA
The DNA here is from genome assembly GCF_047948215.1 of Lycorma delicatula. Lineage (NCBI taxonomy): Eukaryota > Metazoa > Arthropoda > Insecta > Hemiptera > Fulgoridae > Lycorma > Lycorma delicatula. Next base: position 197,275,090 of record NC_134456.1, on the reverse strand, counting down.
TTCAAAAAACGCTGCTCGTGTGATTAAGCCGCTTGTAGGACACAAGGTAAGGGACCTGTATTTTGATAAAAATAAAAAAAACGAATGCAGAGAAATGATGGGAAGAGAATGAAACCCAGAGTAAGCTAAGGTTCTTTAGAATTCGGGATTAGGTGTTATATTTTTACGTAATGTTTCTAAAAATGTTTCTTGAATTTTTGTTTAAATATATACATTAAATATTAAAATGGCGTTAAAATCAATCAGAATTATTACTCTGTAATAACTCAGTGTTCGTTATTATAATAAAAAAAATATAAAATCGTTTACGTATACAAAGTAATTTTTAATTTTAAAACTTTTCCGCTAAAATTACCTATCTAGAGAAACTAACAATGGGATCATCAGAGGAATTTCACGTAAAAACATTGATATCGGTTTGTTTTGGTAAAAATACGCCTTGAATATGAATGACTATTTTATTAACTTTTGAGAGTGAATTACGACATAAGTCTCATTTACTTAAAAAAGAGCTTAGAGCTCATAAAATAACTTTTAATTTTGAATGCGTTATTCATTATTGACCACAATTTATTTATTTTTTAATGATTAAAATTCGTATATCAATGTGTGATAATTAGTAAGAAATATTACGAAAAGTTCTCGCTTCTCTCGTTCCTTTTGCTCTTTCTCTTTCTACACACACACACGCGCGCGCGCGCACGCGCGCATGTAGGTTATGTGAGAGTTGTATGTTAATGTAATTTTACAGCGATCTAAATAATATAACGTGTAAGTGGACTTTTTATTAACTAGGGGAGTAGTAAAGCCGGATATGAATAACCTTTGTTATTCATTTCCGTGTTTCACAACAAAACTCTACTTCTATAACTTTTTCAAGGTTATTTTGACCGAAGTTTAAATGAATTCGTTACAGTTGTTCAACCAAAACATGGTTTGAATTGTTCTATTTTTCGATTTTCAGGCTTTATCCGTAAATAAGTTATTTCTGTATAAAAGTACATTTATTGATTCGTTTACAATTCAGACAATAGTTGGGTTCTCTTCTAACTAAAAACGAATCCTCATATCACTTTTTTGTTGTTAGCATATGTAACGAGCAAACAGAACAGGAATGAGATTTTAATTGTAGTACTCTTCCTATATATTATTTTATTTTGTTTTTTTCGTAGAGGAATCTTTTCCTCTGTTATATAACCTAATATAAAAGTAAAACATATGATACACAAAATTCGGAGTTCACCTCTTGATTGAAATTCTTTTTAATGAAATCTTTCAGCAAAATACACACGTAAAACATGAATTTTAGAATTATCTTTATTTGATTCATATTAATTTAAAAAAATATATGTACCGGTATATATAAAACATGGTGATAACAATAAGCAATGTAACCGGATAATTATGTAGAGTAAGGCTCTGACAGCAAGTTTGATACTTAATAAATGTAGTAATAATAATTAATATATGTATATGTATTTTTTATGGTCTCCTCACACCACTTATAGTCATCAGCTGCCTCTATGAAGACACTTAATCTACAGACAGGGAAGCGGGAAAAGCCTAAATAAGTGTAAGAAGTACAGCAGAACAGTAAATGAAAAAAATGTAATGTGCTGCACTATTGTACAGGGAATAATTTTAGTCTGGGAACTAAAATTAAACAAGTTAACTTACTTCCTCAGTGTTTAAGAAAAATCAGTAAAACAAAAATTGCAGGCAGTCACTCAAACAGTACGTGATTAAGGAATCTAGAATAAATTAAATATAAAATGAAAAAGTACAGAATGTTCCTCGTCAAATCTAATCATAAAATCACTATTAATAAGTGAATCCTAAAATAAATGAAATGCTAATGTCAAGTTCGATAGTAACAATTTATATCAAACGTAATCGTTACCTACTATCAAATATCTATAAAATAAATTTTTAAAATTATTTATTAATAAATAAATAAAATAATTAATCTATAAAATTAAATTAATACATTAAATTTAATCTATAAATAAATTAATATCTATAAAATAAATTAAGCAGAAAAACAAGGTTATTATGACAAATTCACAAATCAGCAGTCGTCAAAAATAACTTTCTAATTTTCATTTTAAACATAGTTAAATTTTCATGAAACACACTCTGCTATCATTAACCAAAGGATTAAGGATTTCAACGAATCTATTGGTTAGAGATAAGGAAGTTTGGTTTGAATATTTAAATAAGTTATACCTCCCGCTATTCATGTATGGAACCCTGAAATTTCAACATTCGTCCATCCATTGCCTTATAAATGCACATAACATCTTACATTTTCCTCTTTGATTCCAAAGATGCAATGCCCAGTTTGCGGCATTCCGCCACATATGAAAGTAGGTACGTACTCAGCTTTCGTTGCCGTAAATCCCAGAGGAATTTCGTTTACATAGCTTCAATATTCAGGTTAGTAAACGTTCAAAATCTATTATAGTTCAAAATCACTGAACAACATTCCAGCCTGTCAGTGGTTTGATAAAGATGACTTATGGTGATCACTTGCCGAAAGTAACGACTTACCTATAAACAAAGGCAAAAATTCCTTGGAGATTTACATGTTATTTTGTCTACATGTTGCGTAAACAAGTGCTTAGAATCGTTGGTAATACCTATCACAAATTTTTTCAGTTCGACGTATTTCTTGGATAGCTATTTTAGCTTAAAAGCTATCCACAGCTTTGATAACCAAGCTGTTTTTTTACAACGTCTTTCTAGTAAAGGATAATTGTTTTATCAAGATTCAGAGGCATTGCTTAATCAACCGACTATTTATGAATCTTCTTAATATCCGTTTGAAAGGCCAAATAATCACTATACGAGTTCACACTTCCATAAATATTTCATCGTCAGCGAATCTACTAAGCTCTGATTTTATGCCATTTCCAAAATCATTATAAAATAATAGAAAAAATGGATCCAATATTGACTCTACAGAATATTGCAACATATTCGCTAAATATTTCATCAGATACTTTCACTTGAAAAATTCAATCAGGCAAATATGAATGGATTCATCTCAGCACAGAACCTCTAACACCATAAGCTTTTAACTTATACAACACGATAAAATAATGTCAAAATTCTTCCTAAAGTTGAAGTAGACCACACTCTTAACTCGCAATACACCCTAATACTTTTTTCTTATTAATACGAGAAATGCCTGCTGTATCAGTAAACAGATTGTGATCAATTCAGTTAACTAAATCTCTGTTTATGATCCCCAAAATCGTAGACAGACCTTTTTTTTCTTGTTTAGCCTCACAGGAACGAAATCATTAATTTTAGGCGATAGGGCTTTACTAAAAGAAAAGGCAGAGACACAAGTAATCGAGGAGAATAAACTGCACTCCAATCTGTCTAATCTGTTAATGTTATAGCATTATATATGCTGAGGTGGTTATCTCTTGTGTAGTAGAAAGTGGTACATTAAATATATCATATATTTAATGTACCACTTTCTCTATCTAAACATTCACTGTAATTGCATCATGTAGGAAATCAGGATAAACAAAATGATTAACCTTTATGTTCGCACTCACATCAACATTAGATAGAATAAAGTCCAAGATCGAAGTGTGACCATCCGGCAGACAGAAATTACATTGATCGAGTCTTGTATTATTCATAAACTAAGAAAGGACCTCACTCTTCTTCCTTGGGTAATAATGAATTCCAGATTTGAGGGAGAGATCGTTCCATCTAACCCCAGGCAAGTTAAAGTCGCCCAGCATCACAATCAACTAGACTGGGACAATTGGTCCCAGTCTAATTTGCTGTATCGGTGAAAATATTCTGTCGGCACTTCAGGACCAGTGTCGGGGCTGAAATAATGGGTGCTAACTTTTGAATAATGGGTGCTTTCACTTTTTTTAGTTAGCACCATTTTTACTTTTTACCTCCTGGTTATTGCTATCACTCATTTATATTTCAACCCTATCACATTCTGCAGTAAGCTTTAAATCATTCCTTTTAAACGATTGAATTTTTTTATCGACGGCAATAAGGGCAATCCTTCACAAGGTTTATCCATTTTTATGTAGTACCTGTCAACCCCTAAATATTACCCAACTGTTAGAAAAGTAATCTGTAAAGTGGTGTCAAGAAAATACGTCTCTGTAATAACTATAATCTCATGTTGTACTGCAGTCGCCGACGCAAAAACTTCAACAAATTTATTGCAAAGACCCCATCATTTTCGTATAAAATATTAAGTTCAGTACAACCCCACTGACATTATTTCACTGATCTCCTGATTAATAGGCAATTTATATATATAGTCTTCCTCAAATGATCCATAACATAGTTAAACCAAAACTTTCTTCGGCTAGACTTCCAGGGCAGCAGCCTTCTCATAATCTTCTTATAATACATGAAAAGATCTTTATCCTTCTCTTTTAGTTTTAAGCTTGGTGTAAATAATCTCTTGAATTTTAGTAACGTCTTTTTATAACCTTTCCACATCAGAAGCTTCAGTAATATCTTCAAACTTCGTAACAAATAGTGCCTTCTTTCTAGGTTTGATAGATTGATTTCACTACTTTCCAGTCATTTACCGACATTGTTGTTGCAAGCATCAGCCGTTAGGGGACTTTTATTCTAACTTGATAAAGTAACTACCTTATTGTCTCGCTTTACTCTCACACCTACAGCTTCAACTTTCTTTGACAATTTTTACGACGCATCTATACAAGCTACTACTGGCAGGAGCTGGATCAGACTTGTCTTGAAAACAGAGGGAATCCAGCTTTTCTCTCAATTAACATTTTCATTCTTAAATTTGTTAAATGCTATACATGAGTGATTCATCTTCATTTATATTTGATTAATTTGTTCCTTTAAACTGATGATGAGTCCAAACAACTTTGGAACCAAAATGTTACATAAAATTAGACTTAATAACTACGTCCACTTTTTCAATTTCATTCATGTTTTTACATTTAGTAACCCTATTCGCGTTAATTCTACTAGATACTCGAATTATCAGCACCAGTAATCGGTGTACGATCACCTTTGAATATACGAGAGCAATCATCAAAAATATATTTGCTCATCTTATTAAGTATAAGGAAAAAGATAATACTCGTCCGTTATACCCATGCATTCCAAATGAAATAATCCCGCACATTGATCATTGCACGGCAAACGCTTCTACTCACCATAAAACCTTTTATGCATTTTGTACCTTGACATTAGACGAAGCCACCCTGTCAAAAACTAAATCTAACGTAAATTAAAATCAGAGTGTGCCGTCATTGACGAATCTGTTCAAATGATAGGGGAGATAAATTTCAACTCTTGGCCTAAAATGAGTGAGAAAGGAATCACTTTCTGCTCTGCATCAGACCAAAAAAACGGTTTGACTATTGGGATAGATTAACAATTCTGTTGTTGGTTGTTATTTTGCCTCTTAAGATAAATGACAAACAACAAGAAAAATGAAAATATCCAAAATGTACTAGAGAATAACTGATTAAACCCTGTGAAACGTTGTTCCTTTTTTCCTGTTCTATGGAAAAATTCAATAAGCTAATTTTCACTGGCAAAAACCACAGCATAATAATAATAATAATAATAATAAAATAACAAGAAAAGGATGATAATAAATCTGGAGTGTTATATTTTATATCTATTTTTTATTCGATTATATGTTAAATTTCATTTCTATTTCAAAATTTGTCATAAAAATTTGCAGATTAAGAAGCTTTTTCTGATTAAGTTAAAAACCTCTCTGAAATTGAAAAAAAATCTTAAATGTACTCTTATAAATGGCTAGTAGTATTATTTTCTCACTGCTCTCGTTTTGGATTTTTGGATCAGTGGTTTTCCAGTTACCGACTATTTTTTATAAAAGAGCTATTTAATGTGTAATTATTATTAAAGAAACTACAAACAAAATTATGATTTTTAGATAAAGTTTTTATTAAATGTTTCACGAGTGCTGGTGGTGAACAAAACTATCACAAGAAAACGACTGGCCAACGCTTTGCATAATGAACAGTTGTCCAAAATAGTATCTATGTCGTTTTTTGACTGCTACAGCGTTTTTGACTCCATAGAAATGATTAAATAGTCGATTTTATAGATTATTGTGCTACCATCACCCTTTCTAAAAACCAGTACCTATATTATTCCTTCCAAACATTTTTTAGAGCAAATAGAATAAACATTTAAATTTTGAATTGTCTTTATTACATGCAGATGGTGGGACGTCAAAATTAAAACAAAGTTATTTGCGATAAACTTGTTTCAAAGTTAAAGATAACGACGGGTTTATTAGCTTTAAATTTCTGATAAACGCTAGGATATGAAAATATATATTGTATGTTTGTAAAATTTATAAAATTTCTTGTACATATAAATTTCTGCGGATTTTAGTTTATCACACGTTAAACTGTTTTATTAACCGTAGCACAATTCAGAAGACTTTATCCACTTTCAAAAAGTACAGTGGTTTTTTATAAATACTTGAATATAAAAATATTCCAATTTTAAAGGTTGCTGCAACTATAAAATCTGTAAACAATTGCTATCAAATTTTTAAACGATTTAGAATTTAATTAGCAACATATATTTATACGAATGTATAATTTTTTTTTAATGTAATTGAATATGTAAAATATATATATTGGTTATTGCATTAAAAAACACAACAGTCCTTTTTAATTAAATAAATAAGCGTAATCGTATGCATGTCAAATAAAATATCTACTTTAATACCTTGCGTTTAATATATAAACTTGATTAAATTCTTCTAGATTGTTGAAGCAAGTCAGTTATTTCTATTTGTAAACAGTTTTAAGTTTGTGTACCACTTCGTTTCTGTAAACACTTAATGAGTATGTACTTAAGTAGATAACAAAAAGATACACACAAATTCATCCATCAATAAAATAATTTAAAAGTAATATTGATTCCCCATTCCAACCAGAAGAATATATATGATTGATTAAATTGAAAAACAGTGTTAGATATAGAAAAATGGAATTCATGAATTCAATAAAATGAATCTGAACTATTCGAAGAAATTTAAGGAATCTTTTAAAATTAATAAAAATAAATAAATTCACCAAAAAAACAAATATTTTTTTAAACTTAAAACAAATAATTTTTTTAAAGATTTTAATTAATTTACTCGTATTTATTGATAAAATAATAAGGTCATTTTTACTTTTGTATTTAAACGTAAATTACAGGAAATTAAAAAAAAAAAATCACAAAAAATACTTCAATGCTATACATCTGAAATTTTAACACTGAAACGGTTTCTAATTCTAGTAAACAGACTACTTAAATAATGGTGTAATGAATCTAAAAATACTTAAATAAGAACTGTAACTATTCTTGTAATTCTAAATTCTAGTTAAGACATCTGCTTAAAACAGTTGGTTATTTTATTTTTTAAGGTATAAACTTTTATAGCGGTTTTGATCTGACCTTAGTAGCGTAAAGACTAATAAAAAGGAATAATTTTTTTCAATTTTTTACTTTTATTTTAGTAACATACCAGCTTTAAAGCCAATACTATTTAAAAGATATGTATATACTCTACTCTTATTATTATTTCATATTAACTATTTATTATTTTTTTAATTATTAATGTAAATATTTTATCTTTTTATCCTCATCTTTTCAATAAATAAAAAAAAAATAATAAAAAAACAACTGCCATGTACATTGAAATTGTTATCTTTGTTAGTATTGTATAATGAAATTATCCGTAAAGTCCTCTATTGACATTGGGTTGGGTGATGTAAAGGCATAGGTAGAATGACGTACCGTTGTGGATGGAGTTAAATGCAGTTACTAGCTCACATTACGCTGGTTCCACCTGGCACTGTGCACCACAGTTCAGCAATCAATTGTAACTGATTTACATCTGGACCAGGTACCAACTCATAGTGCGTATACATAACCTATATATTTATTGATTTTACGCACATCTGTTTTTTAATACATTTAAAGTATTTATATAATATATAATACTGTAAAAGAAACATTTTATAAAAAAGTTGTAAATATTTTTAAAATTTTCTGCACTTAATCCATTTAATAAGAGATATTGTTGTAATCATGCACGCTTTCTTACTTACTGATTAAATATATAATTATTAATGTCCGTATATTTTTATCATAAATTTTTCTAATGCTTTTTAAAAAAAATTATACAATCTAAAAATCTTTTTATAATCTATTTTCAAACTATTATTTTAAAGGTTTATTTATGAACTTCTTAACTACAAAATCATTTTTTACATTTATTCTGAATAACTTAACTTTTTCTTCTAATCGCTTTACTGTAAACATGAAATACTCATATTTTATGTTATCATATTTTTCTACGTTATTATTTCTTGTACGAAGTAAAGGAGATATTGTGATCGCCAAAAATTTTGGTTTTCAAATTTCAATGGAAATATCCATTTTGACCATTCCTGAATCCACTTTGACTAGTTTCGGCGTGACGTAACTCGCATAACTCAAAAACGATTGGGTATAGGATGTTGGAATTTTGGATGTAGGACTGTTCTAACATCTAGTTGTGCACCTCCCCTTTTCATTGCAATCGACAGGACCAAAAGTGTCCAAAAAAGCCCAAAATCCAAAACAATTTTGGATTTTGGACTTTTTCTTAATTGCAGTAATAAGCCCTCATTGAGAGCTTTTCAACGATATATCATAACTGGTACTTATTTTCATTGGTTTCGAGAGTTATAGCCAAATAAAATTTTAATTAATGAAATATATGGATCTTACAAGGGGAAGGCACATCGATTTAAATCGGACTTCATCTCCTTTTTTTAACTTTTTTTATTTTAATTTAAATATATTGATTTATTTATAATTATTAATCTCTGATTGTAAAAGAAAATTACGATAAATAATAATTCAATAACAATAAAAAAAAAAGTGTAAAAATATTAGAAGTTATTAATGAAATAAAATTTTATGTACTTTTCATTTAAAAAAAATATGTATATGTAATTTAATAGGCTTAGAAGGAAGTCGTGTAGTGTCTACATCAGATATTTTTCTATCATAAAAATTATCTTTTTCTTTCACAGACTAATTGTAGTTTATTTAAAACTCGATTAATATGTTTCTTTTCATTCAAATTTTTTCGAATTAATTGAAGTTTTTTTTTAAGTTTAAAAAGGAAGAAATTTACCTAGCTGTACTTAAGTCATGTTACAATTTTATAAATTGAACTCAACATTATCTCTCTGATTCATTATTAAAGATTGAATTAACATTCTTTTGTTTGACAAAAATTTTGTTTTTTTTTTCATATATATATATATATATTTATATAAATAGCCCAGAAAGGAGTACATTCATTTTTTGTTTCACGTTATATCTCAATGCTTCACGGTCATGGTACCCGTAAAGCACTTAAATAAATGTGACAACGATCAAAATTGCTTTTTCTGAGACTAAACATATTTATTATATTGCCAGTTCCTGAGGTGAATAGTAGGTATTTCTTTTATGTTAAATATTACTTGCATTTCAAAGGGTTTGATATACTGATATACAAGAATGATCTGGTTCAGTGAAGAAAATAACAAACAAGTAATCATTTACTCCTCATTTTCTTTATAAGAGTGGCATGAGAAATTTCTTTTTATCGAGAATGGTTTTACTTTTACAGTGTTGTCTTTCTCGTATCACATTACCTTTAACTGATAATGCATAACATTTATTACAAACTGGTATGTTGTTTCATTGTTAATGTATTCATTAAAAAAAAAAATTATGAAAGTAAAAAAGTTATAAGTAATTATTTAAATAATAAACATTAAAAGATATCTTCACAATTAATAATGAAAAAAAAAAACAAAAAAAAAAACACACATACGTTGTAAAACAACATAGTATTACTTTGGAAAAGTACAAAAGTATAATGTATTAAATATATCAAACGTATATTGTAAATAATATATTATAGAATATAATATCTAATGAAAATATTACACAATGATATAAATATACAGGACTACAAAATGTAATGAGTGTTATGATTACTACTCGAATTGTATACAGCACTAATGCACTTCGTAATGCTATGTATATTGTTGCGTATTCGCGGGTCGATCAGGATACTGACAAACAATTAAAAAATAAACGAATCAAAAATAATAATAATGACAATAACAATAATAAACAACTAACAATAATAATAAAATTTCGATAATAATAATAATAATCAATAAATTACATACAAAATAGAATTTCAAGTAAAGACAGCATTTATTTAGGGGGAGTTAAATAATAAAAAAAAAAAAATCAGTTAAAAATCTATTACGGACATTACACGACTTCCTTGTACACCTATTAAATTATATATACACATTTTTTTAAAATGAAAATTACATAAAATTTTATTTCATTAATAACTTCTGATATTTTTTCTTATTTTTTTCTTGTTATTATTGAATTATTATTTATTATATTTTTTTTTTTACAATCAGGGATTAATAATTATTAATCGATCAATATTTAAATTAAAAAAAAGATAAAGAAAAAAGAGATGAAGTCGCATTGGAACCGATGAGCCTTCTCCTTGTAAGATCCAAATATTTCATTAATTAAAATTTTATTGGGCTATAACTCTGGAACAAATGAAAAGTATCATAAGTACCACTTATGATATCTCATTGGAAAGCTCCCAATGAGGGCTTATTACTGCAGTTAAGAAAAAGTCCAAAATCCAAAAATTTTTGTATTTTGAGCTTTTTTGGTCGCGTCGATTGAAATGAAAAGGGGATGTGCACAACTAGATGTTAGAACTGTCCTAAATCCAAAATTTCAACATCCTATGGCTAATCGTTTTTGAATTATGCGAGATACTAATCAAGAATAAGACGTCACACCGAAATTAATCAAAATGAATTCAGGGATGGCCAAAATGGATATTTTAGTTGAAATCTGAAAACTGAAATTTTTATCGATCACAATACTTCCTTTTCAAGGAAGTAAAATCATGATAAATGTAAAGACATGATAATGACCGCTAATCTTAACACTTTTTTGAACACTTTTGTTCCAGTCTTGTATTAACTACCAGGTAAGACAAATCTAAAGTTCATTCACTGCAAATATCTTTCCTATTTAACATAGACGTATCCTAACAATTTATGAATGAATTTAATACTGTATGCCTTTCACTAATTGTCTATCAGTAATTTACTGAACAACTTCCTGCATTCACCTACTGTCCGCACTGGAATGCTTGAGACGTCACTTAAATCGCGTTGAACACCCTGCATCACTACACACTTCATCACGCTTCATACTCGGTTCTTAGTGAACTTAACTTACTGGTTCTGGAGTATTTATACTAGTATCCTATAATCTGCTGAACTTTTCTTTCTTTTTCCTGTTTAGCCTCCGGTAATTACCGTTCAGATACGATGTGTACCGTTTACGTAAGTACGGTGTGAGCTGAGATCAAGCAGTTTCAAAAACCAAACAAATCATATTCAATATTAATGACTACTACTCAGTTAGCGTCCCATCTGACACGATATCAACATAACCTTTTTTTTTCTGTTCAACCTAAGGGAATTACCGTCAGGTATTACTTCAGAGGATGAATGAGGATGATATGTATGAATGTAAATGAAGTGTAAAACCCAACCACCAAAGAACACCGGTATCCACGATTTAGTATTTAAATCCGAGTAAAAATAACTGACTTTACTAGGATTTGAACGCTGGAACTTTCAACTTCCAAATCAGCTGATTTGGGAAGATGCATTCACCAGTAGACCAACCCGGTGGGTTATGACCTGCTTAACTAGATCCAATTTCCTTAACTGTTGAAGCGTGAGAACTATCGTCCGTGCCCTTACATTTTCCCAAAAATTCCTCCTGGTCCGGTAACGCTTTTCATTTAACAACATCTGTTGGAGGCGTGGCATGGGCACTATTATAAAAACAACATTGTTAAACGGACCTGTTAGCGTTAGAAAAAAGGATCCTTTCTGAATTCCTTTCATTGTTATTTTTTACTGCTTTCTTCTTAATCGATAGGGATCCTTTAATCAAGACCATTATACTGGCCTTTTTACAATATAATATATATATATATATGATGTTGTATTTACTCGTAATACTACCAGAAGCACCTATGATTTTAGAACAGCTGAATCAATTTTCATTAAAGAAGTTCATCAAACTAGTCATTAAAGACTAGCCCAGTCTTACAAGTGACACTGAGCAGGTGAAGATTTGAACAGAAAACCAAAGTACCGGTTGAAATACAATAATTTTTCCGAATTTAAAATCAAAATTGATTGAAATTCCTCATGTAGCATGAATATGTTGTTAAAAAGAGGAGCTAAAAAAATTATCCATTAATATATTTTGTAATTAAAGTATTTATAAAAATATGATGTGGACACCACATGACTTCCTTGTACGCCTATTAAATTACATATACGCATTTTTTACAATCAGAGTTTAATAATTATTAATAAATCGATATATTTAAATAAATAAAAAAGTGAAAAAAATTAGTTAAAAACAAAAAAAAAATGAAGTCGAATTCGAATCGAGTGCCTTCCCCTTGTACCTTATAAATATTTGATTAATTAAAATTTTATTTCGCTATAACTCTGGAACCAATGAAAATAAGTACCACTAATGATATATCGTTGAAAAGCTCTCAGTGATGAGGGCTGATTACTGCAGTTAAGAAAAAGTTCAAAATCCCCCTAAAAATTGGATTTTGAAATTCTCTTGCAATGAAATTCTCTTGTAACTTCATTTTCACAAAATTAACGTATTCATTTATACTCATATATATTTTTAATGAACGAATTGTTAAGCTCTTCGTAAAATATATTTTAAAAGCAACTTTGGCAACACAGCAACACATATTTAGAAATTTTTAAATATCTGAAAATTATTTAAAAAACATTTATTATTTTTGCGGCTCTTGTAGGCAAATCCGATCCAGAGAATCTCGCCATCCGAAATTATACAGTAATACATATTTTATTAAGTTTTTCCTACTATTTTTCTTAACAATATCCAATATCTTATTAAATTTTTCGCGTGTTGTTTGTATTGACGTAATTTAGTAATAAGAAGGCATTTCCATGCACGAATTTTTTTGAAAAAACTTGAAACCTCACAAAATCATTTTTTTAAAATTAAAACGTAATTTGTGTCCCAAATACGAATTTTTCAAGGTTAAGTAAAATGTAAATAAAAAACAAATCTTCTAGAAGGCAGTTCGTCATAAATCCACGAAATTTTGGCATATTTGGATCCAAAAAGGGATGGTCACCATGTAGGGTAAAATAAACTCAGGTAAATCCCAAGACTCCTGTTATTATTAATAGGGGTGAAAATTAAGTCTATAAAAATGAAAATTAAATTATTCCTTTTATAATATAATTATACAGAAATTGTGGTAGTTATAATGTGTATAGGTTAATTTTAGTTTTATTGAAACTCATTCTTATCTGACCATTTAATTTATGTTTACAATTTCCGTTTTGGAACTAAGTTTTCGAGTCCATAGCAACTGGAATCCAATAATGACAATGTTATTTAATTACAGAACTTTGCTCTCAAAATTGTAAAATAATAGAAAAATTACATAGCTTACATAATAATAATAATAATAATAATAATAATTATTATTATTATTATTATTATTTAACACTTAAAAGCTATGTAATTTTTCTATTATTTTACAATTAATAATTTTATTATTTTTATTAGAAATATTCACTTTGTAGGTGAGTAAATAAAAGGTTGTTTTTTAATCATCATAAGAATAAATCATAAATTGAAAGGTAAAACGAATTGAAATTAACTATCTATTAACATAATATTTACATTTTGTTGAATTGTTTTGTACATAATACACTCATGGATGTTATGGCTGACAACAGAGAGAATGAATTTTTATCGGTCGAAAATGATCCCAAATTTTTGTATTCTCAACATTTTGAAGTCTATTGAGTCCGTAACCGTAATTATTAATACTTTGTATAAAATATAATTTTCTGATACATATATATGTATTTTATGCATGTGTGTATTTATTTAAATGTAAATGTCTATAAGGATGTACAAGCATATTCATACAGGGATTATGAACTGGATTTTATTTGACTTTAATTTAAAATTATAAATTTTGTTTTAGCTAATGCATTGAGGGAGGGTATGTATTCTATTAAATTAGGGGGTCATTAGGTAGGGGAAAATAATGGGTGTATACTAATATCGACTGAGTTTGGACGTTATGAAAATTTAATTTCGGAGTCTTTTTTTTACTTTCAAAAATAATTCATCAAAAAAACTATTTCAAAAAATCATTAAATCAATCCCATAAAAAAATCTATTTTTATGAATTTATCTAACTTTTCCCCACATCTAATTATCAACTTGACCTTTTTTTATTACTTTTTTTTTTCTTAAACTGGTATTATCAGATTGGCAATATTTTCAAAGTTTATTAGAGTGCTTGGTAATAACGATTTTAAATATTTTATAAAATTAAGCTATTATTTTAAAATACCCTAATTAGGTTATTTCAGGTCGTTATTAAAACTAAATTTTATAATATATAAAAATAAATAAATACCTTAAGATACCACAAGATTGATTTTATGTTTACTGGTTTAACAAATTAGTCCAGAGCTTTTTTTACCCACATATTGGACAAAAGTACGGCATTAATTTCGGTTTGATTGGGGACGGGAAGGAGTGAAATTCAATTTTCTTTACGTTTTCAGGTATAAGGAGGACGAAAATACCATTCAATTAAAGGTTATTTATATATATATATATATATATATATATATATGTGTGTGTGTGTGTAAAACAGGAATATGCATAAAATCTATGGCTCGAAAGTCTCCAAAACTCAATTTCATTGAAATTTGAATATGCTGTATCTGAAGTTGTGCGTGAGAAAATTTGATGAAGATTGGTTGAGTCCTTCAGTTACGCTCAATCTAAGGTCGAAAACAGTCAATTTAACCCTCAATTTGAAGTTATTTTGACTTTGTATTGGTATATTTCTCATACGCGGGTATGCACTGAGTGACAGTACCGAATGAAAAAATAATTTTACAAAATAATGTAACGGAAGACAATTTTATTGTGAGTTTTTTAAATTAATTTAAAGAATTTTTTAAATTAATTTTTTGTATTAGTTGATAAGAAAGAAAAAAAGATAAGGTAGTAAGAATAAAAATAATTCACACCTTTATGATGAACAATTCAGTTTAAGATCAAAGCAAATGACTGAAAAGTTCAACACTACTCTAAGTTTTTATTATTTTTACCAAAACCATTCGAAGCTTTTTTATTATTGTCGCGTTAAAATAATAACTAAAATAATATAACTTCCCTTTGAAAAAAAAAAATTAATTATTAATCCTCAAACAAACATATTCCAACGATCAGTTTGCAAGAAATATTGCCCATTTTAAGTATAAATAATATTTACTGAAAGTACAAACATTGTTATACAAACAGATAAATTTAAACAGGTTTTATGATACAGGAATATTTCAAGTTGTTATTCGGTATCGCTTTAATAAACAATTCTTGTTTTGATGTAGAATTTATAAACTGACATAAATCAATACTTCCATTATTATCTTAACCTGTGAAAAAGAAAATAGCTTTTTCCACAGTGAAGAAAGACAATAAAGGAATTACATGAAAATTTTATGAACTAAGTTCAATGACTTGTGGTTTTAGTTATACATAAGTGAACGGAATACGCTATATCTCTTTAATGAAACAATAATACAAAAATCAATAATTGAGTTTATACATAATGTTTTAATGATTAATATATGGTAGATAATTAAAAGAATAACGGGCGAAATTATAAGAAATTTACTTTTTTTTTAAGTAATTAATATTACTCGTATTTTCAGAAAACAATGGGTAAAACCAAGAATGATAATAAAAGAATAGTGTTGGATTTTATTATTCAACTTTAATTTTTTTTAAATAAACAATTTATTGTTTAAATATATATATATATATATATATATATATATATTTATTTATTGTTAAACAAAATAAATAAAAATAAAGAAATGGATTAAACAAAATAAATTTGAATAATGATATCTCTTCCTACGCACGTAGTATCAACAGCTAGCTAGCGTCTCTGCCATCGATTTGGAAGGTTTTAATTACAAATCGCGGTAAATTTGATATTTCTTACACTACACAAAATTTAACCGTTAGAAATCACTGTAATTTGATGGTGGCCTGTAGTCGGTAGAGAAAATAAACAAATAATCCTAAACAGAATAAGGACAAAATATTACACAACATAAAAATCCAAAAGAAATTCCTTCTACGAAAAATTCTAAATTGTAATTAATTTTCATAACTGGGAAAAATATGATTTCTAATTGTAGGATTCTCCGGTAATAGTCATATTAGTTTTGATCAATAATAAACAATATATTTTAAAAAAAATCAGAGAGAGTAATGAACCTTGTTAGATTTGTAAAACATAGGAGAAAATGTAATATTTTTTAAATGTTGTGTATTCAAACAGGTCAAATTAATTATTACACAATTTGATCTTATTTCTTGGGTATTTTTAATATCCCAACTATTATAACTTTAATATTGTATAAAGCAGTCACATTTATAAAACAATTACGTTAAATTCTTAGGCTAACGTTATTAAAAAAAATAAAATAAAAATGAAAATGAGACAACTTGAGCCACCATAATATGTCTTATGATCACACTTTAACAATCATTTAAAATTTTGTAACTACTAGTGTTTATCAAATGGGTGTTAAGTCCTAATTTATTTCATTAAACATATAAAACGGACGTATAAAAAATAAATTATTATTAAAATTCACCGTTGTTGATCTTGGAACATCTTAAACAATAAATTACAATTAAATTAGTATAAATTGTGTACAATAAATTAATATGAAACCTGTTGTTACAAGGAACTTGAAATTTTATTAGATTAATTACTGCAGGAAATTCGATTCGATTATTAAAAATTGTATAAATTATCATCAAGCAGAAGATCTTCCTCCTGATCAGCAACAAATTAATGGAAAATATATTTCTCAAGTACTCCGTTGAGCATTCCAAAGGACAGGTGCACTTAAATTTTTTCAGGTACCTTAAAAATTATTTTTAACAATCTTAATGTCATGAATATATTTATATTGATAAGGTCTCTCTTCCGCAACTACCTGTGCGGTAGAAACAGGGCAAATGACTCCTACTGCCTTTACTGCGGCGACGGGTACCCCAGAACACGTGGTGATCTGGTGCCCGCAGTGGGATGAATACCGTTTAGCTTGCTCGGCGATTACCGGACCGTTCAGCGTGGAGAACATCTTCGCCACCATGTTGCGGAGCCCCAAGAGTTTTGATGCCATTGCAGGGTTCGTGACGAGGGTTTTTCAGGAGAAGGATCGGGGGGCTCGGGGATGAGGGACAGGCCTCTGCGGAGCTGCCGTTCGCACGTGCTTGCACGAGTGGGCGGTAGCGATGAAGTACGGAGACTCTCGCACCCCCCGAGAGAAAAAGATCGTGACCCGGCGGGGATGTTCCACTCGGGGTGTCCCCCTTAGAGGCATTGGCGTAAAGACCGAGTCCCGGCTCGCGGAGTGGTGACCCAGGGACGGCATAGCCGAGCCTGGTGGATCCTATTCTGGGGGTTTGAGGAGGGCGCAAAGTGAAATTACACCGGCGGCCCGAGACGTGGAGGCCCATTAAAGTAAAGGACACTCCCCTGGGCTGTGTAATACTTAACTGCAGGATTCGGC
Source organism: Lycorma delicatula (assembly GCF_047948215.1). Lineage (NCBI taxonomy): Eukaryota > Metazoa > Arthropoda > Insecta > Hemiptera > Fulgoridae > Lycorma > Lycorma delicatula. The sequence continues at coordinate 197,257,265 of NC_134456.1, read as the reverse complement.
CCGGAGGAGAAGAAAAAATAAATAAAAAAAGGTCTCTATATGACTACCCCGTGCTCTAGAATACTCCTGACTAATCCATTTTATAATTTTGTTATAATATCATTATACTGTATAGATTTTTAAAGTAAAATTTTTATCCGCTAGCTGTTATTTGATACGTATGTTTCTTACACGTAAGGCAGGGACCAAGCAGTACTTCGACGTCTTTTATCTCTGAGACTATTACAAGTTGTTTATTATTTATTAGACACCTGTAATTATTATATTGTGATTTACGATAAATCATAATAATAAATGAAAACTATACATTTACCTATATTCAACTAACTTAACTTAATTTGTCTTATATTTAACTTAGTAACCAAACTTAATACAGCTATGTTATCAATATCAATTGAAAGAATCTGTAATCTTCGTAATACCTGACCGGTCTGTAAATTTTCACGAATCGGCAAACAATATTTATTTCGATTTACCAATACTTGAAAGTAAATCATTAATAAATATAAAAAAAATTAGAGTCAAAGTTGCTCTCTATTATACTGCCGATCTGCTACTGTCTATATCTGTCTAGATATTTCATATTTGAAGGGTACATACAAGGTTCGCCCTTTCAAATAAATTTTGAAGAAAGTTATATCGTCTAGATATTCAACACATTGTAACACTTTTAAAAGAAAATTTTAATCCATCAAATTTCTTTTTAAAATCAAGAACAATAACATAATACGAGAATTACTATTCAGTTCATGAGTTGCTAAAAAGAAGAAAAATTTGTCACAATGGAAGGATCGGGTATAAAGCAATGTTGAAAAGAGAATAAATATGCACTTAATACTGTTAAAACTCTTTTTCTAAACTATATATTCAAATATTTTTGCATAAAAATTAATAATAGAAATGGGTCTGTAGTTTCTCTTGATTTTTCAGAGTTAGTATCGAAGTTTTACGTTTTGAGGAAATATTTTTACTTCCAATGATAAATTAAATAGAAACAGAAGTGGATCTAATAAGAATTTCGTTCGTCATTTAATAACGTTCGGAGGGAGATATTATCTAGTCCGATTAATCTCTTACACTATAAAAACTTAATAGCATAGGAAGCTCATTCATCTCGAAGACATAGTGGTCAGTTTTAGAATTTTTTTACTGTTCTTATACATTATCATGAATATTCTGTTAAAAATCATACATGAACTGTTTGTATGGAAATGTATATCAAGCTTAACAGGGCAACTCAAGTCCCTCAAATATTTTTAAGTAATATCAGGAATATCGGTTTTCAATCAAGCAGAAAAGAATACCGGAAATACCGGGTTACTTTCGAGCAGGCTTATTCTTCTATTTAATTTTGTTTTTATATTATTGCTCGATTATATCAAGGATGGTATTTGAATTTAATTACCACTTAGATTCTGGTAGGCAGCCATAAATTGCTACAATAATATCTGTTAGCGATTCACTGCCTCATCAATATCCGTATAATTATACAAACTACTGAGATCCCTATACCTTAAATTACAATAAAAAAAATAAAAATGAACTTTTTAAAAATTAAGTTATGATTGATGAACTGATGCAATTGTATATGCGAATTCATTGATAACTTGAATTCAACTATGCTAGCAGACTAATAATAATAACTGCCTTCAGGAATAATTGGCTTAGTTTCTGTCGGTATATTACTCAGTACTAAATCAAGTAAAATCTTCATAAGAAACGGAATTTTAGATTTAAATTGATACGGCATAAAATTAAATAAAAATCAGCTTTGTTGGACTACAAAAAAAAATATCATGTTAATTTGAATTGAAATCATACAGGATTAGATTATCAGAAGAAACAACAATATTAATGTCAATATAACAAAACTTCCTAGAATTCCTTATAATAATTTAAGTTTACAGTTGGAGAAATGCATACTACAGCGCATAAAATCGAAGGCTACGGCCAGTGTTTATTTTAACTCGAATAGCTCATATCTTGAAGCAATCTAAACTGTACTAACTGCGCCTAGAGCTTTGCATTACGTGCTATCAATACCCCCCTCCCGAACACTAGGACTCATTCCTGAGACAGTACTACATCGATTACATCTAAATATATATATATACATTTATTATCGAACACCTAATACCTTATAATACCTTTCTCCAACCACGACTCCATTAAAACAGTGTAACCGTAATTAGGAGATAAGAGAAACAAGAAAAATTATTGCTTTTTGTTCTAAACTCTCTCACCTTTTATGATAATGTAGAATAACTGTTCTCGTTAGTTACGGTAAATTAAAATAGAAAAAAGTTGAAAATCTAAAATACTTTACAAATCCATGGCTTTCCCCACAGTTATCTGTATAACATTTTCAATCGGCAAAATCGGATTTAAGAGTATTGGATATCAAGCGTATTGGATCTGGAATCCTACTCGCAATCATGAAGGCTAATCATAAGATCGTTAAATTTTTTATTCCAAGTAAGGATTTCAATGTGAAAAGATTCAATAATTTCAGTTTTTAGCTATATTTTCTGGTTTTTTTTTCTGATGACGTAAATTTACCGACTTACTGATATTGTCTTTGATTTTGATGCACTTTTGTCCCGATATTATTTTCTATTATTTTAAGTTATCCGTTAAAAATGTTATAGTGAAATGTTTTAACCATTATCATCTCAAAATTCTGACTTTGTAGAGATCGAATCACCATACTTCATCTTAAATGACGTTAACCAACACAATTACCAGACTTTTCTTTTGGTAAAAGAAAACTTTATTACCAGATATAAGGAAAGTGCCATCAAATTCAGTTAGATTTATCCATAACAGAAAAAAATAAGTTTTACATTCATCAAATTGTGTTTTTCTCTCAAAGGACCTGTTTACTGGCTTTAATCATTTACCTTACGTACTCATGGTTCTACTCGATTCGGCTTGAGATAACTACTATTGCAGGAGCTCCCTCAGAACACTTTTAGCCGCATTGAGTAACAGTTTGGATACCTTAAAGTAAAAAGAAAAAAAACTGATATTGACGCGCTAACGTTGTTTTTAGTATATTATAAGATGTGAATATGATTTAAACAAATATTTTAATTAGCACAAGGTTTCTGCTTAAGATGTCATTAATAAGCAGGGAGTATTTATCTAAGGTATATACGTTTTTAATCAAAAATACAGGTTATGGTTATCAACCTGGTCTATTGTTTTAGAAAGTTTAATAATCTTCTTCTTTTACTCGTGCATAAAGGCACTGGAGAATTATAGAAAACTGATTTGTGAAAATTGAATTTCGTGGTTTGGAACCATTTTTTGAAGCCCGGGAACTAAGTTAAACGATAATTTTTAGGTATTTTTTAATGTTGATTTAACATTTGCGTGGTTTAATTTTACTAAATTTTAACGTTAAACTGATTATGTGCAGATTAAAATTAAAAAAATGACTAAGTTATAAAATAAATTTTATAATCAAATGATACCGAATATGGAACGCAGCCTCAAACACCGGAGATAGGCTGGATCGCTTTCTCGTGGTAAACATCTCAACTACTAGCAATGGAAAACATTGAACAAATTAAGAAGCGGCGAAGCCCACTCAAAGCACAACCTCCGCTACTGACGGCTGTTGGGTAGCAACCTGTGTGAATGCGACAAGATACAGATTGACAACCATCCATTCGGTTGAAAACTTTCCCTCATATGTAATCCTGGCAAAATAGTATAGTACTATTGACGAAAAGGTGATAAATCTCCTCGAATAATGCAGCTAAAAAAAGAGTATAGTTTGAAGCTGCTCGACCGGATACGAGAAAAAAATAGAAAAAACCCTTGAACTTAATGAAATAATCCCATTTATTCTTTATAATAAAAATGGGTATAATTCTTACGGGTTCAAGGTAATGGAAATTGAATTAAATTTCTTTCTTATCAGAAAATGTAATACATCGTACAATATTCGAATTGTGATAATAAATTTTGTAGTTTTGAAAAAATTTCTTAAATAAATATTTATACTTCATGATTACTGAATTTATTACATCATTATAAAGTAGAAAGACCATTGCATGACCACGGAATTTGTAATGCAAGTAGGCACAGAATAGTACAGAATTAAGATCGTTGTGAAACTATAAAACAGCAATTTCTATGAAAATATAACAACTGTTATTGAATAAATAAAGAATCTGATGTGGAGCCCACATGGCCTCCTTGTACGTCTATTAAATTACATATACACATTTTTGCTGCACTTCATTTAAACTTATTTCATTTGAAAGTGAGATACGATCCTCCAATTCTTTAATAAAAGGGGAGATTTACACAATTGCTAAAATTTAGTTTTTATTAACAACAAATATTTATATAATTATTAATTCAACAATCTTCCGTGAAATTTTAGGTTAGAGTAAAAGTCCCTTGATTACTCTTTAAATAAATTGTTTACCAAATATTACAATAATAAAAACTGATTATTCTACACCGTAAGGTCAAAATTAATATTTTGTAACCAGTATACAGGAGTTCACTAAACGGAATAGTTTAATTAAATCAATATATTTAAATAAAAAAAAAGATTTAAAAAAACAAAGCAAAAGGAGATAAAGTCTGATTCGAATCGATATGCCTTCCCTTTAAGATCGAAATATTTCATTAACTAAAATTTTAATTTTAATTTCAATTGCAATCGAAAAGGGAGGTGCACAACTAACTAGATGTTACAATAGTGCTTAATCCAAAATTTCAACATATTATGGCTAATCGTTTTTGAGTTATGCGAGTTACATACGCACATATGTACGTGCAGACGTCACGCCGAAACTATTCAAAATGGATTCAGAGATAGTCAAAATTTCTGTTGACATATGAAAACCGAAATGTTTCGCGATCACAATACATCCTTTACTTCGTACAAGAAAGTAAAAATGAGGGAAAATAAACAAGTAATAATTATCTTTCAGTCAAATTGTCTTTTTAATTTTTTAAATTTGTAAAAGAAAAGTTTAAGAAAAATAGAATCAATAAAAATTTCATAAAATAAGTTCTATACATCTAAAAGGATGAAATTAACATAAAGACAAACCTTTAATTTAGAAAATTTCTATTGACTTAATGAATAAAAGGAGTTCAAAATAAAGTTTTTCTTCGGTAAAATATATTTCACATGTTAAAAATTGTTTTTTTTTTTTTTTTAAGTAAAATACTCGTATCAGCTTGTTTAAGAATCATTTGAAAAAATTAAAGTGTTTAATTAAATGAACATTTTTACTGTTAAACAATTATAACCAGTTGATATTAAAAATAACTATATAAGTTAGAAGTACTGAAAAACCTACAGTTAAAAAAAAACTGCTGTCATTTTATAATTGCTATAATAAAAAAAAAAAAAAAATAATAACTAAACAAATAAGGAAAATGGTAACAATTAAATAAAAAAAAATACTTTTGGAGTACCTCTAAAATCTTTTTCCTGTATCTTTTTTTAAAATAAAATTAAAAATAAGATATAAAATACGTAAAAAACTGATACAAATTGGCTACGGAAATTATAAAACGGAAGTTAATTTTTAAAAATAAATTTTCTACTTTTCATTTTTCTGATACTTTCATTTTTGCAATTTTAGTTACTAACTTTTTTGTTTCGTTTTTATATTCATACATATTTTTAATATTTACTGATAATCACAGTTTAATAGTCAACATTACTGGTTATGGATTTTCATATTTTTTAAATGGTTCTTAAAGATTTTTCTTTCTGTAACCAAATAGAATAGCTATAATTTATTTTTTGAAGACTTCAGCTTATTTACAGTGATGTTGAAGTATTAATTTTTTTTTCTATTTTTTTTTTTTTTGTAATACGTGTAGTATATAAGTGTTCAGGGGATATCACAATATTTAGTACATTCTTAAAATTGCTTCATATGGTTAAAAATATATTTTAGTAACTTAAAAATGTTTTATAATCTATAAATCAAACATTTATTAAATGACACAAGACCAATTATAATTTAGTTTTGAAATAACTATTCACTCTTTTGTAATTAATAGACTAGGTTATTATCTATAAACGTTTGTAATTATGGTTAATTTTATTAATAAACGTTACTAGAATACTTGAAAATTTTTTTAATAAATTTATAGAACAAAAATAATTTTTAACCATACTCAGAAGCTATGTTGAATAAAAATATACATACTATTATAATATGAAGTCGGTATGAATTATATAAATGAATGAGTGATACAGACACGTAATACAAGTTACGTTTACGAAGAACTCATAAAATATTAAAATATAATTACCTTGAAAACCATTACTATATGGAACTGCAATTTTGCGTGTTACATCTTTTCATTGAACAGGAAGTAAAAATGTTGTCTGTCGAACAGAAAAAAACCATGCTACATTACCATATCGATTTGTGGAATACTTTGTGGAAGCGATCTGATTTCCACCAGTAATTTGTAAATACACTTTTGGCAGCTACTGTGATCATTATGTTGAGTACTTCAATGCGGTACTACCAATAATAGTTACAAAAAATAATAACTAACAATTTGAAGTAAATCGTTTAGGGGATATGGATTTAGTAGAAACTTCCTCTATTATAGAACGATAAAGTAAATGAAAATAAAATTACTTTATAGTAAATTTACTTTTGCGTCATGGCTGATAATATCTACTCGTGGATACACATCATTGTTTATCATGATATATAATCATAAAATAATGTATGAATTTGACAATAGATAATAAGATTCTAAGCTCAAAATGTAAGGTTTATGATTGATATCATGCAATTTTATATTGTAAAATAAAAATAATGTCTATTTTAATGTGGTATTTTCTACCCCCCTCAAATTTTATTTTACATTTTTATTGCAAATGATAATGACTTTTGTTATTTTTTACGTTACATTCCATAAAAAGAACTTAGCTTTGTGTTATATTTATTGGCCCCTTTAAAGAAATAGTATTTAAATACAATATTTACAATCCAAAATAAAACGTCTTACAAAATTATGATTTTGATCCAGAAAATTATACCTGGGTATATTTCACGATTCTGAAATCAGGAGGTTTCATTTTTTTTTTAATTCTTTAAAAAACGTATAAAAACACGAATGAAAATGTACTAAAGGTCTTTACCAAAGTAATCCCAACACTCTTTTCTTTATATTAACTTTATACAATACTGTAGATTGCTTTATTTTCAACAGGTTGCTTTATTTGCCAAAATCTGGCTGAGAATAAAGAAAAACAATATACTTATAGTAAGAGTTTTAGATTGAGAAACCGTAGTAGGCTGTGTATCGAAGTGATTTTTTAATTATTCCTAAATAAAATCACTCCGTCGATCTCTGTGCCGGAGTAGCAGCGTCAGTCTTTCATTCGGAGGTCCCGGGCACGAATCCCGGTCAGGCATAGCATTTTTGATACGTTACAAATCTTCATATTCATACTCTCAAGTACAACCTTTCTTGTAAGCTTCTTTGGTGAATTAATTCATCAGCCAAAGAAACAAAAGGTTATTTAAATAAGGTCTCTGTTCTCAGATTTATTGATGTGAATATTTGTTTAACCAACATTGATCATCAGAAGCGGAAAAAATCAGTAGCATCCATATTTAAATATGCATCTAATTTTAGAGGCTTGGTAGATTAGCAAGTACAATATATGAACTTGTTATTTGTAGAATAATTTTTGTTTTGTTTTTGTTTTTTTATATGAATTGTATTACTTATCAGATTACTTGCAACCATTGCGGTTGACACCTACAGTTTTATTAAGTTATGTATCTAATTTGAAAGAACACATCATTGTTCAGTAAATGAAGATTGTTCAGTGAAATGCACATTGCATATTTATAATCTGTTATTGGAAAGAGATAATGGAATGAAAGAAAACATAAACGTATCAACAAATCTTCATTAATTAAACATCACTACAGTTCATCAGATATGTGAAATTAGTATAGCATTATCGACGAAAATTTTCTATGCTTTGAAAAAAATACTACATTCAGTTGGAAATTATTAATTTCGGATATTTATAAAAGTTTATGAATCTGAATCATGATTAACCTAAGAATAAAAAGAAGATAAGTTTAATATAAAATGGAAAATTATTATTATTATTAAGAAAAATTATTACCCGTTTGCACTATCAGTAATAGATACATTTTATGTACCATAAATTTAGTTCTTTGGTAAATAAGGTATCAAAATAGTATACACTGCTAAATACATAGTATGAAAAACTAACTTACTACTCTACTAGTTTCGACTGAGGAGAGTTAAAACTAGGGTCATAGTTTCAATCTCTAACATAAATCAAATTTCAAGTAGCAATTCCCTTTATAGATATATTAATAAAGGGAACATCTGATAAAGAGTTTTCATATGACAGGCACTCCCGATATGTAAAATGTGAAGTCTAGTTTTTGTAAGACAATTAAAAAAAGACTACTTGAAAAATGAAAGCTTTTTTTTTTACTATCTGAAAGCAAAGTTCAAATACTGCATTTATCTATTTTCCTTTATTTTAGTCCTTTGTACTTGACAAAGGAGCATCAATAATTTCAGCCATTTAATAAACAGTTTAACTTTGTAAAAAAAGAATTTTTGTGAAATCACAGAAATGTTTTGTAAAATGTTTTATTAAATGTTAAAATACAGCAATGAGTAATTATTGTTTGTACTTTTATTTTTTTGGAAAATGTGCACGATTGGATTATTTATTGTGCCATTAATAAAGGAAAAGGTGTATAATTAAAACTTAGAAGTTTTCTAACCGATGAATAGAAGGATTAATTTAGTCATATTTTTATGTTATTTCTTTTATTTACTTTAAATAATCATACAATCTTTTTATTCATTTACCTTAATGAGCGAAATATAGGAAGGTTAATATTGCCTGATCTCTCTAAATACAGTTAAATACAAAAATTTGGGTACCACAATTTAATTTTAATTACGGTATATTCTTCCAGAACAGAAAAAAGTAAAAAAAAGCAACCTAAAAAGTAGTTTTTAAGAAATAGCATACAAAGGGAAAAATATAAAAAATGATGGGGATGTTAAGTGGATCACCTAAACAAAATATTCATAATATGGAAAATGTAATATGAAAATATAACCAGAATTAAGATGAAATCAAAAACAAACAAATATGGTATTTACAGCAACTATAATTACCACAGGTAGTATCATTATTCTTATAACATACATATTTGTTCTTAGATCTTACAATAGCGAGAAAGAGAAGCTTCATTTTTGATTTAGACTGCTACTTAAGAGAAAAAAACAGACAATATATGAAAAAATAATTTAAATATGTTCTCTTCTGGCAAGTTAAAACTGAATCAACAACTTCTCTTCCCTTTTTTAGTAAACAATCAATAAATGGTGTCACGCCATCTCTAACCAAAAACAAACACGCTCCGTGATTTTTAGCCATAAAATTTACCCGGTATGTGAGATAACTTGAATTATTATCGCAAAACATGTATTATTATGTTGAACAGAAATTACACAACATATATCATCCTAAAAATATTTTATTAGTTGTTTATAAAACATAATTTATTATTCTTGTTCTAAATAAGTAAAAACTTTTAAATAGCGTCGCAGTTCGCTTTAAATATATGAAACTTGATCTGCAATAAAAAAAGGGTTAAATTGTTAAAGTTTATTGCGAAAGCTCTCAACACGCGAATTTCAGTTATTACTTTTTGATCAGACGGATCTTAAGAGTTTAGTATGTTATTAAAACGTTTTAAGATATTTACAATTTTCAATGCATTTTTTATAGTGTAGATTTTTTTAAAAATATTTAATGGTAATAGAAATTATTTATACAAACTTATAGAATCTTCATACAGTTACTTGCAGAAATACTATACATTTGCAGAAAATACATCAGTTCTTAAAAAAAGTAAGACTATTTAAAAAAAAAGTTATACCACAAATTGATTTAAAATATTTTCATCATTGATTCAAATGTAAGAAAAGAAGTGCCTTATAATCAAACAAAAATTTATAGGCTCTTAACTGTCTAGTGATTATCCAAAACTGAATTTTCGTAACGGTGGAAAAAACAGAACTAGTTTCCGTGATTGAGTCTAAATTTCATTTAGACTCTTCTAAATGGTTGCCGTGCATGTGTCGCTGCACTCTACTATTTGTCCTCTTTTTATATTCATTTAAATGTTGGATATAACGTTTTAAAATGTATATTTTTTGGGGTTATAGAACGAGATAATGGCTGAAATTTATGGTCAGTTGGTCATTGTGCGGGTGTTAATTTAATTTATTATTGGCAAGGACATGATTTATTTAAATGAAATGAAAAAATGCTAGCTCCTTGCAGAGAATCGAGCGCGGCACGCGGTAACCAAAAACGTAAAAATGTAACACTACATCAAATGACCGGTCTAATGCAGCGAATGAAACAAATATAAGATAATAAAGTGAAATGTTTCAGCACCCTTAACAGAGTACTGTGAAGGGCAAAGCTTTTCGAGTGATCACCAAGGTCTGGACGAGTGATCGTCCAACGTTTTCGAACATTTCAGAAGCACGTTGACCAAATTAGAAAAAAACAAATTAGCAACATCATGTAAAAATTTTAAATTTGGGAAAAGATTTTTCTATATGTTCCTAGAGCAGTATTTTACAAATATTTGTTCTGATAATAGTAGCCGGTGATGGCACAAAAGGCGTTATGTTGGTGTACGATAATGAGGGGTAGAAAACTCAGCTATGACGTGTATTTTACAAGAAAAATTCGTTAAGGATGTTTTCATTCACATACTATACATTAAAATGTTTAGACTTTTTCGATAGCAAGTTCTTAGCGAGTGATGAAGAAATGAAAGGAGTTGTCAAGCGATGTATAAGACGACTAGAAAAAAGAGAATATAACGAGATTATTTTGAAACTCGTGGTTAGCTATCTAATGTCTAATTGGTGGTGGAAATAACGGACAAAATTGGTTAACTACGGTAGTTTTAAAAAGAACATTTAATTATTAAAATGTTTTATAAAACAGCTTAACTTATAATTTTCAAACTGTAGCTCTGATGACGTGTTTCAACGGAAAACTCAATTTTTCGAAATTTAAAAAAAATTACCAGCGGATTCAGAAAAACACTGCTTTAATCTCAGTGTCATTATTATTTCGTAAAATAATTTAAAAAAAACTAGTTCCCATTTTATTGGGAATTAAATATTAAAATTCAATATTCTAAAATACTATTAATTTTTTAATCATTTTTTTGAAATTAAATTGGAAATTCTAAAAATAGTACTTAAAGTACTTACTGACAGATGTTAAAATTTTATCAAAATCGTAAATACAGTTTTCAAGAATTCCAGTTTTCAAAACTTTAAATTTTTACGGCAGAGGTAACATTTTAAATTCGAAGAATGGCGGCTTAGTTTTTTGTCTTGTAGATAACACATTTCCAACTAAATTTAATGGATTAACATTTCTATTGAATTTACGATATTTTTCACCCATCAAAAGAACAAATATATATTAACAAAACTAACTGATAGTGAAACTCTATGGTGCTTGCTGCTTTATGTAACAGTTGATGTCAGCATTGGTTAGTTCATATCAACTTTTGGTCAGATAATTAAACATACATATTCAGCGGTTGCTTTCTAAACGCTGGAGTAAGCATGTCACCCAGTAAGTCAAACTGATAATTAACCATTATTCTACTGAAATGACAAACTGATTTGTACTAATACTGTGTAAATGAACTTTTACTCAAGTGACCAATTTTAAAACAATCTCTAGGCTGATAGCTGATATATTCCACAATAAACATATCCCATACGAATTCCCTATCTAATATAACATTGTATCATTTAAAGAAAATAATAATTATTATTTGAATCTTTACATTAGGAAACAACTGAGATTTTTAAATTTGTGTATAGTAAGAAAATATCAGTTTTATAGGATTTTTATCAGTTTATGCTTTGCAAAGTTTATTTTTAATAATTAACTATTGTACGCTCTGATTTTGGTTTACAAACAAGGAATAAGTTGTTTTGTTATTTAAGTAAATGAACATTTTATTCTATAACAGTGTTTTAATATAAGGGGAGTTTTTAAAATCAAGGAGTAAGAGTTTGAAGTACTTATTTAAATTTTAATATTATAAATAAATAAAAATAACATAATTGAGTGATTAAAAACGTTAATTCTGATAATCTTTATAAGAAAAAAGTAATTCTTTATATTTCTAGTAAAGCCTCACTAAAATATTCTAAATGATCTCCAGTAAAAAGAATATTATTTTTTTTGTTCTACAGTGAGATATAAAAACGAAATAATGTAATAAGTAGAGAAATATATTATTATTATTATTGTTATATTCTTGTTTCACTTTTAACATTTAATGGGAAAAATGAGCTTGCAACCGCAGAATGTCATGAAGACTATAAATTTCACTTTATTTTGTGTTTAAAATATGTATGAATAATGTTTATTCAAAAGAATATTATAACAGTGCCAATCAACTTACGTATTTTATAGTGTTATAATTGTTTTTTATTATTATTTTGTGTTGTTTCTTTAATAAAGATATGCCACAATTTTTTAAAATTATATTCACACGAACATATGATTAATTATATTTTTATTACGTTAAATATTTTTTTCCGCCGTTCTATAATATTACTGATTAGTTAAATAAGATTACAAAAAAAAAGTTAATTAAAAATTTTACTTTAATTAAAAATGGCTGCATTATGTAAATTAATAAGATATTTGCTAAGATAATTTCTGATTAGAGTTTACATGGACATTCATTAAACGCCAAAGAGAAACACCATAACCACTGAAAACATTAAACTATCTTAACATTGATCTGTAGAAGAAAAATTGTATACTTTTTGTAACGTGTGTTTCTAATTATTGCAGTACAATATTATATATTAATATAATTTGATAAGTATATTAAAGCACATTTAAAGCCATATTATAAATTATTAAGTATAAAGATTTCAAAAATATGTTAATCGTTGCCATTAACGTTTTTTTTTTTTTACTTGAATGTTATCCAACAAAAAAAAGTTATAAGACTTTTTTTTTACTATTTTTATCTAAGATATATTTTTATAAATTCGGCAGATTTTATTTAAAAGAAGTTTGGTTATTATAGAAATGAAACATAAATCGACGTATTATGTGACCGAAATCAGTATTTTTTCTGCACAATTATGGAAATATTAAATAAAATACTTATAAAATATGAGGTTCCAAAAGAGATCCATTAAGATTTCTAATGGTGAGATTTTCTGGATCGGTAATGGTTGCACAAATTTATAAATATTATATAATATTTCAACAGTTTTTCAAGTTTTGAGGAAAAGTATTACATAAAAAAAAAGATATCTTGCATTTTTAATTTTGTTCTCAGAATAAATTTCGAACATTTTATTTCCCATGATTCAATTGAAATTTATTTAAAATCACGTTTTCATATGAGTTTTATGATCAGCATGGTCCAATTACTATTATTACAATGAATAATTCTTTTGTTATTTTGTTAATAATTCTTTTTTTGTTGCTGTTTTGTTGTATTTTATAAATTATTTTTTTAAATTCTTTATTTATAATAAATCATCAAGTAAACTCAGTAAGTAAAGAAAGAAAGTTTGAGTGGATATCTGTATTCTTTTCAAATTAATACGTAAATAATTAATAGATGAATATATATAAATATATTTTAAGTTACGCACTTTTTAATTTGTCATCCTATTTAACGAACCAAAAGTTATGCTTATTTTTACAGTTATAATCTTGATTTAAAATTCGGTTACGTTTGATAAGAAAATTTGATTCATACCTTTCAGAAGGATTTTTTTTTTATAGGACCCTGGCAAGCAGAATGTACGCTAGTAATAAAAAAAGTAATAATTGTAATTAATGTAATAAAAGAAAGTAATAATTACAATTGAAAAAAATAATGTCTAGGATAATTTATTGTCGTAAAAATAAATTTTGTCAAACTAGCAAGATTGCAGTTTGACAAGATTTGAACTTTCTTTGTTTTAAAAAACTGCTTTAGTGTTTTTTAAAAAAAAACATTTTTATACTTTCTTGAGAGAAAAATAATAATTCTTGAAATTTATGTTGTAGACCATGTTATATAGCCTTCATGTTGCTTTATAGAAACCTATCAGGTAGTTCTGTTTTTAGGAAGTTACTTGTAAAATGTAATTAATATATTAAAAAAAATCTTCACCGTGTAGGTTTTATTACATAGAAGAAATTTTTATGAATTATATTTTTGTTATAAAAAATTTAGCAGAACTGTACTGAATTTACACATTTTTTATACGTTTGTGTGGACCTGGTTTATAATTTATAATTTCCTATAATTTTTCAAACAGTTTAGAGAAACAGAAAACAAATTAACCATTCAAATTTATCGTATGTCATAGCAAGAAGATTTCTGATAATTCATAAGTAAAAAGAAAAAAAAGATAATTTAACCTAAAAATCAGATGTCTTGTCTAAATTTATTTGTTTGAGAAGTGGGATCTCGGATAGTAAATAGATCTAGATCATTATCATACATATTCGTACGAAATCATGATAAAAATGATCTACGCTTTATAAATCTCACCTGTATATGCACTACCCGTTTTAATGGTTAGCATAATGACTTCTAATGAACTGCTCTGGGGTTCGATTCCAAGAAAGGATTTTTCCACTATTCATCTAATCAAAATAAAAAAAAATATAAATACTGACGAAGATCTGGTTTATAATCAAGCCGTAAAATAATCTGAGATAGTGCATTTAATTGAATCCTTAGCACCTACGGTCCATATATATATTTATGTATTTAATAAAATAAATGTATATATTACATTTATAAACATAAATGTATATATTTAGTTTGTAAGGGATTCGGTTATAGCGTTTTTTATTACCTTTTCCCTAACTCAGATACAAAAACGTTCTTTGATATCAACGTTATCCCATTTGTGGATCAAAAACTGAAAAAAATAATAAAACCTAGTTACCAACAACTGATGAATGCAGTTAAATAAGCGTTTTGTTTTCCACGATAATCTTATTGCAAAAACTTTTAAACAAAGTTATTTCTTTGCGTGATTAACTATGTTTTAAAAAGGTGTTACAAAACTTCTTCAATCAGAATGTAAGAAGTTAATAACGTTCCCTCATGCAAAATAATGCGACTATGATATAGGTTAATGTAAAATTATCTCTTTCGATTAAAAAATTTTAATTAATTTTATGATAAAATTCTTTACTTTTATTGTTTTAAAAATAGTGTGAAGTATTTATACATTTACTTTTAAAAATATTTTATAGACTAGACTATGGTAAATTTTAGGAAATATGTGTAAACAAATAATGCTATTTGCCCTCAGTTCATACGATTAGCATCAACAAAACTAATTGTTTTGTTTTAACAGCAGTATGCCGCTTGTAATGGGCTACCCTCATTCAATATACTGGAACTTCCTATTTGTAGGTATTCTAATAAACCATACGTGTGTGCTAGTTTGTGATTCACCATTAACGTGACTACAATCAGTATGAATGTGCAAATAATATTGATGCGGTTTATAATTGTTTAACTGGTGTTTGTTCAGAAATCATACCATCATGTAATGAATAAATTTTACTGTTTTTAGACTGGAAAGTTGCATCTACGGTAACTGAAAGCATTGTTATAAATTGCGGAAAAATTACAATAAAAGAGTAAATGAATGACGTAATACATGGGAAAAATATTTGTCTGTCTATTATTTTATAAGTTAATAATATTCTACGGTTCATTATAATTATATAAAAACGAAATATTTTTGTTTCATCACTCATTCAGTCGACACATTCTCTTCTGAATCCACATGCAATAAAAATTACATTTTTCTATTTATACTTAGCTTCAGTGCAGTATTGAGAAATTGTCTTTTTTTAATGGTGATTTCATACAAAATATTTTTACGACTCCTTTTTCTTTTTAAATTTCAAAAAGCAAAACAATTACTTGAATTTTTAGACTATGCATGGTTAAATCATATTAATTATGGACAATTTAATTCTTTCCTCCTTATAATTTTCTTTAATATATTTTTTCCTTTTAGTTCATTTTTTTAGAAATGTAGCGATTAAAAAACTGATCACTCCATCCTGAGGTATATTATCAAAACGATTTATTTCCCGTAGTAATTTTACAGTAGACATTTAAAAACGTATTCGTTTGTAAAATTAGAATCATAACTATAAAATGTTATATGATTTGTACATAGATTCTGAGATTTATTTCTTGGCAAACGAGAATCAAATTTAAGCTGTGTTAATGTAACACAGGCAGGGGTGTTAGTGTAACGTCCCTGGGAGTTTAGGCGGCTGGGACAAGACAGTTGAGACCCCCCCCCCCCCCCCAACTATCCAAATTCACTAAGTAGTGTAAATATTGAAATTTGGGTGCTAAAGGGAATATAACTGAAGATAAACTGAAAGTGAGAAAGGAGAAACACATTTTGTAAATATATAATCAACGGTGAATATAAATATTGAATGATTTATCTGTTTCAGCATTAACCTTTCAACAAAAAATTTATTAAAATATTTACTTATTATTCACATTTAAATTGGAAAACAAGCACTTTTTTTTGAGTCTGTATCCAGTAGGTAGAGTTTTGTGTTTTTCGGTTTTAAAATTTTAGTGATATCTATCAGTTTTGACACCTGGAGAGAGGGCGCCGTTAGACGCCCTAGACAGCTTGACGCGCTTGACATCCTCATACGGACGGCACTGAACATAAGTATAAATTTCAATTAAAATAGGTTAATCTATTTTTATGAACAGTTCCTGTTATTTTCATTAACAAGTTATAAATGATGCATATGTGTAAAAATGATACTATAGGATACGTTGTGGTATTAACGTCACAATTGGTAGTAGGTTGAAGCGTTTATAAATATTTTTTTTTAACGTTCCTCTTTCTTCTCAACCATTTATCTAAATTAACAATTAGTTACAATTTTAATAACTGTCATAAAACTGGTCTCAGAAATCGATATGAGAGCGAAGACGAGAACCGATATATTTTAATGACCTACTAACAATAAAATATTTGACGAAACGAAGAAAAATTTGAGATGATTAAGTTCATCATTACACCACATACTTTTTCGAATTATTAGACGAAAGTTATGGAGCTTAAAAAAATGGGATGTAAAATCATATTATTTTGCTTTTGTAAAAAAATATAAACTAGATATTGTTTATTGCTTAAATGAGAAATGAGTTCTTAATAAAAAAAAAGAACAGGCTTGAATGATATTTATTATTACTGCTTACAACAGTGTTTTACAAAATTATGACAATTTACGTGTTTTTGTATGCCAAACAGTAGTCACTGCTTGCGATAATTGCTGTGGAAATGCATAGACCAATTATTCATATAACTATATTTTGGCACACTTGCTATGTCGTATGATATTTATCAGTATATTATACTTAAATACATATTTCATACGTTTTATGCATGGAAAATTGTTTTCGTATTTTTAAATTAATATGTTTCTAATTGTTTACATTGAGTGAGCGTGTAATGAACTTATCCCGACAATACAGTTATAATTCCACATTTTTAATAAATTCTGAAAGTTTAATTCTATAAAAACTAATGTATTAATTTTTTATTCTATAAGATGCAACACAAAGAAAAAAAGGAATGATAGTATTTATATGATTTTACGTGTTACTTAAATGAAAAAAATATTGTAAAACAAATTGAAAAATAACCAAAAAATTTAAGAACAACGATCTGCCATTTAAAAATTTTACAAAAATATTTGGAATGATGCATTTCACTGTGAAACATTTAAATCATATCGAAATCAAATATTTCATTTTAGATACTATATGAACAATATTAAAATAATTTTGATGTAAATGGCCAATTTTGGTTTGAAATTCAAATTATTTAAATGTAAATTAGATTAATGAACACAATGAACGTAAAAATTCTAGCGTTAAATAAGTAAAAAAATAAACGTAACATAAAGGATATAAAGTTATTATATGAAGTAATAAAATATTTTTGTATGTTTGATTACCAGTTAGGTGGTTGGTTTGACCTACTATTAAATGCTACCGTTAACTAAAGCTTAAATATCTGTAGAGTGTTCCCCTAGACCACTGATTCTCAACCTTTTTATCTCCACGACCACCAGAAAGTAAAAAAAAGAGCTGACAACACAGTTGTAGGACTTTCTCGTCACGCGGTTTTTTTCTGATGCACGGCTTACACACACAACTTAATTAAAAATATTTATCATTTTATTTAAATATAATATTTTTTGTTTATTTAGTTCAATGATTATAATTAAAGCGCGCGCGCATACTTATTTCATTCGCGCGGGTGTGCCGGTACTAGCGGCCACTTTAAATACTTTTTTACACTTAAAATATTATTCATTTATTTAATTGTACCGCTCACTTGTGATGTTACAACATAGCAGGCTACTACAGCAGCTGTACGTCAGTGCTACACTAGGGCTTCTTGTGGTGAGAGGAGGTTCTAATGACTCAGTATATCCACTTAGCCATTAGTTTATTTAGAACATTTTTTGGGTGGGGGTGCGATTTTGTAAAAAGTTTTTTTGGCAATATTATTTTTTAATTGTTAACAAATGTGCCTTAGAAAAATAAGACCTTAATAACGCGAAATCTCGAGGTACTAAGGGTGACCCTGCTATGCAGCCCCACCCTCTTGACCTTTTAAGTAGAAAATTTAATGGCATCAGTGTCCCACATATAGAAGTAAACTGATCAAGTTTGGTCAAAAGCGGTCAAGTAATTCTGGAGATATAAGGAAACACCGAACATACACACGTACATGAGAACATTTCCATCCGGTTTTTGTATTTTTGGGGTTCCTTAGGTGTCAAAACGTAAAGATCCAGTGGAAACCACATATCCCCAAATTTAACCGAATTCAATAGTTTCCCTTCTAAAGCTATATCTCTGCTATAGCGCGCTAGGCGGGAAAGTAATAACATAAAATGAATATTTCGTGAACCCCCAACTCCAACCCAATTAAAGCTAGTTAAAACTATTTAGTTGCGTTGATAGCGACGGGTATGAACATGCATGTATGAAGTGTACAAACATGAGCAATTTACAGGTTCCAACTTGATGCGTAAGTGCTCCTTATAATTTGGTCTGCTTGCATAATATTCGCTGTGAGAGCGTCATGTACGAACATGCATACGATACGTTTGAACATGTCGTGTTCTCAGGAGTATAAAAGAATCTTACGGGATTGCAGAACGTCAGTTTAGTTTCGAAAGCGAAGCGTGGGTCTAGTGACGTTATTTAAATTTTTAAAGTATAGTTTCATTGAAAATAATAATAACTGAGGTTTCAGCTTTTTAGTGTGCGGTCAAACGGTGTAACTGTTTTCTTTTTTTCAATTAGACTCTTAGGAAAAACGGATAAATTTGTGAACAAACGAAGTAAGCTAACATTCAGTAAATCAATCGATAAAAAGATAAGATTTTACAATGACAGTTATTAAATGATAGTTTTATCTCATCGGATGGAAACCCACAGTGCGTTGTTTGCTTTCAAGTCCTCTCCGATGAAAGCATTTAGCCATCAAAATTAATTCGACCCTTGGAAACTAAACATCCAGATCGTGAAAGGAAACCCTTGGAATTTTTCGAAAGAAAATTACATACATTGAGAAATCAAGAAGCTTCTATCTGTAAATCAAGCCGCATTGATAAAAGTACACAAAAGGCATCTTAGCTCGTAACATTAAGAGTAGTTAAGATGTTCAAACCCCATTCAAGCGCAGAAAAGGTCATATTCCCTGCTGCAATTGATATGCTCAGTGTTTTAGTAGGCGTGAAGAAGAAAAGAACTGAAAAAAATTCCGCTTTCTAACAGTACAGTATCAAGGCGAACTGATGATATGGCTATGATGATATATTTGCGATCAAATAATTAAGCAAGTGAGTTCAAGTGAATTTTTTTGTGTTCAGTTTAATGAATTAACCGATGTGGGAAACATTTCTCAGTTCTTATGTTTTGTGAGATATAAATGCGGTAGGGACAGATCAATCAAAGAAAATATGTTGTTTTACAAATCAATACCTGGCCTTGAAACAGGACAATGTCTTTTTGTTGCTTTTTATGAAGCTACTAAACACTGTAATATAGTCTGGACAAAATTTATTGTAGAATTTAGTAATGGTCCAAAGGTAAGATAAGGGGACAGAACAGTGAATTTCTAAAAAAATTAAAAGATCGTCTTATACCAAGGGCGGAATAAACGACTGCTTCCTTCACAGACATGCTATTGCCGCAAAAAAATATGCCGGGAAATCTCAAACAGATTCTTTGTAAAATTATAAAAATGGTTAATTTTACTAAAAGTCGACCATTACAGAATAGGATGTTTGCTAAACTATGCGATGAAATGTGCAAAAAGAAAAAATCTCTTCTTTTCCATACAAAAGTCAGATGGCTTATAGGGCGGGAGATGTTAACCCGGTTACTGGAATTGCGAGATGAATTAATAATATTTTTTTAGGATAAACAAGCGTCATTCTCAATGTTTTTACAGAAAACGAGTATATGTTGCTGTTGGCTTACTTAGTTGATGTACTTTCGCATTTATACGACTTGAATGCGAACGTGATAAAAACATTTTATTAAGGAGAGATAAAGTTCATGCTTTCATTAAGAAGCCTGATTGATATCTGGATTGTTCTAAATTCTCGAAGAGATGGGTACTGAATCCATTTAATGAAAACGTTGTTGTAGAGCTGCTAAGTTACCAGTTGAGATTCACAACTAGCTTATCAAAATGTCGGCTGATAATTGGAACAGTTTACATGTCACAATGTTGGAATAATTGTAGTTACAATTCACATTTGAATATTTATATATGTTTTGGCTTGCTCGTCGAAATGAATAAGGAAATTTAGTCATAGAAGCAATGCAAATATTAATTACTTTTGCTACGTCTTACCTTTGTGAGAAGGGTTTTTGGTTTATGGTTGCGCTAAAAACTAAATATAAAAATTGATTTTTATCACTTGAAAATAATTTGCTTTTGTGTGTTTCTAAAATACATCCACGAATGGAGAAACTTTTAGATGAAAAACAAACGTAACCATCTCATTAATTTGTTTTCTTTACATGTGTGCTTATAAATGTAAGAAAAATGTTTATAATAAATAATTATTTTTCTCATAAAATGATTTCATTATTGTTTACGTGTAAAATTGTAGGCTAATTTCGCGACTATCCTTTCATATCACCACGGCCTCCGTGGGGGTCGTGACCACAGGTTGAGAAACGCTGCCCTAGACCAAGAGTTGTGAAGTAGTTTGGCCTTTTAATCTCACAATCTGATAAATCGTTTTAATGACTGCACATTTATTATGTAAAAATTTGATTCATAGAATTACTTTACCACTACTACGTTCTAAATAAGAAAATATTAAAATATTTTTGATCATTAATAAAACAATGATAATTTCCATTTCATTTATCATTCTATTTATTCAAAATAAATCGTCATAAATTTGTTATCTTCTTTTCCTCTGTCTTCAGTACAGTCATTGAAGAAATTAAATAAATTATAACATCGTAGCGCTTTCCACGATTTTAGGTAAACACAGATTTAGATTTTGTAAGTAATGTAAACCTTACAGTTTTCTTATCAATTATTACCGTTATCATAGATGTTTTCACTAAGTTCACATACTAAAATAAATTATATAAAATATCACAAAGTATAAAATTTCCCACTATGTTACTTTGGCTATAGTATGAGTAACTATTGGAAACGTCGATTAATGCTAGATTTAAATGTCAAGTAAAAGATGTGCGAAAATTTGTTTTTACTTGCTGGAGGGAATATCGGTGTTTCATCTCTTAATTACAAGCGCTGACGATTGGTATCTCATGTTTCAATTCATATTACAATTAACAGTACGATATCCAGTACGGTGGTAGTGAACTCAAAGCGTGACGTAATTCACCGTTGAGTTATTCCAGAATTGGTGGTGGAAGTCACAAGCCTGTATATTCTTTGCGTGGAGTTAGGTATGTAAATGAAACAACGGTTATAACCATATACGAGTATAGCAATTGTAAAAGGAGTTACGTGAAATTAATCAAGATAGGTCATTCAGCTAATAGGGTTTAGTTTAGGGGTAAGTGACAGTGTTAATGCTAATTACAGTATATATATACAGTTTTTATTTTAGAATGCTCATATGTGAAGTTGTAAAAATATTTAACTGCTGAAAAAGTCGGTGTAATTTGAATCAGAATAATTGATTTTAATTAGTGAATAAAGCAGACTGATAAATAATGGATTATTTTTTAATTGCCATATTGCACTGGATTGTAATTATTGAAAGTGTACCTGCGTATTAAACTTTAATTTGCATTTTGAAATTTTCATTTGTAATCAAACTGTTCACTAAACAAATTATTTAAAATAAAAACTGGATGCATCCTTAGCAAACAATTAGCCGTTAAATAATCATGATTGTATAATAATAATAATAATAATAATGGTTGTTTTTTTCGGTATTAAATATATTTCTTTACAATAATTTAAGAATAATAAAAGCTTAATGTATTTGGTCAGAGAACAAAAATATTAATATTTTCGACTCTACCAATGAATATTTTTCGAATCGATATTTTCAGACAATTTCTTTTTGTAATAAAACAGTAAATATTATTAAATTTTCTTTAGTTCCTGAAAAAAAAAAATGAAATATGAATTTAAAAATAAAAATACATTGGTTTACAATATCTGATTCATAGAGCTTAATTAAACGTGATTTTAGATTAATGAGCTTTTTTAAGATATATCTCAATCTAAATTCAATATTTCTTGTATTAGTTAAATTTTTGTCCTTTTTCTCGTATTATTAATCATTTAATGTCCATATAATTTGTTTTTCATATCTTAATGAGAAGAATTTCATCAATTTATGAAAAACAATAGATTTACAAATGCTTTATCACGTGATCATATTCAAGCGCACTCGAGCATGCAGTTAATCCTAACCAGAAAATATGTTTATTCTTTCCAGTTTACATCTTTATTTTGGTAATATTCAAGGAGTCCAAAAAAATTAATTTATATATTTTCTGATATATTTATGAGTATAGTTTGACATAGGTCGTTCTAACAAAAATTGGAAAATGTAATAATGGCGTAATTATACATGCACAAATGAACGTATACTGTTTAATTTGTATGATATAAAACTTAGCAAATTTAAAAAAAAACTAATTCTAGTCAAAAAATAACACTTCATCTAGTTAAAAATAACTAGATGATGGGTTATCTCGAAGGTTATACTTAAATTCATTTTTCCAATAAATTCATTAGTTATTTTGCACCCAATTTTTTCACCTATAAGCTTCTATTATTCCATTTAAATCTGTAAAGTAAACAACAATGTTTTATGCCTAATTTAGTACTTGGTATAAATGTTTATAACTAAATTGTATGTATTAAATGTACATGTACAAACCTTAGAGAATTATCGTGAACGGCTTGTGTTTCCAACGCGGTGGTGCACGACTGCTGTTTATGCTGGTTTTGTGGGTGGTCGGGTGGTTTGTTTCCATGGTAACTTGTCAACAACAATATGAACAGTGCCAGACACTACCCTCTACTCTACCTTGCATCAATAATAAACCCGCCCTAAGTAGCTCTTGGTTTATTCAAACTTCTCTTCTTCAGGACCCTTTATTTGTTGTCTTTTTATGAAGGGCCGGCTAGTTGTCAGCTCTTAAGAACGACAATTTAGGAAGTCCGTGTATTTCTTGCTTTTATAATCAATTTATTAGTTAAGAAAATTATATGTAGTAAACAAATATTTGTGAAACGATGGAAGCCGACATAGATTTTATTACTTCTGAAAAAAAAAAAATTGAAATGTATGATTCAGCTGATTATTATCAAACAACTAAATATATTTGCATTTTAAAAATATTATTTTGCTTTTCCTACCCATTAATTATATTTTGGTATTTGTCTATCTCTCTCTTTTTTACTTGATTGTCGTGAATGCAAAATTGTTTTATGAGATATGTATAAATGTTTTTTATGCGATTTCTTATTTTATTACTTCATGATTGCGTTAATGATTACAATGTTATTTTCATTTCATAAATAGAGTATTTATTTCAATACTTACAAATAAATAATTTAGGAATTTCTAACTGAACTAATATTCAGTATATTAAACTTTTTATAATATTGTATTATATTATTGTTAACAATTCTATTTTAAAGAATAAAAAGAGAACAGTACTGAAAAATTAATCACAATATTTTCAGTACTCTATTTTTATAATTAAAAATATTTGTTAATCGATGTTCATTTAATAAGATTTCCGCTGAATTATGTTTGTTATAGACTACTAGAAGATGAAATCAATGAGTTCTAGTGGTGGGTTTTGTGCTTCTATAATTCCAGAAATTTTGCACAGTTTTTATTAAATAGTTGTCAGTTCAAATCATAATAAAGTGAAACTGAGAAATGACAATTTCAAGAAAATAGAATTCTAATTAGTAGTTCATACTTTATCAAAGATGAATAGCCAAAAGTTATAAGAAAAAAATTAAATGAATAATAAATTGAAAAAAAAATCGACTATCATCATTTAAATAATTATTAAAATTAGTTTGAATTAAATGATAGTTAAAACAGATTTGTTAGTACATTAAATCACTATTGAAATTATTTTAAGAAATTATAAATATATATATATATATATATATATATATATATGGGTGTCCCATATAAAACGCAACCCATCAATCACTCATCCATGAAATTTCAAAATTCAAGCTTACTCCCCTACTCGTTACTGAAATGGACTCGTCCAACATCTGAACATCGCGGCGACGGAGTAGAACACTACCGACAGTAACAACAATGCAATCATAACGTTCAGTTTATTGCTAGAGACAAGATGGTGTTTTCGCTAGATGAACGTGTTTTCATTGTTGAGTCGTACTTCAGTACGAAATCAGTGGTTGCAGTGGAAGATTTGTTTCGCCATAAGTACCCAGATAAACCAGCTCCTAACAAAACATCAGTATTAAGGTTAGTCGCAAAATTTAGAGGGACCGGCTCTGTTAATAACAAGGAACACAAAAGATCTGCGTCAGTGTTGAATACAGATACAGTCACTGAAATCAAAGACCGATTACTCGCCTCGCCAAATAAATCGATCAGACGTTTGTCTGCTGAAATTAATTTGTCTAAATCAACTGTTCATCGGGCGACCAAACGATTACAATTACGACCTTATCGCATTCAAACGGTTCATCAACTTCTTGAGCCCGACAAAGAAAAACGGCTACAATATTGTCAACGGTTCCGTCGATTTCTGCGTGAGGCAATTAATGTTATGGATTCGTTATTTTTCACAGATGAAGCACGGTTTCATTTGGATGGCTACGTAAACAGCCAAAACAGTAGAATTTGGAGTGCTGAAAATCCCCACATTTATCACGAAAAACAATTACACCCGCAGAAGTTGAGCGTGTGGTGCGCGATATCGCGGAAGAAAATAATCGGCCCTATTTTTATCGAGTACACGATTAATGCAGAACGATATCAGGATATTTTATTTCAGTTCATTGCACTCTTGGAAGAGGAAGACAGACACTGCTGGCTACAACATGACGATGTGACATCGAACTACGCAGGTTCAACTTCTGATTTCGTCGAGGAATTCTTTGGTAATCGTGTTATCGGTCGAGGCTTGTGGCCACCAAGATCTCCAGATTTAACTGCGGCGGATTTTTTTCTATGGGGTTACCTCAAAGAAAAAGCCTACAGCAATAAACCACGCACACTTGAACAATTGAAAGTCAATATTGAAAGTTTCTTGAAAAAAGTTGCAAGAAACGCTGTAAAAAGAATTGAAGCTTGTATTCAAGAAGATGGCGGCCACTTCTAACATTTACTCTAAATGTAAGGTAATGGATGGTAATAATAAAAATTACATTTACATTTACATTTACACATGCCTTTCTATTATTTCAATGCCTACCAATATAAGGTTGGGTTGCGTTTTATATGGGACACCCTATTTATACAATTATAATTTCTCGTCAATATAGTGACAAATAAAATAATATTAATATAATAATAAAAAATAGATTTAAAACAGTAAAATAATAAATCTTTCGTCAATATATCCGTAATAAGTCAAAATAATCATGAAAAAATTACGAAAAAATATTTAATAAATTAGTAAGTATTAATACATATGTATATTTGATTTAAAAACCAAAAATTTTTATATTATACAATTATAGAAATAAATTTTTTTTATTAGTCAGAAATTCAAACATACTGACATGTAGGAAATAAAATTGAATACTTATATACTATTTATTACATAACTATTTTATTTATTTATTATAACTACCATTATTAATTATAATAATGTTTAATATACTCAATTTTCATCTAAATGATGATTAATATATCATTAATCCGCTACACCGCATCTAATAAAATTAAATTTTCTTGTTTCTTATTAGGTTCATCAATCTTTTTCCTAATGTTATCGAGTTATCTTCAAAAATATCAAGGTTCCTTTCTTCTTTATTTATCGCTGCTAGAAACCATTCTTAGATCTCTCCTTTTTGCAGAAGAGGTAATCTGACTAGAAAATGCTTCAAGGTGCCAAAAAATGGAGTACTGTGATTCTAAATCCAACCTAGGAAATATTTCTTACAATGAAGCCATAACGAAATAATACATTATTTCGTAAGAAATAATATTTCTTACGAAGCGAGTATTTCATACTCGCTGATAACATATCACTATGTAACAACGTAGAGTGTGGAGTATGAGAAATAAATCTTGCTTTTTGGATAATCACTCTTAGTAATTTTAATGAAAAAGTTCTTTCTATAAGAAGTAGATAATGGAACTTCAGAGGAACAGATTTGGTTTCATCATTACTTAAAAATTTCCGACATTATTCCAAATTACTAACAACATACGAAAAGAAGCCAAATGATCTCTCGTTGTAAAAAAATGAAAACGTATAAGAACATAAAGGTGATAATTTCCATAAAATTTCTGCCCGCCTATTGAGTGAATCAAAGATTACTATTTTTATTAAAGATCATACATTTATCAAGAATTAGAAAGAGTGTACTTTTAATCATAAATCTGATAAATAAAACCAAATATATTTTAGAAAGGTTTAGAATCAAGATTTATTGATGTAATATAATAAAGATCCATTGCAATATCTGGTTTTTTCCTTAGTGTATTTTTAATCAAATGAATTACAATAATATGAAATATCCTCGTTTTAGATGTGAATCATGTGGTTCCTAAACTATGTACCTATGAGGCCAAAACTAAAACCATTATTCGCGCCACGACCACTGAAATTAATCGTTACTTTATTACATTTACCTTAATCATAAGTCATAGCATATCTTTTTACATCTATCTAAATTTTGTGGTCTGAAATCAGTATTTCCTCTTTCTTGTATTTATATTTTTATCCTTGTTTATTTATAGATATGACACAAATTTTAATGAACAATAGAAAACGCGGCAGATCTCATATTTTGGTGTACCTTGTTCTTCGAGTACAGCTCAAATGTTCTGTTTTCAGAAACACGTAGCCTAGAAAGAATACCGCCTACAAGCTCTGTTGCCGATCAGCCTACGTTTTGATTTTTTCAAAACGTTCACTGATCACTTTTCGGTTATTCTATGTTTCAAATTTTTCAGATTCGGGCGTTATATATAAGAACCCTGATTAGCAGAATACCTAAATTTACCAAATTCGAGATTAATTGGAAATAAGGAACCATTAGTATTAATCTATTCGATTAAATGTTTTAATTATAATATCAAAATGAAGGAATTGTTGTTAAATACACACACTTAACAATACGTATTGTTTGCGTTTTGTGAGAAAAATGTTTTTAGAAATTTGATTATGATGGAGGATTTATAATTGTAGCGTACAATTTGTGAAGGAAATCATTTTGAAACATGTTCTGTTGTAAAATTTTCTATAAGGTATTTATTACTGATTATAAATCTCAGTGAATTATAATGTACCGTCATACACAAAAAAGATCCTACATACCTCAAAAGGATTTTTTTATCTTCCTCTGCTTAGAACAAATTTTCTCACAATTTAGAATCAACACCGCTAAGCCAAAAGTAATGTTGAACTTTCTTAATAGTTTTGTGTTTTTTTAGTGTTTTAAATTGAACATTTCTTTAAATAGCAAAACAAAATCGATATAAATGAACATGAATAGGCTCGCATATTAGTTACAAATAAAACATCTTCAGTGGTTAAAACTGGAACTAAGATATATTTTTGCATCTGTCCTTTAGCAAAATCTTTCAGCTTTAAAAATTTCATAGACTTAAATTTTTAACTGTGGTATAAACGTTTTTAAAAAATATATAAATACCGAATCACTTTCTAAGTATGTAATTCTGAAAAAAATCTTCTACAACTATGCTTTCTAATATATAAGCGGATATTTCTATTTGTTTCTGTAAAACATATGTAGTCGTATTTCTATTTCAATATATGAACTAAAACAACAATTCAGTTTTCCCAACAGTTTTGCAACTGTTGGGAAAGTTATTGAAATTATCTAGGAAATTAACATTAAAATCGACAAACACTGACATGGTATTTACTAGGAATTAAAAACGTTTCCGACTTTTATCCAGGCAGGTTACAAATTAATCAGATGATCTGAAAATTACCATCAATATCAATTTTACACTAGGATAATGAAATGCACAACATTCAATATTACAGATGTTTAATTTGTTCTCCGAATATATAAAAAGTTTCCATTTATTAAAGTCGTAATCTTTAACAAAAACTGGAATTCGATGCTTTTGTATTCAGTTCTATAAAACGTTACAGCAAGCTAAAAATAATGTAGCTCAGAAATGTTTTACGTGTTGGATAGCCAGTGTTTTGAAGAAGTTAAAAATCTTATAACAAGCAATAAAATCTGATCATAAGTATTTCAACCTCTTTGGTTTTATTTCATAGGCATTGCATATTATTATTTATATGAGAAATCTGAATGTTAGTGTAGTTAATGTCTTTTGGGGAGGAGGGATCTGAACTTGATCTTTTAAGAATATTCGGATCCTTGACCGATCGACGTTATGCATTAATACTAAAAGTTATATTTTTTTGGGAAAGAGTTGTTAATGAAAATTGTTAAGTAGAGGTAATCGAAACACTGCAATGGGAGGTATGTAAAATATTTAACAGCAAGTGATTTCAAAGATTGGAAAAGGATTCCCCCTGTCATTAAAAAATATTTTTTCTCAGAATTTTCAAAAACAAGACCTCATCCAGAACTGCTTTACTACCGAATTTAAACATAATCAGAGACGGATATACATACAACTTATGAAAGCAGCATTTGGTTCTATAAAAGGACAATGTTATATCTCACCAACAAAACTTCTCTTGTTACTATTCACTTTTCTTTAAACACTGTAGGGTCAAACTAGTGAAAGATGTTACGTAAAACATTCTTTTGTGGTCTAAACACCGAGTCTACATCGCAAAACCCAGGAACTCGGCCAGCAGCCAATGAATGAGTCTTGTACTACCGATGATGAAAACGAGGTCTTCAGAAGAAAAGAAAAATCATTAGATAGATTCTCTGCTTCATACACTACAAAAGGCAAAGAATTTTGTAGTGTATTTTTGAGTATTTTAGTGTATTTTTGAATTTTGTAGTATTTTTTTTACAGTCTTACCACTGAAGTCGTACGGTAATCCAACTCCACAGAAATTATATAAGGTCAGGTAAGTCTCTCGCATGGGTGTTGCCTAGCAAAAGAACTTTGAGAGACTTAATAGCCTTAACAGTTCTCGTCCTGTACCTGATAATAGTGAAAACGTTGTAGACAGGTATTTCTCTTCCAATTCGAAATCGGAACTAAAGGGATATGTTGTCCCAGCCAAATCTCATGAACTTGCATAGGTTACCAATGGAAATTCCTGCATTTGATAATAAGAGACAAGAAAAATTAAATACTAGTATTTTCTTAAGTAGCTACAGAAAAAAAAACACTTTTGGTGTGATAAAATCAATGAAATAGTAAAGCACTAAAACAAAACACATTAACTGAAAAAAACGCGAATATTTAGGATTGTATTATTAACTACAAATAATTGTAGAGAAAATAAAATAAAAGAAAGGGATTGAAATAATTTTTTATTTACTCTTAATGCTTATAAATCTTTATTGTAACTTATAAATCCAGTCAATTTAAAAAAAAAAAATGGTAGAATTTCAATGTAATCTGGTCCTCAGATAGATACGTCTTCACTGTGCGGAACCTAGACTTAAGGTAGAGTTGCTATAATTAATTTTTTGTAGATTTTTTAGCAGTGCATTTTCAACGGTTTCTTTAAAATAAAATATATGTATCAATTTTTGAGTTTCCTGTTTTCCAATTTATTTCTTTGTCCTATTTTATATTTAATAATTATGTTCGAATTTTTTTGTTGTAGATCGTAGTTTAACGTAAGCCGCTTGCTTTGACTGCCCTGACAAGTAAAATTAAGTATCTCTCATGTGGTAATCAAATTGAGACTAGTAAATGTTGCTCACAACCAATATAAAATTTTCGAATTGAATTTTAAGTGAGAAATCTACAAGCTATAGTTGCTGGACGAGCAAAGCGATTAACGGCCAAAAAAATTCATATCTTTCGTAATATAATCGAAAGAGTTCAAATTTGTAGAAAAGAAACAACAGAATAACAAATTTCATAAATATAAATAATAATTCTTTCATTACCTAACTAATATAGAAGCTTATATATGGAGTGTTCCGAGACATATTCGCCGAACTTCAAGTACCGATTCAAGACACCAAAATGAGCAAATACGTTCATATAGATATAAGTCCTATTTTGCTTTGTTTTTCTTCTGGACGCCGTTTTGTGATTTTCAACAAAAAACTATTTTTCAGGAACGGGTAAACCTAGTTTAATTAAACTTGGCAAATCTAAAACTAGTGTCTTTTACTACAAAATAAAAAAAATTTGAAAACGTCACTTCAAAAATTTCAAAATGTCAGTCATCTTAATTATTTAATCTACAATTTCTTTGATCAAATTTTTACTTATTACAAAAATTATTAAGCATTTATTATTTTGAAAAAATTATATCTAATCTGTAAAAAATTGTTGACTGACAATCGAGTTATTGCTGATAATTAACTATTTTCTTTTTCTTGTTTAGTCTCCGGTAATTACCTTTCAGATAATACTTCAGAGGATGAATGAGGATAATATGTATCAGTATTAATGAAGTGTAGCCTTGTACAGTCTTAGTTCGACCATTCCTGAGATGTGTGGTTAATTGAAACCCAACCACCAAAGAACACCGGTATCCACGATCTAGTATTCAAATCCGTGAAAAAATAACTGGCTTTGCTAGAACTTGAATGCTGGAACTCTCGACTTCCAAATTACCTGATTAGGAAGACGCGTTCACCGCTAGACCAGTCCGGTAGGTTTGGTAATTAACCCAGCAGTACGCTTAATGCAAGCTGATAACTTTTTGTCTGTTTTTATTTCTTCCACTAAATGTGATAAAAATTGTTAATAATAATAGTAAATTCATAAAAATTATCACCTAGCATTGGCGTGCGCAAGCGTACTGCTCTTATATATCTCGTTGACCAATAACGAAGAAGTAATTTCATTGTTACATTTGTTTCATTTTAATCCTTATATTTAAATGACTCGGATCATTGTTTAAAACTTTTTGTAATGCT
This sequence comes from Lycorma delicatula, assembly GCF_047948215.1. Lineage (NCBI taxonomy): Eukaryota > Metazoa > Arthropoda > Insecta > Hemiptera > Fulgoridae > Lycorma > Lycorma delicatula. Next base: position 197,225,366 of record NC_134456.1, on the reverse strand, counting down.
TATGGTTCGTTTTAGCAAAATTGAGGGCTTTTAGATCATAGTACGACTCATAGTAGAGTACCTAATCTTAACAGTAGAAGTTTAGTGTCTGCATGGTAGACAATTACTCATGTAGTAAATATTGTGCGGGAAAAGTAGATTTTTTTGTTTATTGATAATTATGTGAATACTTAGCAAGTATCTTTATAATGTTTAAAATTTGTTTTCGAAAACTTATAGCTGGATATTTAATTAACGGTGTTTAGTCCACCTAATTTATTACACTTTTTATCTTGATTTATAGAATGCTGATGTTAACCAGGTAATTGAATTTTTTCATCAAAGAATTATCATTTTATTTACCTAATTTGTAGGCTGCCTTAGTTTAATAGTAAACTTATAAACGTTTATAATACATATAATGCGCGTTGACTTGAAAGCAGTTTTGTGCAAACTTTGAGGTTAGGTTATTACTAGATAAAGTTAAGAAATTGGACACGATTTGTCTATTTTAAAGAATGAAAACAAATTTGTTTTCTCATGAATCAAGTTATGGTCCTTTTAATTTGGGTCATAGTTTAGCTGTTAAATATTTCATTATTGAATATCTTTTCCCAAAAAAATTTAAATGAAAGCTTTTGCAAGTAATGATTATAAGGATATGTTATTGAAGTATTTCATGAAAAATATGTATCTGCTTTTCTATAGTGTTTTTCTTTTAAGACTGTTTGTCCATGATCCCAGTTGAATTTTTTAGTAACTTTATAGAATTTTTAAGTTGAATTTACTTTGGCTGTCATTGACTGCTAAAACAGTTTTTATTTCAAGAACACTTTTGAGAGCATCAGTATACATGAAGTGAAGACATGAATGAGCTGTTGAATTTATTAATATTTGTAGATTATGAGTAAATTTAATAAAAAGTACAAGCAATTTCAGTTCATATTAAAGAATAATGCCATAACATTTTTAGAAAGTTCAGTTGTTCATATATTCTATTCATTGTCTGAAATTTCATTTTAAAGTTTGTGAATTTTAAAATGCACTTGTAATATTTTATTTATTTCTAACTTTGATAATCTTTTCATGAAGAAAAAAATTTATTTGTTACTGTCATCAAATATTTGTACCCTTTTCTTTTCTGTTTTTCATAAATTCTTAATTAAATTTAGATATGGTGAATTGCCAGAACATTATAATCAATGAGTTTCACCACAATATATTTTTAATTATTTATTAATTAGTAAATAAATAATCTTCAGAAAGTGGCAGAAGTCTAAATTTTGTTAACTGTTGGTTTATCATAAACCTTTGAAGTTTTGGAAGATCCTTGGTCACTAATGCAGAAACATTCATTGTTCACATCTTAGGTAGGGTTGCTAAACACATTTTATGTTCACAGTTATGTTTTCTTGATAATTCCTTTTGATGATTTATCCAAGTATGTGAATGAACTTTAATCTGTATATTTTAATATTTTTCTTATACCTTTTGTGAAAAGTTGTTTTTTATCACCTTACATTCTGTGTGACCACAATGTCATGACTTCTGTATTAACATGTAATATTTAATTTTCACACCATCTGTTCCAATTGTTTTTTTTTTGTTCAGAATTATTAATATATGGGATATGAGTTTTATTGAACACTACAGAATTATTATTTTATGGTTAAATTCAGTACCATTTCTATGCAAAGCTTGTTATCATTGTTTAAGATGGTTTTTAATTTTTTCGTAGTAACTTTTTCATTGGGGTGAATTGCTCTTTCAAGATTTTGCATAATTAACTTTTTAGCTGTAGACTCACTTTAAACTCGGGTGCTATTTGTGTTTAAATCATATTAGTATATTAATTAATTGTTATCTTTCATTTTTTTGTAGGAGTTAAATCCACTATCATTATTTAATTATATATGGTGGGCCAAAAATCACTTCCTATGGAAAAAAATTTACTTTTTTTTTATTATTAAAATATAATTTTTTTTTGCTTTAAGCTTGAACTTAAAAAAACAGCCCTCATTGTGGAAAAATATACCCTCCAAGAAAGAATAAAAATAGTAACATTTTACTTTGGAAGTCAGAGGAATGTTTCTGAAATAATTAAAATTAAGAAAGTTTCATAAAACTAGAAAATCACCTTCTGGCGCAGCCATCCCCACAGTCATTTTCAAATTTGAGCATACTGGATCAGTGGCTGATGCCAGAAGATCAGGAAAACCAAAATCTTCCAGAAATAATGAAAATATTGAGTCCGTAAGGTACAGTGTATCGAGGATGCCACAATGCCAATTTGAAAACTTTTCACTCAATACGGGATATTAGTTGAACATCATTTTGCAGAATATTGCACAAGGATTTGGAAATGGTTCCTTACAAAAATCCAGTTAGCTCATAAAAAGGATTAAAACGATTATGTATTATGCCTGGAATACTGGTAACAATTTATCAACCTCAATGATTCTGATGATTTCTTTTTGCCTAATTTATGGATGAGTGACAAAGACCATTTCCACCTTAGTGGGTATGTCAACAGACAAAATACTTGTTTTTGGGTACTACCTATCCTTGAGTTGCACATGAACATCCTTTACACACCACAATGGTGTGGTGTGCTGTTTCTAAACAAAGATTCACTGGGTGCTATTTTTTTGAAGAAAATGGTGTTTTGATAACAATGAATAACAATAAATATCTCCAAAAAACTTGAGGAATTTTTCAGTTCTGATGTTGGAGATGAAGTTGAAGAGGACTGGTTCCAGCAAGATGGAGCTGCGGTGCACACCAGCAGAGCCACAATGGAATTCCTTAGGTCAAAGATTGGAAATTGAATAGTTTTGAAAAATTTAGATTTTCATTTACCTCTAAGATCATCAGATTTGACAGCTCCTGACTTTTTCTTTTTGGCTGTTTGAGAAAAAAAAAGTTTATGTCAAATAAGCCACAAAATTTAGAAGAGCAAAAAAAACAACATTCAAGTCAAAATAGTGGCAATACCGGTAGAAACACTGGTTTTAATTTGTAAAAAGGGACCATTTTTGTGAACGCTTCTTTGGTTAGCATTTAAAATATATTACTTTCAAAATCTTTCAATAAATCATGTTTTGATTGAAATTTAATTAAAAAAATTAAAAAAAATAGTTTTGAGTTAATTTGTAATGTTCTATTCCAAAAAAAGGGTGAGTAATTATTTTTGGTCCACTTTTACATGCAACTACTTCAGATTTATCAAGTAAGTCACATAGAGTTCACTTAAGCTTAAAAAAACTGTTGTAAACTGTGATTATAACTTTGCAGAAAATTTTTTAGCAATTGGGGTTATTAATCAGTTGATACGTTGATGTAGAAAACATATTTTAGTTCACATAAATTTTACGAAGTTCAGTGTTGTTTGGTACTGCTGTATTCATTGAGGTTTGATTAAGAAATTACAAATATAGTTGATCAGGAAAACCATGGATTTTAATTTATTTATTTTATGAATTTTGAATTTTTTGTTACGCATCAATTTTATTTTTGTATAAATAATCTAGAAAACCATCTTAGTAGCAGAGCATAATTATTTATAAAAAACTAATTACTGTTCATTTGCTGTTTATTTTCCCCCTTTTTTCATTTAATGCTTTCACAGAGAATGAATAAAACTATTTATTTTTAAGAACTTAAAATATTACTATTATAATCATGTACTAATGAAACTAATGATATTATAAGTTGAATATATTTTAAATCTGAATTTAAGTTAAATGTTCTATTTCCCTAATCCAGTCATCATGTTCAAACATTACTTTTTCATTAATAGTATTTTGGTTCGTGTGTTTTATTACATGTATGTATTATACATTTATGTTAACAATTATTTTATACATTTTCTTGAGAATAAGGGATTTTAATTTAATAGTGATTATTTCTTATATTTGCATGTTATTTTTCAGATAACAAATAAAATATATTTTTCAAGTCATCAGTCTAATATTTATGTTTACAGGAGCAGTATTATATGGATGCAGATCCAGGAATTATCTGTTTAGATCACTGTGGTCCCAGGGTCTTCTGCTTTCAGATTCCAGAAAACTGCCCTGCTTGTCGTGTACGTTTAGATCACAATCAGCCGACACTTCTTCCATTTAGGTAATTTATTTAGCTGTAGGACTTATTATACTATTTTATTTACTTCAGTCTTATCTCTTAGCTGTTCTTTTAGAAACTTAAAAAAATTGTAGCTTTCAGAAAAATCTACTCTTTAAAAATATATATTTCAAGTGAATTTCATTTAAAAGCTTTATACAAAAACACAGTTTTTTTTAAAGGAATGCTGTTTGTTAGTGTAAAATAAAAATTTATTATAGATTGCAAGAAGATTGAAGAATTTGCAATGATTTCATTGTCAGTACTTATCACTTTTTAAATGTGCAGTACAAAAGTAACAAATTTTAAAGGAATTTTTTCAGTAATTTTATGAACTCATAACCTCATAGAAAGGAATTAAGTATCTGCCATATTATCACATAGCATTTATCCTGTTTCATTTACAAATAAGCATATCTGATCGTTTGATCTATTTTAATTTATCATTTGAAAAAAAAATAACCTTGTAGATGGGATTGGATCAATTTTTTCTACTCTTAATTATTAGTAATATTAATGTAAATTATTAAGTAAAACATTAATATAATTTTAATAGTGGAAATAGTATGTTAAAATATTATTCTTCAAGGTCATAAATATTGGCTGCACAATGTCATAAAGTTCTAAAAGTCTACTGAAAGACTTTATAGGTAGTACTAAAAGGTTTTGTATATAATTAAATTCATGATAGTGAAAATTAATTATTTTTGCAAAATAAATCCATCATTAGAATTTGGATGTCTGTGCATAAACTTAGAAACTAAAGAGAATGTATTTGAATTTATTCCAAATTCACAAATCCCTGTTGCACTTCTTTATATTTTGAAAGATTTTCCTTCAAGAAAATTTAAATGGTTCATAAATTATTTTGTGGTTGTTTTATTAATGAAAAGGTTTAGGTGATTCTTTTGTTGATCTATACTCAAATCATGTTATCTTTAATAGATGATATTTTTTAAAGTTTCATATTGATCACAGGCGGAGTAGTAACTATTTTGTCTGCAATTTTGTTGAACAGCTTTTGTTCACCATAGTTGAAGTATTCTGTTGTCAGAGTAACTAGTTAGTTAATAAACTTTATCCATGGGCTCTTCATTGGTTTCAAGATTATAGGTAATCAGCCAAAACTTTATTATGATGAAGAAATTGTAATCACAAATTCAGAATGTGATTGGCTATGAATGATGATTGAAAATCTTCTACTTCAGTTGCTCAAGTAAAGCTTTTTCTGCAACTGTTGGGGTTGCCTATTGTCTTGTAAAAGAAAAAGTATCTTTTTTTTAGCACTTTGCACTATTTATTCCAGGTTGACCTCTGAAACTTAGTAAGAATCTCACAAATAAAAAAAATAAAACAAAAATTGGTCTATCGTTGATAGAGTGGTCACAGACTGTATGTAAATATATTCTGATATTCTGTCAGTAGAATTTCTTTACAATCCCAAAACAAATAAATGCCTTTTAATTTGATTGTACCTTCTATTCTGAATTTTGTTCTACTTACTGTACCAGGTGTTTACATATGAAACTGGAATTTGCCCATAGATGGCCCTAGTTGTCAATGTAGTTACCGTCAAACCGCATCATTCGTGCTATTTTCTTTCTTTGACAGTTGACAAAGATTTTCAACTCACAACAATACTAGTTTCATACAACTGAATAGCTTTAATTAGCGTTGAACATGTCGAGTTTTGTGCCTATAAACTATAATTTGTGAAAAGCTTTGATTTTCTGTTACCATTTAAAGAAAACTGCTGCAGAATCGCATCGAATGCTTGTCGAAGCTAACAGTGAGCATGCTCTTGGTAAATCACAGTGCTTAGAGTGGTTTAAAAAATTCAGAACTGGTGATTTTACTGTGAGAAACCGAAAAAGTTTGAAGACAGCGAATTGCAAGCATTGTTGGATGGGGATGATGCTCAAACGCAACAACAACTCGCGGATCAATTAAATGTAATACAAGAAGCCATCTCTATATGTTTGAAAGATTTATTTAAAATTACGTTCGGCAAGATTTTATTTAAAATTTTTGTTGGCTCAGTTTGGTACTGCACAATAAAAATACATATTTTTCAAATAAAGACTGTGTTGCGGCATTTGTCGTAATTGTTGTTAAGATCTACTTTCTAGTTTTGTAGAAGATTGTGGGTAGCTACTTTTTAAAAAACTTGTATTTCAATATTTTCTTCTCATTTTTTTTTTGCAGGGTTCCATATCCTTTTGTGCGAGCAGTTCAGCATCCATGTTCTGTTGTCATAAAACCAACAAATGGTGATTTTCTCAAGTATGTTATATTACCTTTTTAATTGCAAATAATTATTCATTGTTATTCTTCTTATGTAATGTAATTCATTTTTAATGATGTAACAAACTGGTTTTGCATTTATATTATGTTGTTATATTATAATTTTTGTTGTATGACAGTAATTTTATTATAAAGTTGCTGCTACTCTTTGCTAGTTAAGTATTTTGTATAATGTAGCACTAATAAATCATATATTTGAAATTTTTTTTTATGATGTTGACTAACAGGGATCAAGTCATGCATATATGTTGTTGCCGAATTGCTTGACAGCATGCAATGCCGACGGCATGTGGCACTTATTAACCATATGGTGGCCCTGAAAAGGGCCGCTTTTGTTGTATATTGATTTCGACAGCTTGTCATAATTACTAACCTTAGGGTAACCCTGAGAAGAGCTGTTGTTGTTCAATGGCTTCGATGGTTTGTAATCCATAACCTTGTTGTGGCCCTGAAAAGGGCCGTTTTTTGGGTTAGCTCTGAAAAGAGCTGTTGGGTCCAGAAGCTGGTCTCCGGTGAAGTTGGGGAGTTGCGGCTGGTCCATTGAAGTCCAACCGGGCTTTCCCTCAGTGACAGTTGAGTCCCCACTACAGTGTGGCAGTGGTGGCTCTCGGAGCCTCGCAGTGTTGGGTCGGCATTGGTCGTCCTTTGCCGGTGTGGCTAAGGCAGTTCTCCCCGAGCGATTCCATGCTGGGCCGACCACTGCTGCTGAGTCTGCCGGCCAGAGTGATTGAAGCTAGAGTAGGAAAGTAGCGTCTGTGTCCAGTGACTCCCTTGGCAAGCCGGCCAACACTGCTGCTCCGGCGGGGATGTTGGCATCTGCCGGGAGGTCTCATGTTGAGCCGGCCAGGGAACTTCTTCTATCTTCTTCTTGGCCTTCTCCAGGTGGTGGTCGATGAAGAATTTAAAATTCACTCTTGTGCATGCTCTTTTTCTGGAGCATGAGAATGGTGGGGGCTGCAGCGCCGCTATGGTGGGAGAACTGCGTGGTGGGAATGATGCTTGTATCAGCGCGTCTGTATACTCTGCACCCGTTGGCATCTGAGTTGCTATACCATCAATATTAAATTAAGCATATATGTGGTAACAATGTATATATATATATATATATATATTATATCTTCCAAATTCATTATAGTTTTACAGTTATTGCCTTCAGTAGAAATGTGCTTCAGAAATAAAATAGTTTCGTGATTACTGAGAAACTATTCAGGTGGTAATCTTATTTACACTAAAGTTGGAAATATTAATGTTAAGAAAAATAACATAATTTCATCAGAATATAAAACACGTTTGATTAATGATGAACTTTACTTGGTACCAAAGAAAAAAATTGTATAATTTTGCCATTATTTAAAACTAAATTGTGGATTAGTCTGATTTAGTTCAATAATCAAGGCAGAGGTAGAATACAGTAGCAATATTCTATCCTTTTAAAGAATTATGATTCAAATCATAAAACATTTTTGTGTAGTTATAAATGGGCCTTTAATTAAATTAACACCTTTTCTTTCTATATTAATATTTTTGTAATGATGTAATTTTTTAACTGAAATTTTGTTTAATTATTCTGATTAAAAAAAATATATATATTTTTTTCCTTATACACAATATTAATAATCTTTTCAGCAATTATAATGTTTCAATGGATTTGCATATTGGTGTTACTACATCAAACGGTCAGGTAGTAGAGTTTGACAGAGGTGGATTGCATAGAGATAAAACATCATCATGGAATCAGTGCCTTGTAGTTAGCCAATTAACTTCTGAGCCATGGATAGAAGTGTGGGATTCAGTTTTAGAAACTGTTGCACGACAGGATTGTTGGACTCCACAAAGGTATAATATTTTGTATTATTATGTCTTAACCATTTGTATGCAGTCTAAATACTTCAAACCAGTTCATTACAAGTTTTCCTCCCTGTTTCAATATCACTTTATTCCTGCAGTCTGTACTTGTCTTCATTTATCCAAAAATGATAAAATAAATTACATATATTTATGCATTTTGTGATAAGTTTAGTCACCATAAGTTAGATTTTAAATCATATTTTTTGCATGTTAATCATTTTCAAATAATTTTAATCTAAAAAATTTGCCACAAAACATCTGAAATTTTATTTGTTTCTAAAATTATATTATAGGTATTATATTTCAGATATCTTGATTTTTCCTAATTGCTTGTTGTTTTGAATGCTCAGAAGTATGTTTAAATTATTATTTTTGCTCCAATTATTATAAAAGAGTAAAATAAATTGTTAAGATAGAATTAAAGTTAATAAAATATAATGCATTCAAATAGTAGTGTACTTCATAGGTGTATCAAAAGTTAAGTTGCAGGGATGAATTTATGTACAGATGGTATTTAAAAATTATTGAGTTATTGACTAAATTGTTGTTCTTACTCTTTTCATAATTGATTATTTATAGAGATTTTCACAGTAATTTGCAATTACTGTAAGAAAGCAAACAAATTTGTTTCAGCCTTTTGTAGTTGATTACTAATTGTTTGTTTGATAATAATCAAACAAAATTACATAATAGAATATCTTATTAAAGTAATGAAATTTGTTTAACTGTGAAAAATAAAACAGTTTAATCTAGTTTTTTTTTTTTTTGACACTGAAACTAACTTTTGTCATGTCATCCACAGATAGTTCAGCGCTTCAACATTGCCAGGTTTAGTAAAACAAAGTTTTTTTTCTAGATGCTAAATCAATTAATATTTAACTTTTCAGAGAACTGTAGCTTTTCTTTGTGACTAATATTTTTATATTCTAAAGTAATGTAGTTTTCAGAGTATAAAGCATTTTTATCTTAACTATGTGAGAAAAAATTCTGGAATAAAGAAATGTAGAATGTCTTCTGATATTTGTATCCATTCATATGTATTTCAAGATGAAATTGCTTAATGTATTTTAATTTTCTTTTTTTTGTTTCTTATATTCTGCAAAGCTTGTTTAATGCAAATGTTAAAATGTATTTTATTTGTAATTTTAAACAAAAACAAACAGAAATAAGCAGGGAAACCAATGGAAATAAACAGGTGCATTAAGTGGAAACTGCATTTATAATAACAGACTAAAATGACCAGCTGGCTCCCAAGGGTAACAAAACAAAAAATTCAGGAAATTTTATTAGGAAAAGGTTATATTTTATTATTATAAAATATACTTCTTTATAATGGAGCATTTCTATCATTACTACTTACGTTAAAATAATAGTCTTAAGAGATTCTCAGAAAATATGATTTTGTCTTTTAAACATATTAATGTCCAGAAATTGTATAAATATAACGCTCATGTAACGAAATCTATTTTTAAGTATGACTCTTCATTAGATAGTGAGTGATGATAATAAGGATATAACAAATCTAAAATCTTAGTGTATGATTTGCAACAGCTGTTTAATGAAAAATAATATATTTACTATCTGAACTGATGTTTAACTGTTGTTCATATAATTTATGAAACCATTGAAGATAACCAACTGTTAATCTATGCATTTCTTGCAGTGTTTACTGAGATCTCAATTGCTATGGAGGTTTATGTTAATGGTTACGTTGATAGCTTATATTCCTTTATTTGCCCATGGTACTTCTTATATTGGTCACTGTGTTTCCTAATTCTGCTTATCTAGGTTGTATCATTAGTAATTACTATCTGTGCAGTATTAAATCATCTTGTTTCATTTATTTATTTACTTTTTTTATATGAAATATTTTTTTACTTGCTTGTAAGTGAAATAAAAAGTGCACTAAATAGTGCACTTACTAATAAAAAAAAAGTCTTTTACATTATTTAGTATTGATATAAATCTGTTTCTGCAATAGAATTTAAAAATAATGTATTAATGACACATTTTAAGATTATTCTTAACAAATGTAGCTTGCTTTTTTTGTGGTTCATATAATAATACAAATTTTATACTCAAATTAACATTCTTAATTGCTGGGGAATTGCTACTTAATCAGCTATGTCAAAGATATCTCATTCGGATGATGTGAGAAAAACAATAAGTCAGAAGTTCTGTATGACTTACAATTTGTTTATTTTAAATTATTTGTTTCAGTAACTGATGGTGTGCATTATTTTTACAGATATCATGAAGAAACCTTTAATTGTTATACATTTGTTCTTGCATTTTTACGATGCTTACGTGATGGAAACTTAAGTGAAGCTGCTGTAAGTCGAGTGAAATTCTGTGAAGCATTTGTATCACCCAGAGCTACAGTTGCTTGTAAATATATAGCTTTGTATCGACGTCTTAAAGACAGTGGATATTATGTGTGTCGCACTTCTAAATCATCTAAGAATTTGTCATCTGTTTCTGCAACAATCAATTCACTTTTCTGAATTATTTATTTACATTTTTTATCTGCACAGTGTTAGTTGTTTGTTAATTAGAAAAAAGTAAATATTTTTTAATCCTTTTTTTTTTCCTTGTCATCAAAATTATAAGTTGATCGTGATACTGGAAACATAACCATATAGCTTTGAAGTTATTGGACTTGATATCATCCTACGGTGGTGTGCTCATTGGGCGTCTTTTTTACCAGAAAAATTGAAATATATAACTCAGATTATAAGCAGATCCCCCAACAGATATAAAGATTAAAATGCCAGTGGTTATCCTTGATCTTTAACATCTCATTGTGTCAGGGGGAATGGAGCAGACGATTGGAATGGAGTAGGATAGGACTTTCCTGGACATTTATCCAGTGAACCCTTTCGTCTTTTCTGGTTCTGTCTTTTTGGTTTCCCTTATTCTGTTATATTTTGTGTAGCTGTGTCCTTTATGTCTTATATTTGGTCCCTACGTGTTGCAGGTAATGTTTCTTCTTCCTGATATCCTCAGTGTGGAGAAACTAGCAGGATCTGATTGCATCTATAAAAGTGATAATTGGAAAGAATGTGTAGAGGATAATTAATTAATGCTTTATAATGTTTATATTGTTATACTGATTATAGAATATAATCCTTTATAGGATAAAGATTATCTAATTCTTTCACAACACCCTCACTTATTCATCCACTCTAATGAATACTTATCATCTGAAGTATGTTGCTGCATTGATCAGGACCGCAGAAAATAAGGTTGTCACTACTTGAAGTTTTAGGAACATGGCAGTATTCATGAAAATAGGGTTTGATCACAATCTAGAAAGTTGTTTTAAATGGACATTTATGATTTTTGAATTAAAAAGGATTTTGAAAAATGATATTACCTTTGTAAGGATTATATTTTTTTAGTTTAGTATTCTGAGTAACTGAATAACGTACTACAGTCCGATATGAACTAAACTTAAAGACACAAAGAATGCTTTTCAATTATAACTAGTAAAACTAGAATAGTCGTCTCTAGTCATATACTACTGATGGTTGTTCTCAGTCCTAGGATGATCATTCAACAGGAGAACTAGGAAATAATCTGAGACTTCTTATTTATGAAAATTTTTGGAATTTCATTATAAAACTCTGGACCGTTTTACAAATGTTTAAACTTAATTATTTTATTAGCGGTTTGGATAATTATTGTACTATTAAATATTAAAGAAATAACAATATATACTTGAAAACAAGCTATGAAAATTTTAAATATCTATATTCATACTAAATTCACTATGGAAGTAACTCTACCAATAAAAATAGTCTTTTTCTAATTATTTAGATTTTTCTCATATTGTTTTACAATATCTTTACTTGTATCATAGTATTTTTAAGAACCTCTGATCAAAGAATAATAATTGCTCTTTGTTTGTATAAAAATTTTGTATTACACGTAACAATTTATCCTCGTGTTATTATTACATATTCAATTCCACATATAGTATGAAAAGATAAAATAATTAAACACATTAGCTTTTTTTAACAAAACTACTAATTTATGTTTTATAATCAATAATGAAATATTTTTTAGATAATATCTGTTGTATACTTTTTGTTCAAAGTATTAATGCATGTTTCATAACAATTCATGTTATATTCAATATGGCTAAAAGTCTTGAAGGGTGTTTGTTTTTGGTTGGAGGCAGTGTGACCACTTACTGATTTTTAAATTAAAAATGGAAGAGAAATTTATGATCCAGTTTTAGCATACCGGAAGAGAGCGTTTTTATTAAGTAATTATTTCTTGAGTTGCCTGGATGTTTAATTTGTGGTCTAAACTAGAAATAATTTTTTTTCTAACATAACAGTTAATGACATCAAATGGCATATGAGTTGTAAAAATAATATGATATTCGTATTGTTTACAATTACTTTAAATGTTATATTTGTTGTTTTTGTAACAACAAAAAATATCCATAAGTTGGTCATTTTTGATGTCTATCAAAGACATTGTTTTTACTCCTTAAAAACAACTTTTTCTTTTTACTTTTGCTCTGTTTCTAAAAGATTAGGTTACTGTAAAAATTAAATTATACTGCAGGATTCTTTTTTAGGAAGATTTGGAATTATCTCTCTTTTTGCATACTAAAATAAGTAAATGACAAAAAAATGTTTGTTTCTTAAAATAAATGTAGAGATAATTTTAAATTAATTCAACTTTTTCTATTCATTAAACTAAGTTCTTTTCATTAAAAATAAATACTTTGTTTTGATTATACTTGTGTTCCTGATTATATCTGAAATAGTGTCCAAACTTTCATTTTTCAGCAGTTTGTTTCTGTTTACAAATACTGCACTCCACATTTTTAAAGAGCTCCTACCATATGAAACTTAGGTGTCAAATGTACTCTTTATATATGATAAATAAAGCCTCTCATCAATAATTAATGATTAAATAAAGTTTTTCATGAATTGGATTCCTTTGGAATTTTATTTATACTAGGGATCAAATTTCAGATCTAGTTTTAGTTCTCTCCAGTCTAAACTTGTACATCAGTTAGTCAATTTTTAAAATTAGAATTGTACTTAAATATATTCAGCAGATTTAAACCTTAAACTTTAGGACTTCATTAATGTTAACTTCTTCAAATTTCCTTTAATTAAAAACAAATTAATTGTAATTTCCCTGAATACTACAAATCCTGCTCAAATAATTCTTCAAATACCCCTTGTATATTTTACATTTTTGTGATTTACTTCATTTAACAGCACATAATTTAATTTAAATTTAGTACTATACAACTTATACATATGATTGCCAAAGTAAATCTATATATATATAAAAATGTTAAGTTCGTTTGTGTACGCTTCAAAAACTCAAAATGTTCTGCGTTAAGCTCAAATTTTAGCACGATATATACCCGCTTCAAAGATTGTTTTCATCTATTTTTTAATAAATCTATATTTCTATTTTTAATTTGTACATTTTTAATTTGGAAATGTAAATAAAAGATCAATGCAAGATGGCTGCTGTCAAACACAACGACCAAATTTCTTTGAATTATATTTAACAGCTAAAACATCTGTATTTTATTTTTTTTTTAAAACACAATAAAAAAAATTTTTAGCACAATATATAACCCGCATCAAAGATTGTTTTCATCTATTTTTAATAAATCTATCTATTTATTTTTAATTTGTACAGTTTTTTTAATAAATTAGAGGCTAATAAATCAGATGGAAATGTAAACAAAGGAAAACCAATCAGATCAATGCAAGATGGCCGCTGTCAAACACAACGACCAATCACAAAGAGCTCATATGGCTGTTGCCAATGTAAACAAAATCACAACTGATTAAGTAACAAATTTCTTTGAATTATAACAGCTAAAACATCTGTATTTTATAAAAAAAAAAAACAAAACAAAAAGAAAAGCACCAAGAAGGATGACTTACAGTAAATAAATTAAAACACCCAACTTTCTTATAGCCCAGATAGACTTAAGACTATGCAAACAAAAAAAGTCGAAATAACCAAATACACAGAAAATAATATCCCTACATAATGACCAAAAAATCCTTTGTTAGGTTAAATATTCACTTTTGTCTGAATTTACAGAAGGCATTTACAACGAAGCATTGATAAATATTGAAGACAAGTGCTTAGCTATTGCAAATAAAGTTCTTAGTCAATTGGGAATACCAGCACCCACCCGAGCTGCGATTCCTTCATTTGATGTGGATTTACGCCGTGAACAGAGTTACAACATTAGTGATCTTCAGTCATATGTCCAATCAAACATTCCCAAATTAATGCGTGAACAGAAAGGCATTTATGATCGCATAATGCAAATGATAAATGACGAAGTTGGGGGGGACCTTCTTGGATGCGCCAGGAGGAACTGGGAAAACATTCCTCATTAGATTGGTTCTAGCAACGGTTCGATCAAAAAATGACATAGCCTTAGCTCTTGCTACGTCTGGAATAGCTGCGACATTGTTACCAGGTGGAAGGACTGCGCATTCAGCTCTGAAGTTGCCATTAAACATGCAAATCATCAAGACTCCCACGTGCAATATTTCCAAAGCATCCTGTATGGGAAAAATATTACAAAAATGTAAACTCATCGTTTGGGATGAATGCACGATGGCACATAAAAAATCGCTTAGAGCTCTTGATCGATCGTTACGAGATTTGCGTGGAAACATTCATCCATTCGGGAATGCTTTGATATTGCTCGCAGGAGATTTTAGGCAAACATTGCCTGTAATTTCTCGATCGACACCAGCAGACGAAATAAATGCTTGCCTGAAATATTCAACATTGTTGCGATACATACGTACACTGCAGTTGACTACAAATATGCGTGTCCAGTTGCAGAGTGATCCATCAGCTGAGGTATTCTCACGACAGTTACTGGATATTGGAAACGGACAGCTACCAGTCGATGAGATGTCTAGACGAATATCATTTCCTGATAATTTTTGTAATTTAGTAACATCGAAAGAAGAACTAATCGAAAAAGTATTTCCTGATATTCAAATTAATCATAGAAATCACGATTGGCTCAGTGAATGAGCTATCCTTGCCGCAATGAATAAAGATGTCCATCAACTTAATAATGTTATTCAATCCAGCATTCAAAGTGAGGAAATTACATATAAGTCGATAGACACTGTTGTGGAAGCAGATGAATTTGTTAATTATCCAACAAAATTTTTAAACTCACTTTATCTGCCAGGGATCCCACCACACATATTAAAATTGAAAATAGGTGTGCCAATTATCCTGTTGCAGAATATTAATCAGCCAAAACTCTGCGACTTGCAGTTAAGAAATTGATGAATAACGTAGTGGAAGCAACAATTTTAACAGGGCCTTTCTTCAAATGTGAAGATGTCCTCATTCCTCGAATACCCATGATCCCGACCAATACACCTTTTCAATTTAAAAGATTGCAATTCCCAATTCGATTGGCATTTGCAATCACAATCAATAAAGCTCAAGGTCAATCTTCAGAATTGGTGTGGTTTAGATTTAGATGCGGATTGCTACTCATATGGACAACTGTATGTGCGTGTTCCTGAGTCGGCAAACCTGATAGCCTTTATATTTACGCAGACAGTGGAAAAACAAAAAATGTTGTATATCCACAAGTATTCCAAAATTAAACTTCTATGAAACGTATGCTTTGTTTTGTTTCTCATTTCTCATCCATGCAACCACAATGTGCCACAGCGAAACGTGGCGGGTACAGCTAGTAGATAATAATTTTCATTAATTTAGTTATCATTCTCTGTTAAATTTATGACCCTTTTATTCATAGGTTAAACAAGTTTCAGAGTCAAACATATAAAGCTAGACTGATTAATTACTTATATTTTAAGTATCAAGTATTTTCTTATATCTCTTATATTTGGATTTTTATGAGATATAATTATTATAAGAGAATATTATATGCACTTGGCATGTGATAAATTAAAAGCAATAAAACAGGTCAGCTGTTGTGGTCTGAGAATGCTGTATTTGATTCCATAATGCAGAAAATTTGGGATGGATAATGCAGTTCTAATTTCACATACCATATGACTTGGATGATGTTTTAATTAATCAAAATTTGTTGATAAACTTTATTTTTTTCTTTCATTTTAGTCATTTTCATTAATTATATTTTATATTTTACTTAATCTTTAATATACTGAATATGGGTTTGCTCTTTCAAATTTAATATTCTTGTTAGGTTATAGGTGACTTAACACGTTATACACTTCACACTGGAAAAAAATGATTATCAATCTTAGTATATCAAGCATCTCAAGATAGTGTGTACTGTTGTACATTTTCAGACTAAGCCTCTGAAATTAGGTAAATATGTATGTATATTTGCTGCTGGTTGTCCTAATTGTTTATGACAACTGTTGGTAAAATTGCTTATGATAATTGTTGGTAAGTTCAAAAATTGCAAATCTGAGAATGTAGAGAAATCTAAATCAGATTTTATTTAGAAATAATTTAAAAAAACATTTCATCACATAACCTACTGGTGTTTACTAATCTGAAACAATTACTATTTGTTAGCAGTTTTAGTTAAAATAATTTCACTAAAAATTTGACCAATAAAGCAATCTACAGCTTTTGTTGTCATTTATTATTAAGTAAAATGACCTCAAGAGTATTTTTATAAAGGTTTTATATCTTAGTATCTTTCATGTTTATATATATATATATAATAAAACTGATTTTAAAAATGAAATCTGCTGATTTCTAAATTATGTAATGTAACTGAGTATAATTTTCAGAATCAGACCCCATAACTTTGAAAGAAATATTATTTTGGATTATAAATTTTGTATATAAGTTTTTTTCTTTGCACCAATAAAAGATAATTAGACCCACTGGGTTGGTCTAGTGGTGAATTTGTCATTGCAAAACACCTGATTTTGAATTCGAGAGTTCTAAGGTAATCCTAGTAAAGGTTGAATACTAGATTGTGAATACCGGTGTTCTGTGGTGGTTGGGTCTCAGTTAACCACATCTCAGGAATGGTTGACCTGAGACTGTATAAGAGTACACTTGATTTACATTCATACACATTATCCTCATTCATCCTCTGAAGTAATACCTAATGGTGGTTCTGGAGGCTAAACAGAAAAGAAAATTAAAAGCATAGTTGCTTTTATGTTATGTAATGCCATGCAAAAAAAAAACTTTATCATTTACAACAAAATTTCAAATAGAATGTATGGAAATTTATGTGCATATTTATATATTTTTTTATTTTACAACTTAAATTTGTCCAATTCTAACCTAGAGGTTAGAATCATTTCTATTGTCTTACCCATACAGTTCATTATGATAAATTGTGTGTGTACATATGCACGTGCGTGTATATGTTATGTAGATGATACCACTAGATAGCACTTTTTCCAGTTTACAAGATGTTGCACTAATATCTAAAAACTTAAAATGTTGGGATTTTACTATCTCATAGGTATTTTATGCCTATGTAAGTAAATTTTATCAACCGTAATGTAAAAATAAATTTACTATTAAGTAATTTTGGTTCGTTTTATTTTTATTTTTTATTGTATTGAAAGTTCCACCGCATCTGTTAATTTAATATTTTTTTAACTTATTGATTGCACCACATTGAAGTATTGACTGTAATGATCTTGATAGTTATTGAAAGTGCACAAATTACTGGTGGGAATTATATCCTTTCCAAAACAGTATTCTAAAAATTGTTGTGGTATAAGTAATGTAGCATGATTTTTTTGTGTACTGTTGACAACATTTTTTTTACTCCCTGCTTAATGAAAATATATACACCTAAGACTGCAGTTCTGTATTAAAATGGTTTTTAAGATAATTATATTTTAATACTTTATGAATCTCACTTCATCCAGCCATCTATTTAATTTTTATTAAACTTAATGTTGTGAAATGAAGTTGAACATTTTACTCAACCTAGTTATTTTTTAGTGGAATAATTCAGTTCCTGATTGAGGTTTAAAAATTATTAGTTTTATAATTTTAAAAAGCAACATGCAATACACATGTATTTATTTATATCACTAACCAAATTTAGAAATATTACAGAAATCACATGTAACGGAAAACAGGTAGAAAAAAAATATTAATAACATTTAAACTGTGCTCTGCTAAAAATAAAATAGAACTTATAAAAAAATAGTAATGCTTAATGCTTTATTGTTAGTGGAATACAAAAAATTATAATCATATTTTAATCGGTACCATTAAATACCTCAAGCAATTTAACAGTGCAAGCTTTTTCTCAGTTTCAAATTGCTGTAGCAAGTTCCAGATGACTCCATATAAGTGATTTGTTCAGCAAAAGCAAACTACTGGTATTCTCAAAGTGTTGACTTAGTAGAAAAGGTTCTTATTTTGCTAACAATTAAGCTAAAGTGCTCTGTTAAAAGAATTTTTTTAAATCAAGTAGCATGGTGAGAGGTCTTTGATAGCCTTTTTTTCCCTTCGTAAAAATTAGGCATCTAACTTTTATTTTCAAAATAATGTATTTGTCTTACATGAGAAGATTCCAACAATTATTTTTCCAGAATGTAATGGCATTTTATTTTTAATGACCCAAGAAACCGTTCGTCTTCAATGTCTTGAAATTTACAGTGATCACATGTTTTTAATTGTAGAATTTAATTTTAACATCATCTGAAAACAACTTATAATTACAGGTGTTTGCTACAGCATCACTGATGAAAATTACAAATAAAAGAAGGCTAGGATTTCAATCCTGCAGAATACCGTTGACTGATACAAATTTACTAGAAATGGACCCACTAAAATGTACTTAGAATGATTTTTCCTGCAAGCAACACTGGATCAACAACAGCTTCATTCCTGAAGTCAATAGAATGGAATTTTTGTTCTACAAATGGTGAGGCATTTTATCAAAAGCTAAACCTACCTTGGCTTACAACTGAAAGACTAGCAACAAAATATCTATCTGCAAAGGCGGAAGTATAAAGGTCCATAATAAAATCATGCTGGTAAGGTGAGATAATTGAACATATTGTATAAATGACATGCTCAAAAACTTTAGGTAAAACATCAAAAGCAGAAAGAAGTTAATACACTAAACAGAAGTTATACTCTAGGAATGGGAATAACTATCAGCAGCTTGTTTCCAGACTGGAGGGAAATCATCAATGATTAAACTCTAATTGAAACTAGATATTAAGATAGGTGTGAAATTAGCAATACCTTTAGTAATAATTGAGGATTACCATCCAAACCCACATCCTGGGCTGGTCTAAGTCCCTAGTAGCTGCACGGAACTAATCAATCTTGACAACAGGCAAGTTAAAGTCGTCACCTCTGAAGTAATCATCTTTAAAAGATACCTAACAACAATATCAAACTGGCAAGATCAGAAATTACCTCATAAATAATTAGGGAAGCAGTATTAAATTTATTTATACAATCAGGCAGGATATTGAAAATAAAATTTTTTCATAGTCTAAGCTCTTCTGTTACTCTAATCAAGTACTTTATTATTTTTTTTTTTATTAACTTTGAAAACTCATCGTAATCACAATACAGATAAGTTTCCTAAAATTTTCATTAGCCTTACTTGTCAATTTCAGACAATAAGTAATATTGAAACCAGTCTGAATATTTGCTAGATATTGAAGTCTTCTTTTTTTCCTGTTTAGCCTCCGGTAACTACCGTTTAGATAATACTTCAGAGGATGATATGTATGAGTGTGAATGAAGTGTAGTCTTGTACATTCTCAGTTCGACCATACCTGAGATGTGTGGTTAATTGAAACCCAACCACCAAAGAACACCGGTATCCACGATCTAGTATTCAAGTCCGTGATATTGAAGTCTACAACGAAGTATTATCCTTTATGCAAAATTAATAACTTCATGTTATCTCGCTTATTTGTTAAGTCGATTAACAAATAGTGGAGTTATGGGAGAAAAAGATGTAATTTTGTGTCATAATTATTAAGTCTATTATTGTGAGAAAATTATTGTTTAATTTGATACTAATTTACAATGCTAGAATTAGCAAGAAATAAAACCAATATTTCATCGTATTGAATGTAAAGTGGAGGATATGAAAACGGACACATAATTAAAACATTTTTTTCTGCCATAACTCGATTATTTATTAACCGATTTAAAAAAAAATAAAATGCCATTTTGTTCAAAATAAAAGGCTTAATATTTTAGTAAATAACATAGATTTTGTTAAAACTAATATTTATGGAGATATAACAGATTTAAAAATAAACATGGCCGCCATTTTGTAATTTGCGAAGGTATTTAAGTCCTGATTTTTTGCTAATTTTAAAATTGTATTACCAAGATGCTTATCAAATATTAATGTGATTGGTCTACCCGAACTTGAGATATAAATTATATAAAAATAAAAAAAATGGCGGATAGATGGAGAAAGAAGGAGAAATTGCCATTTTTTCTACGGATATTTTTTATTTAGTTTTACAAGAAGAATCCGAAAAAATATAGCCAGTCCACCATTTTAGAAACACTATATATATCCGTTTTAAGCTCTTACGTCGAATTAAGTCAGACGAAAAATGTTTACGACCGAACATAGCGGTTAGATACGCATGTAAATGATTGTTACAAAATATAACTACTTGTAAATGATTGAAATAGAACTGACTAAAGCCAGATACAACCGGTTTAAAAAAGATATAAACGAATAAAACCGGGTTGTAACTGTTAAAAATGCAAGGTACGTGTATAAAATACCTGTTAATACCAGAAATACTAGGGTAAAATGTAATATAAGTAATAAGGTTAAGAAAAAAAAACACTTTATAGTAAATACAAATGGTTTAAACTGTATAAAACCAGAATGTAATCAGTTTTATCTTGGTGTTAGAGTTTAAAACCGGACACAACCTATTAGACCAGATACTACTAGAAAAATAAATTAAAACTGGATATAAACGGGTTAAACCGGATATCTGCATACAATCGGCTATAACTGGGTAAAATGGATTGTAAATGATTTTAATCGGCTACTTCCGGTTATTGAATGTAAGGTTTAAACAGGATATTATTGCTTAAAAGTTATAATCTGTTTAAATAATTGCTTTGAATAGAAAATTCGGATGAGCTGTATATTAACGAGTTGGAAGAAACAATTTTCTGAAAGTGCTGTTACTTCCAGATTGCAAATATGGAATAGTGAGTGATTTTGAAATATCAAGCTAAAAAACAGAAATCGGCGTATAATGAAACGTATAAAATATGATCAGAGCCGCCTGTATCTTTTACGATAAGAAAACTATGAGGTGTACACTGTACTGTTCTTTAAAAGTCGATTTTACGCGACGGAACACAATCCGATCGATATTAGGCTTCGACTCGGTCGTTTTAGATCCGTATAAATACCACACCTCTGCCGATCCGATTTCCGTTAGCTCGGTGAACGGGCCATAAAATTATAAACACAATCTAATTTATCTTCCATCAATACGAGATGGACACAACATCACGATACAAATTGTAGATCAGGACGGAGATATAGTCAGTTTTAAAGATGAAATAGTTACTGCTCGTCTGCATCTGAGAAAACGAAAATAAAATTTAAAAATGGGTTAAGTGATAAGTGTTTATCGACCAAAAAAGAGAAGGAGGAGGATGATATAAGAATTTAGAAAACAGAAGTTTTCTAAAGTCGTTGGGATTTACAGTTTTAAAATTAGTTACATACGTAACGTGGACACAAAGAACGCCATATTGGATGATTCAGTCATCAGATACGAATACCACGCTCATGTGCCATTCGTCTTTTCAACACTAAACAACGATGAATACCCGTTCATCAACAAGACCTCTACACAATCCGGTGGAAAGTTATTTGGTAGTGATGGGTATATTGTTGGGTAAAGATAACGCGGTAGATGTCAGTTCAGAAGCGGTCAGCAATTGTATTCATTTTCTATTCGATGAAATTTGGGGTTTAAGTAGACCACGTAAGAAATCGGGATGTAACCACCAAAACAAAACACTGCTTACTCTAAGAAAAACGACAAACTTATATCTAGTCTATCGAATTGACGTCAGCTCTATGAAACACACCTCGGTAGATGAAGAATTTATGATTCATTGTCCTTGAGTTCGTTAATAAAGGGATTCGTAGAAGACAAGAGAATATTTTTAAACGTAAAACAAAAACTGATGCTTAAAAGGTCTTCTTCCCATAGTAATTTTGTTTACTTAGTGATTGGTAAAACCGATTATAATTTGACACTCTATAAAGTTGTGTGTAAGATCTCTTAATTACAAATCGCAGACGGTCAACGGTTGCCGCTCTTTAGGAGGATTTAAAACAAAACACCTATAACGGTGGCTTTCCGAAGGTAGATTCTATACGAGTGTCCATCTATTCCTAGAACACAGAATAATGTGTGGACATTAAAATCTGCTTCTTAGGTGGAAAAGCCGCGTTATGTCATAGTAGAATTCCAAACGGACAGGAAGAACCTAGCGAACAAGATCAGTTCGAATTTTGACAATTGCACCATCATTAATATGAGGTTGTATTTAAATTCTGTATACTATACTAAGAAACATGCAGAGCTATAGCAATTTATTGTACAATGTGTTCGTTTGGTTTTGTAAATCTTATTATGAAAAATAGTTAGGGAGAAATTTAATCGGCATATGCAACTTTATAAAATTCGCACCTTTATTCGTATCCGACTGCTTGAAGCAGAATGATTTGTTAAAGGTGGGTACTGCAGACGTACAGATCGAATTAGTCTTCATCGAATATCTCCAACTGAACTGCAGATTACTGTCTAATAATTACCGATTGTACGATGCAATATACTCCGTTGTCTGTTGTAGTTAAAACGATAGTGTAAGCGGTTGACATTGCTGAGAATGAGGCAATAAAGGATGTAACAAACATTCATATGGAAAAAAGAAAAAAAAAGGTTATTTACTTCTAGTAGGTCCTTTGTTTTGTTGTAGCCCCCCCCCCCCCCCTAATATCCTGTTGTAAAATGAAGGTTTTTTCAGTGATTATTTACATATTTAATATAAAACGACTTCAAATAGAAAACATGTTTCATTGCCATTAAATGTAAAATTAGATGCATTCAGATACACAGATAAAATCAAAAAATAAATGGTTACAATGAGGTTAAATCAATTTAAAAATGGAAATGTTGACATATGTTTAAAACATTGGACCCAGCCACGGTCTAACAGTTTAAATCTAACAGTTGATGGGATATAAATGGATAAAAGCAGATGTATCTGGATAAAATGTTATGACTTGAGGACAATATGTATCATTTACCAATATGTATCACTGACTCTTTGGCAGTTGGGAGAAAAAAACATTAGAAATAAGCACATTAATAATAAAACCCTTAGAGAATGTAAAGTTGCAAAAGGCTTGTCAAATGCAAAACGCAAACCAATACTTAAAGTAAAGGTAATCATAAAAATAAAACACATCCCTTGTAAAAGATCAACAAAACTAATGTAATGAGTAAAGTATATTCATTCTTAATAAAAAGATTATTAATAGCTCAGGTTCAAATTATGTGGGAATTGCACTAGGAAGCGCTAATTACTTATGAAGCTCTTTCATCAATAGAGTTTTTGGTGGTATACTTGTTAATTATAACCTTACAGTAGTTAGGAAACCTCTAGCATATGGTCAAATTATATATTTCATCGATGATGAGCCTGTTTATTTAATTGTTTTTACCAAATTTGTGTGTGAATTTAATATTGTACAATATGTTAAGATTTTGATGTTGTCCATTCATGGACTGATTGGACAGCCTTTGTGCTATTTCTATATGTTGATTTATGAAGATTTACTCTGTTTTGTTTAATGCTTGTACATATCTTGTAGGTGAATAAAAATAAAACCTGTCTGTGGATATTTAATGCAATAATTTGATATTAATGTGTACTTCTTGTATTTATTAATACCTGTAGTGTTGGTGTGAGTTTTGTTAGTTTGCTGTATGATTTTGAATATTTTGTTTGTGGTTGTGAAACCTTCTTTTGAGGGTGGTAACCTTCTCTTGTGAGAATGTTGACAATTTTGTAAAATTGTTAATTATGAATGCTAATGCTATGTATAATATCATTATTTAGCGGCTAGCAACAATTTTGATTTTGTTTTGTATTTTACGCATTCTGTATGAATTCTGCAGAGTAGTCATTAACCTCAATCATATATTATAAGAGTCCTTCTGTAATTGTAACTTGGTAAGGGTGTGAGTGTTAATGTGTGATAAAGATGTATATTTGTGTGTTGGTTGAATAGAGATGAACGTAAATGTGACAGTTAGGTGTTCTGATTTAGATATGGTCAGAGCAAGGAAGTTAATTGATTTTTGTGTTCATATTCTGTTAGGAACTTTAAACTGTAGTTTACATTTTTTTAAATTGTGAGAAGAATGCATTAGATTGTGTTATGATGTCATTGAGCCATTACAATTGTAATCATGTATATTTATTTATTAATTAACTTTTCCGTATTTGCTCATTGTACTCGCACAATCAGTTACAGTCATTTTTTTATTAATAATAGGATAAATATGCAAGGTCTCTGCTAAAAATTGAATCTTAAAATAGTAATAATAAATCTATTGTAAAAAATAAAAATATAGTTTTTACTCGACAAAACTACTACTGCATCAGATGTTTGGAGGAAAGTGAAGGCGATTTGTGGGCGTAATGATTTTGCTCCCATAACTAGCCTTCAAGATGAAGATGAAATAAAAGATACTCCATATGAAATTGCAGAGCTGTTATCCAATCATTTCGAAAAGGCCAGAAAAACGGCCAACTACGAGGAAGGTTTTCGAACCAAAAAAGAAGAACTCGAAGGTCTACTAAATTTTAGAACTGAGTATAATTACTCATATAATGTACCATTTAAAATGGAAGAATTCGCGAAAGCGTTGGAAAAAGCAGGTAACACAGCTGCTGGTCCGGATGAAATCCACTATAATATGATCAGGCAGCTGAATACCACTGCAAAGTGTAGATTATTAGAACTTTATAATAAAATATGGCGGGATGGAACGTACCCGCAGCAGTGGAAAAAAGCTCATGTTATTAAAGTACCAAAGAAAAATAAAAATTTAACAGACCCCAATAGCTACCGTCCTATTTCTTTGACGTGTGCTATGGGGAAAATATTGGAAAAAATGATTAATAATCGACTCGTCTGGGTTTTGGAAAAAGAAAACCTGATACCACCGTATCAAGCAGGTTTTCGACAATACCATTCTACCACTGATCAAATGATCAGCTTAGAGGACATTATATATAACAGCTTTATTACAAGGAAACATTGTGTCGGAGTCTTCTTTGATCTTCAGAAGGCTTTCGATATGACCTGGCGTCATGGTATAATGCTCCAGTTACATGAATGGGGCATTCGTGGCAATCTGCCTATACTGCTCAGCAACTACATGAATGACCGTACCTTCCAAGTATGCGTCAAAAATGAATATTCATGTGAAGAATATTGGAAAATGGCATACCGCAAGGTTCGCCGTTGAGCGGTACCTTGTTTACCATTGCCATTACTAAATTGATATTAGCCATTCCAGTAGAAATCAGCAAAAGCGTCTATGTTGATGATCTGGCAATCGTATATGCCAGCAACAAGACTGCTATGGTGAGGTACAAATTGCAACGAGCGATCAATGCTCTAAATGAAGTTGCAAGGAATAACGGATTCCAATTCTCACCAGAAAAAACGTGCTGTGTACACTTTTGTAGGAAGAGAATTCCTCATCAAAGTCCGGCGTTGACAATTGATGATAATCCAATACAATATAAAGACAGCATAAAGTATTTAGGACTAGTATTGGATAAATCCCTTACATGGGGATTACATATACAGGACTTGAGTGATAGATGCAAAAGAGCCCTAAACATTATAAAATGTTTATCGAACTTAAATTGGGTCTCAGAAAAAGAGACATTATTGAGACTGTATAAAGCATTGGTTCAATCTAAACTAGACTACGGATGTATCGTATATTCATCCGCTAGAAAGTCGCACTTAAGAAAGTTAGACGTAGTTCATAATAGCGGAATAAGATATGCAACAGGTGCTTTCCGCACAAGTCCGGCGGCTAGTCTGATGTCTGAAGCCGGAATAATGCCACTACATTATAGAAGAGAGATCCTCTTGTTAAGATATGCAGCAAATATATGGGCTTTCCCTGCTCATATAAATAATAAATTGTTTACGATTCATCCCATGGCTGCATTATACGAACGTCGTGCTACCTATTCCAGACCAGCCGGAATTAGGTACCACGAATTAAGAAGAAAATATGAAATTGCTATACCAGAGACTGTAGCAATTTCTACTAGAGAAATACCGCCATGGCTCTTGCCAGCGGTAAATACAAGTTTGGATCTCTCTCAAGGAGAAATAAAAAAGAAACCAGCAGTGATCATCCAGCAGGAATTTTTGGCAACCGTCAGTAATTACGAAGAACATATTAGAATTTATACTGACGGTTCTAAAACGGTTCTAAATGGTGTTGGATGCTCGATATATGTAAATGAAGAAGCCCACTTTTGGAGACTGCCAGATGTGGCCAGTGTCTACACGGCAGAACTCACTCCAATTCAGCAAGTTCTTCGCTACACTGAACACTATTGCGAAGAGAGAGTGCTAATATGTTCCGATTCATTAAGTGCACTCGTTGCAATTCGGAACAAGAACATTAAGGATGTCCTAATTGCAAACATCCTGTCCATTTTATACGTACTAAAACAACGAGGACAGCGATGCGTTTTTGTATGGACTCCGGGGCATGCTGGTATTACAGGTAATGAAATCGCAGACGAAGCTGCCAGAAAGGCAACACTCTGCGATGATTTGGATGCATTTCCTGTAAGAGTGGCAGATGTTAAAAACCGTCTAACAAACATAGTAAAAAACAAGTGGAACGCTGAATGGAGGAGTTTAAATACAAAATTAAACTCAGTTAAAACTTCTCCTTATAAATGGAAAAGCGACTTTAAGTTGACTCGCCGTGAACAAGTAGCGGTGACCAGACTTAGAATCGGTCACACGCGATTAACAAATTTATATTTGTTAACCGGCGAAGTGAGACCAATGTGCGGTGTTTGTAATAAAACACTGACAATCAAGCATCTAATAGAAGAGTGTACCATATATGAGGACCTCAGAAAGAGGTTCCGTCTTACAAATAATATTAGTGCTGATCTGGATAATGGAAATGAAGAAAATATAGTTGCATTTTTACATGCCAGTGGACTTCTTAAAAGTCTATAAAATGGAAGTTTAAAGCTGTGGTAAAAGATACTCTAAGCGGTAGTTTTATATATACATATAAGGGAGTCTCGAAGCGTGACACGTATAGTGACGGGAGGTAGCCCTCTTGCCTAGGCCATTTTGGCTCACCTGCATTCAAGAGCAGTGAGTCGGGGTGTGTCCGATGATGGCATGGGGGACCCTCAAGGGTGAATTGAGGGCGCGAGGCTATGGGTGTACGCCGTGCATGCCTATGGCCTGATATAAGAAGGATTCAACTGCCACGGCACCCTGGCACGACTGATATACTGCTCAACGGCGGTTCTGGTCGCCCCGAGGGTGCTTAAGTAAACTATAAATGAGACTTCGTAGAAGAAAGAAAGATATGGTATTGATAAGACTAATTTTAATTTTAATTTCATGGTCTTTTGAGAACCTATCTCAAATTTTAATATTGGGTCCCTTTACACCCCGTAAGTGTTTGTGATTGTCCTTGTCTTTTATGTTTTAATGTTTATTGTGAAGTTTGTGTTTTTAAATAAAATGTAAGGGCCCTTTACACCCTTACATATGACGATCCTGATGGAGATAATAATTTCTTTTAAAGAATGTGACGAGGGCTAATGACCTTAGCAGTCGATGCCCGTAAAAATTCAGTTAAAAAAAAAAAAAAAAAAAATATAGTAAATATTTTGTATAGAGATTACCGAGATGATTTAATGATTATAATTGAATAATTCATGAATTTTGTTGGCAATCTGAGAAAAAATAAAGTTACTTATGAAGAATTTGATTGAAGAACTTTATTTTTTAATAACACTTAACGTTAATTTGATAAAATTCAAATGTCATCATGAGAATTAAATCCTTGGCAAAGGTAAGTTTAAAAAAACTACACCCCTGACTAAGAGTGATCAGGAATTATTAAGGAAGTTAGGGTTAAATAATACAAAAATAACTGTAATCCTACAGAGGTTTCTAAATTAACAAAAAAAAAAAATTCAATTTTTAGGCTTATATTTTTATAAGCAGAATTCTAATATATTTTTAAGATTTCATGAAACAATGTAGATTGAGGAAATAAATAGAACAATTTTTGAATGGATTTTTTTTTCTCAAATAAGAAAGTAAACGAGTCATTTAAATTGTGTTAATTCAAATTAATTACAATTTTGCCATGAATATTTCACAAATCTTTATTTTGTATAATTCATAAATATCTGCAAAGTTATTTTATTGTTATGAGATAATCTAATCATAGTACATTACAATTGTGGCTAGGTCAGTGTAGTTAGTCAATTTAAATACACTTTATAGTGAATTCCCAGATAAAATTTTGTTGCAGTTCTTTAAACCTGCAATCCTTATGTTAATTATTAAAATTAAATTTTATAATTTCTTTTTTTTTAAATTAAAATTAAAGAATTCTCAAAGAGACAGTGAATCAAAAGGCTAATTTTTTTGTTGCTTTAACTACCCAAACATTTTGTTGAATTTGATTGTCATTTCAAAGGAATTTGAAGTGGCAATGACTACAGGCAAATTTTTAATGCTATCCATATTACAAGGTATTGTAACTGGCCTCCAGTTAATGTAATAGGTAAGACCAGCTCTTACATATAAGAGCTGGTCTTGGATTTATTTCTGGTTATTGCTTGGCATTTTTTCAACTAAAAAAATGTATATAAAACATGTCTGAGGATGTAATATTAAAAATAAATAAATATATATCAATATATAAATATAAATATAAATATATAAATAATATAAATATTAAAGCACATATCAGTTTATCTCAGCTGTGTGTTTTCTATGTAGTTCCCAGAAAAGATCAAGCAACAGTCATAATCTTCAACTTTAAAGAGGATTAAAAATAATTATGCAAATTTCTATTACTCCATTGAATAACAGAGATTCTGTTGAAGTAATAATTAAATCTTTTTAAACATTTAACCAATTTTAACCTTTGTTACTTCACTGATTGCTATTAAATCTGTTGTATTTTTTTAATCTTTGAGTTCAATGGTAACTTGTGTATGTATGAGGTGATTTAATGCAATTCCTGTATACTGCTTCGGTTACTATTTTGTATATAAAAAAAGTTTTTAATAAGTTCTTTATGTGGTAAATAATTATAAAAATTAAGGTAATTTATAATTCAGTTATTAAAAAAATATTATTTAATGAAATAATTATTATATTTTTAGGGTGAACATAATTTATCTATTAATTAATTAATAACCGTAAATCAGTTAATAAATAAAAATAAACTTTTAATTTTATTTTCAAACTTGTAAGCTTTAAAATAGTTTTATTTAAATAATAGTAATTAGATAAAATTTTTAATATTTTTCAATTACTTGCAAACCTCCCCTCAAAACTTCTGATCCATCACTGACTGACTAAGGCACATGTGCAGTGAGAGCAGGTAGTTTTCTAGCTACGGTAACTAACTCAAAATTAGAACTGCCTTAGGGGAAGCTTGTGAGCTTTATTGCTTTCAGTTTTCAAGCCATACTTACTTGATTGATGTGAGGGATGGTTTTGTATTTAGTTAATGGATGTTTAATCCAAAACTTTTACTAAGCATGTTATGGAAAACGGTGAATGTAATCTTGTTTAAAAATAAACTGAATTTATGCTTTTGTTTTGAGTGTAATCAACTTTATTTCAGTTTATTCATTTTATTAACATTTTCAGTTATTTTCATTTATATTATGTATTTGTTGAATCTCTGCCTGATTAACAGTTTATATTGCAATAATATTTGTCAGGTTATTATTGTTGATTAAATCATTTAAACAATCACTTCATTAATAGTGTCTATGGAAAATCTAACATTTATTACTTGTTTACAGAGCTTTGAAATTGTTGATAAAATTTTTTGTTTGTTGAATCTTTTTTTTGAAAATTCATTTATACGAGTAGTTTTGTTTATACTATCATATAAAATTATTAAAATTATTTAGTAATATTAATGCTTTATTACTTAATAAAATAAATCATAATGCATTTGAACTATTTGAAAACTTGTTATGGTTTAGTTCCTGACTCTTTTGTTAAAAGTAGGCCTAGAGTATGGTTTCACAATGCTTTCAAAATTGCTATTGTTCTTTGAATAGAAACAATTTATACAAATATCGAGGCGTCCTCTGAATAGAATAATGAAGTGTTATGAAATGTTGTTTATGCTTGACTTTAGAATATTTTAATGGAATTTTGACAGACCTATTTGTACTCCTAAATTATTAGAAGAATTGATTAAATAAATACATGCCTATGCACATAAATACAAACCTACACAGGGAAAATTATTTATTCTTCATTACACTGTTGAATATGATGAATTTGCTATAAATTAATAGTTATTTTAATAAGTAGCTTCTGACTGATTTTGTTGTGCAGTACTGATCCAATACAGTCAATTTGAAGTAAGAGGTATATGATCTTAACTGTCTATATTACTCGTAAAAGTTCTTGACATTCTTGTACATTTTATTGTATCTCTTAGTTAATTTATTTCAACAGTACCAAAATTATTTCATCTAAATCAACTGATTTCTAGCTTTCAAATAAATAAACAAGTTCCATTTTTATGATATATAATATTAAGAGATTATAACCTTGTGAAATGGATTGATTATTTGGTATCATAACCATAAAATTTAAAATGAACTGAAATGAATCTCAGTAGCTTTATCAATATTGTAATACATGTTTATAGAAAAATTAGTTGTTGATTAAAATTTAAAATAAATAAGTCATAAAAAACAGTTCATTGATAGTCTAAAAAAAGATTTTGTTTTGCTCTTTTTTAAATGATTTTTTAATATCATATTTATAATTATGTAATAAGTTACACAGATACTAAATTTTATAAAGTATAAGAAATGTAAATTACTTTTAGTATAGAATTAAAAAACAAATATTGGATAATTAAAATATTTCCATCACTGATTTTTCGATATGTATTTAAAAAAAATCTTTCATTCATTTAATAACATGCATAAAATAATTAAAATTTTTGATGTTTCATCATGTTTAATTTACGCTATTATTGTGTAATATCATACACACTTTTTAAGATTAGATACAGTTATGTAAAACAAAAGGTATCTTATAAAGTGTATTCTCTTTTAAATTGTGATATTAAAGGTAATAATTTTGTAAGATAATTTTATTAATTTAACATGGTTTACAACAGCAATACTAAATAATAAATTATTTTGCTTAGGATCCATACATTTTTATTTTTATATTTTGTACGAGCTAATCGTTTTGAATTGTACAAATTATGCACTGATGAGAAGTTATCTATTTTGCTTTTTTTTACAATAATGTATAATATTTTATTAGATTCCACATTTTTTGTTTTGACACCATAATTGAGTTTAATCGACTTAATTTCACTTTATTCATCAAGAATTTCGTTCGAACTTCGCCGGTAAGAGTCCGTAGACGAACTGGACAGTACGGTGAAGTCAACGAACTATGTTTACAATTCTAAACATGACGTAACCTATAACTGAAATGAAAATGGGGGAAAAACATAAAAAGTAAGCATGAAAACAATATACTTCAGTTCAGTTAGATTTGTAATAAACAATACTTTCAAAAAAATACCTCGAATTTTGTTAGACAACGTTTTTTTCTTCCACGTGATGAACCGTGGAACTCGAATATGTCACTTTTCCTCAGAATGGTGGCTTTACGAATCGCGCCGCCAGGTAGCAGTACTTGATAATACTAGTGTACAAAAACTTGAATGATAAAGTACTTGAAATATTAAAATTAAAAAAAATATCTTGTTTTAATATTAAGTGCTCTTATGTAAATGAAAGCTCTGAAGATGAAACAATTTTTTTTAATTCTCATCACTTCTTTAAAAAAAAAAAATTAGTTTACAAGAAATTATAGCTGCTAAATTGTTAAACAAAACACAAAAAACAGGAACAGTAGGAAAGTGCCGCAAAAATGTAGTACGAATTGCGCCACTAGGTAGCAGTACCTGATAGAACTAGATAGCGTCCAAAAACTTTTATTCTTCAGTTAAAACTATTTGAACTAATTGATGGAAAAATAAAAGTTCATTTAATAATAATATAAAAAATGTGTCCACGGATACGATAAAAATCGAGAATTACACTATCAAAATAATAAGTGCAATATTACATTACGGATCTTCGATTCGTGAAAGTCATTAAATTAGTTTAAAAAAGTAAAAATTTGATAGGAAGTTAATGATATAACTGTCAGTAAAAATAAATTGGTGCTAAAAAATTCAAAAAAATGTATATTTCTTTTGGAAAGACAATAAATTTTAGTAATAAATCCGTAAGATTAGCAATTCATAAAAAAAAGAATAATCTAACAAAATGCAGTAATACCAAAAAAATTACAATGAAATTGTAAACTGTACGGTAACAATCTCGTAGATAAAATGATACTGATATAAAAAACGTGGGAGACTACAATTCTATTATCAAAATCTGTTATGTATTTAGAATTCTGATTAAAAAAAATTGTGTTAAATATATAGACAATAGATATACAATAATACGTAGATAATACAAAATATTTAAGCATCCCAAATAATAGGCAAAAAGTAGAAAAAAATTGTTAAAAAACTCTTACCGGCCCGATTTAATATCCTTTAGTAAATATATTGCGTTAAAACATACATTAAATTAAAAACTCGAATTTTCATCACGATGAACAAGGTGAAACCTTGAAATAATGTTGAATACTTTAAAGACAATATGAGTCGTAGTAAAAATTACTTTCAAAACAAATATGTAATTGAAGAAAAGATGTTGAATCATTAATAAGTCAACAAGCAATAGAAATGCTAATAGATGATAAATTTGTGACAGAAAATTTATAATTGTCAAATTTAACCAAAATTGAGGTAATGACTTTATACTACCCCTACTAATTTTATGAGGTTGTTAAATGAAATCGGGCCGGTAAGTTTTGTAATAAAATTTTGTATTTTTTGCTTATTTTATGGAATGCTTAAACATGTTTTATTATCTATTATTGTATATATATTGTCTATATATTAACCATGTATTATTTTTAAACAAAATTCTAAATTAATAACAGATTTTGATAATAGAAATGTAGTCTCTCACCTTTTTTGATATCAGTATCATTTTGTTATCTACAAGACTTACTGTATGGTTTACAATTTCAATGTAATTTTTTTGAATTTTATTAACACTTACAGTTATTTTCATTTGTATTTGTTGAATCTGCCTAGTTAACTCTCTATCTTGCAATAATATTTTTCAGGTTTTAAATAATATATTCTGAAATACAAACAGAAAAACATACTTTCAGCTTTATATATAAGATATATACTGTGGTTGAAAGGTAAATTACACTCCTTCTAATTTCTCTTATAATTGAGGTAATTATAAGATATTATTTGACAGCATTCTTCCTTGAACCAAGGGGCTAATGTATATTTCATTCTATTTGGCTTTTGGAGGGAAGGGAAATTCAAATATTTCAAGTGGGATCAATAGTCATTTGATTATTATTTTAATGAGCTCGTTCAGATGAGAAAAATGATACAGTTCATACAAATGATACAATTTAAACTAAATTCTGATCGCCCAATATAAAATGATGGCCAACAAAATTGTTTCAGATAGCTAGAACTATATGCTTGTATACTGTATTAATATTTTTGTTATTTGAGGTATCCCAGTCTTTTTTTTTTAAATCTTCTCCAGAGAAGTTACTGAGAGGTTAACTCAGTAAGCCCCAATTTAGAGTATTTGATTTTCAGGGTGGTGGGAAGCAAGGGTAGCTCAAAGATTTTAAATGGAATATATGGTCATGTGATAGCTTGTTTTAAAGGACTTTGCAAGGCAAGCAAAACAGTATCAAAATAACTAAATTCCAACTATTTAAATTAATATGATAACCATAAATATCATTATGTTAATTAAAAATTGAAAAAAATAATTATTAAAATTTTTCGAATACTTCTTTTAAGCAGTTTTGATGAATTTTATTTAATCTGAGTAAATAACAGTTTGCAATTTAATTACTTTTTCATGTGTAATTAATTCTATTTTTTATTTAAAAAAGGTCCTATAATCTAATGAATTAATAATACTGCTCAATAAAATTATTTCAGTTAAAAATATTATTGCTTGTCCCTTCATATTAAGTTTATAAACTGTGCTTCCTGTTTCTCCTTGCAGTAATATGGTCACTACTCAAAACCTTCTCTCACTCTGTGAAAAGTTTCTGGTGAAATCTTCTTACATTCTATCTCAATATGTTACCTTAATTTTTTGAGAGAAGTTGCCTGTGAGTGATAAACAGTTGATTTTAAATGGCCCCAAGAAAGAAATTAAGGGGATTAAGGTCAGGTGCCTGTTTGTCATTCAATACTACCATATCACTTATCCAACAATTTGAAAACTGCTGATTCAACACATTTTACAAGTAGAATCTGAAAAAGTATAGCACCCACCATTTTAGAAACTCTCTGTATATACACAAAATTAATAGTTAACAAAATTGCAACCTAACAGCCGAATATATAATTTTTTGTAAAAATTTATTTTTATCAGTATACTTGTGTTTATTAAATTTAAAAACTTAAAACTACGTAGATGAATATTTACCATCTCAGATATTACAAACAAAAAAAAACATCGTTCTTAAGAAGCTTTCTGGCAAGCAAAAGATTATAAAGAGCTCTGCAAAGTGTATAAAAACATGCTAAATAAAAGCAGTAAGTGATAATTTTTTTTCTCTATAAAATAAAAGCAATTTATTTTAAAAATAATTTTTTACATTTTATTTTTTTACAGCGTAAATAATTATGACTGGCTAACTGACTTACACATTATGTAACGTACACATTAAGTTCTCTTTAATGGGTTTATTAATATGTTTTTTTTTTTGCAAATATTACAAAGTTACAAATTTTATTTTATATAAAAAGGGATATTGAAACAAAATTCTGATTTGTTCTTCCAAAAAAAAATTTCTTAGCTTAGGTATTTGTTATCGATTACTTTAATTAATAGTTGTTACGGTATTAGAAACTCATCATAGAGTTTATAAAGTTTTTACTTTAACAGTTTCTTTTTACTCCTTGTACGAAGTAAAGGAAGTATTGTGATCGCGAAAAATTTTGTTTTCAGATTTCAGTCGAAATATCCATTTTGACCATCCTTGAATTCATTTTGACTAGTTAATCAGATTCATT
Source organism: Lycorma delicatula (assembly GCF_047948215.1). Lineage (NCBI taxonomy): Eukaryota > Metazoa > Arthropoda > Insecta > Hemiptera > Fulgoridae > Lycorma > Lycorma delicatula. Next base: position 197,189,592 of record NC_134456.1, on the reverse strand, counting down.
GCATGTTAATAAAAATTTATTTAAGGACTTTAAAATCTAAAGATCTTTCGACCAGTTCGCAAAACTCCTTTTGGATGCACTCGGCTGCACTCAGCTCCGGACGCTCACACAGCTCCTAACGGTTCACTCGGCTCCGTACACATTATGTAGGCCGGCTCCATACTACATTCATAGTCTTCTTCCAACAGCCCTCGTGGACTCAACGTAACATTATATATACGGTTCATCATATTGCATACAAATTTACAAAAAATAATACTAATTGTAGGATAAAAATTTTACCAGTCGAATTTATTTCAGTTTATGTAACAAATCTATGTTGCTACATTTGCTAAACTTTCCTGCTGTTTGTGTTTTTGATTAGCAGCTATAATCTCTTGTAAACTAATACTTCATTTTTTTTTTAATGAAGTGATGGGAACTAAAAAAATTATTTCATTTTCAGTACTTTCATTTACATAAGAGGATTTACTATTAAAACAAGCTGTAGTATATTTTCTTTTAAATGTTGTTATTTCAAGTACATTATCATGTTCTTGTACGTTTCCTAGTATTATCAAGTATTGCTACGTAACGGTGCGATTGTAAATCTACCTTCTATAGGAAAAAGTGACGTACTCGAGTCCCGCGGTGCATCAGATGGAAGAAAAATACGTTGTCTAACAAAATTCAAGGTATTTTTTGAAAGCATTCTTTATAACAAATCTAATTGAACTGAATTATGTTTTTATGCTTATTTTTTTCCCCCATTTTCATTTTTAGGTTAGGTCATATTTAGAACTGTAAACGTAGTTCATTGACTTCGCCGTGCCGTCCAGTTCTGCGGACGCTTAACGGCGAAGTTCGAACAAACTTTTTGATATTGATTTATTAATAATTTTTAACCCCTGATTGTAAAAAGAACTTTACAATAAATAATAAATCAATTACAATACAATACAAAAAAAAAAATCAGAAGTTATTAGTGAAATAAAATTTTATGTACTTTTAATTTTAAATTAAAAATCTTACAGAGGCTAATAATTATTTATAAATCAATATATTTAAATTCAATAAAAAAATTTAAAAAAATATATATATGAAGTCGGATTCGAATCGATGTGTCCATGATTACGGATCCGACAAAATCCGAGGAGCGGCGCTCCTCACTTACTGAGGAGCGCCGCAAGTGTAAGTGTACTTGAGCGCCGCTCAAGTACTTCTTGAGCGGCGTGAAACAAAATTAATATGTAAACTAATATAAAATGCTGATACGGACACCAATAAAAAAGTGATGCAATGTGGTTTCCACCACAATGCAATTGTGTAACTGTCCACTTTATTAAAGAGTTGGAGGATCGTATCTCACTTTCAAATGAAGTGAGTTTAAATGAAATACAGCAAAAAAATGCGTATAAGTAATTTAATACGCGTACAAGGAAGTCATGTGGCATCCACAACAGATTTTTTAACTCAGAAAAAAAATACTATCTCTCAAACACATGCACTTAAATTTTGTTTTTTATAATCTCATTGCTTAGCTTTTATGTAGTGTATCTGCTGTACACATATGAACTCATTATGTATTTGTGAGCGGGTTTAAATTTTTTGTTTTCATTTATAATTATAGAAAAGAAGACTGAGCATTTAAAGATAAAAGAGACTAGAACAGAACATTATCTGAAAATAGAAGTCGTTCTTCTCACAGGCTATACCTACGAATTACGTTTTGATCAACGAGTGCACTGGTACTTCTCCTGGGATCTGCAGCAACGAATGGCCGTTGAATGACCACAATAATTATTATTTGTGTGGTCAGGCGGTAGCAGATTTCCCTTCAGACTCGTCAAGTCCCGTGAGGCTCCTAACTCAAGGGTCCTCTACCTCCGAATACCTTGCAGTCCGCTTCTTTCTTAGTCCTTCCTTCTCAATTTTACAGTTTAACTTATGTTGTATCGCTTCTAACGATACGTTATTGATTTTTTCTTTTGTAGATGTTAATTCGGTAGTCACCATCTGTTTATTAATTTTTAAAACATTCCGCACAAGTTTTCTCCTGACTTGTAATTTCATTAAATGTAATGTTAAAAATGCAGACCTATAAAAATTACATTTTTACATTTAGCAGGTCGCATTGAAGATTGAAAAATACATGTACGAATATTAATCGTGAAGAGATTAAGATATATTCACGGATCATACGGTTATTGTAGATCCTGATGATTTTTAAAGGTGTAAGTAGTACAAATAATTGTTTCACCATTTGTTGCGTTTGGAAGTAGGGAATAATATTTATTCTAAAATATTTGTTAAGTCGACAGATAAGGGTAGATTTTTATTTCAAATTCGTAGTTTATTCGTTTAAAGTAGTTGTTTTTTTTTCATTTAAATGTACTTAACCCTTTATTTATTTTTATTAATTTAGATTTTATAATAATTTTCGTTATGATTTAAAAAAAATAACTATTTAATTTTTAAAATATAAAATTTATCATTAACAATAATATTATTTGTTAGTACAAGTTGTATTGCATAAGATTTGTTATCTTGATCTATTTTCTTATTAATATTTTAATCCCTTTTGGTAATCAGTTGTATTTATTGTATTATATTTATATAACGTAAATTATAATCTATACAACGAATAAGTAAATAGTGAACTTCATATTATCTTAGTCAAGTTATATGTATTTGTAGGTGCTTAATGTAAATCAACTTGTCACCGGCTAATTGAGTAATTCCCTTCTCGCATTTATGATAGAATTTGAGGTAAATAAACAGTGACATATCATTAGTATGTTTAATATAGCGGGAATTTAATGCAATTTAGCGTTTCACTGGTACGTTCGATGTAATTTTCTTACTATTTCTTTTTTTTTAAAGGCTATGAACAATTTACCTTATAATTGTAATGAAATAATATATTCTTTAAATGATAGAATATTATAGTAATGAAACTAGAAAGTGAAACATGCTTATAGGGAACTTAATCTTGTTATATTGTTGATCGGATTAAATCAATCTGTTTCGTACCTAGTGTTTTGTGTATATATAGGGAACTATACTGCATTGCTGTCCTGGATGTTTCAGCTGTCATGTAACTATGGTACTACAATATTTAAGCCTAATGGTGTTGGTTTGAACATAAATACATCGCTGTTTTACTGCTGTAATTCTATATCACTGAATAATATCCTGCTACTGAATAGTGCAGAATAAATAACAATTACTACACTACAAATAACAATTGGGTTTTAATCCCTCAAGTTTTCAATTAATTTCCAGGATTAAAAAAGAAGAAAATCTAAGGTATAATTTTTTTGCTCTTAATTAAATTGTAATTGTATAAAAGGTTGGAAAATCTTTTACAATTTTTATCGCAAAAATTAAGTTCAACATTTTCAGAATTTTTATAGGCTTTGTAATTATTATTCTAATTTAAGGAAAAATCCAGTAAACAATTTTTTACTTACCAATATTCTAATTCTTATTAAGAGTAAAAAATATAGTAGTAATAATAACAGAAACGATAATAATAAAAAGAAAACATAATGAATATACGGATTCATTGCTAAGAGAGAAATTCAATTTGAAAGTAAGAGAAATAAAGGTGAAATGAAATTTGAAAGAAAGAATAACAGTGAGGAGTTAAATGTTAAATTATCAGAAAACAATATAATCCAGTAGTCATTAAGTTTTATTATTCAGGTAACAGAATTATAAGGATGAATTTAAAAATCAAAAGGAGCCTAATTAAATGTAATTAAAATACGTAGACTAGTAAGTATCTGTTAAATTTCTTCAGAAATGTAAAAAATCAACAAAATTATTAGAATTCACTAATTATATTAATCAGAAATAATTTTGTTGTTCATCCGTGCCGAGAATATCTCCTGAACTGTTAATTGAAAAAAAAACCCATCAAAAATTATTCAATTCACTTGTCTATTGTATCAAAATGGTTACATTTAGGAAATAACAAAGATTTTTGATATTAAATCATTCTTTTCCTGAATATCTTGTTGGTTAAAACGAAAGAAAACTTTTTAAACGTAAATGCAAGGTATAGAGTGAAAGTTTTTGAAGTGTAGTTTGCAATGATTTTTTTTCACCTAAAAATTGTTCAAAGTTATTCAAGATTGAAACGTTTTTCCTTCCTCTACCTCTTCTAACCTTCACGACCTCTTATATATAAGAAAGTTTCTAAGATATTTAACATGATTTAAAAAAAATGATGTACACAAATGCAGGAGTTGGAAAGATATGTTTTTATTAATTCTTTAACATTTTTGTTAATGTATCACTTTTAATCTACTAGTAAATTAATTATAAAAAGACTTATTCAAGAGATATCTGGTTTCAAAATATATTTCTATAGTCAGCAAAAATTAATAATGTCTGTTTAAAATTATTAACTAAAATGTGCGAAAAAAGTATGTTTTTAGTATTTATCTTTAGTACTTATCTTTAGTATTTAAAATTGATTTATTAGGAATTATTTAATTTATTTATATTATTTTATTTATTTAAGTCTTTTTTTAAATTGCGTTTATAACAAAAAGATTCCACTTTCAGCTTTTCCGATCTCAGTAAAACACTCGATTTAGTTACAAGTTTTTAACTGATGAAAAAACTTAATAGCTATGGTACCAAAGAAGCTACTTATAACTGGTTAAATTGATACCTTATCAATTGAAAACAGGTAGCTGAAATTTCATCTTCTGATGAGAATACACACGTAAAAATTTATATCTACATCTTCAGTTCAAGATACAAAACGCGGAGAGCCAGTGGGATTATCCTCCTCATTCCATTTCATAATTACAATATTTTTATTGCTCATTATGCGAAATTTCTGATAGTTTAATTAGATAAGTTCTTTTAAAGTGATAAAGTTGATTTCGTTTGCAAACAAAATCAAACCCTACTGTTTTGTTAATAGATAGACAAACGCTAAATTTAATAAGACCTAAATGAGACGCTTAACTTTTCGTCGTTATTAAATATTTATTATCCTTACCTACACTTTTGTCTAAAGCTGGATTTTTAGGATAAGACAGAATAACGTCTGGAGGTCTTCCTAAATCCATATACTAAATTTCTTCTGTTCTATATTTCTGTATTTTTCTGTTTGTACGGGATTATTTACAAACGGTTTAGTTTACCTGTACATAATAGTTTACACAATTTAAACTCATTAATTTTTCACTCGAATTGTCAGTAAATCGTTCTGTCGTTATGAAAAATAACAAATTTTCCATTTCCTCTCAAAGGATACATTAAAAATATAAAGTTAAAGGAAAAAATCAATCACATTTTTCTTTCACAGAAACCTTTATAATTTACGCAATCAAAATGCACTGTAGCAAAAAAATTGATGAAATCAAATTTTGAAAAATTTCTCTGAAAACATTGCTGAAATTTTAAGCAATTGAAAATTTGTTTTATAACATTTTGCGCTAACGAGATGTATCATTTATCATTTTTTTCTTTATCACTTGAATCTTATAATGTTATTAATTATAATTTTAAAAAAAAATCTTTATAGTCTTCTTTATAATTCTTTTTTTTTAAATATAGTTATTTATTTTTTTATTATTATTGTTATTATTATTAATTTTTTTAACATAATTAAATATCTGTAATACATTCCACTGGAACAATTAATAAAGATCTGTTGAGTGTTCATAGTTGTCTACAAGAAGAAAATCCCAACAGATATTAACAAATATTCTGTTCATTCTGGCTGAAACAGCTGTCCATGCGATGGATAATAATGAATTTTTTTTGAACTGTTGAAATAATGTCTTGCCTGACCAGGACTCGAACCAGAACTTTCGGATGAAAAGCAGAGTTGCTTCTACCGAGAATGTAAGCCTTTGTAATTTAACGCATCACATTACGTTGCAATTCTATCCATGATTAATTTACTTAAAAATATTACTTCCTAATAATGTTGTTCATTGGGATTTACTATTTTACTGAATGAATTAAGGCAGGTAAAATATAAAACAAAATTTGTGTGAAACATTTAAAAATAATTTGTTTGTGTTAGATAGTGATCAAATGACCGTATTATTAATTAAAAATAATTGTGAATATGGTTTAAAACGATTTAATAGACTAATACAACAAGAAAGTTTTCCTAAATTTACAATTATTGATGTAATGCGGAAGATAGCAGTAAAGTAGTATACAAAACAAAATTGGAAAAATGATGATCATGCACTTAGTTCTGGTAGAAGTGATTAAAACGATAAAAACAAAACTCAAGCGTATTGAAAGTACTTGCTCTAAATAATAATTATTAATAACGGAATGAATAAGTACCTATTGTATTAAAATAATAAACTCGCAATGTAGTAGTCTGGAACACGAATGAATTAATCATCTTAAATTTTGCTTGTCATTATCAAACTACCACAGGCAAAGGCGACCTATTGGAATTGCTGTTCACTATCTTATACACGCCCAAATAGATTGAGTGTTTCTTTCCCGGAATAACTTAGAATTGGTACAGAAGAAATATCGGGTAGTGATTCTATATGTTTCAACAGAAAAACAAATTATTAATAAATTAATAAAATTAATACACATACGGTAACATTAATTACACATACTGTAATTTTAATAAAAATGATAAATCACGTTTTCGATTACAAGGTGGTTGAGCCAACCGGTTAATTCGTTATTGATTTATTATAAACATATTCGTGTAGGTCATATACCGTTATTCATTCCGTTCGCATAAACGGAAGTTTTATATTTCAATTTTATTTTTTATTGAAGAGAATTGCAATAAAGGGACAGGATTTTTTAATATTTATTTACAGTCAAATAAATTCAGTTCAGTTTTCAAGGGATAAGGTGGATTCGTTTTGACGGTCCACACCCTGATTTGTATTCCTATGTGGTCTTTGCTTTGTGTGGGAGGCCGGCTGAGAGATGAAGGTAAAGGGCGCATACTCACACATAGATACCGCTGAACATGAGGCAAGCAAGTCCTACTTACTGTCTAAACAGCATATATCTGTGTCTTTTATCCTCCTTCACCCTTTCTCTCTTTCCTCTCGCTCTTCATATTTGGTTGAATATGTGCGCTTCATCGGATTTCCCTTTCTTTCTGTAGCTGATTTATCTTCAAAACAAGTTAGAATCTTTTGGAGAGTAAATAGCATACAATATATATTAAATATTACAGTTACGTCTACCCACACACACTACGATATTGTCTTTTTTTAATATATATTTTTTAAGTTACAAATTCTATATTTGAAACTCTGAATAATAATAGTAAAAATGTGTTACTAATTAAATATATCTATATTCATTAAAAATTATTACATTTATTTTACGCACTCGACATTTTAAAGAGTACTTTAAGTTTTGTATGAAAATATTTAAATATACTGAATACGATCCACGAAGAAATTTTAATTTATTCTAAGCTAATATTAACAATTCAAATTTACGTTTTCTACATTAAGGCAATTTGAAAAACGTTTAGCAACAGTAGTCGCGATATTGTTTGAAACGGTAAGATTCAGTACATGATGATTTAGATTAATATTTTTCACGAGATGAAAGGTTTAATTGCCACCTAATGCGGTAGCAATTAACTGGTAATGAACTCAGGAAGAAGCTGCTCGAAAAGTTGAAGATTTTTTCAACAGTGATATATAGAATAAGCATAAGTCGATAATATCCAAACTATATTAATTGTAATATTATACAATCTTTCTGTGTTCATTTTGGTTGATCAAATCAAAAGCCAGTTAAAGTTAATATATATTAGTATAAACGCTATTCAGTCAGATTAATGAAAAATATTACGTTAGAAAGTAACAACTTTTAAACTAATTTCTCAGACAGTTTTTTGATATATTTTTTCCAATAAAAGTAAAGTTCTTTTATAAATAAAAAGAATTAACGGTTAAAAAGAAAGTTTATGAAAGACCTGTTTTTACTTATTTTTTTGAAAGTAAAAGATTACGGCGTAAATTCATCTCGAACAATCCAGTATATGCTGGTCGATATGAAAAAGCTTCTTTTGGAACAAAAGAAGCTTTTTCATATCGAGTGAAAGAAGCTTTTTCATGGTTCCTTTACTCAGTCTTTCATTTCGCCTAGTGCTTTTATCATGCTTCTGAAGCTGGGTTTATGAGTACCTGGAAAATGTATTTTTCTATTTTACACAGCACTTCCGACCCAGGAATTTCCCCGGAATTTATTTTAATAACCTACACAACGTTTCTTAAAGACGTTATACGCTCTTTTCTTTCTTTGTATAGCTTCACTTATTTCATCGTTACACCATGGAACGGATTTCTTCGTAAGTTTCCCAGATGTTTTGGGAATGAATCTCGATGTTGACTCAATTATTGCATTTGCTATAGCGTCGACATCGTCCTCGATAACTCCAGTTGTTTCAGGGAGTATCGTTCTAGCTGTGAAGCTCGCCCAATCTGCCTTTTCAAACAACCATATTTTAGAGATGGGATATATTTTTCTTGTAACATCAGTTACAATTTGCACCGGGAAATGATCGCTTCCATGCAAATCGTCTAAAACATGGAAGCTGTACCTCGGTGCTATCGATCCTCTTATGAGTGCAAGATCTATACAGGACGTCGATCCATCTCTGGCATTGAAAAAGGTTCCTGACCCGTCGTTTAAAATAATAAGTTCAGAATTCATCAGGAACCTTTCCAATACTCTTCCGCGGGGATCTACTCGATCCGATCCCCAAAGAGAATTATGAGCATTAAAATCACCCACCAGTACGACAGGTTGGGGAAGCTCAGAAATTAATCGCGCTATGTCAACCTCCTTCCAATCAAAATATGGCAGGTATATGCTGCAAACTGTGACCTGAAGCGGACGCTTCATTCTAATGGCGACCGCTTGTAGATTTGTATTTAGATCAACAGCTTCGATGGTAGCTCTGGTCGATGTTAGTATGGCTACTCCACCTCTAACTCTTACATTTGGCGGTTGATCTCGCCGAAATATATCGAATCCATTTAATTTAAAATTTTCTTTTCGGCTGAAATGTGTTTCTTGCAGACATATACAAATCGGGTCTACATCATGTACTAAGCGTTGGAGCTCATGGATGTTTGAAAAACATCCATTGGTGTTCCATTGTACTATCGACTCGCTGATTTTAAATTAAATTAAATTACATTATTGTCTTGGTTTTCCTTTTGGCCATCCTTTTTTCTCTTTTTTTCCATACTGCGAACACGAAGCTGTTCGCAGATAACGTCGTCGCCCGTATAGCTTCCCGTCTCCGAGTCGGAGACAACCGAAGCCGCCGCCGACGACGACGGACATGGATCGGCGCCGGTTTCGGGCGCCGATTGAGAGGCGGCGACCTGGCCGACCCCCGATACGGGAATAGCACCAGTCACCGCCTGTGAAAGGGGGGACACTCGCCCCCCTGTGTGGTTTTTTGTGGCCTGTGTGGTTTAGAGGCCACCTCTTTTGCAGGAGGCTTGGCAGCCTCTATAACTCACTCTTTCTTCTTATCATGAAGATCATGAAGATCAATCGCTGAGACGGCCTTGACATTCTGGTTTGGCGTTTTCTTTTCTACAGGAGCAACTTTCATTTTTACAGGTTATCTTCAGCAGGCTGTACTACTATCTTTGGCTTAACAAATTCTTTACTGCTGAAAGGTTTCATCTTGTTTTCGATGATCCTTTCAATCATGTTAGCCAAAGTAGGCGCAAGTTTGTTTATAATTTGAGTCTCATCTACAGTAATTGGAGCAGAAGCAGGAACAGCAGCCGCAGCCTGAGGATAAGTTGTTGTTGCTCTAGGTTTGCGGACGTTAACAATCTTCTTTGCTTCGATGTAGCTGACTTTATGCAGGATTTTAACTTACTGCACAGCTACTTCGTCTTTGTAGACAGGACAATTCCTGGATCTACATGAATGCTGTCTCTTGTAATTGATACATGTAGGGGGCTCTTTACACGGCTCTCCCTCATGCACCTCACCGCCGCACACGCATATTTGCGTTCTCTCACATCTGATAGCGATGTGGCCAAACCGTTGGCACTTGAAGCATCGCATTGGCTGCGGGATAAATGCCCGCACATCCAATCGATGTCTCCCCGCTCTTATCTTCTCCGGCAAGGTAGGCTGGTTAAATGTGAGAACATGAGAGGCTGAAGGTAGGACTTCGCCATCCCTCCTCATGTTCAATCGGCGACACTCTATTACTCCTTGTGATGACAATTCCTCAACAATTTCTTGCTCCGAGCAATTTAGAAGATCCCGACAGACGACCACACCCCTTGAGGTGTAGAGCGTACCGTGGGGATCGACACGTACAGCCAGTTCTCCAATCTTTTTAAGCCCTAGTATCTTTTGAGACTGGGCATCATTTACAGTCTCAACATGAAGTCCCGTGAAGGTCATCTTTATTTCTTTAACAAGGCCTCCAGCGTATTTGGTTATTTCCCGAGCAATGAGAAAAGGACTCACCCTCGAGAAATTTCCACCCTCCTTTGTAATGACCAAATATTTGCGTTTAGGTACATTACTACTCTTAAAAAAAGCTTTTTGTAAGCTTTTTCTAGCCTCAATCTCAATCCTTCTAGATTCCGCACTCTTCCTCCGTTTCGCCTGAGGCGAAACGGCTGGTTCCAAACGAGGGTGTTTACGTGAACCCTCTGCCACATTTGATTGTTCAACTTGCATTGTACCAACCCTGGAGGTCCGTTCCGGTACTCCGGTGGAACCGGCATATGTCTTGACAGAGAGCGGATGCGCAGTCTCTGCACAGACTCCAGGCCCTTATACACCGAGGTTTTCAGGGCTCCTATGCCCCGAAAAACATGGTCACCTTAACTACATGCTTGCCATCGCGGGTGGCATGTGGACAACGAAAGGCCTCCGTTATACCTGCAAATAACTTCGACCGTGGCCGCCACATCGCCAGCTCTAAAGGTGGTATCAATCGTTAAAGTCCATAATCGTTAAAGTTTCGTACCTGCAGGTGGCCGCAAAATCCAGTCCTGAAATTTGGCCTGTAGATGAAATTCGGCCAAAAAATAGCATATCCGAGAACAACACTCGGAACCCCGTTAGCCAGCTACATGTAATGTACATAAGTACAGCTGTTGCCGCCCTGGACGTGGAACGTAGATGTTGTGTTCCGGACGTGGGGATTATCTAACTCAGGGTGGGTTAAATATTATTCTATTTTGTAAATTAATTTAATGTAATAAGTTTACTATGTGGATTAACCGAATATTTACAATGTTTTAATATGTTGCATGGAAATCTTTATTATTTTTTCAGGAAAATAATTTTTTTTTGTGGTTACAATACATTTGTTGATTAAACTCATTAAACTATATAAAACCAGTAATAATAATCTTTGTCTGAAATGACGTTTAACAATTGATGACTACACAAGGTACGATCGATTGTTCCGATTGATAAACAAGTTCCCGGAGGCCAAATAAATAATTATGCTTCGGAATGTTCATTTGTAAAACGTTGCCGGTGTTGGCGCCTCTGTTAGAAGGAGACGTACAGCATGTGTTCATTCATATTCTACACGTACACGCACTGACTGCGGATTTTCAACGCGTTGTTTGACACTACACAAAGTTTGTCCTTTTTCACTAGAACTCCCCTTTCTATGCATTCTCTTTACTCATACCACTGTACAAAGTACACACTTGTGTCCACACAATTAAATAAAAAAGCCAAGCTTACTGAAACATAAATTAATATGTTTCAGTAAAATGCATTAATTATAGAAAGTATCTAAACGAAAAACAAACACGTATTGGATATTAGTTTTTGTATCTATCAATTCTTATGAGTTTATCCCAGAAATTAATTTTTTGTTTTTAGATAAAAGTAATACCATTTTTGTTTGATGGTCTTGTATTCCTAAAAGACTCCTCCCACCAGTTAAATGACTACGGTTTTTAATGTCCATAGCAGTCTCTAAATGCGTATCTTCTATTCACTAAAATATAACATAAATATTCTTTTGTTTACTTCTTTAATGATCATGAGTAACTTTTAATACACTATTATTATTATTTTTTTTTTTTTAGTAAATACAAAGAGATTGGCAAAGAAAGAGATTTTTATTAAAGAATAATCGGACAAAAAATAAAAGAGATTTATTTTAAACGCTACACAATAAAATTTCTGTTTATTTATGAAATCGAAACATAAAGAAAGTTTTATCGTTTATAAGTTTTCTACTCATTTAACAACAAATGATTAACAACACAGTTGTAGGACTTTCCCGTCACGTGGCTAAAGCCATGTTCCGGCTTTTTTAAAAAAACAAAAAAAACTTGACATTTACCTTTAAATATCTTTTAAAATAACTTTCAAAAGAACTTTTGCCTTAGAAAAAAAAAATTGTTTTATTAAGAGGAAGTTTGATAGAAACGTTTATGGATTGTAGAACTGCAGTTGTGACTTCAGCAAAAAATTCTAGAATAATTATTTTTTTTTTAGACAAGAACTACAGATTTTAACTGAGATAAAACACAGTATACATGCCGATATCGCCTTATGGAAGACATTTATGAAGATCAAAAAAGACTTTGAAAAATCTTTGTTGGGAGAGGTAAATACCTCAAGCACATCATACTCTGGTATGTTTTCAACTGGGAATGTGAAGTAGGTGAGTGTATTGATTATACTTACTAGAATAGAAAAGAAGATAAAGAAAAGAAAGCGAAAAAAGAGGAAGAGAATAAGTGAATGAAAAGGGAGTTATAAAAGGATGTTTTGTAGAGAGAAATGTGAGCAATTCTTTGCTCGCATTAAGATAGGTCTTACAGTCGGTATGTTTTGTAAACATCGAATTTTTTTTATACTTAAGGGAGAAAACACGTAGCTGTACTACATTACTTAAAATGAAAACTAATAATTGAAATCAAGACAACAAAATACTTTAAAACTCATGTATCGTATTAAATGATTAGCTAACGATAAAATTGCCTGTTGCCAGTTAAAGACTTTTAAAGTAAAGGTTAGAGTAGGAATTACAAGACGACTGTTAAAAGTTTGAAACTTAGTTTTATTGATTTTTAGAGTTAGTCTATTGGTAATATCAATACCTACAGTTTTCATTGATACTAATGAACTAATTAACTTAAAGAAATACTACGTGTATTATTTGTAGTGGGTTAGTAGGTGTTTAATTTAACTCATTTCTAAATTTATTGGAACTCTTTCATATTTTGTTTCTAAACATATTTCACATTTATTAATTTAATTTTGCGTGTTTTTTTTTGGCGTATATCTACTTTTTAATTTGACATATGTTTCTTGTATCTGTGATTTGTTTTGCTTATGTGATAATTATCAATTATTACTTGTAATTCTTCATTATTGACAATATCTAATTCTTTACTTTCACATTATACAACTATAATTGACATTTTAAAATAGTGTGCTACTACTGTCGTAAATCTTTCGTAAAGATCACTTTCAAAAATAAGATAATTTATGTTTGGAACTAAATATTATTTAATAAAATAATTACATCATTAACAAAATTATTTTCAAATATTTCTACACATTCTAGTTTTACTATTATCAAATAATTTTTGTATCTTTACGTGGATTATTTTTTAATATAATTTGATTCTTTCCAAAATTTACCGTAACTGACAATAACTGATGAACCAGTAAGTTATGGCAATTTGATTCTCCTTTCCTTTTTTATACACAATTTTATAATCACATTCTTCTAATTTTAATCTCCAAAATTTATTTCTTATTAATTATTGTTTTTATTTCACTTGTGTAAATATTTGGGATAAACTGTGCTTCGGGACTTAAAAAAATATTTACAATTTTTATTAAAATCCAGTTATTAAAATATTATTAAGCAAAATATTTTAAAATAATTCAAAACATTTAATATACGGAGAATACAAATGTTTATAAATAAATAAATCTATAAATTTTTTATTTTTATATAAATTAAATTATACGGAGAATCCTTCTGAATAATAAATACAATGCACCTTCAGTAACAATAGATTTTATATTTTGCTTTAAAATTGCAGCAATAACTAATATAGAAAACATTTTTTAAAGAATATTGAATGAGTAGCTTGTGTATATATCTTCATTTATGATTGTATTAAAATGATTCTCTAATATATTATGTTTTTACTAAATACTGTGATTATTTTATTATTTCATTATTATTAATAATTTACTATGCATTACTTATTTTATTTCAAAATTATTTCCTTTTTCTTCATTTTTTCTTCTTGTTTATAAAAAAATCTTCGATATTTATTTAATTATTTTATAACGTTAGTCAATTCTTAATATATTTTCATAATATGTTAATAAATCTAAACATCAATTAAATTCGATAATTATTAATTAGAATTTAGAATAATTTTGTTTTTCTTTGACTTGTAAATATTAAATTATTTTATTTCCTTTGTGCTCTTTAGCACCCGATATTTTTATAAATTTAATTATTTCTTCCTTTTCTCCCAGTTCATTTGATTGGTCCTAATATTTCATAAATTTACTCGTAAATTCTTCGTTTAATTATATTAAAATTATTGCTAACACCAGTATTCCTCTTACTACTATTAGTTTATTGTTACCATCAACATTTTTTTTAATTGAGGATTTTGAGGTCACAGTGGACCACTTTAGTCAATTCTGGTTCGTCTTTATTTTTTTTCTTGATTGCTTCCCAATACTTCATTCTGAGAGATTTCGCTTTTTTGATTTCTTTTGAACAAACCCTAGTTGTTTTCTTTTCTTTAATTTTAAATCTGTAGTTTGCTTCTTTTAACATTTTTAAATTGTCAGTTTTGTTTCATAAATCTTCTATTGTGATTTCTAGTTCTTGCATATCTTGTTTAATTTCAGTTATTCAGGTCGGTGTTTTGGACATTTTCCAGTATTTCTCGACCAGTTTCCTGAAGAGCCTAAAGTAGTACAGAGCTGATTCTACGTCTTTATATACCTCTTGATTTGGTATGAATATTCATTCTCCCCCATCAGTAAGTCGTCTTTTATTTATGCATGTTCTTAGAATTCTTCTTTATATTCTTTGCATCTCTGCTGAGTAGGAAATGTTGGTTTTAGTTTGAAGAGTGTTTCTCGTCCATATGATATTATAGGCCTGAGTTTGGTATTTATTGAGCTACATCTTTTATTATATGTTGTTTTGGTGGTATTGTGCGTAATTGTGTTTTTGTGATCTTTATTTTTTCTTTGAGGTCATGTGATTTTTTTTTTAAGTATTTAAACCGTTCAACTAGCTCGACTTTATGTCCGTTTATGATTACGTGGTTCAATACCAGGGGATTTATGACCATTATTTTATTCTTTTCATATGATATTCTTAGGCCTATTTTTCCTGATAGTTCTTCCAATTAAGTTACTTGGGTTCTATCTTTTGCGATGTTACTAACTAGAAACGTTAGGTCATCTGCAAATCCTAGACAGTTTACTTTGATATGGTTTACATGTTTCCTTGCTTCAATTGTTACATGTGGTGAGTCTTTTTGTACCACTCTCTCATTACATATTTTGGGGCGCAGTTGAAGATCAGTGGGGATAGTCCATCTCCTTGTCTTAAACCTGTTTTGATTAGGAATGGTTCTGATATTTCTGGTGTAATCCTAGGTTTCGTATTATTTTCAACATTGATGGTCTATAAGTCTGAGAGTATTTTATATGTGCAATCTAATAGTGAAATTCTAGTTTTCGGGGTTGGTTTTGTCCCCTTTCTTGCTTAGTGGGTGTATGAGTGCAGTAGTCCAGTGTTTAGGTAATTTTTCTTTCCAGATTTTTTGGAGATTTTCTAGGTCTCCTTGGAGGAGAGTATTTCCAAAGTTCTACCACTGTCTGGCCTTCCCCGCTTGCTTTGTGATTTTTCATTTCTTTTAATGCTTAGTTTAGTTCTTTTAGTGCAGGTGGGTTATTTGGTTTTGGTTTGATTTGATAAGTGTGTGTGTGTCAATCTGGAAAAGTTCTGTGGGTTCTTCACAATTTAGTAGTTTTTTTGAACTATTTAGCTAATATTTTTGCGTTTTGTTTATTACTGTATCAGGGTTTACCATCTTCATAACATTATTTTTCATTATATTCGGCAACTTGTTTCTGTCAATATTTTTCTTATAATTATTAATATTACTACAATTTTTCTTCTTATTTTTATTTTCATAATTTTTATTCGGGAGTATAGTGTTACCATTAACACAATTACTTTTCTTATTACGACTACTATATTTCTTCTCATTATAGTTATTAATTTTCTTCCGACTTTAATTATCACTTATATTTAACAACATATTTCTGTTAATATTATTCTTATTATTAACTCTTCTCATTTCTATATTTCTTCTTATATTTATTTGTTATTATCATTTTTATTTGGCAACGTATTACATTTTTTATTGTTAATATTATTTTTCGGGTTTATGCAAACTGGTTTAGTACATACTCTACTCTTTTTCTGTTTAACCTCCGGAACAACCCAGAGGTATTACTTCAGAGGATGACCGAGAATGATATGTATGAATGTAAATGAAGTGTAGTCTTGTACAGTCGCAGGTCGACCACTCCTGAAATGCGTGATTAATTGAAACCCAACCACAAAATAAATGAAACCCAACCACAAAAGAACACCGGTATCCACGATCTAGTATTGAATAGCATTGAAATCCGTATAAAAGTAACATACTAGGATTGAACCTTAGAACTCTCGATTTCGAAATCAGCTGATTTGCATGACAAGTTTAACTACTAGACCAACCCGATGGATTGGTTTATTACATACTAATTTTTTATTTCTTAAGGGGGATTATGCAGTTTTTATTTCTGTATACAAATTCGTAATTGAGAAACTGTTCCTATGTTCGTCTTTAGCTTTATTTCCTGATATCTGATATAATTTGAGGTATTTATTTGGAGGTTATACTGAATTTTTTTTTTAATGCTCATTGACGTTTCTTGTGTGCTTTTGAATTGAGGTCTTTGGTTAGGGTTTTGAAAGTCTGGACGTTGATAAAAATTTGGTTATGAATAATTAAATTGTGGGTAATTATAAAGGAATTGGGATTTCTGTAAACATTTGAATATTTGGATTTTTTGGATTATAGTTTTTGTTACAATTAGGTTATTGTGGTGTCTGATACGGATTAAACATAGAATTATTTTGATTTTTGACTGGAGAAAAGTGCTCGAATGAAGTGATCCAATCGTGTCGAATGGTGTAATTTTTAATATGTATTATATAATATGTACTGAAATATTTAATCAACGCGGGGAAAAAAATACTGAAAAGTTTTCTCCATTTCTAACTATACTAACGGGATATTCACTCGATTTGGACTTTGGACATTTTTTCAGATAAATATTTGTCGAGTAATGCTAAAACCTGGGCCAAGAATATTTTAGAGAAAAATTAGAAATAACGTATGGTCACCTAGTGGTTGTCGGGTTATACTAAGACCCGGGCAAAGAATACCCTAGAGATTTTCAAAAAAATATTTGTAAGATTTTCAGCAAAACTAAAAATGGAAAGAGAAAACTTTAAAATAAATAAAAAAAGTATACTAACAGGCGACGGGGCGGCGACGACGACGACGACAACTACGACGACGAGGACGGTGACGGGGACGGCGACTACGACGACAGCGGTGACGGCGGCGACGATGACGATGACGATGACGATGACGATGACGACGATGACGATGACGATGACGACGACGACGATGACGATGACGATGACGATGACGATGACGATGACGACGACGACCATGACCGATGACCGATGACCGATGACCAAGATGACCACGATGACCACGATGACCACGATGACCACGATGACCACGATGACCACGATGACGACCACGATGACGACCACGATGACCACGATGACGACCACTATGACGTCGACGATGACGACGAAGACGGCGACTACGACGACGAAGACGGCGACTACGACGACGAGGACGGTGACAGTGACGACTACGACGACAGTGGCGACGGCAGCGGGGACGAGGTCGGCGACGGTGGCGGCGACGATGACCATGACGATGGACGATGACCGATGACCGATGACCGATGACCGATGACCGATGACCGATGACCGACGACCGACGACCGACGACCGACGACCGACGACCGACGACCGACGACCGACGACCGACGACCGACGACCGACGACCGCCGCTGCCGTCGCCGTCGTCGTCGTCGTCGTCGTTGTCGCCGCCGCCGTCGACGTCGCCGCCATCGTCGTCGCCGTCGCCGTCATCGCCGTCGTCGCCGCCGCTGTCGCCGTCGCCGCCGTCGTCGTCGCCGTCGCCGTCATCGCCGTCGTCGCCGCCGCCGTCGCCGTCGCCGCCGTCGTCGTCGCCGTCGCCGTCATCGCCGTCGTCGCCGCCGCCTTCGCCGTCGCCGCCATCGTCGTCGCTGTCGCCGTCATCGCCGTCGTCGCCGCCGCTGTCGCCGTCGCCGCCGTCGTCGTCGCCGTCGCCGTCATCGCCGTCGTCGCCGCCGCCGTCGCCGTCGCCGCCGTCGTCGTCGCCGTCGCCGTCATCGCCGTCGTCGCCGCCGCTGTCGCCATCGCCGCCTTCGTCGTCGCCGTCGCCGTCATCGCCGTCGTCGCCGCCGCTGTCGCCGTCGCCGCCGTCGTCGTCGCCGTCGCCGTCATCGCCGTCGTCGCCGCCGCCGTCGCCGTCGCCGCCGTCGTCCTCGCCGTCGCCGTCATCGCCGTCGTCGCCGCCACCGTCGTCGTCGCCGCCGTCGTCGTCGCCGTCGCCGTCATCGCCGTCGTCGCCGCCGCCGTCGTCGTCGCCTCCGTCGTCGTCGCCGTCGCCGTCATCGCAGTAGTCGCCGCCGCCGTCGTCGGCGCCGCCGCCGCCGCCGCCGCCGCCACCGCCGTCGCCGCCCCTGAGGACGGTGACGACGACGGCGGCGGCGACGACGACGGCGGCGGAGACGACGGCGGCGGCGACCACGGCGATGACGGCGACGGCGACGACGACGGCGGCGACGGCGACGGCGGTGGCGATGGCGGCGATGACGGCGACGGCGACGACGATGGCGGCGACGGCGACGGCGGTGGCGACGACGGCGATGACGGCGACGGCGACGACGATGGCGGCGACGGCGACGGCGGTGGCGACGACGGCGATGACGGCGACGGCGACGACGATGGCGGCGACGGCGACGGCGGTGGCGACGACGGCGATGACGGCGACGGCGACGACGATGGCGGCGACGGCGACGGCGGTGGCGACGACGGCGATGACGGCGACGGCGACGACGATGGCGGCGACGGCGACGGCGGTGGCGACGACGGCGATGACGGCGACGGCGACGACGATGGCGGCGACGGCGACGGCGGCGGCGACGACGGCGATGACGGCGACGGCGACGACGATGGCGGCGACGGCGAAGGCGGCGGCGACGACGGCGATGACGGCGACGGCGACGACGATGGCGGCGACGGCGACGGCGGCGGCGACGACGGCGATGACGGCGACGGCGACGACGATGGCGGCGACGGCGACGGCGGCGGCGACGACGGCGATGACGGCGACGGCGACGTCGACGGCGGCGACGGCGACGACGGCGACGACAACGACAACGAGGACGGCGACGACAACGACAACGAGGACGAGGACGGCGACGACAACGACAACGAGGACGGCGACGACAACGACAACGAGGACGGCGACGACAACGACGACGGCGACAGCGACGACGACGACGACGACAGCGACGACGACGACGGCGGTGACGACGACGGCGGTGACGGCGACGACGGTGACGGAGACGACGGTGACGGAGACGACGGTGACGGAGACGACGGTGACGGAGACGACGGTGACGGCGACGGCGGTGGTGATGGCGGTGAAGACGGCGGTGAAGACGGCGATGAAGACGGCGATGAAGACGGCGACGGCGACGGTGACGACGACGACGACGGCGACGGCGACGGTGACGACGACGACGACGGTGACGGAGACAACGGTGACGACGACGGTGACGGCGACTGCGGTGGCGACGGCGGTGGCGACGGCGGTGAAGACGGCGGTGAAGACGCCGATGAAGACGGCGATGAAGACGGCGGTGACGGCGGCAGCGACGGTGACTGCGGTGACGGCGGCGACGGTGACGGTGATGACGGCTGTAAATAAATCACATTAAAACATGAATGCAATGTATTCCGTTATCAGTTTATACTAATGTTTGTCATTTTCGAAGGCGAAAGTTCTGAGTTTCATATCCTAGTAATGATTTCTTTCTGAAATCCTAGAGCGTGGATACCGGTGTTCTTTGGCGGTTGGGTTTTAATTAACCACACATATCAGGAGTGGTTGACCTGAGACTGTACAAGACTACACTTCATTTACATTCATATATATCATCCTCACTCATCTTCTGAAGTTATACATTACGGTGGTTCCAGAGGCTTAACAGAAAAAGAAAAATCTTGGTAAAGGTTAGTCAGTTTTATTAGAATTTGAATAGTAGACAGTGATAACTGTGTATTTTGGTGCTTGGGGTTCAATTAATCAGTCGTCTCAGGAATAGAGGGCCTGAATCTGTGCAAGACTGCACCTCATTTACATTTACATATCAAATGTATATGATCGCATATGACTGCAACGTACACATTATGAAAATAAAAAATTATACCCTGAAAAAAAAAAAAAAATGTTAATATCAGAAAACTTTTATACTTAATGAAATATGTAAATGTTTATTCGTTTTAACTCATCAATATAATATAATATTATTAACAAATGAAAAAGAATATATAAATATGGTTTATATTATATGGTTTCAAAAAAAAACTATTAGAACTAAAAAATAAATAAACATTAATTCAGGTACAAGAAAGTAAATAGACAAATAGTCAACACAAAACAATAATTAATGATTAAAAAGTTAACACGGAACATAAGAACAAACAGGTGATATCGCAAAAGTATAGAGCGATAAAACGCCAAACGAGACCAAAGTCAGGCACTTGAGCTATAAACACACAAAAACTAAAAACACCACAAAACATAACCAAACGATTTAAAAAAAATCACAGAAACGAACAAAACAAACGAACTGGAATGCAATGCAAAACCGAGAAAATGAAAACTTGTCGCGTGTCTGGTCGCCGTAAGACTTGAAAACTGACATCGTAAGATATTGGAGTTAATTCGGGCGCATCATGTGCGCATACAGGACTGTCTTCTATGATGCCATTTGCGTGATGGAGCGATGCCTTCACTTTGTGGGAATATCAAAATCGGAGACGAGGGAGAGGATTATAGCTTCTGGCAGAGGAGTGGACGGCCAGCGAGAAGGGCAGTTGGACCAGGCACCTTATCCCTCAGCTAAAGAACTGGGTGGGAAGGTGACAGGGGGAGGTTGACTTCCGCCTCACCAAATTTCTTACTGTAAATGAAGATTTTTATGACTGCTTAGTAAAACAATCATAGTTAATATATATTAGTGAAACTATATTCAAAACAAGCCACAGAGCAGAGATAGACAAAATTCTAAAACTCGAAAGAAGAATAGCAAGGACCTGCAAAAACAAACAAAAAATATTACAAAGAACACTGGAGGATAATATCAAATGAGGCAGTTTATAAGGAAATGGAACCTGTAACAAGCACAATAAAAAAAATAATTTCCTTTTTAATCTGAATTCCAGGCAATGGAATCTCAAGACAAGTAATAGAAAAACTATGGATAAGCAAAAACAAAATTAACTTGCTAGCAGAAATACAATAAGGCATGTAAACCCTGGGGATAATACTAACAGACCTGAAGGAAAAAACAGGGAAAATGGGAATTCTAAAATGGACTACAAACCAAGGACAGAAAATGAACAAGATGGGTAATAATTTTACAGAGGCTGTAAAAGTAGAAAAAACATTTATATTATATATAATATATATACTTATATACTATATAATATACTCCCTCGTATATGTTATACATATATAAATATATATATATATATATATATATGTGTGTGTGTGTGTGTGTGTGTGTGTGTGTGTGTGTGTGTGTGTGTGTGTGTGTGTATGTGTGTGTGCACACATATATGTGAGTTATTTTAAAATAGTTTGATCTACAATTAAAACCTGAAAAATGTTCAAAATTTTTAAATTTTATGTTATATTTTTATTTGATGATACTTTTAACAGTTTGTTAGTTATAAAGTTTAAGTACAATATTACTCTTTTCATTATTTTTATCGTAATTTTAAAGCAAACCTTAAAAATATAAAACATTACCCCAAAATATATAATTAGTTTTTACACCGCAAGAAACTAACTTACAAGTAAAAAATGATTAGTAAAAAACAAAAAAACTTGATAACTACTAATTGTACGTATCTACCTAGAATAATTATGAAAAACGAACAAAAAATACTTAAACAAGTTTTTTGAACACAACATAAACTGTAGAAGTAATATTAAATTGCACACTTACTGTATCCTGAAAAACCACTTGTAAAAAAGAATGAAAAACTTGTTTAACTGTTTTTTTGTCCGATTTCTTAAATTATTCTAGGTAGATGTGTACAATAACCTGCTTCCTTTTTCTGAGCATACTTTTCTCTTATATATAAAAAAACGATGATTTTTTTTAAAAAATCACAAGAAGCAGAAAGTTTTTGTCATTTTATGGAATATCATCATAACAATTTGAAAATAGAAAATTTTGAAATTATGTCCCCTCCTTTTATAAGACAATAAAAAACTTTTGGAAATAAATAACCTTTGTTATTTTAAACCAAAGACCTGTTACTAACCAAATTTGGTTGTATTGGTTGGATCTGCGAAGCTACAGAAGGGAACAAACATACATTACAGGTTAATACATTACCACTCCTACAGACAATCTGTTAAAAAATGGCAATATTCTTTTTTCCATACATATATTAAATATTCTTTATATTAGCAATAAAATTAGTAATTCCATTATTAATTGAAAAAATATGTTTAATAATATATCTTTTTTAACTGAATGTCATTTATATATTTTTCATCTGAAAAAAAATTAAAAACATTAAAATACAGAATATTCTATAACTGAAATTAAAACTATGATTATTAATAAATAAAAGTTACCCTGATACATTATGCTCTAACACTTGAGCTAATTCTTCAAATTTTTTCATTTTGATAATGGATGAAACACTGTGTACACCATTCTAATAAAATGTTCTATATCCTGCATAATATACCGTATACATTTTTACATGCATCATCTAATCCTAAATCTTTCCTATGTGCTACACAGTATTGTTCAGTTAAATGTGATGTTTCTCTGTTGAGTATTGCTTACTCCATTTTTCCTTTCAAGCATAACACCAACTCCATCATGTGTAAACATTACAGTTTTTTGTATGATGTATCGATAACTGAATAGAATGTTTTTATAGTAAACAGTAGTTATAAACTCCCGTAACAAAGTCATGGTGTATGTTACTCCTTAAACAGTTAAACACGTCATTAATACCTTACATATTTACAACAGCTGATTGTAAATATGCGAGAAATAAATTTCTCTGTCCAGTTTACTGCAATATTCTAAAATCATTGCGTGGCTGTGCACCAGCACGGCTTAGAGGGAACTATAACTACAACATAATTAAATCTGTCATTCTTTATGGTATGAAACAATTTGCTTTACCAGTATAGAAAAAAAAATTAAAAGTAAAAAAATAGAATACTCAGAAAAATATACGAATCTAAAAAAGACCAAATTACTCATAAGTTTAAATCAAACAAAGAGATATATCAACATATCCACACATTAGAAGCACCTGTAGAAAAAGAAGATTAAGATTTCTAGTACATATGAGGATGAATGAATCTAGGGTGAACAAACAAATCTGATAAAACTTTGAAACAGAAATGAACAGGGTTACATCAAACAAATGAAAATAGAAATGCAGAAATTCAGTCTAACTCAGGAAAGTTTTTTAAACAGAGATGAATTTTGAAAGTTCATATGCAATCTGACATAACTGTGGAACAGAAAATGCCCAGTGATAGAAAAGGTGAAATCAGAACAGATGAAATTTTGGGAAGAGAAAAAGAAAAGAAAGAAAAAAGAAGTTGTTAAGCCATTTTGATAGATTTGATAACATTTTTCTTAATAATTTAAAAAATCACTCATAACTTAAATAATGGAACATATTGATTTTAAGTGGCAAGGGTCTTGTCATCTTGTATTATTCTGGGGTTTAAGTTTATTTCTGAATGATCAAAACTAGTCTGACAAAACTACTATTCTGACTAGGTCAGTAGTTATTTTAAAGGGAGGGAAAAGTATTTTTTTCCTTATTGTTTGAGAAAAGAGATAATGACCACAGCAGTCGATATCATAACCCTGGGAAATATAATAGTAATAATAAAGTTATTTAGTAGCATTGTAATATTTTACCATTCCTCCTAATAATTATTTTCATGGCATCCCTTTTAATTTTTTTTTTAAATTTGGCAAATTATTCCATATTAAAAAAAAAAATTTGTCTTCCATATTAAAATATATATACTAAAATCTAGCAATAGTGAAACATTGTCGCATCTGCTAGTATATATATATATATATATATATATATATATATACATAAAGAGAAATGATAATTTTTTTTGTAAATTTATGAAGATTAAACTAGGTTTTCAAACTTACTATTTTGAATTCAGTATCCAAAATATAAAATGTTACAATATAAAATAAGTATACAACTCTATCCACTGTTAGTCATTGTTTATAATGTCTTTCAGTTTATTTCTAGTATTTCTCCAAATTATGTATTCATGTCTTCTACTTTCAAAATTTTATAATGAATATGAATGTTTATTTTTTATTGTAATTTTTGAATAATTGCTATGAAACAGAATTTATAGTAATTTTATAGTTACTTTATTGTTAACTTTGTATCTTTAAATTTTCTGATTATTTTTACATACAGTGTACAATATTTTACTAGTGTTCAAATGAAAAACCTAAGTACTTGCCCTTGATAATTGCAGCTTTAGCTATTAATATAGTCCAAATCCCAAAAACTTTGGACTAGATCAGTTACCAAAGAAGTATTAAAATAAATATTTAAAATGACTATTTTACTCTATCATTATAGTTAACAGAGTTATTACTCTATCGTTATAGGTAATTATAAGCAATTATTTCAACCTTTGACACCAAAAAAAAAAAAAAAAAAAAAAAAAATGATCTAAAATATCCATTTTAAGCACATTCACTTGTATATCTTTGGATGCAAAATTAATAAATATACTATTAGCTTTTTTTTTTTTTTTTTTAAAGCAAGTTTAACTCTGCTATATAACTAAAAATAATAAAATTAAGTATTTCATTTAGTAAACTATATTTAGTGTGATACAGATCGGGATCTATTTTCCCAAAAGCAGAGAAGACATAAATGAAGCACAAGTAACATGAATAACTTATTTTAAAATCTAGACATAAAGTTAAGACCTTATTGGGAGTGTATGAGTTAATAAAAATATACAGAATGTGATTTTATGATCAGTGTAGTGATTAGCAAGCTGGCTTCTAAATCAGCCGGTCTATGGTCTAAATTCCTGACAAGGGTGCAATATTTTTTCACCTAACATTTCATCCATGTTGTCTTTCTTAAAACATATGCATTGTTTGCCTTAAATCACAGTACTGAAATCAATTAAAAAATTAAAATGCAATAGGTTTTGGGATTTGTTATTTAAATAGCCAAGGATGCTAACATCTGTGCGCCTGCTTATCCTTTTAAAATTAAAAATAATATTTATTCTACAAAATATATGCTTGTTGGATAACTTGTTAGCTAATTCTATCCTTTGTTCCTTTTGAAATTCTATACATTTAAAATCAATAATGCAGTAGATTTAATAACAATCATACCTGTCAGAGCACTATGGCTTAATTTTTTTCATGTGATCTAATGTAACACAAACATTGTGGTTTGTGTTATTTTAATCATAAGGGTTATTGTTGATATTTTAACCATAATGAAATAACTTATGACAAATTTTATATTTCCCTTCATTGACACAATCTGGAAAAACTAATGCATTAACATTATTACTTATAGACGAAAACAACATTTGTAAAAAAACCTTGGAGAGTAGCTAAAACATGAAATCCATTTAAAGTAGAAGAGTTTGGTAATCAGGAATTTCAACTTCTTAAATATCCGTATCTCTTTGAAGATTAAAAATATAAAGTGAATGTACGTACATCTGGGGAGAAAATTAATTTCTCACACCCATACAGACCAGGCGTGTTTCAACATTACAGTGTGAGATCCATTTATACACTTCATTTAGTTAAACAATGACAGCCATTTTATAATCACATAGCTCCTAATTTATTCTGAGATAGTCATTTGATATAGTCTTACTTTATTTTTCTGTTTAGCCTCCGGAACCACCGTAAGGTATTACTTCAGAGGATGAATGAGGATGATGGGTATGAATGTAAATGAAGTGCAGTCTTGTACAGTCTCAGCTCGACCGTTCCTGAGATGTGTGGCTAATTGTCAACCAACCACCAAAGAACATCGGTATCTACGATCTAGTATTCAAATACTTATAAAAGTAACTGTCTTTATTAGGATTTGAACCTTAAAAGTTTCGACTTCAAAATCAGCTTATTTGCGATGAAGAGTTAACTACTGAACAAACTGACATGCTTGTCAAGCCGTTCTAAACAAGAAATGTTGTCCGTTTAACATAGGTTACTGTATTTTATTTGTTTTAACAAATTTCACACCTTTTTTTATTCTTTTAACCCATAATTCTATGATTCACCCGTCTCTGTTCGTCGTAATAACATTACTTAAACCAAAAAAATTGATGTAACAAATCTATACTTTAATTTCTTGTATATACCCACCGGGTTGGTCTAGTGGTTAACGCGTGACTTCCAAATCAGCTGATTTGGAAGTCGAGAGTTACAGCGGTCAAATCCTAGTAAAGCCAGTTATTTTTACACGGATTTGAATACTAGATCGTGGATACCGGTGTTCTTTGGTGGTTGAGTTTCAATTAACCACACATCTCAGGAATGGCCGAACTGAGAATGTACAAGACATTTACACTCATACATATCATCCTCATTCATCCTCTGAAGAATTATCTAAACGGTAGTTACCGGAGGCTAAACGGAAAAAAAAAATTTCTTGTATATACTTTTTTTTAGTACGATATATTTTCATCATACTTGTGTTTTAAAGTACATTGACTAAGAAAACAATTCCTCTTATTAAAAAATAACAGGGCAATGATAAAATTCATTATTTATACAAAAATCGCCATAATTAAGCCGAACAAAAACTGAAGTTTTACTGCTAAAAATTGAAATTAAAATGACATCAATTAATTCATTAATATGAATAAAATACACAAAGCCTAATAAATAATATAATGTTACTAACACTAATGTGAAATGCGCCTGCGTCCATACATAACAGACAATAATGTTTAAAACAACAATCTAATCTCGAAGCAGAAGTCGCAATTACTTTACTAGTATTATTGGAACGAGACTGTATACACCAGTAGTTCGTAAACTCTCCAAATACAAACTCGCTTTGTCATCATCTTGTAGTTATTTTATATCTTTTTCTGGATGAAAAATTAAATATACTGTCATCAATATTGATGACAGACATAAACAGAAGATGTAAAATAAATAAACTTTCTCAAAACAATAGAGAATTGCAAAACAAAAATGTATGCATAACCTTATTTTGTAGGTCAGAACTAATGAGGTTGAAATCATTTAGCAGTGATAAAAAATTAAATACAGAGTGTTTCATAATGTTCTTAGGATTTACAAAAATTTTGTACAAAAAAAAAGTATTTCACTTACCTAAATGAAAGTTGTACGAGGTGATGCAGGGACTCAAACAGTTTTTGTTAAAATCTATAAATGTTCAATATGTGCTCCTCGGGTGACACGGCACACATCAACACGAAAGTCTAGCTCTTGTCAAACTCGTTCTAAGATGTCATTTTCGATAGAGTTGATTGCATTGACTATGCGATCTTTTAGCTCAGCGATATCGTGCGGCATTGGTGGGATAAACACCTTATCTTTCATGTAACCCCAGAGAAAGAAATCACATGGCGTGAGGTCTGGTGATCTTGGTGGCCACAGCATAATGTGTTGGTCTTCTTCAGACGCACGTCCTATCCAGCGCCTAGGTAATGTTGTGTTAAGGTACTGTTGAACCTCGTTATGAAAATGGGCAGGACAACCATCTTGCTGGAATTTGAAGTCGTTGTGTAGCTGAGGCACAAATCATATTTGTAACATATCCAGGTATATCATCCCGGTTACTGCCGTTTCCATAAAAAAGGAACGGCCCATTTACTGCCTCACGAGAGATCGCACAAAAAACGTTTACTTTCGGAGAATCCCGGAATGTGTTCCACATAAGCGTGTGGGTTTTCAGTTCCCCAAACTCGCACATTATGACGGTTTACTTTGTCGCTAATATGGAAAGTAGCTTCATCGCTGAAAATTATCTTGTTTAGAAAACCTTCATCTAACATCTTTTCCTGTAACTGTAAACAAAAATCGAGCCCACGATGTTTATCTCCATCAGAAAGACGCTGGATTAATTGAAGATAGTACGGTTTGCATAATAAACGTTTACTGAGAACTCTTCACACTGTTGTTTTCGGAATTCCTAATTCTCTGCCTGCAGCCGCAGTCGATTTTGACGGACTGTGAATGAAACTTGCACGCACACGTTCGACATTGACTTCTGAGGTTGATGGACGACCAGTTGATTTTCGCTTGCACAAGCAACCAGTTTCACTGTATTGTTTATACCATGCACGAATTGAATTGTCACTTGGTGGCTCCTTATGAAATTTCAACCAAAACGCACGTTGCACAGAAATTACTGACTTTGACAAGTGAAATTCTAACACACAAAACGACTTCTCGCTTCCTGTGGCAGCCATTTTTTCTATTGCCGACGCCTAGCCAGCAAATGGTTTACTAACTGCCTAGTATATGTGGAAAAAACTATTTGAAGTACTCTTTCGTACAGTACTTGTTTTATTCTTATGAGTGAAATAGTTTTTTTAATGAATTTTCGAAACTCCGAAGAACATTATGAAACGCTCTGTATAAACATGTGAATAAATTTTTGTAATATAAACAAGACAATCTAGATTTATTAAAACCGGATGTGATCTGAACGCAATCAATTATAGAGGCATTGATTTGCAAACTGATCAAGAAACAGGAGAGACCTGCCTCTTAATAAAAAGTAAGAAAAAATGTGTATAAACAATATTAAGTAACTGCTCGTACTGCTAAGCCAAGGTAAGACTTATCTGAAATTCGTGATTAGATAAATTTATTTTCTACAAGCTTTCCAATTAATTTTCTTGAATTTTGCATGAAAATTAGAGTGCTTTCTGTTTTTAAATTGATAATGTTTAATAAGAGTATTTAAAAAAAGTGTCTTGCAGTACATAAAATAAAATATGAATTATAAAAGTTGAAAAAGAAAGAACCAATTGATTTAATTAAAAAAAAGAAAAATAATGTAGTTTAAAAAAATATGAAATAAATAAAAACCAACTCTGCATATAATTCTTTTGGTCTTCTAACCGTTGGAGAAGTTGAAGTTTTCTTTAAAGAAAATTATAATACCTAAAGTTTTTTTTATATAAATATAATAAAACAAACTGTTGAATTTGTTGATGTTTATTTAATCTACCTTATTAATATTGAACGTTCAAAAATTAAACTCCCTTACTAAATTAAATCTGTACATCCATTTAGTGACCGAGTATTCCACTTCTCACCATAAGATAACGAATTCGTCTTTATTTAAACATTACTTTTTCAAAAAAACTTGTGAAAAGCTGGTCTAGAATTGGACATACAACAATAAAGTTTGCAATACCTTTTTATCATTCACATTGCAGAATGTACACTTGTTCTACAATATCCATTATATATATATATATATATATATATATATATATATATATATATATATATATATATATATATAACAAGATAACTATCTTGTCATTGATAAACATTGGTATAAATATGATCGTAAGAATTTGTCTGGAAGGATTAAAGGAAACTATGTTTGGTGAGAAAACATTGATTAGAGTAGCATCACAAAATAAAAAAGAATGGTGTATTTTACTTAATATATAAAAATAACTACAGTATGATTATAGAATAATTACAGTATATCTATGTAAATATATCAAATGAATAAAATGGATACAGTAGAAAAAAGTTCATATAAACATAAGTCAGAAAACAGTTCGTTACCGAGTTTTGGCTCGCGAAACAGTTAGCTCTGCTTTCTGCTCTCTATGTGAAATTAAACCATACTAAAATTTTTGAAGTACAAAATCTAGGAGTAAATTTGGTGCTTCCTCACGGTTCTTGATCTAAGAAACTGAATAAAAGTGGTCCCACAACTCTATCTCACTTAGCTTTTAAGAAAAACGGGGTAAAACACAAACCATTTTTGTCGGGAAATACACTTTTTTAGTTTTGGGATAAAATAACTTTGTGAATTTATCAATAAATAAATATTAATTTCTAGTTAACTTTGTAGAGAATTTAATTCTGAGAAAATTGATGAAAAATAACTTCTATTAAAATTAAACACAAAGAAATTCAACTGTAATTAAAAACAAAACACACAAACTGGTTAGGAAAAATGAGAGGATTTTATACAGAACAATTGTCATCAATTTTTGAACAGTTGTAATGCAAATGAAAACAAAAAGAAAACTTATCAATAACAAAAATAAATAAAAATTAAATTTAAAAACCTAAAAATCGCATACTTTTTCGATTTTTTTGTTTTTAAATTATTAAATATCAAAATAATTACTTGATAAAGTTGCAAACAATTCTTTAAACCAGTTGCTCAATGTGGCCGCCATTCTATTCAATGCATAGTTCAGCTCGGCCAATCTATGCTATCTGGGCACGTCTAATAATATCAAATATTATTACTAACAGTAGCTCCAGTTTCTATTATACGATGTCTCAATTAATTCTTCTTTTGTAGCCATTGCACGTATTGTGCAGTGTTCGATGCGGGTTTAGTGGTCGGGACCACACTTTAACATATGTGGCGACTTACCAGGCATTCCTGGATACTCTGTTTCCAGATGCTCTGGAAGCAAAAATCGGCGTCAGGACGGGTGAGATACCATTCCCTGGAGTACGGGCTGTGGATCCCGTAGATATAGACCGAATGGTTTCTCTTATGGCACTGAGAAAGCACCAGTGATTGACCAGCTTTACCCGAACATATTCTATCATCTGCTGCCTATCATAAGAGAGCCACTCTGCAGGCTGTTCTCGGGGTGCCTTAGCTGGGGTTGCTTTCCGAATCGTTGGAAGGTGGTTTTGGTGAGGCTCTTAAAATCAGGAAAGGATCCGAGTGAGGTCAACAGTTATCGACCCATCAGCCTCTTGTCGGTAATCGGCAAGTTGCTTGAAAGGCTGGTTGTAGAACGGCTCTGGAAAAACATCGATATGAAGTCATTTCTAAATCGAGGCCAATACGGCTTCATGAAATTTAAAGGGTTGGCACCGAGGATTGCATCTTAAATGCTCTTGCCGAGGTGGAAAGCACCGACTGTAAATATGTTTTGGCAAGTTTTATTGACATAGACACTTCATTTCCTTCCTTGTGTTGGAGTTCAGTTCTGTATGAGTTGGAACGCCACAATGTTGCCGTAGCCCTGCAGGCCGTGGTACGTGACTATTTGTCTAACCGTATGGCTCTGTTTAAGGATGCGCATCTAGTTGCGGAAAAATCAGTCCCCAGGGGAAGCTCGCAGGGTTCCCTTCTCGGTCCCTTACTGTGCAACCTGGTATTCGACGGATTTCTGGGATTGACATTTCCAGAAGGGATCGCGGCCCAGACATTCGCCGATGACTGTTTTCTGTTAGTTTGTGAATTCACGACCACAGCTAGAAGACCGGGCGCAAGCGGTTCTGACAACCGCAGAGGACTGAATGGATATGCAAAAACTAAATATTTCTGTGCCCAAGACGAAGTGTATGCTTCTCAAGGGTGGAGACAAATTATCGTACAGTCGTAACCCTCATATTAAGTAAAAAGACTGTGTGATCAGCCGAGTTCGAGTTCATAAGTACCCAGGTGTTTTGTTTGATGAGAAGTTGCTGTTTAGCAACCACTTAAGGCAAGTAGCGGCGGACGCCGTCTCTGTGATGCACAAGCTTAGGAGGATTGCTCGAAAGGATTACGGGCTGCAGGGCCATTTGTATATGGTGTACCGAGGTGTATCGAAAGTATGACCTTTTATGCTGCGTCCGTTTGGGCGCATAGGTTGGAAAGAAATCGAGCACTTGTTGAAAATTTAAGGAGTGCCCAGCGCACTCCTAAATTGTATGCGCTAGTGTGTTTAAAACAACCTCCTACGAGGCTACCACCGTATTGAGAAAGACTCTCACAGTCGATTTAGTGGTGAAAGTTCGAGCGGCAATGTGGAAATTGCGAAGAGGTAGGGAGGCCGAGGTATTTGGTATGCGGTTTCGAGTTGGGCTTGTACTGCAGCGTAACGGTGATCACAATGCACCGGTTCTAATTTTCGAACAGTTGCTCATCTCCCGCCTGCGAAGGAAGCTTTACAACCTCGCGATGGAAGCATGGAAGCAAGCGTCGCACGCAACAAGTAAGGGTAGGTCTTTGTATAGATTTATACAGGATGTGGAGGGATGGTACGCCTCTAGTTCGTTCTTAAGGGCAACGAGAGCCCAAGTGCTCTCCAACCACGCAAATTTGAACCAATATTTGTTTCAGTTTCACCTGGCAGCTAATGAGCTGTGCGTCTGCAGGAAGATCCCAGTCGAACGAAAACATGATGTTCGACTGCCCAGTTCTTGGGTGAAGGGGGGGGGCAGAACTCAGGCCACCCTGGGACTTAGAGGTCAAGGGGAAAATTGGCCACTCATAAACGGCTAGTCAATGTGGCGTTAACCTCATTGTCGGACCGTCGGACCGCGTGGGAGTTCCTTGATGCTCTTGCTTTGTTCAACCAGCATCAGTAGTTTAAGGGATGTAAGACTCCTACCGTAGAAAGGCCTACGGCTTTTGCCATAGAAAGCTACCCTTGAGAAATGGCTGGCCATCAAATATAGCTCCATGCGCTATAATATGGTGGACAGGTACTTGCTGACATTTAGCGACCTAGGCGTGGTAGCAAATTGCTGTCCTTGACAGAATAAATTTTTATTTATTGACAAGTCATATATTTTAGTATGTAGACGGAGTCCGCCTACCCATTTTAGTAATATATGACAAGTGAGCGGGTGGACACGCAAGCGAGAGGTGTAGAGCACCACGCTTATTCCGCTCACGCAGTTAGTTAAGCTCTAGGAGCTAATTAGGATATTGGTCGCTTAACCGTTTTGAGGAACATTAGCCGTTAGTCGGACGAACAGTCGGTCTTATGCTTTAGGGCGACCGAATGGAGTGGTGGTGGGAGAAATGCTAGACTAAACAATTTGTGCCAATTCGAGCTGATTAGACTAACGACTTCATCCAACAGCAAAGGAAAGAGTATACTGGCCTGAGATCGGGAGCAATCTCCCGATCTCAGGCCAGTATACTATAAATGGTCACCTCAATAGGTGACCATTTTACTGCTTACTAAATATATTATTTAAATGATTCGTAAAATCCAACTACCACCTTCCATTGAGCCTTGGCGGTAAGAAAAAAATGACCTATGAGATTATCACCAAGAAGAGCATACCACACATTAAATGAAAAAGTGTACTGGAAATCACTTACAGCAGTCTCATGGGGATTTTCGTCTGCCCAAGTGAGTGTTTCGATAATTTTAATGCTATTTCTTGTAAAACAGGATTCATCAATAATTAGAATATTACTTAGAAAATCGGAGTGATGGTCACATTTATAATTAACCATCGATAAAATTTCATCCGTTTATCAAAATCAAGTGGTAAATTTATAAAACTCACTGACTAGTATAACTGATTCTTATGATCATATTTATACCAATGTTTATCAATGGCAAGATAATTATCTTGCTTTGTATAAATATGTATAAAATGGATAATAGAAAATAAGTGTGCATTATGCAATGTGAGTAATTGAAAAGGCGTTGTAAAGTTTATTGCTGTATGTCCAGTTCTAGTCCAGCTTTTCACAAGTTTATCAAAAATTACTACTTAAATATAGACGATATAATTATCTTATGATGAGAACTGGATTATTCAGTCACTAAATGGATATACAGATTTAATTTAATAAGGGTGTTTAAGTTTTGAACGATTAATTATTAATAAAGTAAATTAAATAATCATGAAAAATTCACGTTTACATTGGCGGTAAGATAAATTAAATCAAATATTATTCTTAGTTGAGTTAGAGATTCGGACGTATTTCGATGCGCTCTATTAGTATTCTGATTTTATCGTTTCAACGGTCTTTCTGTCTGATTGGCAATTGTCGGTGGAAATTTATGGAATGCGTCTTTTAAATTTTATGATTTTTGGATACGGACTGACCTTTTTATTTAGTATTTTATTTTATCGACCTTATTGCCTTTGGCAATACTAAGCCCTGGAAAAGAAAAGAAACGAGAAAAGATTGACCTTACTGTAGCGCCGCACAACGATAAAGATTTCTGCGGCCTATAGAACGGTATCGGCTGTGACGGCGGATATTTTGGCTGGAGTACCTCCCATTCGGTTAATGGCCCTACATACAAAACGAAGATGTGAAGGAATGTCCAAGACGGATGCTAAAAAACTATGATATCAGGAGTGGTGGGAGGCGTGGGAAGAAGCACGCTTGGCCAGATGGACGAAACGGATGATATCGAGGCTGGAACCATTGCTGAAGAGGGGTCATGGGGACGTGGGTTATATTACCCGGTTCCTCTCTGGCCATGGGGAGTATGGTGAATACCTTCTTCGTTTGCCTACAAAGGGAGTTGCCCAGCTGTATGCATTGCGGCCTGATTGATTCCCCTGAACATACATATTACGAGTGGCATAGGTGGGTTGAACTTCAACAACGCATGGATTGGAGTGGATTACACCGGATTCCACGGTGAAGTATATGTTTGAAGGTATAATGGAATGGCATAAGATTGAATCGTTGGTGACAGAAATTATAAAGACGAAAGAAGCCGAATACAGCCAATGGAGAACGGTCTAAAAAAATTCAAGACGTGTCTCAGTGATAGGGGTTCGGAAACCGGGAACAGCATACACGGGCCCGGACCTCCCGTACCAAAGCTTAAGGCAGGCAAAACTATTAATCAAGACCGAGTCCCGGCTGACGGGGTGGGGTACCTGGGGGTCCATAACCGGGCCTGGGTTAACACTCGCTTCGTCAATTAGAGGCAGGCACATGAAGAAAAGAAAAGATCCAGAGCCGGCGGGCCGACCTGCCGTATCGGACGTACTGCCGGCGGGTGGGAAGGCCCGTTGGAGTCGGAGGACACCCCTCTGGATTGAGTTATTCCACAAACTTGACTGCAGGACCAACGCAGGGAGCTGAAAAAAAAAATATTCCTAATAGTTAGCTCCATCTTCTGTTATACGATGTCTATAATTCATAAAATCAACAATACTTTATAAAAATTATTCGAACAGCAATAAAAAATATTTAATGTTGTATTGCGTTTTAATATTTTATTAATATTTTCTCCGCCTTATTTAATTTTATGGAAATATTTTAAAGACTTTTTTATAATATTTTATGATTGACCATTTTTTTAGCATGTGAAAATGTCGTACCTTACCGGGATTTGAACCCGGGACCTCCTGATGAAAGGTCGAGACGCTACCGCTCGTGCCACGAAGGTTATTTTTTATCTTTTGATGAGTCGGAGGAACCTATCTCACCACCTCCCCCTCCCGGGACCGGGCCGGCAATAAAGCATCACTCAGCCCCGGAACCTGCCTTCGAGCTTAGGGAATCCAGTCCCCGTGCTTCATCGACGACGCCCATCCACGCAAGCGCGGACGAATGACGACTCAGCAGGAGGTTGTCCTTCACCACATCGCTCTCCAGTCCTTTTCTTCACCTGTTACACACGGCTTTGTTTAGGTAATCTATTCTACTAGAAACCCCTCCTCCTTTCCTTTGCTTCCTTGGCCCGAAGTGTCGCTCTATTAAATTAGAAGGTTAGTATATAGTTTACATATTTAGAGATATATTAATGTATGGCAATGGCTTCATATTTCACAACTGAGGGATATATTAGGAGGTAGTAACAAGTCCGGATGTACATTGTTAAAAAATTCTAACTTTATGGTGTTTTAGAAATTTTTGTCCCCCATTTTGGATCCACCATGTTGAATCAAACCTTGTTTTGAGTAGGAAGGGGGTCATATAATGCATGATTTTAACGTAATATTTTACAAGAAAGATGATGATGAAAAACGTTTATCTATGAATGCCTTCGTTTTTGGGTTATAAGTAATCAATATAGCAAAAAAAAAAAAATTTGCGTTAGTAATAAAACAAGGTAAAAACGTTCCGTAGTAACTTTTTTATTTCGTATATGGAAAAAATGAAGCCATTTTTTGTGAAATGGATTTCATCATCGTTTTATCATCGCTGTAAAGGAGGCCAATAGAAATAATATTTTCAAATAAAACTAAAAATTCATCGTAGAATCCTCTCATTCTAAATTTCCTTCTTACTTCTTTAAAACCTCTGACTGTTTCATTTTCCTATTTTCTTACAAAACAAGACGAAATAAACGAAGAACATAACACGAAATGTTCATTTTATTTCGTTATCCGTATTAAAACGTAATATTTCATTCATCAAACGATTCTGATTTTACTTTGAATCGTCTCACTTCATGCTATAACCATTAAGCTGTATTATTACCGTTCAACAAGCAATTTATTTTTTAGGTACAAATTGACATTTTTTATACATTAATTTAAATTGAACTTAAGTAATCATATTCACACTGTGTTTCATGCCCAATTAAAAGGTCATATACTTTTATCTTTTATTTAATGAGATGTCCTCCAGCATCACAAAATTTAAAAATGTAAATTAATTGACATTTTCACAATAAAATTTTGTACACATTTATCAAAGCTAAATCGAAAAAGTCAGAACAAGTCTACGTTATTAATAAATCTTATCATTAAAGAATAAATACTTAATTTCGCAAAATAATCAATTATCTGTCGTTGTTAATTATTATTATCTTAAATAATGTGACATCTATAAGTAAAGTAGGGATCTTCTCTTACATTATGGACGTTATGTTGAAGTATAGTGTAACAAATTTATAACAATAGAACATTTTTAAACCAAGGCCATATCTTTTAAAAAACCATTCTTCCTCTTGAACCGCTTAACCTTTATATTTTTCTTATAAAAAGTTAAAGAAAATAATATATTTAAAGTTTAAACAAAACGTAAACATACTCAGAAATATAATTCAGTAAACAATTTTTTTAAATTATTTTTATAAAGTTATTGTATTTACTTTTTAATTTTTATTTATAAAATTTTAATTTTTATATTTTTTTTATCACAAATGTATACGGAAAGAATCTGAGTTTTAATAAAAATATTAAAAGGAAACATAATTAATTAATCTTAAAACAAGTTTTGTCGGCGCGGATCTGACTGGAACCCACTGTAAATTTCAAGCACGGTCAATTCTACTGTAGTAAAATCATCCGGGCCACCAATTCACCGCGTAAAATAAAAGCTGTTTTGCTGATGAGAAACTAATCAAAGAGAACTCTCTTAAGTCAGCAAACATGTTTTACTACAATTAAATAATGTTTATTCTTTTTTTCACCGTTTCCTTTACTGATACAGTATTTTGTTTTATTTTCAAAATTATTGCTATTTATTTAAAAAAACTCTCACAACAAAGTTGTAATACTTTCCTAGCATTGGTTATTTAATCTTATATAATGACAAAATATTTATGTAGATGTGTAAATAGTTATCTAAGATTTCTTTTTTTGGGTGGCGAAAATTTATAATGAAATTTTATTTAAAATTAACATATGTGTAAATAAAAAACAGTTTAACAAATTAAAAACATCAGAATTTTTTTTTTATTTTTTGCTTTTTCAACTCCAAAATCAACTTTCAAGAAATTTTTTTATTTTTCTACGTCTTCTATATTAAATGGAAGAAACTAAAAAAAACATTTCAGTAATAAATGTACAACCAATAAAATGCTACCTAAGATTCTTGGTGTTTTTTTTTCCGGGGGGTGGGTGAATTATGGTGAAATTTTATCGTAATATTATTATTACAATTTATTGTTTTAATTTTTAATACTATTAAAAGTTTAAATCAAAACGTTTTGAAAAATTAAGAAATCTATCTATATTTTTAACTTTCAACGGCACCCATACCTCCAATTTTATCTCCAAAGAATTTTTTTTTTTTGGTCTCATGCTACTACTACTACAACTACTACTGCTGCTGCTACTGCTGCTGCTGCTACTGCTGCTGCTACTGCTACTCCTACTACTACTACTACTACTGCTACTCCTACTACTACTACTACTACTACTACTACTACTACGTTTAGAAAGATGTTAAAAAAAAATCGGTTAAAAAAAGACAATACATATAAAGGTAGCTTTTCTCAATTTTTGAAGAAGGGGGAATTTTAGGGCAAAATTAAAAAAAATAAGAATAAGATTAGCATGGCTTAATATAAAGTTGGGTATGTTTGCAAAATTTTGAAAAAAAAATGGCCCCCAAAACCATCCACTCCAACACCCCTGGAGATAATGATCCCAAAATTTTACCAACAAATTGCCCCATATACACGAGTCTCTGTACAAAATTTCATCAAAGTCATTTTAAGTTATTATCATCAATCAAACGTTATTAATCTTCAAACACGCCAACGCACGTACTTACGTACCTACGTACGAATATTACCCCTCCCACGTTTTTTGTTTTTTAGGGTCCTTGAGTCATGAAACGTCGAGAGATGCAAAAAACCCACACTTCCTTTCCTGACTTTATTTTACTTCTTGTACGGAGATGAAGTCAGATTTGAACCGATGTGCCTTCCCCTTGTAAGATCCAAATATTTCATTAATTAACATTTTATTTGGCTGTAACTAGATCCAAAAAAAAATAAATAAGTAACACTTATGATATATCGTTGAAAAACTCTCAATGAAGGCTTATTACTTCAGTTAAGAAAAAGTCCAAAATCCAAATTTTTTTTAATTTTGGGCTTTTTTGGTCCAATCTATTGCAATAAAAAGAGGACGTGCACAACTAGATGATACAACAGTCCTAAATCCAAAATTTCAACAACCTACGGCTAATCGTTTTTGAGTTATGCGAGGTACATACTTACGTAAGTACAGACGTCAGGTCGAAACTAGTCATAATGGATTCAGGAGTGGTCAAAATGGATATTTCCGTTGAAATCTGAGAACAGAAATTTTTTGCGATCACAATATTTCCTTTATTTCGTATAAAGCAGTAAAAAGTGATTTAAGAGTAATCAACTAACCTTTTAAGAAGTGTTTATGCCACAAACTTTTTAAAGAAAGCTTTATTTTAAAATATGCTAAAAAGTAAACCTTTTTTAGGCCAAAAATAATTTAGTTCATATGGTATTGGATTAAAAATAAAACCGTGGCGGCGCTTATCGTTCCATTTGTCAGAAAGGTTTATTAAAAAAAATCCTACCTATTGTTATTTTTGTTATTTTTTCGTTTTTCAAAACGTGCTATTAGATTAAAAAATAATTTCAAGTCATCCTATGAAATCAGAATTTTATTGTAGTAAATTTTATTTATTTTACCGTAGTACTCCGTATTAAAGTTCATCATGTATGAAAATTCACCATTTTCATGAATATTCAATTAGTTGATGTCACCAATGACTTCATCGAAAAATAACGAATGTACAACATTTAAATTCGGTTGGATAATAAAATGTAGATGAGGTTTCTTATAATATTTATCCGGACGACAGACAATTCGAGTGAATAAAGAATATGCGTAAAACAGCCGAATATTATCTTGTTTTACACTATTTCTTTCCGTTAATTTTCGCTCATTTCATAACAACAGGAGCACCGATTTTAATAAAATATGGTAAGCTAATAAAACGTTGAAGGTTACAATCACAACCATGCTGGAAATTTATTCTGTCTTTTAACATGAAATATTTATGAGGGACTTTTCCGTGTAAAAACTTTGATCCCTGCTCCGTATAACAAGTTGTAATTTTGAATTTATTTGGCCTCATATATTTTTTTTTATAAAAATTTTTATTGTTTCTTTGAGTCAGTAGTAGCTGTTCATGTTCATTATCAACACTCGAATGCAGCCGGATATTTCGGCTGATACTCTGATGTTAAAGGAAATTGTAAAGTTAATTAAAAAATATCTTCAGTGTTATTTTGATTCAAATTATAAATTAACTTGAACTTTACACTGAACTGTAAACAGTAACTACATAAAAAATTATGTCCATACAAATAACTAAAGCTAAATAAGTTTTATTTTAATCCAGATGTTTTCCAGGATAATATTTCCTCTTTTAAGAAAAATAATAATTAATTATTCTCCACTGTATTAATAAATATGCTTCATATAATGTTGATTATTTAGCAAATAACTAAATACAAGGTGATTAATATTTTTTTTATTGAATTTTCTTTTGGCGTGTGCATTTCTTTTGGAGTATATATATATATATATATATATATATATATATATATGAGTATGGTTTTAAAACGTTAATCGGTTATTGTCCAGTTCCGAATTTTGAATTGTTAAAAACCATTTACTATTATTTATATTAATTAAATTTTTCCAGTAATTTTAAATTTTGTAATTACCGTTTTTAAATCTATTTTTAAAAAAAATTTAATTGATTCATGGTAGCGTCTCAGCCTTTCATCCGGAAAGTTGTACGTTTGAATCCCATTCAGGTATGACATTTTTCAAACGCTTTAAAATTTTCATTCTATATTTCTGTGCACGAGTAACGTCGACCCAACATCCATGGATTTCATTGTTATTAGCAAACCGCGACGCTTCAGTTATAAACCTCGTTAGTTTTTTTCCGAAACCACTACATTATTTCAACATTTGTCCTGCTTGCCGTGCCCCAAAGTTGGACGCCGTATGTCCATATTGGTTTCAAAATTGCTAAGTATAAAAGTAGTTTATTAGACAAAAATAACTCAGACCTCCTGCCCAACAACCAGAATGTTTCCTTGAATTTCATGTTAAGTTACTTTCTCTTCTTCTTCACATGAACCTTTCAGGTTAAAGGTACCGCGGAAAGTTCAAGCTAACTTTGATTCATCTTAGCTTGAACTTTCAAACTCTTTCTTTAAAAACAAAATAAATACACTTTCTTTTTAAACTGTACGTAATAAAATGAACTTTTTGAAGGCGCTGAAATATATTTGAATAAATATTTAAGTATACTTAAAACGTGATTGTTGATTTAATACAAATATATAAAATCAGTATAAAAACTCAATCTACAGAGTATTTTTTTAATAATAACAAATCAAATCTTTAATCTAATTTCAAATAAACTCGTAAGTAAATCATTTTGATAGCGTAATAATATTTCAACTTCTAAAAAGCTGAAAAATTATTTAGTCGCAAGCAAAAATCTGTCACTTGGTTTAATATATTTTTTTTGAAATATCGATTTACATGGCTCAATTGACTGATGCCAAAGAATGAGTTGGCTTGTCATTTTAATATTCTGAAAACTCAATCTAACATTTTGAAGAAGCGCTGAAATTAAGTATATTTCGGATGTAAATGAACGTATCGGGCAAGTTTTCTGTTATTAATATGTTTCAAACCGAGAAATATGATTTGAACTTGTTGAAAATGAAATAAATTAGATCCATCCACGAGAGTTTATCATCTGAGAAGATACTAAAAACTTTTACGATACGACTAATGGAAATACTATTATTAATACTACTATCCACACGATTAGTATCACGTGGATAGTATTTTCAAGTGGTTTTTTCCTGAAAAGCATATTAAGTAAAAAGCATAATCTAAAAGCATATAGATTAAATTGTTTATAAGATAAAAATTAAGTACATAGCATGTTTGTTTTACAGTGAATCATCTTGCATCAGTATTACTATTTTATACAGTTTAATTTTTAAAACGTGTTATTACATTTAATAAAAAAAAAAATCATTAATAAGTTTCATTGAATTAACCTAAATCAATATATTAATTAAATAAAAAGAAATTTATATTTGATTACAAAAATATTTATACATAAACAATTTGTAAGTTCTTTAGGGAAATTATTATTAAAACGATTATTATTCGGAATCCTTGAACAAAATGATTCATTTATGAATGTGAGATAATAATTTTTTTTACAGAGAAAAGCTGCAGTGATTTGTATGGAGTTAGGGACTCACGTCCTGCACTGTTTCCAAACACGGAAATGTTGGCTTCGTGTCCAGCGTTCTGATGACTATCGTATGGGGATTTATGACCATTTATTGTTTTTCAAAATATATCACTACACGTACCGGATCATGTGATCCTTGAATATTACATTTTAACGATAAATATAGAAATATGAGATTTTTTATCTTTTGTTTTCTAACACATTATAAAATAAGTCTAATTAAAATTTGTACTAATAATTTATTTTTATATTCATTCAAATTTTAACAAGTTATTTAAAATTTTTGAAAACAATTTTTTCTTCTAAATTGTGTTCTGCGGTTTTCAGGATTTCTGGTTTATTTTGAAAGTGATGAAGTTACGGTTTACTTTGTAAGTGATGAAGATTATAAGAAGCTACTATACCCGACAACAGTTGTCTTAAGTTAGTTTTAGTATCTTCATTGACGGGTGTCAAAGTTAATCTGTGTTACTGAACTGAGGAGATTCTAATTTCATTGAAAGGTAGATTCATATAAAAAGGAGATAAAAATTTATTTTAAGACGTTCGTACTCTGAAAACAAACATTAAATTAAATTATAGTAGTTTAGAAGATCTACAGTATTAAGTATAAATATATAATTAGAATTTATCATTATTAATCGCGAGCAGTGTGGAAAAAATAAGATATTAAAAATACATATGTAATCTGTACATTATAAATGAAAACTAAAATAAAATTTTAGTTAAATACTAATTTCGGTTCGTTAATATGAGACTCAGATCATGATAATAAATAAATTCATCTTAAAAAAAATTAGCATATTTCAAATTAAATACTAACCGAATTCATAAAGAAAAATAATATTTTTAATATATGCAGGTAGAAACAGTTAAGAGTTAAAAAAGTTCTTTCGTTTTTTCTTTGTAAAATTTTTTGCTAAAGAAATATGCAAACCATAACTTAAATGAGATAACTAAAAGAGGTGTAATTTTTTTTCTTATTTAAAATTAAAATTTATTTTTTGTTTATAAGAAAATTAAATTATTATAACCGCAATTTTATGAAATAATTAAAAATAACGAGTAGACACTACACACAAGCATCAAGTTTAAACTCGCTTACCGCTATGACTCATTGCAAAGCGCGTATGAAAAATACACCAATACAAAGTCAACATAACCACAAATTGAGGTTATTTTTTCTGTTGCCGACCTTAAATTGAGTTTAGCTGAACCAGTATTCATCAAATTTTCACAAGCACAACTTAAATACACAACTACAGAATATCTAAATTTCAATGAAATTAATCTCTTAGTTATGGAATTTTTCAGCCACAAATTTTACACACAGGCCTCTACATATATACATATATATAAAAGGGAATTACATTTTAAGTGAATGGTATTTTTGTACTTCTCATACCTCAAAACGCAAAGAAAATTCAATTTCATCCCCAATCTTACCGGGTAATACGGTAATACCGAAAGTAATACCGTAGTTTTTTTCGAAAAGTCGGTAAAAACTACCGCAATGTGATTAGAAATTTTCTAATCACATTGAAAAATTGAATCCAATTCCCTCAGCGGATCCGGAACAAACTTGTGTGAGTGAGTGTTTGTGATTACTTGTTTTATGTCTTTCCCTCCGTCATCATCGGCTGTCCTATTATGTGGTGTACTGGTGTCACGTAACGTCTCGGAACAATAATAATGAAAAATAACAAAAAGGTCCACGTCAATTGCAAGTATAGGACTAATAAACAAGGCTTTCAGAAAATTGTAGCTCTTGATTCTATTATCAAGATGGTGTTATATATGGTTCTCATTTTCTTAAAATAAATATTTTACATTAAAAAACAACTCAACCGATTCACATAGTTCAGTCTCTTGAATTATAATTAAATAAAATTTGAAAAAAATTTTGTTTAAGTCACACGTAACACATTAAGGTGTGGCATGATAATGAAATAATGAAAATATACTGATATAGTTTGGAAAATTAGCATCTCCGTCGCGGCTTCGCCCGCTCTATGTGGTTACTTACGTTTTCCGTCGCGGTCAGTTTTTTTTTATTTTATGTTTTTGTCATGTAACCGGAGGCATGTGTACCTAGTCGGGTTGAACATACAGTAACAATGGCAGTGGCTGCGTTGGTTGCCGCCGCGCTGTACAACGTCACACTCCTTAAAAATTCAAAAAAAAAAAAAAATGAATTTGAGATATTTATCCGAACAGTATTTTCGAGCCCAAATCTACTGAATAATTCGTTTAATATAGTCGGAAATGGGAAAGATTTTCAATCAATATTCAACATTTTTACCTTTCTTCATCCCTTTTAAGGTCGAATTTCATAAAAATATAGAAATCAGGTTTTAGATATTCACATGACGCATA
Organism: Lycorma delicatula; assembly: GCF_047948215.1. Taxonomy (NCBI): domain Eukaryota; kingdom Metazoa; phylum Arthropoda; class Insecta; order Hemiptera; family Fulgoridae; genus Lycorma; species Lycorma delicatula. The sequence continues at coordinate 197,144,747 of NC_134456.1, read as the reverse complement.
CCGAAAATCAAATTGATATATTCATTTGTTATCGAGGAATTAATAAAAAGCCGGTTTAAAAAATTAATTTCAAAGGTAATGAATAAAAAATTAATTTCCTTTAAATTCTGAATTTCAAAAATCTAGAAATTTATCTAGATTAGCGACCCAGTAATTCATGAAAAAATTTTAAGTGGAAAAAAATGAAAACCTATAAAGTTTTGTCACAATTTTGTTTCTATTTTTGAATTTTTATTTCATTGGTAAGGAGCAAAGTATATGTTTTATTTGTATATATTTGTAATATTTTACGTAAACACGAGCGTGAAATCATTACATATACTTTATTGAAATTCTAAAAAATACTTGCGAAGGTTTTTTCCCATTGTTAGTGGATTATTTTCAAAATTATGTGCACATGTATATCTGTACAAAACAATGTTAATAAAATCATTAATTATTTCTCAGTATGCTGAAGCGGAGATCAAAGGTTGAACGCAAGAGGTACAGAAAAGTGACTAGTTAAAAAAAAACTGGATTGATGTTTACGTAGAAAATTTACTTTTACTACTTAGTCGACCTTATTGGCTACTCCTTGGCTGAGTAGGTAGCGTCTCAGCATTTCGTGCGGAGGTCTCGTGTTCAAATCCCGGTCAGGTATTCTATCTTTTCATACTCTACCAATTTCGACCGACTAATGACCACAACTGTTGATAGTTATGGTCATCCCGCTCTTTCATAACAAAAAAAAGTTATTTTTATTTATTGTTATAAATATAACAAACTGTTCTACATTATGTTGAATTACATTATCTGTTATGTACTACTTTATTTTTGTATTAGTATGTATGTTGAATCCCAAAGTAAATAAATAAAGATTTCTACTTATTGAATATAACTCTTGAATAAATATTAATGTTAAATATGTAAATGTTATATTAATCTTGCTATGAAGTATTGAATAAAACTGTTGATTTTGTGTGTAAAAGTAATAACTAATTATTTGATTTGTAGTTATGACACTCCAGAATATCTGTTGTTATGATTCTATATTCAAATCGAATATTCTATCTTCTATATTTATAATATTTTGAATTCATATACAAATCGAATTAAATTTAAATAAATGATACTTTTTTAGATAAGAATTAAATATAATTTAGAAAATTAAATGTATTGCCTTTGAAAATCCTGGATGGTTTTCATGAATTCACCAGATTAATATATATATATATATATATATATATATATATATATATATATATATATATATATATATATATATATATATATACATACATATATACAGAGAGAGAGAGAGAGAGGTGATCGTATGTCATATAACTAAAAGAGAGAGTGTGAATGGGAATACTAAAAGGGGCACATTAAGGCTCAGTGTCACAACGCCAACCGCTCGCCCACATGCAAAAACTGCTACGTAGGTTTTAAAAGTTTCTACAAAGTACTTAATAAAGAGGTTTAATATAATTTTAACGGTAAAAACGACATGTCTTGTTATGTTTAAAACACACTATCAAAATATTTTTCAGATTTTGACGAAAATTAGTTGGAAATTTATATTGAAATTATTTCGAATAACTTTAGATAAACATATATCATCATTTCAAAGGATCGAACGTGCTAGATATTAATTTTAAACAGGAATGTTAGTGTCTCAGTTCTACAGGTTACCAATAAATCAGCGTTAATAATATTTTTTATTTTAACTCTTGATACAAATAAAAAAGATAAACAAATTTTACTAGTCTATTATCCCTTTCTTTAAACGTCTTATGTATAACATTTAATTAAAACAATAATAATAATAATAATAGTAATCAGCAATAATAGTAATTATCTCTTTTTTTTGGAAAGAAGGTAATGTGTCAAATTTATGAAAGCTTGTTGAGTATATATTTAAAATCTACAGATTGTAAAATTAAAATATCCATAAAACAAAATGGTATATTCTTTATTACCAAAGGCCATTAACATTTTTATGATTCAAGCCCTTTAGTAAATAATTCCAGAGTAATGCATGATATGCCACTATCTTACTATTCATTGACACGTACTGCTTAAATTGTAATGGTTCTAGTTGTAGTTAAAAATATTTAAATAACCAAACTTATTTAATTGTAAGATGTTCTTTTTTATTTATAATACCCATTTTATTTACGTTCTATCAAATATTTACCCAACCAAAGGAGTTTTTATGTTATTTCGAAAGAAAAATAAATATAATTATGTAATTTAGCTGTACTTCTCCTGACAGACAAATGTGATATGTTTTATAAGTTGAACAAGAAAATTTGTATAATAATGTTTAACGCTTCCTTTATTACGTCGTAGAACAAATTGGCAGTGTATAAAATATTGTTTTTCACAGAAAGCGGTATGAAGGTTATTGTTGAATCTGTATTCCAAATCTTTTTAAAAAAAATTTAACAAATATAAAACCACATTTTACGTATCATGTAGAAGAGACACGCAATAATTACTTTCTCTTATCTTAACGACGATCATTTTACAACCTACAGTATATAAAAAGAAGGTATCGCTTGTTGGAGTAAGTATTACCTACATATTGGAGGGCTTTATAGACCAATTTGCAACAGTGTATTTGGTTCAGCGTACAAACTAGTAGGAAACCTCTTAATTCAAACTTTCTTTACTGAACTGATAGGAATGTTTATCAGTTATCCTTAGACTATATACACTTTCTCAAAAAGACATAATTTTGATGAGTAAATTTCGCCTCTTTTCGTGTCACGCGCAAACATAGTGGGAGTAAGGCTTCCCAACATACGAAGCTCACGCCATATTTTAACGATTGCTGTTTACGCAGAAGGAGGCTCCTCCTCATACTGCAATAGCCTCACCTTCACTAAATGTATTAACATTTACTGGAATTGTTTTTTTGTTTCTATTTATTAGTTCTGCATTAAGAAACAAATAAAACGAGTAAACACACAAAATAAAGAAAAAAAATTAGTTTTTTGTTTTTCTTAAACTTAAATTATAATGACCATATATCTTTATTTGAAGCTTTCTAATTTTTACAATCCTGTTATAAAAAAAAAACTAAAAAAAACTGATTTTAATTAAATTTTGAACAGCTGTTACAAACACAATTTTCGACAATCACAATTTTCAGAATAAGCGGCAATAAAAGTAGTAAAAATAAAAGCGGTAATCAAACCTGTTGATGTAAGCTGATCAAATTTAACATTTTTTTGGAATTTTGTAAAATAAAAATTTTTTTTAGAAATATATTTTCCGATTTAGAAACATATTAATAATGCAGAATATAATTTCACTAGGGAATTGGTATGAACTCATATTTCCAATCGTTTTAACGGAATTAATAATATAATAACAGTAGAAAACGTAAAATAAATGAATAATGACGATCGTTTGCGTTCATGTTTCTTTTTTTTAATTTTATTTGTAATTATTATTGTTCTCAGTAAACAATTTTAAATAAAATATGGATTTTTCTGGACAAAAATGTATTTATTTTTAATAAATTGATAAAACGTGTGGTATGAATAAGAAAATATAATTTTTTAACTAACTGAATTGAAAAATGCTTATGATCAGATAGAAACAATAAATTATAATTTCATTGTTAGAAATATTTATTAATTTTTCAATAATTTTAAACGACAGTAAGTTTTCATATTATTATTTCGTTTTTTTTTAGGAACAAACGCCAGTACGAATTTAATGTAAAATTAATTAATATATGGGTAAGTCTCCGGAATTATTTGTTAGCCTCCAACAAAGAAATTTAACATTAATTTCAAATAAATAGTTCTTATTTATATAAAATGAATAAATAAAGAAAAAATGGGTTTGATATAGAGGGGAATAAATAATGATTTTGTTATGACCAAGCTGGTTCATGTTTAAACTATTTCTCACTTATGAAATTGTTTTTCCATCTTCGCCAATTTAATAATGTAAAAGTGTATGTACTGTAACTATGAATAGATTGTTTAAAACACAAAAATTCAGGTTCGGTAATTATTTTAAAACATATCCTATTTACCTTACACTATTATTTTTTTTCATTACCTGATTTTGTTTAGATAAATTTTTTTTTATAAAAAAATGAAGCCAAATTTATTTTGACATTATAATTTTGTGTGATTGATGTTTACCGTGATTTTCTCATGAAGTTTTTAAGTTAGTAATAAAATTACTAAGAATAAACAAAGTAGTAATAAAATTACTAAGAATAAACAAAGTATAGAAAAAATAACATTGATAAAACAGATATATACATATGTCAAGCTTTCCTTGTTTAGCAAAGAGAATAAAATCCCTCTGCAATAAAATGGATACTTCTATCGTTTACTAAATTATTCCTCCAATTTCATATTCTCATAATTTTCCCCGAACTTAAAAATCCAAAAATGGTTACAGACGTCTACATCGTGTGTAAGCATTAGACGTTTATATCTGACAAACAATTTAACCTAATGTTAATTATAAAAATTGGTTTAGTATCTTGAGTATTAAAGGAATTTATTCTATTTATTATAAAAAAAGAGAACATGTCCTTTGTTCTTACACTCTTATTTTATTCTAACTTTTTTTATAATTGTGAAAGTCTTTACTTCTTCAATACTAACAAAACTCTTTTTATATTATTTAACATTATTCCTTTATTATCATTTATGTTAAGATAAAAAATTAAGTCAGTGCTGTATATAAATAATAACGTAAGTAAGGTTGGAAGGATAGAATTAATTTTCTACATTTTCTGATACTAGAGGTTCATTTTAAAACTGTTGAAATGCTCAAAGAAATTAGAACATCTTTCCTGTTTTTTTTTTTTTTTTTGATATATTTAAAGTAATAATAAATAGTAAATATAAAATAATAAAATTAAGTAATAAAGGTTTCCGAAGTGTGATGTTACAAAATTATCTTTAAACTAAACAGGTTGATACAATTTTACAACTTTAAATGGACTGATTTGTTTTGTTATAAATCATGTAAGTAAAGATATAAATTGTGGTAATTTCTCATAGGAAAATTAGCTTGGAGTAGCCTATATACCGGAACATAGGATTAACTAATTCTGTAATGGAAGGAAATGATAGATGTAAAACTTTTAGCCGGATCTAATAATCGAAGATATGAACGAAATATTGAGTGGAACAACACTGAGTTTATAAAGAAAGCGTAATATATAAAACTATTGAAGTCTGATTTATGAAAAAAATTAAATAATTTTATATTATAAATAAGCTGATTTTACGATATAAATATAATATGATGAACTAATAAAAACAGAGATACAGCTACAAAATAATTATATCAGACTAATATCATAAATTATTAGCACCCATATTCTAATAAAAATAAATAATTTATTACATATAAAAGAAAATATAATTTAAAATTTATACTTTATAAATCATTTAAAAAATGATTATTAATTGGAGATAATATATGTATTTTCGAGATTCCATTGTACCTTTAACAAAAACAATAAAAAAATAACATTTTTTTATTAAAATTAACTACTAGTATGGTATTTTAAATACAACCAAGCATGTACTCAAATTAAATTTTGTTTCCCCAGGCAATTAATTAAAAGTAATGCAAATATTTTATGTTACTAATCCTGTTTTTTAAGCCTATCCGTCATTCGTATTCTCCTGAATAACTGCTGATTTCTTTATTTAATAAAAAAAATAATTCTTTCAAGTATAAATTATACGATAATATTTGCATGAAATTTATCCCATGCACTAACACTTATTTAATTAATATAAAATTGAATTAGGCTTAACTTAAATTAAATGGAAACCAGAATTCAGCATTTATCTTCATTTTTATTTTATACTAGATAAGCATATATATATATACTCCAACCCATTACTGTTGGAGAATTTCTAATTGCGTTATTGGGAAATTATCCCGAAGGACATTACAATAGGGATCTGCTGTAAAATTCAAATTGTTAGAATTAAAAATATATCGATATCTATCATTACAAATATTATTAAAAATTCTTACTCATGTTGTTATATCTTTTAATGTTAGGTATTCTCATGAACTTGAATATCTATGATGAAAATTAAAATTTTCCTTCTCTAATCCAGAAAATATTACATTTTTGTAAGCGTACAATTTTTAAAATTAATATTACGATTTATATGATAAAATAAATAGTAAGAAAAATCTTCATGAGTTAGTTAAATAAAATTAAAAATTGAAAGTTACGTTATTCTTGCTTTTCAAAATCTTAAATTATATTTTTGAATTTAGGAACTACAAATTGAATCCTGAAATCGTCACCTTGAATCTAAGATCCAACTACCTGCAGCGAAGCTGTAAATGCACATATCACCATAGCACATAACATAATATGAATTAATTAGTAACACCAACTGTTTGATTGCGTTTTCAAAAAAAAAAAAGTAGGGAAAGAAAATCAAAAATTAAATTTTATGAAGCCGTTTGAATCTTTTGTCACCAGTGTAACCTCTTATTAATATAGTTGGAGAAAATCTTACATAAATATGTACAGATCGAATGTAGTATACGATCAACAAGAGCAAATGAATCACATGAGAGTAGTAAATCCGAATAAAAATCTTTAAGTCAGCAAAGACGAGTGTAGTTAACGAAAATTAATAGATAACAGATCCTACTAATAAGGCATTCAGGACGTCAGATAAAAAGAAAAAAAATACATTAGTTATATTAAGTCAGTAAAATATTTAACAAAAATAAATCAACTAGAAAATATTTCCGAGAAGTAGTTAAAGAAAGTATGCCAGTATATTTTCCTGGATAATATGGTCTGCCCCCTGTTAATGGAATTCGAATCGGAAGTGGTTTATAAACCACTGAATTTATTTATTGGTGATAAAATGAAGCGCATAAAGGATTTTGATTTGAAAGTGATGTTTAGTTGAGATATAAAATAGGATAATAATAATTATAATGCCCCGAATAAATCCAACCCCACGTCCGTACAACAATATCTACGTATACATCCGGGGCGGGTAACGACATGGTACTTCGGCGTGTCGGCCAACAGGGTATTGTCTTGCTCAGGAGCTCCCTGTGGAGTACGGGATTGGCAGTCCCGAGCTCTCCGAGCTAGTTGCGGTTGTGTTTCTCGGTTTCGCTGTTTGCAGCGGAGGTGGGAGGCATGACCTTGATCTATTTGCCGACGCTTGGCGGAGTGCGGATGGGGAGTGCTCATTCTTCTTCTCTGTCGTGGAGCCGGGTTGAGGGTAGGCTGCTGTGAGCTTGCTCTGCCGAAGTCTTGCGCCGTCCAGTGAGTCAGTCGCTTCGGTTCTTGGCAGGGATTGTCCCATGGGAATCGGAGCCCATACTGCTGCGTGCGAGCACTAGGATGTCGGTATCGTGGGTCAGGTAGTACCTGACTCCCCGGCCTGGTTAAATCTGTGGGAGGCAGCGGACTGCGGGAACCCAGGCAGGATCTATGATCCGAGGCACGCCTATCTGTCTCTCCGCCCGCAACTTGTGACATGTCGACTGACGATGATATAGGGTATGGAATTTTTAACATCCACAATTACCGTGGCAGAGGGTCTACGTAAAAAATCTCTTCGCAGGTGAAGAGGATGAAGAGTGTTGAATTTTTGGAAATGAAGAAGATGGATCGAACCAACTTTCGACCAAAAGGCAACGTTGAATTTTCGTGGTAGCCCGAGGCATCACGGAAGCTACTGGTGGACCGGTAAAAGATGTAAGAAAGACTGCAGTAGGACTGTTTGCTGAAACGGTCAACGAATTACAATCCTCAAGGTTGTTAAAGGAGAAGAATACTGGACTATTAGACGTTGAAATATTACCCCACGAAACTAAATACTTCGAAGGGTGTAGTTGCGTGCCGGGACTTGTTGAACTGCACTGAAGTAGAGATCGTCGAGGAACTCAGTGAATAGGGAGTTACAGCTTGTCGTCGATTGAACACGCGAGGCAATGAAGAAGTACAATCCTCCGCGTCGCATGTATTGACATTCACTAAGTGCCTAGAAAAGATGTCTTTTTACAAACTAGACATCAGTCCGTTCCTCCCGACGCAATTGCGATGATTTGGATGTCAGAGATATGGACACATAGCGGAACGTTGCACTTTAAACCGATCTGTTTTTGTGTTGAAGCGCTTCATCCTGATGACCCCATGCTGGGTGCAACTGTGAGCATCAATTGACAGGGAAGTCATTCAGCGAGATCTAAAAATTGTCCAATATATAAAGAAGAGGTAGCAATCCATGATATGAAGACTACTCAAAAGATGAGCTACGTCGAACCGAAGAAAATTGTAAAAATAGATCGCCGAAGACAATGTCATATGCACAAGCTTTGTCATCTCCTGCTGTTTCTTTTAATGCAAAAGATGTGATTACGGAACTGGCTCCAGCGTTAGCAAGTATGGTTGAACGTATCGTCGACAACAAACATAGGAATCGTCCAACCAGAGAGGACAGCTTAAAACGAGAGAAGAAAATACCAGCTGTTAATGCAGGCAAGAGAAGAAGCCGGAACCAAAAGTTGAAATTAGCAAAATCTCCGTGCACGGAAATGACAAGATAGAGAAAAGCTTAGAAAAAGAAAATATAGTAAAAACAAAAATGATGTCTCCAACATTACGGAGGCCCTTAGCAGAAAGGCACCTATGGAACTTCCGAAAGCCCAGAGAATACCTAATAAAGAGGGTGAGAGTACTTCAGCCACCCCAAGTATGCCTTTTAGAAATTTAATCGGGTACTTCAGCCGCTGATAGTACACCATTGGAGATCGCATCAAGTTTAGATTCAATAGCAACCATGTTAACAGCTCCGTCAAAGTTATCATCACCTGATGTCAGCCGCAGAACATCACTGGTATCTGAAAGGGAGAACATGTCATGTTCGAAGCCTCAGACACATTGTCATCAGAAGTAGAGACCGTAAGGAGAATGGATGTAAGAAAGGGTGGCTAATAGAAAAGCCTAGGCGGTAAACCAAAACAATATATTCAAGAATCAAGCTTTTTCGTGATTGTACTTCTGTATTTGAGTGTATAACCAAGAATTAATTAACAGTGCTTAGTTTCATGTGAAATATAAAGATCTAAGTCTACTTTTTTATGTGGATGGGGCTAATGACCATAGCAGTCGATGCCCCTAAAACATAAAAAAAATAATGTTATGATAGTAAATAAAAATTCGATTACCTTCTGATAAGTATATATAAAATATAATATTTTCTTAAATTTAACGAATATACATGCTCACGTATAGAATTTCGAAATGCTATCATGCTATTTTTACCGACTTTTTGAAGTCGATAAAGTACGGTATTTTTTTAGGGCGCATGGTGGGAGTGCGGGATCGTAATTTACGTTATTTACATTATGAGGTGTTAGTACGAATATAACTTTTACTTAATTTTTTAAAATTATATATATATATATATATATTAAAAAAAAACGTTATATGTATTATATTTTATATATAAGTTTTTTGTTTAAGTCAGAAATTTCCAAAGCTACTAAATCAATTTCATTAATATTCAGATATTACTGTTGTAGTGTATCTCAAGTTGTACATGTGAAAATTTGATGATAATTAGTTGAATTTTCTTGAGTTACGCTCAATTTAAGGTCGAAAAAATTTGAGCTGGGTAAATTGAATCGTTGTTCGTTATGATTCTGCAAGTTGGAATGCTGTCGTTTCTTCATCTGCGGTACTTATTGTTAGCAATTTTTCGGTGTATTCTGGTAGCATTACGTATTTTGAGAGTATTGATGACTGGGTAAATGTTTGAGCGTGGCAAAAGGAAACAAAATAAAATATTGAAAAGTCGGTATTTTTTTAAACATTGTTTTATCTATGTTAATTAATTTTTATTTAATTTTTTATATTTTTTATAGTCCGTGAGTTTTTCTTCGAACTTAATCGTTTACTGCGGTAAACAAAGTATTGCATCGGAACAAGTTATGTGTTAGTCAACAGTTTATGAATTACTAGAAGGAACTGGTGATAAACTGAGAAGAACACTGTTACAGATAATTTTTACCTTTACATTTGGATAAATCGTTTTTTATGAAGAAAATTACCAAATGAGACAATGAGAAGTAACAGGAAATATATTACAATTATTATTGTTCATTAGAAACCAAGGTACGGAAAACCTTTTAACCAATAGTCAAAGGAAACTGGAGTTATAATACGGCAAGATAAAAAAGAGTTTTAATGCTGTCTAATATTCCTTTGCAAGATTTATCGTTGAGAGAATTGGTAAATTTTCAAGGTGGTGAAATAAAAAAAAACAAATTGTCATTAATTACAATAACTGTAAAAAGAAGTAGAGATGATAATCAGATGCAATTTTTTACATTCTCCATTACAGAGAGAAATAAAATGGTAGAGAATTAAGTTTTTAACTTTATTTTGATTACCAGGTATGCATGTTTGGATAATACATAACAATTTGTCTAAAGAAAAGCAAACATCGATAAATTTACAAAAAGATTAACAAAAGCTCTTCAACAAAATAAAGAAATTGTAATTCCTGCAAAAATAAACGTTTAAAGTACATATTTGTCAAACCGAAATGAGGCTGCTCGCAAAAAAACACAAGAAGTGTACTGTTTATTATAAAACTTTACGAGAGACATTGTCAAACAAAGAAGTCAACAACAAGGTTCCTAAAGTTATCACTAACTGTCAAGATTACAATTGGTAGCCCGGGTGTTTGCGTGCAGTGTTCAATAAATATCACTTTACTATGGATTTTGGAAATAAATTTGACATTTTTTTTGTATAAAATAATAATAAAAAAAACTGATGTGGACACCACATGATTCCTTGTACGCCTATATTAAATTATAAATACACATTTTTAAAAAAAATTAAAAGTACATAAAATTTTATTTCATTAATAACTTCTGATATTTTTTCATATTTTTTTTTATTGTTATTATTGATTTTTTATTTATTGTAAAATTTTTTTTACAATAAGAGGTTTATAATTATTAATAAATCAATATATTTAAATTAAAAAAAGAAGTTAAAAAAGTAAATGAAGTCGGATTCGAACCGATGTGCAAAATTTCACAGTATTATTATTTGTTTTTTTTAAAGATTGAGTAAAAAGTAGAATGATGCAGAAGTAAGGTTACAGTAACATAGTAGAGTTAAGCTGTGATAAGCTTAATTGAGAATTAGTGGGAAACTCCCAGAAAAGTCCACCACCAGAACTAAGGTCTTATTTTCTTCCCCAATAAAGCATGGCATGTCATTATGGCATCTCCCCACCTGATCATCGTAGGTTTCGGTATTCCACCTACGATGATCGGGTGGGGACACCCTTGAGATGCCATTGGGGGGAAAAATAAGACAGTCCCGATGAGGGATCCCTCTGGTGGTTTCCCACTGAAGGCAAGGCCTCAAGAGCAGAGTCCCGGTGAGGAGTTCCCTTTCGGGAACACTTCACTTGAGGTGTGGCAAACAAAACGACCGAGTCCCGGCTACCTGGGCGGGACCTTGCGTCCTTCCGAGGTAGTTTGAAACAAGTGCACCTCCGAAGTTGAGTTTATGCTTAGTTGCGGGTCCGGCTGTGGGGAGCGGGGAAAAAAGCTTAATTGAGAAGTCTAAAAAAAAATTACTCTTAAAGATGACTGTAGAGACAGCTTAGCTTTTTATTTTATCAGTAGATACACATTTATATAATTGACGATAGAATAATTAGAAATAACAGTAAACAAGTTTCATAATGAAATGTGTCGGTTCGGAGCAACGTGATTATGGTCTTATCTATGAGTATTAATATTAATCCTACTGTTTTCTTACTTTCTGTGCTTCAACTTTATTTTGACAATCAGTATTGCAGTCTGGTTGACATATACAGTTTTTTAGTTCTTAGAAATAGACGCTGGTAAAATTAATGAAAGTGCTTTAATATAATTCAAAATAATGATTCTTTTATAAAACGTTCAAAGTAATTGTTTTATTACATTTTTTATTAATAGTTTATTAAATGCTTCATTTTTTTACATTGAGAACTGTTATACATTTTCTATACCGTCTTATGTGTGTTTTCCAAGTAATTATATTAATTAATTTCCACGTACTATTACTGTTTAATATAAATCATTTTTTTTTCTAAGAATTATAATTTTTTTTTTTAGTTATCAGTAACTTGATTAGTTGATGCTATTCTCCATTCATATCTCTGTAATTTTCTCATTGTATTCTTTTTGATTAATTTAGCTGAGTTTGTTACGTATCAAAATAAAGGTAAGCTATTAAAAAGTAATGAAACATAAACATATTTGAAATATTTATTTATATTTAATTAAGAAATATATAACCTCACCGTAACAATTAAATATGGATGATATTTGAATAAAATAAACTCCATGGAGGTCACGTCAGTAAAATAGACCTATACGTTATTATTAACATCTAAATATAACGTAAAAGAAAGAATTAAACTAATAATAATAATTATTATTATTTATTCATTTCATTAATTTGGAATAATAGAACAGTAAAAATACCTCGGTATATTGTCCTAAAATAGAAAAACCAGTATAAATTTCTTAACATATTGTTATAATTCTTATCATACCTATATATACATACATAAATCATCAACAAAAAACCCAGAAACATAATTTTATAATTTATCTCTTCCTTACCACCCAATCATCTATTATACGTCAGAATCAGTGAGAAAAAATTTCACTCTCTTCTTGAAGATACCATAATACTATTACCAAAAGGTTCAACCCTTGCATTCTTTATTAAGTGTTTTTTGTTAAGGGCTGACTATATTAAGTGCTTGGTTGTTTGTTTTTACGTCACAGTATTGTCATCTTTACTAAAACTTTTATATAACGATGATCCTAAAAAAATTGTTTCTTCAACTCAATATATTTAAATTAATGGTAAATAAACTATATATTCTTAAAATTTGTAATCCAATTTATGGGCATAAGAAATGATAACATTCAAGCAAGCAACTCACTCTTAACTTAAAAAACAAAACAGAATAATAAATTCGTTGAGAAAGTAACACAAATTAAACTTTTATGAGGAAGGTGAGGTGAAGTTCACTATGGCGAGGGGTGTTCCACAGGAATCGGTATTAGGTCCTATCCTGCGGAACATAGCTATTGATGGGGTGCTCAGGGAGGGCGCCTCGCCGGTGGCATATACTGACGATTTGGTTCTGGTAATAGTAGGAAAAACTAAAGATGAGTTGAGGACTATCGGACAGGAAGAGGCCAGGGTAATACAAAGATGGCTGTCCACCAATGGTCTTCGCCTTACGGAGGGAAAGGTGAAGGTGGTGTTGATGTCCGGCCGACAGAGGCTGAGTACTACCAGTTTCTGTGTAAGCAATACTATAATCTACTCCAGTACAGCCACAAAATACCTGGGAGTGTGGCTGGACGGGAATCGAACATTCTCCATACACGTGGAAGAGGCAGCCAGAAAGGGCGAGAAGGTAGTTCAGGCATTGATCAGAATCATGGCTACCAAAGGGGCCAAAGGACCGTACTCCTGAAGTGTACTCTCGTCAGTGGTTTTATACGGAGTGCAGATCTGGCAGGAAGCTCTTTCCAGAGCTCGAAATGTGAGTCGACTGATGAACTGCAACGCAGACTTACTCTGCAAACAACTCCTGACAAATTCAAGGTAAAGTATTTATCTCATTATTTCGCTTTGCTTTATTACATGTTTAAATTGTTTAACATCTTCGTTAAGATTATGTTTTCATTTTTTAAGTACTTTTACAAACTATATAATGTAGGTATTAATACAAAAAAAAGAAATTATATTACAAAAAAATTGTAGTCCTTGTTTGATAAAATCTACGAGTATTTTAGTGTAAGTGGTTTATATTGAAATGTATGTATGTACTATGGAGATGGTACGTACTATACCATCATCTGTTTGGTAAACTAAACTTCATAAATAGTGGTGAAGAGATTTACTTTGTACTTGATTTTCTTTCAAATTTAATTACTTATTAAACGATATTTATGTTAGTAAAGAAATCAATATTCTGGAAATATAATTTTTCCCAGATACAGATCAATTAAATTAACTATAATATTAGTTATTCTATTTTTGATGTACAGACACTTTGTTACTGTACGGTTTTAAAATAAACACATCTATAAATAAATAATCGTTTACTGTTATTATTATCATTATTATTACTATTATTATGAAATAATAGTAAATAAATAACAAAAATAGTAATAAATAACAATTTATTAAACATCAAATCAACTAAAAAAAAAGCATATCAGTAATATTTAAAGATTTTATTTCAATAATTTTTATAGTTTTTGAGGTATAATAGTTGTTATTACATAATTTAATCGTGTACATTCAGTAAAAAAGACATCTAAATTTTATAATACTACACTCTTCTGGATAATCTTACACATAAACTGTTGGGTTTTGTCTATGTTTTCATATACGATTTATTAAAATGTATTTTAAACACTAAGTCTCTGTAAAGTAGCTTTTCCTATGATGTAATACCGATCACTTTTTCCAAAATGATAACAATAGAAACTGTAAACTAATATACAAATCTATGGAAAAGAAATTATCCAGACTTTCTTCCTACACATGACACTAACTGTTGAAGTTTTATAATAAAAAAATTATTATCGCTTTTGAAAATAAAAGTATGAATAAAAACCAGAATAAAAAATAATTTTAATTTTTATATTAATTTAATTTTATTGAAAAATGGTGTCTCAGTACTTTTTATTTTTTTTTCTTGATTGATGATTAATTCACCACATAAGCTCGAAATTGTGCGTGGGAATATGGAATAGAAATTATGTAGCTTACGAAAAATGCAATGCTAAATCTGGGACCTTCCGTGTGAAAGATTGAGTACTACTGCTCTACCACGGAAGATGGAAGAGCGGTTGAACTTAAGGTTTTATTTCGTTATTCTTGTTTATCACAACAGACTAGAGATAAACACAAGTATTTTTCTTTGAGACTTTTCTTATCTGATAATTTGTTGCAAACTCTTTATTCATCATTTGTCTAAATGGTGTCAAGAAAAACAAAATATATAAAGATTCTATATTTAATTCAAATATTCTTTAAATCATGGAAATTAGATAAATCTTTTTCGAGTTTCGGGCACTTTTATGATATGAAACTTATATAGCCTACGTTTAGTTTTCCATAAAAAAACTAATTTGACTTAAGATGCAATAACTAATTTTCTCTGTATATATATATATGGACAAAAAAAATTGTTTGTCGTGTTCGATATTTTAGGAAATTGAGGTGAAAATTTGAGGTAGCCAAGTATTAGATGAGAAATAAAAATTAAAATATTATATTTATAATAATTTCTACTGGAAATAGATTGTATGGTGTAAGTAGTCATAGGCATCCACGCAGGGGACAGTCCGTTAGTAATGTTTCACGTAATGTTATTATACATAACAAATGGAATAACTGAATTAAGCCATCAGTTTTAATGGGTAAATCAAAATGGGTCTTATAATGATATCATTCTTATAAAAGAAAGATATAGATAAAGGTTTGTGAGTGAGTGAGCACCCTATGAGCTAAAAATATGGAACAATCATGACTGAAGAGATAACTGTTATATGTGACTGATAAACATTTGTGATTAAAGCACGACTATTAGGCAAAGCTAGATGTCAGTATAATAACAGTATGTGCGCATTCTGTTAAACTTTGAATAAAAGTTCACTTTGATTAGATAATTCCATGCTTTTTTAAATTTCGTTTTAATAAAAATAAATTAATTTTTAAAAATTACTTTGTTTATGAAATGACAGGGTGGATAAAGATATACTATTTTTTGCTATTTTTAGTTACCTATTTATTAAATTATGTACACTGTTGGAATAAAATCTCGCCAAATATATACTGAAAAAAGTCATTTTCGTTTGTTTTCAATAACCGCGAAAACTACTCAACCAATTATAACGAAATTTTAACTTAACTTTATTATGACCCCGGAATGTTTAATGTAGTTCAAATCTAAAATAAAAATTATTATTTTATGAATCATAAATGATAAAAAACGTATAAATAAATAACCAAGAACTTATTTTACTAAGTTTAATGTAGTTGTCTCTATATATCGATTGTTGTTGCCTATATCGGAGGTTGTCTATGTCAGTATCAATTCCTTTAGAAAATTATTGTTATAAAATAAAATTAAACGGAATGACGACTGTTTATGTATTTAACAAAGTTTTGATGATTTGAGGTATATTGAATTTCAATGTCGATATCATCTTCTTGAGATTTATTATGCGTGTACACTAAATTTAACGTAGTTGTCTAATCTGATGACGACATCCGAGAATTCATCCTCAGGTGAATAAAGTAGCACTTTGTAGATTTTTATATCCTGAATTAAGAAGTTCCACCAGGGTAATCCGTACACATAATTGGCGTAGATTAAACTTTCATTTGGCATTAATATTTTCATAACGTCTACGGCGGTTTCACAGATAGGAAGAAGAACTTGTGAAGGTACTAAAGTTTATGATCGTAGAAAATGATAATCTGTACTAGAATATTCACAAAGACTTAAAAAAAAAGTATTCGCTCGGCTCAAAATCGAATTCAACTTTCGAGAAATATATTAGGCTTAAATCAGCTTTTGGATATCACTCTGAAATTGACTATCTGAATTTTAAAGATATTTAAACAGGTAACATGACTGAAATAAGCAACTATTGCAACGCTGAAAAATGGAATGATGAAATTCCTGGACTTTGCTGTATTGGAGGCAAGGTAGTTCTTGAACAGCTTCAATATCTTCCTGATTTCATTAAAAGTTTGAGTTTACGCCCTTTATCTAAACATTTTATTTTATCCGGTAAGTTGTGGATAGTTAAGGGCAGCGGCCTTTACATTATTACTAAAATCTGCTTCCAATTGTTGAGGTTTTGTAAACATATAGCGTAGGCAAAACCGCGACAGGAATGCTGGGATATATGTAAGTGTTTTATTTAAAAAAAAGAAAAAAATAAAGAAAAAAGCTGTAAATTCTAATGAATGTAAAATAAAATGTGAACGAACAAAATTTGTTAGCTCAGTTAAAAAAAAACATTAAAAATAAAAACTTTTAAAAAGGTAGGAAAAGTAATTTAACGAGTAAATCATTTTAAAAATCCTCAGTGGTTTACATACATCGACATTTCATTTAAAAACATTGTATTTAAAACTTTCTTCTTCCTTTTGCTAATTGTGTTTATACAGTTATTTCACCTTTTTAAAAATTTATTTTTATATGTTTTAATATTTTTGATTTAGTTATTTTCATAACAGGAATCTGTCATCTATACTTCCGCAGCTTTTTATGCAGAAAAAAGTATTTATTATTTTGGATTTATGCCAATTTTAGTTTTTAATACTGTACATATCATTTTGTATAATATTAAAATTATTAATTTTAGGTACTTATCAACAATATTTAATTTAATTTAGCGTAAATTTATAAATACTGTATTCATAATTATTATTTTTAATTAATTAAATATTATTATTACTATTATTATAATCACCATTACTGTTATAGGTAAATTTATAAGTTTTTAAAATAAATTTTAGTTAATGGATTTATCTTTAATAACATGAAATTCTGAAAACTATACAGGTGAGCAACATAAAACCGAACCCATAACGTAACCGCTGCAGAAGCGGTAGGTTACGTTGGAATGAAATTTTATGAATGATACGGTTAGATTAAATAAGAAAAACATAAAAATTAATATAAATGTTGCATTTATTTACCATTTATTTTTTATTGTTGCAAAAAATGTTGAAAATGACCACCCTAGGTATCGATGCACTTTAGTGCTCGATTGATCATATTGAGAGTCGTCTGATGAAAAATGTTGTTGTCAATTGCGTGACTTTTCGTTGAATTATATTATTATATTATTATTATTTGAATTATATTATATTCAATATTGAGGAACCTTCAGTTCCTCAATATTGTGGGGATTAGATGCATAAACTTTCTCCTTAAGTAGCCTCAAAGGAAAACACTGCAAGTAGACAACTCTGGGGAACGGGGAGGCCACCGTCCTCTGCTGACACCTCGTTCAATTGTGAAAGTTGCGTGAACGCGATTCATTGAAACGTTTGATGTGTGACATGTTGCTCCGTCTTGTTGGAAAAAGCTGTTTTCTTTTTCATTATCAGTTAATTGCGCATAGAATTCTTTTAAAACTGTGAGGTAAACTTGTATATTGACAGTCCGGTCAAAAAATATTGGTACCACTATACGATTATCGGAAAGGGCACACCAAACACTAATTTTCTCATCGTGAAGTGGACGCTCGAATATCTCGTGAACATTCCTCGCCATCCAATACCTGGTGTTCTGCGAATTAACATGACCGGATAAATGAAACCATGCTTCGTCCGATATGAAATACGACATCGGTTTTATCTGTACATCAACAATGTTTTCGAAAAGCCAGTTACAATAATCAAGTCGTTTCGGTTTGTCTGTCTCCTTCAGTTGCACAGTTGTAACACGTTATGGTTTCAATTTTAGTTCATGAAGAATTTTACAAGATGTGTATTTAATACCAGATTGTTGGGATAACTTGCGTAGTGATTTTTTTGGACTGGCAGTAAATCTCCTTTCAATATCGGCCATGGCCTGTGGAGTTCTAACGGAAAGTTGCCTATCATTATGCAATTGAAAACTAACTTGTTGTACGCCATTTTTTAACTACTTCGTGTGCTACTCTTCGCCGGGATCCAGGCATTTGAAAATTTTTCTGCGAATATTTGACGTGATTCTTCAAACGATCCAGAACGAATATAGGCCTCAAATGTAGCTAACCTCTCCTGGATTGAATAAGGCATTTTACACAAACACAACTGCACTCACAATACTGTACTGCAAAAAAACGTAAACTGCGCTAACACGTAACCACCTGACAACCAGGTAGGTGGTTACCACATCAGTGGTACTGGTAACTGGTAACCACATGTTACCAGTCGCTCTAGTCGTGTGAGTTTCATAAATATTGTTGGGTAGCGGTTTCATTATGGGTTCAGTTTTATTTTGCTCACTCTGTATAATGAAATATATTATAAAATTATATATATATATATATATATATATATATATGACACTTATTAAAGTATGCAGAAAATTCTATTTAAATAATTATTTTGTATATAAGTATTGATTTTATATGATCTTATGACCACAAATCTTTGGGTCCAAATATCTTTTTAGCTTATTACAACATAAAGGAATTATGAAGGCTATACATTGAATTTGATAATTGATCGTAAAAGTTTAATTGAACGTAAATAAAATTAAAAGGAAACCATTGGGGAATAGAAATGTTATACGTTATCAGAAATAGTTACTTTTATATCCCCGATGAAAAATATTCGTTTTTTTTACGATGACAACTTAATTGTCGATGTAAATTGTTTTCAGTTTAAATACGTTCATTTGTATTTCACTCTATTTTACAATTATCTAGCCAAAATTTAACCTCATTCAGTCTATCTAAATTTTTTTCTAAATATTTTCTCGTTTTGTATTCCATTCATTTATTCTTTTCTCTTCCTAGAGTTTGTGATACTATTTGTATAATGTCATCAAGACTTTCATTTGTAGTGAGGGTAAGAGATAATAAAATTACGATGAATATGTTGTGTTTACTGCAATGTTTTAATATTATTTTGTCTGTAGTCGTTACATCACATCTATTAACTCAAAAACAATTTGAATATTTCAATAAACTTTTCTTTTTTTTAATTGTTTAACTATTCTTTTAGGGCTTTCACACTGAGTTCAAATATTGTAACTCTAAAGCTCTAGCTGGTTGCTATTAATCTTTTTAAAATACATATCTACGCTACCTATAGAAACATTTCATACAAGTTAAAATAAATATAATTTATTTAAAATAATTAAATAAAATTCACTGAAATTTTGATTAAACATTAAAAAATTAACACCTTTCTTTCAAAATCAGGGTAGTTTGGGATCCTAGCAGGCAGTTTTTCCGTCGTTATGATGTGATCACACGATTTCAAATAATTCAAAAACGAGTAATGACCAATACTCTAACAAGTTGAATAAGAGCTGGAAAGAGATAAACGAAAAAATGTAATTTTTAATTTAAAATATATACACCAATTTAGTATATAATAATTATTATAAGTAATTTTATTTAAAATGCAGTATACATTTTTGGGCAGAAACAGGAAATAATTTATTTAAAAAAAATTATTTAATTTAAAGCAATAACAAATGAGATGCTTTAAAAAACTATTTAGATGGATTCAACTATAAATAATAACTTTATATATAATCAAATTAAGTAACTTTTATACATAAATACATTCTTATTTAACATTTTTATTCCAGATTTCCAATTATGAAAATAAACCTATAATCTAAAAAAAATCTGAAATTATAGGACAGTGACAATAACTTGTACGAGTATTTCCTTGAGTTTGATTGTTTTGTTACGTATACGGAATTTTGTAAAACATCGGTGCGGTTTAGTCGATTTTGTTCTATTTTTTTTTCACTGGCTGGCTGATGAAATGGTTAGCAATGTTGTGTAATTTATTATAGACATGGGTGTGACTCCTGTTACACCTTCATGTATACTAATTTTGTCGGACAATAGGCCTCCTGACCCCTCCTGTTTCAGTCGCTTGATCGTGACCTCACATCTTTATCAGTATCGGAAACAAATTCTACATCGAAGTGCATAACGTAGATATAACGTATCTTTTCAATCTGCAACATGTCCATTGAATGGCAAAGTTCCAAATAGTCAAGAAAAACTAGTGAGATGCAAACATATTGTATTCCTCTTTGTTCGCGATCTATTAAAACCGTGTTAATCTGTGAAACATAAAATATACAACTACTATCCCATAAGTTATGCCTAGTTGATACGTTACTATGTACGAATAATAAGGGAAGGATAAACAATATATAAACGAATGATGGGATTTATAAATGTGAGAAATTCGTAAATAACAATATCGTACCAATTCTAACTTATAAAAATGTACAACAATGTCAGAAGGTTTGCGGCTAGCGTGAGGTCCCATAATCGTAAAGTTTTGTTTTATGTATTACACTATTCGGTAGCAATAAACTACTTTCAGATGAGTGGTTTAGTATTTACTCGGCGGTCAGTATATGTAGTGTGGATTGGGGTTCATACGTCAAAAGCACGTCTGTATGTGGTTGGGCTTGTTTTTGCAGTACACATGGTCCCCGCATAATGAATCATATAGAATTCAGTCGATATGGAACCAGATTCTATCTGCAATTTATAATAAAGAAAAATTTCTAATCTAAATATTTTCAGCCGATAAACTAGCAGAACTCAGTTTTAAATTATAGTATTTTGTTATAATTGTTAAATTATACTTTTATTCAATCGGTTGTTTCCTTTCAACTTGCAAACAAGTTGTAGCTTCTTCAAAAGTTCTATTTTTATAAACTTCTTTTAACAAATTTTTAGCGTCAGATATTTTGCAAACGTTGGCTTTGATTTTATTCCTAGATAATCTAACTATTTTAAAGTTAATGAAATTACATGCTGGATTATTTTTTTTCTGATTAAGGTATTATTTATAACGAACGCCAGATCATTCCATTTTTTAATTTTTATTTAACATCTTTATAACTAATTTATTTCGGTCAATTTCTCTGATGAGAAACAAAAATTAATAGACTACGAAACAGTCAATATCCAATAACATTTCAGAAATATATCTCTTTCAAAGTTACACAAATGTAATTCTTATTGATACGATTAAGCAATCTATCTGGAACTCCAAATTTGTTGAGACTCCTAAATTTTTCATTTGTCAATTACATGGAAGTAATCTAACTTATAATATATCATAAAACAACTGAAGTTTTTTTGATAAAAAAAATGGAAGACGTTCCATCAGGAACGTCTTCTATTAATAGTATCTTTTAAATATGTAAAAAAATAGACCCGAAAATCATTTTGTTTTCGACCATCTTGTAAAGAGATAAACTTAGTTGGTAGGCCATGTAATAAGACATCAAGGTTTAATTAATTTGTGATAGAAATTATGTAGGATTATATAGAAGGTAAAATTTACAGAGGAAGAAAAAAATTAAAATATATATATAACTAGTAATAGAGAGTGTAAGATATAAGTATATTAAGGTTAAAATATAAGCATAGAATAAAAATGATTAGGTAAAATATGAAACAATCAATCGATTAATAATTACATGAAATTCGGATTCTCTATCAGTGATCTATACATTAATTATAAAATCAAAATCATCTTATAAACACCATCTGCAATAAATTTTTATTGAAACGGAATAAATATACAAGTGCAAAGAATTTATTTTTCCCACAAATACAACAATATCAGTTAAAAATCCGTGTTACTTTCCCAACAAGTGTATAAATACCAATATTGAACTTCCTCCAAATCTAAGGAAAGTTGAAAATTTCTATTAAACCCTTTATTCTTAAATTTTTGAGCCATTTTTAGAAAATTTTCTAACCTTATTAAAATATATATTTTTAGAAGAGTTAAAAACTAATAAAGAAAAATCTTAATTTAGTCCATCCGCTACTAAAATATGACCACTATATGACATATAACATATGACTGTATAATTGTATAACATATACAGACATATATGACTGTATGACTGTATAACATATGACCTCTTTGTATATCACCAACCATTTAACATTTTCAATAGCTTCAATTCTTTGTATATGGAAGTTGTCATGCTAAATTTTAAGATTTTGGGTTCATCGAGTCCAGAGTTAACTCAACAGAAGATAAAAGAACATAAGTTCAAACCTATACATATATTCTAACAAATAGACTTTATCTTCCTTTTGGGTTTTTTTCATCGTTTTATTACTCGTTAAGTGGAGAAATCAAAAGTGTAGAGTTATAATTTCGCAATTAGATCTTAAATTTTCCCCCCTTCTATATAAAAGATCTGCCGTGAAAGTACATAATATACAATAACTGACAGATTAACCAACGTTCCTCTCAAATAAAACCATTACTGTTAATTTAAGACAAAAAATTCCTAATGCTTAATTGAAATAAAAAGGGATAATTAAAGAGATAAATCTGAATATAAAGCAACGGAATATGCCTCTTGGTGAATCGAACTGGAACCTCCACATGAAAACAGAGACTTTACGATTCACCACGGAAATCGGTAATAATAATTTAACAAGTATATAACTAAAGCTTTGGCTGTTAAAAGATTCGCTATAAAATTTAGTCTAAATACGAACGTTACTGTCATTTATAAACAGTGCATTCACTAAATGGATAAAATGTATAGTTTTATCGTAAATCTATTTATTTAGTAACCTTTAAAACGTGTATATTTTAATATATATATCGTGTCCAACTAATTAAATTAAGCTAAAATTCAGTAAAATATTATGTATCACATATGTTTCTATACGATGACATTATTTCTTCATCACTGTACTATTTAACCTAATAGCGCAGTTTTATTGAAAAGCTGCTTGACAGTAACATATAACGGTTAGCTGCAGACGAATTTCAAGCGAATTTAGGTCAACAGATATAGGACAGTCATGCTGCACCGGCAAAAAGATGTAATTTCTAGTTCTAAATTCTTTATAAAATTTTATAAAATTTAACAAATGTTAAAATTTTATAACATTTTTTAAAATGTTTTTATAAACAATTGCAATTGTTTATATACGCTGTACTAAACATAAAAAATGAAAAAAAAATCTTTAGTCATTCAAAATAACATAAAAACATATGAATTTATATTATTTACTATATTATTTATATTTAATATAATAAAGTTGTTATAATAATATGTACTGAAAACAGTTTATAATATTTATCTCGTATTATTATTTTAAAATTAATATCTTTACTATTTACATAATAAATATTTTATTTACATTTATAATCGTATTTATTTTCTTTGATTTTATGTTTTAGATTAATTTTGCTGTTTCATTTTTCTTATTTATTTTTTTAATGTTGAAATTTAATCTTAATAATAAAAAAAGAAATAAATCTAGATAACGTTGTTTTATTGGAAAAAATAAACTAATATTTTCCAATTCGGCAGCTGTGTAGAAGTATATGGATTCAATTTCTGACTTATTCTGGAAAGGGATAAAAAGTAACTCTCATCGTTTCAAGTTCATGTTACTCATGAGCTCATGTTGCTAATGACTTTAGCAATTAATGAGACTTAAAATAATAAATAATAATACAAATTCTATTAATGGTCATTTAAAATATAATATATATGTATATATATACATATATAAAAATGTTTTTTAAGTTTTCATCTTATGTATTTATTAAGTTATGAACTTTTGATTGGTAGGTATTTTATATTATGTGAAAATTCGGTCGCTGTTCTCTTGTTTTATCATGAGCAGGTCAGTAAAGGATAGAATGAATGCAATCTTATTGCTAAACAGTTAAAACAATTTTAATAGTTAGTTTATTAAAGATAGATTGATGCAAATCCTAGAATAATAAACGAGGTTCTTTGAAAGATTATTAGGGAAAACCAGTTCTGTTAAAAAAGTAGTTTTCAATATTAAAAAATATTGCGAGATATAAACCTACTAAAGATGATTAGGTTTGTCCTACTAATACATTAACAGATACAAACATGTACATGTACAAATTTGGATCGATGTAGAACAAATTTTAAGAAACAAAAATGACATTTTTAAAACATGAAAGGCGCTAATTAAACGCTAAATGATTAATTAATGCTTGTTAAATTATTCAGTCTTCTCCTGAATATTGTTGATAATATTTTAATGAATCACTGTTCAAAATTATGTAGCTACTCTGTGAAAACAGATTGATGAATTGTTTTGTTATAAAAAAAAGAATCTTTGTTTTTACTTTATTATATACGTACAATATTTCATGTAGTAGCTGCATTTCAGTAAAAAGTTGGATGTTTAAGTAATGAAAATAATATCTATACTTTTATTTACTTTCTTACAGAGCTATACAAAATTTAGCATAGGAGCAACTGAATTTTTATATCTGTTTCACTTAGATTCTATGAAACCGTTAATTTAAAATATATCTACTTATACTAACTGGTCGAACAACTCCGACCGTGAACTTACGTACATTAAGCAATCATTAAATCTAATGTGTTAAAAGAGGTTCAACCACGAATTATAAAACTGCTTATATCCGATGTGTTGTATGAATTCCAAAAACTAAAAAAAGAGCTATGCACAAATATTAGTCAGACATAAAGTATAATTTTGAATTAAAAAACAGCTCACCCAAAACGGTCTCGCACTTCATTCTAGTATTCATCCACTACGACATAAAGATTTAAAGTAAAAATGTTCTTTTGTAAAGACAAAGAAATATATTTTTATTGACACATATTTTTATGTTTTAACAAAACTATTTTAATTGCTGTAACGTACTGTATAAAACTGAAAAATTGTAAATATAGACTGTTGTAACAGTTTATATTCATTTATTTAATTTCTTGTAGAATTGAGGATAATTATTTATTATCAGGTAATATATAATAACCCACCGGCTTGGTCTAGTGGTGAAAGCGTCTTCTCAAATCAGCTGATTTTGAATCGCGTTCAAGTCCTAGTAAAGTCAATTATTTTTACACGGATTTGAATACTAGATCGTGGATACCGGTGTTCTTTGGTGGTTGGGTTTCAATTAACCACACATCTCAGGAATAGTCGAGCTGAAACTGTACAAGACTGCACTACACTTACACTCATACATATCATTCTCATTCATCCTCTGAAGTATTATCTGAAAGGTAATTACCGGAGGTTAAACAGGAAAATGAAAAAGGTATTATATAATAAACAATTTTATCTTCTCGTTATGATTCGTTTTAATAAATAGGTAAGTACTTTTATTTTTACTAATTGAATTACTCTTATTTGGCTACAACATAACCTATTACCTAGCCCGTTGTAGTGGAACGGCTTCGGACTGGTCCAGATAATTACTATGAAACGGTGTGTATGTATGTACCTTCTTCACCAGTTATAAAAAAACTCGTGTCTTTTGATTATACCACAAGGGTTCACAGGAAAGTTACCCGACACAAACTAATCAGGGATAAGGTTGTTGCCAACATGTGTGGAATTTCAGGGAATGAAAGTGGGTCTAAGTCGGACGTTATTGACCTTGTACAATGACTCCTGAGTGGTAAACGATTTCTGTTTTACACACACCAAATGTGTCGCGAGATGATGTTAGCGACAACATATCCTTTACCAATCAGTACGAGTATCCACTCATGAAGAAATTACCCGCAACCGTTGAGCAGGCATAACAAAATGTAATAAGATCGATATAGTGGCCCTGAGTAACGGATCCTACCAATTAACAAGAAAGTAGTAGAAAATATAATGGAGTAATCTAGAAAGAGGCTATAAGAAACCCTTTTAATAAAGGTAACCGATCCGTTAACTATCATCTTTTGTAATACTGCCCATTGAGACACACCTAAACAAATGTTACTTCGTGAGAAGAATTACCGGACCCAGGCTAGAAATGCATGAGAATGAAAGGGCTCGGTCAATTGTTCTCACGCTCAACTGCGGTCTGGTCCGGCACAGGTAAAGAGGATAGGAATATAAATACTTCCGACAAGACTAGTTAAAAATGAGTACTACGAAATGTGTCTATGTGAGCCATTATTATATCAATTCTGCGAGGAGAGTCTGCCGATGTGAGTCGGCGAGATGAAGTCTGCGATGTGAGTTCTACATGAACTCTGGTACTGAAGTGTGCAGATGATATCGAGCAAGATACTTAAGCTCAACAACCCGGGAGACTGCTTGTCACTCCACGTTTAGTGGAAAGCGTGCTGATCTGACCGGCAGGGACTATCCGAGGGAGCTGTTGGACCTCATTTCTGACAATAGAAGCATCAGGAGGAATTGGCAGCGCTACAGGAAATCGAAAGACATAACAGCCTTGAAAAGGGCTGCTCAAAGGTTAAAGGGATTGCTGAGGAAGATCAAGAACGAGTCATTCAGGAATTTTGTTTGAAAATCTGTCCCCCTATCAAGTTAGACGATTTTTCATTACGAAGAAAGTTACGAAGAAATTCGAGCGGCCACCCCTCTCACTTCGTCCTTTACTGACTTGGGCTTGTAGAGATGTTGAACAGGCCGTGACCTTCTCAACATTTCAACAAACAGCGTGCTATTTGCTAAAGATCTTAACAAAGTGTTGCGGCCACATGATGAGCAAGAAGCAGATGAGAGAGAAAGTTTTGACTTTTTGAATAGTCCTATCCCTCTGAGGCTACCTGTAAGATTATTTTCTTTGAAAGAGATACGTACTGAACTCAAGAAGATAGAGAAAATAAGAAAGACTCCTCGGTTCGACTCTATAACAATTAGATGTTATTTATGCCGCCGTTTGCGGCTATATTATTCATAAAATACTTGTTAAATGGGATTTTTTGAACGTCACTCTTCCCTCTGAAATGGATAGTCTCTGAGATGACGATGATTCTTAAGCTACGTAAACCCTCACAGGATTACAGGTAGATTAACCTCCTGCCGTTTTTATCTAAGATCTTCGAGAGGCTTTTTCTTTAAAACTGTGATCTATTTTGGAATGTGAGGATGTAATATCCCACTATCACTTTGGTTTTATCTAAGATCAAACTCCTGCTCTATAGCGCTTTTAGACGTACAACTGGCCTTTGACAAGGTTTGGTTTAAGACTGCTCTTCAAATTGAAAGTTTGCCTTCTTCAACCTTATTATATGATTTTGCAAAATTACTTGGTCGATTCTTGTAGGTTAGGTATAAGCGTTGGGAAAGCTTCAGTTGGTTTTGGATGCAATCAGTACGTTGCTGCATAAATGGAAGATGAAAGTCAGTCTGACGAAATCTACCCACGATATCTCTACGACTAGGAAAGAAGACTGCCAAAGGAATTTTAATGTTATCCAAGTAGTCCTATGCGATATACACCTTAGCTTACAACTAGACCGGTCGACATGGTGTGGTGAGGTCAGGTACTGAAGAAGAAGAAACAGATTGACCAGAAATTCAAGTGTATGTACTAGCTAAAGAGTAGGGGTTCTCAATTGTCTCTCTCTATCAAGGTCCTTCTGTATAAGGTCCTTCGAAACCGATATGGTCATATGGGATTCAGCTCAGAGGGACGACTAATGACAGCAATATTAAAGTGATCCAAACGTCACAGTACTAGGTATTGAGGAAAGTGACCCAACCGCCTTGGTTCGTCATGAATTCTGAAATACATGAATACCTGGGGATCCCCTGTGTTCGGGAAGAGATTGTCCGTTTCATTTCTTAATCCATGGTTACGCTAAATAAACATGTAAATCCCCTTGCTTTGAATCTGCTAGACAATGGTGATGACATTGAAAAGAGTCATTTCAATTGTTTGATGTTCTTTTTCTTTTTTTTCCAGTAGTATTTTTTGTTACTATTTTTTACAATTTTTGTTTAATGTTGTCTCTTAACACTATTACTGTACAATTTTGTTTTTATTTGTTCGTTTATCTACTTGTGTTTATCTTCCGTTTGATAACAAACATCGCGTACGAACTGAATATGTTGAACATATGTGGTCCGTAGATTGGACAAATTATAAAACCCAGTGGTGACAGTGTTTTTGTCATAATGAGTGTTTATTGGATCATAGTTGTTACTATTATTATGTTTATTAACGTTAACGTTTACTGTTATTATAATTATTTACTATTTGTTTTGGTGAGGGGCATCATTAGATGGCTCTTTCATGTAATATTTTTAACATATTATTTACTTATAGTTTCATCAGGAGAAACCGATTGTAGATTTGTTTATTCTACAGAAAAAAAAGTTTCAACAGTTAAATTAACTTTACAGTTTATATACTACTGATTATATTTTTTATGTCGCAGTTACTAAAATAGCTTTGTTATAATACTGCACTCTAGGATATTCGAATCACTACATTCTCATTCTCTACTAAATAACGGCAGTGCATATAATGCTTTGGTTTTCGATTATTATAATACATTATTTTGTTGGTTTACACTTTCTGTCTTTTTTATTGCTGCTATGCTATAAGGAAGTACCTGAGGTACCTCTCTGAGATTAATAAGGTTTTGTATTTTGTTAATAACCAGTTAAAATGGTGAATTAAGTGAAGGTATCAATTGTAAAACTGAATATCAACTACATTACGATGGTCTTGCAGCAGTATGCCGATATACAACAGTACGTGATGTTATACATACTGCTTATCATGCTAAATCTATCTTAACATTTATTTTTGTTATATATTAAAGCTATAATTTTCAGAATATTAGGAAAATCCTTCTCTTCAACTATTATTGTTATTTTTTTTTCGAAAGTTACATTTATTATACGAGTATACTAAACGTTTCCAACGTTGGAAAAGTAACATGCTAGTATGTTAATGATTAGTAGTCATCGTAAGGATTAAGGTTACAAGATTCTCTTTTAAAAAAATTGTAAATTATTTTTGTTTTAACAAATTTTTGCATTTTTTCAATAAAGAGCAAATAATGTTGGTATGTTAAACGTTTTATCGATAAAGACAAAATAAAATAATTTATATGAACATAATTTTCTCGTAAAATCTAAAGTGATTGAAGTTTTTATTTAAATTAAAAAATAATGGTTTGTATAACTTAATTTATCCCGTCAATTTAATTAGGCTTATGATTTTTCAAAATAGTAGTAAACTTCTTTAATAATAGAAAGGTGACAACTCTGGCTCTGTTCCAAATTAATAAAAGAAGACATGTTAATTTGTTTTAGGCTTTGAATTACCGATCACAATTTCCTCCTGTTACTCTTTTAATTAACTACAATCCGTTTTTATTTTGTACTTAATTAACTGAAAAATTGAAAGAAATTGCTAAAAGCGAAGTTACATTAATTTACCTCTTTGTAAAATATTTGTAATCAGAATAGTGATATCTTCAAAGAATTGAAATCGCATGTAGCACTATACATTTAAAAAAAAGTCCTTTCAAAATATACTGAAATAATTTAATGTTTTTAATTGGTAGAATTAATAAATCTTTCGTTGAAAAACTAACCTACCTCCCCAATATAACAATGTGTTATTATTTATTAAAAAAACAATTATATTAATAATTTTTGCCCAGAATATTTTAAGATCATAAAATTATTATCCATAATGAAATTCTATTATTATTCCACAGAATAATAAATCCAGTTATTGTTTTAAACCACAGGATATGTGGAAATCAAGAAATATTTGATTTAATTTAATGAGAATAGTGCATATCTAAATTAGTAGATTTGATAAACCTAAATTGGAAAACAAAAAGTGCTGTAAAACTATTTGTAAAATAATTAGTTTAATCTAAGACTAAGCTGACGTTTTGATTAATACAAGTACGTGTTAGAAACTATTATATTAAAAAAAAAATAAGTTGATAAATAAAAAAATAAAGATTATGAACAAAGAAAGAAAAAATAAACACTCCACAAAAAAAATACTTCTAGGTCTTTACAAAATGAAAAAAACAAACACAAATAAGTTAATAAAAAGGGTAAAGAGGTGTCGTTTTAGGTAAACCTGTTTAAAAACTTGCCTACACTACCAGAACACTTCATATCATACAAAGAAAGAAAAGTATGTGAAAACTGATTCTGACCAGAGGTTTGTATTTTAATTATAAAATTATTATTTATTACTTCTGATAAGCTTCTAAAAAATTTAAGTGAACTTTTTTAAAATATTTTTTGTAAATATGTGTTTTGATGGAGTAGGATTTTTATTCGATTATTTTTTTTTGTTGTTATTACATTAAAAAATATATATTAATATGTGTAAATTACATTAATATTTGAAGGTTTTTGTTGTAGATATTTTTGAATATATATATATATAGATATGTATATATGTTTTATGTAATGAATAAATAGATAAAAATCTATAAAAAATTGATTTTGACATCTTTTTGATCGATGTCCAGTTGGAATATCTTCAGTCAACCAAGAAACCCGGTCAAGTGTTTATACAAAGATCTTTCTTATAACATTCTGGATATAAAAAATAAATAAAATTTCTGTTACATTTCGTCTTTAATAAATAAATTATCTCAAAAACATAAAAATACACATGTAACTCATCTTACATTATCAATTCAAAATAAAAAATATTTATTATAGTTTTTTTTTTTAAAATTAATACACATATATAAATAAGAAATATTTATCTTCAGTTTAATTAGATAAAAAAATTGTAATACTAGGTAGCTGAAGTGTTTTTAAATATAAAATTATATAGAATTTGTTTTTTCTATTTTCATTTACAATGGATCCCGCTTATAAGGGACCATGAGTATTTAATTACAATATTCACCTGAAGAGAGGTCTCCAGCGACCCCTCAATAAAATATACCCAAGTAAAATAGTTCATATATAAGAAAAAGCTTATAAAAAGACGTGTAAAAGATTATGTTCAATAACATGAATAAAATAGAAAAAATACAAATTATACCACAATCAAAATAAAAGGAAAACAAAACAACATTACAGTAACATATGAAAGAAAAAAAAAATGAAACTAGGCTTCCCATGAAGTAATCTAGATGACGCTCACTCCAACCCAAGAATCAAATACACTCTTCCAGGTTCAGCATATGAAGGCGTTTCAGACGCCTTACATCCTCTCTATTGCTGTATTGCTGAAAAGGTTTAGAGCTAAATATGTCGCATGACTGTTTAACCTCCACTTTTATTAGAACTGAACCTTTGGATTTCTTCTCGAACGTAAGGAAATCCTAGAAATCACGATTTCCTTATTTCTACCAAACCACGGCGCCTTCGATATGGTTCTCGCCAACTTACTCTGAAAACGTTGTATAATTTCGACGTTGCTACTAGTCATTGTGGACAGTTGTTGGATACCATATGTCTAAACTGGGTTTTAGAATAGATCTCTATATTAACAGTTTGTTGGACAACGATCACGGTGAACTCTTGCCTAGCAAGAGTTCGTCAAGGAACCAGTGCAGCTCCTTAAACTTGATGATTAGCTGTTTTCATTTTACCCTTACGTGGATCTTCCATGTCAGGTGACGATCGAGGAGCAGTCCTAGGTATCGTACACAGAACGTGCATGGAATGAAAACGCCAATTAGGTGGACTCAAATCAAACCGATTTAACAATGGCAACTCATTTGAGGTATCGTTTGGGGACTGTAATACCGTCGACTTCCGAAGCACCGGCACAGACTGCCACGGAAGGGAACCTGGTTGTGAGTACATGATATCAACATTGTTAACACTTTCTGAGGCCTCAGCTATATTGGTAACAATATTATCTCTTATTAACTTTCTAAGACATAATTTTCTCGGGACCATGTTCGAAAGCATCACATTTCCTAATAATTAATTATTATTATTATAGTGGCTCACGTTTCCTAATAAGAATTAAACAGATCGTCTCACAATCGTTATTCGAAACAGCTGATAGCTGTTCCATGTTTAAATTCAGCGCTAAAGCCTATAGGTTAGCCTGATCAATCTAAGGGTATAGAAATAAAATGCCACGTACAGCATATTTTCCTTTGTAAGTCTGTTACATAATCAATCGAAAATGGTATACAATTTTTTATCTGAGAGAAAAAAATATTCATCAGCACTAAAAGAAACACAGTTATCCTTTTAAATAAATAAAAAAGTAAAAATAAAAAAAAATAGAATTAAACTTAAAAGTTTTTCAAGTTTTAATGTGTAAAAGCTAATTTAAATGAAACTTTTT
The DNA here is from genome assembly GCF_047948215.1 of Lycorma delicatula. Taxonomy (NCBI): domain Eukaryota; kingdom Metazoa; phylum Arthropoda; class Insecta; order Hemiptera; family Fulgoridae; genus Lycorma; species Lycorma delicatula. The sequence continues at coordinate 197,111,890 of NC_134456.1, read as the reverse complement.
TCAAATATTTTATATTAGCCCAACGGTCTGGTCTAGAATTTACTCGTCGGAAATCAATTGTGTTACAGCCGATTTTCAAAGTCGAAGGTTCTGAGATTCGAATCCTGGCACAAGCTTGTTGATTTTATATGAATTTGAATAATAGACAGTGGTTACTGGTGTACTTTGGTGGTTGGAGTACAATTAACCACACGTCTAAGGAATGGTCGGCCTGAGTCTGTACAAGTCTGCACCTCATTTACAAGTCATACATATCATCCTCATCTCATTGGGCCTTGGTGGGGAGGTTGCCGATTGTTGACTAATTAAACAAATTGCAACGTACATATTAGGAAGAATAAAAATTAATATTTTACACTGGATATTTTATGTCATCAATAATCTAATTTCTATTTATAGTATAAATTTATTTCTTCGCTGTAACTGTTATAGTCTATAACTATCAGAAAAATAAATAAATTGTAATTTTTCTGTGGTTCTATTATATTTTAAAATAACAATGGAAAAATATAAATTATCATTTTGGGTTTGGCAGTTCCAAAAAACTGATAATTATTAGGATTTTATGACAAATGTTTCATTCATTTATTTTGTTGAAAATTTACTTAAGGATAGCATAAATTACGTATTCTTCCATTAAAGTAAATTTATTGTTCATCTGAGAGCGGATTGGATGGATATTTCTTTCTCGTTAATTTTTAAAATTGTTAATTTTTTTTAATGTTATACAGATTGCAGTAAAGAATTATTTCACTTAAAATTTTATATACTTCACATAACCTTAAAATAACATCCAACTTTACTAATGCTGATATACCAGTATTCAGTACGACGTTACAGAATTCTTTCCTTTCTTAGTAATAATATTTCCATGTATAATTTTACGAGTCAAGAGTTATTAATTTTTACTCATATTAATATCTCTATTTGGTAATGAAGATATAAATGAAAAAAATATTCTAAAAACTTAATGAGAATTGAAATCAATTGATTGAAAATTTAGGATATCGAATGTTAAAATAAATGACATGGTAAGTGAATAAACTTTAAGGAAATTATGAATGATACTTTCTTTGGAGCCGGTGGAAAATTTATGTAAAAAAAATATTTTATAATGATCACGCAATCTTATAACAACTATACAATAATAGCATAAAAATTCATTTTGTTTTTGAAAGGAAAAACTTGTATTTTTAAAAATAAGAAGTAATGAAAATAATATACTGTACTATATTTTACGAAAGACCGCACTGTATCTGGGAAAAAACAAACAAACAAACAAAAGTAAATTTTATTCTTCATCTTTTGGTTATTGATGTGGGATAGATATTTCAACGCATGCGCTAGATGACTGCAAAGACCGGCAGTTTGCCGTGCGCTCTCGGTGTAGCAACATCTCCCTAACACCAGGTAGGCAAATAGCATGACATCACGCTTATTCTATTGTTCTAAACAAATGTATAAAAAAATACAGCCGAAAAAAAAATTTAAGAATTTCATCCATGAAGTGGGCCCGTTTCAACTATTATTTAGGAATTAATTGTACATATTGTGATTTGAAAATATAAAAATTAATTTTAATGAACAAAATAGTGCTATTCGTTAAAGTAAATAAAAATATTGTAAGATAGACTGTACTTAAAAAATTATAAACGATTTTTTTGAAAAAAAAAACTATGTAATTTAGATATAAAAACACAAGTTTAAATTAATTTTTATATTTTAATATTATTTTTCAAATAATTAAAAGCTGTTTGGGACCATTATATATAAATATTTTACTCAGATATAAAATTATTATGAAATAATTATTGTTCATTTACAAACTATTGTTTATATTTATCCACGCAGGTGAACGCGTACACAGATGGAATAAATTATATGCACATATACTTGTGCAGTGCATTATATTGTTAGTGTGTAGGGATAGTTATATAGATAAAAAGTAGTGGCCTGATCTTTTCCCATTAGCCTGTACGTATCTTATTTTTCTTATATTTTAAAAAGAGTTTGCTTACTCATCCGCATGTATTCCTTTCTTATCGTTTGACATTTTTTGAATTTTTTCAATATATGACCGTATATACAAATGCACTAGTATTATTATTGAATTAAATGTGTTCGGTGTTTATACAACTCAAATTCATGGAAAAAATAAACATATTTTTTAACTACCATTTTTATTTTATATTATTATTATTATTATTACTTCATCAGCTAAGTATGTGAATTTAAGTTGTATGTAGTACAATATTTACTGAAATAGCTGAGTATTATCTGTAAATACATGAATTGCAGTTTAAATCATAAAATAAATAATAAAATTTTATTTTTAACAATGAACATTTTAAATACAAAAGTTTAGATTTCAGTTATTTGAGATATATTTCATCTATTCCTTATTGTAATACTGCTTATTATCAATGATTAAAAATTTCTTTTTTCTTTTTATATTTCTACTTCTTCTACTTTCTTACTTTCCTACTAATACATTTATTCACTTCAAAATTTAAAAAAAATAAAAAGTAATTGAGTTATAGTTAATGTGTTAACGATGAAAAAACATCAATATAATTTGCAAATGATACATTTCATACATTTACACATTAATAGATTTATAAAAAAAAAAGAATCATTTGAACAACTTACAAATTATTTAAGAACTAAATTCATTATAATATAAATAAATTATTACCTTATTAAAATAGTATACCTACTTAACAATCTTATTAAGAATAATATTGGTAATAACATAATGGATTATAATGTAATAATTTATTACAGAATTATATACTGATAATATTTTTTTTTATTTATCTAAATAAAATATTACTAATGATTTTTTATAACAGTAATTATACCGATTATAAACGAAAAAAATTTAGTAGAAAAGAATGTGGGCTTTATATCTAGCGACTGGACGCCGACATATATATAAATGTAATTTAAAATAAATTTATATATTTAATTATTAAACATGTATAATTTTCTTTATAACTTAGCAAATCTCTACACTATATTTATCTAGATCTCTTTTATGAATATCAGAGCGGGTGAAATAGAGCAAAAGGCAAAGTAATGGCTTGAATTTATTAAAAATTCTTGTGATAAAAATACGTGTGTAATGTGATAATACTGTACTACATTATTAATTTCTTTCTGAATCTTTGTATACTACACTATGTTACGCGTATGTTAACAAAGAACATTGTTTACTGATAGGATGATGTATATCATAAATTATTAACCAAATCGAAAAGCTTCCTTTGTACGAATGAATATTTGTACGTAAATGTGGTACTGCTGCGTGTGTGAATACGTAGGTAGTGAGTGCTTTGAACATTAATCCCGTCTCTTTGTGAATGCCAATAGCCTCTACTACAGTAACATTAGATTCGAAATAGAAAGTAAAAAGAAAGTTTGTGTTAAATCTCAAAGGGAAATCGGAAGCTAAGGTCTAAATGCAAGATTAAGTAAAGGCTTTAAAAACAACTTGAATTACACTTAAAATCTCACTCTTGTTGACGTTAAAAACTTATATTTTCAAGTAAAGTTTTCTTAACTGTCAGAAGTATTAAATCTTTTTTAAACATATTTTGAAACATTTTATTAAAATACTATAACATCTATTCGCACATACAGTTTATTAGTAGAAATTAAAAATCATTATAGATTCGGTTCTGCGTACGCATGTATGCACTTGCAGAATGTATTTTACACCTGCATGGACACATACTTGCAATTTTTTACATAAATTAAAATAAAGAAAACCAATTAATTTGAACTACTGTGAAGTTCAGAGATTTGATAATTTTTAAATAGAAGATAAATTTTATTCTAAAGTTATATGTAAATTTTATATTATATTATAATAATACGTAGGTAATACGTAATACGTACGTAACTATTAAAGCGTTAGATTATACTCAGGAGTCTTTTTTTTGGAAAGAGTTTGTGATAAGTGAAATTATAAGTCATTTAATTTTTAATATAACAGCATATATTTTTTAATTATCATACAAACACTATATTTATCTACATAATAATACATTTATAATTACGTATGTTATATTTCCTGGATGAAAAAATTCTCTCTGGGATATATTTCCTGTACTGAAAACGGTTCTCGATTTGTTGTTCCTTCTGGAGAAAAGGTAGGTTTTAGTGTTCAAGATTGAAGCGTTTTAAATTCGAAAATTATAAATATTAACATACGTGTTTTTCTGCTTATTCCCTTTCTTGTTCCTTTGATTATTCACCTACAGTGATAATAAAACTATTAATTCGAAATTAACATCTCGATAACCAACGTATCCACTTGACGATGGAGAATCAAGTCTACACCCCTATTTGGACTTAATAGGTGTATCTGTCCTTTTATCATAAAGAAAGAAAAGGATTGCTTTAAATTCATCCAACCAAAATAAAGTAATCACTGTATTTTATTTGTTATTCTTAATTAATAAAACTCATTTCTTTCTTTTAATTCCTTTCACAATTGAATTTATTAATTACTGCTGTTAAAGCTACTTAAATAATAAATTACATATAACTGACAATTTACATGGTAGATCTATATTTTACGATATCTTTACTTGATACAAGAACATAATATTTTTCGTAATTATGGATTTGCATTACACCGGTTCAAATTTATCGTTACCTTTTGCTTATATTTATTTTTGAGTAGTTGGTTCTACAATTACTACTCCTCTTTAAAATCAGAATATCTTTACTGTAATAACAATAAATAGATTTTATAACTATTAAAATTTATTTATTACTGATAAATTTTGAAGTGAATACTATTTATTCCTGAATTTACCTTTTTTCTAATTCTAAATTACTTAAATAAAAATATGAAATATTAGTATTATGACGCCCTTTTGTTTATCTTTTCTTTTCAGACAAATTTATTTATGAATGATATATTACAGTTAGCTTTAAAAATAATTTTTTTTTTTATTGAACTTCTATTAAAGATTATCAGTAATCTTTTATACCCTTGATTAATATTTATATATTTCTTAACTGCCTAAAAATAATTAAATTTAATAATAGACTATTCAATCACTCAGCGTCTAACGCTGGTGCGTTACATTAATTACTGGTTTTTTTTTGTTGTTATTTTGGTTTGAAGCTTTCATGGAATTTTTTTTATTTTTAAGGAAGATAAACACGTGAAATACAATTAACAAAAAATCATTACGAATAACAGAGGATGTTAATTACGCATTTCACTCACAGACTGTCAAGGTAATAACGTTTTCTTAATTATTCTATGTAAATTTATTCATTATAAAAAAGCAGAGAACACATATAACAAAAATATAAATAGTGGGTAGTGCTGATTAATTCATTTTAAGAAAACAATTATATTCTGTTGCCAGTTGCAATTTTCTAAGCAGTTTATTATTAAATATATACTTTTATATCGAATATCATTGTGGGGAAGAACCTATTATTTTATATTAAAACCTTTTATAATAGGACAAAAATATATTATGATAACTATTTCCAAAAACCAACATTTAATTCCATACCCATTTTCAGGGAATGGAACCTCTTATCCCTTTGATACTTGTGCTTCAATAAAACTCAATAAGACTTATAAAACGTGGTCAGCAGCAACTGAGCTACATTCGCACTGCTTAGAAGTAAATATGCAGCATCAAACCGCCCAAACCAAACAAAGAAATTTTCCATAGAATTTGTTTTTTTATGGCACCTCGAATTTTCAATGAAATCTCTACAGATATTAAACAACTAAATATAATTATAAAATGTAAATCGATATTAAAAAAAATGGTTACTAGAAGAGGTTATATCGAAAATTTATTTTCAAAAATAAAATAATTTGCCAAAGAATCATAATAGGTATTATGAGTATAAATAAGATATATTTTGAATATAAATTTAATAATTAATTAATTAATGTAAGATAAGTTTAAATAAGATAACAATAATAAAGTCAAGTACAGTAAAATAAATAAAGATACTAAATACATATTTAGAAATCCAAATCATCATACTCTCCATCATGAAGATTTTACTGCACTATTATTATTTCTACTTTTCTCTCTCTTTCGAAAAGTTACATATTAGTATAATAGCACCCAGCGTAAACAATTCAATTAATGGTTTACAGTAGCTGTAGGTTAACGATGACGAATATAGAGTTTGTTCAGACAGGTTTTATTTATATTGTCACTATAGCAAATGCTAATATGTATATATAAATACGAATTAAGTTTTTTAAGAAGATACATTTAGTGTTTGTAAATCCTTTTCTTGTTTCTTCAATTATTTACCTGCAGTTATAATACGATATAATGTTTAGTTATTCATCTACAGTTAATAACTCCAGGTTTCACATTTGTTAAGTTATAAAGGTGGTAATTCTCCTATAAGATTTCCTCGGGAGTATGTAGTTCTCATTCTTTTACGATATAAAAATTGTAATACATCAAGAATACGTTAGGTAATTTTCTTTCATTTATATATATATATTATTATACATTTATTTTATATATAGCTGTGTATATTTTAATAAATGATTCTGATCATTACCTTTCTAAAATTAAAATTACATTTTTAATTCTAAAAATAACAAAAAAGACCATCAAAATTAGTGAAACATAACATAGGTAGAATTACTGTAACGAATAATACGATAGAAACATTTCAAGAAGAAATAAAAGTAACCAAAAATTTGATTGGCAAGATCTGTCTAGAGAAATAAACAGTGCTGCTAAAAAGATTTATGGTCGAGAGAGGATCAAAAAGAATAATTGATGGAATGAAAAATGTGAAGCATAAGCAGAAGATTCGAAACTGGAAATAGTGGAAATTTTTTGGAAAAAATGAACATCATGAATAGTACAAACAATAAAGAAAAAAAAACAGGAAGGATTATAAGAGAAACAAAGTGAGCTTTCGAAAAATCTCAGTTTCTGGAAATGTAGGAAAACTTTATTAAAGACAACTTTAGAGATTTCTATCAAACTTTCAAGTACAAAATTAAAGAATACCAAGCACCTAGTTAGTGTCATTTCAAAAAATAAAACGGTAAAATGGGCCAAAGTAATCCTGAAAACTTTGAAATTCTTGCAGAATATTTTGATATACTTCTAAATATTCCAGAACCAATTGATAAATTAGAGTTTTTAGACATGGTTGAAAACTTAGAAGATGATTTTCCGACAAAATCTGAAGAAATTAAAAATCTGATAAAAATACTGAAAAATAACAAAGCCTAGTGTGGAAGACAACATAACAGATGAACTTTTGAAATGGCCGGTATAAAAAATCATAGGAGCTCTAAAAATACTTTTTTAAGTAATATGGAAAACCGAAAAGATCCCAGAAGACTGGAAAGTGGTTCTAATACATCTGTTCTACAAGAAAGGTGATAAGTAAGATCTTAACTACAGAGGGATATCTCTCTTTCCTGTTGCCTACAAACTATTTTCTAAACCTTTACTAAACAAAGTCGAAGAAACTTTAGAAAAGGAAATAAGTGAGTTTCTGGGTGGATTCAAAGAGGGCAAATTCAGCTCAAAACAAACATTTCTTTAAAATCAATAATACGGCACAGAATGCTGAATTCTAAAGACGTAGTTGTAGTATTTGTCCATATTAAAAAAGCATTTGACTCTGTTGATAGAGAAACATTAAACAAAATCATTCGAGAATTTGGTGTTAAAGAAAAATTAGCTAACCAATACGTAAAACTCACAGACACAACGACATAAGTTAAATTCATATGAAAAAATTCTAAACCCTTTCAAATAAAAACAGGGGTTAGTGAGGGCGATGGTTTATCACTACTTCTGTTTAATTTGTGTTTAAAAAAATAAATAGAATTTGGAATGAGTAATTAACAGAATCCAAAATTTTATCAATAAAATCGAAGAGGAAGAATAAACCTAATGAAATAAATTGCCTAGCATTTGCGGACGCGATTTTGCCATACTTTCCAAAAATCTAACAGCGTGGCAACGCAAATTAATCTCTTAAAATAATTAGCTAGTAAAACAGGTTTAAGAATTTCTTAGAAAAACTAAATTCATGTTCAACATTAAGAGTGCACCAAGATTTTTGTTTTTGTTTTGTTTGATATTTAACATCGGTCACACAGAAAAAAAAGGTTAAAACATTTAAATTTCTAGAAGAGACAATCCAAGAATATGGATAAGAGAAATCCACCATAGATGAAAGGATTCATATAATGCAAAGAGCGTATGGTCGTAATATCTATAACAAAAAATGAAAAAATAACGCATTATAGCACTGTAATTAAAATAGAAATTTATACGCTTCTAAATGCTTATCAATTGTAAATTAGAGTTTTTAGAAAGAAGAACTATTAGGCAAATATTGGGTCCACTAAAATTAAACGAAGGCTGGAAAATAAGAAATAATGACGTAATGTAGAAAAAATTTCAGAAACAATGAGAAAAAATATTTAGTTTCTTTGGTGACTTATGTAGAATGAATGACAAGTTAAATAAACAGATTTTCAAGTACCTTTGGGTAATGAAGTTAACAACGTGCTGGATCCAAGAAATCAAAAAAAATCTGAAAAGACACAACATAAAAAGGGATAAAATAACAGAAAAAAACAGTACAAAAAGATAGGATTCCAAGGTATGAAAGATAAGAGAACTTGAATAAAGTGGTTCGAGGAAAGGAAAAAACCGATAGCGAAAAAAATGAAAGAGCTCTGGAAGATAAGGAAACAACGAAGAAGAAGGAAATGAAATTGTTACATGGTCCTTAGGCGACTATAACGAAAGAAGAAAAAATCATAATTAAAAAGATGTGTAGTAGTGAATATATTTAAATTTAAAAAAATAATAAAAAAATAGTCAATTCATTTATAAATAAAAGAAAGTAGAACAGGTTTAATTGGGCATCAGAATGTAAGTACTTCAGATAAAATGTAAATAAAAAGTTTCAAAATAAAGTTATAATAATGTCACTATAGATATAATTTAAAGTTTTTATGCTTAGAAGTATCTCATTCCTTTGCTCTCGTCGGTAGGAGTGTTAGTCAGGATTTTTGTAAGTGTAATAATTATATAATGTGTTCAAATATAATATGAGTAAATGCTTAAATCTTATTATAATAATTTTTACAAAGTTCGTATTTAGTGTAACATTACACTTGCTTAACCAATACTCGAAATAAAGGGAAAAAAGTTTAAAACATACTAGTTATTAAACTGTAGTATATTATATATATACATTTTTTCAGAGAATTAAATATCTATAATCTTGGTTACATAGACTTCTATTCAAGTTAAAGAAATGGCTGTCCTAGAATTTCTATTTAATGTTGCATATCTACCACCTAGATGGTCGTTTCTAGCAAGTTAAACTTTGCCAGGAGCTGTCTGGCTTTTTTACACTGATTCAGGGTGTTCCACAGGGTAATATTTTGGGCCTATTTTGTACCTGGTCTTCACAGTGGACTTTCCTACTTCGGACTATGCTACCGTTGCGTTCTTTGCGAATGATACAGCTATACCGGAGGTTGACGGCAACTATGGCTTCTGAAAAACTTCAAACGACGTTGGAGGTTGTCAAATTATGGCTGCTAAATAGAAGATACGGGTTAACCCGGCAAAGTCCAAACACGTAACATTTACAATGAGAAAGACAGATTGTCCGTGAGTTCACCTTCACAACGTAGATATTCCGTATTCCAACACCATTCGGTGTCCTGGATTACACCTGGATTGTCGCATGACATGAAGGGATCACTTTAGGGAGTAATTTTACAGCTCGATGTAAAATTTAAGAGAAAGTGCTGCCTAGTAAGCAGAAGATCTTAACTGTGTCAAACGAGGTTCTGATACACAAAGTGTTCTTGAAGCCAGTCCAAACGAATGGAATTCAACAATGTGGCGCCACTAGTAACAGCAACTTGGAGGTCATACAAAGGTTTTAAAGCAAAATTCTAAGAAGCATAGTGCAACCACCGTGTTTCGTAAAGGATGCTGAGATTCACGAGCATCTGGGGATCCCGTTTGTTAGCGAAGAGAATAGACGTCTGAGAACGAAGTATATATTTCGATTTAATTCTCATCTTAACCATCTCGCTTTAAATTTGTTGGACAATAGCAATGATCTCAGACTGTTCAAAAGGCTCGTCATGTTGGAATTAGGGATCGGATCTTAATAGTAAGCCTCCTAAGTTAAACGATGTGAGGTTTTGGAACAATTCAGGAGGATGGTATGTGTCTCGAACCGGTTATATTAGGTCAATGATGATGATAACAGTTATTTGTGGCTAAATATTATTCTGATTATGTGTTGTTTACTTTTGAACTCTACTATTATTTTTATGTGTTGATTATTATTACGATTTTATTTTATTATTACTTAATTATTAGGATTTGGTGTTTATTAGTCCTGGACTTTGCAATTATTTTTTTTTTGAAGTCAAATTATTAGGATTATTTACGTACTGTATGTTATATGTTTATTTATTTGTTTTTGAGGACTCTTTCACGCACTCATAAGAACATTTTATATAAGATTTACTTATAGTTTCTTTAAGGCAAACCGATTGGAAATAAAGAATTACAGCAAAAAAAAAAAAAAAAAATTGTAATTTGTTTCATCGGAACAATGAATAAATTTGTTGAATGTCTTAATTAAGTTGAAGGAGTGAAAACCCTACAGTATTCCTCTGTATTCCGTTCTTTTATTCTGGTTGGAGCTCTGTAACAGCTTCCGATGTATGATGATAAAATTAATTTATTGTCGTCTGTAAAAAAAGACATGTTTGACCAGGAATCGAATCCAGAATCTCCTGATGTAAGGCAGAGACTCTACTACTCCATCGTGGAGATCGGCGAATAAAATAAAAAATATTTTTACACAGAACAACAGTTTATTTTATTATTTAAACAAACAACCATTGAATAAAATAAATATTTGCATTATTATAAAGTAGGTAAGAATAAAAATAATTATCCAACACAACTAGCCATTTAAGTTTGTAAAATATAAAACTGAATGAAATAATTTGTATTTGTTTATTTATTTTCCATCCATAATCAAACTTGTACGATATAAAAACGAAAACGTTATAAATTTCTGATTAAGAATGCTTTAGCATATATTTGTTTGTTAGCTAATATGAACAATAGTTTTTTGAAAATTTATGAAATCTATTGAATCGTTTGTTTTTAATTTTACAGAGCGTATTTATTTTTATAATCGACTCAAGCTGTTCCCAAATGTAGATTCTACAAATAGAATCTGCGTTTTATTTACGTAAACTTTTAAAAAGTAGGTAAAAATATGTACTGCCACTATCCGTTCAGTTGAGAAGGGTCAAAAATGTTTAAACCTCAGAACTTGTTCTTATTTCGCAATAAGTTAAATATGTACATAATTTATTGAATTATTATAACAAATTTAATCATTACTAAAAAAAATGATGAAATTTAATTTGTGCAAACTGACTTATTTATACGAACAATCAAAATTTCTCTTACCCATGTCATTGTTATTATTTCTGTAGATATTTGTAAAATAATTTAGGCATATATTGTGAAATATTAGTGTCCAAATAAAGTAATTTTCCTAAAAGTTAACTACCTATTAAATTTAAAATTAAATTAATATCGGTACTGATTTAAATTCTATAACATCGTTAAATACTTACCTTATTTTGAAATCGTTGGATGATTTCAACGTTACTATTGCAAATACTCCCCCATAGTTGTGCAAATATATCTCCATATTGGTTTTAGGAAAATTTTATACAGCAACAATTTATTCGTCAAGGACAAATAATACCGTCTACCAAGCAGCTAGTTAATTTGTGTGCAAGATTAGAATTCAATTATTTCTTCTTATTCCTCTTCTCCCTGACGTGATTCTTCCAGGTCAATAGGCGATCTGGATTTAACTCTAGGTACCGTACCGTGTCCGCCTCAGAGATGAGAATATTATCCAGTTGAATCAGAAGGCAATGATTCCTCCTTATGGTAAATATCACGTGACTCGATTTAGCTAGGATTGACTCAAATGAAGTGACTTAACACAAAAGTAATTGTGTTATATCCGTATAAATATTTCTTTTATTAAATAAAGTTACATTCTTTATGATAACTCATGTTTGCCCGTAAACAAGCACTAAAATATGTAAAGATGATACTTAAATTATGTATCGTAGATACTTTATTTATTGTATATGATGAAGTAACTATACGATTTTTTTTATTACATAATGGTCCGTAAATAATCATTTCTGAATATTTTTAGACAGTTTTAATATTTAATTGATTTTTATAAATGTTTATAAAAATTAGATTCGTTCTTAGAAAATTTAATAAAGGAAAAGAATAGAATGAAATTTTTTCAAGAAAAACTTTATTAAGTTATATAACACTCAATAGTCTAATAAACAGAAAGTAGGCATTTTTTATGGTAGAGGACTAAAAATAGAGTTTCGTAGAATAAATCCCTTTTAAAAATACACCATACCACATTAAAGTTCATAATCTTTTAAATAAAACCTCTGTTATACTTTGTTTTTAAGATGACATGGTATAAAATGAAATACGACTTCATATTACTTGTTAGTGTGTATTACCGGTGGCAAGTCGTTCTACCACAACCATTTCGTTGGAAGGCGGACATAAAGAGCTCTGTGGTAAATAGTACGTGAGAAGATGTCCAATCTGTGCATCTCCCTTCTTCGTATAACATACACCAATTTTTTTTTACTCTTAAGAATAAAAAGGTCAAAAACACTTTTGCAAAAATTCTTAACAAAAGTGTTGAAAGAAGGTGATTGAATGGGCTTTAATTAATTTAATTTTTACAGTATCAGCCGGCCTCCGTGGCGCGAGTAGTAGCGTCTCGGCCTTTCATCCGGAGGTCCCGGGTTCGAATCCCAGTCAAGCATGGCATTTTTCACACACGATACAAGTCATTTGTCTCATCCTCTGAAGAAATACCGAAAGGTGGTCCCGGAGGTTAAACAAGAAAAAAAAAATTACAGTATCGGGATTGAATAATTTGAGTTTAAAACTTTTAATAGATTTAAATTTAAGATAAAAGTCAGAACTGATTGGCTGATCTGTTGCAGTATCTATTATTTTAAAAATAGTTTAACACTAAATAGAATAATCTGAATTATATATAATAGATTATACGTTATAGATTCTTGTATATTGTATAATAGATGATATGTACATATAACAGATAATCTAAAACTCATTAAAAACTTTTCAAAACTAATATTTGTAAAATATTAGTAAGAAAACGTATTAGAAAATTATATTCCAGGAATTTGTCTTTGGTATTGAAAGCATCAACCATTACTGTTTATTAAATTACCAGTTTTACTACATTTTTACTAGTTTATTAAACTTGAAAAAAGAATTTGACCTGGCAAATATTTTTGTTCAATTTTTTGGATACGGGTCTACTCGAATCCTTTGAATTAGAATTGGCACAGATGACTGGAAACCATTCAACTTAATTTTCCGATTCCTATAACTTTAAAAAAAATAAAAATAAAATACAGTAAATAAAATGAAATAGAAAATAATGAGCATTTTATCCATCGTCATACGATGTACTGTCAAATCTAAACTGATCTTTTCTTTTTTCATTTAAATAATAGTTTTATACGAAAATAAAAAATTGCCAAAAAAAATTCAGAATATTTATTCTTTTCAATTTAACTAAATTATTACGATAAAATTAAAATAAGAAATAAAATATATTTTGTAAAAATTTTTGTAGTAAAATATGAATGAATATTCCAGATAACACAAAATTCAGTTACCTACTGACTGAAACTAATACTGTATATGATTTTCCTAGACTGATACCTATGAATAGATGAAGTATCAGTATTCCATCTTTATTAGTATTTAGGAACTGTAGAAAACTGAAGCGGAAAATTTTACACAATCTAGATTGTGACAAGCTTCTGTTTGTTCCTTACTCGTGGTAATCTCGTGATTCTACAGCGTGTGTTTTATCAATCACAACACGCCAAAAGAAAAAGTCCATAAGCGTGAGATCTGAAGAACTTGTTGGCGTTTCAGTGGCATCTTGTCAGGCAATCACTTGTCAGATTTCATTAAAAAAGTCAAATAATGCTGTAGATGTGGTCAAGGAACATCAACCTGAAACATAAAATTATAAAAATTCATTAGTAGCCGTAGAACAGCGTAAGCAGCCACAGTATTCCTAGATATTTCTCTCCTATTATGATGCATTTCAGTAGTTCTTGAAGGGATATTCCATTAAGCAGGTTATATTAATCGTGTTTTAACGTAAATTTTTTCCTTGATACCAGATTGTGCCCGTTTACCTGGATAATTAAAGGAGGACTTTATGTGTCCAAAAAGTTTTAAAAATAGGATAGGATTTCCTTATTTGACTTCATTTAACATAATTCTGAAAAAATGTAACCTCTGATTACGGTAATATTTTTTGTGACAGCATTGTGGTATGTAACATTTAAACTTTTCCTAGTGGAGAATTTTTTAAACTAAACGTTTTGAAGATTTTATTTCAACCTTCTCGATGATATTATCTGACTTGTTTTTGGTGTACATATTTTAGGACTTTCATGATTATTATGGAATTCAAAAAATCCTTTTGGCAATTACTAAATATATACACATTTTTACTCAATTAAAATAAAATTCCTATAAAATTGATGTAGTTTACAAGATCTTAAAAATTGTAAGATACAGAAATTTGAACACTATTACTGTACATGTCAAAATGAACCATTTCAATACTACATATAAAATGATCTTTCTTACAGAATTTGAATACCTAGAAAGCCGAAATGATTAAAATGATAAAAATTATAGTAACACGAATAATTAGTTAAAAATTATAAATAATCAATGGATACTTTTCAATTAAGATATGAAAAAATCAACAAATTTACAGATTTTTTTGAACAGGCAGATTGTAATACGATACAGTATTGAATAATAAACTTAAAATTATTACATCAGAAGCTTTAATATTACAGCTTTATTCTCTCATAAATTTTGAGCAAAATTTTTTTTAATATTCTTTTTTATACATTAGAAAAACAATGAGTAGTTACTTGGCGTTTATTACCAGTAATGACTAATAACTCGTAATGTAGAAAAAACTACATTATTTGACGTAAAATGTACCCATTATACATTATTACAAGGAATATTTTTTCTTTTTTATATATTCTTTTTCATTTTCTATTATTTAATACCAATTTATGTTATTTCTTTTAAAATATACAGTTGTTTTTTGCATCAACATTTCTTTTCTAACATTTTTTTCTCATCTCAGAATTTACTGGATGTGTTCTTTTCCCGTGGGGTATGTGTAAATTCTTAAAACATCGTCATTTCAAAATGAATGTTGATTCTTTATTTATTCATAAAGCCATGTTGGTTTTTTATTTCATGTAATGTTTAGATTTTTTTTTTAATAAAAGTAAAAAGTAAGCTTTATTCAATTTGGTTTTTCTATTTAATTACCAACGATTAATACGACATGGGCGAAATTTCGTTATTACGTATATATTAGGTAATTTAATAGAATATGGTTGTAAATTTAATTAATCTATTAATATATAAAGTCAATATATTAATACATATAGTAATATTAGCAACTGCTAATATAATAATATGTAATATACAAATATAATAAAACCTGCATACCAAATTGGTTCAAAATATAAAACAATAATGATTAATTCTAATAGAATATTATGATCATATATCAAATATTTGTACAATATTCCTGTTTTCCCTTTGTTTTAACGATATTTTAATTTTCAGTTAGTTTAAATATTATGGAAAATCGAAACAACATTCATATAATTCATAAGAAAAGTAGAGAGTATCATGTTACATAAATTAGGAATGTTATACATTAATTAGATTGTAACAGGTGTATATAATATTAAATATCTTATCATAAATACCTATCTTTATTATATAAAAGCATTTACCTTTACGAACATGCATACTTGTAATCTTAATAGCTGAATTTATTACTTTCAAATCACCCAATAAAAGAACTATTATAATAGCTTTATTTATTCATATATATTTTTGGTTTATTACTGTTATTTTTTATGTTATATATAACTAGTTTGTTAAAAATGAAAAAGAAAATAATAATTTAAATATTTTTACGATAATTATTTACATTTTTTGTTGTTATTTTCAGTTAAAAGGTTAATTACAAAATATAATTCATGTTAGAATCTAAACAGATAATCATTTGACTTGGTAAGAGAGAGATCTCTTTTACGAAACGCTTACACATCAGAATCTTTTATTAAAAAAAAAATACATCTATAAATTACATATTAATAAATTATATACATGAAAATTTTTCCTTAATTATTTCAGAAAGATTAAATTTATGACAAAGGTAGATATTTCAGAGTGAAAGCAGGATTTGATTTTCTTCCGAGAAAAAATTTATAGTATAATATCAAAATAATTCTTGATTATTTTGTGACAAACTTACTGTGATATAATCTAGAAATGGAATTTAATAAATTAACTACTATTATCCCGAATATCTTCTATCTTGAGGTTTTTTTTGTTTTTTTTTTTGAGGTTTTTAGGGGCATCGACTACTTTTGGTCATTAGCCCCATCCCACTTCAAAGAAAAAGGAAAAAAAAAAAAGGTTCAGTATTCATTTTCATGAAACGAAAATGTTCAAAATTTGTATTCTTGTATAACTTATATCCAAAAAATTACTTTCTAGGCTTTCCTTTCGGCCATCCTTTCTTGCGTTTCTCCATTCTTCTGACGGCCTCAACCTCTGATGACAGCGTATCTGAGGCCTCAGACATGGCATCGTCTTCCTCTATTTCGGATGCCAGTGACGTTCTACGGCTGACGTCTGTTGATGAAAGTTTCGCCGGTGCCGTTAGCATCTTTGCTAAAGAATCTAAACTAATAAGCGATGATGTCTCCGCGGCGGATCAGCCGGACTCTATCTCTACTGCAGTACTGGGTCCAGCTGAAATAGATGCTCTCACCAAAGCTGATCTTTGCGCTTTTGGAGGCACTATTGGTACAGGTTTTATTTCATCTGCGTCTGGTGCTTTTTCTATAATAACTTGCACCTCCATTTCAGTAGAGTTAGATTTTTTGTCGCAATTTCTCTTGGTTTGTGACTACATGACGGAGTGATCTGTTTCTCTCCGTCAGATAAATCAAGATTTTTAATTTTTACGCAAGTTGGTGACTTTACAATCGCAGATTTAGTTGGTTTTTTAAACTGTGCTGGTGCGTTTCTGATGTCAACGGCGTCAGTCCGGGGATGAGACTTCTCATCTTTACTTTGTTTTCTCTGATGAGTCGACTCAATCTTTGAATCAATGATTCTTTCAATCATTGTCGCAAGACTTAGTGCCATCGTGTTAACCAACTGCTCCACATTAATTTTAGATGTGGAAGGGGCAGCTGCTTCTTCTGCGTAAGAAGTCGATGGTCGTGGTGTACGCTGATTGGCTATTTTCTTCGCTTCAGGATAACTGACCTTCTGAAGGGTTTTAACTTCCTGAATCGCTGTTTCTAATTTATATGTAGGGCAGTTTCTTGAACGACAATTGTGATGCCCTTTACAGTTAACGCAGGTTGGAGGGTTTTTATATGGGCCCCCCTCATGTGTTTTCTCTCCACATATGCATATTTCCTGCGCTTCACATCTAGTTGCTGTGTGTCCGAATCGTTGACACTTAAAACATCTCATCGGCTGCGGAATAAATGCTCGTACATCAAGCCGATGGATGCCAGCTCGTACCTTTTCAGGAAGATTCGGCTATTAAATGTTAAAACATGCGAGACCGAAGGAACAACTTCACCATTTCTTCGCATGGTTAGTCTGCGACACTGAGTCACTCCCTGACTCGACATTTCTTGTACAATTTCTTCTTCTGTACAATTAAGAAGATTGCGACAAACAACAACTACTCTGGATGAGTTCAGTGTGCTATGCGGTTGAACAGAAACCGCAAATTCACCGATCTTCTTCAACGCCTGGACTTTCTGGCTTTGCACGTCATTGATAGTTTCGACGTGCAATCCATTAAAAGTCTTCCGAATTTCTTTAACGGGACCACCAGCACAATTTGTAATTTCTCTTGCGATTAAGAATGGACTAACTTTTTGAAAGTTTCCATTCTTCTTTGTAATAATTAAAAATCTTGGCTTAGGTACGCTATAGCCAAATAAACTTTTCTTTAGACCTGAAGTTGGAAACAGGTCAAACGTAAAAAGCATAACCGAGGAATTTACTCGGAACCCCGTTATCCAGCTATATGTAATTTACATAAGTACAGCTGTTGGCGCCCTGGACGTGGAACATAGATGTTGTGTTCCGGAAAACTTGAGGTTTTTTCTATGCGCAGTGAAGCGTCTCACTTTATCTCATTTTCATAGGTGACTAAGTTATCACCCAGAAGTTACGTATTTATCTTTTCTAATTCGCAAACCAGTTGTATTCGTTCCCTTTTTGCTCACTAATATTTCCCGTACCTCTGAGTGATTTTATTGTTTATTATTATTAAAGTGCATCGTGACGTAATTATGTCCATTATTATGTAAACTATACAATCAATCTGCTAATAATAAAAAGATAAATTTCTTTTAAGAACTGTTTAATATAAATAACAAACACAAAAACAGAATCAATAGAATAAAAAATAGCTATAAAAAAATGTACTGTTGCAGATAAAGCTTTTCAGTTATAGATTAAGATAGTTTTTTATGTTTTAAGATAGAGTTGGAATAGAAAATTCTAAAGAGAATTTTTAAACATTGTGACTATTGTACAATTCTTTATTTTAATTGGCCTAGCACTGTACATTTTTAACAATGTGTAGTACGATCCATATAAAATAGTGACTGGAAAAAAAAAAACAGAATTCAAATATTAATCTCAGGTCTTAGGGGACCGTCATTAATTTTAATTAAATTACTTTATAAAAATAAACAAGCAGAAAGTTGTAGTTATTATTTTTCAAAAATCCTTTTTTCTTCTGTACAGATATTTATTTATTATTAAAGCAATTTCAAGCTTTCAACACGACTACTATCATTTTATGATAGATGAAATATGTAGCTTATGAAGAGTTCTATGCTTGACCGAGATTTGAACCCAGAACCTTCCAAATGAGAGGCAGTGATGTTTTACCCCTCCAAAACAGTGAACACCATATTTTCAAATTAGATAATAGGAGAAAACCTTTGCATTTCTTAAGGTATGAAGTAATCCCTATGTTATTACCATAAAAGAAATTTTGAAAGTCATGAAAATATCTATATGCTAATAAAACAATCCTTCCATCGGCTTAAGATAAAATTTGATTCTTTGATATGAAGCAGTAAGAGGTCAAATAGTTAGTTCTTTTTTCTAAATTTAAACCACGTATATTTAATGTAATGTACTCTATATATAAATTTCAATGTACATCATAATTATATTAACATACTTTATTACTTTGCCGAAGGACAACTGATTAATTACAGGAATGTCAGATTAAGTTTCTACCACTTGCTGTAAAGACTATAATTCTTTTCAATCTGTTTAGTTGCAAAAATATGCGCTCGCGCGAGTGTGTGTGTTTGTCTATGTGAGATTATATATATATATATATATTACAAAAAACAAGTAATGATCATGATTAATTAGGTAAATGTTCAGCATTTTTAATTAAAAATATCTTTCTTGATTTCTTAAACAGGACATAACGTTGGGATTCAGAAACAAACACTGAGTAATGTGTGATCGTTTAACTGGATGTTTCAAATTCTACAGAAAGCTATTCATCTTTTATCTGAATAAGAACAGATGTATCTATAAATAAAATGTGCCTATTTAATTTTATCCTTACTGTTATTACTACAGCTATTATTTATGTCCTTAATATTATAAGGTATTATTAAAATGTATAATCTAAGTAATTTTATAAACAATTATAACTTGTAGGCGTTTAATAAGATTTATTGATCTTTTTAGTTTATTTTTTTATTATCATTATTACAGAAAAAAATGTATTAGAAAGGTAGCCAAGTACTTTCGGCTTAATTTTTCTTAAGGAAGATTAGAAACTTACCTAATTAGTGTACTAATCTAATTTTACGAATAATAATAATAAAATTAGTCAATGGAATATTACTTTAAATTTATAATTAATTACTTTTGAAGTAAGAATAAATAATTTATTCTCTCTCATAATTACATTTACTCTCCCTTAATATTTTTATGACGAAATGAATTCTGCAGCGTGCGAGAATACATAGCATGAGCCTGACTAGATTCAAACTCAGAATAACAGAGATATTCTATTACTCCAAGAGAGAATTGTAATATTAACATATATTTGTAAAACAACAGATTTCAGTACATGTATGAAATAAAATATACAATTTAAGATGCAATAGTTTATTAACGATATGTTCAGTTAGACTGAAAAACGTATGTAATATTTCCTGATGCTGATATACGACAGCCTTTACAAAATCGTACTGCAATAATTTAACATTAAAAATTTACTCACCCATGTAAATAGTGAAATTAAAAAAAAAGAAGTTTTATCAAATTTTTGTATTTTATTTTATTTTCAAACAAAAATTTATAACTTACACCTAACTACTACTTGTTCAACCGACATCGCATGTGTGCCGTAAAATATAGATGCTTATTAATTAAATTTTATTGGTAAATCTAAATTATCATATTACCTAAAAAACAAACTATTCCAAATAATCTAGAGAGATTTCAAATAAAAATTCTCAAGAGGATTTATAAATACACATAGTGAAAATACAGAGTGATTAATGAAGAATGTAATAAACTTTCAGGACCTGTTATACTATTAAAAATAAAGAAGAAAGCTTATACAAACATAGGTTTGGAGACGTTTCGTTAGTGGGTGTCTACTTGCGAAAGATTTCGCTCTTATTTCTTTCTGCGCCTTTAAACTATAATGTAATTATAATGTATAATTAATTTAAACTGTACTGTAATTTTTGGGACCCAAATTAAGTGGTAAATTATATCAAACCTGGCCTGAAAAATTAAAAAAAAAAAAAAATAGTTCTCACAACTGTATTTTTAGTAATCTTCCAGAAATCTTGGTCAAAGACAACAAAATGGGGTTGAAGCCAACTTCTTAAAAATTATTAACTGTTTCTCATCATCTTGTTTTTATTCGTATTTAATTGAATTTGTACATTACTCTTAAAGTGATTAATAATTATTATCGCTAGATAAACCATAATAATAATAATCTTCTAGCTACGGTCGTGAATTACCATGAACTAACAGGAGACAATTATCGGCGAAAGCCTGGGCCGTGACCCCTTCTAGGAATGTCAGTCTCAGAAATCCGCAAATACTAGGTTTCACAGCAGGGGACCGAGAACTGAACCCTGCGGGCTTCCCTTCGTGATGGACTTCTCCACAGCCAGGTGCGCATCTCTAAACAGAACCGTACGGTTAGACAAATTGTCATGTACTACGGCCTCCAGGGCTACGGGAACATTGCGGCGTTCCAACTCATAGATGACAGAACTCCAACACAAAGGAAATGCTGCCTCTATGTCAATAAAAATTTTCCAAAACATATTTACAGTCGGCGCCTTCCACCTCGGCAAGAGCATTTAAGATGCAATCCTCGGAGCCAACCCCTTTCATGAAGCCGTACTGGCATCGATTTAAAAGTGAGTTCGTATCGATGCTTTCCCAGAGTCGTTCCACAACCAGCCTTTCAAGTAACTTACCGATTACCGGAAAGAGGCTGATGAGTCGATAACTGCTGACCTCACTGTATCCTTTCCTGATTTTAAGAGCACTCTCACCAAAGCCACCTTACAAGTCGGAAAGCAACCCCAGCCTAAGCACCCCGAGAACAGCCTACCAAGCGGCTCTCTTATTACATTGATAGAAAATATGCGTCACAGTGCGCCACAGACTGTGCTGATCCAGGTCCCTTAGGTTATAGCGACCCGAATCTGTAGCCCTTCGACCGCCACCGTAAGCGATCTCATTGGTTATAAGCCTAGGCCAGACAGTCCAACTACTTGTACACCTAAGCAGATTGCCCGTTACCAAGGTGACGTCGATGTACCATTCTCAGGGTCAGCTCCGTCACCGCTGATGAAGCCCCCGGACTAGGCGTTACTGGGACCACCTTAACAGTGGCTTACTTAGCCGGCGAATGCGGCGGGGACTAATCCGCTTAGGTCCAGTCGGGGTTGTTATCATAGCGAAGGAGGCAGGCTTTTTTATCTTCTCCTCCACCCGTTTCAAAGAAGTGTGGATCTCACCAAAGAACCTCCCCGTTGCCGGTTTGAAGTCCCTGACTCCTTCCGCCACTTGGTCCACCCTTGCTCTACAGCCGATCAATGACTGAATCTAAAGCACGGTTAGTGCTCTAGTGGCTCTCACATTTTAACGCCAGCTCAGCAACCATCAAGCTACATTCAGACAGATACGAATCGACAAGCTGCCGTAACTCGACTGGAATACGCGACCCCTTCTTTGAGTAGATTTTGGACCATGCGGCTTGCATCTCCTCCATCCGCCCTGAACTGTTGGACCCGGAGTTCACCTTTACAGGCTTCTCCCCGGAGACCTGCCGCTCAGGGTAGACCATCACGCCGCTGTCATCAGCCACTCTCGACTTCGCAAGTGGACGTCCTTCCGACTTGGCTCGCCCCTCGCCACCGAGCTCTCCTTTTGCAGTTATTGCTACCGCCTTCCCTGCACAACTCGAAGCAGAGGCTACCGCAGATTTTGCGTGCGATGCCACTTGATCACGAGGGGATAGTGGTACCTCGCTCGCGCAGACTACGGGATCCTTACCTGGAACTCACGGCCTCAGCGGCGACCTGCTGATCAACCTTCGCGGTGCGAAGGGGTCAACGGCCAGCAAGTCCTTGGTGAATCCATAAAGAAGAGAACGCACAGATGGTGAAATCAGGTGTGAGAAGATGTGTTAGAAAACCGGTTGAAATCCAGAAAAAACTGATACGCTAATAAAACGCAGTGAACCATGTTGAATTTAAACTAAAAAGTAAGCAAGCAGCAAACATTCTAATGAAAGCGAGGAAAACTATGAAAACGGTCTCGTTGACCAAATTAACCAAGGATTTCAGTCAAGTGACAGTAAAAATCACTATAGAATCTTTAATCAGAAGTTACAAAATACACTCCTCAAAATTTCTGCTTTAAAGGACGAACGAAGAGGTGGCAACTAATGACAAGGTGAACTGTGAAATCCTGGCGGAATATTTTAGGAAACTACTGAACTATGAAGAACCAGATTAAATATTCCAACAAGTAGAACCAGAACAATGGAAGAAATTAGAAACATAATATAAAGCCTCAAAAATAACAGAGATGTGATAAAGACTCCATCATACCGGAAATGTGGAAATATGCCAATGAGAAAAAACTCTGCTTGCTGCATAGAAGGCTTACAGAAATTTGGGAAAAAGAAGAACTCGCAGAGAAGTACAAAGCAGCTCTAATTCAACCACTTCACAAAAGTGGTTGAATTAGTAATAAAAAAATCAATATATTTACCAATAAGGTAAAATATATTACCTTGAATATTACTTAAATTAATTTCCTTTAACGAAGAATATTACTTAGAGTAATATCCTTCTAGAGTTGAAACTCAATTCACATTTTCCCACCCGTTTTATTTCGTTTGCTATACAGCTACTGGTTTTTTTCATTATGAACTTATTCAGAATCGACTACTCAGAAACGGAAATCCTAAATTTCTGCTTCACTGGTAATCTAAAGAGCAACACAAATAAAACGAAGAGATAGCGGTTAAATGGAATAGAACTATTTTGTACATTCTATATTAAATATTTTATATTACATTTTTTTTCACCTTATTTTTTAATTATTTTATCTTCGGGATCAAAACAGTAAATCCTTTAATAACATCAGGTAGAAAAAAGTGTAAAAATAGAACAAAACTTAACGAAACGATGTGAAAGTATTCTTCCGTATATAAAGGGTTCTTCTAAACATAAATTTACTTAGATTTACCGTTAAAAAATTATTACGTTTGTATAAAGTGTTTTTCTAATCTGTTTCGCTGGATGATTTAAAAAAATAGCTAATTTTTTACAGAGAGCTTTTTAAAAAATTAACAAATGTAATATTTTATCTTTCAGTTTTTCTTATAAAGTTTAATTAACATAAGGACTTGTCATGACTTTATTTTAATTTAAAAATTGTGATAAAATATTTCATAAAATACCAAAAAAATATTTCCAATTTTTATATACACATTTTTTTTGAATTCGCATTTAATTATAGACTGCTACTTTATTATTACTTGTTTAAATAGCTTGTAATCGAAATAAAATTTTAAAATTTTAATTATAATTACAAATAAGAATAAAACACATAATAAATTCAAAATATAACATACAAAATTAGAAAGTAAAAAAATAGATTACTAAAGCTCAATACGCATTTTAGATAAAGCCGAATCACGATATCCATAAATAAAATTGTTAATGCACATAAAATTTTGTGAGATTGGAATGTATAAATTTAATAAAAACAAAGAATAGACAATTATAAAATGAACTCGTTATTGAAAATAATCAATAAGATTAAAAAAGACATGAATTTTATAGAAAAAAATTATATGTACTTTTAAATCTGTAGGAACAAAAGGGTAGAAGTTCATGAAGCAGAAAGATTGTTAAGATAAAACCAATTTAACGAAATAGTTTCTATCAAGAAAAATAATAAAAATTTAATACGGATTCGTTTTAATAGGTGTATTTCCCACACCAATACTTTTCGTGATGCTTTAATCGATGCAAAAGTAACTGTACGTAATGAAAAGAAATAAAATATTCCCCTAAATTTATGATAAATGAAATACACAATCTTGAATTAATTTTTAAAACAATTTTCTCTTTTTACTTCTTTGTACGAAGTAAAGGAAACATTGTGATCGCGAAATATTTCGGTTTCTAAATTTCAACGAAATATCCATTTTGAACATCCCTGGACCTATTTTGACTAATTTCGGCTTGACTTCTGTACGTATGTAGCCCGCATAACTCAAAAACGATTAGCCATGGGATATTGAAATTTTTTATTTAGGATTGTTGTAACATCTAGTTGTGCACCTCCCTTTTTGATTGCAATCGACTGAACCAAAAATATCCAAAAAAGCTCAAAATCCAATTTTTTGTAATTTGGGCTTTTTCTTAACTGCAGTAATAAGCCCTCATTGAGAGCTTTTCAAAGATATTCATAAGTGGTACTTATTTTCATTGGTTCCAGAGTTATAGCCAAATAAAATTTTAATTAATGAAATATTTGAATCTTACAAGGAGAAGGCTCATCGATTCAAATCTGACTTCATCTCCTTTTTCTGTTTTTTTTTTTTCTTTTATTTAAATATATTTATTAATAATTATTAACCTCTGATTGTAAAACAAAAACTTTTACAAAAAAACAAATAATCCAATAATAACAATAAAAAAATATGGGAAAAATCAGAAGTGATTAATGAAATAAAATTTGATGTACTTTTCATTAAAAAAAAACAAAAAAAAACGTGTATGTGTAATTTAATATTCTACAAGGTGTCACGTGATGTCCACATCAGATTTTTTTAGAATTTAGAAAGTGCTGGTATAAAATTTTTTTAATAACCCCACCAAAATATTTGTGGTGCATAATATGACTTGTTTTTATAGAATAGTTTTAACAATGTATAAAATTTCATTACTTTCGTAAAAGAAAATAATTATTTTTAAGTTTTTTTAGTTAAAAAAATTACTTTTTAATATAATTTTCAGAGAATTTAACTCGTATATGCGCTATATTGTATATATTTGCAAAGTGTATATAATTATTTGTATAAATAAAATTCAGTTGTGTATACATTATACAGTTAAATAAACAATGGCATTAACTACAGTTACACACTCTTCAATATTTATCATCGTAATGGTTTTTTTTTTCATAGCAGGTTTGTTTGATAGTAGTTCTATCCTATATTTCCAGAGTTTGTTGTGATATTTATTTTATCAGATATTTTATCAGGTCATTCTATTTATTTTATCAGATGTTTTATTCAGTGATACTTTATCAGTTCAGATGTTCACTCTTACAATTTCAAAACTAAATTTTTTGTATTTATAAAAAAATTACTACCTTAGTTGTTTTAATAAGTTCATGTAAAAAATTGATTGGATACTTTGTAATGGATCTGTCGCATTTTTTTTCCCGGTCAATTATTATTTTACTCGCTTCTTCATTCTGTTATACTCTTAGCTAACCTTACACAACTCTCTTAAGAAACTTCACTTCAAGTATAGGTTTAATGAACCAATTAAACGTTTTTTTTGGACATTTTTATAAACTCACAAATAAATATCTATATGTACATTTTTTTCTTTTTCACGTTTAAATTAAACGTATTAATCTTGTGTTAAATAAAGCAGATATTTAGTATTGCAATTCACCGAGTATAATACTTGTAAGTTTTTTTTTTTTACGTGTGATGATTAATAACGTAACTTATATATAACTAAAAATTATAGTGATGGAAAGAGTAATATTAACAGCGAAGTTAATAAATGTGAATTTAAATAGCTAAATATAATATAAGCAGTTTTAGTTTATGTAACAAAAAATAAAAATCGATTGGCTGTAGATGTAGGCAAGATATAAGCGAATGAGAAAAACAAAAAACTAGATTTAAAAAAATATATTTTTGAATTAAAACAGTGAAATCGGTTCTAGAGCAGTATAAAAACCATAAAAGAATTAAAAAGTTATTATGTATGAAAGGTAACTGTATAAAATTGATAGAAAATATAGAAGATTTGAATCTGTAGATACAAAAAAAAATCATATAAAATAAATGCTAAACAAGACCAAAACTGAAGTAACATGATATTACAAATATTAACTGGTTTTCCGGTTTTATTTTATTAGATTTTTATCATCATTTATCTTACCACTTACATAAAAACGTGTATTTATATATAAATTCTCTTCTGCTGTGCATCTTCTCTTGAGAATGTAAAAATAGGTGTACAATGCACAAACGAAGAAGTGTAACCAATTTTAATAAGCAATTTTTTAAAAGATCAAAACATATATACCGTTAAATTGTAATAATAAATATTATTAAACAAAGAAAAATTATTAGCTGTTAACAACTTACCTTTTTTACTTTATAGTTAATGATTTAACTGAAAATTATTGGATTTATGATCAAGATTATTAGAATCAATCTGTATATCTGCTGGTGAAACTGAAGCTTAATAAACATTAAAAATCATGGTAACAAAATTTATTAATTACTTTGATTTTTAATCAGTTTTCTGTTAACTTACAAATTTCATTTTAAACAAAAATTCTTATTCAAATACTGAAGAAAACTAAGCACAAAAAAAGTTTTGAAAATACGTTGTATCAACCGCCTAGCATCCAATTTAAGAAAAAGAGTTCTCTTGTTTTTAAACTAACGACTGGCCATTTTAAATAATACCACCTTCGTTTAATGATTACTTTTTCAAAATTAAATAACTGGTTTTGATATGTGAATAAGAAAGTCCGTATAGTCCTAATAGTTATTAACCAGAGATGAAAAGAAAATTAATAGAGAAAAAATGTTTCTTTTTTTAAACAACAAATTCATTAACGATAATAAAATAGAATACAATGGTTAAATTGCTGATTGGTACTTACAAGATAAAGCAGACAGATAATCTTTTACACCACCCGAACTGGTGCAATATATATAATCACATAATTTTTATTAATAGTATCAATAATGCATGAGATAAATAAGATATTTTTCCTTATATTAAAAGTTTACTTATTCAAAATCTACTTATCAAAACGAATAAATTAATAGCTTTAAGAATAATGTGAAACTCAATTAAATAAAAACAAAATATGTGAAACAGTTATTAATAATTAAAAAAAAAAAATTGACTTCAACCCCAAGTTTTTGTTTTCTATTCCAGATTTATCAAAAACGACTGAAATTACAGTTCTGGAATGCATTTCTTTTTCAATTTTGCAATGTTTCTTATGTAATCGTTAATGGTTTTTTCTTACTTTTTCACTCTAGTTACTGTCGGACCACATACGAGTAGGTCCTAGGTTAACTTCTGGCTACTTTTTTAGGACTCCAATACTCCTTCATTCTTTACTGAGCCGCTTTCTTCTTTCTTCCTACCACTTTATGTTAGCGAATTCTTTCTACTCCTTCTGGATGAATTCTAGATTATTTTCCTAACCATCATTTTGTATTTTAAATTCATACGCCATGTGTATATTTGCTGCTCTTAGGTACTCTTTAATTTGGTTGAACCATTTGACCTTCGTCTTTCACTATTATACTTATCAAAAATTCTCTTCTTAACCTTGTTTGAATCCATTCTTGTTAGAAGTTCGTAGAATGCCAGTCTTCGCTTACATACTGCTTCCGTGATGCTATTTAAATACCGATAAATTTACTCATTCTTCCTTAATTTCCAATCATTGTCATTTTTTCTGGGATCTAGGAATTTGCTTAGTAACCATTTTTCAGCAAGTTCCAGTTTATTTTTTTCCCTTGGTTCAGAGCTTCTCATTCTGACGCATATAAAACTCCTGGTTTGATTATTTTTGTATAGTGCCTGATCTGGCCTATCCTTGAGAACCGTTTTCGTTGTACACTTTCTTCGTTAGGCCATAGGACTTTTGAATCTTATTGATCCTGACAACGTTTGCTTACTTGTCGATTCTATTTGACTGGTTAACTTCACCCAAGACCTAAATTTTCTCGTCTTCTTAATTATTTAATTATGAACCACGATAATTATTCAGTGGTTATTAAAGTTTATTCCTGTAATAATAAAAATTAATCACTTTAAAAGTAATATGAAACAGTTAATAATTTGTATAAAGTTGTGTTGAACCCAAATTTTTTGTCTTTTACTCAGGTTTCTCGAAAATTACTAAAACTGCAGTTCTGTTCGCCTTTTGTTCCATAATTAAGCGTTTTTAATAAATTAAATCTTAAATTTTGGTGCATTTTTAATATTCGTCATATACTCTGTTTTTTTCTATGGAAGTTTGTAAGCCTGACTTTTTGGCCATTCCATGTAAAACATTTAGTCGTTCTGCCGTTTCTATAGCTTCTGCCTAGAGGGCGAGATCATCAGCAAAGGTTAGAAAATCAATGGTCTCATTCTTCCTCGCATATCCCAATTTAGAGTTTTTTAATATTTAATTATATATATTTTTTTTTTTGTTGCCTTGCTTCAAAAGTTTACCTTGGCAAGCTGTTCTCTGTTCTTTCATGACCTTTTTCAAGACTATACTGGAAAGAAGAGGAGACAGTTCGAACCCCTGTCTGACCCCTATCTTGATTTCTAAAGGATGAGATATTTCCCCTTTAAATTTAATTTTTGACTTTGTGTCTGTGAGAGTCTGCTTGAAGAGATTTATTAGTTTTGGGTTTGTTCCAAATTTTTTAAAAACGTTAAACAATATTTTTACGGTCAACCGAAACCAAATAGACCTTTGTAAAATCTACAAAATTGTTCACTATTCTCTTGTAAGCGAAGTTGTATTAATTGATGATTGCTTTCAGGCTAAAAATTTGTTCTGCGCTAGATCTCCCTTTCCTGAATCCACCTTGATACTTTCCAGATTGCGGATCAATTTTTTCTTCTACGAGTAGTTTGTCAAGGATAAATTTAGAAAGAATTTTTTACGTAACCAGCAAAGAAATATTCCTCGATAATTTTTTACCTTTGTTTTATCCTAATAAACAATATGTTTTAAATATCAATAAAAAGTAATAAATTAATATGGATTAGTTATTCAATAAGAAATGGTATACGTTTTAATAGAGAACCCAGGCTACTAAGAAACGAAAATAGGAAAATCATTAATTGAAGACTAATCAAGACAAAAAAATCTCATGCTGTCGATTACACTTCATATCAGATTTTATGTCTTGTAAGCAAAATTTCCCGCTGATGACAAAGTCAGCGATTATTAAAAATATTTATGTAAAAATCGAAAGATTGAAGGCAAGTATCTGTTGATGAGGATGAAAAGGACTAGCTAGGGATAAAACGGGATGAAAAGTCCAGGCTTAACATTTTTTAACAACAGTAACATTATTTTGGATAATAACAAAAAGACTGTTTACAAATCTCGAATTAGAAATCGGCCATCTGTAATCGTTACACACACAACTTAATTTAAAATTTTTATCATTTTATTTAAATACAATAATTGTTTGTTTATTTAATTCAACAATTTTAACTAAAGTGCGCGCGCATACTGTATTTAATTCGCTGCGGGTGTGGCGGTACTAGCGGCGACGGTCGACACTAACTAAACTAATGCAATCTCACAACTTACATAGAACAAATTTCATTTGTACGGTCGGCAGACTTGTGTAGACGCGAGGCTTAACGCACCAGTTACCTAGTTAACCGGGTTATCGATTTCAAGACCCAGCCGGACATTTTTACGCTAAATATTTTTAATTTATTTAATTCTATCGCTCACCTTTGACATCAAAACATATCAGGCGATTACAACAGCATTTTTTGGGGCGGGGGTGCGATTTTACAAAATCGCAAAATTGGGATGATTTAGAGGCCAACACTGAACACACATACGTTCTTAAGAACATTAACATCCAGAAAATTTCCATCCGTTTTTTTTTTTTTTTGGTTTTTTGGGTGTCAAAACGTCAAAATCCAGTGAAAATCGTGTTTGCCAAAGTTGGACTGATTACAATACTTTCCCTTCTAGAGCGATAGCGCTAGACGGGAAAGTAAAAGAAATATATGTAATAATTTATTTCCATTATCATGAAATATCTGTTTGTTTTATGTCATGATGCTTCATTTATTTTCCATTTTTAAAATTGTTCATTATGACAGATATTTATATCGCATTTTTAAAAATGTTTCTGTTAATTCAGAGTATGTGAATATACCACCAATTTCGGATTAAAAATATAATCAAAAAAATTAAAAATATAATTTGCATATTTACCATCTCAATCTCTAACAAACAATTTTTTTCCATCAATTTTTGTAACTGATAAATTTTTTTTAAATATGTCTTTAGGGAATTTATTTATTTGTTCAATCACGCTCACAACTTAAATAGTTGTATCTTTTTCTTTGATAAGAGATAAATCTCACAGCTTTTAAAAATTGTCACGTCTAACCGGTAATCTAACTCAAAGCTTTTCAGATAAAAGACAGAGTCGCTTCCATTCCACAAAGGAAGTCAAAGTTCTGTCTGTAATTCGAATTCCTGATTTTTCAACCATTCTTTCTGAGAGGTATCATGTCCTTCCGATTTTTTTACCCTATATTCTTTTCCTTATTTTCTTCTGGTCTACGGCCTCGAAGGCATAAAAGTTTATAAAATAATCATCAACGGTTCCATTGGATCATCCTTGAGTGCTGCTTTAGCTTTTTAATAACTGATAATATTATTAGAGTGGTTCAAGAATACGTTTAGAAAGGTTAGGTCGTATAATATATATACCTGCAATTAGGGAATAACAGTTCACCAGTTTTTAATCTGGTAAAATGTAGTATTTAACAAAATTAATAAAAAAAACTAAAAAATAATTAATTCTAGTTCATTAGTATTTAATCTACAATAAATATTGGTTACTATATTTATTAGGTTTTATATTTTGTGTGCAATTAAATTACTAAATCAATGAATTATAAGTAATTTAGGAATATCCGTCTTTATTTCTTATATACTGAAAAAAACAAGAAAAATAAATTTTAACTATTTAATTTTTAGATAGAAAAAATCCACTGATCAATAATGGATGTTTTGTTAATTTGAATTATGTAGAAAGATTTTTAAAATATAACTGAAAAAATAATAAATCTAATACCGATTTCCTTTGTGTAAATCAGCGGTTGCAATTCAGGATTAAAAATAAAATTTAACCTCTTCCATTTGCTTTTAAAGGGACACTAACGACCAACATTCCCCTAATTTAAAGCAACGTTATTCCCTCCCGGAATCTGCATTTTACGTTGTAAATTATCCAAAATTACCCAATTAAGTTCATCTAAACGTAGGTTTTAAATCAAATAATATAAAGCTGGAATTTATTTGATCCATGTTAATAAATATAAACGTCAACTTTTAAAATAATATTGCTTATTTATACGATAAAAACGTTGAATTTTTATTACATTTAAATATCATGTCATGATGAGTTGTACCCCGTTTATTATTATAAAAAATCATTTTATTTCATTGGTGGTTTTTTGATAAAAAAAGTCATATTTTTCGTAAAAAGAAATATTTAATTATTAGTTACGTAATGGTTGTTACTCTCTCTCTCTTTCTATGTATATATATATATATAGAAATTATATAAGTGTGTGTGTGTGTGTGTGTAAATAATTGAATTACTTAATTTCAACAGTTCCCCTGAATTCTAATAAATTGTATCTCATTTTATCCTACCTTTTTTAGAATTCCGTAATTCTATTTTATTATAATATAATTTTTTTTTTTTTTAATTATTAGTTTTCTGAATTTTATAATAAAGTTTTGGAAATTTATTACTTTCTACCATTTCGATACATTGATTTTTGTACACTTCTTCCTTACGTACAGAAATGAACAATGCATAATTTTACCAGTTAATTCAAGAAGTGTAAAAGTACGGGTAAAATAAACTTTTACATGCACACCCATGTGTATGCACATATACTCATTAATGTTTCATAAACTTATATAAATGTATACATTTATTATAATTTTTATTTTTGTTATTTAACATACATTAGAAGTTTTTTGTTGTCTTATTGTTAATATACCAGTATAATAATAATAATAAAAATAATAATATATATATATTCACTTACTAATATCAAAATTAATTATCAAATGCTTAGCGCTATGGACAGAATTATATTGACAATGTGTGGTAGAAATTTCAATCTCTTCTATTTTTCAAGTATATGAAAATAAAATTATTACTTTGCATATAACATTATAATATTTAATAACTGACCATAAATGAATAGTTTTTAATGTTTTTTTTAAATTTATTTTATTTATGTTATATCGATTTCAATTGTTTTTGCTGTAATATTCGACGAGTGGTTTAATATTTGATGCCAAGTGTCGAAGGTGCTAAGTGATGAAGGTTTGCCATTAAAAATTAATATATTTGACACTGATCGTATTAAATATATTATTCATTGTCAAAAATTTTACAGTAATTTTTATATAGCATAAATTATTTAGTAGTTGGCACACAAAAGACTCCAGTGACGATTTAGCAGTACTAGGAATTCCTAATAAATCGGCTTATATAAAGTTCCGTATCTAATTATTTTTTCTAACTTTAACGCACTGATAAAAATATTTTAAATGTATTTAACTTGCAAATTACTGTGTAGCGTTCGATTTGATACTTACGACAATTTTGTTACATACCGTAGGATTTTTCACCAAGTACTTTGCAACCGTAGAATCATTGAAGGTTTTGTTGCCCCTTACATTTCAGTTACGTCATCCAAATTATCTTTTTGTAGTTTGAACGTTTACTGAAGACGCTTTACAGGAGAGTAATAACTTTTCATAACTTTCCAAGTAATATTCAAGGTATACTTTTGTTTTAATATTATGTTAAGTTTAGTATTATGTTTATATTATTTATTAATTCAAATTTTTGTTTTATTAACTACATGTTTAGTGTTTTTAAAACAGAGATTGCTTTCTTTTAGGAAAGTTAATAAATTTTTTTTATTCGTATTTTAATGTAAATTTCAATTGATATTAGTTTTATGTGTTGTGTCTGTTTTTATAAGTTATTATGGTGTGTTATATCCTAGTACAGAGCTGAGATAGCGTACGTGTGAATCAGCCTCTGCTCTGGCTGGCCGTTGAACTAAGTCGGCTGGTTGGCCGTGGTAGGGCTTTCCTTTTATGCTCAATCGGTGTTTTATCTTTAAGATTTGGGAATTGACTTTTTATTGTAACTTATCTTCTAGTTAAAGATTTGGCTACAACCGTTTATTCAGTTGTAATATTTATTTTATGCTTTAGTAATATAGTAGTACTCCGATAATATGTATTATTTTTACTACGGGTTCAAATTAGTGTTGCACTTATCACCATTAGTGTAATTAGGAACTTACTTAGTATTTTATTATCGACACTACCCTTATATACCTATGTCTTGATCAGTCTAAGTGCAATCAATTATACTTTCTCATTGTCTATTCGTTGCACTTGCTTCTATAAAATTTAGGCAGGCTGTTCCATTCGCTGTTTAGACGAAACAAAGAAATATTTCAATCTCTAATTCTTTTTAACGTATATAACACGATCTATAAACTGAATATCCAGTTATTAATTTGTGATAACAAATGAAAACGAACTTAAAACTGTTTTTATTTAAAAACGGTAATGTCATAAAAAACAATTAACATTGTGGTTCCGTGACCAGAGATTATCATTAGCAATAAATATGTTTTTGAAAGCTTTAGGTAGGCTATTCTAATAGGTTGTATGGTGAATGGGGTAGCTCAAAAAAATTATTTTTTCGTTATTTAACAGAAATTAGAAATTTTTGTTGTTACCTTATTGTTAAGATTTTAACTTTTTCATTTATTAAATAGTTCGTAAATTGTGCAGTTTTGCTGATTGATTTTCGTTGACGTTTTCATTGTAAATTAAAAATAAAAATAATTTTTCTAAAAAAACTTAAGTCTTTATATTCTGTCCTAAATTTAAAATTAAAAAAAAAATTATTTATAGATTTGTTTGAAAAAAGAATTCCTACTTTCATACCTTTATTAGATTTTGTTCGTTGTATTCGAAGTGAAATAATTGTTAAAACTATTTTTTTGCTTCCTAACGTCTACTAGATTTTTACTTAGTTTCAGAGAATAAGATACAAATGGAATATTAAGTTTCCATCAGATTACTCAATGACTTTTTAAAAAAGATATTGGAATAACTGATCAGTTATTAGATTAACGCAATTTTCCTAGATCTGCAATTGTGTATAGATAAGAATATGATAGAAATTCCTCCCTGATCAAAAAATGACGTAATCTTTCTTTAAAATCCATTATTATCTAATTTATTTAATTAAGTCTTATTGTAATCATTCTTTTTCTCTTCTAAAATTTCCCTCCACTAGTTTTAATCAATAATGTTTTTACTTCTAACTTTGAAATAATTTTCCTGTGCTTTAGTAATGTAGTAGTACTCCGATAATATGTATTATTTTTACTGCGGGTTCAAATTACTGTTACACTTATCACCATTAGTGTAATTAGGAACTTACTTAGTATTTTTTTAGTATTTTTATTTAGTATTTTACTCGACCAATTCTTACAAAAAATAATTTAAAAGATTACTACCACTTGATATAACAAATAAAGTTAATCAATCTATAATGTTCTTACATCGGTGGTAAATTAGAGAACAAATGGTGTGATATTTAAACAGTTAATAAAACGTAACTAATTGCTTTTCATTAATAGGACAACTGACAACTTTCTTATGTATTTTACTTTAATGTTTATTAATAAGAAAGGTTTATTTTCAGATGATGCTAGTAATATTTTAAGTTTAGGAGGCAAAGTACAAAATCAATTATTCCATTAATCTATAGCATTTTGATCGAAAATAAATTATGGCAGCAACTATGTCTTGTTCATTTATCTCCATTTGTTTTTCTATTGGTTCCAGGTCCACATAAACTATTTTTCGAATCGTTTGATTTACATTCAAAAATAAAATGTTTCTGCATTCTCTTTTAGTTAATTTTTCTCTAGTATTGATTAATATAAACTATTTTTTAATAACCGAGTCACCAGTCAAAAATGCACTACTTATCTTAAATATTGCAATGATTTTTCCTATAACGATTTTTTAATTTACAATAACTTAATATTAGAAATAAGAAGACATATAAAATTGTATTACATATAAAATCGATATATTAGGTATAAAATATTCGCTATTTTATACCTAATCTTCATATTTTTATAGTACCTAGTACTCAGAATATTTTAAGGAAATTATTACCAGAATGTAATTTGAGAAACTATTTTTATTAAAATAGAAAAAAAGTAATAGTCCCTTCCTTAATTTTAAAAAACTACAGTTTTAGGTTTATTTTGATTTATGTAATATACTCGTATACTTTTTTCTTTTCTTTCCGACCATTACAGATCACGTTTGCATAATTCTGACTTCTTTTTGTTTTCCCAAAAGGTTTTCATTCTTTTACTCTGTTGTTATCGCCTTTCTTCCGTCCATCTCTTTAAGTTTATACTCTTCTTTTTCTTTCTCTCTGATACTTAAGATTTCCGAATCACTTTTCTAATTTTTGTCTTTACACAGATCCTTAGAAATTTTTACTGTTTTTAGATCTGTTTCTATTTCTTTATACCGGTTGCTCTTTGTGGTTTGTTTATGTAGAAATTAAATATTTGTTTAATCAATCTTTAGTTGTTTATTCTGCGTAAATATTCATAAAACCGGCTTAAGTCCCCTATTTTTTCTGTATAATTGTAATTTTCTTTTTCAGTTTTCAATTTGTAAATTTTATCTTAATATTTTGGTCCAAAAACGTTTCTTAAAATCTTTTTTCTACTATTGCTGTTTCTTGAAAAAAAAGTTGCAGACATTCTGTTCCGTACAGTGCCTCTGGTAGGACTATAGTTTTATAGTGCCTTAATTTGGAGTTATATGGCAGGGAATTTTTATTGTGAATGTTCTTCGTGAGATGATAGGCAGTCTCCATTTTTCGTACTCTACATATATACATATATATATATATATATATATTCTTTTTCGTGATTGGAAGTCTAGAAACAAAAAAATAGATTAATAAAATAATATCTAAACGTACTACGTTACATTATTCTATCTTAGATGTATATTAAAATTAATTGTACAATTATTTGCAAAACATTAACAAGCAAGTAATACTATACAAAATAATAATAGAGATTGAACGTAATTTTCTGCCCACTTATTCTTTTTCTTCCTGTTTTAATATTCTATAAAAACTCCTAAAAGCTTGCTTGTTTGGAATTTTTTTCTACTGAGGGAAAGTGATTGATTTCCTTTACACAATGATTATTTGCATTCACCAAATAGATAACAATATGCAATAAATAAAAAATTGTTTTCTTTTTTTAATAACTGTTGTTATTTATGATTGTGTTATTCATAAAATGTGTTATTTTTAAAAAAAGTGATATTTACTTATATTTTTTAAGATAATCGGTATTTAAATTAATTTTACTGAGGTCATTCAAAAAAACTGATTGAACTTAATCATTTTTACTTCCTTGTAGGAAGTAAAGGAAGTATTGTGATCGCGAAAAATTTCGGTTTTCAGATTTCAATGGAAATATCCATTTTGACCATCCCTGAATCTATTTTGAGTAATTTCGGCATGGCGTCTGTACCTACGTACGTATGTGCATATGTATCCCGCATAACTCAAAAACGATTAGCCGTAAGATGTTGAAATTTTGGATTTCGGACTGTTGTAACATTTAGTTGTGCACATCTCCTTTTGATTGCAATCAACTGCACCAAAAGTGTCCAAAAAAGCACAAAATCAAAAACTTTTGGATGTTGGACTTTTTATTAACTGCAGTAATAAGCCATCATTAAGAGATTTTCAACGATACATCATAAGTGGTACTCATTTTCATTGGTTCCAGTGTTACAGCCAAATAAAATTTTAATTAATAAAATATTTTGATCTTACAAGGGGAAGGCTCATCGGTTCAAATCTGACTTCATCTCAAAAAAATACTTTTACAATAAATAATTATCCAATAATAACAATAAAAAAAAAATATGAAAAAAATATCAGAAGTGATTAATGAAATATTATTTTATGTACTTTTAATTTAAAAAAAAGAAAGTGTTTATGTAATTTAAGAGGCGTACAAGGCAGTCATGTGGTGTCCACATCAGATTTTTAAATTTTGTAAGCTTAAAAAAAAAAAAATGCATTTGATAACAATTAAATTACTTTTATGATAGTACGAAAAAAAGAGAACAAAGATATTTCCTTTTATCAAAGACAGAAACTTTTAGAAAAATAAGTTTTAAGCAGATTTCTAGAAGTATATAATCCGATCAAGGCAAACATAAGAAATTTTGTTTTGGTTTTAGTGCGTAGTAGAAGCAGTAACAATTAATTTGATTACATGAAATATAATCACGAATTACGTTTCTACAATCTTATCAGAAACTTCTACTTGGGAGCACAGTTTTTTTTAAATTGAAAATTAATTAACTAAAAACTAAATTATACATCGTCACTTAAAATTTTTAGATATTTTTTTAAACAAATAATATTAAAAATTACATAATCCACAATTACAGTTTAAGTGGAAAGTAACGTATAGAAATAAAAATTCTTTAGATACGAACGTATTTTTAATTAAATAGGAATACCACTTTTCCTTCTGTCTTTTCGCGTAGTTGTGATCATTAAATTAGGAATTAATGAGCAAAAGTGAAAAATGAACTTTTTTAAATTTTATTACATTCTATTCAAAATAAAATGGATGGATATCTTTTATGTAAGCAATTAATTTGTCCCTTTTTTATAATGATCTAAGTTAAGGTAAAATTTCTGTAATTTTTTAAATATTGCATGTTTAAAAAACTTTTTAAATAGATCTATACATATAATAAAATGATAACTAGGATTTTCCTTGTGAGCACATCACGAAAAACTACTGGAAAAATTTTTCAGATCTATACTATAGAGGCTTGGTCAATATCCCTAAATAAAATTGTCTTGATTTTCATTCAAAATGTGTTAATGAATGTCTTGAAGACTCATTAAAGAAAAAATTAATCCTTTTACTCCGTTGTATTTTTGTTGCCATTGTAACAGAAAAAGATCCTGAATTCAGATGTTTTTAAAGATTTTATTATATCATTATTATTAAATTATTATTATTTTTATTATTATTATTATTAGCATTATTGAATTAACATATTTATCAAACTTTTATGGGGTTTGATTGTTTATTTTTCCTGTCAATGTTGGATTGTCAAAAGTTAAAAAAATGTACCTTCAAGAAAGAGAATTAGCCTTCCTTATTATTCATAGTCTACTAAATAAATGAGAGAGTATCTCGGTCCTCTGAAACAGCTGAACTGCGTGATTTTCGGTTAACTGCTGACCGGACTGCGCTACGCCCAGACTCGAGCTGCAATAAATTTGCAACGCGAGTAGCAGTTAAATCCCTCACGAGTTCATACTGAGTCATTGTCACATAAGGACAGCAGTGGCTTTAACTATTTGTACAGATTAAGTACGCTGATTATGGACATATTTGACAGAAATGTGTTCGTATTGTCATGCTCGGAACTGAAATGGGGAATCAAAAGGGATATGTTTGTCTACAGCTGAAACGCACTAGAGCTTTTACATCAAGAACGAGGGAAATGTTGGAGGAAAGAGAGCTTTTCAGGCTTATTATTTATTTACTATTTTTTATTTAAAAAAAAAAAAATTATTATTTATCAAAATTATTCTTACAACCATGAGGATAACGAACCCAGCAAGGATCTGATCGGCTAATGTATTTATAAAAAAATGGTTAATATTTCTTTTTAGTGATTTTTATCCATTGAAACAGAAATTAATCTTTTTTATTTGAATTAAGAATACATTTTTGTAATACAAAAGAATAATAAAAGTATAAAAATTCAAAATTAATAATGTAATAAATTATTCATAAAAAAAGTTAATTTAAAAAAAAATCCTATAACCTAATACGAATATATCTTACTCAGCAGTAGTCTATACAGGATTATTTAAATTGGTATAAGATACTTATTTTAAAATACCCATCGAGGGATTATGATGCTATTACTATTTGAAGCAGTACAGCTAGTCTCTTCATTACAAAAGCCATTTAAACCTAGCAAAATATTAAATAAAATTTACATTTTTATATTTTTAAATCGTCTCAATTTTACCTGAGCTAAAATATTGTTAATTCTTTTACGCAACCTAAATGAAACTTAATAGATTTAAAATCAGCTGATTAATCTTTCTTATAATCACATAAACATGAGCGCGCATATGTATGTATGTTGTAAGAACTTATTAGGAAAGGTTGAAATTTAAAATTAGCTAATAAAAATGTTTGGCTATTTATAACAAAACAGTAATTAATATTAAAATGGTCTCATTTTAAGAGAATAACAAAAATATTTCTTAAAAAAAATTAAACATATTTTGATAATGTTTCTTCATAAATTAATTTTATTCCCAAAAATTATTGTAAATATTCATTTAATTATTTATCAATATTTATATTGAACAGTAACTATGAAAAAACACCATTTTAATAATATTTTATACAGTTTGTGTTTTTTGATCGAACAATCATTTTTATAAACCTTTTAATTTCAAATATAAAATTTGAATTCTTAATACATAAAACTCTTAACGAAATAATTTAAAAAACTTATAAAAAATTGGGTAGTTGCTTGTTCTACTAATTTAGTGTTAAAAATAATAATAACAATAAAAATAAAAATAATAATAATATAAATGTTATATAGAAAATATGTTGTGTTCACAGTAAGATAATAAAAACATGTATCTAAAAGGTAAGCATCTATTATTTTATTTGTTTCGGCAATCTGGTATTTTATGATACTTGATTAAGAAATTTTATTCGGATGTTTATTAAAACATAATCAGTTGATCTAAAGTAGAATGAAGGTACATTTTCATTTGGAATAGAATTATATTAATCTGAGTTTTTGTCTGATAACCGTAAATCAACTGTATTCCCTATTGTATTTATATCTTGAAACCGTAAATACTACAGAAAAAGATGGGATATAATTTTAACTAAGTAATGTTTCAAACTTTCACAAAGCGTTAAAGCAGCTTGAATGTGCATGTCTAATTTGAAACCAATTTGTGTTGTGATTGAGTGAATAATAGATACTTTTGATATAAAATCACTCATCTCAACCCCGTAGGGGGAAGACACCCACCTTGTAACGTTACCGGTCGCCACACCACCCCCTCCGTTTCAAGCCCTGAGGGGCTTTACCGGAGGTCGTCTTTACACCCTTTAACTGATTTCATCTCACAGTCATCAGCCAGACCTCGGTCGGGATGCCAACGATGTAAATGCCTCGGCAGACATTTGCATCAGTAAATATATATCAATTTCGCCTTCACGTAAGCCTCAAACGGACATAAAATCACTGCAATTAAAGCTAGAATCATTAGCTTGATGGGAAAGACTCAAGCAAAGACATAGCCTGGGGTGGATTGCTCTCGAAACCATTATGGCATACATGTTACAAGGCACCGCAGAATGGGAAACAATTGAAACACTGGTTACGGAAATAATACATCAGAAGGAAACTGAATACCGAGAGTGGGGAATGGTCTGAAAAAAAAGAAGTAAGACCGAGTCGAGGCGACTGGGACGGGATCCGGGAACGGTATAGCCGGGCCTGGGTTCATCTCTGTCCCGTCAGTTAGAGGCAGACTAATGATGGTAAAAGATCCAGAACCGGTGGACAGACCTGCCGTGCCGGACACACTGCTGGCGGGTGGGAACGCCTATTAGAGTCACACAACACTCCTCTAGGTTGAGTTGGTATCCACATGCTTAATTGGAGGACCAATCCAGGGGTGTAGACAAAAAAGAATCTTTAGTTTGCACACAAACGTAAACTACGATGTATTAAAGTGGACTTGAACCAGAGCAATGAGTTAGGATGATTGGTCTATTTTCCTCTAGCACCATTGGATTGATGCAATAGTTGGATAAAAATATAACATCATAAAATATTAGTTATTAAAGTTAATAAAATAAAAATGGATAGTGGGTAGTAGTATTTTTTAATTAATCATAAATCTCAAATTCTGTTACTCTATTATAAACGTAATTGTCTAAACAGTTAGGCAGTTTTATTTTTATTAAATTGTAACAATCTTTTGGACATAAAATGTTTGCGATGAGACCTATCGGACACCTTCCATAATTATTTCAACTTTCATTATCGTTATAGGTTATTAATTTATAAAAAAATTGATATATTTCATTTTTTATGCAGGTACAAAACATATGTATATATATATATATATATCAATTTTATACATTTTTACATTTGAAAGAATATCGTGTGCCGAATGATATCACAAAAAGTAAATTCCCTTACTAAGGGAATTTAAATATCTTATTTTATTTTTCTGTGGGTTCAAAAGAAAACTGAATCATAAAAAAAATTGGCAAAGAAAAATTCAGAGTAAAACTATTCGTTCCTTTTAATACACAGAAATATTTTTCCATTCAATCATTGCATACTTTTTAATCGATTTCGGTGCATATCATTTCCAATTTTTTCAGATCTTTCAAACAAAGAAACAATTTTTAATACTGATTGTTATAAATTTTTTAACTTAATTAAAAAAGGTATCTACTGGCTTTAGTTAAAATTATTTATATAAAATTTTGAAAAACATCTGTTCCATTCACTTAATATGACAATAATTGTAATTTATAGGTGTAATTAAGTTTACTTTAACAAGATTGTAATTAAAACCTTTTTTTAATCAGCTTTTTCAACTAAAACTATAAAAAATACGTGAAACATAATCTTTAAGGTAATAAGTAAAGAGATGAGTCGTTTGCTGAATATTTTCCCTTAAATAAAAGTCAATTGACATATTGATTTATATAAATCTATTCAAAATTGGTATTATAAATTTAATGTTTTACGAAATCTATTTTTAAACTCAGTTTTGTGTTTCTATATTTTTTGTATGGTGCAAAGTTAAAAATATATTTTGTTGCTTACATTTAGTTCTAAGTTTATTAGTGAATTATTTTAGATTTAGTTAATCGAAAAATAAAAGATGAAGTAAATTTTTCTTGTAGTCATGGCTAATTAAACTTTTATAAGTTATACAGGTCCATTCATTTTGAATTCAAATAGTCAAAAGTTAATGTACCGCGGAATTCGTATTTACTGTAGTTTGAAATATTGGATTAGTAAAATCTTCCTAATTATAGTTATAATAAACCTAGAAAAATTTGTGAAAAAATTCTCCAGGAAGTTTGATCACCGTAAATTTTCAATACAGTTACACTTTGGAATAGTTAAAAATATATTTGTATATTTCCCTAATTTGTACGTTGCAGTCTTTTCAACTAGTGAATAATAAGGAAAAATATACCACCCCCACGGCTCACTGAGATTTGGATGGTATGTAAATGAAGTTTAGTCTTGTACAAACTCAGGCCGACCATTTCTGAGATGTGTGGTTAATTGAACCCCAACCAACAAAGTACACCGATATCCACTGCCTAGTATTCAATTTCTTATAAAAGCAACTAAATTTTACTAGGATTTGAACATTCGACTTCAAGAATCAGCTTTAAATAACTGATTTGCAACGACAAGTTAACCATTAGACCAGTTTGGTGGGCTAATGTAATATTCCAAATATTGGAATATTTTAAAATAACTTTATCTAAAAACATCTTTTCTTCTTTTAATTCGCTACGATATTTTTAATACGAATGCGCTGGTAGTATTTAAAAAAAAACTTATTTCATCTTTACACAAAGTAATTTGATTATTTATCTTTTTAAACACTACAAAACAT
Source organism: Lycorma delicatula (assembly GCF_047948215.1). Lineage (NCBI taxonomy): Eukaryota > Metazoa > Arthropoda > Insecta > Hemiptera > Fulgoridae > Lycorma > Lycorma delicatula. The sequence continues at coordinate 197,068,144 of NC_134456.1, read as the reverse complement.
AAAGTAAGTTAATGGTGAAGGCATTTAACTCGGATAATTATACTAGGACAATCTTGTTAATTACATATAAATGTATATAAAAATTACGTATTTATAAATAATTTTATTTAATATTCTGTATTGGTTGTATTTACCATTTGCATAGTATCAAAATTTTCATGAAATGCCCGGAATTAACTATGGGATAACCGGCTTTAGGAATGTCCATTGAATGCTTTTACATACTTCACAAATACCACTGGGCTCTAATTCCAAAAATTCCCGTTATGCTCATACCAATTGCATTCATAAAAATCGAAATGTAAACGTTCTGTTTAATTTTACAGCACCTGATGTAAAATAAAGTGTAAAATGTAGTTTAGTTTTTTACTTGTTCAGAGATAATACACTAAGTAAAAATTTAAAAAAAGTTATTGGAGGGTCTGTTCCAAAAAAAGCAAGCAAAAAATGTTATCTGTAAATAACGAGTGAAAGGAAAACATCGTCAAGTGTATATGTTTCTATATTGTAGAACTGAGCTTGCGTTTTGCTGTTTTTGTGTTTATTTAAAATATATTAGATGGTGCTAGTAGGCACGCACATATACAGACACACATACACTACAGTATTAAACATGATATAAGGATTTATCTTTAAGATTTTTTTTTTCAATATTCACTAAGGAAATAATTTCTGCATAATTGTAGATAATGATTTTGAAAATATAATTTAGACATTTGATTTTGATGTTACCTCCAATTTTTCTCATACTTAATTGATGTTGTAATGATTTATTTCAGTTTAGTTAGTAACGTTGAATGTGTAACACGATTTATAAAAGCAAATGGATTAATAATGGACGTTATTTTTTTCAAATCAAATGCTAACATTTTTTGAAACTCATCAAGCGAAGTGTTAAATAAAGATGCTTACAGAGAAAATGCTAAAATATAAATTATTGTAGCGTTCTGTTACCATAGAGAAAGAAGTTTAGACTGCAGACGAATTATAAAATTTACGTTACATTATATTGCTTTTTCATAAAGAAGAAATTAACAAAAATAAATAAAAATCCATTTTGATTGATGACTTAACTTAAAATAAGTTTAAAGTGAATTATTGGAAATTATTATTTATTGTAATGTTTTGGAATTGATACTGAAATAGAAGGGAAAAGTAATAGAGAATAACAAAAAAAAACATTAAAAAGTATTAATTAACTACGATTTGATAAAATATTGATTTTATAAAAGTAAAAACAAAATTGACTTTCATCATCGAGACATAAACTCTTTCATTCAAACCCATGACTGATGTTAAATATATTTTGATTAAAAGAAAACATTTAAAGAACTTTTAAATCTTTTTCTGTAATCGTTGAATTGCTGCAAAAAAACAATTTCTGTTTGAAATAACTCTGCCATTAAAAATTAGTTATTTTTTCCCTTCCTTCTTTATTTTATTTCAAAATACTCGTAAACATTTTTTCGACAGATTTTATTTCTAGACGTTCGTCTTTTAACAGTTGTCTTTATTCATAGAGTACTTTTTAACGATATGGATGTTTTCTGATAATCTCAAATATGACAAAACGGATGCGAAAAAATTATTATATTGCTTTCTTTCCTTTACGATTATATTTTATACCAATGAACATTTTCATTAAGGAGTCAAATTTTAATGAAAATGATTAAATCAATAACTATGTGTTGACAGTTAAATCTGAAAAGAAGACGCTCAGGATTTCAATTTTAACAAAAGAAGAAGAAAAGTAAGAATTAAAAAAAAATATAAATAATCTGCGACAAAATACTTTATTCCCATGCTCTTGAGTCCAAAAAAAATCTTGTTTTGCCAGACGAACGTCTGTGCGTATGTATGTTGGCCTGTATTTGTTCTTATAAATCTGCACCTCGTTGACCGATTTTCTTCAAATTTTGGAGACAATTATTACCTTCAAGAAAGAATGTGTTAAATTTTTGCAAAAATTGGAAAAAGTGAGGATATTTCAGCGGAAATAAAATTTCAAATTTTTACTGGGGGCCTTTAGAAAAAAAGGTTTTCTTCCAAAAGACGAAGTTTTTTTAATCAATATCACAAATTACCAAAACGTTTTATTTAATATTTACGTCCCTTCCAAAAATGACTTTTTGTATTTTTATCTGTACCTTGCTTCAGAAACTGAGTTAATGGAAATTTTTTCATCAATATTTTTTACATCAATAGGGCTTAAAACCACTATGAAAAGCTTTTTCTCGTCCCACTCCAGTGGTATGGTTACAAAAAATATTTTGTTTAATTTTTAAAATTTAAATCCGCAGTTACTCACTGCATTTAAAATGTAAAGATCATAATTGTTGCTTTACACTTATTCAACTATTTCTTGAAAACAAAAAAATAAATAGTTAATCGAATAGTTATGTAATATAATTTTCCTAATTTTTTATAATAATCAAATTTTCCTAGAAAATTAAAACTATTTATATAGAATTATGGCTGTATCTTTGTATTTTTTAAAACAATTTTAAAAAGTTATTTTTTAAATTTATTATCACAAAAAAAATTAATTAAAACTTTATTTTACTCCAATAATTCTACTTGATTATGAGGGAATCTTGAAAAAAAAATTTTCACAATTTCAAATTTTTAATGATCAAAGTGTATTTTTTTAAACAATATAGTCAGTAAAATAACCTAATATCCCACCATTCGTGGAGAAGCTTCCAAATCGATTTTTATTTTAATTTGATTGTTATACAATCAAAATCAATATTTTAATTATTAAAAAAGCCACCGATGAATGAGCTTGAAAATTCTCAAAAAGTCGAAAACACATTTTTTTGAAATTGTGATTATAATATACTAATACTAAAAATGTTGATTTCTTTACTTCAAATTGTACTAATAGCACTGTCAAGAACGAACGATATTCAGTTTTTTCTGCATTGTTTAATGCATTTGTTTCTCCTATTCGGATAAAAGAAAAATAGACCAGACTCTTCTAGAATTATCTTCGCAAACATTAATTACACATGAGAATAATCTTTACGTCCAAAAATAAGAATACTCATTTTAGTATGAAAATATTCGAGAATCTTCTTTTAATAAGTCTTCAACGTTATCCGAGTGGTTTAATGACAAAAAATAAATTTCGTAGTCTAGTTACGAGAAAATCTAATCGGTTTGTAACATGATTACCGATGCTGTAAAAGAAGTAAATCTTTCGTTTAGTAATTTTCAAGGATTGAGCTAAGCGTTAAATAGAGTTTGGCATCTTACTCATGGATTTCACATTATTCTCAATTAGAGAGCAGTAGTTTTGAAATTGAATTTCAGGATGTTCTAACAAATTATTAAACGAAATTTTTATTAAAAAATACCTTTGTGTTTGGTCATGTACTGTAAGTTATTTTTACTGCCGTTATTACATATTTTATTTGTGGATTTTTTTCTTACGAGATTAAAATCCTTTTTTTAACTATATTTCAATCCTTGATTAGAATGAAGAACTAACTTTTCTATTTTAGTTTTAGGAAATGTTTTTAGGCTGAAAATGAGTGGTAAATGAAATACATGAAAGAATATCTCTTCTTGTCAGTTTTATTTTACGTAAATTATATGTATACACTGTACGGGATGATTTGCCTAAAGAAGAAAACTTAAAGTACCACTCGATCTTTTTGAATTTTCACAAAAAAAAAGTTTACATTTCATAAAATTAAATCAATTTCTTCGGATCAGATCACAACTTCCAATGACCAGTAAATTGATGATATATGTACAAAATGAACATAACTTAAGTATTACTGAGGAATATGCAGGTAGTCGAATACTGAATGCCTGTAAAAAGACCTAATAAATCATCTAAGAAAAATGTAAAAGTAAATTACTTTTTAAATTCTATTTTGTGTAAATGTTTCTCTCTTCTATGAAAAAGAAATGCTAAATTTAGGAAAATCATTATCAATTTTCATTAAGAATATTGCAAGAGTAAAATAAATTACATCTTTTGATAATTCAAATGATGTCAACAAAATAAAAACAAATAAGAAACTGATTTTTTAGAAGCTGTATGAAAACGTTATGTGATCATTTTTTAAAAATTTAATTACTTCTGAAAAAAGGTTTCGACTGTTTTATATTTTCGAATTTTTATATTTTAAATTTTAAATATTATGTTTTATATTTTAAATGTTAAAATAAAATTATGTTTTTAAAATGTTAACATAAAATTATGTTTTTAAAATGTTAACATAAAATTATGTTTTTATATTTTAAATTTTCGAATTTATTTCAATAATCATTTATAGAATATCTCTTTATTTAAATAAAACAATTATATTATTTAAATATCGAACCATTAAAAATAAATTGACTAATGTAATTATTTATTTGATTTAGTAATACTTCGGATAGACTTTCGAATACTTTTCGGGTGAATTATTTTATTTAGGTATATCGTAAAATTATATCACTAAAGTAATCAGGTGTTTTAATGTTATCAAGATGTAAAATCTTTTATCCCACTAATTTAGACTTTCAAGTCCATTGAGATCTGAAGTCCTAATATATCCTAAAAAAATTATTATTTTTCTTAATCATAATTCCCTCAATGATAAGTTTTAAGAATTTTCTAAATTTGGTAAAGAATTCATTTTTCGAAGTACTGAAAATAAATCGAAATGAATAAGAGTTTATTTGTCAAAATTACGTAAAATTTACTCGAATGTGTTTTTTATTTAATTTTAAACGGATTAAATTATAGTTACTTTAATTATTATTTAAGGGCTAATATGTTGAAATTTCATATCGACTTACGTTTAATTAAATTTTCTGTTTTTGATAGTTAAATAAAACACTGTTGTCGAGTTGTAGATTGCTCTTGAAAGTTTCCCATTACTTTTATAAACTAATATTTTATGTATTTACGTTTTCTTGTTTGTTCATTTTGATTTCTTTAACACTTATTTGGTTGTTTTTTGCTTTGAAGAAGTTAATTAGTTTTGTAAAAGTTTAAAAGCATAATAATTTATCTTGTGTTTCTTTAAGGAACATTCTATAAATTCTTATTCTCGTCGGGTAGTTGTTGATATATACGAGTAAATACAAGGAAAGTATGGAATAATAAAGCAGTCTAACTAGAGAACAGATGGTGTTAAAACAAAATGGATTTTTGGATTGTAATTGATTGATTGTAGTTTTATTATAAAGTTATCAAAATAAAATAAAGAAGTTAGCAACTTTTTTAAAATTATTTTTATCAATATTACATAATTACACAAATATTATCAATACTATTATTCCAAAGATCAATTTTTATTATTCCAACATTACTGAAATTCCTGATCGCCATAAAACATCAACATGGCATCATCGAAATCCTTTGCAGGCTCAGCAATCAGGATTATTTTTATTTCTCTAGCACACTAATTACTATTTGTGACAAAATTTAGTATTTTTCAGGTAAAATATGTCATTTTCATTCTAAAATTTATTGCTTAAATTCACGTTAAATAAAATTTTAGAAAATTTTCAGCAATATTGTCTGTTAAAATGAATTTTTCATAGGTTTACATAATCGGGTAAAGGTACAAATATTACATGACAGTAGAATAAGGGATTTCATCAATATATGAAAGGGATTATAGGAGAGATTGGTAGTGTTCTTTCTTCTTTCTCTAGTGTATTCCGAAAGGAAACTAGGTGTTGAAAGGGCTGTGAGAAGCAGAAAACTGTTAACACCTAACTCTCCTATCTGGAAGAGAAAAAAGTACTTTTTTAAAATGTCAAAAGATTATGGAAAATAATCTTTTAAGTTTAAAAGATTATGGAATAATAATCGTTCTATTTTTTTTTTTTTTTTCATTTTTATGATGTAAAATCTTTTAATTTTAAGAAATTACTGAAGAGATTTAGTTTTAGGATTCAAATTTTACGTTATTTTGGTAGATATTACTAATAATGAATCTGAATTCAAGACTGCCATCCTTGTTAAGCTCCCGTTAAATTTATTAGAAGGAATCTATCTACATATCTTAAACATTTTAATCAATTTTCATGAAAAATAAATCAAGACAGTTTTACTTAAGATTTTTATTTTTTCAAGGTTAAATAAAAACAAAACTTTATAAGTTTGTTCCTTTTTAGAATTGTATTTCTGTTAAAGTCTTTCAATAACATTATAACATTTAAATAGAAAGAGAATAACTCGCAATTTTTCATTTTAATAATATTTTGTTACGTAAAATTAAAAAAAAACTCATTCAAATTTTTAATTGTGTTACTCTCATATATCTGAGTGTTATGAAATAGTATATGTGAATGTTTACATATTTAAGAAGAATAAAATAGTTGTTATAACATGTTTAATAATTATGATGTACATTACGAAAGTCAATATGGTTGTTGTTAACTCTTCTATTTTGTTAAGGAGTTTAATGTTAATACCTACCAGACCTACTCGCTTGGTTTGAATTAACTGTGTGAGGTTTCTCGTTTACGTTCAACTAAATATTTGAGTTACTTTGTAGATAACAGCCTATGTTAAAGTGCTCTCCCGTTACAAAATAAAGTGAATTCATTTCATTAGATTTGCATAAATCGTACAACAATATTAAATTATCATCTGAAATTTGTTTTAGTTTAATAATAATAATAATAATAATGATAATACAGTACAATTTAATGGTATTAATAAAAACGGTAATTCTAATTATTAGTACAACACAGCTAATGTATTTATAGTATTATTTTTTGTTGTAATGAAAACGAATTAGTAAGTCGGTTTCATTCTTTCCATTTTTAATTTCGGTTCAGTAAAACCGTACAATGAATAAAAACGAGGAGTTTGTACTCTCGTGGGAAGGAAAATAAGGTGGTTTCTGTTTGACAAAGAATGTTTGTTTTCAATTTATAACATGGAAGTTTTTATTTCTGAATTACTTTCCTAAAAAAATAAAAATAAATAATTGCAAGTGTAAAAACTTTAAAAAGTTATTTATTCTACGTTTAAAATTGATAACGGTAAAAATATTACGTAAACAATAAAGATAGCGTTTTAAAATGTTTTGCTTATTTCAAAAATATTTTTACATATTAATCAATTAAATATTTTCAGATATTATTATAAAAAAGTAAAGAAAAAATTATGGGGTACTTAATATAATCATAATATTTCCTAAGTTAATTAAAATAATTTTTATATGCTTTTTAACATTGCATAACAGAAACTAATTAACACTAACATAAGATAATTTTAATGGTTTTACAGATATAAAATGATTTTTATTAATTTAAATGATATTGCAACATTCTATTTCCCTTAAAGCGTTTAATAATGCAGCGATAACTTTTTAAAATAATTCACGTTGTGTCAGCAATATTTAGATTGATGACTATAACATCTAGTAACGTTGAAAGATTTCTGCGAGAAAAAAGTAGACTTTAAATCTTTTATTCATGGAAAATTTAATTTGGAATAAGGTATGTATGGTTAATAGAGTTTACCTACTTACTTTGTTTTATTAATAACCAAATAAATAAAAACTTGACTTGCATTAGAATTAATTCCTTATTATCTTATATAAAAATTTATTTTGTAATCTAACATTAACTAGAAATAATTTAATCCGTAAAATTTTAAGTTAATGTTCATTTAGCATTACTAAACAATTAAATAATTTCTCTTTAAAGGATTAATTGGTCTCCTTTATTAAGAAATTGAAAAGTAATGTATTCAAAAATAAAGAACAGAATTTTTCTCGGTTATCGGGCGTACAAATATGTTCCGTTTTTTCCAAGATTTTGTTAAAACGAACTTCTTAAAATGAACTAAATAAAAACAAAAACTAAAAAAAAAATACATTTTAAATTATTTTTTAAAAGTCGATTTTTAGAAGTCGATAGCGAATTAAAAAATCGCTAATTTGGCACCAGTTTTTAATAAAAATAAACATTTCAAGAAGACCTGAAATCGTTAACTTCCTGTACTTAATTTAGTTTCATTTTTATTTAAAAGACGGGTAAACCTATTTAAGCTGCTCATAAAAAAAAATCATCCATAGCAACGTAAACCTGGTTAATCTTGATAAAAGGCAAAAAGAAACGTAACGCTAAGAATTAATGAATAGAGAGACTGTTATTGAGCGTGAATTAAGACTTTCTGGTAGAGAAATGTATTCCATTTTAACTAAATTTTCCAAATTATTTTTTTTAAATTTCGCGCAAGATTTTTAAAACAACACAATGCTCAGAAATTATAAAAAAAAAAACAAAAAAAAAACATTTTTATAGTGTCTGTATAGGTAGAATTATTTCTTGTTTGAATAATTTTCGACGTAAATAAACTGGAAAAAAATTATAACACGGCTTTCTGATAAACACTTCAAAATAAAAATCATCAAAATTTGGTCATTCAACTTATTAAATTTTAAATATAAGTAAGATAAATTATAATTATTATTATTTTTTTTAATATATAGTTTGATTTTAAAACGTCTGCTCTTTCGTTGAAAATTAATATGAAATTTTAACTAATATTTTTTTCAACAAGAATATTGATTATATAAAAACAATCACAATCAGTAACTTTTAATTTTAGAGAAAAAAAATTGGCTTTACTTCTTCCAGACATGGAATATTTAAAAATAAATGTTTAAAATTATTAGAAAATAAATTATAAAAAAAATTTTAACGTTTGATTATAAAATATTCCAATCAACGTATTTTTCAGTTAGATCAACAAAATAAAATAGGTTTAACATCAAACAATACTAAAAAGAAATTTAATAGTTGAATATTAAAAAATACTGAGATATACAATAATTTATTAAAGAAAACAGATAAATTATTAATAAATTAATTTCTATCTATATTGTCTGATTTTATATTAATTTATATTTGTTCTAAAAAGATCAATGTTTTTTAATGAAAAACGTTGTGTCAAAAAGACACAAAGAAGGATGATTATTCATTGTTTCAAAAACATAAAATATTTCAAATAAATTTAAATATAAGTTAAGAAATTAGAAAATCTACAATCCCTTAAAAGTAATCCAAGCATTAATAAAGTTAAAGATCCGAGTATTAATAAAAGTAAAGAAAAGGACAGTATTAATATACTTACACTTTTACAGAACATTAAAAATAAATAATGATGAAACGTTCAGTCATTAAAATTTTATGTTCATTTTTATCATTATGATTATAAATCACGGATTTTAGTTTTGGGAGTTATTTTCTTTAAATATCTAACATTTATTTTTATTTTATTGGTTTAACTGAAGAAATTTTTAATTTATTGTAAAGCTCTTCGTGTTTAGATTATAAAATTTTGACCAATTATAATGACTGATTGCAGTCCACATAGTTTAAACATTACTTATTTTACTGATTGCAATTCACATAGTTTAACACTAGTTATTTTGGGAAGGACACTAGTCCGTCTCAAAGTCGATTACCTTGAAAAATTTCTTCCCGTTTCATTCACCTATCTTCTTTGATTTTCTAATTATACTGATCATTACAAATTCTTTAAAGATTTGAGGATTATCTTTACATGTCAAATAAATAATTAAAACGTCTACTTTCTTCACAACTATAGTAATCTACATTATTTTATGTATACCCAATTAAGGGTTGTATGTTTCAAGATTGTGAATTTATTACTATCAGAATATATCATACTTCTTTTCTATACAATTCAGTAGAAATTTCAATTATTTAATCGATTTTTCGTTTTTTAAATAGGTTTTTTTCTTCTTCTTCTTTCCCGGGCTGGATCTTGCAGTTAAAAGTATTATACAGCCCAGGGGAGCGTCTTTTACTCTAACAGGCCTCCACGTATCAGCCTTCCGGTCGGTATGCCGATGCCTCTAACGGGGACACCCCGAGTGGGACAACCGCGCCGGGACTCGGTCTTTTTCGCTCGGGGGTGCGAGAGTCCTCGTGCCTCATCGCTACTCTCCACTTGTGCAAGCAAGTGCGAACGGGCTGTCCCTCATCCCCGAGCCCCCTGATCCTTCTCCTTAAGAACACTCGCCACGAACCCTGCAATGGTGTCAAAAATGGGTTCCGCAACATGGTGACGATGATGTTCTTCACGCTGAGCGCTCTGGTAATCGTCGAGCAAGCTAAGCGGTGTTCATCCGACTGCGGGAACCAGAACACCACGTGTTCTGGGGAATCTGGGTCGCCGCAGTAAGGGCAGTGGGGGTCATCTGCCGTCCTCCTGCCACAAGTAGGCGCGGAAGACCTCATGGCCGGTCAGAAATTGCGTGAGCCAGTAGTTCGGCTCACTAAACTGGCCCAGGGCTTTATATCCGCGATAAGGCGGTGCATCCACCTGCCCATTGTGGACGTATCCCCCCCAACTAGATTGCCAATCTCAGAACAGGGCCGCATGTATGTCCCCCTTGGGAACTCTCCGGTGGCCCAACAACCTTAGAGTGCCCTAACACTAGCCCGGACTTGCTCTTCCGTTAGCACAGATAATGATCTACCGAACTGCTCAGCAACAATTTGGAACCCTCTTCCCCACGGGTCCTCGTCAATCTGCTCGCACAGCTTCCTCCAGCACCGTTTCTTAACCCGTTTTATCGTCGACACGAGGGCCATTTTTACCGCCAGGTACTCTTGGTACTCTTGGCCTTCCGCTCTGCGGAGTTTCACGCTCTGGCACGCTGGTAGGCACTCCTTCTGGCCTAGGACCGTTTGCGTAGCTCTTCTCCACCATTTTAAATAGGTTTAATTTTCCAAATGTTAACGTCTGGAATATGACTATATAAATAAAAAAAAAATGTATAATGTAATAATGTAAAAATGTAATAATTTCTTCTTTTTAGGCAGAAATTCTGAAATTATTGAAAATTTTACTATTTAAATATTATTAAAACTTAAAATTTATAAACGAAGTACAGTTAATAATTAATTGACACCCAAAAATGTTGATCATAAATTTTCTGTAGAGACTAATTGAAATCATAAGCTACAAATAGAAGAATATTTAATTCAACAATAATAAGTTTCTATTAAACAGGTCAGAACCAAATTAGGCTATCAATATTTTAATATTTAATTTAAAGATATTTAACTTATTAGTGAAGGATAATGATGTTTTAAAAAAAAAATTGAAGGTTTTTCTCTTGCCTAATTGACGGTAATTAGTGGTTTTTGATACTGTCTCCCGTTGAGAATTATTGTTTAAACATACTATCATTATAAAAAATGTAATTTTGCGAGGATTTTAGATAAGTACTTAAAGATTTTTTTTCTTTTTACTTGTTGATTAAATATATGTTTAAGCATAGAAATATGTACGTTATAGCTTCTTTTAACATTTACGACTTGGTGATTGAAACTATTTTGTAAAGTTATATATACACCTTTTTCTTTTCTTTTTCCTGTTTAGCCTCCGGTAACTACCGTTTAGATAATTCTTCAGAGGATGAATGAGGATGATATGTATGAGTGTAAACGAAGTGTATTCTTGTACATTCTCAGTTCGAACATTCCTGAGATGTGTGGTTTATTGAAACCCAACCACCAAAGAACACCGGTATCCACGATCTAGTATTCAAATCCGTGGGAACTCTCGATTTCCAAATCAGCTGATTTGGGAAGACGCGTTCACCACTAGACCAACATGGTGGGTAAATATATGTACCTACTTATTTTCTGTTATAGAAATGGCGGCCATATTAATTTTTCACAAATAGTCCTAAATTGTCGTCAGAAAGAACAAAATGACACTTTGCTTTTTCAAATCGTACTTCATAACAGCGGAATTATAATGGTAAATATTAATGTTACTCTGTATTTAAATTACAAAATAATTTCGCGCTGATTTTTGGTTTCTCCAATAAGTGATAGTATTAATTAATACCCTTTAACTCCTCAAATACCATTAAAACAATGATATTACCATTTCAATATTTTTCCTCCAGTTATTCAAAATGCTTCAATCAATTCTTTTAATTTTTTCCAAATTTGTAAATATGTTATTACGAAAACCTTTTTTTTTTAAATCTTTAAATCTCAATAAAAGCATTTAAGAATTTTATTCAATAAACAGTTATATATTCATATAAATTGCTCCAAAATTTTCGAATACACACACTTTTTCTTTGTTTTATGGATTAGTTCCTAGGTTCTTATAACAGAAACACTTCCACACAGATGTTAAATATACTCGTACTGTATATGGATACTGGAGTCGTGACAAATTGAATGAAGTTCTAGATACATAGGTCTGCTTGTGTATAACAATATTTTGCTATAAGCAGACCATTCCTTGGATTCTTCTAAACGTAGAATAGATTTTTAGATCGGATCCTTTATACATCAGAAAATAAATATTTAATAAGTTATCTGAAAAACTAAGGATTGAGCTGACATTCTAAAATAAATATTAAAGACGTAGCTTGATGAGAAAAGATTTTTATGAAATGTAATAATATAAAGATAAGTAATTCATTTAGTTGAAATTTAACTGTTTTATGCTACTTTATTTTTAATAATAAAGTTTTATAGTATTAAATAATTTTTTGAAATGAGTATGTATAGAAATACTCAGATGAATAAATTATTTATTGCACTTCACTTTATAAATTATTTTAATGCATTTCGTATGTTTTCATTTTAAATAGATGCTGTCATTTTTGGTAGTTTACTTTTTGCCAAAAAAGTTGTAAATTAATAAATAAATAAACAAACGGAAGTCAAGTAGGAGCTTACTGTATTTTCTGTTTCTTAAATCATTTTTGTTCCTGATGATGTGTCTTGTATAAAACTTTTGGTCAGTTAGCCAAACGTGAATCCCGATCTGTTTACTTCTTCGTGCCGGTTTACATCAATTAAGTTTGATGCCCGTGGCTTTTAACTTTTACAGAGTATCGATATCAATACTCATTTTGTTAATTAGACAAATATTAGAGTACGCTTAAAATAAATTAACTAAATCTTACTACCTTATAACTATAAATAAAAATTTAATTAACTAAATCTTACTATCTTATAACTATAAATAAAAATTTAATTACGACAAAATTACGAGTTAACTTAAAACTTCTTAAATAATAGAAAGTTTTAGTTTGAAGGTTTTTGAAAAATTACAGATATTTTCTTTAAAGTTACATAAGCTTGAATTAAATTACAGAAAAACTCACCGGAAAAGTTGTCACAATAATATTATTACGTCATATATTTGCAATATTATACAGTTAGTTTTAAATATATAAAATAATATATGTATTTATTAAAATATAAGAAATATATACCTATAAGCTTACGTACTCGTACTGACTACGAAATTAATTCTGCAATTTTTGGAAAGAAAAGGAAAGTTAATTAACTTCGGCAACTACAAGGTATCAATAAATTAAGGCTATCTGACGTTTTTTTTTTGTAATAAGAATGGATTAAATAGCGATTGGAAAATGAAAAACTTGACCGAGAGGCTAGTAAACATAATTTAATTTATAAACTACCTAGAGGTTAAGTTAACATGTTAAAAGGGATGCCAGGATTCCATGAGCTAGAAACTTTTGGTTACTCTCACCTCTAAGTTTGTAAAAAGGGACAGAAATCGATTGTACAAAACCAATTCGAAACCCTAGATTGAAGCAATGTATTGCTTCAACCAAGGTTCAAGGAAAACATTTATCAGGAATACTTTCTGAGGCAATTCACAGAGTATTATTTCCTAAAAATCTAGAAATTTCTCTTAAAACCAACCCTTTAGAAGACAAACGGATGTAATGTTTAATTCTTAATCTCTTTTATCGTCAAAACTTGTTTTGATAGAATTTTGCTATATTCTGCAGATGATAAATTCAATATATATGAAATGAGGGAAATATTGACTATTTAAGTAGAAATTATTAAATATATCCTTAATTCCCAAAGGGAGAGAAATACGCCATCCTACCGGAAATGGAATATTTCTCCCCCCTGTGGGAGGGAAAAAATTGTAAAAATTTAACAATAGAATTATTTCAATGACTAAACGTTAGGTAGGCCATTCACAGATTTTGTTCATAGATAGATTTCCAGATTGACTTGACGGTATAGATCGCTTATTGATCTCTGCGTTAAAATGTTGATAATGACAGACAGTAGGTTGGGTATGTTGAAAAGAAACTGTTACAAATGCCCAAAGACTACTTTCAAGAAAATATTTGCATAGAAATGTAAAACAATTCTTTTTACGTGTATTAAAAAATATGTAATATTAAAAAATATGTAAAATTATATATTTTGTGTTACTTTATCTAACTCAGTGTTTCTTATGAGTTTAGGAATTGTAAAGAACCTGAGATACAAGCGGCACCAGTCGGAATTACTTTTTCTGAAAGAACAGATTTGATACATCTAGACACACTCTGAACAGAGAAAATTTATTAACTGTAGAGCTAAAATTTATATACACTTTGGGGAGCTCGACAAAATATTGTGTAACAGCATAATCGGTATAATAGAGAAATCAATGGAAAATCATATTAGCCTCAATTTCCCTTGTTGTCCTGATGTGAGGTATTAGATTATGTTTGAGAATGAATGTGTCTGTTATTTTCAGGTGTGATTTGTTTTCTGTCACCTGTTACGTGTGGAGGGGTATTTCTTAACTACACAGCATTAAGTAGTGCTTGGCGTATATGTACTCTTTATATTGGGGAAAAAAGTTCTGTTACAATAATTTTAAAAATTATTGTAAGAGAAACTTTTATAATGGAGTAGAGATATATAAAGAAACAAATACTTCATATCTTTCTTTACGTATTTAACTAGGAGAAAAATTAAGGAGTTAGACTATGAAAAAATAAGAAAATTTAAGTTTAATGTTTTTTAAAACATTAATGAAATATTTCTGAGAATAATTACTATTCCTAAATACACCATTCAGAAATAATTATATTAAAATCCAATTACTCAGACAATTATGAGATGGAGAATTAATAATGTGTAAAGTCAGTGTAACGTTTAGTTAGCAAAACATTATTGACCGGTAATTTTTCTCAGAGAAATACTGAATGGAAATACGGAACTGTTTTCAACATATTAAGTGTGGTTTATAGAAAAATCTCGAAATATTTTTTTATATAATTTAGTACTTTGCACTACACTTTACTAGTGTTGCAGTGAGTGGAGAAAAAAATCATTCTAAGAAGTTGCTTACTCCCTAAGGGAAGTATTTCTGGAAAAGATTTTAAGTTTGTTTGCGGTACCGACTTTTTTATAAATTTAATTTAACCTTTTATTAGTTGTCAATTAAAATTAATTTTGATTTCTTTTCGTAAAGTTCTTTTTAGAAATAACACTTTCAAATACTAACTCTCTAATTAAGGAAAATAGAAGAATGGTAATGAGTGAATCGATAAGGTCTTTTCCTTTTAAATGAATACATGTTTAAAATATTATATAGTAATGAAAATTTGATAAATTATTTAATTGTAATTATATATGCTTAAACTATGGCATTAAATTAATCTAATATTATCGGAATAATGAATTTCTATAAAAATGTTTTTTTCTTTTTCATTTATGAAGCAAAATTTGAACATGAATATTCAATTTTGTTTCAGTGTATAAGTTTTATATATAATTTAGCTTTATATTGAACAAATTATTAGTAATTAGGTCAATTTCATTACACAGTTTTTTTTTGCAGGAAATTCTTAATATCAAAGGATTCGAACAGTAAGAAAGTTAATATATCTATAATTAAATCAATAAGAGGATTAAGAAGAAATTACTGTAGCACTACATACGAAGATAAGTCGAATAAACAACTTTCTCTGACTTCTTTAGCACCTTTCATAAATCTACAAACGAAATTAAATCTTATATTTCACTACTGCCTACAGTCTATAATATAAACTAAAAGACAGGTTTATTGTATTTTCTCTTTACGTATTTAGAAAGCTTAACTAAACTTATTGTAATCATTAACTGTCGAAGTTTTACTTCCTTTATTTAATCTTTTATAAAATATGAAATACAAAATATACATTTCAGTATTCTTTCTATAACATTTTATTCCAGTATTATTTTATGTGGGATTATGCGACTAGTCTTGAAAGTTTAACTTTTTCGAACGTTTTTTAATGAGTTGTCTCCAACTTTATAAGAACCAGAACGTCTCTAAAGAATGCTTTTAAATAAATAAATAAAATCCTTTAGTTTAACGGAACTTCTTTTTATTACTTTCGGTTATTTTAAAATAAAATATATTTTTATAATTTCCTGTTTTTTGTTTTGTTTTTTTTTTACGTTGAAATTTGTACAGTTTCCTTCATATTCATACATACATGTAAGAAATTATTTAAAAATTATCAAAATTATTACTTAGGTTAAATATGTTTTCTTCTTACTCTAGATCTTTCTTCGGTATAGTAATATTATCAAGGATTTTACCAGAATTTATAAAAAAAATCA